>NC_089491.1:129014265-130256698 GCF_036850765.1 Saccopteryx bilineata
AATTCTTTCACTGGCTTCCCACCTCACTCAGACTTAAAGTGCTTACTTACCATGGCCTCCACAGCTCTTCATGATCTGGTCCTCAGCCACCTCTCCAGTTCTGGCTTTTAAAACTGTTTTCTTTTTGGCTCATTCCATTCCAGCCACATGTCCTCCTTGCTCTTTCCCCAGCTCGGCAAGCTCCTGTCTGCATCAATCCTTTGCAATTTCTGTTCCCTCTGCCTAGGAAGGGCTCTCTCTAGATACTTCCAGGCTGAAATCCTCACTTATTCAGACACAGCTTAAATCTCTGATTACAGAAACTTTCATAATCATCAGCTTTCTATAGTTCTGCTTTGCCTCCACTCTTACTAATTCCTTCACTTAGTTACTCAGTTTTATTTTTCTTTATGTGATGTCATTTGACAAATTCTATATATAATTGTAAAAAAGTAGTCTAAAGTTTGTTTTCTCCACATAAGAATGTAAGCTCCATGAGATTGGGGGTGTTTTATTCACTCTACACATTTTATTACCGTACGCATCTAAAATTTCTAAAATTGCCTGATACACAGTTGGTAATACTCATTGAATGTATGCATGATGCATGCATGAATGCATGAATACATGACTTCTTAAAGATGATGTTCAGACCAACTAAACAGCTCAATATTTCTGTAAAGTTTCATATAATCGATGCCAAATAAATACTTTTAATACATCCCCTGGAACTCTGAGCTCCCTAACACTCCAAATTAGCCCCTACCCCAGCTACCTGAGCAGTTCTTCAGGAATGTGGTTACGTTTAATGAGTGCAGTGCATTTCAGGAAACAGGGCACTGTTATTCTCCTAAAGTCTTAGATTCATCTGAAAAGTGAGCACAGCTATGTCTTTCTCCCAGGTATGGTGTGTTTCGAATGAGATGACATATCCAAACCTTAAAGTCCATAAAAATCTAAGCCTTAGTTTAGTGTACAATGATTTTTTTAATAAAGCATTATGCTTGGTAGTAAATGAGAAAAGGCAAAATAGTAATAAATCAAATGCATTGATGCACACTTTATCTATAATAATAAACATCTAACAGAAATATTCCTACCTGTTCCTCTAGCTTCTTTATTTCTTATAAAGCAGAAAAATAAAATGGAAAGGCTTGCCTGATCTCAAATTAAATATTTTTGACAAGAATATGCTACCTAGGTGATGATGTATGACTTATTTTATACCACAATAGAAGCATGCAATGCCTGTTTGTATTACCATTGGTGATGATAATTTTCAAAATATATTGTCAGTCAGATCTCTCCACTGTTCTCTGCTAAACAATAGTTTAAAAAATAAGTCAAAATGTTTTTCCTCCCTAAAATTTTTTTTAATATTTATTTTTTATTATTTTATTTATTCATTTTTAGAGAGGAGAGAGAAAGGAAAGAGAGAGAGAGGAGAGAGAGACAGAGAGAGAGAAGAGGGGAGGAGCTGGAAGCATCAACTCCCATATGTGCCTTGACCAGGCAAGCCTAGGGTTTCGAACCAGCAACCTCAGCGTTTCCAGGTAGATGCTTTGTCCACTGCGCCACCACAGGTCAGGCCTCCCTAAAATTTTTTGTCTTAACTGATTGGAAAATTATTACAGTTTGTTTCTCAACCTACTGCTGAGCTACAATGAGAGAAAAAGAAAAAGAAAAAGAAAAAGTGGTCCTCTTGGGTATAGTCATTATGTAAGTGACCTCTTATATTAATTTACAAGCATTTGCAAACATTAAAAGGTTTACAATTAAGTTTTTGATAAAACAGTTTATTAAATGAAATAAAAGAGCCCTGGCTGGTTGGCTCAGTGGTAGAGCATCCGCCTGGCATGCGGGAGTCCAGGTTCGATTCCGGCTAGGGCACACAGGAGAAGTGCCCATCTGCTTCTCCACCCCTCCCCCTCTCCTTCCTCTCTGTCTCTCTCTTTCCCTCCCACAGCCAAGGCTTCATTAGAGCGAGGTTGGCCTGGGCGCTGAGGATGACTCCATGGCCTCTGCCTCAGGCGCTGGAATGGCTCTGGTTGCAACAGAGCAACGCCCCAGATGGGCAGAGCATCGCCCCCTGGTGGGCATGCTGGGTGGATCCCGGTCAGGCGCATGCAGTAGTCTGTCTGTCTCCCCGTTTCCAACTTCAGAAAAATACAAAAAAGAATAAAAATTTAAAAAATAGAAGCAAGAAATTATGGAAGGAAATTGTATATTTCAGTTTGGAAAATTTTATTTCTAAATGCAATGTTTTTTCATTTGAAGTTAATGTTGTATATAGTTTAATATATGTTGCTTTGTCTCTTTCAATCACATAAAAATTCAACTGAGATAAAGTTTCCTGCTAAGTCAAAATTATGCATATATTTTTACTTATTTTTAATATATAACTGGTAATCCAAAGAAGCAAATAGCCTTAATTTTATTTCCTTGTCTTGATCGTTAATATACTAATATAATAAGTCCTAAAAATGTAAGTTGAATAAAAATGTAATCAGGTAGATTAGTCATTGGAATGATAAAAAATATTTTTATTATTAATCACTATATGCCTAACAATAAGCATAAACAGAATATCTCAAGTAAAGCAAAATGTAATATAATTGTATCATCTACTAAACACCTACACTTGAACAATTTAATTTCTAATTTCCATCTTATTAAGCATTAATAAGGAAATCAAGATTCATAAATAATTCTTTAATTTAATAACGATTTAATCAGATTTGAATATATTTGTCACTGATTGAAAATTACTTTTACAGAACTTGAGAAAGGGATCAAATATATATTCCCAAACACACTAAAACAACCTTTTATATTTGCTATAATATCTAGCTAAGAATTGGATTGAATAAAAATATTCAATTTGAAATTGGTTTATCATGAAGCTGTATAAAGAAATAATAGATCTGTTATTGATTTTAAACTGAGTACAAATGCATATTTTTGTCTACACCCTAACCCCATTTCCACACTCTAAGTATATACTAGAAAATATTAGAAAAAATATTTATCTTTATTAGAAATTAAATAATCAAAAATCAGTGAATAATTTAGGTATTATTTAACCTACTAAATTAACAATTGTTAAAGAGAAAACCACAGGCCCCAAGCGGCATCACTTGTGCTAAAGTCCATGATACCAAGATTTAATACTTGCTCTTTTGCTGTTTCAACCTCCCACAAGAATATAATCTTAATGAGTCTGAAATTTTATGATCAACACAAATTTAATCTGTCACATGGGCCTTTTTATCCCCCATAGAAAGAACAGGCAATCTGCAGGATAAAAACTTCTGTCTTTGCTTCCCACTAAAAGAAGATACCTTGCTTTAAAATAATTTTTTTCTTTTCTTTTTCCTATGAAATCTTTCTATTTGGTATGGTCCCACATAGCACTCTTCTAGTTGTTAGAGGGGATGTTAATTCCCAAATCACTTAATAGAGCCAATTATATTTTGAAACTTAATCAGCTGATTATTTTTATTTTTTGTGACAGAGACAAAGAGAGGGACAGATAGGGAAAGACAGAAGGAAAGAAGAAAGATGAGGAGCATCAGTTCTTCATTGCAGCTCCTTAGTCTCCTTAGTTGTTCATTGATTGCTTTCTTGTATATGCCTTGATCAGGGAGCGAGTAAGTGACCCCTTGCTCAAGCCAGCAACCTTGGGCTCAAGCCAGCAACCTTGGGCTCAAGCCAGCGACGTTGGGATTCAAGTCGATGACCTTGGGATCAAGTCAGCAACCATGGTGTCATGTCTATGATCCCACACTCAAGCCAGCGACCACATGCTCAAGCTGGTGAGCCTGCACTCAAGTCGGTGACCTCAGGGCTTTGAACCTGGGTCTTCCACATTCCAGTTCAACACTCTATCCACTGCGCCATTGCCTGATCAGGCTGGATTTTGTTTTTTAACACAATTTAAAAACAATTCTTGTAAAGTTTCACTAAAACTACAAACTTATACTGCTGGTTGGCATTATAAATTATGACAAGGTATCTTGCCAACAACAACAACAAATGCCTAAAAGTACTTTTGAGTACTCTGAGCCTCTTAAAGTTAAATTCTTCATGTATATTATTTCCACAAAATAATGCCCAGGCTAGAATTATTGCTTACAATGATTTTAATGTAAAAAACACACAAATTGTATTTCTTTGGTTTTCTATTTAATTAGTTGATACAAATCCTTATTATTCAATAGTTGTTATGCTTTTTCCTAGATGGTACCAAAATGCAATTAGGAACTTAATTTGGTTCTTCATTTGGTTACTTATTTTTAAAAAGGGTACTTTTATTTAAATTATTCTTTTAAAAAAATTTTTTTTTGTGCATTTTTCTTAAGTTGGAAACGGAGAGGCAGTCAGACAGACTCCCGCATGCACCCGACCGGGATCCACCTGGTGTGCCCACCAGGGGGCGATGCTCTGCCCATCCGGGGCGTTGCTCTGTGGCAATCAGAGCCATTCTAGTGCCTGAGGCAGAGGCCACAGAGCCATCCTCAGTGCCTGAGCAAACTTTTGCTCCAATGGAGCCTTGGCTGTGGGAGGGGAAGAGAGAGACAGAGAGGAAGGAGAGGGGGAGGGGTGGAGAAGCAGATGGGTGCTTCTCCTGTGTGCCCTGGCCGGGAATCGAACCCGGGACTCCTGCACGCTAGGCCGACGCTCTGCCACTGAGCTAACTGGCCAGGGCCTAAATGATTGTTTTTAAGAATATTGCATCTGAGGTATTCAATATCATGGGTTCTTGCAAAACTTTATGTTATTATATACAATAAGATGAAAGGGTTTGACAGTACTTCATAATTTAATAAATTCATTTGGATTTTTTTTCTCATTCAGTTTCAGAATTTAGGGTAATCAGCCGATGAATAGGGCTATTTATGAAAGACCAAGAGCACATGACTTCAATGAAACTCAATTCACACAAACGTTCAATACATTCTAATAGTTCTTGCTTTTTTTATGCTCCATCTCTCCATTTTTACTTTTAGATCATTTACATATCTTAAAGTAGCTTCAAAATCATTCAGTTACTTCATTAAAGATGGCTTCCCTTTGTTAAAACAAGATAACAGGCCCAAAATGAAGCTACTTATACTAAGGCCCAAATAGCAAACAAAGATTTAATTAGTTTTGGCCTTAACAGAAATGGAATCTTAAACCAGTCAATCAGAAATGGTCTGACTGGAATTAGGTAATCTGCCTGATAGACTCCTGCCAACTAACTCCTGAAGGAAAGTAACCTTATAATAATTAACCCCTTTTTTAAATTTTTTTGCTTAGTATAACTTCCTTGTTCTTGCTCCCTTCTGCTTTTAAAAGCCTATTATATTGAAAAGTCCCCTGAAGCTCCTTTCTATCTGCTAGATTGAATGCTGTCCCATTCAAGTCAATTTTCATTCAAATAAACTTAAATTTTTAACGTCTCAGTTTATTTCTTAACATCCTAAAGGCTGTTTTCTCTAATTTTTAGAAAGTGGTTTGCTTTTTAATTAAATGGTTAATTCTCCACTTGACTTAGAAATGATTAGAACATGGACACATGATAATAATAGGTAGGTAAAAATTTGACTTACTCTATTCGCAGTTCAGTAAGTTTATTGTTTATTAATAAAATATTCTCATAATTTTTGAAGAGAACTATTAGATGGTATGATTAAACGCCGCTTTAAAATCTAGTATTCTATGGCAGAAAATGCCAAATGACTATTTATTAGAAGTCTATGATTTGACAGTTGCTGTTCCATGCAATGATAATATAGCACTGAACAAGATAGAGAGGCCCCCTTGGCTCACAGATGTGACATTCTAGTGAGGAAAAGAGACAATAGCCAATAAACAACAAGACTGAGTAATTTCAGAGTTAATTGCTACAAAAATAATAAAGTAGATTTTAGAAAACAGATAATATGAAATAAATTGTAAAGAAAAAGTATATACTTACTTGAGGTATTTTGCTTTAATTAACAGTGTTTATTTTCTCAGAATTAGAAAATGTTAACTGAGAGAGAGATAGTTTTGTTTCTCCCTAATACCTGTGTTGATACATAGCTTAAAAAAATAGTTGTACTTACATGCTGATAATAATTTACTAGCTAAGTAGGAATAGAAGATAGTGCAATTTAGCATACTATTGAGTTGAGAAATTAAAAAAAAATTTTAATTATCTTCATGCAATTATGGGATATGAGTTTGGAATGCACAGTGAAACATCAGACTAAAGGCCATTCATATAATAATCTGGAAATTCACACAACTCATTTTATTTCATGCATCATTAGTGTAAAATTGGCAATGTGCATAAGCTTTTTAATGTAGAGGAATAAAAATTATGAAGTAGATGACTCAAAAGCTCATTAGTGAACACCTCCAAGATGAGTCAAGTCTCAACTGTAGTTCTTTTGGAAACAAATATTAGAACACAGCAACTGTTTGGAAATAATGTAGTGAAGTGTTCTTGGTTCAGCACCTAATAAACCATAATCTATATTTTAAAACCAACTGTAAAACTGGCTTATGTTTTATTTAAAGACACTCAGAGACCAACATCCTGAAAAATATAATTAAATAAAAGGTACAGAGGCTAGTGCTTTTTCTTTCTAGGACATTCAAAGATCTTATATGAGGCAACAGTAACAAGTGATGTGGAGGGAAATAGTTTTTCTTGTTCCTTTCTAAATTCCTCTGGCTGAATTAATAATCAAATTAACCTGAGACAGATTAAGAGAAGAAAATAACCAAATGTATTACATACGTACAAACCGGGGGTTCTTAAGAATATGACACACAGAACAGAATAGGCAGTTGAGGCTTCTACGTCATCTAGAGCTAAGAGGGTGGGTAGTGATGTTGGTGGTTTGGGAATTCAAAGGGAAGGAAAGCAGTTCACATAGAGATGAAAAAGCAGATGTTTGGTAAATGTTTGCTAGGCCATCCTTAACCAGGAGACACAGAGAGGACTGTAATGAAATGGGCCTTGCTGCTTCCTCCCTGTTTGTTACACTTAGTTCCTATTAAAGTATAGTTATCTGTCAAAGTATCTCCCTTCCTGTGGCAGGTCCTTTATCTAAATACTTTTGGGCATTTAGGGGTCACAAGTTTTTCCTGAGTTTTTTGTTTCTTAAAAATAACCAGTTTGAAATAACCAATATTGTAAAAGGCATATTTTGGGGTGGCAAAAATTGCTTCCCCTCAGTGATTTTCCTCTAAGTATTTAAACAGATTTACATTTACAGACGAGGGGCACAATTTCACTCCATCAACAAAACCAGTAAAGGTGCCTGGAGTTGATTCCTAAAGTATTGTATTCTCAAGGGAAACATATTCATTTTAAATCATTTACAAATGTATAAAATAATTTTTATTTGAGCCAACTGTCAAAAAAATGCAGGAAAATTTTGACTTAAAATTTATAACCATATTATTTTTACAGAACATGCTACTTCCATGAACAACAAAAAAAAATATTTAGCACATTGAAGCACAAACCCAGCTTTATACAGCTATGTACACAGTTTTAATTATAGTTTTGTATTATTATAAAATATAGAATATATATATTATATGCACATATACATCTATATTATATATAATCTCAACACTCTTCTCACCTCTTGTCCACAACTACCTTCCAAAAATAGTTGACAGCAATAACTTCTTGAGCTAATTTTAATAAATTCAAAAACTTCTATCTGTGTTCCTACATTTTTTTTTTGATGCAGTGATATATTTGTTAGTAAAATTTTATATGTCCTGATTTCTCTTCTGGGCTTTTTTGCCCTCCACAATTCTTGAATTGGCCCTTTTATGTAAGATAAACAGGCACTGAACTGAATAGTAATTTTCAAGAGACATCAAAATTTGTGAGCAGGACATTTAAAAGTCAAGTGCTTTTAAGAAATCCTCAGCCCTAAACCTTACATATAGCAAACACTTTTCAGGCACCTAAGGCTATATTCACTGATTAAAGATATTAGCATGATTTTCCTCAGCTTTATGGCCCTTGTCACTGTTGTCCCTTAAGTTCTGGAGGCAACTCAATATAACAAATGACACATGATAATACAACTTTATTAATTGACATAATATATGACAAGGATTGCAGAAGTAGTACAGGGCAAAGAGAGAAGGAAGACAGTAGGAAGAGACAACAAAATGGTGGCCATCTGTAAGCCAAGGAGAAGGTCTCAGAGAAAACCAACCCAGCTGGTACCTTAATCTTGGACGTCAGTCCTCCACAACAATGAGAAAATAAGCTACCTTTGTTTAGGCCATCCAATCTGTGGTATTTTTTTATGGCAACCCTAGCAAACTATTACATAATATTAAGATATGTGTAAATCCAAAATTCTCAATTCTCTAGTTATTCACAATTTATGTAGCCGGAATGTCAGATTTTAATTATTAATATTTATTAAAAGTTCTATCAGTACTTTTGATGCTTATTTCTACATATATTAAAAAACACAGATATATACACTATGGGCAGAAATATTTATCCTTAGCCAATCCTAAAATTTAGCACTCCAAACTTGTCAGAACGTTACTCCACAGTATCAATAAAAATGATATATGAGAAAATTTTCAGTCACTGATAAGTTAGTAAAAGTATGCTTTAAAATTCAAAACTGACCTTTTCTACATGGAGATTATGGTGAGCAAAATTCTAAAATTTCTCCAAGATCCCCTGAATCATCGTCCAGACAGAGAATATGATGAATTTTACTCCCATGATTAAGTTATATGTCACAACTGCACCTAAGATACGAAAATGAACCAGATGATCCTGACCTAACCACCTAAGCCCTTTGAAGCAGAAAGCTTTTCCTGGCTAGTTGAAGAAGTGGAAGTGAGAGATTTGAAACAAAAGAATGATTTGATATGCCATTATCAGCTCGAACATGGAGAAGGCTATGTGAAAAGGGCCTGTAAGTGGTCTATACAAACTCTTTAAGAGCAAAAAATCAGGATCTCAGTACAGTAAGTCACTGACTTAGAAAGATCTGATTTATGTACAACTTGTACTTACAAAAGAAATAACTAAAGGGTTATTGGTAATCAACTACAGTTGGACATCAGTGCAAATGATGTCACAGTCAGTGGTGGGATTCAGCCG
The DNA here is from genome assembly GCF_036850765.1 of Saccopteryx bilineata. NCBI lineage: Eukaryota > Metazoa > Chordata > Mammalia > Chiroptera > Emballonuridae > Saccopteryx > Saccopteryx bilineata. The sequence goes on from NC_089491.1 coordinate 129,023,378, forward strand.
GTTCTCACTGGTTCAGTAGAACTGATACCTATTTTTTTGTTGAGTTCAGTGAACCAGTTGTTAAAGTGGCACTTGTAATTAGGGTTCACTCTAAGGTGGGCCCCTGGCCACTGCCCAATGTGGAAATCACAAATTTACATTCCTTACTCTTTTTTAATGTTCATCTGCACGACAGTGTATTCTAAGCACCCATAGTAATGTTCATTATGTCCATAGGTGAAAAAAATTTGATGGAGCTATGTTTGTAATATTTATTTATTCATTCTATAAAACTCATTATACCTTTGATAAACTACTACATTTTAATAAGTTATTTTCCACTGAGGAAGAAAGGACATAACTAACAAATATGGATGAGCAAAAGCTTTATTTAGAGCACATCCTGGGTGAGGTTCACTGGTCCACAAGACTGGGGCCAGGAAGTCGCAGCTTCCCTTGCCTGGGGGTAATTTATAGGATTGGTAGGGTGATGGCAGGTTGATATGTCATGGCGGAATTTCATTGGCTGACAGATTTTTTCAAAATGCTCCTGGGCCGTTTCTTTTGGTGGTCATGGGTGTGGGTGATTTCGGCCAAAGTCCCCGGACCTGGTTCCTCATGTGACCTTCCCCCATTGCTAACTGACCTCACAGAAACAGGTACATTTACCTATTAAATGTAACTTAGACAGAAGTTGGTCTTTACATAGTATTTATTTATTTATTTATTTATTTATTTATTTCTTCTTTTTCTGAAGCTGGAAATGGGGAGAGACAGTCAGACAGACTCCCGCATGCACCCGACCAGGATCCACCGGCATGCCCACCAGGGGCGATGCTCTGCCCCTCCGGGGCCTCAATATGCCGCTACCAGAGCCACTCTAGCGCCTGGGGCAGTGGCCAAGGAGCCATCCCCAGCGCCCGGGCCATCTTTGCTCCAATGGAGTCTTTGCTGCGGGAGGGGAAGAGAGAGACAGAGAGGAAGGAGGGGGTGGGGGTGGAGAAGCAAATGGGCGCATCTCCTATGTGCCCTGGCCGGGAATCGAACCCGGGTCCCCCACACACCAGGCCGACGCTCTACCGCTGAGCCAACCGGCCAGGGCCACATAGTATTTATTTTTACCTTTCTGTGTATATAGATACTTAAACATTTACAAACACAACCTTAAATAATCATGGATGACACAGAAGAGGATGGACTTGTTGGAGAGGTTGGGACTGGTGTTAGAGTCAGGACTTGAGTCTACTCCTGGAGTCAGTTTCTTGAAGTAGGCATCCAGGGAGGTTTGAACAGAGCTTTTCTTTTTCTATTATAAATGGCCCAGTAACACCTCAGGCTATTGATAACTGTATGGTAAACTTTGATGAACCTTTCTGTATCAGGATTGTGCTGCTCTAACTTTGCCATTTCTGCTTCATTGGGACAAAAAGTATCAGCTAACATTTTGGAGAAAATGTTTTTGGCTTTGGAGTTTCTAAGTCCCTCTTTTCTCTCCTAAATTCTACCATCTGCTGCTCTGGTTCCATAAAATCTTCACTAGTTTGTTCTTTGCCATGAGAGTCAAGTAACTCCATGCAGTGGTGGGATTCAAATAAAACAAACAATTCTCTGCCTTAATGACCATTTTAAGTAAATATATATATATATATATATATATATATATATATATATATATATATATATATATATACCAAAAAGTAGTTTATTATTTCTTGCATTTAATACTTAAGAACAATAAAAGAGGTAACAAAATTAGATGATCGGAAAGAGTTTTAAGTATTAATGAAAAAATATTAAATAATCCTGACAAAAAAACAGTAAAACTGTTATTTAAGATATTTCTAATGACAGCAAGATATTTCTAATGACAGAATATCTGTCAGTTAGCAATGGGGGAAGGTCACATGAGGAACCAGGTCCGGGGACTTTGGCCGAAATCACCCACACCCATGACCACCAAAAGAAATGGCCCAGGAGCATTTTGAAAAAATCTGTCAGCCAATGAAATTCCACCATGACATATCAACCTGCCATCACCCTACCAATCCTATAAATTACCCCTGGGCAAAGGAAGCTGTGCAACTTCCTGGCCCCAGTCTTGTGGACCAGTGAACCTCACCCAGGATGCACTCTAAATAAAGCTTTTGCTCATCCATATTTGTTAGTTATGTCCTTCTTTCTTCCTCAGTGGAAAATACCTTACATTTGGTGCTGAAACCCAGGAGGAGCTTGAGTCCGTGAGGACCACTCCTCTCCCCTTCCCTTTTGAGGAAGACCAGGACTTCTGACCTCCCACCCACTTTGGCACATGGTGTGGTAAGTCCCCTGCCTCCAGCCTCCCCTCAGTTCTTTCTGACTCTGAAACTCCCTGTCTGTAATCACGGCTGTATCAGGTACCTCCTACCTATTCCGAGTGCATGTGTGCCCATGGAGATGTCCCAGATACTCCCACTCTACCTGACCATTGGTAACCAGAGATTGAGTTGCAGGATGCCAATTCTCATCTTTAATCATCCAGAGGCTGAGGGCAGCCATAGGGGGCACAAGAATCTAAACTTGGCTCAAAAACACCCCGGGGGTGCCTTATCCAGAATTTCTCAAACATTGATCCCTTCCTAAAGAAGAAGAAACTGATCTTCTTCACTGTGGCCTGGTTACAGTACCCATTAGACAATCAAACCAGGTGGCCTCCTGAAGGGACTTTTGACTTTTAACATCCTCACCAATTTACAGAACTATTGCCAGAAAACTGGGAAATGGCTGGAGATTCCTCACATTCAGGACTTCTGGTATATGCACTCCTGTCCTAATCTCTGTGCCACCTGCTCTACGGCACAGATCCTTTTAGCCAGAGAAACCTCAGCAAAACCCTCCATTCCTGATCTTTCCTCCTTCGCCGACCCCCCTGAGGAACTCTCTTCTTTTCCTTCTTTTTCTTCCCCTTGCGTGGTGCCATTACTGCATGTTCCATCCAAATCTCTTCCTAAAACTTCTTCTGTATTCTGCCCTAGTGTCTCTATGTAAACCTGCAGAACACTGCTTTATAATATTTGGGGACTCGTCCGGAATGCCAGTTTTCCGTGTCACCGGATAGAGACACATGAATCAGCTGATCTCTCCAGGGCTTTGCCTGACCCTGCTGGAATCTTGAGGAAAGGCACCACTTGAGAAGTTCCAGGGCTCCCTTTTTCCTGTGGGGTTCGGGCAATTCCTCAGCAGACACCTCCAGTCCCCAAATTCAATAATTCGGCAAAAATTTCAAGGAGTGTAAATTCTGACCTCCGGAGGTAAGTGAGGCAGATCTCTTACTTTGCTAAATTCTGTTTGGGACTAGTCAATTTGGACTATTGTGTGGTAGCATTTGGTGGTACTCTCAGGAAGAGACCTGAGTAGGGGCTGAGTTAATCAGTCCTGTCTTGGACTTCCAGGGACACCTTTGTACTTGTCAAGATCTCATTCTTTGCTTTTAATGTTTCTGTCTAAAACCCCTGAGTGGTTGGTGTGTGAATGAGTATCTCTGGTGCCTGAGCCTAAGCTCCAAAGGGACACAGCCAGGAGAGCATCTGAGAGGCCCCTGACAAGGAACCACTTCTTTGTCTGTTGAATTGTATGCCTAAAAGTAAAATGTAAATGTAAAATAATAAATTGTCTGTTTTGTAAGTTCTCTTTGTTTGTCAGGAAAATCTCTGGTGTAATTTTAATTGGAATAAGTAAAGCATGCTCATTTAAATTTCTTAATTTGTGTGATTGTATGTAAAGTCTTTGTTTAATGTCTAAATATGTCTGTTTTTAAGGCCTGAATTAAGTTCTTGCATGCAAAAAATTTTTTGGAAATTTCTGGCTTAAAACCAGAGGGCAAAAAGCTAAGGGAAGTTCTAAGGTTCTGAACCTTGAAGACTAACGGGGCTGAGGTGGGTGTTGGGTCCCCTCCAAGTTTCCCCTACCCTTCCCCAGTTCTTTTGTGTGGCATGGTTGTTGCTGACATGGAAGGTATGAGGTTCATGGGAGACACCCACTGCTATAGCCATAATGGTAAAATATTGTAAGGGGGGTTCTCAGGGAATTGTGGGATTGCTGTGTCCCCGAGGAAATTGAAAACCTCATGTGGGCTCGAGTAGCCCACTTTTGGGAAGGTGAATTTGTGAAATTTGTATTTGTTTTTTGGTTTGCTGCTTTTGTTGTGGGAAATGACACTAGGCAGCTGCTCGGAGTGGGATAGTTGATTGCAGTTGGTGGATGGAGTTACGTTCAGGCTTGGGAGGGACCATTGTTTCACTAATGGCTACATGAAAGATGGCAGAAAAAAAATAAATAATTAAAAGGGGCAGTCTGCTCTCACAGCTCCCAGTGCCTGCTCCCACTCTGGCACCTGAAACCCCAGGCACCCTGACTGATTCCCTTATATTGACTTAATAGTGTAAGCACTGTGGGCCAAGAAGAGGGTTAGCATCTTTTTTGTCAACTGGGTAGTAACAAAATAGTGAGTACAATTTACCATTCTTATTTTTCTCAATAAATTAGTGGTTCATTAAGGATAGTACTTTACTATCCTCTTATTATAAATTGTACTAAAATTGTACTAATGATAAGGCATATAGAATTGTATAGTCTGCCAAATCCAAAGACTTCCCTTCTGTACCAAGGATCCCTTGTGTAAAAAGTATTTTCCATGTTGAAAATGTATTATCAGTTTCTAAAAAGGTAACATCATCAGCTGCTAAAATAAATAAACAAAACTAAGCGTTTCAGAAGGGACATTGTTCCTCCCTCAATCACATAACTCTGTTTGGTCTCTAAGATTGCTGATTAGTCAAAGACAGGTAAGATTCCTGAAGGCAGGAACAACCTAAGATAGGCACAGTCAAAAAGAGGCCATCAGGAGAAGACTTAAAAACTAACAAAGGTGAGGCTCAAACCCTCACCCCAACAATGCAGGAGCTTGCTTCCCTGAAATAGAGACTTTCATCCACTGTCCAGGACACCAAAAGAGGGGGACTCTGTTCCCGCTTCCCCACTCATCAACTGAGGGGGCACTTACTGGGCCAAGATTGGCAAATCGACTTCACACATATGCCCCCTCACAAAAGAACTCTATTATCTCTTAACTTTTGTTAATACCTTTTCAGCATGGATAGAAACCTTTCCCACTTCTCGAGAAATGGCAGACACCATTGCCTCCATTCTCGTTGAAAACATCATCCCACAGTTTGGACTGCCGACTACCATACAGTCAGACAATGGCCCGGCCTTCACTGCCCAAAGAGTCCAGCAGGTTGCCACCTTTCTTAACATTACCTGGAGACTCCACATACCCTATCACCCTCAATCATCGGGTAAGGTGGAAAGGGCTAATGGCATCCTGAAGGGTCAGCTAACTAAACTTTCCATAGAGACTAGACTCTCCTGACCAAACCTCCTCCCCCTGATACTCACCAGAATCAAAGCAACCCTGAGAAACCCCTCTGGACTCAGCCCCTTTGAGCTGGTTTATGGTAGACCATTCCTAATTAATCACAACTTACCTATTAACCCCCTTCCTCTTGCCACATACTTCCCCTTTCTATCCTTACTCCACCATCTTCTCAGGAAACATGAAGACCAAACTCTCCCTCCCATAGGGGGTCCAGATGAAGCACACCCAGCAGTCCCCCTCCAGCCAGGAGACAGGGTTCTTCTAAGGGAGCTCCAGCCTGGCTCCCTACAGCCCAGGTGGATAGGACCCCATATGGATCACTGGCAATCAGAACCATAGGTCCCACCCATCTTCAATTCACCAAAAGTTTGGGCCCTGAAGATCCTCCTGTTACTCCTGTCCCTCCCACCAGAAACCTGCCATCAGAGTGAATTAAAGCAGAGAGCAATACTGTTACTATATCAATAAGACTGGACTGATGGAAAAAAACATCAATGTCCTCAACCATCTGCAAGAGAAACTACAAGAATCTCTCTTCCTACAACCTGCTTAACTCCTGGTGGCAGTCACCCATCCTCACCTGAGTTGCCCCTAGCCTAGGTCCTCTTCTAATTATCAACATATTACTGATGTTTGCTCCTTTTCTTTAGATTCTTACAGGGCCGCATATGCAGGTTTCTCAAGTCATGGTCAACTAGATGCTCCTATACCCATATAAGCAACTCTCCTCATAGCCACCACCTTCCGACCTCCCTTTCCCACGACACCCCTAACCAGCAGGAAGTAGCCAGATGAATAGCAGCACCCCTATCTAACATAAAAGGTAAGAATGTGAGGTTGGTTGGCAATGGGGGAAGGTCACATGAAGAACCCGGTCTGGGGACTTTGGCCGAAACCACCCACACCCATGACCGCCAAAAGAAACAGCCCAGGAGTATTTTGAAAAAATCTGTTAGCCAATGAAATTCTGCCACGATATATCAACCTGCCACCACCCTACCGACGCTATAAATTACCTGTGGGCTAGGGAAGCTGCGTGACTTCCCTGGCCCCTGTCTTGCAGACCAGTGAACCTTGCCCAGGACACACTCTAAATAAATCTTTTGCTCGTTCACACTTGGTGGCTATGCCCTTCTTTCTTCCTCAGCAGAAAATACCTTACAGTTTCAACTTACATACTAATTCAACTTAAGAACAAACCTAGAGAACCTGTTTTGTTCAACCCTGGGTGCTGGATTCTGTCATCTACCAGAATGAGCTTCTAAGCAGATTCTTCCCCAGCTTCTTCAAATGAGAACTCAGCTCTGTGACATCTTGATTTGTGCTTGAGCAGAGATCCTACCTAGCCCAATTTTGCTGGACTTTTGACATAGAAAACTATAAACTAATAAATGAGTATTGTTTTAAGCTTTGAAATTTGTGGTAATTTATTATTCAGCAATAGAAAACAAACACACTATTTTAGGAGCTACAATAGTACATTCAGTATTCTTTAGAGTCAAATTTAATTCAAGAATACAAAAATGGATAATGTTCTTGTATGTCCAACACCTTTTAAACATTGAGCTTAATTTTTAAAAATGTTTATTAAAATTTATATTATTCTCTAGTAACATAGCTCTGAGAGTCATTAAATGACTATATCATGTCTTTACTAGGGTAAGAGAACTGATTAACATTCAGTTACAACTCACCAAGAAACCACTCTCTACATTACTCAGAACCATTAAGAACTAACTTTGTCAATTATAAATAAATGATTATTACTGTTTAATAAGTGGGTCCATGTACATAGAAAAGATGTAATCACAAAATAGATGTATAGCATATGAAAGAGAAGTGTTGATGTGCATGCAATGTTAATGAATGTGTAACAGTAAACAAACCAAAAAAAAAACTTTTCAAATAATGGGTTAAACACAGAAGAGAAGGCAGTTCCTTTGATATAAGAATGCTTGTAAAACAATTACAAAACAACCATATCAGAGAAAGAAATTTTAAATAATGTGAAATGGCTGCATGAATAATTTTTTCCTTATTTAGAAATACAGTGATCTACAAACCCACTAGCCTAATTATCACAGCACACATATTTGCATTTGAAAGACCATATATTCTGCAATTTCTACCCTTTGTGAAATAGTAATTAGGAATAGAAATTGAAAAGACAGTTGAAATATAGACTCTAACTTCTGAGGAGTTTTAACCAAAGTTCCATTCTTTAAGGATCAGCTTCAGGGAGAAAGAAAATGCATTATTTAAAAAAGAGTAATTTTCAAAGAGCATAGTAACTTCGGATCAATAAAGAAGAGCTAAGTAGACAATACAGGTTGGAAATGCTGAACCATAATAAAGAAGATGACCAGGGTAGGCTAAGAGCATCACCAGTAAGAAAGATAAAAAATGATTATCAAACTACCTAAAATGTCTTCCTAGATTGCCTTTTTAGTGGGTTATATATCACAGATTATATAGTCCAGTTTTTAATCTCATCATCAATATGATTCCAAGATAGATAATCAGCCATATAACTTTGGTAAAATTGCTTTAATCTATCTGTGCCTCAGTTTCCTCATCTGTAAGCATTACCTAGTTAACAGTGAGAGAAGCTAGCTCACAGGATGTGATAAGGTTTGCTAACCTAATATGTATATTTGTGAAACACTTATAACAGCATCTAGCATAAGCACTGTGTAAATGTGTGCTCTAATCTTCAGGGCAAAATACTGAGCAAAATAATCTTTTGATCAGTGCACAAATGCATTAACAAAGTCACCAACAAATATTTTGATTATCTATTAGGTGGTAGGCATCATATCAGATGCTGTGAATGAAACAGTGCAAGGTACAGTCCAGGTCTTCAAAGAACTTACAGTCTACATTGGAGTAGATGGATAAGAAAAAAAGAAATGTCAGTATCTGTGAGAAGTGCTCAGGGAAATAATAAAATGGGAAAAATGATAACACCTACTAAAATTGGCATGAAGGTTCAATGTGATAATTTCTGAAAATATTTTAGTACAATATCTGGCATAAAATTAGTACTTAATAAAAGTTAGAAGGTAGCTCTTATACATGTGTTATATAGTCTTTTTGTTGTTTGTTTTTATATTGGAGTGTGAGTTTATCCAGGGGAAAAAATTATCCTCAATCAATATTCAACATTTTTGAACAATATATGCCTGTTAATCTACTAAGTACTAAAGACATAAAAATTAATAACACAGGGTTCTCGCTCTAGAAAGAAAGATTTGTATATTTTTGAATTGCAACATATTGTGGCAAACACAGATGCAAGTGATTCAAGCAATAAACTGAGGAAATTCAGAGAATGGGGCAACATGCTCTGGTGGAGTAAGGTTTCAAAGGCTGTATTATCTCCTCTGGGTCTTAAGTTGAAGGTAGGACTTCTACAGAGAACAAGTGAGATGGAATAAACCAGGTAATAAAAGGTTCTGGTTAGCTTAGTGGTTTTAGGAAAGATTTTTGAAGGCAATAGAAAAGTAAAAGGAGGGAGGGGTGCTTAGATATTAGACAGGAGATGTGTGGATAATTCGGACACTGAGTCATGAAGTAACTTGTACTTAACAGTAAGATTATTGTATCATATTATATCATCATATCATATCATATCATAGCATATCATATATTATATATATTTATTATATTTTATTATATTGTGTACAAAGAGCAGCATGGAACAGTGCATCAATGTCCTTGACTTTACACACTGAAATTCTCTTTTGGCTTAAGTTTTTGTGGATTGTGACTTTCATGGAGTAAGCTTTGTTTTAAGGATGAGAACTTAAACCAAGGATCATAGGTTGGCGCGTCTTTGGGTTGGTGCCTGGGCCTGATTTTGATCTCCAAGACTGTGCTTCAGAAATACTATGTATTCTATAAATATTTGTAAAATTAAATTGAAATTTAATGGTTTTAGCTCAAAACTGTTTCTTACTGAACTTAAACAATAAAAATAAATTTACAATATATTTAAACCTGTAGCTTAACAAGAGAGGCATCTTATCCCACAACTTAATCATTCTAACTAGGAAGGTAACTCTCTTGAGAAGGACTGAGATGGGATCTTGAAAACCTGAGAGCAAATTTTCCCCATGACAGAAAATGAGATAAGCACCACTCATCATAAATTTTCCTTGTTCAAAGTATTAAGGATGAAAACATTTTGCTCTATTATTGTTTATTTTGATGTTCTAATAGAAGAGAACAATTAGACATACAATTGTTGAACCTGTGGGAGTCAGGATATGTTGTCATAAATTTCTGTTTGTATTCTGAAAGTCAATAGTGCAATTGGAAAACTAAGATTCTAAATTTTAAAAAATAATTTCTTTTCTTTATCACAACTAACCCTAAAATCTTTCCTAAAATATTTTCTCAAACATCTAATAAATGAATCTATTACCCAGTCTGTATGACCACATTGTATTTGTAATTTACTCTTTGGCCATTATGGTCCTAAATTTTGTAAATGGGCGTAACTTTGTTATTAGTAATTAAATTATAATTAAGTCAATTTAGATGAGTATCTCCTAGTGTTTATGTTTAATTTGAAAGAAATAGCACTGTTAGTCATAGTACATGTTAGTCACAGCAAATTGTCTAATGATGTATCTTCATTAAAATATGAACGTTGAGAACTTTAATTTCGTAAAATTCAATTCTAGTAAATATGTAAATCAGGTAATAATTGCTCCAAATGGATACCATTATTTTGCACTGTTCATGAGGATTTTTTTTCCCCTAAAAAATTATGTGCTTCAGGTACCATTGTATATTCTTTTTACTGTCTGTGACTTAGGTTACCTTAGATTAAATTCCAATCCCCAGTGCATTGAGTTCATTTGTAAGCACATGGGTGAGGTGGACAGGTGAGAAACAAGGTTCTATTTCTGGACACCTTCCATTTAATTAGTTGATACTTAATTAGAGGGTATCTCACTTTCTAGTTTCTGAATTAGTGGCTCGTTATCAGTATTCACAGGGTACAGAGGCACAACATACTTTAGTTGCACATACTTATAGTGAACTGGGGGATTTTTATAATTGCCATGGGAGATGTTCCTCCGTGTTTACTCAGACACAATTTAAAAAAAATTTTTTTTTGGACAGAGAGAGAAAGAGGGACAGATAATGACACACAGACAGGAAGGGAGAGAGGAGAAGCATCAGTTCTTCATTGCAGCACTTTAGTTGTTCATTGATTGCTTTCTCATTATGTGCCTTGACCAGGGGGCTACAGCAGAGTGAGTGACCCATTGTTCAAGCCAGTGACCCTGGGCTCAAGCCAGCAACCTTGGTCTTCAAACAAGAGATATTTGGGCTCAAGCCAATGACCACTGGGTCATGTCTATCATCCCATGCTCAAGCCAGCAACTCTATGCTCAAGCTGGTGAGCCTGTGCTCAAGCCAGCAACCTTGTGGCCTCGAACCTGAGTCCTCTGTGTCCCAGTCCAACACTCTATGCACTGTGCCATTGCCTGGTTAGGCTAAAATATTCTTAAGTGATATAGTTATTATACATCTCTGCCTTTTTTTTATAGTTCACCATTTTTTAAATTCATAAGCATTTAAGGACAGAAATCCCCTAATAATAAAATGTACTTTTTAGAAATTTTATCCTCTGACTTTTCAATGTAGTTTATGTATGATCATATCGATTTAGAGCTAGAGTCTTCATCACATTCAATTTTTACCAGCCTGAAATAAAATAAAATAAAATAAAGGCAACCATTGTCTCTCTTTTTTTTTTCTGATTGGCCAAGAGAAAGGTATTTTGTATTCTGATTTATAGCTGGTGCCATCAAGTGGCCAATTCTGTAAGCTAAACAATATATACAATATACTCTAGGCTTTCAAAGAAATAAACTGTAAAGAGGAGCAAGAAAATGGAAAGAATCAATTTTAAATTCTAAAGAAATAAAATTTTATCTTATAACCTATTCTCCAAATGATAACAGGCTGATGTCCAGTAACTGTCTTCGGGGCTATTTTTAAGACCTATGTAAGAAGGAGAGGGAAATGTGTTTCTCTGACCTTAAAACATTTTTTAAAAATTTATGTTTAGCCCTGACCAGTTGGCTCAGAAGATAGAGTATTGGCCAGGCGTGCAGATGACTCAGTTTTGGTCCCCGGTCAAGGCACACATGAGAAGCAACCATATGCTTCTTCCCCCACCCCCGCATCTCTCCCTTCATCTCTCCTCTTGCATCCAGTGGCTCAGTTGGTTTGAGCAACAGCCCCGGGGTACTGAGGATAGCACAGTTGATCCAAGCATCGGTCTCTGATGGGGGTTGCCAGGTGGATCCCAGTTGCGGCACATGAAGGTGTCTGTTCCTCTATCTCCCCTCCTCTCATTTAAAATAAATACATGCATACACACATACAGAAAGAAAAAAGAAAGAAAGAAAGAAAGAAAGAAAGAAAGAAAGAAAGAAAGAAAGAAAGAAAGAAAGAAAGAAAGAAAAAAGAGAAAGTTTATGTTTATTTATTTCCTTGATAGGCATACTGAACTGTGCTGGGTAAGTAGAGGTCTTCAGCAGGTTTTCGGGGATTTGTAGTTTGTCCTATAGAAGTAAAAAATGGAGGAATTCTGGTTTTAAAAAATTCTGTATGTAATGGCACCTTGAATTTTGGTCCTGGCTTTTCAGATTGGTAAAACCAAGAATACTGGTAAGCTCTAAAAGGAAAAAAAAATATTTTAATTACACTGATGATCACATAAAGAATATATTTATTCTTATCAAAAACAATGTTGTAAATAAGATGAATGGTTCCCGAGGAATAAATTATCCTAAGAGAACCTCTTATTTTATTAATCTGGACAAGTGTATAGTGTTTGCCTGGAACACTTTAAGATGTTGCATTTATCAGCATTGATTTTAAAGCTCTCAAATATGAAGCACTGATTTTTCAGCAATCTGGCAAAAAGAACATTAAAGAAGCTCTATATTTGACTTACAGGGCCAATTTTCTTCCTTTGAGGTCAAAAATGAGTAATACAATATTTGAGGCACAGATGCTTAAAAATATACTCATGTTCCATCATCCTCAAATGTTATTTCACAGAAGCAGGACAGATGTGAGGACATGATCAATGACTCAGAAACTGCTGGCAAAGCAGTTTGGTCCTTGGTTTCGACAAGGATCTGGCCCTAGAGGATATTTCCTAGACTGCTACATTACTGAAGAAACATATGCCCCTGACCCTCCAATGCCCCTCCAGGCCCCTTACAGCAGAGTAGTAGAAGGATAAAAGGACATGGAATGAAGCTGATTGACAACAATGACCCAGTTTTCTTTCATAAAAGGAGAATTACTCATTTCCCTCTGGTTTATTAGACTAGTTCAAGTTCTATAACATGTGTTTCACTATTCTTTATGCTACAGTGACCTTCATCTTTTAAAATCTCCACCCTTTAAAACTGGTTGTATAGTTTTAAGCAATAACGCATAGTTACATTTTTATAATGTGCTAACACTACTTAATAATGTTTTCTCTCATGCCTCATTCATTTTCCTAAATCCCAGGGAAAATCCCCAAAAGGAAATGTCAACTCCTTATAATGTTTCCTCTTAGTAATTTTCCAATTCTGAAAACCTCAATAGCCTGGTGAAGAATTCTTTTTCAAACTATAGCATGACATTAGAAAGACTTGTTCAGAATTAAATGTTTTCTAGAGATTTAGGTTTTTATTTTACAATTGTCTTTTAAAAGTAATCATTGTGTTTACAGTTAGTTTTTATAGTAATGACTAAAGTTTCCCATGCTAGAACTTGCCATAAATGTTCCCCTCCAAGCAGAAGAAAAAGGGGGAGGTAAAGAAGGTACTATTTGCCCTGGCCGGTTGGCTCAGCAGTAGAGCGTCGGCCTAGCGTGCGGAGGACCCTGGTTCGATTCCCGGCCAGGGCACACAGGAGAAGCGCCCATTTGCTTCTCCACCCCTCCGCCGCGCTTTCCTCTCTGTCTCTCTCTTCCCCTCCCACAGCCAAGGCTCCATTAGAGCAAAGATGGCCCGGGCGCTGGGGATGGCTCTGTGGCCTCTGCCTCGGGCACTGGAGTGGCTCTGGTCGCAGCATGGTGACGCCCAGGATGGGCAGATTATCGCCCCCTGGTGGGCAGAGCGTCGCCCCATGGTGGGCGTGCCGGGTGGATCCCGGTCGGGCGCATGCGGGAGTCTGTCTGACTGTCTCTCCCCGTTTCCAGCTTCAGAAAAATGAAAAAAAAAAAAAAATGAAAAAAAAAAAGAAGGTACTATTTTAGACTTTTATATAGATAATAAAAGCTGAAATGTTTTTAAACTACTCCTTTTAACCTTCACAGATTTTACACACAAAACACTGCAGATTGAGGAAAAGAATTAGTTTCAGAGAGAAAAGGAAGGGGCAAGCTGACTGGCTCTCAGTACTCTCTTAAGATCACAAGAAAAGTATTTATATTTCTTAGTACTTTTAGAATCCTTCGGACCAACAATTACAAAAACTTCTGAAAAGAAGTGAAAAGATGGAGGAGAAGGTACTTTTATTCTCTCTAAAATGTTGAACCCCAGGAAGGAAGGTAGAGGATTGTGTTGATTACACATATACCCTATTCTTTCTCATATTAATTTACTCAGAAAAGAAATGGTTTGATTGGCATCAAGTATCACAGACCTAAAACAACTAGACATTCAACTCTATAGTTATGTCTCAACCTGGCAAGGCAGAGTCCCTTAGGTCTCAGTAGGCATGAATGGATCATTCTAGGAAAGAATAGGTAGAGTGATGGTCTCTTGGAGTTTTTAATAGGGGGTTTCAGATTTATGGGCCTTTACAAGTACTCTGGTTTTAGTCTTATCTTTTGAGTAGTACCTGGATGTGCCTTATTTCAAGATGTTCTTTGCAAGCTGGGAGGTGCCAGGGTAAGGTCCAGAGGATACAGAGTCAGAAAGTTAGGTGTTTGGGTCTGACTTGCACATGCACTGTTAGTGTACAGGGATATAAAATTCTGGGGGTTAAACTACAAGACTTCTGCACAGCTATTTGTTCCATAGAATACTGCATAGAAAACTTTGGGTTTGGAACTACTCAGATATATATAACCTCTGTACCATCCTTGTAAGAAAGATGTATCATAACACCATTCTCCCCCCACTTAAAAGGGATATTTTCCCTGAAATTGCAACATGCTTATAAATCTTAACTTGTCGTAGTTTAACGGCAGCACTTTTTCTTTCCTTGTTTTGTATAAAATAATAATGTCTTACCACAATGGTGTCTTATTTAATAAAATATCCATGGGAATTCGGGGCATATAAAGTTTATGTTTCCTTTTTCCTATCTGTGAGAAGACAAGCATGTGACTTTTCTTACATTTTTACCAATAGTTAGAATCCCATTGGTTTCCTGAGTGGAATGTGAAGGCGTGTTGTCTCTGGAATGGAGTAAGTTTCCATGGTTAATGACTCTTTCTGGCTTCTATAGTGAAAGTATTTGGCATCTCTTTTGTTGACATTAAACAATGCCATTTCCCAATTTCTATGCAGCAGAAGTACACTGTTGCTACTTCAGAATAATTCTGCATTATAAACATGGTTTTTTTATTTTGTTTTGTTTTTTCTTTTTTGTGATAGAGACAGAGAGAGACAGAGAGAAGGACAGATATAGGGACAGACAGATAGGAAGAGAGAGAGATGAAAAGCATCAATTCTTCGTTGTGGAACCTTAATTGTTCATTGCTTTCTCATATGTGCCTGGGCCAGGGGGCCACAGCAGAGCAAGTGACCCCTTGCTCAAGCCAGTGACCTTGGGCTCAAATTGGTGAGCCTTGCTCAAACCAGATGAGCCCGTGCTCAAGCTGGCAAATTCGGGGTTTCTAACCTGGGCCCTCCACATCCCAGTCTGACACTCTACCCACTGAGCCACCACCTAGTCAGGTGTAAACATATTTTAATAAATGTGTTTTTGGGTTACTGTTTACTTCTTTAGAATCTTTTAGTCTTTATTAAAAGCATTTGTGTAATGTGTTTTAATTCTGAGATTCCATTTAATTTTGATGGTTTCCAATTATATTGAAAAAGAAAAAAAATAACATTACAATCTTTTCTTTTTAGCTGGCTGGGTGATCGGTTCACTATTAATTTGATGCCTTAGCCATACAGGGTCAGTACTCATGAGCACTTTACATTGTCAAATGGCCGTTACAATGATCGATTCCTAAATAGTGACAGATTTTTCTGCCATTTAATATGAACTAATTTTATTTTATGGCATTAAAAATACCAGATTATTTTAGGTCCCTGCCTGCAGATTAGTGCTTGAACATTATTCTGAAATTTTAGATAAGTAGATTGTCTTAAAAATTGTGAGATGTGGCAAATAAGAATCTCATCTGTTTAGGAAAAAATTAATGAATTATAGAAGCAATGTGAAAGGTTATTAGCTTTCTGTCTATAAAGTTTGTAAGATTCCAAATACAAATACTTTAACATAAAGGAACCATGGACAGCCTAGATTTCTTTTAAAATCTGCTACAGTACATCAGTGAATACTAGATAGTGCATGAATCAAGATTAGGCCCTAGAGCTATTTAGGAAAACTCAACACACATTTAGAGAGCATCCATGAAATGAAGGGAAAGAGTCTGAGTGCTGTTCTGAATCATTTTTGTTGCAGTGTGAAGTGCTAACACATCAGAATTTCTGCCAATATAAAGTATAAAATATATACCCGTAGTTTTCTCTTCCCTTCTTATAGTTGTAATTACCTCTTTCTCTCATTTAGTGTAATAATAAAAAGAACATTGGTTTTGGAGTCAAATGGGCTAAATATTTTATTAGACTTTGGTACTGGTCTCTAAGCAGAGAGTAATAATAGACAAAATCAAGCTCTACAGCCTCTGTTTACTATTATTTCCCTTCCTTATCTCAAGTGCTCCATCCTACTTCCTTTTGCCAAATTTCTATCTTATCCAGACTTTTCCTCATCATCCTGGAATGAAGAGACCCAAAATCTCTGTTAATTGTCTCCCCTGAATGCACTGGGGGAACACAGTGTCTTCCTAGTACACTTGAAGGGCTCCCGGCTCAGCTTATCATTGCTGCCAGAGCCTCTACTACCAGTATTTCCCACCATCAATAGACAAAACCAAAGACATTTCTAACTGGGTGCGTTTATTTTTTTTAATCAAAGCATCACAGTGTTGTATATGATGAGATTAGCAGAGCTGTCCTTGTTCATGATGCTCTCTGCTCTGAGTTTCCAGAGCCAAATATATATATATATATATATATATATATATATATATATATATATATCCTAATTCCTACCTTTCTATCCCCTCTCTTTTTAATTCTCCCATGTGGAGATATGCTATGATGGGTATATCTGGATTTGAAGGTGTGGTCCCAAAATTTTTTCATAATTTAAATTTTCTCTTGCCCTATATTATCATTGAACATTCCCTTAAAGTTTGTAAGGATAAAAGACTTTGAAATTTGTCATTCTCCAAAACAAGTACCTCAAATTTAAAAGTTATAGTCTCTACCACTCATAAAAAATATAATCTAAGTTATGCGAGATACCAGAAGAGCTCCCCTCCTAGAATTCTCACCATTAAACCTTCCACAGTTATATCCAGGCTGGGTTTCCAACAGAGATGAAATGAAAACTAAGTCACACATTTTGTCTTTAAATCTCCACTTACTAAGTCTCACTTATCTTTATACCTATATTCAATTCAATGCAACCCAATTCTTCCCACTCCCCTTTTAAAAATACTTCCATGATCACTATCATCTCTAAATATGCTTCCAGAACCTGTTCGATATCCCTTTCTTGGTCACGTCTTCTATTACCAGTCTAGGCACTATTTGTTAATCCCTCCTCTACTTCTTTACAATGTATTCATATTCTAGAGTAGAATATATAATGAGTAGCACTTGTCAGTTTTTATGAACTAGCATAGTGCCTTCTACACAACAGGTCCTCGACAAGACAGGGATAGATAAATAGATAAATAAATGGTTAGCTAGACAAGACTTATTTATTTTTTCTGCTGGCTGTAAAGTCATTATGGGCTTGGAATCATTCCTTGATTGAACAAGTGAAGGCTATTCTCTGATTTATAGGCGTTTTCTGAATTAGGGTAGACTTGCTTAGAACTGGCATCCTAACCACAACGTCCAATTTTATTCATTAAGTTAATGATATTTTTAATTCTCTTAAGTTATGTTTTTAATTACATAACGTTATATTTTTAATGATATCTTTTGGTCACATCATAAATGCAATAAGTATATGCAAATTACTAAGAACAAAGATTAATGTGTGTCTCTGCCAGACTGCTCTGTTCCTGAGAACATGGTGTCCTGTTGCTTGTAATTGTTCTGATCACCTGCTTACACTTCTAACAGAAGTCTCCATAGAACATCCTTTTCCATCTTTTTACAGTCTGTTACTAAAATTTATAATTTCTTAGATTATATATATTTTTTTATAAATAAATTTTTATTTTAATGGGGTGACATCAATAAATCAGGGTACATATATTCAAAGAAAACATTTCCAGGTTATCTTGTCATTTAGTTCTGTTGCATACGCATCACCCAAAGAGGGATCGTCCTCTGTCACCCTCTATCCAGTTTTCTTTGTACCCCTCCCCCTCCCCTTTCCCCTCTCCCCCCTTCCCTCCCCCCACCCCCCGTAACCACTACACTCTTGTCCATGTCTCTTAGTCTCGTTTTTATGTCCCACCAATGTATGGACTCCTGCAGTTCTTATTTTTTTCTGATTCGCTTATTTCACTCCGCATAATGTTATCAAGATTCCACCATTCTGCTGTAAGTGATCCGATGTTATCGTTTCTTCTAGCTGAATAGTATACCATGGTGTATATGTGCCCCACCTTCTTTATCCAGTCTTCTATTTTTTTTTACAGTGATTAAAAGCCTTTAAGCAAACTCTTGGCCAATACAGCAAGAATCTATAAAAGAGTAGTGTCCTTAACATGTTCACCAAGTCCAAATTGGCCCCATCACCATGCCAAATCCCTGAAAAATGCAACCCAACCATAGTTCAGTCTGTTAGGAGCTGTCACAGGGAGCAGGAGTCCAGGAAAAGTCCACACAGGAAACGTCTGCATGGCACTGGAATTGTTGTCACCATTCTATACTTTGCAGCTTAGAGTATATTTTTATAAGAATAGTATTTCCATTCTGGACAGCTCTGACAGTGTTATCTGAGAATTGGTAAGACACATATGTCTTGTAGCACCATAAATTTTCAGACTGTATTTCTGAGGGTTGATCCACATTTTTCATTCAAGAGCAACTGAAATTGTTCTGAAATTCATTATTGTTTGAATATTTATGTGTGATCTCACTCCCAGAGAAATTAGTCAACTTTAAATTTTATTAGACATTTGTATTTTAAAGTTTAATACATTTTATATTTCCAAAGCAATATAAAATGAAATAGTTATCTTTTTTTCCTCAAATAGTTCTTTGTTTAAGAGATAAATGGAGCTCCACCTAGTGACACAATTAGAAATGTATCAAAAGCATGTATTTTCTAAAAGAAAAAATATTACTGCAAATTAGTCTTTTTTTAATCTCAGGTATTCTAAATATCTTTGTGTATTTGTGTGTATATGTGTGTACATGAATGTATGTGTATGTGTACATTAAAGCAAATAGGACGTGAAATTCAACTTCCCATATAACAATATTTTTGCTATTTTTGTAAAAATGGCTGTACAGTGGTACCTTGAGATAAGAACAGACCAACATACAAATTTTTTTTTGAGATACAAGCTGCAACTTGGTCCATTTTTTTGTTCAAGATACAAGCAAAATTCTGAGATACGAGAAATGATTCGGAAAGCTGCTGCTAGTTGGTGCGTTGGTGCACGGGTCCAGTATCAGCAGTTTGATATATGAGTTGACTGACTTACGAGCTCGGTTACAGAACGAATTAAATTCGTATCTTAAGGTACTACTGTACCAAATATTTAAATATCTGTTGCCAAATTTGAGACTGCTTATCTACTTACTTAGTTGATTTTTAATTTATGTCTTATTATCTTTTATAAAGTGTACATATCAACACCAAAGATAAGAAACCAAAATTAATAAATACTATATTTTTAATCCTAAGAGACATTGTATTTTCTTTAGAAGTTGAATCAACTGAGAAAATATTTGATAATAGGTTTTGCTCTTCTAAAGTAGGTCCAGATGCCTGATCTGTGGTGGCACAGTGGATAAAGCATTGACCTGGGAACACTGAGGTCGCTGGTTCAAAACCCTGCACTTATCTGGTCAAGAAACATATGGGAGTTGATGTTTCCTGCTTCTCCCCCCTTTCTCTCTCTTTCACTCTCTCTCTTCTCTCTAAAATGAATAAATAATAATAATAAAAGATAGCTTACATTAAAAATAAATAAATAAATAAAGTAGGTCCAGAACAGTGTCATAAATTCTGTGGCTTCCTACAGTTTTGCCTTTCCTCACTTGCAAACCAGAATTCAAGTCACACACATCATCAAAGAAAAGCAAATTGATGGGACAATGAAATATAAGAAAAATAAACATCTATCACTTTTCAGTGTCTGTCACAACAAAACTCAAATAACCCATTTTTTATTTATGGCTGAAAACATCTTGTGAGTCAATTTGCACCTTGGCTTGTAATCAGAAATGAGAACATTTCCTCTTTTGACAGTTCAATGAACAACTAAAGTGTCGCAACAACGAGTTGATGCTTCTCAACTCTCTCCTGTTCTCTCTCTCTCACTCTCGCTAAAAAGAAAAAAAAAAATTGGACAGAGCTCGGCTAAGATTTCTTCTCTTCCACGTGGCAATGATTGTGAACACTAAATGAGAGTCAGCTGGTCTGGACGTATCTGTATGAGGAGGGCTGGAAAATAGAGCTGGGCTGGGAGTGTTGACTAGAATGCCTATACATGACTTCATCAGTGTAGCAGCCTCAGGGTAACTGGACTTCTTACAATGTGGATTGGGGCTTTCATAGTGAATGCTACAGTGAGCAAAGAGGAAATGCATGGCTTTTAATGATCTAACCTTGAACTTTATATAGTATAATTATAGTCATACTCTTAGTCACAAATTCACCCAGATTATTAGCTTATCCTCTCTGGATGGATATAGGGTCAGAAAATATGCAACCATATTTTTGAACCATTAAGCATTTCAAGTGAAAAGTTGAAGGCACTAGGAATGTTTAATCTGGAGAAAAAAAGACAGAAGTTCTGATGACTGACTTCAACTCTAAAGGATCATCAATAAAATTAAGATATAATCTACTTTATCCAAGAAAATTGATAACAGGACTAATAAGTGAAAATATAGAGATAAGTATTTTAGATTAAAATAAGTAAGATAATTTTTCTGATGGCTAAATATCACCATTAACATAATAAATGGCCCTGAAAGGCAGTGAACTATTCATGTACAGAAAGACGCCATATATTTATATAATATATATACTATAGATATGATACCTACATTGCGTAAGATGTTATACTAAATAGACCTCAAGATATTTAAATGTATTGAAAGAGATCAGCCTATTCTTTCATGATATGAAGAGAAGAAGAGATATTTGGAGTAAGAACAATGTAATTTGTAATATGACAAAACACTCATCTACTTTCCATATTATTTTTATGCTGTAACACTTTAAATTTATTAGTGCTCTAATTCAAACCCATTTTGATGTGGGAAGTGCCTACAGCCTCAGTTCTGCTGCATATTAAAATCACTGCAGAAAATTTAAAAACAGACAGTAATTCTCTAGTTCTACCCCAGAAATTCTGGTTTATTTAATCTGAATGGTGCTAGACATATTTTTAAAGCACTCCAGGTTATTTTACTGCACAGCTGAGGTTGAGACCCGGTGGTTATACCACAGGAGATGCCCTGGCTCTCTGGCATCAGTGTGGGGAACTGGCACAGTTAAGCAAGTCTCCTGGCAAGTCTAGGAAAACAGGTAGTCGTAACTTTAAAGCAACACTATGCACTGAGAACCAGAAGAAAATTAAAATAATATTTTTTTCATCCTGGCTGGATAGCTTGGTTGGTTAGAGCATCATCTCAAAGCACAGAGGTTGCCGGCTCAATCCCTGGTCAGGGCATATACGGGAGCAGCTCAATGTTCCTGTCTCTCTCTCTCTCTCTCTCCCCTCCTTCCTTTCTTGCTAAAATCAGTAAAATAAACTTTAAAAAATAGTAATATTTTTCATTAAGCCAATAACTAGGTCTACATAATAGTGCATGTAGTGTCTATAGAAAGTTTACCTTACCTTTTCAGAGCAGTTAAAGAAAGACTGTACATTTGTAGCTCACACATGATCTGCATATAGAGAGTAAGTAGGTCCTTGTTTAATATAGATTTTGAAGGACAGATCTGTTCCTAGTAATTCTAGATAGATGTAACCAAATTGAGAATAGAAACCATATCATAGTTATTTTAGGGACTCCAGTGCCTAGCACTTTGCCTTATATAGTAAGACTTCAATAGATTTATCGAGTTGAACAGCTAGATCAATAGAAACTTGATAATATATTTTAAAAACATGTAATAAGGTCCTGGCCATTTGGCTCAGTGGTAGAGTACTGGCCCGGCATGTGTATGTCCTGGGTTCAATTCCCTGAAAGGGCACACAGGAGAAGCGACCATCTGCTTCTCCACCCTTCCTCCTCTTACTTCTCTCTCTCTCTCTTCTCCTTCATCCTTCCTACAACCATGGTTCCATTGGAATGAGTTGGTCCCAGGGGTGCTGAAGATGGCTCTATGGCCTCTGCCTCAGGTGCTAAAAAATGACTCCAGTTGCAACCAGAGTAAGGGCCCCAGATGGGCAGAGCATCGCCCCCTGGTGGGTTTGCCAGGTGAATCCCAGTCCCAGCACATGCAGAAGTCTGTCTCTGCCTCCCCTCCTTTCACTAAAATAAAAAAAATAAATTAAAAAACATTTTTTTAAAAAGCATGTAATAAGATGTCACTTTATACAGAGTCTGTAAGAGAACAGTTTTAAAACTTTGTTGGAAACAAATGTATACTGTAAACTGTTTTTATGTGAATTTTAGCAACATTTTTATATCAATTCCAATTTTATCTCATATATTTTCTGAAACCATGGTTTATGTTTAAATGAAAGAATTTTAAAAACCTAAAAATTCAGTGAGAACAAAGCTATGATTTCTAATATATTTTCAATTATGTTTCCTATGTATAATTCAATATGAAATCCTTTCAGGATGCAAGTGAAGGATAAAATTAATTTACCATTGAAAAATTAGCTGAAAATATAAAATCTCTGCAAATTCTGAGTTGAGAAATAGAATCACTTTCCTTTATTTGAAAGCCTTTAATTTCTATCTATATTTCTGAAGTGAATCATTTACTCCAAGCATCAGAATCAAGTTCAACCAAAATATCTCAGAGTTCATTCACTGTAAGTCATTATGTGATATTCTAACACTTAAAAACAGGGATCTCCATAAGCCCTAGCCAGATATCTTGGTTGGTGGGAGCATGGGAGCATCGTCTGGAAGCACACAGGTTGCTGGTTCGATCCTTGGTCAGGGCACACACAGGAACAGTTTGGTGCTCTTGTTTCTTCTCTCTCCCTTACTCTCTCTTAAAAAGAAACAAACAATGCGATCTTCCAAAAACAATATCTGACAGCCTAAAATTTTCTCATAACTTTAAACAGAAATTCTTTCATACCGTGATCCATGCGAAACTGGTAGACTGCTGTGCCAATTTCATCTTGAAGATCACTGCACCTGACAAGTTCCACGCCAATTTTATTTTTCAGTTTTGAAAAAAAAAAACAAAAAAACTTTTATACAAACTACTTTAAACTATTTCTACTTTTGCAAGTTGCTTATTTTTTCTTTTTAACGTGTCTTAGTAACTAAAGGCATTTATGCTTAGTCCTCACATTAACAGTATAAGACACAAAAAGCAAAACTGAAAAAGCAGAAGGAAATACGATCCATCAGAAAAACTACATGGAAAATGTATCTTTAAATTTCTAAACAGAGTGTACTTAGCACTGGCTGTTACTTCCCTGAAGGCGGGTACTGTAGCCTTATTCATTACTAGATTCCCAGCAGTTAGCATAGGACTTACCCTAAAGTAGGAATTTATTTTTTTTTAAAAATAAAGCTTCCCTTTTAGTAAATACAAATTGTACTTTTTGGCAGGAAGAATTATTACTGTTATTTTTAAGACAGAATTAATTCTTGACATACATTTTTCTGAAAGCAAGTATATACGTCAATATGTTTATTTTTATATTATGAGATTTTATTTCTCTATTTTTATAATACCTTTTACTCACTATCAACGTTAACTTTAAATTGTGGAATTTAAATGGATTAACTAGCTACTGCAAAATGTTACCACATCCACAGTGATGTTAGCCTAAGAAAATGTATTCCCAATTCTCTTTATTCCTTTCAAGCTCATTATTATTATTTTTTTTGAAGGCGTACACTTCAAATCCATACAGAAAGTGTTGAAAATAACCTCCCTCTGGTCCGGTTCATATAAGCTGCAACAGTTCTAGTCACTTCTTACATGGAAAAATAAAAGAATTAAATCTTAATTCTGAGAGTGGACTTAGGTTTCATTTCATTATCTGTTTTACAGTTTGATACCCTCACTGTCTCTCTCCTCTCCTAGGAAACCTTACTTTTCCCTCTGACTTGTGTTTTCAATGATCACTTCCTCTTCTGGTTTTCTATTTCTGTCCCTGCAATATTTTATAAGAATAGGATGAATTAAGAAAGTGAACTCTCAACTAACTAAGCTTAGTTGGAGCTCCATGACAGCCCCATGAAGTACAGACAGAAAGTTTCACAGTGACTTAGTAGTATATTGAAGATTCAGTAGTTTGCAAAGTTAAGATTGGAAAACAGATTTTGTCTGATGGTAAGCCGCCATACCAAACCATCTCTCCATTGGTGGCAGATATGTTTGAGGCTAGTCAATTCTCTAAGGAATTTTGGGGTAGCTTAATGTTATTGCAAAGGTGTTCAAAGATGATAGATTTGACCTAAGTAATATTGCTTTGGACCAGGGACTTTTGAGAGGAGTCAGTTTTTGTTACCAAGTAGAAGATGAAGTTTGGGCTTGAGAGCCATGATTATTAGAGAACCTGGAGCTGGTCTACAGTTTAGTTGTCGTCCTTCTCATGTCTGTTGCACTCTCCTTCCCACAACATCACAAAGTGCATAAGAGAGAGAAATCTTCAACTCAGAAGTAGATTTTTCTCTCTGTGAGAAACCTAGTAGCCCTATGCCAAGATTATTATACACTGGTATCTCACCTACACAGACTCAATTCTACTTTCAAATAAAACATATTTTTAATATTTTAATATATATTGACTTTCCAGAATATAAGTACAATAAGAAAAATAAGATATTTTTTTTTTCTGGAACTTTATTATGACTTGTTCACCATTTTAGAAAACCATAACATAGATCAAAATTATTCATGGAATTACGATATTTTTGATCTCAAAACAAAACCCCTGTATACATTTGCATTGCTTAGTTTTTGTTAGGATTCTGTTTAATTAGTATATACATCTAATTATTTTAAGTTTTCTAGTATACTTGTGCCTGAATATTTTCCTATGGAAATGTAAATCACTTTATCATTTACTTTTTAATTGTCTTTTACAAATGGGCATTATGCAGATTTATAAATGACATTTGTAGATGAGATATACTTCCTGTGAATTCAATTTCAGGATACTTGTCATGAAAATGAATTTGATCTAAAAGGGATGAGAATTTCTAATGATTCATACTCTCTGCAATGTGGAAACTTTTCTTCTGAAACAGAGAAAAATATTTACAAGATGAACAAAAGCAGCTTGATTACTACTCAAGAACTCAGAAATATCTACAGTAATCCCAGATTCTCATTTCTTCCTTCTGATTCTAGGGGTGTATAGGTAGCATGATGGTCTTTGAATCAATCTCTTTATCCAAGAGCATTCTCTATATAACACTTGATATATTTCTATGCATTTATTTACAGATGAATTTAAAATAGCCATTATTCAGAAGACATGTTCCTTAAGTATAAAGTTTCTTCATGGACAATTCCATGTAGACTAAATACTTCATTAGTGTAAAGCCAGCAGGCAGGGCCAGGGCCACCACTATCAAAGCAGCCTTCTAGCCTATGCAGGTTTGCATTGGATTCGGACAGTCGGTAAAGAAGCAACGGAGCCACAAACTGGTGGGCCATAGTCTTTAATCCTAGCTTGCACCCGGCAGGCAAATAAAAACACACACTGGGCTCCAAAACCTAATCACATTCAGTGCTCACAAAACACTGACTTATCCGAGTTTCCTAGAATCAAAGGTTTCTAGCTCACCAACCTATTCTCCTCAGTTCCCTATCTCCTTCCTTATCCCAGATACAAACTCTACACACACTGGCATCTCACTGAGCACTCCACCATCTTGGCTGCTTGTTGGGCAGATAAAATGTATTATGCTCACTTTGTTAAAGAGGCCATCGCCCAGGTGATATTAATGTCTGTTGGGGATCGTTGTAGCCTGGGGCTTGGTTTTGGGATTAAGCCTTTCCTACCCTTTTTGGTGTGAGGTGGTACAATCCAATCATGCCTCAGAGAAGTGACTTTGTATTAGGACTTCCCTATTATGTATATTGGATTAAGGGTTTGGATTTCTACACTATAAAATGGGGACGAAGCGGGAACTTGGGCGCTTGGTTCCTGAGGTTAGCATGAGAGAGCAGAGAGAATAGAGCCAGCAGCGGGAGGAGGCCACGTGGAGGAGGCCACGTGGAGTAGGCCAGGAGAAGCAGCCAAGATGGCGGAGTGCTGAGTGAGATGCCAGTTTGTGCAGTTTGTGCAGAGAGAAAATGGGGAACTGAGGAGAATAAGGCTGGTGAGCTAGAAACCTTTGATTCTAGGAAACTCGGATAAGTCAGTGGCTTTGTGAGCACTGAGTGTGACTGGGTATTGGAGCCCAGTGTGTATTTTTACTTGCCCGCCGGGTGCAAGCTAGGATTAAAGGCTATGGCCCACCAGTTTTTGGCTCCATGGTTTTTTTACCGACTGTCCGAATCCAATGCGAACCTGCATGTGCCAGGCTGCTCTGATGGTGGCCCTGGCCTTGCCTTCTGGCTTTACATTGCTTTTCCTGGTGTTGGGCAGATAAAATGTATTATGCTCACTTTGTTAAAGATGCCATCGCCCAGGTGATATTAATGTGTGTTGGGGGCAGGTAGGATCATTGTAGCCTGGGGCTTGGTTTTGGGATTAAGCCTCTCCCAGCCTTTTTGATGTAGGGCGGTACAATCCTATCATGCCTCAGAGGGTGACTTTGTATTAGAGACTTCCCTATTTTGTATATTGGATTAGAGGTTGTGGGGCTACACTATAAAATGGGGATGGAACAAGAGCTTGGACTCTTGGTTCCTGAGATTATCATTAGAAGAGAGCAAAGGAGAGCAGAGAAAGGCCACGTGGAGGAGGCCAGGAGAAGCAGCCAAGATGGTGGAGTGCTGAGTGAGATGCCAGTTTGTGTAGAGTTTGTATCTGGGATAAGGAAGGAGATGGGGAACTGAGGAGAATAAGGCTGGTGAGCTAGAAACCTTTGATTCTAGGAAACTCAGATAAGTCAGTGGCTTTGTGAGCACTGAATGTGACTGGGGTTTGGAGCCCAGTGTGTATTTTTTGCTTGCCCGCCGAGTGCAAGCTAGGATTAAAGACTATGGCCCACCAGTTTTTGGCTCTGCTGTTTCTTTACCGACTGTCCGAATCCAATGCAAACCTGCATGTGAATGGCCCCGATGGCGGCTTCTGGCTTTACACTGGCCTCCTCCACGTGGCCTCCTCCCGCTGCTGGCTCTACTCTCTCTGCTCTCTCATGCTAACCTCAGGAACCAAGAGCATAAGCTCCCACTCCGCCCCCATTTTATAGTGTAGCTTCACAACCTCTAATCCAATATACAAATAGGGAAGTCTCTATACAAAGTCACTTATCTGAGGCATGATTGGATTGTACCACCCCACATCAAAAAAGGGTAGGAAAGGCTTAATCCCAAAACCAAGCTCCAGGCTACAACGATCCTGCCTGCCCCCAACACACATTAATATCACCTGGGCACCTCCACGTGGGCAGTATTATCTTTTACAAAGTGAGCATAATATATTTTATCTGCCCAACAATTAGGGATTTATACAAATCAGTAGCAACTACATTTTTATGATTTAATTATGTTTGTAATTCATCCACAGAACATTCTGATGAAGCATTTCACATAAAGAGCCCTAAAGTTGAGGTGTTGCAACTGTATAAGATGAAATGGCTGATTGTTAACTGATGTGTCCATTTCTAATTTAAAACCTTTCTACACTGAGATACCAAGAAGTGAGAGAGAAGGAGAAGGTGAAAACAGCAAAGGGCAATGTGTTTTTTCTTTTTTTCTCCATCCCTTTGTCCCTCTTTTCTTTCATCCTTCTTTTTTATTCTTTCATTTTTTAATTTTCTTCCTTCCTTCATTTCTTTCTTCTTTCCTTCCTTCTGATAGGGGGAACTCAAGAGTTAACATTTTAGCTTTAGTTATACTAGCTACTAGTTATGGTTAATAGGCTTACTGATTAATGCATGCAAAAAGCTTTGTTCCAGGAACTGGAACACATGACCAGGCCTTTGTGCCCCAGGGGTCTGCAAGCAATCAAGATGGTATCTAAGTCTTTGTGCTCCAAGAACAGAACACCCTGCTGACCATGACTCAGATAAAGAATTACTAGCAATGCTGAAAATCTCTGGAATGTAATTTTTATCTAATTAATTTTTTTCTTGAACCAAACCCTTTACCTACCCTTTTCTTCCCTTTATAAAAGGGGCAGCCTCAGATGAGATGTTAACATGGTGTTTAGGTTACATAACCTGCCATCTTTTCAGATCACTGCCCATCTGAATAAAGCGTCCACAAAGATTCAATTCTCATCTCTACTTACTGGCTGGGTAGTGACAGGCAACATGAATGCCAACTTTTCCAGTTTCACTTTCTTTCTTTTTTCCTTCCTTTCTTTCTCTTTTCCCTAATTCTAATCATTTGACTATAGAAAATTAAAAATAAAATAAGGTCTACAAATGTCACCCTGAAGTCTAAAGAGATCTAGATGTAAGCATAAATCTATATAAGTCTTTTGATTAAAAGTAAAGAGTCAACAGCTCTGTTGAACTTAGTATTTAATTAAGGTTAAAAATGAAAACTAGAATAACAGGACCTGGCTGGTTGGCTCAGCAGTAGAGCATTGGCCTGGCATATGGATGTCCCAGGTTTGATTCCAAATCAGGGCAAACAGGAGAAGTGACCATGTGTGCTGGGCAGATAAAATATATTATGCTCACTTTGTTAAAGATGACACTGCCCACATGGAAGCCTGTTGCCCAGGTGATATTAATGTGTGTTGGGGGCGGGCAGGATCCTTGTAGCCTGGGGCTTGGTTTTAGGACTAAGCCTTTCCCACTCTTTTTGATGTGGGGTGGTACAATCCCATCATGCCTCAGATAAGTGACTTTGTATTAGAGATGTCCCTATTTTGTATATTAGATTAAAGGTTTTGATTTCTGCACTATAAAGTGGGGCAGACCCGGAGCTTGCTTTCTCAGTACCTGAGATTAGCATTAGAGTAGAGAGCAGGTTGGAGAACACAGTAAGGCCACGTGGAGGAGAGGAGAGGCAGCCAAGATGGTGGAGTGCTGAAAGAGAAGCCAGTTAGTGCAGAGTTTGTGTAGAGAGAAGGAGATGGAGAAGGAGATGGGGAACAAAGGAGAATGAGGCTAGTGAGCTAGAAACCTTTGATTCTAGGAAATTCGGGTAAGTCAGTAGCTTTGTGAGCACTGAATGAGTGGGTTTTGGAGCCCAGTGTGTGTTTTTACTTGCCCACCAGGTGCAACCTAGTATTAAAGCTAATGGACCACCAGTTCATGGCTCTATTGTTTCATTACTGTCTGTTCGAATCTAATGCAAACCTGCATGGGCCAGGAGGCTGTGATGGTGGCCATGGCTACTGGCTTTACATTGTGCTTCTCCACTCCTCCCTCTCTCTGTTCTCTCTTTCTATCTCTCTTCCCTACCTACAGCCATGGTTCTGTTGGAGGAAATTAGCTCCTGGTGCTGAAGATGGCTTTGTGGCCTCGGGTGCCTACCAGATAGATCCTGGTCAGGAGGGCATTTTGGAGCCTGTCTCTCTGCCTCCCTGCTTCTTATGTAAGAAAAAAATTTAAACAACAACAACCAAAAAAACTAGAGGCACATTAGCAGACATTGGAAAAATGAATAATTTAGAGAAAGATATCAAATGTATTTTGTTGTTTATATTTCTCTAAAATTTTTATTTAAATTATGCTTACATTTAAATGTGGTGCTCATTTGTAATTATGCATAGATTGGTTTTTATGTTATCTCTAAAATTGAAAAGAAAATTGGAAAATTGTCTACACCATCAATCATACTTATAAGTAGTCCAGCCTTTAAGACCAAGGCTATAAGGAGTGTTTAATTACTGGTGGACACAGGCCACAATTCCAGGAAAAAAACAAACATCAATATTAATTGTACGCTCTGGAAAATTGTAACTATTCCTTGGAATAATGAAATGCTAAGGTTCTTCCTGGTTTTACTAATTATGCCCTTTTATTTGCCTAAAATCAAAATTGAGATGTGCTCCCTTAAGCCATACCATTCAAAGAATTCTAATTACTTTAATATTTCTATAAAATCTTGCTCAAAACAACTAATGTTTGGGGTCTTCTTGTACTTTTTCCAATTCTGATGTCTTCTAGAAAATTTACAAATATTAGAACTCCAAATGTGCCTAATTTAAGTACTCTCTTATCTTGACTTCAGTACATTATTTTTTAAATTTTACTTAGCATATTAATAAATTGGATAAAAAAGAACTCATTTTTTAACTTGACATTAACATTACTGTCAAATTGGACCATATGTACTAGGAAATGAGTCCTGGGCCCTATATCTTAGAGAGTTCTCTCTTTCTGATTTGAATAATTGAATACAAACTATTCTTATTAAAGTTACAGACCCTGTCAAGTTGCTTGATTTTAGGGAGGGTGGGAATTCAGAATGTCATTGAAAGACACAGAAGTGGTCAGAAATAAAGAAAGGGAAACAAATTCACGTCATTGCAACATCTGTGTTGTTCAGGTGTCCACACTTCAGGGTATGGCTTTAGTTTGTTCTTTGGGACACTATAAGCAGCCTCGTTTAAAGTGATGACATAAATCCTGCTTTCAATCCAACTAAAGTTTCACTACAGGAAATAAAACATTTTTCAACAATCATTTTTTCAAATATACTTGTTAAATTTTAATGTTTTAAAACTAAAAGAAAAAATAAGTCTGTTGAAGGGAATATTAACAATTGATTTATGTTTATTCTTTGATCACAGGACTCCCTAAAAATGACAGAAACCGATAAAGCAGCTTTAGACTATATACATATATTTAAAAGGTTGAATAAAGTGAATAAACATCAACTTTACAAAAGACTAAAAGAAAAAATTGTTTAGTTTCAACGCCTTTGAAATGGATGGTTGATGTTCAAGGACAAGATCACTGTGAAACAGTCCAGACATTCAGTCATTAAACAACTTCAAAATCTTGATTGGCCTCCATAATTTAAACATTTTAATTATACACATTTTGTTTTTATTGTCAAATTTTAAATGAGTTTTTCACAGATTTAATACATGACAGAGGATAAAGTGGGTTAAAGAATAAGCCCATACTTTAATATATTAAATCAGTTTGTCAATTGTTTTTCACACTGGAGGCCACCAGTACTCACCAATTTGTGTTTGTGGTTTCTGAATCCTCTCTTTTCTTTATTACTCCTTATTACATTGAGGTACAAAAACCTCACTTCACGTCTCAGACCCGCCTTCGCCCCAGCTCTGCAATCATTTTTGCCTTTCTACACGTATAAAAATAAGGGAGTGCTTTCCCATGTAAATTATATGCAGGAAATGAGAGCTTCCTTGCTGAGTGTTAAAGTATAACAGTCAAGTGCTTCAGCACTTGTTTATTTATTAATAGCCATTTAACGAGGATGAATTGTAAAAATATTAATGCTTCCCACTAATTGAGATCCTACTATATTAATAAAGACACTGTATTCCGATAATCTACTGCATACTTTACTCATGGTTTACAAAGGTTGTATAATTGAAACCTCACCAATGCTTTGCAAACTGAATGTTGTGATCACAGGTAAGAAAAATTAGGCTTATAGAGGTTAAGTTATTTGCTCAGGACACAAAAGAAGTTTTAGAGAATGTTTACAGCATTATCCAAAGGAAGGGACAAATAAAATGTAAGAAAGGGTTACTGCTTTCTAGATTTACCATTACCTAAAAAATGCCACAGGTAGTGCTGCTTTAGTTAGGTTAAATAACCTCTTGACTTTTTTATACTTCTGGATAGCACTTGTATCATTTGTATTCTCATAATCACACTATAATCTAATTAGAACTGAGTAAAATTGAGAATTTGTTTCAATATCCTTTATGTTACAATTTTATTTATACACTTTCACTATTTTCTTTTTTTTCCACTATTTTCTTAAGAGGGTCTTTAGATGGATGCACCTATTATCTTTGTAAACCCTGGATTCTACTTGTATATAATTATTAATCAAGGGTCATGTTTCTTTAGGCTTCCATTTTTTCTACTGGTAAATTATGCTATTTACTAAATATCATTTTGCTAATTTGGTCAAAGAACTTACAATTAAAATTCATCTTCCTCCAAAATCCTAGCCATAACTCTTTTGGAAATATACCTATTTGTTATTTAATTAGTCATGAACTGAAATAATAAATACGTATAATCAGAGTCATTATTAAAGTTTAGTTTGTGTAATACAAAGGTAAAAGACATAGCCAGGTCTACTGAAAAGGTGGAGGGTGGTCGTGTTGTTCAATTAGGAGTCAGAAGTGAGGCTGCTGGTGGAAATAAGGTGTCCCGAGAAACACAGTAAGGCACAAGCTCCATCGTTGTGGAAAGAGGTGCTTTGTGGGCTCTGGATTGTAACAACAAATAATAGTTGGGGAACTCAAAGGAGGCATTCTCCTGCTTATTTGCCTACATTACAATGTACCCACCAATACCACAATCTAATTACCTCAGATTTAACAGTACAACACCCACCTAAATTTCTGAAGTAGCGTGAAACATTTTAGTCCAAGCAAGTGAATTATGAAACATAAGTATGGCTTTCTGTTCCTCCTCTGATATAAAAAATCAATTGCCGCCATGGACGCAAACTGAAAACAAAGTTAACACAGGAGTGCCATCTAGTGGCTATATCTATAACCACGAAAACAGGCTGTCCATTTCCCACACGCTTTTCTTAAAAGAAAACAATGAAAATAAATTAGGGAGCATCTGCTGTACATCAAAGGAAAGTTCTAGCCAATATCTGGCAATCAAGAAAAGAAGTTGAAACCTAGAGACAGAGGTGATAGTTACCATTGCTTCCTCTCTCCCCCCATAGGAAAACCTACTATCCAGCTGAGAGGCAGTGAAGGAGGATGAGGCCTGCTGTGTCTCAAAAAGATTTGCAGGCCCTGCCCGGTTGGCTCAGTGGTAGAGCGTCAGCCTGGCGTGCAGAAGTCCCAGGTTCGATTCCTGGCCAGGGAACACAGGAGAAGCACCCATCTGCTTCTCCACTCCTCCCCCTCTCCTTCCTCTCTGTCTCTCTCTTCCCCTCCCGCAGCTGAGGCTCCATTGGAGCAAAGTTGGCCCGGGTGCTGAGGATGGCTCTGTGGCCTCTGCCTCAGGCGCTAGAATGGCTCTGGTTGCAACAGAGCGACGCCCCAGATGGGCAGAGCATTGCTCCCTGGTGGGCATGCCGGGTGGATCCTGGTCAGGCGCATGCGGGATTCTGTCTAACTGCCTCCTCGTTTCCAGCTTCAGAAAAATACAAAAAAAAAAAAAAAAAAAAGATTTGCACAGGCTCTGGCTGGTTGGCTCAGTGGATAGTGTGTCCACCTGGCATGAGAATGTCCGGGTTTTATCCCTGGTCAGGAAACACATGAGAAGCAACCATCTGCTTTTCTTCCCCTCTCTCTCCTCCTTCTCTCTCCCCTCTGGCAGCCAGTGGTTCAAATGGCTCCAGCGTCAGGCCTCTGCACTGAGGATAGTCACTGGGTTGATTGGAGCATCAGCCCCAGACAGGGGTTGCCTGGTGGATCCTGTCCAGGCACATGCAGGAGTCTGTCTCTCTGTCTTCCTTCCTTGCATTTAAAAAAAAAAAAGGAAAGAAAAGATTTGCACATACTGAGCCTAGCAGCATAGGAAGGACCATCACACAGTGCTCAGATTCTGGGTGACAGAGAGAGTCCTCTTTGGGATAACTACTGTGAGATACAAGAAATCACAGGAAAAATAAACAGGTGTTTGAACAAATAGAGTTTCCCCTCAAGAAGGTTTGACAGGGTATAGATATGGCTGCAGTAAAGTAAATTTTAACAACAGCTGCTATGGAATGTGCTGGAGGAGGAGGGCCCCAGGGGCGCTCCGGGAGACACTGAGACAATGATGTTTGGAATCTCATTCATACACCAAACATTCCTGTATAGGGAAGGACTTTGACAAACTCCTGGTATGGAACTACAATTTGAGGCTGTATTTGCATAAATGCTTATAGTTCTAAAATAAAGTTGAGTGCATTAAAAAGTGTGAGGTTTTGTCAAACACTATAGTTTCCTAAACCTTCTCCAGCCAGGGGGAAAGGGGCTGTCTCTTGCCACTCTATGAATGAATTCCATAAACAAACACATCCCACATTTTAGAACATCCCAATCTTACTATACAGTACTTATCAGAAATGTGGGACTCAAGGTCTCATCCACTGAGATTTGGGGGTTGATCTGGGATGGAACCCTGGGATGTGCATCTTAAAAGTCAGCCCCCATTCTGATTTGGGCTGTAGGATCACAATTTAAGAACCACTTCCTGCTGAACCAAAGGCTAGTTAACTGAGGCTTACTGCGTCAGAGCTGTGATGCTGAGGGACAGTTAAGTGTATCGTGCTGTTCTTGTTGGCTGGCAGCTCTGAAGGACCCTGAGGGTATAAGAAAACCCCCTTACCACAGTTTGCCAGTGATGTTCCAAGTTTTAGCACCCCAGTCCTAGGCAAATTGGGACAACCAATTTGAAGAAACCTTTGAAAGCGTTGTACAGAGTTGTAGTTATGAGGAGCGAACTTAGCGAAGGGCTACAGGGCCACTCAAGGTGATCTGTACTGGGAACGCTAGCTGCTGGGGGCCACTATTAGGAATGACACTTCACTGAGGGAAGTCATTCACCACAGGGGCAGCAGATGATCTATTGAGCTAGAAACAACTTATTTTTAAACTTTAGAATGTCCTTATTTCCAAAATCAGCAAATCAACTGACAATAAAAGATGAGGAGGGCAGTGAATTTGGCATAATTTAATATCAGGAAAGTTAGATTGAGTTGAATAATATAAGACTTAGTATACAGTCTTCTGAAGCCCCAATTCCACCAACGTATCATTACTTTACATCCACAGGACAGTACAACTAGTCACTCCAGTTTCTTATATCACTCTTCCCAAATGCAAGAAAATAAAAATACCCCAATAGAAAACTTGATGAGGTTTGACATAAAAAAAACTCAACTCAGTTCTACAGACCTTGACTTTTTTACCTAGCCCTAAAATTGTCACTAAAGGATGTGATAAAAAAAAAAAAAAAAGACAGGCTTATACAAGAATAGAAGAGATAGACTTTTTCCAAATACAGAGAATATTGTTACAACCTTTGTAAAATCTCTTGTAAATTATATCTATTTGAAGAGACATGCTTTTGATACCAACGGTTCTAATCTCACTGAGAAAAGTTAGATTTACTTTCTTGAAATAAAAACCAGGAAACTGTCTAACTGGCTTTCCTTTCAGAAGATTAGAGCTGCCTTAAGATCTGTACAAGGATGAGATATTCCTTTCTTGCAGCACTGGAGACTGAATGAACTCAAATGGATGTGGCAGAAACAACTAGCTGTTCACCCAAATTCATGAGCATCTTTTGTTCCTGGACACATAGCCAGACCATGTTTTCCTTCTGCTCTTATACTTAAGTGTGGCCATGTGACTGAGTTTTACCCAGTAGAAGGGAAGGAGAAATGATATACCTACTACCAAGATGAGTTCATGAAAATCTACCATACATTCTCCTCAATGGACAGTTCCCTGCAGGCCAACGGGGATGGCGGCTCACAGGGTATCCTTGGATATGCTTGTGAAAGAGGACAGACCTCACCTGCCTGGGACTCTGAATAGTCGACTGCCATGGAAGACATCCTGTCTAATTGTTCACCTGACAGAAGATCTACATGAGAAAAAAAATGCTTTGTGTAAGAGACGCTCTATGCTTTGGAGACTACTATGAACAAAGTTAGCCTCCTTTTGCTATATAATTTAAACAAAACCCCGGGACAGCCTTCATTATAGATCTATTGCTTTTAGAGCTGGCTGTGACGGAAGCTATCCAGGGGACAAGCAATGCACGAGGGCAGGTGGGACCATGGGCCGCAGGGTCAGGCACTCCCAGTGCAAAGGTTCTTCCTCTCAGGCCCTGCATGGCGCCGCACCGAGTGTTCTTAAGTGTGAAGGGATATTGCAGCAAGCAAGCAAGATTTCTCCTTAACTCACTTTTGCTAAAAGTAATAAACATTATAGTCTCATAATAAAAAAAAGTAAGTTAAATTAAATTACTGGTGAAAAGGAATGTGGCATGCTGCTGCTTAACATTTCTTTTATTTCCCCAAATTGAAATTCTGATTAAACAAGTTTTAAGTTATAAGTCATTTGAGAGACTTCTTAATGCTGTCTCCATATTTAAAAAAGTACATATGTCTCCTAAGGACCTATAAAGTGGAGAATGGGTTAAACGTGCCAACAGCTTAAGAAAAGGAAACCCGTAAGTGAGGGAAAGTATATCTAATAAGTGGAAAGGTTACATTTTATTGAGTATACACCATTTATGGTCACAGTTTTAAGTTTCATTTAAGGAGCATTGCCAAGATTAGAGTTTATAATTAAATCCCATTTTACAAAGATGTCAGTTAGTTTTTTCAGTGGTTTTATGATTTAATTAATGACTAAGACAACTTATTTTAAGCATGAGTAGTTTTAAAAGTAAAGTATAGTTTAGATTACTAACTGGATATTCAGAGGACTGGTCCCTTGTGAAAGGGCAATCCACTGTAAGCCTTCTTATGTTTAAACATATTTTTTTCTTCATGTAGCTTTTTTTTATGATTCAGTCATGGGGTTCTACACAACTATCTTATGAGCAGCTGCTTCCCAGTCTGTCCTTATCAAATACACGTATTTGCTGTCTTCTGGTCTTCATTCTGTATTCATGAAGTGATGGTTAGGAAAGGGCAGAACTCCTACACATGTATCTACAAAGATATCCCTTGTCTAGTGAACACAGTGACTGCCACTTGTCACAATTTCACACACACACACACACACACACACACACACACACATAAAACCAAAAGAAATATGAATTAATGAGAATTATGTAATGGGGCAGGGATAAAAAGGAGATAGATCCTAAAAGAAATGTAGAAAGCTTTGTTGTACTGAACTCTGGTCTTTGTGGCTCTCAGAGATTTGGTTTGGTGGAGAAATGAGGGCACTTGTCAACTAAGCAAAAAGAGAAAGGTGATGGGCCTGAATAATAAGAACTCAGGGTGGCAGGTGTAGAGGAGTCAGAGTGTCATCCAATAAATTGTTATGACCTAATATCTAATAAAAATTAAACACTTATAAGCGATCACAAAATTTCTTGAGCTTATCTTGGATGAACAGACTTCA
Source organism: Saccopteryx bilineata (assembly GCF_036850765.1). Classification (NCBI taxonomy): domain Eukaryota; kingdom Metazoa; phylum Chordata; class Mammalia; order Chiroptera; family Emballonuridae; genus Saccopteryx; species Saccopteryx bilineata. The sequence goes on from NC_089491.1 coordinate 129,060,736, forward strand.
TGATAACCTTTAAAACAAACATCTCCTCTGACTAGTGGTGGTCCAGTGAATAGAGCATTGACCTGGGACACTGAGATCCCAGATTTAAAACCCTGAGATCGCCAGCTTGAGAGTGGGCTCATCTGACTTGAGCAAAGGCTCGCCAGCTTGAGCCAGGGTCACCGGCTTGAGCATGGGATCATCAACGTGATCTCATGGTTGCTGGCTTGAGCCTGAAGGTCCCTGGCTTGAACCCAAGGTTGCTGGCTTAAGCAAGCGGTCACTGGTTCAGCTTGAGCACTCTGGACAAGGCACGTATGAGAAGCCATCAATGAACAACTAAAGTGCCGCAACTACGAGTTGATGCTTCTCATCTCTCTCCCTGTCTCTATCTATCTCTTGCACAAAAATTGATATATATCTCATCAAGAATAATCCCTAATCTCCTAATGTAATATTTGGACTTGAATTAATTATAATATGTCAATATAGATTCATCAGTTATGAACACATGTACTATTCTGGTGGCAAATATTGAACATGGGATAGGCATTATATGAGAAGTCTCTGTTACTTCTTTTTCATTTTGCTGTGAACTACAAACTGTTCTTAAAAAAGTTTTTAACAACAACAACAAATAAACAAATAACAGCTATCTGCTAAATCTATCCTTGGTATCAGAGAGAGAAAGAGAAAGTCTGACAGTTCTATGACTTGGATTGGGATAGATCTTGGAGGTTATACAAACATGAGCCTAATTTTCAAGGAGCTTTTCACCAAACTTAGAAATAAGGCTTACACAATAAAACAATAAAGTACTACCAGAAAGTAGTAACTGGTTAAACAACAAAACAGGACCGCATCATATTGGAGAAAGAGAAATTTTATGTCTTGTGACATAAAATTTAAAGATGTAAATTCTAATCTTAGTCCAGCAGTAGCTCATTAGCTAACCCGGGAGATATTGCTTAAATTCTACAGACCTCACCAAAGATTGAACTGCATGATTTCTAAAAGTTCTTCCACCACTAAATTCTTAGACTTTAATTTTAAAGGGTATCAGACTATGACCAAAACAAATGTGTTCTCAGAAGACATTCATAGAAAATAGGACTTGAAATGAGCCTTAAAGCAAAAGTAGGTTCTAGAATATGTCCAAAACAAGAAAGGATGATATCTAAATGCAGAAAAAGAACACAAAATAGAAATCTAATACAGCAAATTGTGTGGCATGGCCATTTACTCATGAGAATTTATCTGAGGAGTAGAATGTTCATGTCAGAGGCAGGGCAGCCACCAGATGAGATGATATGAGATCGTGGGATGTTTGAATTTCAGGGTGAGAATTTTTACCAGCATCTTTAAAAGACAATAGTAGAGGTACAAGTTGAGGATAACGGCGAACAAAGTGTTGAAGAAGTAGTTGTGAAAATGAAATAGAGAATCAAAACTATACCTTAAAAAACTGAGGCTATTGCTTCAATGTCAAATAGTATGTCTTCAATAAAAATGTAATTGTGTCAAATGAGGTTGAGATATACCGATTCTAAGTGGTTCCCAAGGAGAAAAGAAAACAAAAAGGAAATTTAAGGTTATTCAATGTTTGCTCATTCAGTAAAAAGTAGACTCTTGTTATCGTCACACATCTGGTTTCCCATATCCTGTGTCCCTAGACAAAAGCAGCCACTGGTATGGCCAGTGGCACAGGGAGATAATAAAATAAAGTAAAATAACCATCTGTATTTTATAAATGTTTACTAAATGTTGAAAAAATAATGAACATTTTAAAAAATAAAAACAGCTTTACAAAGTGAATTTTTCCCACCAGCAGTGCAGGAGGGTTCCCTTTTCTCCACATCCTCGCCAGCACTTATTCTGTGTTGTTTTGTTGATGAGCGCCATTCTGACTGGTGTGAGGTGATATCTCATTGTGGTTTTAATTTGCATTTCTTGAATGATTAGTGATGTTGAGCATTTTTTCATATGCCTATTGGCCATCTGGTGGGAATGCAGACTGGTGCAGCCACTGTGGAAAATAGTATGGAGATTCCTCAAAATATTAAAAATTGAATTGTCTTTTGACCCAGCTATCCCACTTTTAGGAATATACCCTAAGAACACTGTATAACTGTTCCAAAAGGAAAAATGCACCCCCATGTTTATGGCAGCTTTGTTCACAACAGCGAAGATCTGGAAACAGCCCAAGTGTCTGTCAGTGGACAAGTGGATCAGGAAGCTTTGCTGCATATATACTATGGAATACTACTCAGCCATAAGAAATGATGACATTGGATCATTTACAATAACATGAATGAACCTTGATAACATTATATGGAGTGAAATAAGTAAATCATAAAAAACTAAGAACTATATGAATCCATAAAAATGAGACTCAGAGACATGGACAAGAATGTGATGGTAATGGGGGGAGGTGAGAGAGGGGGTAGGAGGAGGGGAGGGGCACAAAGAAAACCAGATAGAAGGTGATGGAAGACAATTTGACTTTGGGTGAGGAGTATGCAACATAATCAAATGTCAAAATAATCTGGAGATGTTTTCTCTGAACATATGTACCCTGATTTATCAATGTCACTGCATTAAAATTAATAATAAAAAATGTAATTAAAAAAAAGATCAACAGGAAGCCAAAAGTGGGGGGAAAAAGTGAATTTTTAACATAGGCACCAATTGAAATGTTGATGTATATGAAGCTATTAGTAGCCATATCATTATGGATGAAAGGTTTATTCTGTAATTAATAGTTTCATTTTAAAATACTCATATTCAAATTGTCTATAGCTTCAAGAATAAAAGGAACACTTTGTTTGCATCAGGGAAAGGAAAGGGGGATGTTCTTGCCAGTATGCCACTGAAATTAAGTTTAGCCCACTCAGAGACAGAGACAGCTCAGTGAAGGATGCGATGTTCTTGTACAGCTTGTAAAAACAGGATGAAACAAATAATAGAGGAAACAAAATTTATCTTACCCAGAGGAGCAGACAGGAAATTGAAGAATTTAGCACTTCCTCTATGACAAATTGTTAAGCCAAAATTGGTTAGTAGCAATTGTGCTCTATACACAGGAAGCAACAATGCACTTCAATTGCCCCATGATATTAAGTTAAATAAAAGGAAGAATTCATTTACTTTATAGATTGTTTTTGAATGCAGGAAAGAAGTGCAAAAAGTGGGAAAGTTATGCAATGAGTTTTCATAGTCATACTTAGGGATGACAAATTTAGTCATCTCTGAAATATGTACCTGTCAAATGGATAACAATGAAATAATAGTATTTACAGCTTTGGGTGAGAAATTGTATATTAGAAGCCTATCTAAGAAAGAGTGACAAACTATAAAGAATTAGCAATGCATATGAAACACAATATATTAAAAATGTTCTAAGAAATTGTAATTCATATTGATCTTAATATACTCATTATTTAAAAATCTACTGTTTTTCCCCTTGTATAAGATGCACCTTAATTCTGGGGCCCGAAATTTGGAAAAAAAAAATGTATTATATAAAGTTAGTGAACTCAAGTTTTATTCTAAAACTCATACAACTCTTCATCACTGTCAAAACTCCCATCCTTTGGCTTGTTGTCATCTGTGTCTGATGATGAATCACTGTATCCATATATTGCCTCATCCTCAGTTCCATCTATGGCATCTGAAATGCCACACTTCTAAAATGACCTAACAACGATCTCAATCTTGACATTATATTATCCCAGGATCTTTTCACCCAGGTACAAACTTCTCCTACAGTTGGTTTCTTTACTCTTCTTTCTGGTGTCAAATTGTTCCCAGAAGACTCCATCCATTGGTTCCATTTATCTCTCATGGCAGCTTTGAAGGGTTTGTTAATACTGACATCAATTGGTTGGAGTTGGGATGTCAAGTCTCCAGGTATGATGGCAAGTTTTGTCTTTTGCTCTGCAGCAATCTTCTTTATGTTTTTTATTATGTGTGCCCTGAGCTGATCAAGCACCAATAGGACAGGTTTGTGTAAGAGCCCACCTCGGCTCCTTTCCAAATTTTCTCAAACCAGATCATCATCCCATCCTGATCCATGCAAGCCTTGTCATGAACACGGACAATCACTCCTTGAGGAATGTTTTTTTTTTGTCAATATTTTGCATTTGAAAATCAGCATAGGAGGCAGCTTGGTGCCATCGGCACAATAATCTAGAACAACTGTATAATGGCTCTTTTCATGTCCACTTGTCTTCACAGTAACAATTTCCACCCCCTTCTTATCAACAGTTCTGTTACTTGGGATGTCAAATTGAAGGGGGACTTCATCCATATTTGCAATCTGTCCCAACTCAAACTGATGTGTCTTCCAATATTGAATGACAAAACAAAGAAATTCAAGGACCTTCTGCTCATAGCTTTCAGGCATCTTTTGGGCAAGTCTGGTGCATGTATACATACTTAGTTCGTTTCATTTCATGAACCTGAAGCACCAATTGTGTCCTCCTTTGAAATCAGTAACTTCTTTTTCATCAGCAATTCTTCTTGCCTCATGCTGAACCATCTTTATAGACACAGGAATTCCAGTTGCCCTTTGCTCTTCAATCCATGTCTTCAATTCCCTCTCTAAATCAGATCACTTTGCTGACTTGCTTCTCATGGCTTTCTTCTGCTGCGGCATTTTCAGTAGGATTTCTTCTTCCCATAGCTTGTCTCAGGTTGATTTCTCAGTTGGAAGAAGACCAAACTTACATTCAGCAGCACGATTTCCATTCACTTTTGCAAACTGGATCACTTTTAACTTGAATTCAGCACTGTATGAAAATCTTTTCTGAGTCATTTCTGGGCATAACATGGCAAAACATAACCTACTGTAATATACCTGTAACAAGTCCAAAACAATGAGCATAAAGACAACAAATGGGAAAAAGTGGGAAACATAAGTAAAAAAATCTACAACCACTGTATAATACGCACCCAGTTTTTAGACCCCAAATTTTTCCCAAAAAAGTGTGTCTTATACATGGGGAATATGGTAAATAATGCAGAAAAAAAATAAACTTCAACAAAACTATAATTAAACTGTAAACAAACCACACAGACTACCACTGTCCAGAAATAACCATTTTTATTACTAGGTGAACATCATTATAAATATATTTTTCAACTGAACACAAAATTCTTCAGCTACATTGAGGTACATATACTGAAGACATTTAAAATGTACAATATGATGAGTTTTATATAGAAGACATCCATAAAACTGTCACCACAATCAAGATAATGACATACAAGGAAATTTTGGGGGATGATAGATAAGGTCATTAATTTGTGCATGTAACAAAAATTTGAGGTTCTTTTATATGTAAACATTAACTCATTTAGTCATCCTAAGAGCTCTATAAGGCTGGTATATTTTTATCCCTATTCAAAAATATAAAAACTGAGACAAAAATAAGTTAAGTATATTTTTAAGTTGATACAAGGAAGTCTCCAGCATTATCCTGGACCTTGACTCACATTTGAGTTTCTCCCCAGGATCTGATAAGTGCCAATCTGAATTTAAACCTTGAGCTCTGGAATATAAACTATCCATTCAAAAAAAAAAATGTCTCCAGTATAACTGACAAAATGGTAGATAGAAAAACAGAAATTTTTTTTTAAAAAGTAAATGACGTTAAAATTACATTTTAAATGAAATAAATAATTTTATTTAACTTAAATTTAGTAAAATCTGAACAAGTGAAATGAACTTTAAATCAATTTTTCTTCATCACTAAATTTTATTTGTACAAGATCACTTAATTAAAAAATAAATTATTATAAATAGTAATGGAATAAAGGGAAATTGTGCCTTTAATTTGATTTATTTAATGTCCCTTAAGGGCTTAGAAGTAAGACATTATTTAACTTTTTTTTTTTAATCAGTGAGAGTAGGGGAGGCAGAAACAGACTTCTGTATGCCCAGCACCAGGATCCACCCGGGAAGCCCAGTAGGGGGCAATGTTCTGCCCATCTGGGGCATTGCTCAACAATGAGCTCTTTTTAGTGCCTGAAACAAGGACATGGAGCCATCTTCAGCACCCGGGGCTAACTCCTTCCAATCAAGCCCTGACTGCAGGAGGGGGAGAGAGAGAGAGAAAAGCTAGAAGGGGGAGGCATGGAGAAGCAGATGGGCACTTCTCCCGTGTGCCCTGACCAGGAATTGAACCTGGGATATTCACACATCCAGCTGTCATTCTACTGCTGAACTAACTGGCCAGGGCTGATATTATTTAACTTTAATGGAAAAAAATATGTCAGATATTGTTGGGCACAAGTCACCTTCTGGGAAGCTCTCTTTTTCTGGAAGCAAGTTTAGCTGTGAGACAGACAATATGAGGGGGGAAAAAGAGAGACAATGTGACATGTGACATACAGGGAGACATTTTAAAGTGTAATTCATTGGTTAAGACCAGAGACAATCCTTTTCCCCCTCTCCGCCACCCCAGGAATATTTAGCAATGTCTGGAGACATTCAGACTGTCATAACTTGGGAAAGGGTGGCATCTAGTGGGCTGAGAGCAAGGATGCTCCTAAACATCCTACAGTGTGCAGACAAGACTCTTTCCAATAATAGAGAATTATTAGGCCTCCAAAGTCAACAGTACCAACGCTGTGTAGGTCCTGAGGAAGAAGTCATGAGTGAGTTAAAGCCATGAGCAGAACAAGAGGGTGTAGCAACACTTAAGTGGAAAAACTTTAACAGAGGGTAGCTTAGCAATTGCCCACAGTGGCAGAGATCTTGTAGAAACAATAGAAAACTACTTTTGAGAAGAAGTCAGGGGTTGTCAGAGAAGAAACAAGTCTCCAGAGTTACTCTGGACCTTGAGTCACATTTCAGTTTCTCTCCCAGACCTGCTGAGACATATTTCTTTCTTTACTTACTGATGAACCTGAGAAATAACCTCTTTTCAATTGCCATATACTAAGCATGCCTTTTATTTTTCTTTGAAAATTACAAGAACCTAAAAGAATCTCCAACTTTGATGACTTATAAATTATAGTCTTATGATGTTAAGCATTGAATATACACTTACTGTTTAATGAAATATTTCACCCAAATCATTTATTCATTTTACCAAAATGCATTTAAGATATTTTCTACATATATTGTTGTTTTCCTAGACATGATAAAATTATACTTAGAGTGGTAGCACTGTCTGATCCATAAACAAGATCTTTAATAATGACTGAGTTAAAATAATTAAGAATATTTATAATTAAGACAGAGAAATGTTATCATTCATTCTAGTATTATTTTAATACCACTGAAGAATAAAAAAGTCACAAAAACTATACAACTCAAAAATTTATTACTATTATCTTGACATAAATTACAATATATAATTTCTAATATAAAGTTATAACAAAAATTCATACATTTAATATAGTATCAGTCTTCTGATATTTTTGAAAGCCTACAAAATTTCACAAACTTTGGTAGATTCAGTACTTAAACAATCTTAGGTCTCCTTTTGATATAGGTCTGCCTATTCTTTCATATTTATTTATAAACATTTACTATGATATAAATATTTAATATTTTAAATATATCTGAGATTCTAATCTAGCATAACATTATTGTAAATTGTATTTTAACAAGTGTAACAAAGTCTATTAAAAGATGCGGTCTTGCCCTGTGGTTGGTTCAGTGGTAGAGCGTCAGCCTGGCGTGCAGGAGTCCTGGGTTTAATTCCCGGCCAGGGCACACAGGAGAAGCGCCCATCTGCTTCTCCACCCCTCCCCCTCTCCTTCCTCTCTGTCTCTCTCTTCCCCTCCTGCAGCTAAGGCTCCATTGGAACAAAGTTGGCCCAGGCGCTGAGGATGGCTCCATGGCCTCTTTCTCAGGTGCTAGAACGGCCTTGGTTGCAACAGAGCAATGCCCCAGATGGGCAGAGCATCGCCCCCTGGTGGGCATGCCGGGTGGATCCCGGTCGGGCACATGCGGGAGTCAGTCTGACTGCCTCCCCATTTCCAGCTTCAGAAAAACACACACACAAAAAAAAGATGCAGTCTTAATTATAATTTACAACTTATTAAATGCGTGAACATGAGCAAATTGTATAATCTATATATTTCAAATTTTATTTTTTATAAAATAGAAATAATAGGACTGTTGTTCTAGTAGTTGTTAGAATAAATTGATATAATACATGTATGCACGTAGAAGTTATTGACAAATGTTAAGTGCTCATAAATGTCTTCACTTACTATTGTTGTTGGTACTTGTATTATTATGACATCAGAAAAATAATTATTATTTAATCAAAAGTTCATTCAATTCTATGTCGATAGCCATAAAACTGATTATTTGGGACTGCAACTAATTTACTGTATTTTTCTAAATCTGTAAGCTTATTTTAAGTTTGATTCATCAACTAAGTTTGACTTTAATTTAGATTAAAAATCTTCCAAAATTGAAAATAAGTGACCTATTTTTTAATATTATTCTATTTACTTACTGGAATCATGGGGAATGAAAGACCAACAAAGGACCGATTCTGACAACCCTTCTTTTTCTTCTTTTTCAAGAGAAGAACTTGAGCTACAAAAGTGCAATTCTTACTGATGTGGAAGGCAAATTCCGTTTCCATATGACAGATAAAGGTAAGAAAGTGGTGGTCTCTGAAGTTAAATTTTTCACAATAAAGTGCTTATATAAAGGCAATTGCTCCAAATATGATACTATGACAAATAAATAAGCCGCTTCTTCTGCTTATTACACTAGAGACAGAAAATAAGCACCAACTGCAACTGAGAGAAGATTTTAAAAAAAAACAGTTAAAATGAATTGTCATAGCCATGCCAATTCATGAGCTAAGCTGGACTTCTACTTTCAGAAAAAAATGTAAAATATGAATAAAAAACTGTGTGTCAGCAGCGATCATAAACTTAGCACCAAAAAAGTCCAACAGATATATTAGAGATGGGGGTTGAGAAGAGGCCTGTATGAGTTTAGGCCTAATTTGAGAGTTAAAAAATCAAGTTATTAGAGAAGACTTTTCATTTCTTTATGCTTCAGTCCTTTAGAATCCATTTTTGTGACTTACAGAACCACAGAGAGAATTAAGTAGATTCTTTCATGATTTTAGGCAGAAGAAAACTGTGGCTTGTTCAGATTATTTGTCAAGTAAAAAAAAAAATGGCTATTAGGTTTTTGGACTGTTAGTCCAAGGTGTTACACCTCAGTGTTTTTATTGCTGTTGTTTTTTTCAATAACTCACTTTCTTCTCAGTGGAATAAAATTGTTTAGTGCGTTCAAAGTAATTGGCAGGCAATTATGTTATTTAAAATCTTTCAGGAAATGCTTTTCTGAATAATTTAACAATTTATGAGAAAAGCCTAAATTCAAACTGCAAATTAAATTGTTTAAATTCTAAAAAATTTCAATCCGATAGGAAAAGCAGTCTTGCTTTCCTTTATTTGCAATAGAAATCTTTCAAGGAAGGTCAAGTTTCTAAACTTATCTCCTTACATTCTGCAGAATGAATTAACCTGAGAACTGTCAAGTCAGGGCCAAACCCAGCAGCCTGGGGCCCCTTCATATTTCTGTGTGCAAAGACATAACATTGTAAGTATACATACTATATATATTATCATACTATATATATATATACACATACTATATATATATAAGTATACATACTATATATATATATATATTCAGAGGGAAATAAAGAAAAGTACTCTGAATATTGCAAAGAAGAAAAAAATTTAGTTTTCTTTATATCTATCACTTCTATTTAATTTGCAGTCCATTAAATAACTGACTTATATTCAGGTTACACAACTGGGTAGAACAATGCTGTTTACAAAGTGTAAATAACTAGAGGAGTATCATATGTAGACAGGAAGTAATGAATTATGTTGGACATAATGAATTTGAGGAGCCTAACAGACATCCAGAGAGCCCTATTCAGTAGGTAACAGATTGCCTGCATTTAGAAAGAAAAAAGACTGACTTTTTATTTTTCAAATTTAGGACAAAATGATATAAATACATATGAAAAAATACAAGTGACCTATGAACAAATGAGCTTTATACTACTCAGGTACTGTCAGTGCCGGCTGACCGTGGTTCGGGGTTCAAGGGCTGGGATATTGCTTCTCTCTGTTCTCTCAGCACTTGTTCTCCATTTATGCTCAGTCTAGACCTTCCCTCTCTCTGCCACTGGAATTTCCACCCTTCGAGATCCAAATGTTGATACAGAGCTATTTAGCATTTCTCCAGTATTCTACTGATTGCTTCTTTATCCATCGTCCAGTACAACAAAGGAAGTTATTCTTCTATCAGGATCCATTCTCCCTAGAGAGCAGAGGAGATAACGATTATAAATGTTTATACTTTAAAACATCTGTGCCTCTCAGAAAGCAAAACCTGATCAGAAGATAATACAGGGACAGTATTCGGGGGGAAGACAAATGGGCTGTATTTTAAGTGCAGCTTTTAGATTTATCTCGTATCACTCAAGGGTTCTTAGATTATTTTTCTCTGGAGTATTTGGCATTAAATATGCAGCTAACACCTTGACCATTCTTTTTCTTTATATTCTTGGACACTGATTAAATATAAATAGTAACGTAGGTGATAGCACTTTGTTCTGGGCCCCTGGTGATGTTTGCTTTGACACCCCTTGCGGACACTTGTCTGACAGTTTTTAACTGAATCCATTAGATTGGCATGCCTCAGAACAGATTAGAGAAACAGAAGAAAATCATTTTACAAAACAATTATGTATTTTAAAATAGCATGAAAATCACTTGGGTAAATAAAAAACAAGAAGAAGGCAACTATTTTGTGTTCCGTCCTGGAAACTTGCCTGGTTTTGTTCAATATATTTGTTGTGTCATACATAGTATTAAAAGCATAGTTTGTGCCACCATGGTTGTTAAAAATCTATTTAAGCCATTTTTCTGACATTGTTGATGTCAAGATTTCTGAAAATTTCTGTATGTTGTTTTCTTTTGCTATTTATTTTTTATTCCTTCCAAAAACAAAATCACTAAATTGACTGCTTTAGGAAAGGAAACAGTGAGTAGGCAAAAATGACAGTGGCATGACTAGCGGCAGAACTATGTGGCTTTACATTTTCTATATTTGAATTAAGATAAACGGTCACATCTGAGAATTGTAAGAGCAAAGCTGCCATCCAGAAAAATCTGAAATGCATTTCTATCTGCACATTTGATCAATACATGCATAGTTATGGGTTCCCATGAAACACCTGGAAAGAACAGAGCCCACCTGACCAGGCAGTGGTGCAGTGAATAGAGGTTCAGACTGGGACGTGGCAAACCCAGGTTCAAAACCCTGAGGTTGCTGCCTTGAGCAAGGGGTCACTCATTCTGCTGTAGCCCCCTAGTCAAGGCACATATAATCAATGAACAGCTAAGGTGCTACAATGAAAAAAAAAATTAATGCTTCTCATCTCTCTCCCTTCCTGTCTGTCTGTCTCTGTCTGTTCCTCTCTCTGTCTCTGTCAAAAATAAAAAATAAGAAAAACAACAGAACCCTGTTGAAGGAGGAAACACATTAACCAGTATGTCTCAATTTTTTTATGCTCCAACAGGAGGACAATGGCTTGTTTTCTCAGTCATTTTATGTAGCTTGTGGGTGGCTGATGGGTAGATAAGGGGGCCCAGAATCTCTAGGGAAGGGGGGAGGGTAAGACCACATGTGCAGCCATGATAAAAATCTCTCTTTCCAACGTAAATATATCAATAAGGTTATTTTATATAAATTCGTCCAGCACATTGTTTGGCACATAATTGATGCTGAATGTCAAGTAAATATATTAAAGTATATTAAATACATAGAAACACACAATTTTAATTACTCCCTGATAGCAGACTATAACTTTATTTTTGGAATCTTTGCTCCAAAAATTTGAATTTGAGCTAGATTTTTATATATGAGAAGACTTTGTATTGGAATTTAACCCACATAGTACTACAAATGATAGTGCCTTCACAGAGTCCACAGAATTCTCTTAACCAAATTAGAATGATTTCCATTTATTATACCAAAACATCTATCTTCATTCTATATTGCATTTCTTGAGTTTCTTTTTTCATTTCCTTGTTTATATGTACCTCCCTCCTCCTTTCTAAACCATTCCTTAAGGCTTTCTCTGTTAAAGCAGGTGGAATGTAAGGCAGGTTTTCCAATTTCATGTGTAAAGGAAATGGTTATTTTAACAGGAGAAATAAGTAAAAGATTTCAGAATTCCCTCCACTAGTAGTGAATGAGCCTTTCATTGCAAGGTAGAGATAGAGGCTAAAAATCATGAGGAAAAAAAATTCATTCATAGATAAAAATACTTAAAAATAATTTTTTAATTACTGAAATTTTTGTGTATTTTTAAAATTTATTGGGATGACATGGTTCGCCGAACATACAGGTTTCAAGTGTACTTGAAACTCACTCTAACAGCATCTGCACAGTTCATGGTGCACCCTTCACCCCAGCAAGGTCTCTTTCCGTCCCCATCCCCCTTCTCTCTACCCACACCCCCAAATTTTAAAGATCAGTAACACCAATGATAGAACTTACCTATTTTTTAAATTCTTACTTTAAAAATGTAGGAAAAACTGAAATTTCTGGAATGATTAGGATTTGGATACACTGAATAACTGAATTGCAATATTCAAATAATCAAAATATACTATTGCATATATACTATTAAACCTTAAATGCACTTAAATTTATATATTATTAATTCAAAAAGCATTTTTTAGTTTTTTAGGTTTAAATATTATATCTTATGTTTCTGTACTTGAGATCAACAACGTTTAAAATTGATGTAAGCCTAAAATCTTAGAATTAGAGCCTGAACTTTCATTTAATTCAGACCTTTTATTTTCTGTACTAAAAAGTTCCTTGAGTACTGATGTCAAAATGTCAGTTCAAGTCAGAATTTAAAGTCATAAAATGGTTGTGATTAGATAAAAGAAATAGAATTAGTGTTCCCCACACTAACTAAAAGATTGGGATTAGGGATGCTGTAAAGGCAGCTTTATAATGTGGTAATAGCAAAGCACTCACGGTTGAGTCTAGATTTGCATCTCATCTCGATCACATTTGAACTTTGCAAACTCAAGTAAACAGCATAACATTTTTTAAAATCTTGGGTTGGATTATTAGTGTATTTTATAACCTTTTCTTATTTTTTAAACATGAGGAAGTTTAGATAAATGGATGTAATGAATGAGAGCACTTTTTCCCTAATTTTTTTAGTTTAAAAAAATCTCCATTTCATAATGAAGTTGAAAGAACTCTCAATGTGCCTTTAATCTAGACCATGAATTGTTAAAAGTTTTTGCTTCATAGATAGATATAAATGTAGGTAAGCTTGATCACTTAGTAAGGGTGATGTATACTAGTGTTCTCCATTGTCAAGGTATTTTTCCCCTTTTTAACACATATGTAATGTGAGGTGATACTTTCTGACCATGTCAACAACATGTTCACAAACAATTCTAAAACAGAGTGTTAATAGGCATTAATGAACTTTGCCGCCCTGGCCAGTTGACTCAGCAGTAGAGTGTCAGCCCAGCATGTGGAAGTCCTGGGTTTGATTCCCAGTCAGGATACACAGGAGAAGCTACCATCTACTTCTCCACCTCTCCCCATGTTCCTTTTCTTTCCCTCTTTCTTTCTCTCTCTTCTCTTCCCACAGCCATGACTCAAATGGTTTGAGCAAGTTGGCTTTGGGCACTGAGGGTGGCTCTATGCCTTGCCTCAGGCGCTGAACTAGATTGGTTGCTGAGCAACAGGGCAGTGGCCTCAGATGGGAAAAGCATAGTCCTGTAGGGAGCTTGCCAGGTGGATCCTGGTCGGGGCACATACAAGAGTCAGTCTCTGCCTCCCTGCTTCCCTGCCTCTCATTTACAACAAATAAATAAATAAATAAGATCTTTGCCTGGATCAGTTATTAAATTAGTAGTTAAAAAAAATGATAATTTTTCCAATTCTATCATCCCTATCATTCTATCTAATTTATTAGGTTCTACTATTTAATAATTAATTATTCTCATTATTCTTTTGATTTTCAATCTGTCTTATATTTGGTCAGTGTTGAGTCTATCAGAATGGGCCTATCTCTTTTCACATGACCCCATTAGCCTCTACGTTCTTTGGTTTCTGGCATAACAGTATGTTTCAGGTTACGTTATCCTTTCCCTGCCCCAAACTTAAAATAATTAATTCCTTCATGCTTCACTGATTGCTTTAAATGGACATGGTTTTTAGAATTTAAGATCTGGAGGCTGGGATGCTCATTACTACTTAAATTTCATTATTTCATAGCTTTTACATGCTTTTGTGAATAGTGCTCAGAATTATATATACATATAATATATATAGTGTCTGTGAATTATACATATAATTATAAAATATATAAATGTATCAAATATATAAAAATAATTCATATTTATAGTTTATATATAAATACATATATACATGAGTTCATACTTATAGTTTCAATTAAAACCCATCACCCAAAACCATTTATTTCTCAAATTCCATTTCAAATGTGTATCTCCCTTTTCCCACAGTAAAAATACTAGTTTACAACAGCATCTATATATTTTGTCATTTTCTTTGACTTATAATTCACCAAAAATTACTTAATAATCACAACACCAATTCCACTGCGAACAACAAACTTAATAAAGTTCAATATTTATTTGAAGTTTGTGGGTACACACATAGGTTTCTTATCAAAATATTGTGTTCAGAACTAGCTAAATTAACTTTTCTTCTGAATGCTCATGTTATCAATTTGAAATGTTATGTTTGCTTACTTTTTCATTTATTTATTTTTTTAGTGAGAGAGAGAGAAACAGATTGGGTCAGACAGATATAAAAGGTGAGAGATGAGAAACATCAACTCATAGTTGCAGCACTTTAGTTGGTCACTGATTGCTTTTGCATATGTGCCTTAACCAGGGGGCTCCAGCCAAGCCAATGACCCCTTGCTCAAGCCAGCAACCTTGTTTCAAGCCAGCAACCTTGGGCTCAAGCCAGTGACCTTGGACTTCAAGCCAGAGACCTTTGGGCTCAAGCCAGCAACCATGGAGTTATATCTACAATTTCACGCTTAAGCTGGATGAGACCATGCTCAAGCTGGCAACCTCTGGGTTTCAAACCTGAGTCCTCAGTGTCCTAGGTCAACGCTCTATCTACTGCACCACCACCTGGTCAGGCATGTTGTTTGTTTATTTTAAATTTTAAGATTTGTTTTACTTATCTCATTATTTTTATTAGTTATTTTATCAGTGTATTTGATATAAAAAGTGATTTGCATAGTTCAAAACCAAAACTTTATATATAAAACAAAGTATATTCAAAAAGTCTCATCTCCTTTCTCTTTCTCTTCTACTCTGTCTTCATTCATTTCTGGTTTATCCTGCCTGGATTTCTTTGTTGCAATAATAAGAACCACAATTAGTTGTGTGATACTTGGTAAGTTACATGTTTATTTGTTTTTTTATTGTTTATTTAATTTTTAAGATACCAACCTTATCATAAAACTTATTAGATATATGTAATGAACTAAGATGCTTGTATTTGTCTTATTTAGAAAATAACAAAGTAAATTAGAATAAGATGAGAATAAATTGTTATGACATTTGTACTATAATACAATATATGAAATGTCTCATATATTCATTTACACAATCAAAGCAAACTTTCCTATGCAATCATTTTACTAATTTTTGTTAAAATATTGTGGAACTTCTGAAGCAATTCCAATTAACTCAATTTGAAAACTAATAATCTAAATAAATATTTTGACTAATAAGTAGCTACTGTATACTTATTTTATTGCTTTAATATACTAATTGTAATTTTTCTTGAATTTGAAGTAAGATAGTAAGGTCATATAGTTGGTAAGTTTCCTCAGGACAGAGGTATTGATTTATATAATTTCTTTAGGCCTGGTATAATTATGCATATACAGAAAGTGTTTTTATAGAAAGATTAAGAATAAATAAGAGAATTAATAAATTTTGCAAAGAAGTCTGTCAAGGGGTGAAAATTTATATTCTTTAACAAATTATATATAATTACTTCATCTCCTATTTTTATACTTAATTACAATATAATTTACAATTAATGAGTCTTTAGACAATTTGTAAGACCATTTGTTAAGCTGATATTTATTTGAATTGTTCAGTTGCCTGACTGACCTCTGGTTTGTCAATTATTTTGTCATCAAATAGACACAACCTTTTACAAATAAACTCAACAATTTGTGTGAACTTTCAAAGTATTATTGTATGATTTCAGAATTTAAATCCTTTAGAATGCAGGTAAATGTGCATTTTCAGATTTTCTAAAGAAATTTGTACATTTTTACCCACAAGATGGTGCTATCTTCCCACCAGCAAACCTATAAATGGTCATGTGAGATCTATATACAGCTCTAAAATGCAATATATGGGACTGAGGGGCAAATAGTTTCCTATTTGAACTGTAATCACATAAATATTGTGAAAACTGCTCTTAATCTCTGCCTTCCCCCAAATACTCTTTTATTAGAATATGTCTATTTCTTAATGCTTTAGCTTTATGCATTCAACTAAATATTCAGTGTTTCACATAAACCTGCAAGTCACCTCAAACAATTCCAAGCTAACCCCTTATTCGTCATCACTGCCCTCATCCAAACCTGTTTCCAGATAACTGTATCTCACCCATTGCTCAGTCTAAAACCTTGGAATCTTACTCACTCCTCTAGTCCCTTCCCTCCCCCTCCTCTGTCCTGTCAATTCCACTTTTAAACATTTCCAGAATCTAACCATTTCTTAACTGCTTCTCACTCAACTGCTCTTGTTAGCCCGCTTCTAGCCACCATCACCTCATAACTGATCTTGCTTCAGTCCGTGCATCTCTACACTTTATCCGCTGCTGATCTAGTAGCTGGTGATTCTTTCAATCACCACTCAGATCATGTCACTGTCCTGCTCAAAACCTGCAAACTCCCTATTTCACTTAGAGCGAAAGTCAAGGTTGTGGTTTGCTATTAGCCCACAGGCCTCAGCTCCTACAGTTCTTACCTCCCCTTACTCCCTTACTCAGCTCAAGCCACACTGGCCTCCTTGCTTTTCTGCAAACATAGGAGTCACACACCAGTTAGGGACCTCTGCTGTAGTTCTTCCCTTTACTTGAAATGCTGTTTCACAAATTATTATTTGGTGACTGCCATGACATTTTCAAGTTTTTGCACAAATAGTACCATCTCAATGAGACCTAACCTGCATGAGTATTCCCATGCCATTTATTTCCTAGCACATATATAGATCACTAGTTTACAAGGTTAATATCTGTTTCCCCTATTGCACGAGGGCAGAGGTTTTCTTAGTTTAACTGATTCAAATCAGTGGTCCAGAATAGTGGCATTAGTAGGTGCTCTATATGTACCTGAATGAATTCTACTCTGGACATTAACAATTAGTAGTCAATCAAAACAAATTTGGTTTGTGGTTTACAGAGCATTTTCCATACAGAAAAATATATTTAAAAAGATGTGGTTATATTGGGTAATTGGTATTAATTTCAATTCAAAGATATATACTAACAACCCAGATAAAATATAGAATATATTTTCAATAGATGGCTAAACAGCACACAAATAGGCATCTGTAAAATTTGTCAAAGCTCACTTGACATTACATGCTATATAATTTGATGCAAAGTCCTTCTGTAGAGAAGGAATTAGTATAATGCAGGGAGCAAAACTAGGTTTACTAGAATGCACATTTCTCTATAAATGAATTTGTCACATAAATGCATACACACTTTTTTATGTTGATTTCAGTATTTGGTTTTATGTATGAACATTTTAAGATGGCTTTTATGCCTGGCTTGTATATGTATTTATGGTGGAATTAGATGTGGCTAAAAGAGTCAGTTTCTGATTCAGTAAGACATCCCTGTGAGAAGTTGATCCAAGATATGGAGGTTTTTAACATTTATGTCAAAAATGGGGCCAGAAATTCCAAACCAAAACAATTTTTGGTCAAACTCATTTCTGTCATAGTCTTTTAGATACGACTCGAAGTTAAACAATATGTTCCACCAGTTTGACAATTTTTTTTTAGTTTTACTAACTACTTTGGATAGGCACACTTGTTATAAGTTATTTGACTGAATTGAAAAACAAATAGTTATAAGAAGCTTCAAAATTAGTTAATGTGTCAAAACTGATTATGCAGACTCACTGCAAGGCTCTTCATACAGGCCTGTGTTCTCACTTCTGTGAATGGTCACACAGGTCCCATCCACACCACGCAGCTTTGCTGCAGCACTTCCCCTCTGAGTTCCAAAATCATAGCCACCTCCTCCACTGGGATCATTACCATGCTTTACTTCAAATCATTTCAAAAGCAGAGTGATTCAATGATTATATCAAGTACTATTAGTTCATAATTTTTGTATATATATAGTTGTCACTTATGTTTTTTTTAAAGATTTTAATTTTTTTTATTAAGACTTTATTCATTTTAGAGAGGGGAGAAAGAGAGACAGAGAGAAGGGGGGAGGAGCAGGAAGCATCAACTCCCACATGTGCCTTGACCAGGAAAGCCCAGGATTTTTGAACTGGCGACCTCAGCGTTCCAGGTCAATGCCTCATCCACTGAGCCACTACAGGTCAGGCATCGCTTATGTTTTTAACCTTTAAAAATTAAATTATAGCCTGACCTATGGTGGTGCAGTGGATAAAGTGTCGACCTGGAAATGCTGAGGTTGCCGGTTCGAAACCCCAGGCTTGCCTGGTCAAGGCACATATGGGAGTTGATGCTCCTTGCTCCTCCCCCCTTCTCTCTCTCCTCTCTCTCTCTCCTCCTCTCTATCTCCTTTCTAAAATGAAATAAATAAAAAAATTTTAATTAAAATTAAAGTATAAAATCTTTTTTAAAAACCTTAAAATCTGTCTTATTTCTGATTTCTCATAAACTATACTGCTAGTTTATAAATTTTAAGCTATCAAATTTATTCTAAAGAGAGAGAAAAAGAAGAAGGGATAATGGAAGGCTGGAAGGAAGATCTTAATTTAACAACATCACTGCTAGATGATGGTTGAGGCTCAGCTAATACAGTTAATTTTAGGTACTTTGTCTTTTAAATGATAATCTGGTCAAGTCCTGTTACTTTATATGAATGAGCTACCTGCTTACTTATTTATTATCATGTATGTAATTCTTTATTCAAATTCCTGAAATAAACATTGCTTAGTATAGAAATTAAACTTAATAAAAAATTTGCTTAGTTCTTACCACACCTACTTTAGCCCTCCTTATCCCCCCCTCCCCCAATAAAAGACTTTCAAGATCCCTGCATTTATGCAGGGTCATCTGACACTTGACATTTCCAGTCCAGAGTTTTGAAGAGTGGCTCTGTTTTCCCCATGCCCTCAGTTTATCCCCATTGCCATGCTCTGAGATAGTATGTCCTTACACAGTGAAACTTCTGGTCCCTAAGTAACCTAGTGAAGCAATTGTTCCCACCGATTTCACTTGACATGTTATCATCTGGGGACGAGATCTTTAGTGCAGCATAGTCTAGCTCAGGGGTCGGGAACCTATGGCTCACGAGCCAGATCTGGCTCTTGCCTGCATCTGGCTTGCAGACAAATCTTTAGTAAAAAAATAAACAAATAACGTTAAAAGTATAAAACATTCTCATGTATTACAATCCATTCATTTCCTACCACTCATGTTTATGGTTGCGGGTAGCTGGAGTCAATCACAGCTGTCCTCCAAGACAACACCAAATTTTTATTGGATAATGTGTAACGTACATGGGTCATTGTGAGGTCAGGAAGTAAACTTCCCTCCTTTAATCAAGTAGTCAGCTAGCTAATTGCAGAAACCCTTTTGACAAAGAAGATGGCTAAAAGAAAAAAAGATGAGGAGTATCGTACTTTTCAGCAGAAATGGACAGAGAAATTCGCCTTTGTGGGGAGAGCAGGTTCTGCAGTGTGTCTAATATGCAATGATACAATTGCATTGATGAAACGGTCAAATATAAAGCAGCACTTTGACACACGCCATATTACATTTGCATCGAAATATCCAGCAGGGGACAGCAGGAAGAAAGCATGTCAAGAGCTACTGTGCAGAGTGCAAGCTAGTCAGCAGCAACTCCATGTTTGGACCCAACAAGGTGACTGAAATTTGGCTAGCTTTGCTAGTGCTTTAGCAATTGTGAGAAACGGAAAGCCATTCACAGATGGGGAGTATGCCAAAACATTCATGTTTGATGTTGCCAATGAACTTTTTTTTTTTTTTTTTTCTCATTTTTCTGAAGCTGGAAACAGGGAGAGACAGTCAGACAGACTCCCGCATGCGCCCGACCAGGATCCACCCGGCACGCCCACCAGGGGCAACGCTCTGCCCACCAGGGGGCGATGCTCTGCCCATCCTGGGCATCGCCATGTTGTGACCAGAGCCACTCTAGCGCCTGAGGCAGAGGCCACAGAGCCATCCCCAGCGCCCGGGCCATCTTTGCTTCAATGGAGCCTTGGCTGCGGGAGGGGAAGAGAGAGACAGAGAGGAAAGCACAGCGGAGGGGTGGAGAAGCAAATGGGCTCTTCTCCTGTGTGCCCTGGCCGGGAATCGAACCCGGGTCCTCCGCACACTAGGCCGACGCTCTACCGCTGAGCCAACCGGCCAGGGCCACCAATGAACTTTTTGACAACTTTTCGGATAAAAACAAGATAATCAAATGAATAAAAGACATGCCTCTGTCGGCAAGAACTGTTCACAATTGTACCATCATGATGACAAATCAAATTGAGGCAACACAAGTGAAGGACATAAATGCAGCACCATACTTTTCTCTCGCTTTGGATGAGTCAAAGTCATTTATCTCAGTTCAGCGTGATTGCAAGGTATGCTGTCGGTGACACACTATGTGAGGAAAGTCTTGCTGTTTTGCCTAAGAAAGAAACAACAGGAGGGGAGGATTTATTCAAGTCTTTCACTGAATTCGCTAAAGAAAAAAATATATCGATGGATAAACTTATTTCAGTGTGTACTGATGGTGCTCCGTGCATGGTGGGGAAAAACAGGATTCATAGCGCTTCTTTGTGAACATGAAAAGAGACCCATTCTAAGTTTTCACTGCATCCTACATCAGGAGGCGCTTTGTGCTCAGATGTGTGGTGAGCAGCTTGGTGAGGTGATGTCACTGGTCATTCGGGTGGTCAACTTTGTTGTTGCCTGAGCTTTAAATGATCACCAGTTTAAAACACTGCTGGATGTAGTTGGGAATAATTATCCTGGTCTGCTTCTGCACAGCAATGTGCGTTGGTTGTCAAGAGAGAAGGTTCTCAGCTGTTTTGCGGCTTATCTGAGCGAAATCTGGACTTTTCTTGAAATGAAAAACGTCGAGCATCCTGAGTTAGCTAACACTGAGTGGCTCCTAAAGTTCTACTATCTCATGGACATGACTGAACATCTGAACCAGCTCAATGTAAAAATGCAAGGCGTTCGAAATACAGTCTTATTCTTTCAACAAGCAGTGTTTGCATTTGAAAACAAGCTGGAATTCTTCTTCACCAACATTGAAACAGGTAGTTTACTACACTTTGAAAAACTGGGAGAGTTTAAATATGCGTGCACAGCAAGTGACCCTGCTCAACATCTTGCTCTCCAGCAGCTAGCGGGCTTCACATCTAATCTCCTGCAGTCATTCAAAGCATGCTTTGGAGAATTTTGTGAGCGCACTCGTCTTTTTAAGTTCATCACCCATCCACATGAGTATGCAGTGGACAGCGCAGACCTGAGTTACATCCCTGGTGTCTCTGTCAGAGATTTTGAGCTACAAGCTGCTGACCTGAAGGCCTCAGGCATGTGGGTGAATAAATTCAAGTCACTGAATGGAAAGACTTGCACAACAGCAAGCAGAGTTGGAGAGCAAACACAGGTGGGGAGAAGTAAAAAAACTTCAACCCGCAGAGCAGTTGACTGTCAAAATTTGGAACGCGCTTCCCATCACATACTACACACTGCAGCATGTGAGTATTGCTGTATTGACAATGTTTGGCTCTATGTATGCAAGTGAGCAGTCTTTCTCACATCTAAAAACATAAGACCAACCTACGATCATGTTTAACGGATGGAAGTCTCAATGCCTGCATGAAGCTTAACCTCACCACATATCAACCAGACTACAAAGCCATCAGCAAAAGCATGCAGCACCAGAAGTCGCATTAATAGTAAGAAGTACTTTATTCATCATTGGTTAGCAACAGCTTAACAATGTCATTAATAAGAATTCAGAGACTTATTGTACTTTAAAAGTGTTGGTCTTACATAAAATGCACACATTTACTTGTATTTAGTGTTAAACATATTGTATAGCTCTCACGGAATTATATTTTAAAATATGTGGCGTTCATGGCTCTCTCAGCCAAAAAGGTTCCTGACCCCTGGTCTAGCTCATACTCAATAATTAAGCTAGTAAAATAGATAATTATAAACCTATATTTTATTTCTAATTAACTCAAGGTAAATTTTGCTATTTAATTAACACTCAACTCATGGCTATTAATAGCTTTTATATATTATGTTATTCTGAAAATGTTTAATACAGTAGTCCTACTCGAAGCATGACCTTATTCAATGAGCTGATGCACAGTACCACCTATGTATCAGATAATGGAATAGATAGGATTGGGAGAACAACCAAGCATGGCCCCTACTACAGCCAAGTATATAATCTATGGGGAAGATAGCTGATAAACAAAAAAAGATAAACAAAATCACTTAATCATGGCAAATGTCCTGGAAGAAGAGAATGGAAGGCAGTGAAGGAAGGCAACCTAATCTGGGAATAGAGGGAGGGTTGGGAAGGGAGCTCTGAGTAAGAGCTGGTACTTGCTGTTTGAGGCTGGTGACAAGAGCAATTATGGAGGACTCAAATCTCTGCAAAGATGGCTAACTCCCTGAAGAAATATATCTAAAAGTACAGCACTGTGCAGATCATATGGACATAGGTAAGTTTGTAAGCATCATTTTAATTGCCAACAACTTGATGTAGGGAATAAGTACTTAAACTACATTTTTGAAGGGTGGGAGAAGCATGTTTTCTTGCTTATAAATAGAAGTCTAAAGTTGGAAACAAGCATGAGCCCAAAAAATTAATTCTCTCCCACAAACTGAAAGTCAAGAAACTGCGCATTTGGCAGGAAAACTGTAAACAGCCTACAAGTGCCAATATCAGAAGAACAATCTTTACACTATGTAGAAAATTGTTAGTTAATCCTTCTCCAAAAATTTAATTTTATAAAATGAAAGCAAGTTCTATGTTTTAGCTATAGTGGAGTATATAGTTCTCTCAGATTGATAAAAAAATGTAAGAGAGGTTTAAAACATTATTTTAAACAGATTTAAACTGCAATATTCTTAATATGCTACTTAATCTCTTACATTTATAGTGATTTAGGCTTTCCAAAGCATTTCATATGCATTATCTCATTTGATTCTAATAGATGAAATATATATAATTATGTATAAATATTTAAAATCTATGACAACTCCTCAAACCCTCAAAATTAAATGTGAATTGAAAATAAACCCAGTCTGTCTGGGGCCAGAGTAAGTAAAATGAAAATCAGATTTAAGATAGTATTAAATGGCAAAAGAGAATGTGTAAAGCATAGAAAATAAGAATTACAAAGAGCCTTTACAGATCATCTAGTTCAAACTTCTTAATTATAATGATAACAATTTTATCTAGTTTATAAAGCATTATTTTTAATATGTGTGAGGCTTTAAGATTACAGATCACACACAGGTAAATCAACATGAGATGCTTCTACTTCCAGGCCTGAATCCTATAAGCAAATGATACTTTATAACAAGTATTTCTTCCTTTTGTCCATAAACTGCCATCTAAAAGCATTGAAACCTATAAGCCCTTAATTAAAAACAGAAAAATACAATGGTATTTTAAAATTTAGGACCAGATGTTACCCTACCAGCAAGTCTTGCTGAGATTTCACTGCAATTGTTTTCCTTAAAATGATCACTCTGTTTTCAACCTGAATCCCTCCATTCCATATTCAACATAGCAGTTGGAGTGATCCTGCTCAAACAATATTCAAATCATTCAAGCTCATGCAATATGTGTTGCCTCACTATAGCCCTGACATCTATTGCCCTCCCTCCTGCTCGTTCCTCTGACCATGGGGACCTCATTACTACACTCTTATAGTGCTTAAGGACAGGACTGGCTACCCACATTGTGGGGCCCAGCACAAAATAAAAATTCCAGACTTTTTGTTAAAATTTTATTAAGAATTTCAAGATGGTGTGAGTCTTGTGTACGGTGTCTTGTGCAACAGCACGAATTGCACGCCCATGAAGCCAGCCCAGGTGCTAAGGGATTTGACCTTACTGTGTATTCGCCAGGATACTCTTCCTCCACATATTGCATTCTAAACTATTCTCTGCACCCCTTTTTCTCTCACTTCTATTCCTTAAACCTTCTATTTCCTCTCACTTCTATTCCCTAGTCCTTCCTTTAAATGTCACATTCACAAGCCTTCCTGTCCACCTTATTTAAACTTGTCATCACTTAACCCCTGTTCTCTACATTATTTTTGTCCACAGTTCATACTGCTCTCTAGCACCCAATATATTTAATTCTCCAACCTGATTAATTTCTGCTTTCCCTCATGGGAATGTAAGTTTCAAGAGACAGGTTTTTAAAAAATTTTTATTGCTGTTCTCCTGAATTTAGAACAATGGCAGATACTCATTCAAGATGTTGAATGAATAAATAAATGAATGAGAATAGGCTGATTTACAAGACTAAAATGCTAAAGAATTGTGCGTGGATAACTCATGAGCTGAATTCCAAGCACTTCCACACAGGAAGATTCCCAGGAATTCTTTAGAGCTACCTGAGATCGCAGGACTTGGACTCCAGTATGCCACTGACTGAAATCTGTTGGTCGTCTTCTGTCCCTAAGGAGCTAAATCAAAAGTCCTCAGGTAAACCATGGTTGTTAGGACACCAACCTCTACTAGCAGAACGTGCCCCCCTTCCCCACCTGGACCCCGCTTCGCTGGCCTGGTAGTGTGAGATCTGAAAGGCTTAACATCCCCCAGCCTGGGACTTTCATTCTCCACTCCTTCACGTAAGTTTGGCTGGTAGGCAGCAGGCAACAAATGAACAGTTTTTCTTTCATTCATTTTTGGTAAGGCTTTTCTCTCTCTAAACATCGAGCTAAGGCGATTTAAAAACTGCCCTCTATGCCATCTTTAGAAGTAGGAATTTGGATTTAATCAGACTACTACTTATGGCAAGTATATGCAGCTGCAAACCCAAGTGCAGTGTCTTTTTCATACACGGCAGTGAATAAACGCAGTGGTCTAGCTTCTACCTCCCACCACACTAAATAACTAAAAATTGCCTGGGCACAGCTTTTTTATGTAACATCTATACATTAAAACCAGCTAAGACTCCCTGGACCATCCACTAGATGGCACTACAAACCTCCGGAGAGACTTGTTTTCTTAGAGGCTGATTAACCTTGTATTATTTTCCAATTAAATATAAGTTAAGATCATCAGCTGAGAGTCAGAAAATCATTGGAGGTTTGTGAAGAGGAGTAAAACATATGCCCCAATATTCTGAGAAGATGAGTAGAAAATATACTAAGAGGACAATGGATAGTTGGTCGGTGTTAAGTGCACATATGATGTGCTCTTGAAGACCTCTCATTTCTTTTCACCAGCTTTTTTTTTTTTTTTTTTTTAGAAGAAACCTCAGGACTTTTCTTCAAGTTTCTTTCATCTGAACTTTCTGGAAAATTTATTTTTTTAATTAGATATTCATTACTTATGAGAATTTCTTTGACTCGAGTCAACTTATATGATACGGTAATTTTTCCTTAAGATTATGCTAAATTCTACTTTCCCCAAGTGATTCTTAATGTTAACACTACCATTCAGAGGCAGATGGCGTAGGGAAAGTTTATGAGCTTGAATGCTCAGCAAATTGTATTTCTATGCCAGGTCTACTTTTAAACAACAGAATGATCTGTTCTTGCTTATTTAATAAATTGAAAAGATTTGTTTATTTAAGAAGTATTTTTTGAGTATCTTACCTCATGCCTCTCACTATTCTTCATTCTAGAGACAAAGTTGTAAAAAAAAAATGGCAGAAATCATATAGGGTCACACGCTTTGCTTATAATTAATTAAATTTGTATCTTGCCTTACCTGATCTATTGAGGATATTTGCATTTCTTCCTATAACAGAAAATAGTAAGTCCAGTGTAGTTAAGGGAAATAAGACAGACACAACCAGTGAATTGTGAGCAGGAAAATATCTAGAATGGAGCTTATATTCTAGTTGGTATAGACAAACAATAAATAAGAAAATCCCAGACAGTCGTAAGTACTGAGGAGAAAATAAAGCAGATACTGATGGAGAATGAGATCAGTGTTGGGAGACTGGTTACCTTTTGGAGATGTTATAAAGATTAAATGGATTAATTTGGTATGAGAGAGTTTAGTATATTGGGCAGAATGCCTGTCAAACTTTCAAGAAATACTTTCATGACCAGAAACTTTCTATATAGAGTATATCTCTTTGTTCTCTATGTCTAATAAATTTTGCTCATAGAGTAACTATATAATCACTCTGGTGATTTTTTTCTGGATAAGTTATAAATTTGGGGTGAAATATAACTAGTGAGATTAAATGACTGATGGTAAATTACCAAAGTATTGTCACTAATAGTACATTTTTTCCCAAAAAATATTTGGAAAAATATTACATGTATATATTCCATTTTTTCTATTTTACTTTTCATTAGAGAGTTCATAGCTAGAGAATATAGAAGTCATTTTGATGTCATCAAAACAAACTCAGAATTCCAGTATTAGAACCCAGATTGAGAACCAAATTTTACCAATCAAGTTCAGAAAAAAAAATTGTCAAAATTTAATGGTTGAGTAGAAATGTGAAGCACTTCAAATAAAATGCATCTCAGGAACCTCAAGCACTTACAAATGTCATTAACTTTATAAAGGATGAAGTTTATTGGTCAAACTACATTTCCCTTCTCAGGTTCACAATTTGCCTTACTGAGGGAGGGTTGTCAGGATAAGGCTGGGAGGGCCTTGGGACTAGGCAGGATTGAGAAGACCCTTGCTCTAGTAATAGGTCAGGAATTTTTAATCCATAAAGTTAGCATTTTCAAATAAGTAGGGGTAGGATGCTGAAGAAGATAACCCAGACCGATGAAAACACAATTAAATACATAGGTTGCTTCCCAAATCAAACTAAACATTTACTTGTTGCCATAAAGTCAAAGGAAATATGTTTTGGTAATACTTAGCTCAAACAATACAAAATAAAAGTTTAATCACAAGAAAATATTTTGGGCCGTTTTTCATGTTCCTATACTTTCATCTAAAGAGAAAATGATCTTTTCCATGTTATTTTTCTTTTAATACCGTATCTGTGGAGCATATCCAGGGGTCTCAAACTCGCGGCCCGCCCACCAATTTTGTGCGGCCCACAGACTAATCAAACTTCGTGGATTAGTCTGCGGGCCAGTCTGCGGGCTGCACAAAATTGGTGGGCGGGCCGCGAGTTTGAGACCCCTGAATTTTATAGACATTCATATCACCACCATTATAATTAGCATTATTTCATTTCCACCAAGATCAATGCTAGTTTATAATATTATAGAGAAAATAATACTACTCTTTTAGAAAAAAAAAAGCAAGAGAATATCTTCATAATCTCGAAGCTGGCAAAGTATTGCTAAATGGATACAGAATATGTTAGCCATAAAGGGGAAAAATGAGTAAGTTAAAGTACGCTAAATTTTAAAATTCCTGCTCTCCAAACATACCATTAAGAAAATGATAAGGGATAAAAGCAAAGCACAAAACTGGATAATATACTTATAGATGAAGATAGACATTCTAGAACAGCACTGTACAATAGAACATTCTGCAACATCTATAACTGAGCTGTTCAGTTTGGTAGGCAAGGTCAATACTGAACACCTCATATATGACTTGTGTGACCGAGGAATCAAATTTTTAATTTTAATTATTTAAAGTTGAAATGTGGCAACTGGTTGTTGTATTAGACTGTGCATTACTCAAGGGTTTTAGAGACTTGTTTATGGTTGGTTTCATGGTAAGAATCCAGGCCTCCAGACTCCAAATTCACTCACTATGACTTCATTGTAAGTGCATATAACAATCCAGTTTTTATGGTCATGAAGGAAGACGTATATACATTATTGGAAACATTTGTATTTTACTAATTTTATTCTTTATTTTAGCTCCATTCATGTTGATTAATATTATACATTTTCTCATTTTTTAATAAAGCTAAAACAAATTTTTCATAAATTTTAAATCAAATTTTATCAATTTTATAACTTTTACTTTCTTAAAGAAGTATCATAAAATAGTGAGAAAAATAAATTGAAAATCAAATCTTGCAGTTTTTTTTAAGATTTAGTTAAATTTTTGTTTGTTTTAAATTTGTTCAAGCTAGTACAAGCCATTTTGCAAATAAGCTTGGTAAACAAATGTATTTGGTATGATTTGATACAAATCAAAAAGGAATTCTTTTATAACCTTTCTCCACCAGCCTAGGATCACTGTTGTTGCTCTTAACCATAAATCTTATTTGTACCATTATTGACTTAATAAATAGTAATTACCTTTAAAAATTTTAGCATTAGAGAACTATTTTTTTAATATATCAAAACATTGTTAACATTAGAAAAAGTATGTAGTCTGTCTTTATCCATAAGAAGCAGGGAGAAGAAAAACATGTGGAAATTAAGATTATAAAGAAAGTTTTAGCAGAAATGAGAAATTAGAGGCCCTATTGGGGATCCCCAAGCTTTTTACACAGGGGGGGCCAGTTCACTGTTCCTCAGACCGTTGGAGGGCCGCCACATACAGTGCTCCTCTCACTGTCCACCAACGAAAGAGATGCCCCTTCCGGAAGTGGGGGGGGAGGGATAAATGGCCTCAGGGGGCTGCATGAGGCCCTCAGGCCGTAGTTTGGGGACAGCTGCTTGAATCAGTGGTAGAGCGTCTGCCATTCTGTGGATGTCTCAGGTTCCATTCTGGTCAGGGCACACAGGAGAAATGACCATCCCTCCTCTCCCCCTTCTCTCTCTCTCTCTCTCTCTCTCTCTCTCTCTCTCTCTCTCTCTCTTTCTCTCTCCCCACCTCCCTACCCCTGCAGCCATGACTCAATTGTTTTAAGTGAGTTGGCCTCAGACACTGAGATGGCTCCATGGCCTCTGCCACAGGTGCTAAAAAAAAAAAAAAAAAAGGCTCCAAAATGGCTCCGTTGTCGAGCAAAATGGGCCAAGCATCATCCACTAATCCACTAGTGGGCTTGCTGGGTGGATCCCAGGAAGAGCGCATGCAGGAGTCTGTCTCTGCCTCCCCTCCTCTCACTAAAATAAAAAAAAATAGAGAAAGCGGTGATTCTCATTAAAAAAATCTGGAAGAATCTGTACAACCATGTATATATTCATTTTTGCAGAAACCACAATAGAAGTTTAGATCAATATTTCTTCATAATTCAAAGGTAAGGGTGACCCTGGTGACATCTAGGATTTCACTATGTTTTACTCTTTGTTAACGATACTTGTTGCAGTTGTAATTAAAATGTTATTTGAATAATAAGCTTTTGTTTAGAGTTTGCCTCTTCCACTAAACTACAAATTCCAGGAAGGCAAGATTCATGTCTCCTTTGTTCATTGTTATAATATCATCATCAAAATATCCTGTTATAGCCTGACCAGGAGGTGGCACAGTGGATAGAGCGTTGGACTGAGACACAGAGGACTCAGGTTCAAAACCCTGGCTTGCCAGCTTGAGTGTGGGCTCATCAGTTTGGGTGTGGGGTCTCTGGCTTGCGTGTGGGATCATACACATGACCCCATGGTCATCACTGGCCTGAAGCCCAAGGTCCCTGACTTGAGCAAGGGATCACTGGATCTGCTGTAGTCCACTCCTTCCCTGTCAGGGCACATGTAAGAAAGCAATCACTGAACAACTAAGGTGCCACGACAAAGAATTGATGTTTCTCATCTCTCTCTCTTCCTGTCTGTCTGCCCCTAACTGTCTCTCTCTCTCTGACTCTCTGACTCTCTCTGTCTCTGTCAAAACAACAACAAAAAACCAAAAAACAAAAAGAACATTGTTATATTGTAGATATTGAATAAATATTTGCTGATGAATACATAAACAAATGAATGATTACCCTGACTAGACTTCATAGATCTTAGGACAGTATATCTTATATCTTACAATTTTTCCACCTCTATTAGTGTCATACAAATAGAGTTAGGTTTATAAAATGCTTAGCTTATTCTTGTTGACAATAGTTACCATCTATGAAGTTAGCACAAACCAGACCATTAAGTGCTTTGTATATTTGATCAAATTTAATATCAAAACCACCCTTAGTTATAGAAACTACTATTTCTATTTTTCAAATTAGGTAATGGAAGTAAAGAGACATTAAGTAAATTATCCAAGATCACACAATCTGTAGTAGCATCAATGTTTGAACCCAAGTCTGTTTAATACCTGGAGTTTGTTTTCTGAATTATACCACCTGTGATGTGGAGATATGGGCAGGGAAATTGAAGATAATTATCAGTAAAACACAGTATGACCTACTTCACAATTTTGCATATATTTGGCTCTGGTGAGTGACAAAGGTGTATGATGGGGTAGGGGGCTTATAACAAGGTCCTAAAGGCAGAAAGAGTTTGGCCCTACCTATGCCTTACCTATAATAGTAATGTTGCTTGTTTCTGTAGCCAAGAAAGATCTAAAACAGGATTTGTACAGCAGACATACAGAAAGACATAGAAATTAATGCTACAAGGAAGAAAACACCAGCTTGGGAAACTAAAAACTGAAACACATATATAATAGGAAACTCGACTATACCCTATTAGAACCAAAAGTTTACATGAGATTTCCTATGTAGTCAATGACTTACAAAGCACACAAAAGCTAAATATTATTAAAATAAAAAGTACCATGTAGTCCCAAAAATTCTAATTCCAGAAGTTATCAGGATAGTTTGTAAGAGCTATTAATAACAGGACATCGCCCCAAATTACTGTTAAATGATGTTTGTCTGAAATTTTGAAAATTTGCGGGGGGAAAATATCTTTGTTTAAAATTATGAACAATGTAACAGGAAAAGAATTACCTTAATTGTAGAGAAATTATTGTGGTCATTTGACCATAGAAAATATTTTATTCTCAAAAAATTTCATTTACTAGCATAAACTCTCTCTGATTTCTCAAAAGTTTCTGCATGCCCTCTGTGATGTGGAATTTTTATTGACCACTCAGCAGGCATTTTAAGCTATAAACTTGTAATCTTATTAGAAATGTAGTTCTAAGTTAATCCACCCTTAAAATATTTTAGAAACTAGATTTTCTTTTTCCCCCAACTATGTTACTTTCAATATTATGGCCTTTTGCGCCACCTAGTGGAGAAACACATAGTCTGTAAAACTTTAAAATGGTAATTTTCCAAGTCCAAGACTCATTATTTAAATATATAACCTCATGAGCATCTGGATGAAATCTCATAATGGGAGAATTCAGACTTTTTATTTTCTTCTGCAGCCCGGGACGCCAGTAGGACACTGTGTGGCACCCTGGAGGAAACTCCTCAATGCACTTCTGCACGCAGCCATATGGTTGGAATCAGCGGGTTCGCCTAGTGCCAGTTTAAAACAATGGGCGTGTATGTGAATAACATGCAAGCAATCAGACTAGCTCTGGGTTTCATAGTCTCCCTTTGTATAGGGTGCATTTTACACCTCATGGAAAAGGTAAGTTGGACAAGAGCTAATATTTTTCTCCCCAGTTAAGACAGCGGGACTACAGCTAAAATGATGTCAGAGTTTCCATTTCAGCTCCTTATTTTCAATGCTTCAGCCCTCTGCCGTAAACATTAACTTGATGAAAAAAAAAATACATAGTTATATTGCATCTCAGGCCAGGAGAACATTCTTCTTCTTAAAGAAATGGTCTTAAAAGAAATTACATTGCATATCATAAAATTCTATATTTAGAGGAGGTGCAACAAACAGAAAGGAGGATAAATTAAAAAAAAAAAAAGATTTTTTTTTTTTTCAAATGTCTTGAAGAGAACAGCAGGAAGACTCAGAATATAGAGTTGGTCCAGCCCTCCTGGACCTGATTCCCTGACCATGAGAGCATATCTAGTTACTCAGATAATTGTAACACTACGTAAGGACTTGACTCTGTGAGAGTCAACTCAGAGCAGCATTCTACAGTTCCTCCTTCCTAATTGACACTAACAAGAAATTTCAAAACTATGTGTGAACAGGCAAGGGCCGCCCTCTGCCCGCCCGGCGTACTCCTCGTCTCACAGTCAGGGCCCAAAACACTGAGGTTTCCCTGGTGGTTAGACCTCTCTCCTCGTGCAGTACCTGTTACCATGATGTAAATAAATAAGCAAATAAACAAATAAGGCATGTCAGGCTTCCTTGCAGTCAGAAAGGTTCCAGATCTATGTTTTCAATTCATTTGGGGACATTTTTATTTTAAAGATGGAAAAATCTGAGCTATCAGATTGCCATAGTTCTCTTTTGCGTGATTTGAAACTTGCTGTATAAAAGGTGTGAGGGATGGACCTCAGATCTCTGACTCTGGAGGTAAAAAAGAAAAAGAAAAAAGAAAACTCATGAATTTAGTGTCAGGCTAAAAAAAAATGTGTTTTTGGCATGAAAACTGTTCTTTACCTTGTGAATTTTTTTTTTACTAGTTTTGAAAAGAAATAAAGCAGTTAGTTTTTTTTTTGTTGTTTTCTTTTTTTTTTTTTTTTTTTGATGAAAGGATTTATAGAGAGGGCTTGCTTGATGTTCTGAGTGGATTCATTTCAGCTTTCATTTAAACAGAGGGAATATTTGTCATATATTTAACTTGTTTTATAGTATTAGGGCCGTGCCGCAAGCTGACAAAAATGATTACATTCTAAGAATCATGTCTAACTTACTACTCAACCCCACCTCAACCTCAGGAATACCAACATACCCAACATAAATCTACATTTCCTGACTCGCGAAGAAGGATGTTAGTCCGAGAGTCATCTGTACTTTTTCCTCATGTCTCTGAATTTCTTTGCACCCTCCAATACGGCTTATAGATTCTTTAAATTTCTTAAAATTTATTTTGTATTTTCGTATCATTTACTTTTTTAAAATCTGCCTAAGAAATGAAGACTTTAACTCACTTTCCTTGGAATCATGAGACTGGGGGCTGTCCAGGAAGACTGATTCAGAAACTTCAGATGTAGGGCAGAGTCAGGACACAATATTTTTATCATCTCCCTGAACCTCAGACGTTATCAGTCTGCAAACGAAACTTAATCCTGAACATAAATTGCATTTCCTAAAAAAACATAATCTTGCCTTAAGATACCAACCTCCCTGATTACAGGGAATGTCTGTGTTTACACATTTGTACAGAGCATGCTGACTGTATTAGTGTCCTAGGAAACAAACTGTGTGCCTCTAGCTCCCAGACCTGCTGCAAGCACTGAGGAGAGAGAAAAAGAAATTTTGAAATCAGACCCCCGATCTCTAACTTCTCTCAAATTCCTGAAGCACATTAGCTTTACTACTGCATGATGTGCACGGTAGTATTTCTTCTAATGAAATCTGACTAAAAGTTTAAATGAGTTTAATGCATGAAATGTATAAATAAAATGTGGCCTTAATTAAATTTAGATTTGATACATAACTTAAATGGGTAGCACAAGAACAGCTTTGGTATCATGTGTCCAGACTATTTGGGGCTTTGCAAAAGTAGTTTGGATTTTATCAGTTAGTGCAGAGTGCTTTCTATCAGGAGCACAATATGTGTGCAGGGCTGAAATATGAAAAAGAACTGTGGATAAAACACAATGTAACCAAAAAGAGGTAAGAGTGAGAAAATAAGATATTAGAAGGAGATCACAGAACGGAATTCTAAAGTGTTGACTTACAAAGAGCAATTTACACAAGTAGAAGATTTGACTTGAAATATCTCTGGATGTCCCTTACTTTCATGACTTTGGAAAAATTGCTTAATTTGATGGAGACTCAGTTTTCCTCATTCATGGAAGTGGATCAGGAAACCTATGTGTCTACCTCCTGGTTTGTTGGAAGGATTAGAATAGGATAACAAACACAAAAGTTCTTTGTATAGAGTACATTGCTGTACAAATCCCAGACAGTATCATTATAACAGACTTTTTAAAAAAATTTATTTCAGAGAAAAAGAAGGGAGAGAGAGGAAAACATCAGTTTGTTGCTCCCCTTACTTATGCATTCGTTGGCTGATTCTTGTATGTGCCCTGACTAGGGATCAAACCTTGGCATATCAGGATGATGCTCTAACCAACTGACCTATCTGGCCAAGACCTCTAACAGACTTTATTAACTATAGAAATTTTCTATTCACATTTAAGAGGTACAACAGAAGTATTCTTTCCATGTGGTGTATGTGTGTGTGTGTGTGTGTAGTATATATATATGTGTGTGTGTGTGTGTGTATAAAAATACACACTATATATAATAGCTAGAGTTAAAGTCATTAGTAATGAATAAATTAATTAAAAAAAACTTGGGACAACCTCAACAACTATGCAGGAAGCTTCATAAAACATCTGAAATAACACATCCTCAGCTTCAAGCTCTCCTCTCCTACTTATATAATAAGTAATATAACTATACTATCAGGCAAGTGACCATACTTTTATAAACTGCTTTTTTTATCACTTGTAAAGTGGAGATGATAACACCTGTATAATGGTTTTGCTCTGACAAATAAATAATATGTGTAAAAGTTTTAATTTTTATACCTGGTACTTAATAAGTATACCAAAAAATTATTTTTTATGTTATAGACACTATGCAAATACCATAATATGTACTTCAAAGAGATCATACCCATAAATGAATGGAAATTATTTTACTTCAAAGGAAGGTCAAGGAGTTAGCTTTCATTAATAGCATAAAACTAGGAGAACAATACACAAGTCTCCTAAACTAAAAATAAAGAAATAAATTGATGAGAAGTTACTGAAAAATGAGGACTGAGAAGGACAGATGGACAGAAAGTTGCCTTACACCTCCTCAGCAGGAATGTTTGATGACTCTAGGCTAAACCACAGCCAAACTCTTTTTTTTTCTTTTTTTTAAATATTGCACAATGCCACTCAGTTTCAAGCATTTAATAGAATGAAACCAGGTGAGTTTGAGCCAATTTTGCCTTTCATTTTTCAAGTTTGTTTATTACTTTAGTTAAACCACAACATTCTGAGATCTCCCAAGAAAATCTGTTTCTGTGAAATTTTCAGCCTGATTTCCAAACCAGAGAAGAGGTTCAAATAAACTTGGGCCCATTTCAAAAAAGCATCTGAGATTCTGGATGTTTATTTGAAGCAATCTGGACTCCTGACCTTCGGAGGTTCCCCCACCACCAATAAAGAGAGTACAATGAATTTACTGTGCAAGGGACTGGTGCTTCAGCGTCTGAATGGATAAAAATCCCATTGGTCTCAAGGAAAGTTGTTTCCACAACATAAGCAGTGGAATCAAGCCTTAAGCAGATATATTGATACCCTCCTTTTAGGAAAGTGTACCAACCAATCAGTATCCTGCTTCAGAAAATCTGTAAATAGGTTATTTATTCAATATGTTTTATGAGTTTAAAAAATATTCCTAGGTTGATGCCATTAAGAAGAGACTCTTGTTGGAGTAGGCAAAGGGTTTAGTATTTCCCGGAGCACTATAGAAAAATTCAGAGCAAACTGCTCTCTCCCGTACAGAGCTGCCTTTAACATGAGTGTGGGGCTTTAGAAAGGATGCCAATCCTCTCCAAGTTCTTGAACCTTTTCAAAAACTGAATTCTACCACTTTTGAAACGATGAACACTGAGAAATTGGATTTGAAACCACAGCATTAAATGCTTAAAATCCGATCCTTCTGTCAGGACCTGGGATAAATTAAACTGATGTACATTATTTTTAAAGAAAGGAAAAAAATATGGGAAGTGGATTTTGAAGCCTGGAGGCATAGAACAAAACAAGTTATGCAGGTGATACAAACCATCTTAGTTCATTCCTATAATGGCTTTCTACTTCCATATGGTGGCCCACACTGGAAATAATTCTTAGGAAAACACATTTGTATGTGATAAATAAAACATTATTTTAGAGGTTTCTGTTTTTATTTTCAGAGTATCCTATTTTTTTATTCGGTATTCGGACTGCCTTTTTTTTTTTTACTTTGGTTTTGAGTTTATTATTTCAAGGAATAATAAGTAGAGAGTGTTAGAGAAAGTGTATGGATGATGAAGGTATAAGGTGAATAATTACCAAGTGTTTTCATCAAACAACTTCGGTGCAGCTGGGTAACATCTATTAGGATAAAATCAAAGCTTTAGGAATTTAAACACAAAATGAGTCAGGTTTCACTTTAGCATATTTTAAACTTGTTAGTTACTTTACTAATATTGGTAAATTGTTATTAATTTCTGACTCTCAAATAATGGCATTAGTCTAAAGATAAGTACACTGTTAAGAGCAAAAACCTTTACCTTTTTCTTTGGGATTATATCAATGGAATAATTATAAAATTATTAATTTTATAATAAGAGCAAAACTGATAAAAAGCTTCCCAATTTAGACATTTTTTAAAAAAGGCATTTTCTGATAATGATTCAGGCAGTAATGATAAAGCAAGTTTACACCTCAGAAGAGCCTGAGCTATAGATAATTATCATTCAAACATTTAAAAAATCGAACAGTTTACACCTACTGCATGTTATTTCTGCCAAAGAGTATGGCTTTTTTCTCTGATGCAGATGCATTGTGATACAAACTTGTTTTCAGGTCCTGGACATCTGCAAAGTGGGAAGTAGAGGAAAAATAGATGTCTATTTATTTTCAGTTTGGAAAAGATGCATATATACAGATACAGCAACATTATTACCGTAGGCCGTAATTTGTCAATGAAAGCGTAATTATTTAAATACACGTCAAGATTTAATGTGGGTTTTTAAAAATGTTTTCATTAATTTCACTTAAAAGCCTTACTGTATTGTTAAATAAATAATTAAATCACGAAACTGTACATTATAGACAAAATAAATAATAAGGCATTGCAGAATACAGACCTAAATGTCCCCTGCAGGCTACAGAATATTTAGGACTAGAGACAGACAAACTGAAGTGAAGAAATTAGAAGGTAACTTGGGAAAAATTGGGTGAAATAGAATTGATGAATTATATAGATATCTGAGACAGTAAAATCTTCAAAAGTTAACAGAGTACATTTTCTTATTCACACGGTCCTTTTTACATTTTCTCAGAGATACTCCTAGAACAAAGCCCAACTATCTGAGGTGGAACAAATGATTGCTAACTGACACTGAAAGCCAGCTCAGGCTGTGAGGTCGCCACACCTATGTAACCTCTTGCTTCAATTTGCATTGCAAACTGTTGCATTTCATTTTCTAACATCAAAAGCGAGCAGAAAACACACGCCTGAATTAATTAACGCAACATGCAACTCTTTTCTACCTCTGATCTTAAACAGTGCCTGTGAACTGAAGCAAAAGTAAGGTAGTTTTCTGGTAAATCTGTCCTCTGAATACAGTCACCAATTAGTCCTAATCATTCAAGATATCATATCCTCAGTTTTATGACTTGGAGCATACAATGTTTAAGTGTTTTACTTCAATGACTTCCTTTAGTTGGACCTGAGATGCAGAGGACAGCTAAGGAATGCTGCAAATCTGAGGACTGTAAACACTAGTGTAAGAACCGGTCGTTTTTAGCAGGGGATGTTTTCTTGGATTTTTTTGAGTCAACTGTACTTTCTATTCTCATATATCTTGAATCTTAGTTCAAAGGGCACACTCCTTTAAAAGAGGCTTACTTATCAATATATCTTTCTTTTTTCCCCATAAGTGACTGATAGAGTATTTTAAATAAATCTTTCTTAATTTATTTACTTTTTGCTAATCTATTTTTGTTATTTCATTTTACACTATATTATATATTAATATTATTTAATTTGATTTTTTTTTAAAGAGAGAACAGAGACAGAGAGAGAAACATCAATTTGTTGTTTCATTCATTTATGTCGTCATTGGTTGATTCTTGTATGTGCCCTGACCAGGGATTAAACCCACAACCTAGGCAGGGCAGGACGATCCTCTAACAACTGAGCTACTTGGCCAGGGACCATATTGAAATTTTTAATTAAATTTATTGTAGTGACATTCATTGGTTAATAAGATTATATAGGTTTCAAGTGTAATTTCTATGATTCATGGTCTGTCTTACACTGTGTTTTAAAAGAAACATGGTAAATTGAAAATAAATGGGCTCTCAAAATTTTTCCTACATATATGATATTAAAATAGAGTTTATATACTAGAGGAGACAAGAAATTTCTGAGTAACTTACTATATGAGAGGCTATGTTTCAATCTAGTGTATATCTAAAATCATGTGGTAACAATTTTATTATTTAAATAGTTTATGAGAAAAATGGCATACCAATGACATTTTTATACACTCTTCTCCACAAAAACAATTCTTAAAAATTTGTTTCTGTGGAATCATTTAAATAATCAAGTCTTTATATAAAATTATCTTTTGTCCATCGAATTTAATGTGAAAATAAGGCAAGTAAATTATCACAACAGAATACTTTGGTTTTACACAGATAGAAATTTACCTCGTGAATTCTCAAAGGGCTACTTCATAATATGGTAACACAATGGATGCTGCTGACGCTCAGCAGAGAAAAGAACTATTTTTGTACTAACTTTCACCCAAAAGGGACTCAAAGTACTTTTGAAAATAAGCACTAGCATTAAGTTGAAATGAAGCCACCCTGGACAGATTGCATGGTCTGTCAATCATTGTGGAGCCACTACACAGTTGATGGGGAAACAGCATTTTTGGCAACCATGGTAAAACCCTTTTTATACCAAAATACAGTGGTGTCTTTGATCTCATAGAGGGGAGGAAAGACTTGTTGGCTTTTTCCTCAAGATTCATCCAAAAATCTATGAGACCAAATCCATTACTCATACAAAACTAACTGTAGTTGACCACGACACAGAAAAGAGACCTGTTTAGAAACATTCAATAGGGAATTTTCCTCTCGTTCTAAAGTTTGCAAATTCTCACCAAAATTTATATTCATCAGGTGAACAAAATGCTACCTTCCAATTGAAACTCTGCTTTGTTCTTTAGATAACAGTGCTCATTTAACTGTTGTATGTATTTTTGTTTTCTGTGTGTGTCCATTTATGTATATTCCTAAAAAGTTAGAAATTTCTAAAAAGTTAAGAATGTACTTTGACAAGCCAGGTTTTAATTTGATAATTCTTTATTGAGGGTTACATAAAAGGACTAAGATTTTTCTAACTTACTGTGATTTTTTTTAAATATTACTTTAATTCTTCTTTTTATATTTTTTATTTCAATTTATTTATTTATTTATTTATTTTTTAGAGAGGAGAGAGTGTGTGTGAGAGAGAAAAAGAGAGACAGAGAGAGAGAAAGAGAGAGAAAGAGGGGAGGAGCAGAAAGCATCAACTCCCATATGTACCTTGACCAGGCAAGCCCAAGGTTCCAAACCAGTGACCTCAGTGTTCCAGGTCAATGCTTTATCCACTGCACCACCACAGGTCAGGCTAATTCTTCTTTTAATTACCAGTCTCTAATGAGAAAATAGT
Organism: Saccopteryx bilineata; assembly: GCF_036850765.1. NCBI lineage: Eukaryota > Metazoa > Chordata > Mammalia > Chiroptera > Emballonuridae > Saccopteryx > Saccopteryx bilineata. The sequence goes on from NC_089491.1 coordinate 129,100,551, forward strand.
AATTACTCAATTATTTAAAAGAGAATCATAGACAAAATGGACACTGGAAAACTGTTATGTACAATTACAATACTTCATCAGTCTGGGCTTTGTTTAGCTTGACCTAAGATCTCAAACAGGAAATGACAGTGAAAAAATTCCTAGAGCACATACTATGTGCCTGGTACTCAGCTAGGAAGTTCACTTTTCATCTTATTGCATCATTACAACAATCCTGTGGGCATGGTGGCGGACTTTGAATCCTTCCTAATTATTCACTGTCCTTGCCAGTGTGATGATGCTATTTTTCTACCCCACACATAGAAAGATTGGGTATCTGATTTCCTCTGGGCTATACCAAGGTTAGTGAAAGTGATGGAAGAAGTATTCATGAGGACCCTGAGAGCCATATACCGTGGTTCTTGAATCTCCCTTTTTTCTCTCCCATGAGACAAACACATGCCAGAGGGGCAGCTTTTTTCTATCAGAAGAAAGAAAACAGGAAGCAGAGCTGTAGCTGACCTGAACAGGAGCTACAATCCAAGCAAAAAAAAATGAACCTTTGTTGTTGTGAATCATTCTGATTTGGGCAATATGTGTCATCATGGTATAATTTAAGAGAATGCAGGTAAGCAATGCCGGTACTTATTTTGCTGTGTAGTGATTAAAGGATCAGCAGAATGAAGGAAAGTTGCCCATACAGGTAGTAACATGGGTAGCAAACAAAACAGCTTCAAGATACCTGACTCCGTGTCCCATATTCTTTCTTCTTCATAGTATTATAGGTAAAAAATGCAGGCCAACTCTTTATCCAGGAGATCCTAGCTCAACTATCTAACCAAAAATAATCTGATATCCAATTGCATCGTACAAATCTTCCTGGATAGGTTCTTACAACTGCTAGACTACCAATTTGAAAAACTCCTTTGTTCACTTTTCTTTGCTTTTCTATTCTCTGTAACTTATCATCTGCTTACATTTCTTCCAAGAATATATATATTCTTCAATATTTCCAGTATTCAAATCTCAACTTTATAACTGGGTTATAAATCCCTACTTTGCTGCTATGTTGCCTTAAACATGTCATTTTATCTCTGTGAGCTTCCATTGTTGGTGTACTTAATTCAATAATAACTTTCACAGGCTTTCTGTGAAAATTAATAATCCATGAAAAATACAGATATAGCACATACCTAACAAATATTAAAATCCTGTTTTTAATATTCTGTCTTTTCTTCAGCTGAGGCAACATCTGTCTAGAGTCAATGGCAAAGGGTCATTGATAGCTGGATCATAAAATGCTCAAATGACATTCTTGAAACAAATTCAGTGAATAAAATAATTTGTTTGACCTTGATTTTCCTTAGTTTATACTGTTTAGCCTTCAGTTTCCTCCAAAAATACAATCTAGTTTTATTTTGCTTTATTTTTCTTATGAACTCTCTAAATTGTTTTATAACAGTGGTACATATGGTAATATTTTGTTTGCTTCTGTTAAATCAAAAATACCAGATATTCAATATTATATTCATTGGGCATTATTATGTCTTTATTCCAACACATCATATAGCAAGAAGTAGAAAATACTATAAAATTCTTAGCTATAGCCTTCTTTTGATCTAATTATCAACCAGAATTTGAGAGGTAATTTCTGTGTGTACTTCTCGCATTGTTAAAGTATAACATCAGGGCGACAGGTCTATCTTCCATTTAATGACAAATTGTTTATCTTTACATTAAATTTTGGCATTGGTCATTATGTCTTGGGTCACTTAACAAAACTAATTTTATGGAAATCATAAAAAGAAAAGGTAGTAGTCTTTTCAAGTTCAAAACAGAATTAAAATTAGAATTCCATCCATTAGTAGAACATTCTTGAATTTCAATTTTCTTTTCTGTTAGATGAGATTAACATATCTAAATTCATAATACACAATGTGATTTTGAGTTTCAAAGAGGAGAGTGTGAGAAAAACATTACTGTAAATTACAGAATGGTACTAAATATTAGAAATTTTTTCTATTGTACCTAAGATAATAAAAAACTCAGCATTTTCTTCCTAGGCTCTATGTCATTTTGGCAGTTCAGGAAACCTCAGTTTAATATTTTAAAAATATATGTGTAAACAATAATGAAAATCTACTTACACGTATTTATATATGCATAAATTATATGTATTTTAATTTGCAAGAAAGTGAATTTTTCTGCATTTAATTAAATCATGTTATTAATAGATTGGCAGAAAAATTACTTAAATATTTTTATTCACATGGACAGATAAAAAGAGCTATTTATGAATTAAGGATATCTTAAAATATAATTGAGTAAGGCAATAGTATATTACAACTTTTAGTTATAAATCTACAAAAAAAAGCAGCTTGGTTGACATTTACCTGGTAGTTCAATTTTACCTTTTCTTTCTCAGATGTACATATTATGTTCAATTTCCTTTTCTATCTGCTATCAAATTTAGTGTCCTGGTTATTTTAATTTCTGCAACTCATCAGTATGCATCAGGTATTATTAATGTTAGTTTTCTGATCAAATAAATGTGAAACAAGTTTAAAAACCAAAGGAGTTGATTTTGAAGTAATCTTAGAAGAAAACATGGTTTTCAAATTCTCCACAGCCTGCACAATAAATTAGGCTGAGGACAGAGAGACTTTTTACAGAGAAACTCAACGGTGTATGTAGAAAACATATTTTTGCCTGTGTGCTCACGTTCCACCTCTTTACATATTACCAGATATAATCTCTGCATTACCTTTTCACATACCTGTAATAATGCATAATCACATCTCTTTAATGTCTGATTTTAAGTATAAACTCACCAGCAAAAAAAAAAAAAAATGTACTTTTGTTAGTATTTGTTAGCGTCTACCAGGTTGGAATTCACCCTTTAATTACCACAGAACCTTGCCTTTGTGGTTGTTCAAAATGAAAGCAGAGGAGTTCACAATCTTGGCTCACCATGCTATCTGTCCATGGCCTTTGAAAGATGGCATATTTTCAAATATCCCAGACTGGTTCAAAATGCTGTCATATGTCACATTGGATTACCTTAGCCGGCTTGTGTTATGTTACATCAAGGATGTGACTAACATCAACCACATGTAATGCAGCAGAGCAGTGCTTTCCGCCAGAGAAATTTCTAAATGGTACGGTTTTTAGAAACCAGGATTTAGAAATTTCTGGTCATTAAGGAAGAAAAAGAGATCTTTAAATTATTTTGGAAGAGATTTCTACTTTTTTCACTCTAACTTTCAAAGGAGTTGGCAGTTACAGGCATGTTACAGTTTGCCATACTGAATATTCCAAATCAAAGTTAAGCAGCAAAGCGCTCTGAAATTTATAATATCAAGAGCACATACTACAGTACAAATAATCAGGTGAAAGTTAGAGGCAAGTCCTTTAGAAAACACTCATCAGCTGATTATTTGTAAATAAAGTAACTAATGAAGAGAAGCAGATGTTGTACCATTTAGCTGAAGTTCAGGCTCCATTAGTTTCATTTTGTAAAATAATTATATACGTAATTGTATATCTGTCAGGAAATAAAAGAGATACCAACAAAATAATCAGAATAATAATAGAAATATTTCTAACATACAGAATCTAAATTTATGTAAGTCAATTAGCAAAGGTGGAATAAAGGCTGTTGAGGCCTTGGGTGCAGAAGAAAATATTGGGCCCCTTAAAAAAAAACAGAGACAGGGAAAATAAAAATACATGTTAACCATATTTTTAAATTTTTAAATAAATAAAAATATTATGTATTATTAATGTTAAAATTGCACATATGAAACCAAACTTGGTGTCATTCGAAACAAAGTGTAAAGTTGGCGTTTTGTGGGACCCTTCAGAAGTCGAGGCCCAGGGTGCGCACCCAGTGTGCCCGCCGTTAAATCCACCTCTGTCAATTAGTAAAAATTGTACATTGGAAATACTGTTAATAATGTCATATCACTAATGTTACTTTATGGGGTTCAACAAAGTCCTAATATTCTATTAACCCTCAAAGATACTCAGACTCTCCATGGTGTCATTAAAGTTCATTGTCAATAATAGGACCAAAAACTCAAGTAAGAAAGATTCTGGCCTGACCTGTGGTGGCGCAGAGGATAAAGCGTCGACCTGGAAACGCTGAGGTCGCTGGTTCAAAACCCTGGACTTGCCTGGTCAAGGCACATATGGGAGCTGATGCTTCCAGCTCCTCCCCCCTTCTCTCTCTCTGTCTCTCCTCTCTCTCTCTCTCTCTCTCTCTCTCATCTCTAAAAAATGAATAAATAAAATTTTTAAAAAAAGAAATTAAAAAAGAAAAGAAAGATTCTGATCTGATCTGTGTTCACCTTAGTACAGGAGGTACAATCCAATCCTGCTTTTACTGAAAATGGAGAAAGCAAGAACACTGTCTCTCTCTTAAGCATCTCCATGGACATGAAGAATTAACTAGCTTTAAAAAGAGGATGTATCAATTTCAAATTAAAATTTATAAATATATCATACCTTTTTAAAAATTTTCTTATCTGTGGTATAAACCACTTTGAAACATTTAATCTTTCTGACTTCATTCCTTCATCTACCCTGGATTCTACTTGAATTAGTCTTACAACACCACATGCAAATATAATGTTTCTGTTCTTCTTATTTACTCTTATATCATGATAATTACTTCAATTAAAGGAAAATTGCCTAATCCATATATTTTGGACCCAAATTACTAGTCTCAGTAGGCTTGTATGGTTTTCTTATTACTCTATACTCTCTTCTGAGTTACTATCATGCCAGTCAGTGTTTCTGAATGGGGCAATTTTTTCATTCATGAGATATTTGCCATGTCTAGAGATACTTTTGGTTGTCATAACTAGATGGCTCCTACCAGTATCTGGTGGGTAGAGGCTAAGATTCTCTAAACACCTCATAACACACAGCACACACAGAGCAACAAAGAATCATTGGCCTAAAGTGTATATGACTTTGCATTAATATTTCACTACAAGGAGCTTCTTTGATACTCTGATCAATACACTCAAATGTCTATATAACCTCTCCACTTGCATGTCCCAAAGTCACTCAAACTCAGATTCAGTCCTCAATCCCCGTCTAAGTGATTGGCATCACTACCCAACACAAGCCTTAGACACCCAGTCCAAAGTCACCACTCACTTCATCCTGCCTTATCCACATGCACAATCCATCTAAGTTCTACTATTTCTACAGCTAATTAATCTTAAATGCATCAATTTTTCTCTACCGTACTGCCAAACAACCAGTGTGAGCTACCCACATTCCTCACCTAAACAACATACACAGCCTACAAACTGGACTCATGACAACCACTCATAGATTTTACCAGTCCATTCACAAAAATGGATCTAGAGTGACTTTCTAAAAACTTGGATCTTATCTTGTATTCCTCCTTTCTAACGTCTGTGTAATGCCAGCAGCCGAGGCCAGGCAGGTTCACACTGGATTCTGGCAGATGGTAGAAAAACTGCAGAGCCGGAAAGGGTTGGGCCATTCCGTTTAATAAAGTCTCACAATGCAGAAAAGCACACAGGCAGAGGAAACTGCCTCTCAGGCAAACAAACAGCAAAATGACCCCTCACAGTAGTGGGCAGGCAACCCACCATTCCTAATCCCCCTGAGCACAAGCACCCATAACCTTATCTCGGCCATATACTCATGGCACTGCTACTTGCTCATGCACTAATCAGGCGAAGGACTTGCAGCCGGTAAACCAGCGAGCAAACCTAACACAGCTGCCCCACAATATGCATGCTTAAAAACTCAGTATCCTGCCTCATATACTGAGAAAGGCTCTCCTGTTTGGGTCCCTGCTTGTCCCCTTCACCTTCTGCCCTGCCACACTACCCCTAGCGGTCTCAGCAGAGCAGCCTTCATTGTCTCTTCCTTCAAGATTCTTCTTTGTTTATCAGTGGTAGTCAACCTGGTCCCTACCGCCCACTAGTGGGCATTCCAGCTTTCATGGTGGGTGGTAGCGGAGCAACCAAAGTATAAATAAAAAGATAGATTTAACTATAGTAAGTTGTTCTATAAAGATTTATTCTGCCAAACTTAGCGAAACTCCGACATATAGTACTTGGTAAGTAATTATTATTATATGCTTTAACTTGCTATAACTCTGCTTTATAAATTTTATAAAGTAAAGTTACTTCCCTACTTTATAAATCACCATTATTGTGGAACTGGTGGGCGGTTAGAAAATTTTACTGCTAACAGAGATACAAAAGTGGGTGGTAGGTATATAAAGGTTGACTACCCCTGGTTTAAATAATCTCCTGCTTTGAATTTACTTCCTTAATTTCACAACACATATTATCTTTCAATAGATTCTCTTAATCTTTAAGGTATTCTGGATTAATATTTTTAATAATTCTCTAACTTAGAAAGTTAGAATTTATCACCATCCTTTTAATCCAATGTCATCTTCATTCTTCAGTTCAGCTTTTTAGAATGTATTCTATGTGTTTTTCTAAATGAAGCATGAATATACATATTTTCCATGGCACTACTTATATAAGTATGTCTTACTATTGCCTTATACATTAGTCCAGTCATAAAATTGTTAGCCACATTTTTTAATCTCATTTGTAATTATTTAGTACTACAGAGAGGTCTGAGAACAGATTTTTTTTTATAGATAACTTTTTTACTGTTTCTAGGAATTCTTTTAAGAATTATTAAATGTAATTACATGTAATTAAAAATATTTTTAATATATGTATAGAATGTCTTTTTTAATACTAAAAATGGCAACTATGATGTATGGTTATTAATTAAGCCCTTGGTATGAGTCAGAAGCCAAGCTTAGTGCTTTATATATAGTATTCAAACTTCACAATTACCATGTGTATTGATTACTATCGTTATCCCCATTTTACAAATGGAAAATCTAAAATTTAGAAAGATTAAACAATTTTCCCAAGGTTGTACAAATCAGGCTTAGTTAAATCCATCTAACTAGTTCTTGCTAACAAAATGGTGGTAAAAGTTGTTTGGAGACAAAACCAAAAAGAGTATGTGTCCTTCACACTCTTTACTTCAACTTAACAATGAGATATTTATATCCACGGTGGCCATGGGTGCTGTAATGCTGGTGGCTGAGGTGAGGCAGGTTCTCACTGAATTCGGGCAGACAGTAGAGAAACTATGGAGCTGAAAAGCATCAGGCCATACCCCTTTATTGGGGGCTCTCAAAGACAGGCGAGCAAGTAAACAACAAAAGGAAAAGAGCTAATAAACAAAGGAAAACCTGCTTTTCACAGTGAAGGGCAAGGGATCAGGAAAACTGCACGTCGTAGTGGCAGGAGAGCAATCTGGGAGAATCGCCCCAGGGAAAAGCACCAAGCACCCATAGCTTTATGTAGACTATAAGCACGTGGCACCACCACGCACCAATCAGGGAAAGTGCTTGCAGCCGGAAAACCAGTGAGCAAGCCTAACACAGCTGTTTTCCTCACTGGTGCTGTTATCAGAGTTAGCAAAGCCTCTACCAACCTGGGACCCTGAATGTATATACGTGGTGGGGCAAAAGTAGGTTTACAGTTATGAGTATGCAAAACAATTCACTCTTGTATTATTTATTAATTATTGCATTATTTTCCATACAAATGACTGTAATCCTATTTTCACCTCAATCTATATCTGCTCTGAATGAGTTTTCTCATGATATAGTATATATTTATCAACACAATGTCTCTAACTATAAAGATTACAAATGTAAAATACTTATATTATTAACAAGCATGTTCATAGCTAATTACCTTAAAGCCAAAATGTATTGAAGGATTTATTGGATCAAATATTTCTGTATACAGTAAGTCCTTCACCACATTTAAAAGTGTACTATGTTTTATTAAAAACTGAAAAGCTTAAATTCTCTGACATCAATTTCAATTTTAGTGATCTACCTAAAACAAATAAGGTTAATGTGGGTTAGCTGTGTTAGACTTACTCACTGGTTTACAGACTGCGAGCCCTTTGCCTGATTAGTGTGTGAGCCAGGGGTCCCCAAACTATGGCCCATGGGCCACATGCGGCCCCCAAGGCCATTTATTCGGTCCCCGCCGCACTTCCGGAAGGGGCACCTCTTTCATTGGTGGTCAGTGAGAGGAGCACATTGACCATCTCATTAGCCAAAAGCAGGCCCATAGTTCCCATTGAAATACTGGTCAGTTTGTTGATTTAAATTTACTTGTTTTTTATTTTAAATATTGTATTTGTTCCCGTTTTGTTTTTTTACTTTAAAATAAGATATACGCAGTGTGCATAGGGATTTGTTCATAGTTTTTTTTATAGTCCGGCCCTCCAATGGTCTGAGGGACAGTGAACTGGCCCCCTGTGTAAAAAGTTTGGGGACCCCTGGTGTGAGCACATGGCAGCACCACATGTGTATGGGCTACATAAGGCTACCGGTGCTCCCGCTCAGGGGGATCGCAGATGCGTGGATTGCCTGCCCACCGCTGTGAGGGGCTATTTTGCTATTTGTTTGCCTGACAGGCAGTTTCCCCTGCCTGTTGCATGTCCACCATTGTGAGACTTTATTAAACGGAATGGCCCTAACGCTTCCCGGACTGTCTGCCCGAATCCAACGGGAACCTGCCTGGCTTCAGCCACCGGGATTACAGTTAAACATATAAAAAATTATGTCCCCAAATATTTATGCTATAAGATTAGTTCATGTAAAAATTAAACTACATATCTAGAAAAAGTCATGCATTAGAAACATTGTTGCCCAATTTTGTGTAAATATTGGGCAATTTTATTTATTGTTTAAAATTATATTTAGTATAATACAAAGATAACAAATTACAGGGACAGTGTAAGTAGTGTGTACAAAACTGAAGGTTTGGTAAAATTATGCTAGAACTATTACTTTAGTGTGTGTGTGTGTGTGTGTATATATATATATATATATACACACACACACACACTATATCCAGGTATATATTTATATTTATATACAAACATATACTTTTGCAGGTTTTTTTTTATCTTCCTTCTGTCTACTAAAATATTTATAATTACGTTATTCTTTCAAAGCTTATGTGAAATAGTTACATAAAATCTATCACAGTATTTATTTTAAGGAGAGTATTGAGAATATATTTTTATTATATCATAAAATGTCCTCATTAGTAGGACTCATGGAAAAAAAATTTCTAATTCTGGGCATAACTGAAACTACTCCTAGGCAAGAATTTAATTTTCATTTTGGGCTATGATTCAAGTAATTGATGGGTTTCACTTTGGCAACTATGAAGCTAAGAGCCAAAATTTGGTCTTTCTTTTGGTATGTGTACAGTATTTCGTGGCATGTATTTTATGTTCTAACATCCACCTGGTACCTTCTCATTTTTAATCCTTATTTTACTCTCTCCAGTTTTCGTTGTTTATTTTCAAGTAATTTTATGTAACTCTATTGTTGCACCTCAGTAGTACCTGAAGCCCATTATTATATGCCAGAACTGTGATAAGCAGTTAAAATATAAATTACTGAATCTTCTTAATTACTTTAAGAAGTATATATGATTGTGGTAAGATCTACATTGTACAAATAAAAAAACTGAGACAGGAAGAAGTGAAGTCACTTGACCAAGTTCACACAGCTAATAAGACTGCAGATCCAGGCAGCATAGATTCAGGTTTAAAGCTCTCAAATCCTATGCTTGTGTCTTAAATACATCACTTTAAATCATTTTTGGAGCAAGCTAAAATAAACGTTGTCAGTGAAATATATTTTTAAGTGGAGAATTTATCTTAGTAACTAGAAAATAGCCATATTTAAAATGAGAATTTGCAGCAAAGAAACTACCAACAAAATGAAAAGGCAACCGACTGAATGGTAGAAAATATTTGCAAGTCATATACCTGATCAGAGGTTAATATCCAAACCATATAATTTATACAATTCAATAGCAAAAAAAAAAAAAAATCTGATTAAAAAATTTGCAGAGAATCTGAATAGACATTTTTACAAAAACATACAGATGGTCAACATCACTACTTGCCAGAGAAATGCAAATACAAACCACAATGAGATAACACCTCACACCTGTTAGAATGGCTATTATCAAAAAGACAAAAAAAAACAAACAAACAAGTGTTGGTGAGGATGTGGAGAATAGGGAGCCCTTGTGCATTGTCACTAGGCATATATTTTAATTGTACAATCCTTATGGAAAACAGTAGGGAAGTACCTCAAAAAAATTTTAAGAGAACTATTTATTATATAATTCATCAATTTTACTTCTGGGTATTTACCCAAAGAAGACAAAAATGGTAAATAAAATATATATATGCATTTCATGTTCAATGAGACTTTTTTTTACCAAGCCATTAGCCAAGACATGAAAACAACATAAGTGTTCATTGATGGATGAAAGAATTAAAAAAAACGTGGTTTTTATATTAAATGGAATATTATTCAGGCAGTTAAAAAGCAGAAATCCTGCCATTTGCAACAAAATGGATGGACCTTCAGGGAATTATGCTAAGCAAAATAAGTGACAGACAAATATTGAAAAACTCACTTCTATGTGAAATCTAAAAACAAGCAAACAAAAACAAGCTTAGGGATACAGAGAATAGATTGGTGGTTGTAGGGGAGAGGGAAATATGAGCAGAAGGGGTCAAAGGTACAAAATTTCAAGGTTAAGTAAGCCTCGGGGATGTAATACACAGCATGGTAACTATAGTTAGTCATACTGTACTGCACAGTTAAAAGTTGCTAAGAAAGTGTATATTCAAAGTTCTCATCACAAGAAAATAAATTTGTAATTATGTAGTGATGCATATTAGACCTAATGTGATGATCATTTCACATATATTCAACTATCACATCATTATGTCATACACCTGAAACTAATATGTTATGTATTAGCTACATCTCAATTTTTAAGGAAATAAAGAATGAACTTGAATGTCTCACACATACCTGAAAAGTCCACAGGATAAATTCAAAGCTGTGACTGGATCCGACTAACGTCACTAAGGATCTGTGTCTCTAGGGGTCTGCTCTTTACTCTGCTGTTTTCCTCTTCAGGTAGGGTGCCCCCACTCATAGAGTGGCAACGACGGTTTACAGAAGCTCCAAGCTTCCTGGTCCTCAGTGCCCGCCAGTGCGCAGCATCTCAGCAAGAAAGAGCAGCCTTTTGCTGAACAGTGCAGGGCAAGGCACTGGGAAAAGCTGTCATTGGTCAATGTGGGGTCATGTGCCAAGCGGCCCAATCATAATGAACAATTAGTGGCTGAATCAGTGTCTAAAACCCACCCTTTTCCTGAGGGGGAGAAGTGAGATTGGTCTGAACCACAAGGACTAGAAATGGGAAAGGAGTGGGTTTTAGGGAAGGAAAAGAATACTGAAAAAGTTAAAAACCACGGATATACATAGTTAACACCCCAACTTTATACATCCTACTCCCATTTATATTTCTGGAAAAAAAGAATATTTTTGGTTAATCTAAGTGCCAATGATATATTTATTTTCTGTTTAGATTTACTTTTTTCTTTAATACAAGCAGTAGAGAGATGAGAATACATCCAATTCTTAAGAACTTACCTTGTGAGAATCAAAACCAGTTTTATTTCCTCTTTAAATAGTGATTTGAATTACTTCTTTTCAAGCTGTATATGCATATAAATCACCTGGGTGATCATATTAAAGTGTAGATTCTGGCCTGGCCAGGTGGTGGCACAGTGGATAGAGCACCAGACTGGATGCTGAAGACCCAGGTTTGAAATCCTAAGGTTGCTGACTTGAGTGCGGGCTCAAGAGCTTGAATGTAGGGTCCCTGGCTTGGGTGTGGGATCATAGACATGACCTCATGGTCGCTGGCTTGAGCCCAAAAGTCTCTTGCTTGAAGCCCAAGGTTGCTGGCTTGAGCAAGGGGTCACTTGCTCTGCTGTAGCCCCACGGTCAAGGCACATACGAGAAACAATCAATGAACAACTAAGGAGCCGCAACAAAGAATTGATGCTTCTCATCTCTGTCCCTTCCTGTCTGTTTCCTCTCTGTTCCTCTCTCTGACTTTCTCTCTGTCTCTGTAAAAAAAAAAAAAAAAAAAAAGTGTAGATTCTGATACAATAGGTTTGCGTTTTGCAGCCTAAGATTTAGCATCTCTAGCAAGCTCCCAGGCAGTGTTGATGCTGGTTGATAACCACTTGAGAGGAACAAGGATAAACAAACAGGCTAGGCTTTGAGTAAAATTGTGGCAATTTTTAAATGATTATACCAGTATATACCTAAAAGAATTAATGGAGCTTTCAAAAGTTCTTAATTTTTGGTCCAAGATTACGTCAGCAAAGAGGAGAGTCTAGCATGTTAAAGAGGAGAACATGTTAAAAACTACACTGAGAAATAGATAGAAGGAAAAGTTATATTCCTGTGTGGTGTAAGAAAAATGTTCTCTGAGATGAAATAAAGCACATATTTATTTTGAGTTAGCACCATTTTTGCTGTCAGCAGATGTGCTCCAGTTAATTGTCTAAAATGAGATAGTAGCTCATTTTTATTTATTTACATCTTTATTTTTAGTGGAGAAGGCGAGGCTCTGACCCTAGACACAGACTGCCTAGATTCAAATGTCACCCTCATGGCTTAGTAGTTGTGGTTCTTAGGGTAAGCTACTACATTGCCTCCATTTCATCATCTGTAAATTAGAACTGATAGTAATATCGACCACAAATGTATTTTGTGAAGATTAAGTTAGCTAATGTATATAAAAATGCTTAAGACAGAGTCTGGCAAGTAAACAAAAGTGAAGTGGTTTCCAGAGGGGTTGTGGGGAGAGGGGAGTAGAGGGACAAACATACAGTGATGGACAATGATTGACTTTGGGTGACGGGTGCACAACTCAATGAACAGTTTAAATGCTATAGAGATGTTTGCCTGAAATCTAGGTCTTCTTGTTGACCAATGTCATCCCATTAATTTTAATTGCTAAAAATAAAAAATTAAAAATAAATAAATAAATAAGTAAAAAATAATTTTAAGATGCTTGATACTAGCTGATAATTAGGAAATCATTGAATGGTTGTAGGCTCAGATTTAAAGACACATAGCAACATTAACTGAATAGAGAGAATTAACTCTTATCTTTTGCCAATTATAAACTGTAGCTGAGGCTACCGCTTAAACACTAGACACCAACTAGTATTCACAGCAGGGAAAAATAGTTAGCAAAATCTCCAATTAGGGTTTTGTTTATACTTCCACTGGGAGGGATGATTTGTTAGTTTGAAAGAGACTTTTTGTGTTGATTACAGGTGTCAGCGCATCCAAGTTTTGGCTGTGCTTAAACACCTGCTGTGTGTGAGATGCAAGACACAAGAAAATGGAGCCTAATTGTTTTAATTCAAACATATTTTTATTTAGAACAGTGCTGATTGCTTTAACTCAGGCTAAGTAACTTATGTGAAACAAAACTTTAAAATTGCTGTTTTTAACATGAATAGTTGGACCTAGAACAGGCAACTTACTTTTTTTTCTTCCTTTGCTACTAAATAAATACATGATCTTCAGTAACTAAACACTGACAGATGTATTACCTTCCTTTTATGTAAATTGAGTATGAGATATGAGTTTAATTTTATCTTTGGAAGGGACTAAAATGTATAGGTGCTTGTGCGACTGTTAAGAACGCTTTTGAAGTCAAAGAATTCAGGAATGAATAAGACCCAGGTAGAGATACATAAAAAAACATTGCCAAGAATGTATTGATAAAAATTGATGCCACCCTGAATTGCCCCACACCTATTCTTCATTCTTGGATGTGAATGTGGGGAAGGGTTTGAGGGGAAGATGGATGAGTACCTATGGAAAGAAAGCTAGATTGTGATACTTTCAGGTGTCCTGATGGCTATGAAATCCTGCAAAAGTCATTATAGGGATATGAATATCCTTAAAGTGACCTTACAGCTCTATACACAGTTATGTCCTCTTTATAGTATCATAATACACTTAAGATATTGAGTGTATTAGGGGATTTTTGGGGGGTAGCTGGCTTTTCAGAATTTAACTTCAGATAACAAAATCACCAAAATATTTTGGACTTTATGACACTGATACAAGCTATTATTTACTGCTACTATTTTACTGAATGGCTACAAATGGGAAACATTAGATTAAGTGGAAGAAAAATTGAATAATGATCAAAAAAATTGTCTGTTTTATCAGCTTTAACTTTGGATTTTCAGCTCAGGCTATAATAAAATAAACAACCGAGGATTGTCTTCCCTGTTAAAGTTAATTTAAATCAGAACAGAGTATTTACCTTTTCTTCCAGTTGTGTGATTCAAGGTTGGTCTATTTTGGAAGACCAACTAAGGCAAACCTAATCCTTTTCTGAAGCTCGTTAAATGGAAGCAGGACCACACTGCAATTAGCCTTTTCTAAACTGAAGGGACTAATTAAGAATTTAAATGAGGTGAAAACTCTAAAACAAGACTCTCCTAGTGGCTTCTCTGTTTACATAGTTATACAGTAAATATAAAGCTGACACCATTCGTGTTAAATTTCACTAGTTAACTGATAAGCTAGAGCAGAGAGTACATTAGCATTCTGGGTAGTCTTGTCAGTCACTCAGAGAACTCATAAATAATGTTTGAGAATTTCCACTTTATTGGCAAATCCCCTTCTTTGTGAAGCAGTGTATGAATGGATAGATAAATAAATACATGGGTTAACTATTTTATTTAATCACTCCTACCAGTATTACTATCAGATCTTGAAGATTAACTATTATTTAAGCTTTTCAAGAGAATGAATATAGAGCACTGACACTTTGTACTGTTTCTTCAAAGATCTGGAACATATAACATTCCTTGTAATTGTGCTATTGACCACAATGTCACAATCTTGCACTATTTCAGCTGTCTCTGCAATGAAAACCAAATTGAAGATTAAAGTGAGTTGCATAATGGAGTAAAACTTTTCTATTAGTATGTTAAGCCTCATCTAAATTTTTAAGCTCTCACTTAACATTAAATATCTTTTCATCTGTTACAACTAACCATCAAATTTCTCAAACCCATGAGTTAGTTACAAAATGACTTTTTGGCATGTTTCAGGATTATAAAAAAAAAAAGTGCAAAGCACTGTCTGTCATTTATATTCAATATATTTATATACTGCTCACAAAAATTCAGGGATCAGGGAACGTACAGATGTTCCAGTACTTTCAGCCTTTTGTATAGTGCATTTTCACCAATAAATAAAAGTTGGTTTTGCATCTCATTTGCATAATTGAACAACTTTCTTTGACTTGTCATTTGCTTTTCTGATGTTCTTGTTTAATAAAAAAATAAAATGCTTTTTTAAATCACTTCATATTCATTTTTAAATATCCCCTAATTTTTGTGAGCAGTATATTTTGATGCTAAAAAACACCAATATCTTGTATGCTGACTCACTTCGAGAACAGCTCAGAAGCACATATAGACAACCAAGTTTTTTTCTGAAGAGGTAGCAGCATCTGGTTGAAGAAGTAGCATGCACCTTGAGTCTTGACATGTGAAATTTAGACCTGTTCTGCTAGCCAACTGGGTACATGGGCAAACGATTTTAACACATCATGTCCCTCCACAGTTTCAAGTGCAAATGAAGGTGTTAGATAATCTTTTGTTACTTCTACCTTGACTCTATGAGTCCATGATATTTGAATGACTTAGGCATACCAGAGAAGTCAGGTCATAGCCTTTACATCTGGAGGGCCACTTGACATCCCTTTACACTTACTCTCAAATTTTCTAAAAGGCTAGTCTGCACAAACTATTTCCATATTTACCCTTCTCACCCATCTTTTGTTCCTTTCAGCTAGAGCATAAAGTAGTGTCTATAACTCACATGCACTGTTAGACAAGAATGTGGTATATGCTTATATGTACTCTGGAAGTGGGGGCCAAAGAGTTACACTTGATTTTCAAAGGAAACCATTACCTGAAAAAGAATGAGTTCCTACCATAGTGTTTATCTCTAGTTCATCTATATAATATAGCATATATATATATATATATATATATATAATCTTACCTCTTTCTGGAGTTTCAAATATTCCTGTTTGAGAAATGTAAAGCCAGTAACCTTGGCTGCCATCACAGCCACCTGGCCCGTGCACGTTGCATTTGATCCAGACAGACTGTAGAGAAACAATTGAGCCAAAAACTGGTGGTCCATTTTCCTTTATTCTAGACTCGCACTAGGCAAGCAAGTAAACAACAAACACACTGGGCTCCAAAACTCACTCATTCAGTGCTCACAAAACTACTGACTCATCCGAGTTTTCCTAGAATCAAAGGTTTCCACCTCACCAGACTTATTTACCTCTATTCCCCTTCTCCTTCTCTACGAACTGGCTTCTCCTTCCCCCATTCTGCCATTATTGGCTACCTCCTTCATGTGGCCTCCCTGCCCTGTTCCTGCATGGGCTCCTCTTCCCTACAAGAACCACTCTCTTCCAAAATGCCTTCCTAGCTCCCCTTTTAAAACCTTTCCGCATGAAAGCCCTCTCCCAACACCTATTAGCATAACCACTCCCCTTCCCAAGCAAGAAGGCAATCAGCTGCCCCATGTGGGCAGCGGCCATCTTTAACAGGGTGAGCAAAATATATCTTATCTGCCCAACAAGAAAGATTTCTAACTCTACATTGGGATTTATATCTCCATAAAATAACTGAACTTTTGGAGTCAGAAAGAGTTGGATTGAAATTCTAGCTCTCTAACACAGATATGAAGCTTTGGGAAATTTATTTAAGCCATAGCATACTCGTTTTCAATATGCAGACTGCTCTTTGAAATACTGAATATTCATTCAAATGTTTTTGTACACCTACTCTATGTCAGTACTAGTTTCAAGAGCTTGAGTTTCTTGGGTTTTTTTTTAATTTGTTTATTTGTTTTTATAGCATGGTTAAGCAAAGACTATTTGATCAGGTGATATTTAAGCAGAGACTTAGAGGCAGAGAAAGGGTGGACTTTGAAAATATAAGAGAGAGAAGCATTCCATGCAGGAGAAACATCAGATGTGAAGGCCAGGAGGGTGAAACTGCTCAACAAGTCCCAGGAATAGCAAGGAATTCATCCTTGTCTTCTTTTGTTTTGTTTGCTTCAGTAGCTGGATGGGTGGAGTTGCTATTTTCTGAGGTAAGAGAGAGCAGAAGAAAATGTGGGTGAGAAAAGTAAAATCAAGACTGTTCTTGGCTCTGTTAGGTCCAAAAGAGTTATTGGGTATGCAGAGTTCAGAAAAAGTCTAGCCAGTACATTTTGCCAGTGTCTTCAACCTAAAGGATGTGCTTTAAGACAAGACAGGATGCAAGAACACTTATGGAATGAATGCAGGTAGAAAGAAAAAGTGGGTCAAAAACTGAGCCTTAGAGCCCTGGCCGGTTGTCTCAGTGGTAGAGCATCGGCCTGGCGTGCGGAAGTCTCGGGTTCGATTCCCGGCCAGGGCACACAGGAGAGGCGCCCGTCTGCCTCTCCACCTCTCCCCCTCTCCTTTCTCTCTGTCTCTCTCTTCCCCTCCCACAGCCAAGGCTCCATTGGAGCAAAGATGGCCCGGGCACTGGGGATGGCTCCTTGGCCTCTGCCCCAGGCACTAGAGTGGCTCTGGTCGCGGCAGAGCGATGCCCCGAAGGGGCAGAGCATCACCCCCTGGTGGGCAGAGCGTCGCCCCCTGGTGGGCGTGCCGGGTGGATCCTGGTCGGGTGCATGCAGGAGTCTGTCTGACTGTCTCTCCCCGTTTCCAGCTTCAGAAAAATACAAAAAATAATAATAATAATAAAAAAACTGAGCCTTAGAGTATTCTAACATTTAGAGATCAAGGATATGAGGTAAAACTGACCACAGAGACTAAAGAGTGCCCAGTAGGATACTGTAAAAATTTATGTGAGGTAATGAGTATATACATTTGTTGGTTTGTTTGTTTGTTTTTTAACAATGCCTGTATATCATAAACCACCAATAAATAAAACTTATTGCATTTATAGTAACCTCACTAGCTTCAGGCTTAGTCTAAAATTTTAATATCAAGTGCCCAATGGACATTAGTATCTGATATTCTGCTAGCAACTAACATTCAGCATTCCTAACAATGAGATTAATTACCTTCCCCATAAACCAAATGATCCAGTTGTGTGCTTTCCCTTGGTCTAGAGTTATCATTGGTCTCTAGACTAGGCAGAGTAAAATTAATTAAAAAATATTTTTTATGTTTACTCTGTGGTTTTGCTGAAGTGCAGAGTTTCATGAACTTGCTTTCTGAGACATGATTCTATAACAAAAATCTAAATTTCTTAATGATGGCATTTCCAGCCCTCAGTGATTTATACCAGACCTTTTTCAAACCATCTCATATTTCTATTTGTTTTTAAGAATAGCTTGGTCCAAGGCCCTGGCCAGTTGGCTTAGTGGTGGAGAGTTGGCCTGTGTGTGAATGTCCTGGGTTTGATGCCTGGTGAGGGCACACAGGAGAAGCACTCATCTGCTTCTCCACCCCTCCCTTATCACTTCTCTCTCTCTTTCTTCCCCTCCTATAACCATGGCTCAATTGGAGTGAGTTGGCTCTAAGTGCTGAGGATGGCTCCATCACTTCCACCTCAGGTGCTAAGAATAGCTCTACTGCTAAGCAACAAAGCAATGGCCCCTTACGGGTAGAGCATCACCCCCTGGTGGGTTTGCCGGTTGGATCCTGGTTGGGGTGTATGCGGGAGTCTGTCTCTACCTCCCCTCCTCTCACTGAACAACAACAAAAAAGAAGAATAGCTTGCTCTAGTCACCATCAGTAAGTCCCTTTAATCAAACCCATTCTGTATACTGTTGTCAAGTCACTTTTTAAAATTATTTTTCTTCTCATCTCTGTTTGGTCCAATAATGTTTAGACTCTGCATTGCTACACTAGTACAACTTCACCTTATTGGAAGTTTACCCATCCTTGAAGGGTCTCTCCAGTGAGATGTTCTTCCATCTTTATGGTCGCCAATCAAGAGGGCCCTTACTGTCCTCTCAGAGCGTTTGGCTTCCACCTTGCTCATAGCAGATCCAACTTGTATCTAGCACTTCTTTAAAAACTATTAGTGCATGACCTCATTTCTCTTCTAGATTTTAAATTGCTTGAGAGTTTGCAAACATTATTGACTGTTAAACTAATAAAACAAGGAAGCCATTAGACGAAGGTGGCTATGTATGCAAAATGAAACCTGAACTAGAGCCAATTCCTATACATGCACTTGTCTGGGAGAAAACAAAATTTGAGAACAACCAATCACAAACAGCTTACTAGAGTTTCCTCATAAAGGCAAGCACTTAAACTTTGGCCAATCAAATACTTTTCTTGTTTTGCTTCTGCAACTGCTTTTTGAAGGAGGTCATGGAGAGGATGCAATCTTAGGGTGACCTGCGAGCTGGACCCAGGCAATGGAAGGCACCTCACCCCTCCTCAGTCTTTGGAATGTACACCTCACCCACTTTTCCCACAGCTGGAACTTTTTTCAAGGACATATCCTTGAAAGAACAACCTGTTA
The DNA here is from genome assembly GCF_036850765.1 of Saccopteryx bilineata. Taxonomy (NCBI): domain Eukaryota; kingdom Metazoa; phylum Chordata; class Mammalia; order Chiroptera; family Emballonuridae; genus Saccopteryx; species Saccopteryx bilineata. The sequence continues at coordinate 129,120,069 of NC_089491.1, forward strand.
GGACCATCGGGGTGGTATAAATGACTGAACCCCCTTAAGACCCATACATAAACTTTTCAAATTCTTGTGAGCAGGTGCGGAGATCTACTTGTCTTGTAGCCATCCCAAACAAGCCTCCTATGTATAAGTTCCCTTGCTTATTACAATTGCCACCTACCAATCTGGAGGGGTCTGCTCTTTTCTTCAGTCTTCCTTGCCCTCCAGCATAGGGTCCAGCATCAGATTGCACCTGGGATGCTCAGAGGGTAGGACCAGCACCGAGCTGCTAAAACCTTTCCCCAGCTTTGTCAGGAGCATGCCCTTAACCACTTTTGAGTTTGAAGCTACCTGATTTGAATTGTTTGCTCAAATAAACTTTTGAAAACTACAATGGACCTTAATTAATCCTTTAACACTTCCACCAAAACATCTCTCTAAAGCGTTTTTGTAAAAAATTTCTGCAGCATGTGTTGAATTGTATTCAACTCTAAATGACCAAGTGCTGATGTCGCACAATTTTAGATTACCTGCTCGGGGACCACAAAATGACCTTGATAGAATTAGGTGACTTATGCTAAATTCAATTTTTCTTCCAATCACACCTTAGTATATACAGATTTTGACACAGTAGAAGTGCCTGCCTTTATAATATTTTAAATCAATAATTCTGGCAGTCTTAAAAAAGAAAAAAATGTACTGTTAAATACGTCAATAAATATATACACTTATCCAATTATGTACTGAGAAAACCAGTAGCATCTACACTATAAATACTAACAAATATCTTTTTATCATTATTTTGCCTTCTATATTTTCTTTTTATAAAAGCTTTATTGAGATATAATTGATTCAGAAAAAATCTGCACATATTTAAAATATACTAGTTGATGCTTTTACATATGTTTATGTACATGAAACCATCACCAGAATCATCCCCTCCTGTTTCTTCCTTCAATTCCCTAGTACTTGCCCCACCTGACTCCACCCCAGCAACCACAAAGCTACTGTCCATCATTATAGAAGAGTTTGCATTTTCAGAGTGTGTTATAATATCAAATTAAAAATTAATCCATAAAGCATGTACTTGTTTTAGTCTGGTTTCTTTCACTTAGCAAAATTATTTTGAGATTCATTATATTATTGCATCTTCCATAGTTCACTCTATGTATTGATGTAAGTAGTATTCCACTATGGGGATATATCACAGTTTCTTTATCCATTCACCTGCTGATAGAAATTAGGGTTCTTTCCAGTTTGGAGCTATTAAAATAACATTGTATGTGAATGCTATGAACATTCACATACAAGTGTTTATATGAACCTATGCTTCAGTGACTGGGAGTGTGGAATGGCTTGATCATTCAGAAGTATTTGTTTAACTATTTAGGAAGTTGCTAACCCTGGCTGGATAGCTTGGTTGGTTGGAGCTTTGTCATGAAGCAGAGAAGTTATTGGTTCGATCCCAGGTCAGGGCACACACAAGAAAAACTCCATGTTCCTGTCTCTCTCTCCCTGCCTCTCAAAAAAAATAGGAAAGAAAAGAAATTGCCAGTCTATTTTCCAGAGCGGTTGTACTGTTTTCCATTTCCACTCACTGAGTAGGGACTTCCAGTTCTTCCACAGCCTGGTTTCAAATGACTTGACTTGACTAGTCTTTTTTATTTTAGCCATTCAAAACACTTTGAAATGCAATACAATGTTGTAAATCCCTTAATTTAAGTCAGTTGAACTTCCTTTAGATACAAAAGAAAGTGAAGTCAAAGAGAGCTTAGGGAAGACTTTTAAAGATTTATCATTTGAAAAATACTTGAGCCTGACCTGTGGTCGTGCAGTGGATAAAGCATCGACCTGGAACGCTGAGGTCGCTGGTTCAAAACCCTGGGCTTGCCTGGTCAAGGCACATATGGGAGTTGATGCTTCCTGCTCCTCCCTTTTCTATCTCTCTCTCTCTCTCTCTCCTCTCTAAAATGAATAAATAAATAAAGTTTAAAAAAAAAAGAAAAGAAAAATACTTGACATTACCCAGCTAGAAAAGAAGAAGAAAAGAAGAAGAAGAAGGAGGAGGAGGAGGAGGAGGAGGAGGAGGAGGAGGAAGAGGATGAGGAAGAGGAGGAGGAAGGGGAAGGAGGAAAAGGAGAAGGAGAAGAAGAAAAGGGAAAAGGTAAGGTGGAGGAGGAAGAAGAGGAAAGAGAAAGGGAAGGGGAAGAAGAAGAGGAAAGAGAAACAGAAGGGGAAGATAAAGAAGGAGAAGAAAAGATATAAAAGTATAAAACATCCTGGCATTTTTGGAGATAGAAAAAAATGTGTGTGGCTAGTGCATGAGTGGTGGGCACACAGTTGGAAAGAAGGGTAGAGGGCAGATTTTAAAAGAATTTTTCTGCCACATTCAGGAGTCAAGTATCTTGAGTCTGAGGACAGGCATCTCTGTAGCTGTGCTTTTGAAAGTAAAAAACAGACGAAGCTCTGAAAAATGGGCTAGATGGAGAAAAGACTGTGAGTAGAGACAATTAGGGAGCAAATCAAAAGAAAATGATGAAGTTCTAAATTTATCTTTTAGTTTTTAATAAGAAAAATTAAACATGATATATTTTTGAAAAATATAATTTAAAAATTCTCATTCTCTCTCTCCTCTCTCTCAGAAAGACACTGATTCCCTAAGGTCCAAATCTTTTATTACAAACTTATGATGAAATTCCCAGAGAAACAAAGCTTTTGAATGCTTAGCACCCTTCTTTTCTTAGGGATCTCAACTGCTATTTAGTTTTTAATAAGAAAAAACCCACAAAACTCAGAACTCCTAGCACAAGCCTTTAGAGAGTTTAGAGAGGCTTTTCATTAGATTACATATGTCTTACCATCCAGTGCCACATTCTCTTTGGTAACTCCATTAAGTAGGAATAATTATTCTTGCAGTATATTTGAGAGTTCCATAGGGTAAAAGCCACAGCATATGGTTTTGACTCTGATCACTCCCCTTAATAATAATAATAAAAAAGTTTAAGTTCAAGTGGTGTATGGTATAAATTTATAAGCAATATTATGTCTGGGTTATATAAAAATTTTATTATTTATGGCTAAAAATTGCAAAAAAGCCCTTTCTACAAATTTTATTTTTCAATAAGAAAGAGAAGTAATTTTACAGTATAATAAAATGTCTACATTATGTTTTTCCAAATCTATCTAAATATGTCTTGTAGTAGAACAAGCTGAAACATATTTCAACTCTTCATTTACATTCATTCCGAAGTATGTCATAAACATATCCTAAAAATTCTTCCCGTACTTTACATAGGATATATTGCCCTACAGCAATGATTGCTAAGTTGTTTTGGTATAGAAAAGAATAATTATTTGTGTCCTTCTACAGACAAAAAATTGTGTAAGTCTTCAAGGAACAATTGTTTGTATTTTACCTATTTATTTATATATTTATTCAACAACTATTTAGAGTTTCTACAATGTACAAGGCATAGTTGTTAGCCAGACAGACCCAGCCTCTAACTTCATAATGCTTATATTCTTATTATTAAATTTTAAATGCATTTTGTAATAGTAAGTTTCTTTAATACATCTCTACTCAGGGTTTTTCAAACTTGGCACCATTGGTAACAATCAAAAATGTTTCCACACATTAACAAAGGGCCCCTTGGGAACAAATTCAGTTACTTAGAGAGCATTTCCGCTCTATCTAAACAAGAAGAGAATGCTGCCCTCTTCGCTCTAAATAATGCTGTTTTAAATATACTACTCTAATTTTACCCCTAGTTTTGTGAGAAGTATATATATACATATAGACATATGACTATTTCCAAATGATGCCCAACATCACTAATCATCAGAGAAATGCAAATTAAAACCTAGTGAGCCTGACCTATGGTGGCACAGTGGATAAAGCATCAACATGAAATGATCATTTCACAGGTTCAAAACCCCAGGCTTGCCCAGTCAAGGCACATGCAAGAGGCAGCTATGGGTTGATGCTTTCTGCTCCTCTTCCCTTCTCTCTTTCTCTCCTGTCTCAAACATCAATAAATAAAATCTTTAAAAAAACTTTCATGTCTCTTAGTCTTGTTTTTATGTCCCACCTATGTATGGAATCATGCAGTTCTTAGTTTTTTCTGATTTACATGGACAAGAGTGTGGTGGTTGGAGGAGGGGGAGGAAAGGGAGGGAGAGGAGGAGGAGGAGGGGGAGGGGCACAAAGAAAACCAGATAGAAGGTGAGGGAAGACAATCTGACTTTGGGTGATGGGTATGCAACATAATTGAATGACAAGATAACCTGGAGATGTTTTCTTTGAACATATGTACCCTGATTTATTGATATCACCCCATTAAAATTAATAAAAATTTATATTAAAAAACTTTCAAAAAACCCACAGTGAGATACCACCTCGTATCTGTCAGAATGGCTATCATCAACAAAAAATAAGTGTTGGCAAAATGTAGTGAACCCTCCTGTACTGTTGATAAGATTGTAAATTGGAATAGCTGTGATAGAAAACAGTAAAGAGGGTCCTCAACAAATTAAAAATAAAGCTGCCTTATAATTCAGCAGTTCTACTTCTGGGCATTTATCTGAAGAATCCAAAATACTAATTGGAAAAGATATGTGCCTCCCTATGTTCATTACAGTGTTATTAACAATAACAAAGATATGGAAGCAACCTCATTGTTCATTGATAGATAAATGAATAAGAAGATGTGGTAATTATATATAATGCAATATTACTCAGACACACACACACACACAAATAAAATCTTGCCATCTGTGACAACATGGATGGACCTAGAGGGTATTATGCTAAGTGAAGTAAATCAGCCAGAGAAAGGCAAATACCACATGATTTCAAACAAACAAAGAAACAAAACAGAAACAGACTCATACATACAAAGAACAAATTAATGGTTGACAGAAGGTAAGGATGGGTAAAAAATATGAAAGAATTGGAAGGATGGATAAAAAATATGAAAGAATTGAAAAGTACAAATTGGCAGTTACAAAATAATCATGGGAATGTAAAGTACAGCATATGGAATATAATCAATGGCATTTTAATATCTATTTCTGGTGCCAGTAGGTACTAGACTTAATAGGGAGATGACTTCATAGCTTACATATATGTCTAACCACTATGCTGTACACCTGAAATAAATATAATACTGAATATCAACTATAATTGAATTTAGAAACAGAAAATAAGATAGTAACTAAAAATATATAGTCATAAAGTCACAAACTCTTTTTTAAATATAAACTTGACCTAAAACTAATAAATTTCAATAGAAAAGAAAACATAACAAATAAATACAAACAGGGAAATATTTTTAGAATCCCATTGCATACACAAAATGCAAACCCTTGTTCAGTCCATGTTGTCTCACTGCCTATAGCAGAATGATTAGATAAACTGCCTCAACTTACCACTCTCCTATAATCTATTCTTTATACAGTAAATGAAGAGATCTTTTTAAAAACATAAATGAAATTATATTATGACTCTCCTAAAATCTTCTAATGGATTTTCCATCACAGCTAAAGTAAAGTCAACCTTCTTGCACTAGCCTGTGAGATAGCATGTGATCTGGCCTGGCTTTCTCTCTGATCCATTCTCACACCCTGTCAGTCCCTCCCACTCACTCCTAGCCATGGGTACCTTTATCTCAGTTCCTTGAACACACCAAGCTTATTTCTTTAGGACTTCTGCATCCTTTGCCTGGAATTTTCTAGTCACATAACTGATGTCATGCTATCAATCAGACCTCAGCTAAAAGGTCACCTTCATACGGAAAGCTTATCATTTCCTAATATATATTTAAATGTACTTATTTGTGGTCGATTTCAAATCACTGAACACTCAGCTTCATGAGAACAGGTTCATGGTTCCCTTGTTTACTGCTATAGACTCAGGACCTAGTATAATGCTTCATCATGATTGGTACTCAGTAAATATTTATTGTAGGAAAGAGTGAATGAATGAAAGCCATGAATGCATAGGAATTTTTTTAAAACCAAATTCCTTCATGAGGGGAAAGGTACAAAGTATGTTTCTAATTCACTCGTGTCTCTTGAGGATTTTTGAAACACAACATGATACTTTACATATTTTTTATTTGTTTTTGATTGATTTGACCCACAAAATATTTAAAAAAATAAATACAAAAATCTTTTTGAGCCAATTATTTTTATTTTTCAATGACTGCAGCTTAACCAAAAGTTTTAGGAATCCATACCTATACCATTGGATCTATTTATAATGAATAGTATTTTTTAAATGACTGATCAAATACTGAATGCATGGATGCAGAAACTGGTCAAGTAAAATAAACAACCACTGAAAACCCATAAGTTAAGGTCTAGTTTTTCATTGGTAGAAAGCAACACCATAACTCTTATTACTTTAAAAGTGTCTTATTGCAAAAGCTATAACTCACTTCTTTTGTGATATCAACTGCAAAGAGCTTTATTTCAGCACAGGTGTACAATACTCCTTAATTCAGAAATACTATTTAATTTAATAGAAAAGAAAGTTTTAACCTGCAAAGTTATGAATGGGTGCTCTTTCTTCAGATTTCTCTTGTTTGATTATGTTAAGTTGGGGTTACTGTAAGGACTGAAAATGCAACACGGTAATCTCTCTGTTCTCCAGGGCCAGGACTGTTTAATTTAATGACAGAGTTTTGACATATTATTTCACTGCTTTGAACCAAGGAGGAAAAGTAGAGCCCTTAAAAAGAAAAAGAAAAAAGAAAACTAGATGGTAACTAATAGTAATAAAGTAAGAAAGACATTTTTTGGATTATTTTGTTCGTTAGACCTGTCTATCCTCACGTCATCACATTTTCAGGAAGAAGGATTGGCTGAAAGTTGGCTCCAACTAAATCCTTTTTAGTACTATTTCACTGAAGGACTGAAAAGTGACAATTCCTATCAAGCAGCTGGTTTTTTCTTCCCTTGCCAGACTCCAGGTCAATCATATTAAATTGAGAAAAACCACAACTCAATCGTGAGTCTTCCACTTAATTTTTCATACAAATTTAAGGTCAGACTGTAGCCTAACACCTAGTGAGGTACTTGCAGCACAGAAAAAGTTACATACTGTGAGGCTACTGTGAATATTCTTGCCATGTTACCTCACAAGAGAATACTTTAAAATGGTAGAGATGAAATTTAGTTCAATGGTGCATTTTGAAGGCTGTACTTATCTTATAAAAAGTTAGTTTTTATTATCTGTGGATTGTAAACTTTTGTCAGTAAGCAGAGTTAAAGAGTTTAAATTAATTTTTGTAAAAGCATACATTTGTTTTAGAAACATCAACAATTACAATTAAAGAATCTATTACAGATAAAGTACTTACCTATAGGTATACAATATTTATAGGTAAATAAGAAAATAACAGAACGAGAACTATATGTGTTCTTGGGTCTGGAATTTCCATTTAAAAGCAAACTACTATGTTGTTCTTTTTTATTTTTTCATTAGCTGAAGCATGTGATTATTACTTTTAGGTAACTGAATAAAAATGGTCCTTATATAATTTTTTTAAGGAATCGTTCAGTGCTTGCTAATGAATTTTTAATAGAATCTTAAATACTTTGATTTTTTAAAAAAACTTAATAACTCTTTTTTTAATTACCCATCTGGAGGTAAATGCAAATATTAAAGTTAAGCTCTTCTTAAGTCTTTTGGTTGACATCTTCTATGAATTGACTGTGTGATGCCTGATAGAGTCCTGAACTCTATGTTTTTCTGATGACTAGATTGGCCTTTTAGTAACATTTGCTCATCATCAATATTCTATGAATGAGGTGATGTTTCATTGGAAGAAACAGATGAAAAACTTGTGTCTCCAATTTTGTCACATCTGGGTGAAGCTCTCAATGCAATTGTTTTTACTTTGTTTTACTCTTACAAAGAAATGTTAAAACTGAAGGACTGACCCTGTGGTTAAAGTCATTGTCAGAAACAGTGAAGTCATAGGCTTCTGTTTTTAATAATCTTTCACAAAACACAGAGTATCATTAATCATAAATGACTGCAGATTTCCTAGATTCTGGCATTGCTATGGGGCCTAAGAATTTTTAAAGGTCTTATAAATATGAACAAACAACAACCTCATGATATTGCATAAAAATTTGGCTGTGATGAAAAGATAAAAAAATAGTTGAAAGCATTAAACTTAGAAACTGAAGATAGTTTTATTGCATTCCAATAAAATATAAGTCTAATTTTCAACTACTTTCAGTTTTTATGTTTCACTCACGTGTCAATCAATCAACAACTATTTATTAAGTGACAATGTGTTCAGCACCATTAAGCACTATAACAAAAACAGAGACTTATGAAAAATGTATTCATTTGTGAAACATTATATTCAGCATCTGAGTGCAATGCACTATTCTGAGTGCTTTGGAAATACTCTGTGCTTTGTGAAGATGAGAAAGAAATAATTCCTTTCTTCAAGAAACCTATATCCACTTAAGAAGGTACAATTTTTACGCATAAATTTTGGAAAACATACAGTATAAGTAACATATGCTAATGGTCAGACAAAAAACTCTCCTTTGACTCATTTTCAGGAAATATTTTTCTTTTTGAGATAGGAACTAATATTGGTCTTCAACTTGGGATACAGATAAGAAGAGAGAAATAGATAATGCTATAATCTGAATGTTTGTGTCTCCCCCAAATTTTTGTGTTAAAATACTAATCCACAGGTGATAGAGGCCTCTGGGAGCTGATTAGGTAAGGAGGACTACAGCTTTATGAATGAGATTAATGTTCTTATAAAAGATACTTCAGAGAGCTTGCTAGCCCTTTCCACTATGTTAGGACAAGGTGGAAAGTCATTGCTGTGAATGAAAAAGAGAACCCTCATCAATATGAGACTATGTTGGTGCCTTGATCTTGGACTTTCCATCCTCCAGAACTGTAAAAGATAAATTTCTGTTGCTTATAACTGTCCAGTTTATGGTATTTTGTGATAGCAGCCTGAAGAAATTAAGACAAAAGATTTTTAGTTAGAGAAATAACATGGGCAAGGTACACACATGAAGATGCATACATGTAAAAGATATATGTAAAAGTTGTATACATGTATGTTTCAAGAGAAAGTGAAAAGATCAGTATTAATAAGTGGAGTTTATATGAAAGAAATAAGGTTCACAAAAATATTCTAGCAATTTTATTTGGGTGGTTCTTTTAGCTAGATTCATTAAATACATTAAACGTATAAGAATAATGGCTAGATTTCATAAGTAAAAAATGGAAGAGTTAAGCATGTGTCCTTAAAGAACTTTGAATTGAGCATTGGGGAAATATATAAAGTACTTTGACTAATTTTGGAATTTAAAAACTATAGACATGTAGGACAGAAACTTAATAAAGTCAATATGAGCTAAATCTTGGACAGTGTCAAGGGTAACAATAAACAGAAGTAGACTGTGAAGTCATTCCACGTTCAAAAAGTAACTTGGACACACGGAGTTGAGATAAATGAAAGGTCCACTCATTGAAGAGAATATATTTACTTTAATTTGAATGTGTGTACATGCAAGGGAGAAGCTACAAACAGAGCTTCATAAAATGGTGTGCTGGCAAATATTTAACAACCAGCTCTCTAAAAAGTATATGCATACACACACACAACTATTTTGTTTAATATTTTGAAAGAGAGAAAGTCAGAGAGAGGGACAGACAGACAGACAGACAGGTAAGGAGATAAGAAGCGTCAGTTCTTTGTTGCAGCATCTTAGTTGTTCATCGATTGTGCTCTCATATGTTCCTTGACTGGGGAGCTACAGCACAGTGAGTGACCCCTTGCTCAAGCCAACAACCTGGGCTTCAAGTCAGCAACCTTTGGGCTCAAACTAACAACCGTGAGATCATGTCTATGATCCCATACTCAAGCCAGCAACCCCGTGTGCAATCTGGTGAGCCCGTGATCAAACTGGATGAGCATGTGCTCAAACCTGTGACCTCGAGGTTTCGAACCTGGGTCCTCTGTGTTCCAGTCCAACACTCTATTCACTGTGCCACCGCCTGGTCAGGCAAAACTATTAATTTAAATTTATTTGTAATAAATTTTATTAATGTAAAGAATGTGCAACTCACTATTTTATAAAGAATAATAAAATATAAAATATTTTTATTAATTTTCCATATAGCCAAATGGTTCTTACAGAGTGCTTTCATCAGTTTTGACAGCACTTTTGCATCCAAAATCAGACTACAGTTGTATTGACAGTCCAGTGTATTTCCAAGATGAATATTCATTGATATTTTTGTTTATATTAATTAGTAAGATACTAGTAAAACAATGTAGATGTATATTGAACTTTCATTCATTCATCAGTGACATGAGCAACTTCTTTGTTAAATCAGATAATAGTTTTTGAACACTGCGAGAATATTCCTCAATTTGTTATAGTATTCAGGAATTGAGGGCTACAGACATGACACATGTTAAAGTTTGAATTGTATTATAAACATTGTTTTATCACTTTCTTAAGTCTAACCAGGGGTTGACAAATTATAGTCTATAGGTCAAATATTTATTTTGTGCTATCTGTATTTTGTTTTGGAATCAAGATAGTATTAACATCAGAAAATGAACATGCAGATTTTTTAAAAATGTTTCTGGTCTCTAAAAAAAGCTTGTATTATATAAGAAAATATTTTCTGTTTTTTGGAATTTAATAAAATACTATTTGCTGCTGAAACAATTTTTAATGGTTAATGTTTTTTAATTTTTAATACTTTCAGAATTCTATTTCACATTTTAAAATTTTTAGTGAAAGGTTTATCATATTTGTTCATTTAAAATTTATAATTTATCATTTTTAAACATGCATTGTGTCTAGTTATTTATATTTTTATTCTGTATTTTAATTAATTACAATTTCTTTTTTTCATGAGCATTGACAAATGCCTATATTGTTAACTTTTAAAAAAACCAGGTTTTGGTTTATTATGTGTGTTTTTTTAGAATTCTTTTTATTATACAGGTATTATATACACAACAATTAATTTGCAAAAATTTGCTGGTATAGAGTTAAATTCCAAATCTCTATGGCACCCCCATACCCTGTGCTGCACACTCCTGTTTGGGATCAGCTTATCAGGAACGAGACACAGTTATTGTTTTATTGTTTTGTGAGCAATTAAATAGAATCTTTGGCATCAAGAACAGAGCCAGGGTCCTAATTCCTAATACTCTGCATGCATATGAATAAAACTTAAGGATGTGTATTAGATGATCTTTAAAAGTTATTAAAGTAGAAGCCTATGCCTTAAAATGTCATTAAGTGCATCTTTATTTACAGACCCAATTTAATTATACATAATAAAGTCTGTACACTCAATACACTGTTTCTCAAAATAACAACACCTCCTCTGGGACTGAGGGATGACAGGCAGCACAAATGCTTCGTGCCTACTGTTTTCAAGTTTACTTGAATCACCAAGATGTGGACTAAATGTGCAAATAAAGCTTCAGTACTTTAGAGGAACATGTCATTTCAAAGAATCTTTCATTTGAAGAGTTAATTTTCAAAGTTTATAAAGAGAAAAACATAAACTCATCAGTAGGCTTTGTTTCTACAAGTTTTGTAAACCCTGAAGGCCCTTTTGTTTTTTATTTTTTAATTGAATTTATTGGGGTGGCATTGGTTCACAAAATCATACAGGTTTCAAGTACACAACTCAACAAAGCATCATCTGTACACTGCATTATGTACTCATCACCCAGGGCAATGTCCCCACTTACTGCCCTTTAACCCGCTCAACCTAGTCCCCACCCCCTTCTCCCTCTGACTAAAACCACATTGTTGTCTGTGTCTATATATATATATATATATAAAATATATATATATAAAATATGTTATATATTTGTATATTAGAAATGTAATATATACACCATGTAATACAATATTTAAATGTAATATACTGATATATATATGTGCAATGTATGTGATTATATATATACGATATAATATATATTACGTAATACCTTCACCTTTTTTTTTTTTTTTAATAAATTTTTATTAATGGTAATGGGATGACATTAATAAATCCGGGTACATATATTCAAAGAAAACATGTCTAGGTTATTTTGTCATTAAATTATGTTGCATACCCCTCGCCCAAAGTCAGATTGTCTTCCGCCACCCTCTATCTAGTTCTCTGTGCCCCTCCCCCTCCCCCTAACTCTCTCCCTCCCTCCCTCCCATGTCCTCTCTCCCCCCACCCCTGGTAACCACCACACTCTTGTCCATGTCTCTTAGTCTCGTTTTTATGTTCCACCAATGTATGGAATCATGTAGTTCTTGTTTTTTTCTGATTTACTTATTTCACTCCTTATAATGTTATCAAGATCCCACCATTTTGCTGTAAATGATCTGATGTCATCATTTCTTATGGCTGAGTAGTATTCCATAGTGTATATGTGCCACATCTTCTTTATCCAGTCTTCTATTGAAGGGCTTTTTGGTTGTTTCCATGTCTTGGCCACTGTGAACAGTGCTGCAATGAACATGGGGCTACATGTGTCTTCACGTATCAATATTTCTGAGGTTTTGGGGTATATACCCAGTAGAGGGATTGCTGGGTCATAAGGTAGTTCTATTTGCAGTTTTTTTAAGGAACCACCATACTTTCCTCCATAATGGTTGTACTACTTTACAGTCCCACCAACAGTGAATGAGGGTTCCTTTTTCTCCACAGCCTCTCCAACATTTGCTATTACCCGTCTTGTTGATAATAGCTAATCTAACAGGGGTGAGGTGGTATCTCATTGTAGTTTTGATTTGCATTTCTCTAATAACTAATGAAGCTGAGCATCTTTTCATATATCTGTTGGCCATTTGTATCTCTTCCTGGGAGAAGTGTCTGTTCATATCCTCTTCCCATTTTTTTATTGGATTGTTTGTTTGTTTGTTGTTGAGTTTTATGAGTTCTTTGTAAATTTTGGATATTAGGCCCTTATCTGAGCTGTTGTTTGAAAATATCATTTCCCATTTAGTTGGCTGTCTGTTTATTTTGATATCAGTTTCTCTTGCTGAGCAAAAACTTTTAATTCTGATGTAGTCCCATTCATTTATCTTTGCCTTCACTTCTCTTGCCATTGGAGTCAAGTTCATAAAATGTTCTTTAAAACCCAGGTCCATGATTTTAGTACCTATGTCTTCTTCTATGTACTTTATTGTTTCAGGTCTTATATTTAGGTCTTTGATCCATTTTGAATTAATTTTAGTACACGGGGACAGGCTGTAGTCGAGTTTCATTCTTGTGCATGTGGCTTTCCAGTTTTCCCAACACCATTTGTTGAAGAGGCTTTCTTTTCTCCATTGTGTGTTGTTGGCCCCTTTATCAAAGATTATTTGACCATATATATGTGGTTTTATTTCTGGGCTTTCTATTCTGTTCCATTGGTCTGAGTGTCTATTTTTCTGCCAATACCATGCTGTTTTGATTATCGTGGCCCTATAATATAGTTTAAAGTCACGTATTGTAATGCCCCCAGCTTCATTCTTTTTCCTTAGGATTGTTTTGGCTATTCGGGGTTTTTTATAGTTCCATATAAATCTGATGATTTTTTGTTCCATTTCTTTAAAGAATCTCATAGGAATTTTGATGGGAATTGCATTAAATTTGTATATTGTTTTGGGTAATATGGCCATTTTGATTATATTTATTCTTCCTATCCACGAACAAGGAATATTTTTCCATCTCATTGTATCTTTTTCGATTTCCCTTAATAAGGCTTTGTAATTTTCATTATAAAGGTCCTTTACATTCTTTCTTATGTTTATTCCTAGGTATTTTATTTTTTTTGTTGCAATCGTGAAGGGGATTATTTTTTTGAGTTCGTTTTCTAATATTTCATTGTTGGCATATAGAAAGGCTATGGACTTTTGTATGTTAATTTTGTATCCTGCAACCTTACTGTATTGGTTTATTGTTTCTAATAATCTTTTTGTGGAGTCCTTCGGGTTTTCGATGTATAGGATCATATCATCAGCAAAAAGTGATAGCTTTACTTCTTCTTTTCCGATATGAATGCCTTTTATTTCTTTGTCTTGTCTGATTGCTCTGGCCAGAACTTCTAGCACCACGTTGAATAAGAGTGGAGAGAGTGGACAACCCTGTCTTGTTCCTGATTTAAGGTAGAAAGTCCTCAGTTTTATGCCATTTAATATGATGTTGGCTGATGGTTTATCATATATGGCCTTTATCATGTTGAGATATTTTCCTTCTATACCCATTTTGTTGAGAGTCTTAAACATAAAATTGTGTTGTATTTTATCAAAAGCCTTTTCTGCATCTATTGATAAGATCATGTGGTTTTTGTTCTTTGTTTTGTTGATATGGTATATTACGTTAACCGTTTTGCGTATGTTGAACCATCCTTGAGATTCTGGGATGAATCCCACTTGATCATGATGTATTATTTTTTTAATATGTTGTTGTATTTGGTTTGCCAGTATTTTGTTTAGTATTTTAGCATCTGTATTCATTAGAGATATTGGTCTGTAGTTTTCTTTCTTTGTGCCATCCTTCCAAGGTTTTGGTATGAGGGTTATGTTAGCCTCATAAAATGTGTTTGGAAGTATTGCTTCTTCTTCAATTTTTTGGAAGACTTTGAGTAGAATAGCAACCAAGTCTTCTTTGAATGTTTGATAGAATTCACTAGTATAACCATCTGGGCCTGGACTTTTATTTTTGGGGAGGTTTTTAATAGTTTTTTCTATTTCCTCCCTGCTGATTGGTCTGTTTAGGCTTTCTGCTTCTTCATGACTCAGTCTAGGAAGGTTGTATTGTTCTAGGAATTTATCCATTTCTTCTAGATTGTTGTATTTGGTGGCATATAATTTTTCATAGTATTCTACAATAATTCTTTGTATATCTATGATGTCTGTGGTGATCTCTCCTCTTTCATTTTGGATTTTATTTATTTGAGTCCTGTGCCTTTTTTCCTTGGTGAGTCTTGCCAAGGGTTTGTCAATTTTGTTGATCTTTTCAAAGAACCAGCTCCTTGTTTTATTTATTTATTCTATAGTTTTTCTGTTCTCTATTTCATTTATTTCTGCTCTGATTTTTATTATCTCCTTTCTTCGGCTGGTTTTGGGTTGTCTTTGTTCTTCTTTTTCTAGTTCCTTAAGGTGGGAAGTTAAGTGGTTTACTTGGGCTCTCTCTTGTTTGTTCATATAGGCCTGAAGTGATATGAACTTTCCTCTTATTACTGCTTTTGCTGCATCCCAGAGATTCTGATATGTCGTATTTTCATTTTCATTTGTCTGTATATATCTTTTGATCTCTGTGCTTATTTCTTCTTTGACCTATTCATTTTTTAGAAGTATGTTGTTTAGTTTCCACATTTTTGTGGGTTTTTCCCCCTCTTTTTTGCAGTTGAATTCTAGTTTCAAGGCTTTATGATCAGAAAATATGTTTGGTACAATTTCAATTTTTCTAAATTTGCTGATATTGTCTTTGTGGCCCAACATATGGTCAATTCTTGAGAATGTTCCATGTACACTAGAGAAAAATGTATACTCTGTCGCTTTGGGATGAAATGTCCTGTAGATGTCTATCATATCCAGGTGTTCTAGTATTTCGTTTAAGGCCACTATATCTTTATTGATTCTCTGTTTGGATGACCGATCTAGAGCCATCAGCGGTGTATTGAGGTCTCCAAGTATGATTGTATTTTTGTCAGTTTTTGTTTTAAGGTCAATAAGTAGCTGTCTTATATATTTTGGTGCTCCTTGGTTTGGTGCATATATATTAAGAATTGTTATGTCTTCTTGATTCAACTTCCCCTTAATCATTATGAAATGACCATTTTTGTCTCTGAGTACTTTTTCTGTCTTGTAGTCAGCATTATTAGATATGAGTATTGCTACACCTGCTTTTTTTTGGGTGTTGTTTGCTTGGAGTATTGTTTTCCAGCCTTTCACTTTGAATTTGTTTTTATCCTTGTTGCTTAGATGTGTTTCTTGTAGGCAGCATACAGTTGGATTTTCTTTTTTAATCCATTCTGCTACTCTGTGTCTTTTTATTGGTAAGTTTAATCCATTTACATTTAGTGTAATTATTGACACTTGTGGGTTCCCTACTGCCATTTTATAAATTGCTTTCTGTTAGTTTTGTATCTTGTTTGATTCTTCTCTTTTGTTTTTCTATCATTTGTTTTTGTTTGTTTGTGTTCCATACTTCTTTCCTCTGTTGCTACCTTTTTTTTTTTTTTTTTGTATTTTTCTGAAGCTGGAAACGGGGAGAGACAGTCAGACAGACTCCCACATGCGCCCGACCGGGATCCACCCAGCACGCCCACCAGGGGCGCCGCTCTGCCCACCAGGGGGCGATGCTCTGCTCCTCCATGGCGTCGCTCTGCCGTGACCAGAGCCACTCTAGCGCCTGGGGCAGAGGGCAAGGAGCCATCACCACCGCCCGGGCCATCTTTGCTCCAATGGAGCCTTGGCTGCGAGAGGGGAAGAGAGAGACAGAGAGGAAGGGGGGGTGGGGGTGGAGAAGCAAATGGGCGCTTCTCCTATGTGCCCTGGCCGGGATTCGAACCCAGGGCCCCCGCACGCCAGGCCGACGCTCTACCGCTGAGCCAACCGGCCAGGGCCTGCTACCTTTTTTAAGTCAAGTGTTTTTGTGGTGGTTTTTTCAAGGGTGGTTACCATTAAGTAATGAAAAGGGTACCTACCACATTCATTGTAGTACCCTATCTTATGAGTATTTCTGCACTTCATCGTCCTTTGCTACTGTTAATCTCCATCCTCTCCCCCCTTTTTTTCCTTTGTTGTCACAGTTTAAGTTTGGTTTTATTGTGTTCTTGGTGGAGCTGTTACTTGTGGTGTTGTTTTCTTTTGTTCTTTGAATCTGGTTGGAAAACCCCCTTTAGTATTTCCTGGAGTGGGGGCTTTCTGCTGATAAATTCTCTCATCTTTTCTGTATTTGTGAATGTTTTTATATCTCCTTCATACTTGAAGGATAGCTTTGATGGGTATAGTATTCTTGGCTGAAAGTTCCTCTCTTTCAGGGCTTTAAATATTGGGGTCCACTCTCTTCTAGCTTGTAGAGTTTCTGCTGAGAAATCTGATGATAATCTAATAGGCCTTCCTTTATATATTGTACTCTTCTTTTCCCTGGCTTCCTTGAGAATTTTTTCTTTGTCATTGGTTTGTGTCATCTTTATTATGATGTGCCTTGGAGTGGGTTTGTTGGGGTTAAGAAAACTCGGTGTTCTGTTTGCTTCTTGAATTTGAGGCTTTAGTTCTTTCCACAGGCTTGGGAAGTTCTCTTCTATTATTTGTTTGAGTATATTCTCCATTCCATTTTCTTTCTCTTCTCCCTCTGATATACCTATTATTCTTATGTTATTCTTTCTGATGGAGTCAGACAATTCCTGTAGGGCTTTCTCGTTTTTTATTATTTTTAAGTCTCTTTCTTCTTCTCTCTGTTGTGCCTCAAGTTGTTTGTCTTCTATTTCACTAATCCTATCTTCAATCTGGGCTGTTCTGTTAGCGAAGCTTGTTACCTCGTTTTTCAGCTCGTGAATTGAGTTTTTCATTTCTGTTTGATTTGTTTTTATAGTTTCAATTTTTTTGGTAATATATTCTTTGTGTTCATTGAGTTGTTTTCTGATCTCCCTATATTGCCTTTCTGTGTTTTCTTGTATATCTCTGAGTATTTTTAAGATTTCTATTTTAAATTCTCTGTCATTTAGCTCCAAGGCTTCCAATATGTTAAGTCTTTTCTCCATAGATTTTTCCACATCTATTTGTGTTACCTCTCTTTCTTTTGTATCCATAATATTCAATTTCCTCTTTCTTATTGGCATCTGAGGGTGGTCTTGTTGATAGCACTAATTAGAATTAATAAATAGTAAAAAGTAAAAAAAAAAAAAAGTAAAACACCCCACAAAAAAAAAACAGTAATAATTTATTATTTCCCCCTTTTTTCTTTCTTCTCTTTCCCTCCTCTCCCCTCCTCAGGGAAATATCATGATGACCTGTGAATTATATTATGCTAAATGGAACAAAAACTGCCTATAATGGAGGGCCTGATTTGGGGTGAAGAGTTCAAGGGGCAAAAAAAGGGAGTAGGGACCTACTAAATGCAAAAAAAAAAAAAAAAAAAAAGGAAGAAAATCTTAGACAAGCATAAGATGATTTGCTTGTAAGTGATGGTTGACTAAGAGATATAATGAGAGGGATAAGAGGGAACCAGAAAAAAGGAGGGAAAAAAAAGAATAATAAAGAAGAAAAAAATAAAAATAATAAGTAAAAATCTGTTGTATTAAGTGGAGCGAAGACTAAATACAATGGAGACCTTGGGTTGGGAGGAATGCTAGTGAGTTAAAAAGCAACGTAAAAAGTACCCAAAATGCCACAAAAATAAACAAACAAGAAAAAAACAAAAACAAAAGCGAAAAAGAAAAATAAAGCTAAAAAAAAAACCTTGAGTCCCAAATTAACTAATTTGTTCGTGATTGAGGATTAAATGGGAGGAAAGTAAAATGAGAAAACAAAAAACGAATAGAAAGGAAAAAATAAGAAAAAGAAAAACGAAGGAAGAATAAAAAGGAAGAGAAAAAAACAAAATAAAGCAAAACAAAAAAAAAACAAAAGAGGAGAGTGAGAGTTAAGGGTTTTGGAGTATAACCTTAAAGGAGGGTGAGGATGAAGAGGAGAAATAAAATGTAACACTCATGGGTAGTGTAGTTCAAGAAAAGGGAAGCATAAGATGGGCAGAGAATAGAAGGACTGAGGTGGAGGAAATAGAAATAATAATAATAAAGGCAATAAGATAGAAGAAACAAACAACAAAAAAAAAATTAGTGGAACAAGTTGTAAAGTCTGTGGATTTTTCTTGATTTTGAGAGGTTAACTTCTTCCTTTTTCTTTTCTCTCCCTCTTCCTGGTCAGTGACTCTGTACCCCAGGCTCTGCCCCTGTGTCACACTTAGGTAGGGATTTGCAGTTGATGGGATTCTATGGCAATGTCATATAATTGGCTTTAGTCTTGCTGGTAGTCAAGGCTTGTTGGCGTTTGCAGGGTCCAACGATGAGAGAGTTTGCTTTCCTGGAGTCTCTCTCCTAGTCCCCCCTTTCTGAATTAGCAGCCTGGTGATCCAGCTATAAGGCTGCAACTGCTTCTGCCTGGGGAGTAAGAGGCTCAAAGAGCTGGGAAATCCCCACTCTATCCCCACTCAGCACAAGGCTTTGGGAAAGGCTCTGGCAGTCAGAGCCTCCAGTGTAATCAGGCAGGGGTGGGAGTCAATTGTTGTCAAGGTGACTGTTTAGCGCCTAGCATTCAGTTGGACCACTCAACCCAGGCTTTCCACACTTTGTAGCCTGTTTTGACTGGGAAGAAGAGGCACTAGTCTCTGCTTGCGACTAGTGTAGTATAGATCTTATTATCTGCCAAGTCCTTCTTGTTAACGTTTATCCCTGAATATGGAGGCTCTATCAATCAGAAGTTGCCCCCGCCCCTTTAGCGAGAGGCACTAAAAAATATCACGCCTCTTGTCTTGGATCGCTGAACTGAGAGAGATCTTATCAATTAGAACTCGTGGGTGCGCAGATTTCATGGGTTAAGCTAATTTCAGTGATTGGGTCCGCAGCTGTGCTCCCGAAGGTATTTCAGGCTGCCTGAGCGCCCCTCCCCCAACGCTTGATTGTTAGCTTGAATGGCTGGGTGAGGTGCCCCGCCCACGGAGAGAATCTCCCAAGTAGGGAAGACCGCCCTGGCGCCTCTCCCACTCGCCCCGCTGCTGGCGGCTGGGGCGCACTGGGTGCAGGATAATGGGGCACCCTGGGTGTGCAGGCCAGTAGGGCGCTCTGGGCGTGTGGAATGCCCAGGGCACGCGCACGAATGGGGTGCTCCGGGCACCAGTGTCTGGGGACTCTCACTCGCAGTGCGCGGGCCGCTGGGAACGTTAGCGGTGCTCGCTCTGCAACCAGACCGGGCGTGTGCCAGCGGCTGCTCACTGCTCCCGAGTGTGGGCTGACTCACCACAGGCGCACTCCCTCCGCGGCTTGAATGAACGTCCCTGCGGTAGCTTCCTCTACACTCTCGTTTCTCAGATTCAAGTGATAACAGTCCTTTCGCTTTCAGTTTCTGTGGAACTCCGGAATGCTCCAAGGATAAATTTTTCTGTTTCTAGTTGATAAATTTGTTGTGATTTGGGGGAGATCTGTCAGATGCGCTGCTCACGGCGCCATTTCCGTGACGTCACCCCCCCTTCACCTTCTTTTGAACAAGGGGTTTTTAAGTATGTCCAATACTACCTATTAATTAGTTGCTGAGCAGATAGAATCTGCCTCCTACTGTATGTAGGATATGGTATCTGAAGCTGTTAGATAAATATATCTATTTTTAAGATAAACATTTAGTGGGACAAAAACATTCCCGTTACCTTCACACGGGAAGTTATTGTTGATTTGAATCACATCAATTTCACATTTCAACAGCCTAGTGTGTGATTTTTTTTTTTTATCCCAAGAAATGGATTTAAATGGTTCCAAAGTTTATAGCACCACTTTCAGAGACAGGAAGAATGAGATTCAAAACAATAAAACATAATCTTAATAAGTAAACAACCAGTACTGTCACCTTCGAATAATTTGTCCAGAGTTTTGGAGACACTTCAGGGCCAAAGAAATATGAAAGATTCCAAAGGGACAGGTCAAGATCTGAATATGAACAGAGTCCTTTTCAATGGGGACAAGCTCAGTGTGCCCCAGGCAAGAGGAATGTCTCCGTTGGTGCCAGTGAGATTGAGTTTGGAGATCTTTTTTTCCTTGCAAATTCTTCAATCCTTTGTCCCCACCCATTTTATTTCAGGTGCTTCTCCATTTTCTCCAGGTCCTGCTGGAATCCGCTGGACTCTGGTTTCCAGGACTCCTGTAGGATTTGTCTGGATGACCAAAGCATCTTTCATGTATTGTAGTTCTGCACAGCTGACACAGCGCAGTGATGCCTGCCTTTCAAACCCATGGGGAATCAGGCTGACGTGCAACAAGCAGCTCTGCATAGTTGCCACCAAGACCCAGCGGACAGGTTGTTCCCGTTTTGTTCGGACATAAGGTCTGTGAACTTTTTGTGCACTTGCTGTGTAGCCGGCAGCATGTTCTTCCTCACTGCCATCTAATTCCATCCTCTGAGATGAGGTCTGATTAAATACTCAGCCACCAGTTTACTAGGAAACTTTGCTTCTCAGACATCCGCAAAGTCCTGACCGAATGAAGGCTCGCCATTCTCCACGCTGACAGCTGGTCCCCAAAAGGCAGTAACGGGCAGTTCCTTGCCCTGACCTCCAGAGAAGCTCGTGAAAAGGTGTAGCAGCGCTCTGCCAAGTCTCTTCTTCTTCTTTTAAATTTATACTCATAATTACGTTTCATTCCTATCTTTATAATTTGTTTTTTCCTTGTTTCCTTAGTTTGTTACTTTTATTCTAGCTTTTTCAGTTAAATTTTTATTTTTTTAATTTTTTTTAATTTTTTTTAATTTTTTTCTGAAGGTGGAAACGGGGAGAGACAGTCAGACAGACTCCCGCATGCGCCCCACCGGGATCCACCTGGCACGCCCACCAGGGGCGATGCTCTGCCCCTCTGGGGCATCGCTCTGCCGCAACCAGAGCCACTCTAGCGCCTGGGGCAGAGGCCAAGGAGCCATCCCCAGCACCCGGGCCATCTTTGCTCCAATGGAGCCTCGGCTGCGGGAGGGGAAGAGAGAGACAGAGTGGAAGGAGGTGGGGGTGGAGAAGCAAATGGGCGCCTCTCCTATGTGCCCTGGCCGGAATCGAACCCGGGTCCCTCGCACGCCAGGCCGACGCTCTACCACTGAGCCAACCGGCCAGGGCCTCAGTTAAATTTTTAATCCAGTTGTTTTAAAATATTTTTCTTAGCAGTGTTTCTCAAATTCTGGTGTGTTGTGGCTTTTGTTTGTTTTTTACAGTGTTTCAGTTCTAAGCATTTCACCATTGCCCTTGTCTTTTTTAACCCAAAGTTAACTTAAGAATGTGTTTTGGACTTTCCAATACATGGAGTTTTCTTAAGCAGTACATTTTTGTTTGTTATGGTTAGAAAAAAAAAAAATCTGTAGAATGTTAATTCCTTGGAATCTATTTAATATTTATTTGTGACTTAGAATATAATAAATTTTTGTAAATGTCTCATATATTCTTTAAAGAAATGTATATTTGTTCTTTGTTGGGTATTGAGGTTTTTTGCATTGGTTTGAATTTATAAGTTATATAGATCTTTCATACATCTATTTAAGTTTTACAACTTCTGAGATGTATATGTAAATATTTCAAACTATAATTATTGACATACATATTTCTCCTTGCAGTTGTTAGTAATATATAAAGAAAATAGCAAGGGTATCTGTAGAGAGAATTATTTACTACTTATTATTAATATATGTAAAAACATGTAGTGAGATTTGGAAGCAACCTACAATTCCTTGTTAAAGAAGTAGTATCTAGCTTGGGAAATAATCTGTTCTTTTTTTTTTTTTTTGTCCTATGGTATAGTTTGCAGCTTTGACCTTCTCCTTTAGAATAGAGGTACTTATTTCTTAGATGCTGAAGATATTGTAGCTGACAGCTACTAACTCAAGACCTTCTCTGAGGAGGACTAAAAAGAACCACACACAAAGTTCAGCCTCCCAGTCAAATGACTGATCAATATGGATACTTTTCCCTAATCTCAGAGGGGCCATGCCAGCTCCTATACTCTGTGACATTTGTTACAGCTCCCTTTCAGTGCAATTCCTCCCTTTGCCCAGACCTGCCTCCCTCATTCCCTCACAGGGGCTGGTTCTGAGAGCACTCTCCAGCAGATTACCTGCACAAAAGTCTTCATTCCAGAGTCTTGTTTCCTGAGGCAATACAATGAACTTGTACTTGTGAGACTGAGTTTAGAAACAAATTTATACTTCCACAAGAAGCCTACACATTGCCACCAGTGATCCCTGAGAAGTTCCAGCACATAATGCGAGTACTCAATGCCAATACTGATGAGTAGCAGAAAATAGTCTTTGTCATCACAGCAATTGAGGGTGTGGGGTGAAGATATGCTCATATGATGTAGGGGAAAGCAGACATTGACCTCACCAAGAGGACAGGAGAGCTCACTAAGGATGAGGCGAAATGTGTGATCACCATTTTGAAAAATCCACACCAGTACAAGATCCTAGACTGACTCTTAAACAGACAGGGGATGTGAAGGATGGAAAATACAGCCAGACCCTGGCCAATAGTTTGGACAACAAACCCTGAGAGGAACCTGGACTGACTGAAAAAAATTTGGGCTTACAGAGGGTTGCATTACTTCTGGGGTCTTCATGTTTGAGGCCAGAACACCAAAACCACCAAGAAAAAATAAATCTATAGACCTTGTTTGTTAACAAATAGTTTATACACTTAAAAATATAAATAAATTCATTAAAAATGACTGGCAAGGTAGTCCCTGTAATGCACAGCTCAACATATCCTCTTAGGGTGGTGTCAGCTCCTAAAAACACCATCTTGACACAGAAAAGAAAGAGAAAGAGCAATGCAACAGAACTAAAGGAGACTATTAAAAATGAAAAGATTTAGAGTCTGTGTTGTAGAGAGCTCATAAGAGATTTAAAGCCTGCTGGAGAAGTTTGAAAGGAAAGCCAACTTTGAAATGAGAATTTGTTCCTAATAATGTTAGTAAGTTTTATTAACAAAACATAACAGTGATGGAAAAGGTGAAGAAAAGACATTTCAGAAGCATGAAAAATTAAGAATCAGTGAAGAGAGCTACATAGTAACAGGAGAGAATCTGTATGACAATAACACAGATTTTTTTCAATAATGTGCTACATAGTTTCAGCTTTGTGCAATAAGATTTGAAAATAGAATATTTTTAAATGCTTTGTATTAGACTTGGAAGCTAAAATCTTCTAAGTGTTACAGGTCACCATCTTCTATTGAATTCACAGATAACCACTAATGTATATTGTGTGACTGACCCACATCAAGAATTGATATAAAAAAAAGAATTATACGTTGTTAAGAACTTATATGTTGTTGGATAAAGAGATAGACTAATAGAAAACAAAATAAAAACATAAAAATCATGTGAGATAAGAAATGACATTCATTTAACAGGTTGCTTTTTTTGTTTTTTTGCTTTTGTAGTGATTTTAATTTATTGTGTTTACATAGATTCTAGTGTTGCCCCAAATGCATCCCCCCAAACCTGTATTCCCCTCAACATCTCCCTTGGCCCCCTCCCTATGACACCCTCTCCCCATCCCTTCAGGTTTATCCCATCCTATCATCCCCTTTCCCTCTGTCCTCTTTTCCTCTGGTCCCTTTGATCTCTCCTCTGTCTCGATTCCATTCTTCAGTTCACATTGTTCATTGGACTCCTCAAATGAGTGAGTCATATGATATTTTTCTTTTTCTGCCTGGCTTATTTCACTTAACATAATAGTTTCCAGATCCATCCATGTTGTTGCAAAAGGTAAGATTACATTCTTTTTCATGGCCCCATAGTATTCCATTGTATATATGTACCACTGCTTTTTAATCCACTCATCCACTCACGGACTTGGACTGTTTCCAGATCTTCGCTATTGTGAACAATACTGCCATAAACATGGGGGTGCATTTCTCCTTTTGAATCAGTGATATGGTGTTCTTGGGATATATTCCTAAAAGTGGGATGGCTGGGTCAAAAGGCAGTTCAATTTTTAATTTCTTGAGGAATCTCCATACTGTTTTCCACAGTGGCTGCACCATTCTGCATTCCCACCAGCAGTGCAGGAGGGTTCCCTTTTCTCCACATCCTTGCCAGCACTTATTCTGTGTTGTTTTGTTGATGAGCACCATTCTGACTAGTGTGAGGTGGTATCTTATTGTGGTTTTAACTTGCATTTCTCTAATGATTAGTGATGTTGAGCATTTTTCATACAGCTACCTAAAAAAAAAATGAAACTAGACCACCAACTTACACCATTCACAAAAATAAACTCAAAATGGATAAAAGACTAAATAGAAGCCATGAAACCATAAGCATCTTAGAAGAAAACATAGGCAGTAAGCTCTCCGATATTTCTCACAGCAATATATTTACTGATTTATCTCCACAGGCAAGTGAAATAAAAGACAGGATAAACAAATGGGACTATATCAAACTAAAAAGCTTTTGCACAGCTAAAGACAATAAGAGCAGAATAAAAAGACAAACTACACAACGGGAGAACATATTCAACAATATGTCTGATAAGGGGTTAATAACCAAAATTTATAATGAACTTGTAAAACTCAACACCAGGAAGATAAACAATCCAATCAAAAAATGGGTAAAATAAATGAATAGGCACTTCTCCAAAGAGGACATTCAACAGTTTTTGAGGTGAACTGAAGTGTCAAAACTTAAGAGCAACGGCTCATCATTTCAACTCAGTGAATACATTGAAAGGTGAGGAATGACAAGTTCCCAGGTTGCATTAGTTTGGTTTGGCTCTGAAACACAAATTCTGTACTCTTAAAGGAAAAATAATATTTCAACATTTTTGTTCCCATAAGAAAAAAATGAAGAATTGTAAATCTTTGAAGAGGAAGTTGAATTTCACCAAGCTTTCAGCCTCAGTTTCAAAGGGCAAAGATAAATCCATTTCTATTTAGATAACACTTGTGAATATTTCAATTTCCAGCAAATCATAATAAATTTATATTTTTCAATGTTTCTCTTAAGTTTTATTCCTTGAAAAGTTATTTAATGAAATAGTTATTTCTTAAGCAAGTTACTGAAATACAGTAGCCTTAGCACATAAATTTTACTGCTCAATCTTTTTCGAGCTGCCAAGTTCAGTTTTATAAATTATCCAAATTTTTTATTTTATTTTATTTTATTTTTTGTATTTTTCTGAAGCTGGAAACGGGGAGAGACAGTCAGACAGACTCCCACATGCGCCCGACTGGGATCCACCCGGCACGCCCACCAGGGGCGACGCTCTGCACACCAGGGGATGATGCTCTGCCCCTCCGGGGTGTCGCTCTGCCGCGACCAGAGCCACTCTAGAGCCTGGGGCAGAGGCCAAGGAGCCATCCCCAACGCCCGGGCCATCTTTGCTCCAATGGAGCCTTGGCTGCGGGAGGGGAAGAGAGAGACAGAGGGGAAGGAGGGGAGGGGGGTGGAGAAGCAAATGGGCGCTTCTCCTATGTGCCCTCGCCGGGAATCGAACCCAGGTCCCCCGCACACCAGGCCGACGCTCTACCGCTGAGCCAACCGGCCAGGGCCAAATTATCCAAATTTTTTAACATACACACTGGAAGATATTTCCTAAAAATTTCTGGTGTATATATATTATTATTAAATTTTATCAATAAATGTCTTGTTTCCTAATGAATCAAGATGATATAATTCTCTATGAAGAAGTACACAGGTACATAAAATAATTTCACATATTTATACACTAGACTAAGTTTAATTAGAGACATTTTAAAATTTAAAAATTTATTTTTAATAAAAGATACATAATAATTTTTCAACTGCAGTATACATGCTAATTTTATCTTTACATAAATTTTAAAGATTTAGACAGATTTAATTTATATTTTTCTTTTTAATTAAAAAGATACAGTTGAATGATTATCGCATACAACAGTTAAAAACTTATATCTTTAATTTCATGATAACTGTACTAATATTTTCCACTGAAATGTCATAGAAAAATGCAACATATGATCAATAAGTATGTCCTGAAAGGCACTGAAAGTCCAAAGAATCTTTCTCTACTTAAAGCCAAGTGTCTTGTTTGTGCTATCTGTGACGAAGATTGATAATTTTCAGATGATATTCATCTATCCTTCTTGCAGCATCTGTAGTTTCCACTCACTAAGATGATTAACAAGTATCAGAGTCTCCTTATGGAACAAGCCAAAGCTAGTATCTGCTTTCTGTCCAAGACAATGAGGTTAATGCAAAGAAAAAAAAAGTAAACAATAATCAAGGCAATGTTTTGGCTACTCAAACTTCAACATGTACTTGCTTTTTATGCTTAAATGTATGCTACAGTAGAAGCCAACCATTTTTTACCTATTATAGCACAGTCAAATTAGGTAAGAGAAAAGCTAGAACAAGAATTTTCATACACTCCATGTTCATTATATAACCAGAACCATGCTTAATGTTTTCCTCACCGGAAACCAGGGACATAAGCACAATTATACAAAGACCAGAGAACTTCAATAAGTTGCAGAATCCTACAACCTAGAAGGACAAGGAATCAGGGTTATAAATTTGGAAGCTATTCTTGCCCATTTCCTCCCAACTTCACCCCCTAACACACACACACATAGAAATCATTTGCTAATAATTTGTCCAGATAAACTCATATCTCTTAAATGTAAATATTTTTATTTAAATTTTTAAAAATTTATACATGGTTACAAAAAACAAAGAGTTAAAATAAAACTACCAGAAGGAAAACCTCACTAGAACAAAATTCACTGAAGAAAAGTTGTCACAAAGCATTTGTAATATAATTCAGCATTACAGCATGAACTACCACTAACAGTAAGAAATAATTTAATGTAGCAATTATTATTTTAGTGGAAGACCAAAGATACCGAAACTAAGAATGTTCGTATAGGCTACAGTAGGTGACAAGCATACAACAGGAGAAAGAAACAAGAGAAACTAAAAGACAGAAAATAAAAGTTAAATAGTAAAACAATTTCAGAAAAAAAGCCTTAAATTACAGACAAAAAGGACAGCAGATTATAAGGAAACCATATATACATCTATAGGAAGTAGACCATGTGATAAACATAAAAGACACAAAGAGATAATTCACTGTATATATAATTGAAATCCCTGAAGTAGAAAATAAAACTATAAAACAAAAAAATGTAATTAAAGAAAACATTCTGACATAGAAAAACCATGACCTTTTCATATATTGAAAAATTACATTGTGTGCTAAAAAAATTTATTCAGAACAATGAGACACCTCTTTGTAAAAGTATTGAACTTTTACAAAGTTGAAAAGCCCAGCCAAAACAGCCAAAACGGTATGTCACACAAATGAAAATGAAGATAAAGTTGGCATCAAACTTCAACACAACATCCCACATAAACCTTATTCACATTTCCTCAAACTCTTTTTCAGCTATAAAGACTAAATACAAATGTTTTCGAAACTAAAAATATTCAGAGTAGTTTTCAAATAAGCCCTTCTTCAAGAACTTACTAGAGGAATAATTCCATTCAAACTTTAGCAAAAAGATTGTCTGGGCACTGACTGTATTTTACTGCTGATCTAACAAAAAAAGAGGACATTAGTGTGACCTAAAGGAATTGAATGCTAGATAATTTAACAATATAGAAATTGTACAACACACAAAATTTGACTTTTATATTTATGTCAGTCCAAAGCCAATGTCAGAGTTAATAGAGAAATTACACTGAAAACATTTTTTATTAAAGTTAGTAAAAAGATAAGGATGCAACCAGTATAGCTATATATAATATTTTACATTTTTGGAGGTAGTCAATGAAAATAAATTAGGGAAAAGTAGAGGCAAATAAAATAAAATAAAAGGAGATCAAAGCTTTTATTATTTGCAAATGCAATTATTTAGCTGGATTACTTAAAATATTCAACTTAAAATAAGATTATTCAGTATGGTAGTAATTTTAAAATAGTATAGAGCAATACAGTCTTCATAAATGGCAAGAACTAATTAAAAGATATGATGCAAGAGAAGACTCTGTGTACCACACAAATAAGAGAGCTCAAATTAACATGCAATATAATTATAATGAAGATTCCAACTGGCTTTATTTTATTTTCTACTCTAGAAAAATTAGGTGTGTTTATTCTAAAGTTCAATAGGAAAACTAAACAAGCAATAATATCCAATATAACTTAAATAAAACAGTGGAAAGGGACTAGTCCTACCTGATACTAAAATAACAAAATAACAAAGTAACAACAACAATAATAAAGCTATGATCATTAAAACAGTGTGGTGTTAGAGCACGAACTCTAAGATAGGCCAAAAGAACAAAATTGCAGATCAAAAAGTGACCCAACTGCATTCAGTAATTACATTTATTGTATAAGGAAAGACTACATCTAGAATTATAGGCAAACATGAACTTTTTAATTTAGAGTGTTAGGACAACTAAGTAGTCATCTGAAGAAAAGATAAATTTTGATCAGTGCCACATACACACTATGTGGCAGGGAAAATTCCGAAGGAGTTTTAATCTTCAAAAGACAAAAATGAAACAAGAATATTGGAAGAAATTGTAGGTGAACTTATTCATGGTCTTGGAGTGGGAAAGTACTTTTAAATTATGGTCAATGCTCCACTTATTAGGGCTGTGCAACAATTACTCAAAAGTTAGGGGTGTAAAACAATCATTTATTATATTCATGGCCTTTATGGGTTCTTACAGAGCGCAAAGAATGTTTTATGATGTTTATAGCCATGGCAAAGACTTGAAATCTGGGATGATCCAAAGGCTTCTTTAATCTTCTGTCAGAGTTGATGTTATTGTCTAGGACTCAGTTCCTCAAAAGAGATCTCTTCATGTGATGATTTGGGCTTTCTCGAACATGTTGACCAGTTTCTGTAGAGATAGCATCCCAAAAAGTCTGGTTCATGTGGGAGCTATATATTTTTTAGGACCAAGCCTTGGAAGTCATATAGTTCTAGTGATTGAAGCAGTTAAAATACTTGTCAGATTTAAAAGGAAGAAATAGATTCTACTTCTCAGAAGCAAAAATGTCAAAATTACTGTCATGGATTGAACTGTGTTTCCCCAAAATTCACCAATTCTTCAATACTGTGGAATATGACTGTTTTTAGATATAGGTTTTTTAAGAAGGTAATTAGGTTTAAATGATATTGTTAAGGTGGGCCATAACCCAATATAAATGCTCTTGTAAAAGAGGAGATTAGACAAAGACATGTGAAGACAGAGCAAGAAGACAGCCATCCACAAGCCATAAAGAGATCCCTTAGTCAGCCCTCCCAACACCATCATCTAGTTCAGGGGTCCCCAAACTTTTTACACAGGGGGCCAGTTCACTGTCCCTCAGACTGTTGGAGGGCCGGACTATAAAAAAAAAAAACTATGAACAAATCCCTATTCACACTGCACATATCTTATTTTAAAGTAAAAAAACAAAATGGGAACAAATACAATATCTAAAATAAAGAACAAGTAAATTTAAGTCAATAAACTGACCAATATTTCAATGGGAACTATGGGCCTGCTCTTGGCTAATGAGATGGTCAATGTGCTCCTCTCACTGACCACCAATGAAAGAGGTGCCCCTTCCGGAAGTGCGGCGGGGGCCGGATAAATGGCCTTAGGGGGCCGCATGCAGCCCACGGGCCGTAGTTTGGGGACCCTTGATCTAGTTACTTTACCTCCATAATTGTGAGACAGTAAACCTCTGACGTTTATTCTACCTAGCATGTGGTAATTGGTTATGGTATCCCTACCAAATTATTTCAGTCATGTTTTAAGAATGTGTAGGATGGAAACTCATTTAAGAACATACAATCTTCCATAACTAAAATGTAGACACAATGACAAAAAAAAGCTAAACATTTTTGAGTACAAAAATAGAAAAAAAATTATTTTGCATGGTGAAAATAATTATTAGAAGCAAAATCAGGAGATTAATGGCAAGTAAGAAGAATGATTGGAACTTACATCACACACAAAGGGTACATGATTAATAAATAAATCTCTGAAAGAATATAGACAAAGAATATTCACATCAAAGGATGTGAATTCATTTTCCCCAGATAAATAAATACAAAAGATTTTTGATCATATTAAAAGTTACTCCACTTCAAATACATTAAGAGAAAATATTGATATGTATTAAACTATCATTTTCTAACTATAATGTTAGCAAAATTCAAAGTTTGAAAACTGTCATCCAAGCTACAATGAAACAGGCTGTGGAAGTGAAGAATATGATTTGCAGAAAGAGTAAATTGCTAAATTTAAAACAATTGTAAATTTATTCACTCTTTGACATGTGAATCTGGGAATTTTTTCTATAGCTTTGTTGGCACACCTATGAAATGACACCATACAATTTATTCATTGTGGCTTTTTTATTTTATAATAGCAAGAGTTTAAAATAAATATATCCATCCAAATTTAAGGAACTGATGACATAGAGACAGCATATTTACTAAATGGAACATTATGCAGCTGTAAAAGAAATAGTAATGAAGTTCCTTGCATATAGGGGTCCCCAAACTTTTTACACAGGGGGCCAGTTCACTGTCCCTCAGACCGTTGGGGGGCTGCCACATACAGTGCTCCTACTGACCACCAGTGAAAGAGGTGCCCCTTTCCGTAACTGCAGCGGGAGCTGTATAAATGGTTTCAGGGGGTCTCATGCGGCCCGCGGGCCGTAGTTCGGGGATGCTTACAAAATCCAAAATATATATAGTAAAAACAATAAGTGTATAAATAAATATATATGTATAGTATTATTTTGGAATAAAAAAGGGATAGATAAAATATATATGTGTATTTTAATTTTCTTGTGTTTAAAGAAACCACTGGAAGCATATATGAGAAACCAAAAAAGACCAGGCGGTGACACGATGGATAGAACATCAGACTAGGACACTAAGGACCCAGGTTCAAAACCTCGGGGTCAACTGCTTAAGCTAGGGCTCAACTGGTTTGAGCAAGGCTCATCAGTTTGAGCCCAAGGTCACAGGTTAGAGCAAGGGGTCATTCAGTCTGCTGTAGCTCCCCCCCGCCCCCTGTCAAGGCACATATGAGAAAGCAGTCAATGAACAACTAAGGAGCCACAACAAAAAACTGATGCTTCTCTTCTCTCTCCCTTCCTGTCTGACTGTCCCTATATCTGTCCCTCTCTCTGTCTCTCTCTGTCACAATAAAAAAAGTGGCTAATCATGAGAGTAGTGGACAAGGACAAGATAAAAGAGAAATATCTAAATGTAACATTTTTGATTAGTCTGATTTTTTAACCATGTGAATTATTTATAGAAAAATTTAAATTTTAAGATTGAAAAAGATTACAATAAAAAATTTTTAGTGCACAATGCTATAGAATTTAAGAATTTTGTAAGAAAAATGTACAAATAGGTATAAAACAGATGAATCTAAACAAATTTAACAATTCTTTATTCCCAGGTTTGTCAGAGAATTTTATATGCTTATCATTGTTAGTAGCCAAAAAGTAGTTTATATTTGACAGCACTTGCCAAATATGTTTAAATTTACTTTCTTTATTCCGTTATTTCTAAAAGCACCTAATAATATCTTAAGGAACAAAATTTGAGAAATTCTATCTACATATTAAAATGTTATGTTAATAAAATGTCTAACCAAGCAGCAACCTTGAAATGATAAATTTATTGTGGTCATTTGCTTAAATTGAAGGTTAAATATTGTGGTATTACTAAACATATCCTTAGTTGAACTTTATAATCTGTCCAACAAAAACAAGGGGTCATTTTAAAGTCCTGGTTTAGGAATAAGTTGTTTTCCACATTGTGTCTGGATTTTTCTCCTTGGCAACCTGTTATTACTTCCTAGAAATAAAGCACCATACTAAACCTTCTACAGCAGTTCTGTTCTTCTAAAGAATATGTAAGTAAGTGTCACAAAAGTACAGAGAAAATAGGGTCCACTTTTGGTTAAGTTGATCAGGGAAACATTATTGGAGAAAATGTACATCAGCCCATAAAGTAATATAATGAATAAAGGTTTCAAAAATGTCATTTCAAGCAAAACTGTAGGGATTCTGAGAAACAGGGTCTGACTTAGCTTAGAGGAACAGCCACAAAAATGATTTTGTTTGTTTGGTTTATTTTCTGAGATCTATTAAAAAATTCTGTTGGTTATTTTATTTCTTTCCTTAGTCATTGTCACACTGTCACATTTACTACAGCGTCATAGTAAGTTCTGATACTGGCTATGGCGAGTCCTCATTTCCTGGTCCTCCTAGAAGTCTCCCAGCTGCTCTTAGACATTTACCACATAAATATTATCAAGTTCCATATTTTTTTAAATAATTAATCTAGGTAACTTTTCACCAAAATTTTTCTGGGGTTTACATATTATTTTTTAAGGATTTGCTTTAGTAATAAATTAATGTAGTATGGCATGGTGAAAAGACGGACTTTCTAGCCTCTGCACTTTCTACCCTGGTGAAATTGGGTGAGGGGTTCCTTAAACTCTCTGAAACTCTGATTTTCATTTAAAAAAGATGTGTAGTAGTACTTACCCATAGGTTCTCTGAGGGTTATAAGTATATAAAAATTACATTTAACATAAATATAATATTTACTATAAATGTAGTATTTATATGCTAAGTGGAAATTTTGGTAATTTTTTTATGTATACAGTATGTTAAGAGCACTCTGGATGGATAATGCAAAAATGTACTAAAGGCCTTTTCATACTTCGGAAGCATATACCTGGGTAAAGAACCAAAGCATAAATCAGAACATACCTAAATTCTAATGCAGAAACTAAATGATTACACATATTTCATAATTTTAGAAGACACCACAGTTATTTCCCATCTAAGTAACATACAGAAGTAGTACTACGATCTCAGATCAGTGTTTATAATTAAGGTAGTGATGGATAAATCCTTATGCATTTATAAATAAATGTCCCTGGCATTTAAATCCACAAAGAATTGACTTTCCAACCTCAGACAGTAAATAACTACCCAAAAAAGTACATAGTTCTGTTGTCAGAAAGCCCTGATTCATTGTGCAGCCCGGTCAAACCCGTCAATTAGTCAATTTTTAGGACTGTGGCTCTGACTGTCATTTCATGGACATGTCCAAATTTAAAGTGAAATAAATTTTCATGGAATAAACTGACTTTTTTTTCCCCCAGAATGATTTGGATTTGATGTTTACATTGATTAAATTAATGATTTCCTGGGAAACAACCAACAAAATTAGTATTCTTGAATCCAGTCTGTTCCAAAGAGCTAGTTTTCGTCATAAAGGTTTTACTACATTTTGTTTTTTCAAAAGATTAAGTCAATTAGATGCTGACTAACTAGCAAAAAATGTGGATTGTAGGTTCTAACTTATACCTTCTCTAGTGGGAGAGCCTGCTGTGTTGTCCTAGGCACTCGGCAATGGGAGGTGTCAACTATTTATCTGTCACTTGAATGCTGGGATTAACAATCACTAAATTCTTCTAAGCACGGTTAGTTAGAGAGGGCCTATCATGAGTTCTTAATTCTCTAAGAAAACATTATAAAGTAGCTTTTAATTGGCCTCATGCAATGGTAAAAGATTAACCAGAGGGGAGTCTATTTAGAGAGAAAAGCATTATGTTAAACCTGGAAATGCTCTGAAACAATCTGTGTGAGAGAGATTCTTCCAAATGAAATATAAACTCTAAAGTTAATGGACATAATTTTAGGTAGTAGCAATCACCTTTGCTCACCCCTGTCCCTGTTCACCCATGTTTATGAAAGTTTTACTAATTATATGTTTTAAATACACAGAGCAAGAGCACCGTTTTTTTTTGTTTGT
Source organism: Saccopteryx bilineata (assembly GCF_036850765.1). Lineage (NCBI taxonomy): Eukaryota > Metazoa > Chordata > Mammalia > Chiroptera > Emballonuridae > Saccopteryx > Saccopteryx bilineata. The sequence continues at coordinate 129,154,630 of NC_089491.1, forward strand.
TTGTTTATTTGTTTGTTTTGCTTTGCTTTTGTCTGATCAGGACTCTGTTCAGTTATATAATTTGCCTCTAAGCCTTGCATTATATCATAGTTCTAAATAAACTAACATTTATTATTTTGTTTAACAAAGATTTAAGTTATAGCTCTATGTCAAACCCTAGAAATATAAAGATGTATAAAATAGCCCTGGCCAGATAGCTAGGTTGGTTAGAGCATCATCTTGAAGCACAGAGGTTGCTGGGTTCGATCTCTAGTCAGGGCACATACAGGAACAGCTCAATGTTCCTGACTCTCTTTCTATCTCTAAAATCAATAAAATGAAACCATTTTATAAAAATGGTGTATAACCTAATACAGTGGTACCTTGAGATATGAATAGACCAACATGCGATTTTTTTTTTAAGATATGAGCTGCGACTTGGTTTGTATTTTTGTTTGAGATCCGAGCAAAATTCCGAGATACGAGCCATGATTCAGTGATTTGGGACGCTGCCACTAGTTGGTGCGTTGGCGCAGGAGTCCAGTATCGGCGGTTTGATATACGAGTTGACTGACTCACGAGCTCAGTTACAGAATGAATTAAATTCGTATCTCAAGGTACCACTGTATTATCCCCCTTACAAACATAGGTTAAGTAGAGAAACATACAAACAATGTAAGTAGTTTATAGGGTAGATACTTTTTAAGTTCTTAGGATCTCTAGAGCAGTAGAGCAAAGGGTAAATTGAAGTGGGATGATGAAGTTGGGAGAACAATGAGGCATCTATAATTCAACAGTACAAGGTAGAGTTCAAGAAGTCCCAGAAGAAGGCAACAGCTGTGAATCAGGAGATAACACCTGAAAGTAATAATAATAGTGATAATAATGACAATAAGAGCGAAACTTATGCAGTACTCACTTGTTTCCAAGTAATATTCTAAGAACTCTCCACTTTCCACATAATAACATTTAATGTTCAGAACAACATCAAGGCCTCATTCAATTATTATTCCCATTTTACAGATGAGGAAACTAAGGCACTCAGCCATCAAGCATCTTCTCCAAGATCACCCCAATAATAAGTGAAGAACTTATCGAGCTGTAATTCAAACTCAAAGAAGGACTCCAGAATCTGCTTCTATAACTAGGAAACATAAAAAAGTAAAGAATAAGATGAATCCAGATTTCTCTCTTAGATGACTACATGAGTAGCTGGTAATATTAAAAATACTGTAAACATTAGATTGGGAAGAACATTGGGAATAGGGGAGAGAATTAATTTTATTACTTCTCTTTAGGTTGAATTTGAGACTCTTGTAAGAGATCTAAATAGAATAACTTACTGTTAAAAATAGAAATGTGGACCCAGGAGTTGAAAATTCAAGATAGGTGGCCCTGGCAGGGTAGCTCAGTTGATTAGTGTTGTCTGGATACCCCAAGGTTGCAGGTTTGATCCCCTGTCAGGGCACATACATATAAGAATAAATCAATAAATGCATAAATAAGTATAACAACAAATTTCTCTCTCCTCTCTCTCTCTCACTCTCTTAAATCAATAAATAAAAATTTACAAAGAGAATTAGAGATAGATCTTTGGAGGATCTTCTACTGAAGTCATTTACTCATCCAAGAAGGAGTACAGTCAGAAAAGACCCCACAATGAAGCTATGGAGTAGGATGTATAGGCAAAGAAAGATGAGCCTGAAAAAATTTCTGAACCTAAGTGGCCAAAGAAAGAAAAGAGACTTCAAATGTTCAGGGCTAGAGGTGGGGAGGTGAGATTCAAGGAAGTGTAAGTGTCCAGCATAGGTTAATTATAATAAGGAAAGAAAAGTGATGACTCCATGTGTTATTTAACAGTCCTTTTCCTTTTTAGGGAGAGAGAAAGAGAAAGGAAGGAGAGAGATAAGAAATATCAACTTGTAGTTACTTCACTTTAGTTGTTTAATGATTGCTTCTCATACATGCCTTGACCCTAGGGCTTATGCTGAGCTAATGACCCCTTACTCAAGCCAGCGACCTTAGGTTTAAGCCAGCAACCTTGGGATCATGTCGAGGATACAGTGCTCTTACCGGCAACCCCATACTTAAGCTGGCGACCTTGCGCTCAGTCAAGTCCACAAGTCTGCACTCAAATTGGCAACCTTGGGGTTTTAAACCAGAGGCCTCAGCATTCTGGTTCAAGGCTCTATTCACTGCACCACTACCAGTCAGGCTAACAAGTCTTAATAAGTGCAACTTTGGGGAAAACATAAGGAGAAAATTCAGATTTTAGTTGGTTAATAGCAATTCTAAATACCTGAATAAGTAACTGAATGCTTAAAATGGTACAAGTAACAGGCTCATTGTTTTACATGGTGATGGAAAGGTAAAAAAAAATAGACTGGATAGAGGGTGACGGAGGACGATCTCTCTTTGGGTGATGGGTATGCAACAGAACTAAATGACAAGATAACCTGGAAATGTTTTCTTTGAATATATGTACCCAGATTTATTGATGTCACCCCATTAAAATAAAAATTTATTTATAAAAAAAATAGACATAGCAAGTTAAATTATCTTTACTTCAAGTACAAAATTCTTCTCATGGATTTCTATGCTCATATTTGTTACTTCTATCAGGATTTTGTATCTGTTCTGAATCAAAATTTGTTATGTAAGCCAGCATCTATGTAGAATTAGAGAAAGCAGTTTAACAATCAGAAAAAATGATGCTATAAAAAAGAGGAGAAAAAAACAAGAACAAAAACATGCTAAACACATGAAAGGAAATACAAGGATAAGCTAGTAAGACAATCGTTCAAAAAGACTGAATTCATTCAAACCAAATCATTTGTTTCTATTTAGGCTCTCAGCCACAAGGAATCACTGAATGTTAGAAATGGGTTGGTACTGAAGAGATAAGAAAACCATTTTATTTTAGAGCTAAAATAATCTGCCAGAAGTCAGACAGCTAGTAGTGGTAGAATATAAACCAGAACATGTTTCCTGATTGCAATCTATGTTTTTAAGACTATCCTACAGTCTGTCCTTATAAACTTTGCTATCAAACTTGAACTTGCACAGGAAAACTTTGATATACTTAAATGAGTCAATTATATTAAGTATCCATACAAAGACTGATGACTAAATTGTTATGTTTGACTGTGTAGATGACTGAATACATTACTACACACTATTATTATTCTTGCATCTAGTAGGCAAAACATTCGTTAATTAATGAAAAGAATAGCTTTCAAAGAAGATGTGCATTTCCAAGAATTGTGCAAAAAGATAAATCATCATTACTTATTACCATTAATTTCTTGACATTCTGCCACAGTGATTATCTTCTGTAAGGAGCTGAAGAAAACCTGCATAAGAAAAATGGTCACAGGGATGGTGAGTTTTCCTCCTTGCCAATGTGAACAAGTCTATGTCCTAACTACACTGCATACAGTCCAAGTGTGATTTTAAAAGTCTCTTTAAAACAGTGCCTCAATCTTAGAAAAATAACATTTGCTTCCAAAGAAAGAAAACCAGGTAAAAGTATATAAAACTTAAAACCTTTAGATTTTTGGAAATGTGATATTGCTTTACATATAGATGGGTCAAACGTAGGCTTACAGTTGTGAGTGCACAAAACAGGGTGTGTTTTTGTATTATTTGTTATTTATTGTATTATTTTCCATACGAACAACAGTAAACCTACCTTTGCCACACCTTTTATATAATGCAGCCTATGGCTGATTATCACTTATTAGTCCACAGAAATTAGCAGGTATTTTTGTTCTGTGCATTTGTATGTATGTATGCTCTATTTCAGCTAAACAATTCCTTTTTAAAACAAGAATAAGCAGAAACTGTTATTGCTGCAACCAGAATCTGTATTTTAAGCTTCTTTATAATGAGTTATAAACTAAAACTGGAACATTTTTCATTCCTCAAACACAGGAAAATATTGAAATAATGAAAAAGCCAAGTTTTCATACTAGCAATTTTATCATTGAAACAGAAGTGTTTTAATTAGGTAAAGACAACAGAAATGTTTTAGCTGAGAATATATTCACTGTTGCTCCTATAAAATCTCTTAGACTGACAGTGAGTTTAGAGCATGTTGACACAAATCACACCAAGGATTAGGTTCAGCATTTAGTAAAATTAATTGTCAGGAGTGACAAGAAAGGGTTTGAAAAATAAGAAAACCTGCATTAAGATCAATTATAAAAATGCCAAAATAAGTAAAACTTACAAAGGTCAGGACTCAGGCTTATCATAAACAAGAATCTATATTGAAACTTAAGAGCTAGACTTTCTCAGTGAACACATAATTTCAAACTGTCAAATTAAAACTTTTTATTACAAAATAAGCTCTTCTAGAGAAAATAAACTATGAATTATGTCTTTTTTTATTGTTACTTTCACCTATTTCTATATAGTAAGTATTCAATGAGTGTTTGCTGACTAAATAATTAGGCAGGTCTCTCTTTGGCAAAACTTAGCCTAGAAATGTTTTCCCTTTAGAAAGTCTAATGAGATATTTCCCAGAGGCTTTGGTATTCCTGATAAACTTACTTAAATAATGATGGGGACCACAAGTTACTTGAGAAATAAAGGTCAGCCTCATTTATCATACCCAACTGAGTTTTGGGGAAATACTCCAGGATGTTTCTTTTTATCCACATTGTTTTTGCTGTTTTATCTTTCAAGATCAACCAAGAGAAATGAAAATGTCAGTGTGCAGAGGTATATATGTGTGTTATATGTAAATAACTAAGCAAATTCCATCAGACCTGGGTAACAACCTAGCAGTAGTGTTACCTAGAATAAGGTCCTACACTTTTTTCCAGATTTTTCTCTGGAGTCCTCAAAGTTTCTCTTATACTCTTTTTTTTTCAAACTGCCCACTTCCCCTTTCATAATTTCTATTCACTTTGCCTTACCAACCTCCCCCCCCCCCCCTCAGAGAATAACCAGTATTTTCCACTGGGAAATAGTATCAGCTAAAAATTCTCTGAGGTAATTTGAAACCAAAGTCAAATTTGGCTGAAGTGCAGAAGATCTAGTTTTCTTTAACCTAAAAATATGTAGTAGTTGGATTCCACAGAAGGATTTGGCAATGCAGTAATATGTTTCTAACCAGGGCCTAATCTCTCGCTATTACCAGTGGTTTATGGTCAAAGTATTACAGTCAGCACATTGTAAAAGACATTTGGAAGGGTGCTTACGGCCAAAATGGAATTGAAATTTTATTCCTGGTAACCTATCTGCACACATCCCAAAGGCATCCTAGATCTGGTTCTGAGATAAACACAAACAAAGGAGGAACCAGAGTAGAAAAGCAATCTATACTGGTGGTTTGTTTTCAAACTGGCTTTTTCCTTCACTTGAGCTGACAAACTAACATACAATCAAGATGAGTGCTGCCCAAAGAAGCCAGTAAAATTGAAGATATCTTACGTTGCAGTAAACTCAAAAATGTAACATTTGCAAACCACTTTTAAAGCCTATAATTTGTGCTAGAATGATTCAGAGTGATGGGCTTTTCAGACAGCTGAGTCTTAGTGTTAAACCAGGATTTAGTCTTTCCATCTAGTTTCTCAAGGCCTCCAAAGTCTAACCCGGTTGCTACACTGTGGCTAGGAGTGAGTACTCATTCATTTCTTTTTATAGAACATATGGCCCAGGAGCCTATTAGAAGCCAGGCATTGATTTAGACTATCGGAATGTAAAGATTAATAAATCATCGTTTTTGACCCTCATACATTTATTACCAGTTTAGGAGGGAAATGATAGGAAGACTCTTCGAGTGTGATAAGTGATGTGATACAAAGAAAACCAGGGAACTATGAGAAGTAAGGAACAAAAATCCATGCAATCACCGAAGGCTTCCTGGACAAAATGAGTATGGAAGAATAAGGCAGAATCTCACACAGAAAATATTCAATAATTAGTACCTATTATTACTATTATTATTAATCTTATCATTATTACCATTCTTATGTATAACAAATAAATATTTGTAGTTTCAATTGATAGTTCATTGCACATGAAAGGTAAATACTGGGTACACATTATTTTTTGGAAGTTAGTTAACAGAACATGCAGAGAAGCAGGTAAGTAAACCTTATCATGACAATTAGCAGTCTGTGCAGCTGCCAGTATTACAGTAAAGCACACTTTCACTATGTCAGGGTTCGGGAAACTTTTTTGGCTAAGAGAGCCATGAACGCCACATATTTTAAAATGTAATTCCATGAGAGCCATACAACGACCGTGTACCTTATGCATTATCCAATAAAAATTTGGTGTTGTCCCAGAGGACAGCTGTGATTGGCTCCAGCCACCCACAACCATGAACATGAGCGGTAGAAAATGAATAGATTGTAATACATGAGAATTGTTAACGTTATTATTATTTTTATTAGAGATTTGTCTGTGAGCCAGATGCAGCCATCAAAAGAGCCACATCTGGCTCGCAAGTCATAGGTTCCCAATCCCTGCACTATGTGATTCATACCAACTGTCCTAGAAAACTAACTAGATTATGATCATGTTGCAAAGAAACAATGTTCTTGGCTGTTTCAGTTTAGAGTTGTCCCTAGCATGTGGACCTCATGCTTCCTAAAATAGAATCCCCTGATACAAAATTGTGTCAATCACAGATGAGAAAGGAAGTTAGGATATAATTGAAAGTATTAGACCAGGGGTTAGCAATCTATGGCTCGTGCACCAAATCCGACCTGTGGCTTGTAAATAGTTTTATTGAAGCAGAGACTCCCATTGGCTAAGGCAGGGGTCAGGAACCTATGGCTCGCGAGCCAGATGTGGCTCTTTTGATGGCTGCATCTGGCTCACAGACAAATCTTTAATTAGAAAATTAATAACATTAAAAATATAAAACATTCTCATGTATTACAATCTATTCATCTCCTACCGCTCATGTTCATGGTTGCGGGTGGTTGGAGGCAATCACAGCTGTCCTCAGAAACATCAAACTTTTATTGGATAATGCGTAACGTACACGGGTCGTTGTATGGCTCTCATGGAATTACATTTTAAAATATGTGGCGTTCATGGCTCTCTCAGCCAAAAAAGTTCCCAACCCCTGGGCTAAGGGCTGCTTTTACATTACAAAGGCAGAGTTGAGTAGTTGGAACAAAAACTTTCTGACTCCCGAAGTCTTCACTATCTGACTTCCTACTCTTTTAGGTATCCAAGTATAAGGAGCTAATTTCAAATAATTATTAATTTGAGTCATTGTATATTCTCACTGTTTTGAGTTGTTTAGATATTATAATAATTCTTTACCTATTCTGATGAATTTTGTCAATTGATCATTCATGAACTTACCTCCCAGAAAGTATAATAAAATTTTAAAGCTTATTTTTTTAAATGTTATAACCTCTCTTTTGCCCTATTAAATTTAATTTTACCTTAAACATGATTTCTATTGACACGTGAGAGAAGAGTGCTTAGTAAAATACTTGTAACCAATTCTAGCTCATATGAACCCAGACCACTTAAGTATAATGAAACAAGAAAACAATTAACTGATTTGTAATTTACAGTCCTGGTCCAGAGTTCTTATAGTAGTAATAGATTTGAGTTGATGGTTACTAACTGCTTAAGTATCTTCACAGTACCTCGTCCAGATAGGAGGAAGTATAGAAGTTGAGGGCGTGGAATCTGTGTGTTAGAATTTTTTTGTGTGTGTGTGATAGAAACAGAAAAAGAGAGAGAGGGACAGATAGGAAAGGAGAGAGATGAGAAGCATCAATTCTTCTTTTCGGCTTCTTAGTCTCCTTAGTTGTTCATTGATTGCTTTCTCAAATGTGTTTTGATGGGGGGGGTACTGCAGCAGAGCGAATGACCCCTTGTTCAAGCCAGCAACCTTGGGCTTCAAGCCAAAGATCTTTGGGCTCAAGCCAGCGACCATGGGGTCATGTCTATGATCTTACACTCAAGCCAGGAACCCCATGCTCAAGCTGGTGAGACTGCACTCAAGCCAGATAAGCCCAGCTGGAGACCTTGGGGTTTTGAACCTGGGTCCTCGGAGTCCCAGTTTGATACTTTATCCACTGTGCCACTGCCTGGTCAGGCTCTGTGTGTAAGATTTAAAGATTCTCTTCTTCATCTCAATAAATCTCATACCCATCTGGCACCACACATAGTTATTACAGTATTATTGACTATATTCTCGGGCTATACTTTACATCCTCATGACTATTCTGTACCTATGAAGATTATTGGATTGATCACTTAGTAAGATATATAATGTCTAATCACTGGGGTGTATTTCTGAAACTAATATAACATTGTATGACAACTGCAATTGAAATATTTTAAAAAATGATTTTAAAAAAGATTCTTTTGATGGTGGGACACAACACAATGACAGTGGGATAGATAAAAGGCAGGGTTCTTTGTTACTTACAGATCCAAAGCGCAGTTGGGGCCACACACAGCGTTGCACCTGCACATGAACTGAGGACCAGCGATTTGTAGCAAGGCAGCGTATGCATGGCAACTACCATGGGATAAGTTTGTCCAGCTTCCTGTGGGATGGTTAATTTGAATAATTTCACCTGCTCCCAAAAGCACTGGCCCAGTACTTGGCCCTGGAACGATAAGGGTTGGTACATTCAGACCTGGAGTATGAGGGCCCAAAAAGTAAAGTGTTGGGAGTGTGTATCCAATCCCCTTCTTAAAAACAGGAACTAACCAGCCTCTAGTCAGGGCTTCAAAACTGGGTCAAGGTAACTTTTTTAATATATATCTATGTAACACTCTGGATTCAGACTGCTTGGATTCAAATCTGGCTACAATAGTTGCTAATGATTTGACCCAGAGTGATTCAAGCACTTTAAGACTTAGTTCTCATATCTGTTTTGTTTTTCCTTTTTGAGAGGGAGGCAGGAAGAGAGAAACAGAGAGACAGGAACATGGAGCTGCTCCCGTATAGATGTGCCCTGACCAGAGAATCAAACAGGCAACCTCACACTCTGACACAACACTCCAACCAACTGAGCTACCTGGCCAGGGCTTAATTAATTAATTAATTTGATTGAGACAGAATGAGGAAAGGAAAGAGAGGGGAGGGGGAAAGGAAACATCATTTGTTGTTCCACTCAGTTGTGCATTCGCTGGCTGCTTCCCGTGTGTGCCCTGATGAGGGATTGAACCTGCAACCTTGTCATTTCAGGATGATGCTCTTAAGCAACTGAGCTAACCAGCCAGGACCCCCAGATACTGGGGGTGTTTAGGTTATGACAGTCTCAGCATATGAGGTTTTAGTTTAAGATGCTCATTCCCATAAAAACTTAAAATATTGAGATATGAGTGTTTCGGCTTATGCAGTTAGTGTCATACTTACAAACTACATGGCCAAACTAGTTTGGTTGTGTGCAGCGGAAGAATACACAGTACAGTGTACATATAGTATATTTATGTCCTTTTCCTTTTTCTGTGGCTTAGTTGTGTTTTTATGTTCTAGATTATGATTTTACAACTGTGTTAGGATAGGTAAGTGACTCAGGCTAGAGTGTGTTTCGACTTACACCAAAATTCAGGTTACATCACTGTCGTAGGAACAGAACTGTATCCTAACTCGAGGAACCCCTGTATTTAGAACAAAAATAAAAAGAATACTTACCTTTCAGGGGCTGTTGCATAATAAAATTAAAGATCTATATCAAGTATTTGGCATAGCATGCTTTATTATTGGGACTAATCTATCTTGACACACAATGCTATGGATAGAAAACTATTACACAAAATGGGCTACAGTGGAGATTTTTTAATTATTATTTTTACTTATACCACTTTAAATATAGAAAACCAAACGTAGGCTATCTTTGATGTCTAAATTCATTTTTATTTTAACAGCTTTGTCTGTTGAAGATAGTCTAATGATCATATTCTGCTCATCACTAAATTGGTTGTACAATCAATCTAAACCAGTAGGTTATAATTTTGAGAAAATAACAAATAAAATTGTTTTATATTGATCTTTCAAAAAGAAAAGAACATCATATAATTTTAATTTTCTTCAATAGCCATAGTAGCCTAGAGCTTAACAATGGCCTCTGCTCTCTTTTTAAACTTAAAGACCTATTGATTTTTTCACTTCTTTTTTACTTTAAGAAAATAAAGACTCTAACGGAAAATAAGTTTCATCTAAAGATTCTGAACAAGACATTTAGCTAAAAACATGCATATATGATCAATTTTTGCTGTATTTTCTAAATAAATAATGTTTTAAGTACCATACTACCAGTATTTAGTCATATTAAAACATAATTTATCATTATTATAGAACATTATTTTCAGAGAAATAAAATTTAGAGTTATAAGTGTTATAGAAAATTTTAAAAATTATGGAATTATATGGAATTTTTGTATTTGTTTTTCCTTTGTGAACATAAATGACAAAATTATTAATTAAAGACTCAAATGATATTTTTATGTTGTTCTATCAATCTAAGATCATTGAGCCTATAATTTAATATCTATAGTAAAATATTGAAAGTATGCAGTATATTTATGTATAAAACACATAAATCATACAACACAAAAGCAAAGAGCCCAAAAATCACCCCACACTGAACACAGTAATAGTTATCACTGTTTATAAATCTAGATCACTCAGAGTCAACATAGAGATTTGAGGCATTCTATAATTCAGAGAGGGATGAGCTGACACTGATTCTATAGGACCAAGGAAACATAAATCTGCCCTTAGAAATGATTTGCCTAAAAAGTTAGGATCTAGACAACCATCCCATTTCCATATCTCTTTGAGACTAGATCCTGGGTTTTTGTCAAAATGAATCTGATTAAGTGTCTAAAAAATTTTATGAAAGCTTTTTACTTTCTCTTAAAATTTCTTCAGAGAATTAACATGGATAGGAAGGAGATTTGCAGAAGAATTTATTTTAAGCATCATACTAGTAGGGGGTTTGGGGGGAATGGTAAAGCCAGCTCCACCCTCAATATCTGGATAAACATTCCTTAGAGGCTAGCCAAAATCAACAATGTGTTTCTGGATTGCTAAAATCGTTTCATGACCCATCAATTGACCTTGCATCTGGGTTGGCTGCTAATATACCTATTTATTCATTCTCAGAAAAGAAAGGCTTTTGATTTTGACATAACCTTTATTTTGATTTGGAAAGTATGAACAAGTAGTGTAATGAAACTAGATTTTGTTTGCAATAGTTACTTTCATCAGGCAAGACATATTTTAGTACATTATATAAAATATATTGAGCTGACAATAATAATCCCAACAAATAAAAAGAATATCCATTTTCTGTAAGCAATAAGCAATCATCAGAAGAAGCCATCTTGCGGTTGCCATGAGACTCAGTTTTCATCCTCAAGTCATCATTTATACTTTTCCAGGTCAATTTTTGTACTGATGCAATTTGGTTCATTATTTATGCTCATGTTACAACACAAAGGTGTCATTTTAACCTTCACGGTACTCTAGAAGAACTATACCTATAACATATCAAAATGAAGGGCCAAAATCAGAAAATGATCTGGAAACTTGATTCCTTGAACAGAGTATAGAATAATGGAGAAAGTATAAAGCATTTATTTATATAATGTGCTCTGAATTTTGTATAACTCTAATAGGTTACTTTTGAGAATAACACTTTATTTTCTCATCAAAAAAGAAAAAAAATGGAGAGCAGGTGAGGGAAGAAAGGCAAGAAGGAAGGAAGGAAAGAAAGAAAGAAGGAAAAGAAGGAAAAAGGGAAGGAAGGAAGGAAGGAAGGAAGGAAGGAAGGAAGGAAGGAAGGAAGGAAGGAAGGAAGGAAGGAAAAAAGGAAGGAAGGAAGGAAAAAAGGAAGGAAGGAAGGAAAAAAGGAAGGAAGGAAGGAAAAAAGGAAGGAAGAGAAAGGAAATTTCAAATAGTATATGTCTTTTTCAGAACTCCAGAAATCCTCTATGTTGTCTGCCTGACTTTTCCTTATTTTTTTATGTTAGTTAAGCTTCAAAGAGCTTTAGATGGCCTCTTTTGATCAGTGAAGAAAATTGAATACTTTTACCCTATGCTATACAAAAAAATAAATAAATAAAGCTTCATAAATCATCTGCCAAGTGCTATATAAATTTCACTTTTGGCTCATTTTCCCATTGTGTACTTGTGAGAATTCATTCTAAATATGCACTTTCTGGCACACAGAAGGCTGAAATTTTTGTACCTGTTGGTTAAAAACAATTTGAAGTGATCATAGTTCTTGCAAAAAGCCACCTATTACAGCTTCTCTATTAGCAAAACCTTGCCACTCTACAATGTATCAGGGCCAACTCCTGAGAGTCCTTTTGAAGAAATGCATAAGAAACGGAATTGGTAATAACAGCACATTCAACATATCATATAGATGTTTGTTTTTAATGTTGTTAGTACACTGGGCACACTGTCAAAGTTAATAGATAAGTTATTTGAAGTTTGGAACTTTCAGCAGACAGTAAAAGAGGTTAATTGATTTATACCAACACAGATAAAGGGGCTTTTGTATAGCTGAAAATTGGTTAAAGCAAATTTGTCTAGCATGATTCTAACTAGGAAAGACGTTAAGATGAATGCTTCTTATTTCAACATTATATAGAATTTACTGTAAAAAAAAAAAGGAGCATTAGAATAAGAGTCAGGAGGAGATTTCCACTTTGTAATTGAATTAATCATGTGACTTTGAAAAGGTTATTTTAAATACTTTCAGCCTCAGTTTCTTCAACAGGAGAATGGGGTACTTTTATTCAATCTGTTTAGTTAATAAGTATCTAATGTAGCTAAATGAGATAATGACAAAGACCATACTTTGAAAATTATTCACAGACATGATCAGGTATTTTTTTAAAAAATGAACTCATTAAAATGAGCTCTTAGAGACCATATAGCTACTAATCTACTGCAAGCAAAAATAAGTCAAAGTATTTTGGACATAAGTGGGGCACAAAGGTCACTGAAATATTTCCATGGATGTCTAAGAAGGTAAGAGGAGACAGAGGTATATAAATCATCGCTACCTACACCGTCACTGTTTCTTCTCATGCTGACGTCAAGTTGGAAAGGTTGCCCATCTCCGAGTTAAGCTTCGCTCTCAGACATAAGACAGATGAAGCAGGTTATCAGCAACTGGTGTGGGGCGGCCAGCTTATAACTTTTTAGTTTACAACAGGATCCTTTCCAAATTCCACTATAAATCTAGACACTTGTAGTTTGTATAACTGTTTTTTTTTTTTTTTAAATATAACTTCTATTTACAAGCATATGTCTGGAGTGGGGAGGTGAGGATAAAAAACAATTTATATTGGGCCTCTTTGTATCCCATTTGTGGCAAAGAGCAGAATTGATGACCAAACCAAACCTATAAAAATCAGGAGTTTGGGCCAGAAGCTAAACAGCATCTTACAAATAATACTCACAAATCTTTCCTGAGGTGACCTGGGTTATAAAAAAAAATAAAAAACCCTTCTTCTTAAAAGACCATAAGAACTAAAGTGTTATCTTTTCTGCTGAGGTTAGAATTGTCCGTGACCTTAGAGCTGGCAGGGATGGAAAAACCATGTCGAGCTTTAATATGCTCCTCACAGGGCAGTTCTTTCAAAGGAATAAGTGCACATGTGATTCTGATGACCTCAGATGAGATAGAAAGGTGTTACATTAGAGGGGAAGACAAAGCCTTTACTGAAACCTTTTGCATGCAGAGTGCTAAAGATACTGCCTACACACTATATAAATTATACAGGGTTTTCCAAACTTATAGCTGCCGGTTTTAAGTAAGCTAACGCCAGCATGGCTATAGGATTTTGTTGTTTTGACCTCCAGTGGCAAAAATAACAAGGCATGAATTTTGAATTCAGGGTGACGGGAGTAGGAAGTATTTTCCAGCAACATTCTCCTCAAGGGATATGAAATAGTAAACAGCAACATATATATTTAAGCTGTGTCTGTAAATAAAAAGTTTTTCTGGGACAAAAGTAGATAATTAAGTGTTTGAAAAGCATAAAGTAGAGACATGTAACAGCATCATTAAATACAAAGAAAATTAGGCAGACTGGAATAACAATATGCTGAGATAGGCTGGTCTAGCCTAGATTCAAACAGTAGCGAAAGTCTGGAAGCATTTTGCCTTCCTTTGATTTAACTTTTATATATCAGCACATTTTTTAAATGACCCTTCTAAAGCCACTTCTTGAGACAAAAGGTAGAATCCTGGAACTCATATTTCAGCGTCAGAAAAATTAGCTTTCCCCAAAAGACTAAGCATTTAAAAGAATTTAAAAATAGTTTTGAAAAACAATATATATATATATATTTAAGTATATATTAGATATAAATTTATAATATATATTCAGAATGTTATATACACATATATGTATATGTGTGTATATGCACACATATATACACAAATTTTTGTCAAAAAATAAAAAGTCATCATTCACATTTCACAAGCAGTTGATTAATTGACAGAGTCATTTCAGTGAACTCAAGTAGTTGTTATGGACACATATCAAATGTTTAAATTTTCTCAACTTGTTATTATGTTGGAAATACTCATGTGGTGGTAAATATATAGCTATCTTAACCATTGTTGTAATAAAAACAATAATAAAAGAAAAAAATAATATTCAACTACACACATACCCTTTTGAAGAATATAGCTCTGTTACTAAAAAACAAAAACAAAAACAAAAATAAAACTCAGTTTAACTATCTTAATGCTTATGGAAAGTGGAGAATAGTTTCAAGAGATATTTTTCTAGGGATAACTCCAGAGAACAGCTTTCAAGTGTTTACACTGTTCTCATGAACTTAACTCACACTTTTTTTCCTATTAATTTAGTGGGTGGCAAAAACTACAAAGCATACACATTTTCACTGTATTTAAAACATCGTTTGTTTTAAATTATGAAAGAATAATGTACTCACTTTTACATTACACTACTACTGTTTTGTTTTTACCTTTTTTCTTTTTGTTTTTCCCAGTTTTAACCAGTGGGAGAAATGCAAGGCAGTGTAACGGGAAGACTCTTATAGTTCACTTCGCCCGATTTAGCCTTGCAATCGCTGTTCTGCTGATGACGTTGAGCTTCTTCTATTTTCCCCTCTCACATTGAACTCATATTTTCTCCCTTCCTTTGGGAACTTGTACCATTAAGTATGGAGTTTTACACTTTTATCTTCAGAATATTTCTCTCTACTGGTTTCCACCCATGTATTCTCATAAATATACATATGTTTATGTTTCCTTCGCTCAAATCATACAATAGACACACAAACTTACAAACTTTTCCTTGATCTTTTCTCCTTTAACCTACTATCCTGTTTCATTTTTTTTTTAATTGAGAGGAGGGGACATAGAGAGAGACACACTCTCGCATGTACCTGGACGGGAATCCGCCTTGCAACCCCTGTCTGGGGCTGATGCTCAATCAACCGAGATATCCTCAGTGCCTGGGGCCAACACTCAAAACAACCAAGCCACTGGCTGCTGGAGGAGAAGAGAAAGATGGAGAAGGGGGAGAGTGAGGAGGAGAGAAGTAGATGGTTGCTTCTCACGTGTGCCCTGACTGGGGATCGAACCCAGGATGTCTGTACACTGGGACACACTGTATCCACTGAGCCAACCGGCCAGGGCCTCTTTATTTTAATAATCTCATATTCTTTCAGGTCCTCAAAAACTCTATGGCATTCAAAAATGCTTTGGCATTCCATGGTAATGATAAGCATGTTTAGATCCAGTGACACAGAGTTCTACCTCCAGGTAAATACCCCAGAAATATTTTTTACACTTGGACAACAGGTAATATGCAAAAATTCTTAGAGCTGTCTTGTTAATAAAGCAAAATTCTGGAAACAAACCAAATATCTAATAAAAGTATAAAGAAATTTTTATATCTATTATATTGGAAAACTATACAATAATGAAAATTTACTTCAACCACAAGAATGAGTATGGATGACTCTCAAAACATGTTGAATAAAAATGTCATAAAATAATATACATAATAATTTTGGATTCAAATAAATTCATAACCTAACAAAACTTAATATATAAACTAGTATATATATATATATGTCAATAACATTAAGTAAAATAAGTAAATAACACAAAATTCATAATAGTAGTTATTTATTAAATATATAAAGAGCATATTATATATGTGGTGTGTGTATGACATTTTTAACAATTCTATAGTGTTATTTATATATATAAAAGAAAAAAATAACAGATACATAAAGTCTTTTGAAAGTATCAGTAATGTTATATTTCCAATAGAAAGTGAGGTGGTAAGTACAAGAAGTTTATATCTAAACTTTTATGGTATGATACATATTACAGTTTAAAAACTCTAGATCTCTCTTGTTTCTATTCCTTTATATAGTACTCAGCTAATAGCATTTTTTTTTAATATTCTTGTACCCCCACCTATGTTTACTGGCTAACTCCAATTCAAATTCCCAGTTTAAGGATAGGATCTCTTCTCTAGGGAGTTCTTCCACCTGACTGGTGGTGGCACAATGGATAAAGCCTCTATCCCTGACACTCTGGTTTGAAACCCCAAAATCACTGGCTTGAGCACAAAATCATCAACATGATCCCAAGGTTGCTGGCTTAAGCACAAAGTCACTGGGGTCACTGGCTCAGCTTGAGCCTCCCCCCTCCAACAAGGCGTGTATGAGCAACTCATCTCTCTCCTCCTCCCTTCTATCTTAAAAAAATAGGTCTTCTCCTTTGTTATATTAGCACGTATTATCTTGTGCTTAATCTCCTTTGGTATTTGCTCACTTGTTAAATGGCTGTTCACCAGGTTCTAAACTCCATGACAAAACATAGTACTTAGCACAGAAACTGAAACAAAATAAAGATCAGGCCTTGGCTGGTTTGCTCAGTGGATAGAATGTTGGTCCACTGTATGGATATCCTGGGTTTGATTCCTAGTCAGGGCACACTAGAGAAGCAATCATCTGCTTCTCCCTCACCGCTTCTCCCCTTCTCTCTTTCTTACCCTCCTGGGGCAGGTAGCTGGATTGGTTCAAGGGTTAGCATAGGCTTTAGGTCAGGGGTTGGGAACCTGTGGCTTGTGAGCCAAATGTGGCTATTTTGATGGCTGCATCTAGCTCGCAGACAAATCTTTAATAAAAAAAATAATAACGTTAAAAATATAAAACATTCTCATGTATCCATTCATTTCCTACCGCTCATGTTCATGGTTGCTGGTGGCTGGAGCCAATCACAGCTGTCTTCCAGGACAACACCAACTGTTTATTGGATAATGTGTAATGTACATGGGTTGTTGTGAGGTCAGGAAGTAAACTTCCCTCCTTTTAATCAAGTAGTCAGCTAGCTAATTGCAGAAACCCTTTTGATGAAGAAGATGGTTAAAAGAAATAAAGATGAGGAGTATCATACTTTTCACAGGAATGGACAGAGGAATTCGCCTTTGTGGAGAGAGCAGGTTCTGCAGTGTGTCTAATATGCAGTGATAAAATTGCATCGATGAAACAGTCAAATATAAAGCGGCACTTCAACACATGCCATACTACATTTGCATTGAAATATCCAGCAGGGGACAGCAGGAAGAAAGCATGTCGAGAGCTACTGTGCAGAGTGCAAGCTAGTCAGCAGCAACTCCGTGTTTGGACCCAACAAGGTGACTGGAATTTGGCTAGCTTTGCTGGTGCTTTAGCAATTGTGAGAAATGGAAAGCCATTCACAGATGGGGAGAATGCCAAAACATTCATGCTTGATGTTGCCAATGAACTCTTTGACGACTTTTCAGATAAAGACAAGATAATCAAATGAATAAAAGACATGCCTCTGTCGGCAAGAACTGTTCAGCAAGTGACCCTGCTCAACATCTTGATCTCCAGCAGCTAGCAGGCTTCACATCT
The DNA here is from genome assembly GCF_036850765.1 of Saccopteryx bilineata. Taxonomy (NCBI): domain Eukaryota; kingdom Metazoa; phylum Chordata; class Mammalia; order Chiroptera; family Emballonuridae; genus Saccopteryx; species Saccopteryx bilineata. The sequence goes on from NC_089491.1 coordinate 129,172,502, forward strand.
AATCTCCTGTAGTCATTCAAAGCGCGCTTTGAAGAATTTTGTGAGCGCACTCATCTTTTTAAGTTCATCACCCATCCACACAAGTGTACAGTGGACAGCGCCAACCTGAGTTACATCTTTGGTGTCTCCATCAGGGATTTTGAGCTACAAGCTGCTGACCTGAAGGCCTCAGACATGTGGGTTCAAGTCACTGCATGAAGATTTGGAAAGACTTGCACGACAGCAAGCAGAGTTGGCGAGCAAACACAAGTGGGGAGAAATGAAAAACTTCAACCCATGGACCAGCTGATTATCAAAACTTGGAACGTGCTTCCCATCACATACTACACACTGCAGCATGTGAGTATTGCTATACTGACAATGTTTGACTCTACGTATGCATGTGAGCAGTCTTTCTCACATCTAAAGAACATTAAGACCAACCTACAATCACGTTTAATGGATGGAAGTCTCAACACCTGCATGAAGCTTAATCTCACCACATATCAATCAGACTACAAAGCCATCAGCAAAACCATGCAGCACCAGAAGTCGCATTAATGATAAGAAGTACTTTATTCCTCATTGGTTAGCAACAGCATAACAACATTTTTAAAATGAATTCAGAGACTTATTGTACTTTAAAAGTGTTGGTCTTATATAAAATGCACACATTACTTTTATTTAGTGTTAAACATATTGTATGACTCTCACAGAATTACATTTTAAAATATGTGGTGTTCATGGCTGTCTCAGCCAAAAAGGTTCCTGACCCCTGCTTTAGGTACTAAAAATAGCTTGGTTGATTTGAGTATCAGTCCCAGACGGGGGTTACCAGGTGAATCCCAGTCGTGGAGCATGCGGGAGTCTTTCTCCACTATCTCCCCTTCTCTCACTTAAAGCAAGCAAGCAAACAAACAAACAATAAATGATCAAGAAGTATTTTTTGAATTGAATTATTTTTTTTTGGTCAAACTTTTATGAGCAGTTTATGATCAACATAAAAGCTCCTCAGGTCAAATCAACTCTTCATTGTTCTAGAACATGACTGCTGTTTTCACAAATCTGTTATGTATGCTTTTCAGAGAGGTTACCAGTGACCTCATTTTTGTTAGTGTGAATTCTTAACCATTTGACCTTCTAATATTTGATACTCCTAGTGAAAACATTCAGTAGTTTGCTTAACCTTTACTGAATGTCTTGTATGTGTCAGAAAGGTGAAAACTCTTTCTTTAGATACTATAACATATTTTTCGCATAGTTGCAAATACTTTGACTACTCCAACTTTTCTTCTCTGAGTTCCATGTGCTCTCTTGTTTTTGCCAAGGGTTATTCCCAGCCCTTGACTCTTCCTATTCTATACACTGCTCTCACTGGTGATTTTCCTTAGTTACACTGGTTATCATCACTTATACTTTCACAATGTCCTTCTTACTGCCCCGTCTTGAATCACTTCTGTGCTAAGGCACCACACTTACCTTTCTTTAAAAAAAATCATGTTATTCCTGCTTTAAAATGTGTCATTTTCTCATATTGGTTATAGGATGCAACATAAATTCATTAGTCCAAACCATAAGGTTTTTCAAAATCTCTCATAAACTTCTGCAGCCTCATTTTCAGGTATTTCCCATTGTCTTCTATGCCCAAACCACCTCAAATTATGTGACTTTCCCCCCCCAAGTGAGAAGCAGGAGGAGGCAAACAGACTCCCGCATGCGCCCAATCAAGATACACCTGCATACCCACCAGGAGGCGATGCTCAGCCCCTCTGGGGCATTGCTCCACTGTAACCGGAGCCATTCTAGTGCCTGAGGGGAGGCCATGGAACCATACTCAGCTCCCGGGCCAACTTTACTCCAATGGAGCCTTGACTGTGGGAGCAGAAGAGAAAGATAGAAAGAAAAGGGTGGAGAAGCAAATGGGTGCTTTTCCTGTGTGCCCTGGCCAGGAATCGAACCCAGGACTTTCCCATGCCGGGCCAACGCTCTACTGCTGAGCCAACATGCCAGGGCATGACATTTTTTTGTAATATTCTATAATTACTTATATACATATCTCTGTTCACATCCCACCTTATGCTAAAAGTTTATTTTACTTTGCTTCTTTGTTTATATAATTACAAAATCAAAGATACTAACTTGGAGAAGAAGAGTTGTCAGAAAACCACTTACAAATCTGACAAATAATATATTGAACCCTTGGTCAGGTAAATTTGTTCTACATGCATAATTTTACATAGAATTTAAAGGAATCTGCTTTGCCTTATTTATTTCTCAAGAATAAAAATGTGTTGAATTATTTAAATATGCATTAAAGTAGATCCGAATCTACTTTAACTGGTATTTTTATGGAAAAGAGAAATTTAGACACAGAGACATGCACGCAAGGAGAACATCTCCTGAAGATGAAGACAAAGATAGGTGCGATATTTCTAGGCCAACAATTGCCAGCAGACCACCAGAAGCTAGAGGAGAGGGGCATGAGACAGCTACTTCCTCACAGTTCTCAGAAGAAACCAACCCAGTATCTTGATTTGTGACTTCTAATCTCCAGAACTGTGAGATGATAGATTTCTGTTAGTGAAACCAGTGTGTGGTACTTGGTTATAGCAACTTTACAAATTAACACTAACTCTTTGCGGAGAAGAAAAGCAGATATTGTGTAAAAGTGATGAACTCTTCTTCCTTCCACTGAAATAGAAAAATCTTGCTGTGTGCTTCCTTGTCTTTATAGAGAACCCAAGTGAAATGGTTTCAGAAAAATGTTGAATAAATTGATAATGTTATTAATTTTCTCATGCTTTAAAAACAGATGATACCGTCTCTATCCAGGTGTTAAGCAGTTGGGCATTCCACAAAATGATACAAACATTCCCTAAAGTCAAATTAGAGAACATTAGAAGTAGCAAAGTTCAGAAGATAATTACACGAGAAAAACAGTAACATGTGAGATTATGAAAAGCTAGCAGGTTAAAACCACACAGTTGTTATGAATCATCATTTCTCAACAACTCTTTAGTCTCTTTTTCAACCTTAACCATTCTACAAACATGCATTATGCATTACTCCAGGTTAGGCATTATACTAGAAACTAAAATACATGGAATAATAAAAATGGTCTCTGACCTTGAGTTTCATTATCTCAAACATTATATTATTTTTTATATTTATTTCCCCATGAGAGGCATAAGTGAATAATTTATTCCTTACTTCTCTACATACACGCTAAATGTAAATTTAAAGGAAACAAGCTAGCGGTATGTAGAGTCTAAGCTTGAGCATCAATATTATCAACTAATACCTTGATGAGTTTAAAATACAAAAAGGCCTGACTAGGTGGTGGTACAGTGGATAGGGCATTGGCCTGGGACAATGAGAACCCAGGTTTGAAACCCCAAGGTCTCCAGTTTAAGCATGGACTCATCTGGCTTGAGCACAGGGTCGCTGGCTTGAGCAGGGGTTCATAGACATGATCCCATGGTTGCTGGCTTGAGCCCAAAGGTTGTTGGCTTGAGCCCAAGGTCACTTGCTTGAGCAAAGGATCACTGGCTCCGCACTTATGAGAAAGCAATCAATAAACAACTAAAGTGCCACAACTACGAGTTGATCCTTCTCATCTCTCTCTTCCTTCGTGTCTGTCTCTGTCTCTCTCTCTCTCTCACTAAAAAAATAATAATAATAAATAATAATATAAAAAACAAAAAGGATAACATAAAATGTTACTATGGGCATTAGAAACCTGATAAAAATACATTTTTTAATAAAAGTGTTGCATGAAATAATCATTGTTACTTCTATAAGCTACTAAATTATGATTTTGTTGCAGTGTATTGAATGTCATAAGGTTTGTAAAATCCAATTGGATAGGAAAAAGAAAACCTTGGCTGATATCTAGTGAAGTATAAATCTGAGCTGTTCAGGTAGTCCCTACTTTCTAATGTATTCTTCATTTTCTCTTTCTATCTTTCTTTCTTTTTTTTTTTTTTTGAAAGAGAGGGAGAGAAGCATCAATTCATTGTTCCACTCAGTTGTGCCATTGATTGCTTCTCATATATGCCCTTTTGAACTGATTGAGCCCTGACTGGAGCTAGAACTGGCAACCTTGGAATTGAGCCCTAACCGGGCCTAGAGCCCTAATCGAACCTTGAATCCACAACCTTGTGTGTGTGTGTGTGTGTGTGTGTGTGTGTGTGTGTGTGTGTGTGTGTGTGTGACAGAGATATATATAGAGAGAGACAGAGAGAAGTACAGAAAGGAACAGACAGGCAGGAAGGGAGAGAGATGAGAAGCATCAATTCTGCCTTGTGGCTTATTAATCTACCTAGTTATTCATTGATTGCTTTCTCCTATGTGCCTTGACAGGGGTGGAGGGAGGGCTATAGCAGAATGAGTGACCCTTTGCTCAAGCCAGCGACTTTGGGCTTCAGGCCAGCAACCTTGTGCTCAAGCCAGCAATCTTGGGGTCATGTCTATGATCCCACACTCAAGTCAGCAACACTGCACTCAAGCTGGTGAGCCTGTGCTTAAGCCAGCAACCTTGGGGTTTCGAACATGCGTCCTCTGTGTCCCAGTTCAATGCTCTATCCACTGTGCCACCACTTGGTCAGGCGAACCTGCAACCCTTGAACAAGCTAGCAACCTCAGCACTCTGGAATAACACTCGATATCCACTGCACCACTGGCCAGGGCTCTAATGTATCTACAGCAGAAGTTCAATGGATGTATAGCCATGCCTAAAATGCTGAACACAATTTGAAAGGAATGTGCTCACCACTGAGCAACTGGCTCATGGAACTTTTTAGTCTACCTGAGAAGAAAAATGTGTTCTGTGAAACTAATGTTTGAAATATAGAGATTTTAAAGCTAATTTTACATTGTTATTGATATATATGCGTAATAAAACAAAGCACTTACATGTCCACAAACATTTTAAAAAGTGGTATTTACAAAAGGAATAAGAGAGCTTTTAAATAACAGTTATTTTAAAACATGGTATTCTTGTTAAGAATTTTTAGATATCTATTTGCTTTACATTAAATATAACTTTCTAAAGTTTTTTGTTTTACATTTTCTAAAAGTCACAGACAACAACCAGCTTCATACAAATCCTCTATAGCATACTGAATATGCTCATAACAGGAAAAAATTATGTTTTCCTTCATTATCAGACACACTCATCACCACAGAGGAAATGCTTTGAGTGGGTATGAGTGAATGTATGAGCCATAAAATCCAAAAACCTAATTTCTCAGAGTAATTATTAATTTTATTTTTGGAATCACAGAAAATATCCTTCAGACAATATTACATGTAAGTTTTATTGAAGAAAATATAACTATAATCAAGTTTCAGTTGTATTACATGTATCAACAATAAGTGGGTAAAGGGAAAAAAACAAGTAAAACTTATAGTTGAGTATTTTCAACAATTATGAAGTCTTTAAATTTATAAAATATGTACAGCAATGTTTATTCATTAAACTTTAACATTTTATGTATTATGAATTACTAGATTTTAATCTCAATTTTACAAGTGAGGAAATAAGATAAACCTCAAGGGAATGCAACAAGTAGCTCAAGGTCAGATACCTTGTGTCAGAGCTGAGGTCTTATTGTATCAAGTCCAGGACTCTTCATCCGTTTAACACAGTGACTGAAAATATCATCAAGTATGGAAAAAATATCAGTCCTTCCAGGAGAACAAATCACCTAAAGTAATTTGCAAGAACTGGAAAGAACATGATACATTATGTGTTATCCTCTAAATTCCCAGTAGGCATGATATTACTCTCAATAGATCTCAACAAATACACATTAATAAATAAAGAACAGATCTTTTTAGCCAACATTTCCTATAGAATGTAAATTAAGAATGGGAAAGCTAAATTTAGCAAGATCTTGTCATCCCCTTGAGTAACATTACCCCAAAGATAATGACTCTGAGTTTGCTCTTTTAACAAGTAGTTGTCTTACCTAAGAGACACATGGTCTAAATCAGTAACTCTTCATACACATGGCAGAGGAAACCCATGAGACCTTTCAACCTGCCATGTTATCCCACAGCTACTACACAGCCATTCCTACCTGGTTCATTACTGCAGGAACCTAAATTTCCCCTACACATAGGCAGTTAACACACCCCACAGCCAAGTATTTGAGAAAGAAACCAAGAGTTCACCCATCAGTGATGTTTAATCAGACATTCTGCCCCCTTCCTTTCCTAAAGCCATCATCAAAGCACCAGGGTAAAGAAAGCTAGTTGTGAACTTTCAGTCTAAATTATGATAGAGAGCTTAAAATGGTCATAATTGATTTTTCTGATAAATTCTGAAAAAACAAATATTTTAAAAAGATGCATAAGTTAGATACTAAGTTTGCAGATAGAAAAATTTATTATTAGGTAGAGAATAAGGAACTCAATGTGTTTTTTAGTTTAGAAGGAAGATTAGTCCACCTCTGCATAAAGAGTGCTACACAGTGCAGAGATTAATATGAGTAAGCGTGGATTTTATAATCCAGTTTTCCTTAAAATGCTCTATGGACTCTAATGCCAGTGGCTGTCATCACAGCCATGCAGATGCAGGTTCTTATTGGATTCAGGCAGATGGTAAAGGAACTGTGGAGCCAAAAAAAGGTGGGCCATTCTGTTTATTAAAGTCTCCTCCCGGCAGACAAGCAAACAGGCAGGGAAGACCATTTCCCTCTCACTCAGGGCTCCCAAGCCCCAACTCATTCTCCGGACTCTTCTGGACTCACAGGCTGCCACCAGCCTCAGCATCCTCTCCTTCTGCTCCCTCTCTCTCTCTCTCTCTTAGTAGAACAGGCTGGGGAAAAAAATCCCTTCTCCAGCAAACAATAGCAAAAAATCTCCCCTTCCAAGCAGGAAGGCAATCCACAATTTGCAATCTGCTGCCCTGAGGGCAAGTGTCATAGCCTTCCATAGACTATACACACAGGACATTGCCCCACGTCAATGCAAAGGACAAGCGAGCGAACTTAACTCGTTTGTTTCACACTTGAAACACATTGGTTTGCCCAACAGACTTATAAGGAGTAAATATGGAGGCTAAACCATAAGTAAGCAGAAAGTGAAACAAATTTTGAAGACATTTAGTAAAACAGAATTCAGCAACAAATAAAGTGGTTCACATAGAGATTTTAGATTTCTTTGTTGAATGATCTGGGAAAACAATTTTGCTCTAGTTTGAACAGTTATAACAATGCTGATGAACTTTTTCAATTTAGTCCATCATACATTTTATTGAATGTCAGAGAGGTATAAGTCCATCAACATATAGTTTGCTATTGAAAATTAAAAGTTAGATTAAAAATAGCATATTTTCCAAAGAAATTGAATTCTGATGTTTTTCTTTCTTTGTTATGGGGTAGGTTTCAGTCACAACTGCAAGAAAATAGTAGCAGACAGCAAGAAGAAATTTCTGATATTCTGAGACTTACATAGAGAAAGAGGTAAATAGATAAATTGGAGTAACTGTTTTTGAAAATGTATACATATTATATATTATACAGTATGTTATAACGTAATATGTAAAATAATTTTAAATTATTAAGCATGTAATACTTGAAAGTGATGTTTGCAAATTATTTTTGCTGTCAGATGAACATTGGCATTTTAAACAAAATTATAACAGAGTAGTTACTATTTGAATAATAATACACATTTTAGATAAAATAGCATGTTAGATTAATATAACATATGAAACTCTGTATTTTTTATTTTTGTAATGATTTTTACAGAAAATGACCATTTTATATTTCTGATTACAACTATTATTCTCCATGAGACCCCCCTGAAATGTTTCTACATGTAAGATGTGTTAAAACTCTATTAAAGAAGTCAGTCAATTATAGATAATCCATTGGCTAAATGAGGTTTCTACCAACAGCTTGAAATAAGATTTTAGATTGAATCTATTCATGAAAATGTGTTTGCTATTGATTGGTACTTAGAGATCTTGATCATTTCATTTTAATTTTAAAACTATAGTTAGTATCCCAAACCTCTACTTGAAACTACTTTGATTAATCTTTTTCCCATGGGAACCAAATTGTTACTTCCTTATAACCACTTTTTAATTTTCAGGGTTAACTTTAAAGTGTGAGTTGTCAAGTACTCATTCCTGCTGCCTCCTGTCAGGCTGTATGTAATCCCACACTGAGCCTTGTCAGAGGTCACTGAGCGCCCGACTAACGCCCTTCATTACAGGGGAAAGCAGAATGTCTCCAGCACACCAAAGTCAGGAGACACACAGCAGAACCAGGCAATACTTTTACAAAATCAAACTGTAAATCTATGAAATCTTAAAAGTTGCTTTCCATGTATTTCCAATTATTCAGAATACGAGTTACCATATTTGTACTCACTTGGCATTATTTTTCAGTACCTAGTCAATTTTGGAATTAAAAATTTCAAGCTATGAATAATAGTGGATGACTTACTGATATGAAAAAGTACTTATACCAGTAGACCTGTTTCTTTCTCACAGTTGTTTCCTTAAATTAATATTTGAGGTCTATAAATTTTTTTTCTTGATATTTAATGTATTGTTATAAGAAAGCAATCAGTGAACAACTAAGCTGCCACAATGAAGAAGTGACAGCTTCTCTCTCTTCCTGTCTGTCCTGGTCTATCTCTCTCTCTGTATTTTGCTAAAAACTATATACAGTCACATTTATTCAAATACCTAAAATTCTTCATATTGAAATTTACTTTAATATGAAATATAGAAAGTGTTTAAATTTCAAAAACGTTATCTGTGGAATCCTTTGATACATGAACATTTGGTTGTCTCAATAAGATATGATTGAGCAAAAATATTTGCCTACCATTGTGTAATAGACTTTTCAGAATCGTTCTTTAAGCAAACCCCCAAGTATTTGTTCTCTGGTCTTGGTGATGATGTTTCTGTTATTGTTATGGCTAAGCCTTGAACAATCTTGAAAGACTATTTTTTTAGTTAGAAAGATACTAATGTTTATTGTGAAACATGCTAAGAAATATTTTCTTGTCACTTCCATTGACAGATCTGAATAATCTTAACAGAAGCTAGGAGTAAATATGAGTTTATGAAACCATTTTGTTTTAAATAAACTAAAAGAAGTATTGCTCCTTCATTAGTTTCAGTTATTTTTAGAAAAGTATCAATATTCTTAATTACATTTATCAAATTACATAATATATAATATATATAATATGTAACTACATAAAATAATATAACATATAATTAAGCTACCATACTCTCTATTGAAAAGTAAGTTATCACTTTGAGAAAAACGTCTTTTCTTTAGAAAATGGCTTTATAAATGTTACCTGAAAATGTAATTTTTAAAAAAATTTTTTTTACAGGAACAGAGAGAGAGTCAGAGAGAGGGATAGATAGGGACAGACAGGAATGGAGAGAGATGAGAAGCATCAATCATCAGTTTTTTGTTGTAGCACCTTAGTTGTTCATTGAGGTATTTTCTATCTTCTTAGTAGATTAATAATATACTTTTATGGTTTAAGCAAATGAAAGATCAAGAAAATATGTACTATGAAGAGTGAGAAAATTGCACATATTTCACCAAGAACAACAAAAACTTGAAGGTCAGCAAGGCAGGCATCCAAGGTTTCTTGAGCATTTTACTGGCTGTTCTGTAAAAAAGGTATATATTCTTTCTGTCTTACACCAGCATGTAAAACTAGTACTAATGGGTAGAAGTTAGAGAAATGAATATTTTGATTCAGTTGGAAAGATCTGAGTAATCTAAAATGGAAAAAGTTAATATCAAAGAATAAAGAATTTATCTCTGGAATGGTTTAAGAAAACTGGGTGACAATAAAAAATCAACAGAAATTTCTGCAGTAGGAGAGGTTTGAGGTTATACAGCCAGTAGGACCTCTTTTAACCCTAGAATTCTTAGCTTTTATGTTAAGCTACAATATTAAATAATGCAAACAAATTATGAACTTTGAGATAAAAAAATAAATCTCTATAAACTGACTCTATGACTATTATTTGCTACAAGCTTTAACTAGAAATCTGAAGTATATAAGAATAAAGAAAAGCCTTTCATAAGATCTTTTAAAATAATAAATTGGCAATGAGTATATATATTTTGACTTTTAAAAATACTACTTGCTGGTTTATTTCTTTGCTACATTTTGTTTATCCAGGCCAGAGCAGGGAAAATAGACTATAAGACTAGAACATTTTTATAACCTGAAAGAAGGAGGGGCTTCAATAAATAATGAGGAAACATCAAAAGGATAAAAAAGCCAATATGAAAGGGGCTACCAGTGACCCAATTTGTGACCATTTGAGTATCAAAATAATTGATAGAAACGGATTATAAGGCATTTTTAAAAATTGGAAATGCTGAGACTATTTGTTACAAATACACTTCTTGTAAAAATTAGGGAATATTTTATTGCTTCATATTCATTTTGAAATGTCCCGGTGACATCACGGAAATGGCGCCATGAGCAGCGAGTCCAACAGCTCTCCCCTAAATCACAACAAATTTATCAACTAGAAACAGAAAAATTTATCCTCGGAGCATTCCGGAGTTCCACACAAACTGATAGCGAAAGGACTGTTATCACTTGAATCTGAGAGACGAGGGTGTGGAGGAATCTACCACAGGGACGTTCTTTCAAACCGCAAGGAAGTGCGCCTGTGGTGAGTCAGCCCATATACTTGGGAACCGCGAGCCCCCGCGAGCTGCCGCCGCGAGCGGCCGCGCGCACGCCCGGTCCGGTTGAGCACCGCTGACGTTCCCAGCGGCCCGCACACTGCGAGTGGGGGTCGCCGGCCACCGGTGCCCGGAGCGCCCCATTCGCGCGCGTGCCTTGGGCATTCCACGCGCCCAGGGCGCCCTGCTGGCCCGCACACCCAGGGGGCTCCATTATCCTGCGCCTGGTGCGGTCCAGCCGCCAGCGGCGGGGCGAGCGGGAGAGGCTTGGGAGATTCTCTCCATGGGCGGGGCACCTCACCCAGCCATTCAAGCTAACAATCAAGCGTTGGGGGAGGGGCGTGCGCAGGCAGCCTAAAATACCTTCGGAAGCACAGCTGCGACCCAATCACTGAAATTAGCTTAACCCATAAAATCTGCGCACCCTCGGTTCTAATTGATAAGATCTCTCTCAGTTCAGCGATCCAAGACAAGAGGCGTGATATTTTTTAGTGCCTCTCGCTAAAGGGGCGGGGGCAACTTCTGATTGATAGAGCCTCCATATTCAGGGATAAACGCTAACAAGAAGGACTTGGCAGATAATAAGGTCTATACTACACTAGTCGTAAGCAGAGACTAGTGCCTCTTCTTCCCTGCAAAAACAGGCTACAAAGTGTGGAAAGCCTGGGTTGAGAGGTCCAACTAAATGCTAGGCGCTGAACAGTCACCTTGACAACAATTGACTCCCACCCCCGCCTGATTACACTGGAGGCCCTGACTCTCAGAGCCTTTCCCAAAGCCTTGCACTGAGTGGGGATAGAGTGGGGATTTCCCAGCTCTTTGAGCCTCTTACTCCCCAGGCAGAAGCAGTTGCAGCCTTATAGCTGGATCACCAGGCTGCTAATTCAGAAAGGGGGGACTAGGAGAGAGAATCCAGGAAAGCAAACTCTCTCATCGTTGGACCCTGCAAACGCCAACAAGCCTTTACTTCCAGCAAGACTAAAGCCAATTATATGACATTGCCATAGAATCCCATCAACTGCAAATCCCTACCTAAGAGTGACACAGGGGCAGAGCCTGGGGTACAGAGTCACCAACTAGGAAGAGGGAGAGAAAAGAAAAAGGAAGAAGTTAAAGTCTCAAAATCTAGAAAAATCCACAGACTTTACAACTTGATCCACTAATTTTTTGTTGTTGTTGTTGTTGTTTGTTTCTTCTATCTTTTTGCCTTTATTTCCTCCACCTCGGTCCTTCTATTCTCTGCCCATCTTATGCTTCCCCTTTCTTGAACTACACTACCCATGAGTGTTGCATTTTATTTTTCTTCTTCATCCTCACCCTCCTTTAAGGTTATACTCCAAAACACTTAACTCTCACTCTCTCCTCTTTTGTTTTGTTTTTTTTTGTCTTGCTTTATTTTGTTTTTTTCTCTTCCTATTTTATTTCTTCCTTCGTTTTTCTCTTTTTCTTATTTTTTCCTTTCTATTTGTTTTTTCTTTTCTCATTTTACTTTCCTCCCATATAATCCTCAATCACGAACAAATTAGTTAATTTGGGACTCAAGGCTTTTTTTTTGGCTTTATTTCTCTTTTTTGCTTTTGTTTTTATTTTTTTTTCTTGTTTGTTTATTTTTGTGGCATTTTGGGTCCTCCCAAACCAAGGTCTCCATTGTATTTAGTCTTCGCTCCACTTAATACAACAGATTTTTACTTATTATTTTTATTTTTTCTTCTTTATTATTCTTTTTTGGTCCTTTTTTCTGGTTCCCTCTTATCCCTCTCATTATATCTCTTAGTTGACCATCACTTACAAGCAAATCATCTTATGCTTGTCTAAGATTTTCTTCCTTTTTTTTTTTTTGCATTTAGTAGGTCCCTACTCCCTTTTTTTTGCCCCTTGAACTCTTCACCCCAAATCAGGCCCTCCATTATAAGCACGATATTTCCCTGAGGAGGGGAGAGGAGGGAAAGAGAAGAGAGAAAAAAAGGGGGAAATAATAAATTATTACTCTTTTTTTTTTGTGGGGTGTTTTACCTTTTTTTTTTTCTTTTTTTTTTCTTTTTATTCTCTTTATTAATTCTAATTAGTGCTATCAATAAGACCACCCTCAGATGCCAATAAGAAAGAGGAAATCGAATATTATGGATACAAAAGAAAGAGAGGTAACACAAATAGATGTGGAAAAATCTATGGAGAAAAGACTTAACATATTGGAAGCCTTGGAGCTAAATGACAGAGAATTTAAAATAGAAATGTTAAAAATACTCAGAGAGATACAAGAAAACACAGAAAGGCAATATAGGGAGATCAGAAAACAACTCAATGAACACAAAGAATATATTACCAAGGAAATTGAAACTATAAAAACAAATCAAACAGAAATGAAAAACTCAATTCACGAGCTGAAAAACGAGGTAACAAGCTTAGCTAAGAACAGCCCAGATTGAAGATAGGATTAGTGAAATAGAAGACAAACAACTTGAGGCACAACAGAGAGAAGAAGAAAGAGACTCAAAAATAATAAAAAATGAGAAAGCCCTACAGGAATTGTCTGACTCCATCAGAAAGAATAACATAAGAATAATAGGTATATCAGAGGGAGAAGAGAAAGAAAATGGAATGGAGAATAAACTCAAACAAATAATAGACGAGAACTTCCCAAGCCTGTGGAAGGAACTAAAGCCTCAAATTCAAGAAGCAAACAGAACACCAAGTTTTCTTAACCCCAACAAACCCACTCCAAGGCACATCATAATAAAGATGACACAAACCAATGACAAAGAAAAAATTCTCAAGGCAGCCAGGGAAAAGAAGAGTACAACATATAAAGGAAGGCCTATTAGATTATCATCAGATTTCTCAGCAGAAACTCTACAAGCTAGAAGAGAGTGGACCCCAATATTTAAAGCCCTGAAAGAGAGGAACTTTCAGCCAAGAATACTATACCCATCAAAGCTATCCTTCAAGTATGAAGGAGATATAAAAACATTCACAAATACAGAAAAGATGAGAGAATTTATCAACAGAAAGCCCCCATTCCAGGAAATACTAAAGGGGGTTTTCCAACCAGATTCAAAGAACAAAAGAAAACAACACCACAAGTAACAGCTCCACCAAGAACACAATAAAACCAAACTTAAACTGTGATAACAAAGGAAAAAAAGGGGGGAGAGGATGGAGATTAACAGTAGCAAAGGATGATGAAGTGCAGAAATACTTATAAGATAGGGTACTACAATGAATATGGTAGGTACCCTTTTCATTACTTAATGGTAACCACCCTTAAAAAAATCACCACAAAAACACTTGACTTAAAAAAGGTAGCAACAGAGGAAAGAAGTATGGAACACAAACAAACAAAAACAAATGATAGAAAAACAAAAGAGAAGAATCAAACTAGATACAAAACTAACAGAAAGCAATTTATAAAATGGCAGTAGGGAACCCACAAGTGTCAATAAGTACACTAAATGTAAATGGATTAAACTTACCAATAAAAAGACACAGAGTAGCAGAATGGATTAAAAAAGAAAATCCAACTATATGCTGCCTACAAGAAACACATCTAAGCAACAAGGATAAAAACAAATTCAAAGTGAAAGGCTGGAAAACAATACTCCAAGCAAACAACACCCAAAAAAAAGCAGGCGTAGCAATACTCATATCTAATAATGCTGACTACAAGACAGAAAAAGTACTCAGAGACAAAAATGGTCATTTCATAATGATTAAGGGGAAGTTGAATCAAGAAGACATAACAATCCTTAATATATATGCACCAAACCAAGGAGCACCAAAATATATAAGACAGCTACTTATTGACCTTAAAACAAAAACTAACAAAAATACAATCATACTTGGAGACCTCAATACACCGCTGACGGCTCTAGATCGGTCATCCAAACAGAGAATCAATAAAGATATAGTGGCCTTAAACGAAATACTAGAACACCTACAGGACACTTCATCCCAAAGCGACAGAGTATACATTTTTCTCTAGTGTACATGGAACATTCTCAAGAATTGACCATATGTTGGGCCACAAAGACAATATCAGCAAATTTAGAAAAATTGAAATTGTACCAAGCATATTTTCTGATCATAAAGCCTTGAAAGTAGAATTCAACTGCAAAAAAGAGGGGGAAAAACCCACAAAAATGTGGAAACTAAACAACATACTTCTAAAAAATGAATGGGTCAAAGAAGAAATAAGCGCAGAAATCAAAAGATATATACAGACAAATGAAAATGAAAATATGACATATCAGAATCTCTGGGATGCAGCAAAAGCAGTAATAAGAGGAAAGTTCATATCACTTCAGGCCTATATGAACAAACAAGAGAGAGCCGAAGTAAACCACTTAACTTCACACCTTAAGGAACTAGAAAAAGAAGAACAAAGACAACCCAAAACCAGCCGAAGAAAGGAGATAATAAAAATCAGAGCAAGCGTGCAGAGGACCCGGGTTCGATTCCCGGCCAGGGCACACAGGAGAAGCGCCCATTTGCTTCTCCACCCCTCCGCCGCGCTTTCCTCTCTGTCTCTCTCCTCCCCTCCCGCAGCCAA
The DNA here is from genome assembly GCF_036850765.1 of Saccopteryx bilineata. Classification (NCBI taxonomy): domain Eukaryota; kingdom Metazoa; phylum Chordata; class Mammalia; order Chiroptera; family Emballonuridae; genus Saccopteryx; species Saccopteryx bilineata. The sequence continues at coordinate 129,187,721 of NC_089491.1, forward strand.
GGCTCCATTGGAGCAAAGATGGCCCGGGCGCTGGGGATGGCTCTGTGGCCTCTGCCTCAGGCGCTAGAGTGGCTCTGGTCGCAACATGGCGACGCCCAGGATGGGCAGAGCATCGCCCCCTGGTGGGCGTGCCGGGTGGATCCTGGTCGGGCGCATGCGGGAGTCTGTCTGACTGTCTCTCCCTGTTTCCAGCTTCAGAAAAATGGAAAAGAAAAAAAAAAAAGAAAAAAAAAATCAGAGCAGAAATAAATGAAATAGAGAACAGAAAAACTATAGAAAAAATCAATAAAACAAGGAGCTGGTTCTTTGAAAAGATCAACAAAATTGACAAACCCTTGGCAAGACTCACCAAGGAAAAAAGACACAGGACTCAAATAAATAAAATCCAAAATGAAAGAGGAGAGATCACCACAGACATCATAGATATACAAAGAATTATTGTAGAATACTATGAAAAATTATATGCCACCAAATACAACAATCTAGAAGAAATGGATAAATTCCTAGAACAATACAACCTTCCTAGACTGAGTCATGAAGAAGCAGAAAGCCTAAACAGACCAATCAGCAGGGAGGAAATAGAAAAAACTATTAAAAATCTCCCCAAAAATAAAAGTCCAGGCCCAGACTGTTATACTAGTGAATTCTATCAAACATTCAAAGAAGAATTGGTTCCTATTCTACTCAAAGTCTTCCAAAAAATTGAAGAAGAAGCAATACTTCCAAACACATTTTATGAGGCCAACATAACCCTCATACCAAAACCTGGCAAGGATGGCACAAAGAAAGAAAACTACAGACCAATATCTCTAATGAATACAGATGCTAAAATACTAAACAAAATACTGGCAAACCGAATACAACAACATATTAAAAAAATAATACATCATGATCAAGTGGGATTCATCCCAGAATCTCAAGGATGGTTCAACATACGCAAAACGGTTAACATAATACACCATATCGACAAAACAAAGAACAAAAACCACATGATCTTATCAATAGATGCAGAAAAGGCTTTTGATAAAATACAACACAATTTTATGTTTAAGACTCTCAACAAAATGGGTATAGAAGGAAAATATCTCAACATGATAAAGGCCATATATGATAAACCATCAGCCAACATCCTATTAAACGGCATAAAACTGAGGACTTTCTACCTTAAATCAGGAACAAGACAGGGTTGTCCACTCTCTCCACTCTTATTTAACGTGGTGCTAGAAGTTCTGGCCAGAGCAATCAGACAAGACAAAGAAATAAAAGGCATCCATATCGGAAAAGAAGAAGTAAAGCTATCACTTTTTGCTGATGATATGATCCTATACATCGAAAACCCGAAGGACTCCACAAAAAGATTATTAGAAACAATAAACCAATACAGTAAGGTCACAGGATACAAAATTAACATACAAAAGTCCATAGCCTTTCTATATGCCAACAATGAAATGTTAGAAAACGAACTCAAAAAAATAATCCCCTTCACGATTGCAACAAAAAAAATAAAATACCTAGGAATAAACATAACAAAGAACGTAAAGGACCTATATAATGAAAATTACGAAGCATTGTTAAGGGAAATCGAAAAAGATACAATGAGATGGAAAAATATTCCTTGTTCTTGGATAGGAAGAATAAATATAATCAAAATGGCCATATTACCCAAAGCAATATACAAATTTAATGCAATTCCCATCAAAATCCCTATGAGATTTTTTAAAGAAATGGAACAAAAAATCATCAGATTTATATGGAACTATAAAAAACCCCAAATAGCCAAAACAATCCTAAGGAAAAAGAATGAAGCTGGGGGCATTACAATACCTGACTTTAAACTATATTATAGGGCCACAATAATCAAAACAGCATGGTATTGGCAAAAAAATAGACACTCAGACCAATGGAACAGAATAGAAAGCCCAGAAATAAAACCACATATATATGGTCAAATAATCTTTGATAAAGGAGCCAACAACTCACAATGGAGAAAAGAAAGCCTCTTCAACAAATGGTGTTGGGAAAACTGGAAAGCCACATGCAAAAGAATGAAACTCGACTACAGCCTGTCCCCGTGTACTAAAATTAATTCCAAATGGATCAAAGACCTAAATATAAGACCTGAAACAATAAAGTACATAGAAGAAGACATAGGTACTAAAATCATGGACCTGGGTTTTAAAGAACATTTTATGAACTTGACTCCAATGGCAAGAGAAGTGAAGGCAAAGATAAATGAATGGGACTACATCAGAATTAAAAGTTTTTGCTCAGCAAGAGAAACTGATATCAAAATAAACAGACAGCCAACTATATGGGAACTGATATTTTCAAACGACAGCTCAGATAAGGGCCTAATATCCAAAATTTACAAAGAACTCATAAAACTCAACAACAAACAAACAAACAATCCAATAAAAAAATGGGAAGAGGACATGAACAGACACTTCTCCCAGGAAGAGATACAAATGGCCAACAGATATATGAAAAGATGCTCAGCTTCATTAGTTATTAGAGAAATGCAAATCAAAACTACAATGAGATACCACCTCACCCCTGTTAGAGTAGCTATTATCAACAAGACGGGTAATAGCAAATGTTGGAGAGGCTGTGGAGAAAAAGGAACCCTCATTCACTGTTGGTGGGACTGTAAAGTAGTACAACCATTATGGAGGAAAGTATGGTGGTTCCTCAAAAAACTGCAAATAGAACTACCTTATGACCCAGCAATCCCTCTACTGGGTATATACCCCAAAACCTCAGAAACATTGATACGTGAAGACACATGTAGCCCCATGTTCACTGCAGCACTCTTCACAGTGGCCAAGACATGGAAACAACCAAAAAGCCCTTCAATAGAAGACTGGATAAAGAAGATGTGGCACATATACACTATGGAATACTACTCAGCCATAAGAAATGATGACATCAGATCATTTACAGCAAAATGGTGGGATCTTGATAACATTATAAGGAGTGAAATAAGTAAATCAGAAAAAAACAAGAACTACATGATTCCATACATTGGTGGAACATAAAAATGAGACTAAGAGACATGGACAAGAGTGTGGTGGTTACCAAGGGTGGGGGGGAAGGGAGGACATGGGAGGGAGGGAGGGAGGGAGAGAGTTAGGGGGAGGGGGAGGGGCACAGAGAACTAGATAGAGGGTGACGGAGGACAATCTGACTTTGGGCGAGGGGTTTGCAACATAATTTGATGACAAAATAACCTAGACATGTTTTCTTTGAATATATGTACCCTGATTTATTAATGTCATCCCATTACCATTAATAAAAATTTATTAAAAAAAAAAAAAAAAAGAAATGTCCCTTAATTTTTTTGAGCAGTTATAGATGAATTAATTGAAAATTTGTAGAAGAATGGAACATTAATGTAATATATGCAAAATATTTATTAATTATAAAGGGCAAAATATTAATTTTGCAGTGAAGTCTATCGTAATCAAGATAAATATTATTAGTATGGGACTAATTGAAATCATATACTACCTAATAGGATGCAAGGAGAAAAATACAGTGATACATCAGTGACACATAGTCGGAACCTAATCATTGTGGAACATCACACAAACACAATTTGAGAGACACTTCAATAAAGTAAACGGACTGTAATCTTCCAAAGTGTTATAATCATACAAGTTGAGGAACTGTTCCATATTGAAGAAGACTAAAGTGAAATAATAAAATGTAACACATGATTCTGAACTAGATTCTTGTGCTGCAATAGACATTGTGGAGACAACTAGTAAAATTTGAATGGGATCTGAAGATCAAATGATAATTGTGTTAATTTCTTGATTCTGATGTTAATGTTGTGGTTATGTAAGACAACATTGATAATTAATAGAGACTAAAGTGTTTGAGGGTGATAGGGTACCATGTACTTTCAAGTTTTAGGTAGGTTTGTGATTGTTATATTTATGTATGTATGTACATATATATATATATACGTATCACCAATTTATTAGAATTTATCTTCCTTTGACTCAATATATGTTAAGGACCAATATTGATTAAGGTTATCTAATAATAGCATAATCTTTCATAAATATTAAAAAAGAAACATGTATTGGCAAGAAACTTTTGGATAAAAAAGGGAACATGTGGGCCTTAGTGTGTTCCTGTGTTATAATACACACACAGTAACTAATTAGGTTGTTAATTTCAAGTATATCAATTCTGTGTATAAATTTTCCATCCTTTAAATGGAGCTAATAATACTAATGTAGCGAGACTCTATAGAGATTAAATGAGTCAGTGTATCTATTTCCTTAATTCACCAAATATTTACTGAGTTGTATTAGGATTTCTGGCCTAAATTATGATCTGGGATGACAAAGATAAATAAGATATTGAATCCCCAAGATTTTCCAAAGCTAGTGTATAAGACACATGTACAAATTATGATATATTAAGATAAATGAAATGAGAGATGTATGCTACAGTCTATCATGGAAGGATACAATAAACACTGAACAGATACCACTTCTCTTTGGAAGAAAGGTCAAAATAAATAAAATCATTGTTCAATTCCAATTTCAATATTAAATAGCTATTATTTTCTTTTATTTTAAGACACTACTATAGAAAAATATGCTTGAGAGATGATCACATGTGAGATGCATGTGTGTCAAATAATACAGTCTTCATTTAACAATAAATTTTGAGTTCATAGTATCTGTGTCTGTCTCATTCCATTGTGTTTAAAATAAAAGTCACATTTAATATTCACTGGGAACTTACTATGTACCAGACAATGCCCTAAGCCAGACATGCATAACATTTAATCTACACAACAAAGCACTGAGGTAGGTCCCATCACTGCATACACATTACAGGTTCTGTATTTTTCTACCTGAACATTCTCACATACTCATTTCACCTAATTTCTTTAAATACAGTCCTTATCTGTATGCTAAACTGACTTCCTTACTTATCTGTCCAATTTATATCTTTCCTTCTAAACTTAACATTCATGTGACTCTCTTCCTTCCTTGGATGAATAATGGGCTATTCAAACATAGCACACTGAGCTAGCTTTTATGCTTATTTAACAAAATTTTCTCAACAGCATGTCTCCTATCAGTTAATACTGACTCCATCCTTCTGCTTTATCAGACCAAATATATTTGAGTTGTCCAAGACCATATTGTCTTATTCCCCGTGAGCAATCCATTCACAAACCTCACTAGCTTTATTTTCAAAAATATATTCTCAGATTTGACGTCTTCTTTTTATCACCCCTACTGCCATCTAATAAAAAGCTCTTTTTTACTTCCTGGCTGAATTTTTACACTATCCTCCTAAGTGGCCTCATGTGTCTGTCTTCACCCATTTCAGTCTAATCTTCACACAGCAACCAGTGTGATCCTGTGAAGACGTAAGCCATATCAGGCCACAACTCTGCTCAAAACACTTTCATTGCTTCCCAGATCACTCATATAAAACAAAAGTCTCAGAAACGGCCTATGGGGCCCATATATTCTGTACCATCTTCTCTGTTGCTCAGAGCTTTTGCACTTTTTATTCCTTTTTAGAAATCTCTTTCCCCTATACCTGTAGAACCATCTTATTCTCCTCTTAAAGTTTTCTCTCAAATACTATAACTTTAGTGGGCTCTTCTCTGATGTTCCTGTTAAAAATTCATATCCACTTATCCCTGAGCTTCTGATTTGCCTTCCTTATTTCTCTTCAGAGCACTCCAATAACATTCTATGTACTTTTTAATTATTGTCTATTGGCAGCCTCCTCCCACTAGAATGAAGCTCCACACGGCGGGAATTTCTGTCTGTTATTCGCTGCTCATTCCTGCAGACCTAATACAGTGCCCAGCATATATTAGGCACTTCACAAATACTTCTCAAATGCTTGAACAAACCTGGAAAAATGTGCCTCATTTCCCAAGGGCCAGTAGCAAAACTGAAACCCAGCAGTCTGATTTCAGATTCTGTGCTCTTATCCCTTCCACTGTAATTTTGAGATTATCTTAAACTCATCAACATCTCAAACCTGAATACCATTCTTTTTACTACTCTCAGTAAACTGGGTCACTTCCCAGAACTCTTCTGATGTTGCAACCCTGACAATATGTATAAAAATGAACTGATGAACGCAGAATATTTTTATTGCAGAAGAATGGGTTTTAAATGGAGGTGCTTATAATATGTCAAATAGGGAGATACTCAACTCTATGTCAAGGCACAGCAAGACTTGATTTTATATGGGTCCAGAGTCAGTGCATATGTATCTGTGCCCTTGAAGTACAGCTAGCAAATCCAGTAAATGGCTTCCAAGCACCAAAAAGTATTATGTTTTATAGATTATCTATAACACACATTCACAAACACACATACACATTTCTCACCCCCTTCCACAATTGGCACTGATATTCTGTAATATTCTACTCCCTAGACACACCTGCATAGGTGAGTATAAAAGTCAATTTGACAGCATATTTTATGCACTGGCTTATTTCTTGGCCAAAGATTTGTTTTCTGTCATGGAGACCAGGCTCTGGAGCTGTTTTTAATGCAACATAATAGAACACATATAGAGAGATTTCAGCCAACTCAAAATGTGTATATTGAACACCTCCTCTGTTCAATGTGTAATGAAGCTAGAGAAAAGGATAAAATGTTGTTGTGTCCAGAAGGTGTTTCAGTCCGGATGAGGATATTATATTAATACATACATAAAATAATTATCAAATAAGTAAGAGGCAAATTGTAAACCTGACCGGAGAGAGTCAAGATAAAAAGATGAAACAATAAGCCAGCATAGTTAAGGAAGATTCCGTGAAGGAATGAAAAAGAACACTTAGTAAGCACCTGCTATGTGCCAGGTGCTTTGCATATATTGCCTCACTTAATCATCATAGTAACCATATGGGGTCTGAATTATGTGACTTTTATAGGTGAGGAAATTGAGTTGAGGTCAGTCCAGCAAGAATTTATTGCAACCTTATTGCAATCATTTTGTATCTTCAACCAGGGACACAATGCCAAACTTGAACTGAAATTCCAATCTTGGTTGAAGAGGTGGGTAACTAGATAGATGAACAAAATTTTAATTTAATGTTAAGTCATACTAATAGGACTAAGCTTACATTCTGTGGAAACAAGAAGCTTCTATCCAAAAACGTGGGCGACAACAAAGTTTCTTTGTAAGAGGTAATGCCGTTGTCGAATCTTGAATGATGACCTCTCTGTGATTTTTCCAGACAGAGAGACCTGCAAGAACAAAGTTATCGAGTCCTGATACTGTAGAGCATGTGTATTCATCAAAGTCATTCTAACTGTTATAACAAACAACCTCAAAATTTATATTAGTTCCAACTTGATGGAAGTTAATTTTTCTCATGCTTGTACTTATCAAAGTGAGTCCTGACATCAGTGAACCTCTTGTTAAAGTGATGATTCAGGAACCCGGGACTTTTCCATCTTAAATCTCTACCATTGCCAATATGTGGCTTTCAAGGTCTGCAAGCATTCTGGCATCAGGTTGAAAGAAAGGCAAGAGAACCAGTGGGAGGTTTCCAGTTCCGGAAGTGCTCGACCTTACTTTCATTTGTCTAGAACACAGTGGCATGGCCAGTCTTATCTGCAAGGGAGGATGGGAAATTAGTCTACCTTATTGCACAGGGAAGGAAGAAATTGTTTCCATGAATACATAGTAATATTTGCCATGGTGTATAAATTCTGTTATTGCTGTGGAATATGGGTTAGCAGAAAAGAAAAAGTTTATCATAGAGAACCTTTCATATCATCATGAACTTCAGCCCAAATTAACAAATATATATTGAGCATAGCCAGGTACTATACTAAGCAGTAGGAGGCAAAGAATAAATCCTAAGCTTTTTCTTCAAGGTGGTTATATTTTAGTAGGATACACTAAAAAAAAAATACATGATAAGAGAAGCTTTGATTTTTATTTGGTAGGTGATGGAGACATGGGGAGAAAGGGCATCAAAGTAAGGGGAAGGCAAAATGATTTTTTGCTTTTATGTGTATTATTTAGATGACAGCAAGCATGATGCTTTTATTTAGAGAGAGAGAGAAAGAGGAAGGGAAAAAGAGAGAGAAGCATCAACTCATTACTCCATTTATTTGTGCATTGATTGCTTCTCATACATGCTTTGACAGGGGGTCCAACTGGTGACCTTGGGCTCAAGATAGGGAACCTAGGCTCGAGCTGGTGACCTTGGGTTTCAAACCAGTAACCTAAGCATTTCATGTCCATACTCTATCCACTGTGCCAGCATTGGTCAGGCAAGCATGATGCATTTGACAGTGAAAGACTAAAGGAAAATGTTACTTAAAGTAGGTCAGTGTTAGTGGGATGGAAAGTAAAAATGAAAAGTAGAAGGTCACAATTTATTATATAAAGAGAGTAGAAGAAAATTCATAGATGAATGCTAAGTTTCTGACTTAGATAAATGAGAGGACAACTTTACCAACAACTAAGCTGTGAAATACAAAAGGAGAATTTGGCCTACGATACAGAATAATCGAGTAATTTTAATTTTGATGAATTGAGTTTGAAATGCCTGTGCAACATTTAGTTGAAGATGTTCATCTGAGTTTTTAATAAGGTACTGTGGTGGACTGTAAAATGTACTTCCTGCCCCACCAAAAATAGTCCACATCTTAATCCCAAGAACTTTACATGGTAAAAGAAACTTTACAAATGGAATTAAGTTAAGAATCTTGAAGTTAGCCTGACCAGATGGTAGTGCAGTGGATAGAGTGTCGGACTGGGATGTGGAGGACCCAGGTTCAAGACCCTGAGGTCGCCAGCTTAGGCGCAGGCTCATCTGGTTTGAGCAAAGCTCACCAGCTTGAGCCCAAGATTGCTGGCTCGAGCAAGGGGTCACTTGATCTGCTGAAGGCCCACAGTCAAGGCACATATGAGAAAGCAATCAATGAACAACTAAGGTGTCGCAACGAAAAACTGATGTTTCTCATCTCTCTGCATTCCTGTCTGTCTACTCCTATCTATCCCTCTCTCTGACTCTCTGTCTCTGTAAAAAAAAAAAAGAATCTTGAGGTTATCCTGGGTTATCCAGGTGGGCCTAATGTAATCACAAGAGTCTTTTTAAGAGGATTCAGAAGGATCAGACTCAGTGAGAAGAGAATAAAATCAGAGGTCAAAAGGAGAGAAAATGCTACTTTGCTGACTTTGAATGTGAAGGAGGGGCTATGATCCAACAAAGGGACATTTGAAAAGTAAAGATGATAAAAGGTCAGCAAACAGATTCTTGCAGAGAACCTACAAAAAGAACCAGCCCTTCTGACATCTCAATTATAGCCCCTTCAACTGAATTTAGATTTCTTATGCCCAGAACAATAAGAGAATAACTTTGTGTTGTTTTAAGCCATTAAATTTGTAGCTGTAATTGCAGCAATAGAAAAATAATACAGGTACAAATATTAAACTTCAGGGAATAAGCATATAGGTAAATGATAGTTAAAAACATGAAACTAGATGCATATCTAGACAGTGTGAGGAAATATAGTGGATAGCATCCTGGGAGCAATCAGAAGAAAGTAACTAAAAGGATTGACCGAGAATAGATGAGCAGGGCAGTATTGGGAGAACCAGGAATCTAGGGCATCACAGACTTATAAACAGAATTAGGAGGGAAAGAAGATATCAGCCATTTAAAGGCAGGACACATTATTATCTAAGTTGCTGGAAAGGGAAAGTATGGAGTGTTAGACTGGCCCTGGCTGGTGGCACAGTGGATAGAGCTTCGGCCAGCATATGAATGCCCTGGGTTTGATTCCCGGCCAGGGCACATAGGATAAGTGACTACCTGCTTCTCCCCCTGCTTCCTCTCCCCTTCCACAACCAGTGACCTAATTGGTTTGAGTATGGCCCTGGGCACTGAGGATAGCTTGTGGGCATGACAGCTTCAGATGCTAGAAATAGCTTGGTACTCAAGCATCAGCCCCAGATGGGGTTGCCAGGTAAATGTGGCAGTTTACCTCACTATATCTCTCCTCCTTTCACCTGAAAAAAAATGGGGTATTAACCTGGAAAAGTAATTGGAAGAGTGTATTGCCCAACATTCCACTTCTTTTGCTCATTTACAAGCTACACCATGGGTATTCCTATAGAAGGAATGAGGCACACTACATAGACAAACTAGAGTAACAGCACAGGTTATACAATTTCAACTATTATCTAGGTGACCATTACAGTGTCTCTCTGAGCACTCTGCCCAAGCCCAAGGTGCATAGTTCCTTGGACTTCTCTCCAACCAGATGAAAAGCTTCCCGGTGCAGGAGGGCCTCCACCAGACCCGCTCTCCCCTCATCAGGGTCTCTCATGATACTGTCCATGAGCAACATGTCCATCCATCAAGGGAGCCAGTGCCCCCCCTCTGGTCACAGTGCAAGAGTCAGTCCACACACATGGGCCTCAGGCCACCCCCCTCATCCCTGCCATCATGACAGCTCTAAAGACGCTGCCCCAAGGCAGAGCATATGGCAATGGTGGCCAGCATTTCCACCTTTGCTCCAGAGATTATGATGCCATTCACACCATGTCCCACAATTGCAGCAAACCTACCAGGCGCTTAGCAGATACTCTCTGCCTCTGGACTTTTACCTTCTGGAATCTGTGGACAGCAACTTCAGAAACACCTGCTCTCCCCAACTCAGAGCCACTTCACTGGCACGGCTCCATCTTAGGCTCTTGCAGCTGCCGGCTTTAGGCCTGAACCTGAACCTACAGTTGTTCCTCCAACAACTGCTCCTGCCAACTTTCAACTTCCAGGGCAAACCGTAATTCACAAACCCATGTGGTCTCCTTCTCCAGTTCCAGGATCTGCATCTCTTTCTCCTGTGGCCATTCCAACTACTTCTGTTGCTGCTGCTCGGTTTGCAGCCCTCGGGCAGCCCCTTGCTCAGAGCTCTTGGTTTCCTCTCACAGGGTTGTAAAAAACAGCCAGCCCAGGGTCCCTGAAAGGACAGCCATGGGGAACCATAACAACATCCAGTCCTCTAACCCAGTGGTCCCCAACCTTTTTTGGGCCACGGACCAGTTTAATGTCAGAAAATATTTTCACAGACCGGCCTTTAGGGTGGGATGGATAAATGTATCACGTGACCAAGACAAGCGTCAAGAGTGAGTCTTAGACAGATGTAACAGAGGGAATCTGGTCATTTTTTAAAAATAAAACATCGTCCAGACTTAAATATAAGTAAAACAAAAATAATGTAAGTTATTTATTCTTTCTCTGCAGACCGGTACCGGTCCGCAGCCCGGGGGTTGGGGATCACTGCTCTAACCCACCCCTCAAAGGTGGCTGTGCCTCCATACCAATCTGATACGAACACTACTGACTACATCAAATGTATGGCCAGGGTTACTTTCATCGTGGCCGTGCAGATTCACACTGGATTAGGGCAGATGATAAAGAAACAGTGGAGCCAAAAAATGGTGAGCCATTCCTTTATTAAAGTCTCGCACAGGGCTGATGAGCAAACAGGCAAGGAAAACACTTCCCTTTCATTCAGGGTTCGCAAAGCCCTGAGGAGGCACTCTCCAGTTCCACACACAGGAGAATCTTTTCCAGTTCCTCATAAAATCAAAGGCCCCACCAGTCTCAGTTGAGCTTGCAAAGCCCCTCAGCTCTGGTTCCCCAAATGCACACCTTCTCTCTCTCTGCACAAACTGCTTCTTCTTCAGCACTCTGTGTTGTCTCTGCCCTTCATGTAAAACTGGCTGGGGCCCACAAAGACCCCCTCCTCCAGCAAACATTGGCAAACAATGGCCCCTCTCAAGCAGGAATGCAATCTGCAATTTACAATCAACTCCCCTGCTCTGAGGGCAAGCACACATGTGGCTGCCCAGTGCCATTTTTTAACAATAAAAGTGAACGAACTAAAAAAATACAAGTTTCACAAACTCATTTGCCCAACAAAGAGGAAGAGAGAATATTGTATTGCAGTGTATATATTTTGAAACACTAATGATGTTAAGTTTTGATGTAAAGTTTTAATATTCAGTTGGATTCTGGACCCAATTTCACTATGGACAGTGAGGGAGGTGATTTCCCATAACTCCAACAATGCTCTGCTCCCTTCCCGACACCAACTTGTTTGATACAATTCAACCCAATTCTGAATTCTGACACTATCTGCTCTGAGATAGCATCAAATTACTCAGGTGAAGGGTTCAGTCTTACAAGACTACCTCAACTTCACTACACATGTCAAGCAAGTCCAATTTGTTACTTGTACTTGTACCAACTGGCTGTAATTCAGAAGTTCCCAAGACCTCCTTCTCAAGTTAGACTAGTTTGCTAGAATGCTCGCTGTTGGACAAATAAGTTTGTAGAATATGATTTTTATGTTTGCTCACTTATAGTTTGCATTGGGGGCTGGGCAGTGCCAGGTATATATGGGTCTGTGATATTGCAAATTACCTTCCTGCTTGGGAAGGGCCATTGTCTTGCTAATGTTTGCTGGAGGAGAGGTTTTCATGCCAGAAAGTTTTGAAAAGAAGAAAAGAAGGAGAAGAGGCATAGAGAGAAGCCACGTTTGCAGAGTGAGAACAGGGAGAATGCAGGGTGCTGTGGAAGAAGCCATGTTGGAAGGGAAAGAGAAGGGGGGCAGATGGGGAACCAGAGGTGAGGGGCTTTGCGAGCTTTGCTGAGACTGGTGAGGCTTTTGATTCTAGGTGGAACAGAAGATTCTCCTGGTTGTGGAACTGGAGGGAAGTGTTTTTCCTGTGTGTTTGCTCGTCAGGAGGTGCTTTAATAGAGTCAGGAGACTTTTAATAAAGGTTGGCCCACCATTTTTTAGCTCCACGGTTTCTTCACTGTGTGTCTGAACTAAATGGGAACTTACATGTGCATGGCCATGAAGGCTACAACTGCTGGCCATACACTCCTCACAGAACTCAGAGAAACATTTACCTCTACGAGATTATTAGTTTATTAACAGCCAGCTGGACAGGATGCATAGGGCAAGTCATGAGGAAAAGGCAGTTTCTATGTCCTCTCTAGGCCCACTACTCTCTCCAAATCCCCAGTGTCCAACAGCTGGGGAGCTCTCTGAACCCTATCTTTTGGAGGTCTTATGGAGGTTTTATTACATTTCCAGGATTGATTAAGTTATAGGCCATTGGTAATTGATCAACCTCTCCAGATACTCTCTTCTTTCCAGAAGTTGGGAGGATCAGTACAGATGCTTTCAGCCTTCTAATCACCAGATTGGTTTCCTCCAACCAGCCCCCATCCTTGGGTTACCTAAGGACTTTCCAAAAGTCACATCAACATAACAAAAATATCTTATTGTTTTTATCACAGAAAAGCCCATAGATTTTAAGAACTCTGTGCCAAGAACTAGGATGGAGACCAAATAGATATTTCTTATTATAAATCACAATATCATAGATATCAAGTTCAGACTAAATTTTTTTGTAATGCTGAGAAAAATAGAAGGCAGCAGGGAAAGAGGAAGACCAAATAAGAAAATGGATTGACTCCACAAAAAATAAAATCCATAGGCATGAGTTTACAAGAGCTGAGCACAGCCTGAAGATAGGACGTTGTGAACATCACTCATTTATAGAGTCACCAGGAGTTAAAACCAACTCAGAGGCAGGTAACATACCTCCTGCCTCATTCCCACAGCACTCTGTTGTTTTCAGTTGATATCTCAGCTTTTTCTTTGTAGTACAGTTCATTCCATGGATATATCAACTGACTCTTCTTATTAAAATAATACAGTGTGACACCTCACTTTGGGATTATTTTAGTCCAAATTTCTTGGAAGACAGTAAGGTTATGTTCTATTTAAAAGATGACAAACATCAGGGTGGGATGTTGTGGGAGAAAGTGGCAGGCCAGGATCAGTGTAATCGGAGTACTACGACAGCCAGTTCTCTACATCCATCACCGGCTCTCCTTCAGTGAACTGACGTTGCATCATTTCTTTCACATACTCAACTTTTTTTTTAATTGAATTTATTAGAGTGACATTGTTTCACAAAACCATACAGGTTTCAAGTGTACAACTCAGCAAAACATCACCTGCACAGTGCATGGTGTGCCCATCAACCCAAGCAAAGTCTCCTTCCATCCCTATTCCCCTCCTTTTGCCCGCCTTCACCTCCCCTTCGCCTCCTTCCCTCTGGCTAACACCACACTGTTGCCTTTTTTTTTTTTGCTTAATCCCTTCCCCTTATTTTATCAAGTCCCCCAATCTTCCTCTCCTCTGACAGCCTGTCCCATGTGTCCATGCCTCTGTTTCCATTTTGTTTGTCAATTATTTTTGTTCATTAGACTCTGCATTTAAGTGAGATCATATGGTATTTGTTTTTCTCTGACTGGCTTATTTTACTTAGCATAATAATCTCCAGGTACATTAATGATAACCAAAAGGTAAAATTTCCTTCAGTTTTATGGCCTAGTACTATTCCACCATGTAAATGTAGCACAGCTTTTTATCCACTCACCTACTGATGAGCACTTGGGCTTTCAGATCTTGACTATTGTAAATAATTCTGCAATGGACACAATGGTGCATATTGTTTTTCTAATTAGTGTTTCAGGTTTCCTCAGATATATTCCCAGAAGTAGTATAGCTGGGTCAAAAGGCAGTTCAATTTTTAATTTTTTGAGAAAACTCCATACTGTTTCCCACAGTGGCTGCATTCCAAGCAACCGTTCTCAAGGGTTCCCTTTCTAACATCCTCTGGTAGTACTCATTGTGTGTTGATTTTTCTTTTGTGTGTGTGTGTGTGTGTATTTTTCTGAAGTGAAAAGCAAGGAGCAGAGAGACAGACTCCCACATGTGCCTGACCGGGATCCACCGGGCATGCCCACCAGCGGGTGATGCTCTGCCCACCTAGGGCTTTGCTCCATTGCAACTGGAGCCATTTTAGCACCTGAGGTGGAGGCTACAGAGCCGTCCTCAGTGCCCAGAACAACTTTGCTCCAGTGGAACCTTGGCTGTGGGAGGGGAAGAGAGAGACAGGAAAAAAAGAGAGGGGGAAGGGTGGAGAAGCAGATGGGCGCTTCTCTGTGTGCCCTGACCAGGAATCAAACCCAGGACTTCCACACACCTGGCTGACGCTCTACCGCCAAGCCAACCGGCCAGGGCTCATTATGTGTTGATTTATTGATGAGAGCCATTCTGACAAGTATAAGGTGATATCTCATTTTTATTTTAATTTGTATTTCTCCGATGATTACTGACATTGAGCTTGACATTGACATTTTCATATGTCTACTGTATGCTAGATATTGAGCTCCTTAGTTTATATGTGCAAATAAGCAGACTTGGGAGCTTAACCAACTTGTCAAGGTCATAGTTAATAAATAGCAAAACTAGATTTTAATCCATATATCTTTATTTTTTTCCAAGTAAGAGGTGGGAAGATAGATAGACTTCCTCATGCACCGCAGCCGGGATTTACTCAGTAACCTCTATCTCGAGCCGATACCCTGTCCATCTGGGGCCATACCAGCAACCAAGCTATTTTTTGCACCTGAGGCAGAGGTTCTACAGAGCCATCCTCAGTGCCCAGGTCAATGTGCTTGAACCAATTAATCCATGGCTGCAGGAGGGGAAAGGAGAGAGGAAAGAGAGGGGAAGGGGTGGAGAAGCAGATGGTCACTTCTGTGTGCCCTGACCAGGAATGGAACCCCGGACATCTACACAGAGAGCCGACACTCTACCACTGAGTCAATTGGGCAGGACCTCATGTCTCTTTCAATAAAAATTTCAGTTCATCCTATTATTCCATTCTATATTGATCTATTGGCTAAATAAATAAAAACTAAATTGTATTTTACAGACACTAAGTTTTTTTTGTTTTGTTTTGTTTTGTTTGTATTTTTCTGAAGCTGGAAACGGGGAGAAACAGTCAGACAGATTCCCGCATGAGCCGGACCGGGATCCACCCGGCACGCCCACCAGGGGCGAAGCTCTGCCCACCAGGGGGTGATGCTCTGCCTCTTCGGAGCCTCGCTCTGCCACTACCAGAGCCACTCTAGTGCCTGGGGCAGCGACCAAGGAGCCATCCCCAGCGCCCGGGCTATCTCTGCTCCTATGGAGCCTTGGCTGCAGGAGGGGAAGAGAGAGACAGAGAGGAAGGAGGGGGGATGGAGAAGCAAATGGGCGCTTCTCCTATGTGCCCTGGCCGGGAATCGAACCCGGGCCCCCGCACACCAGTCCAACACTCTACCGCTGAGCCAACCTGCCAGGGTCCAGACACTAAGTTTTAATAACTCTCCTCAAAAGCTTTTTTTAAATCCTTATAATAAAAATTTATGTCATAATGTTTTTAATACTGGCTAGTTTTATTTATTTGGTTAAGTGTAATATGCTTCTCAACTGATGTCTGCTCAATGAAGATACAATATAATCTTCACTTCAATATCTTTAGCATTTGGTAACAATTTATAGAAAAATATTTTAAACTTTATATACTATTAAAAATACATAAACTAGTTCATACTTTGAAACATTCTTCATAAGTTAATAACACATGATTTTATGGGACTATAGATTATATAAACCCTATAATTATATAAAATGTGAAAAAATATAACCATAAATTCTGACTTTAATATTTTTCAAATAATGCATCTTTTTCTAATGAAGTGTTTCCTCTATAAATGTAAACTGTTCCTTTATTTCATGTTTTCCTCATTTTCAGAGATTTTCCTGCAATTTCACTTCAAGAATTGATGCAAGTGCAGCTGTGCTTTTTAAGGAGGTGTTTACACCACTTTTTGTGCAGAGTTTTTCCATTATATTCTACTCACATATTTCAAGAATTAAAATATAGAATAACAGTGGTGAATGCATTGACACCAGACAAGGATCCAGAAATGCAACATGCATAAGGAAAAGCTGATGTCAAACGAATCTAAACATAAATATGAGGGATACCTCTGTATGACCATTTGCTCAAATGAGTGTAAAGATACTTAAGATTTTACTTTCCAGTTAGATTTACTATCGAATATAAACTCTATATTGAAAATACATTATTTAGAAGGACTGAAATATGAAGACAGAAGACTTACTTCAATGATTGGAAAATCATTGTTCCCAATGAATTTGATATTTCTATATCACATGCCTTAGGAAGATCTTTTCAAAAAATAACATTTCATGTTCCCTTTCAAAAAATTTGGTTGACTCTCTTTGCTGCCCACAGATTACATTTAAATGGCTTTACTATACCATCTAAAGGCTCTCATAATCAGACATGAAGTTTTATCTTTTGCTCATGGTGGAACCATCATTATATTTATTTGCTATACCCTAACCTTTTACAATCAAGTTATGTATATACTATGTACCAGCAAAATGTAAAGCCTAACAACAACAAAAACATTTTTATTAAAATCTGTCAGAATTCCTTGTCATTGCCTTCAATGCTTACCTACCTATTGATCAGGCTTTAAACTCCAGCTTAAATACAACCTCTATTTGAATTCATTCTATTTAGTCTAGGTCTGGTTACTCCCACCCTCCGCTGTGCTGCAATCACACTGTCATCAAATCTCTAATGTAATGCATTCTGCATTGCACTGAAAGCGTGTGGCTATACATTTGTCTCCCTACTTGAACGGTGGGCTTTATGACAATAAAGGCCATGCTTATCTTTCATCCACTCCCTAGAGCTTAATATAGCACTAATTCTTAATTCCATATCTGAAACTTTTTTGGTGCAATATAAAAAATCTTCTGGGTTTTATAAAAAATATTATGCTATATATGATATGGAATTTATAAGACCACAGCAGATATAAGGCACTGTACCTTATAATCACCGTAATGTTTCTGCAGTGAAATGTAATGCAGTATTCATTAGTGCTGTTTACCAAATATCTCCAGTTTTGTTTTCTACCAGGTGCACAGTAGGTACTTGAGGTTGGGAAAACCCATGTCATCAGTTCTGCTTTTTGAATAAGTGATGTTTGCATTTCTAAGTTAAAGTATTAATATATTTATTTATATATTTAGCAAGAGAGAGACAGAGATAGACAGGACAGACTGAAAGAAAAGAAGAGAGATGAGAATATCAACTCATAGTTGCAGCACATCAGTTGTTCATTGATTGCTCTCATATGTGCCTTGATGGGGGGGGGCACAATTGAGCCAGTCACTCCTTGCTCAAGCCAGTGACCTTGAGTTCAAGCCAATGATCTTGGGATGATGTCTATGATTCCATGCTCAAGCCTGATGGGCCTGTGCTCAAGCTAGTGAGCCTGCATTCAAGCCAGCAACATTGGGGTCTCAAACATGGGTCCTCAGCATCCCAGGTTGATGCTCTATCCACTGTCCACTACCTGGTCAGGTGAAGTCTTAATTTTTAATACAAGATCCTCCACTGTTCTCTACTCCTCTGGCATAATAACCAGCAGTAGTGTTTGAGGTAGAAGATGATATCAGCCCAAGTTCTTGCCAAACCATTGTGGATATGTTATTTTAAGCCACTACATTTAAAGATTGTTTAATGCTACACAACATAACTTAATTCATCCTGACTGATAACAAACATAAGCATTCATACTAAGTGGGAAAAAATAATCATAAATGTCATGTTATTTCAGATCATGTTTTGTAATCACATGCAATATAATTATTTATTTGGTCACAATGGGATTTTCTACCAAATATGTTACAAACAAAATTTCAATTCTTATAATTTTGAAGTTATAAAAAAGGCACTGTGAGCCAGTATCTGTCAACCTTATAACAGGCAATATAGCAGAAAGCAATAGACACCAAAAGAAAAAAAAGAACCTCCTAGAATAAAGGGGTATAAACTTTTTTATTTTATTTACTGGTTTTATAAAACTTATAGGTGTAAATGGTAAGAAAAATTAAATAGTGTAGGCACCCTAATATTAATTTTTATTTTATTTTCTACTGATCTTCACTGAGAAGTAATGTAAAGAAAAAATAAATCAGATTCATATTTGATGTGCTAATATTCTTTACACGAGGAAAACTCCCTACAATCTAATCACAGGATTAGTAAATTGTCCACACCCAGGCAGCCTGGCCCCAGAAGCTGCCTTTTAACCAGTATGCTATGGGAACTGCACAGCAACTTTCCACCTAAGGAAATAAACAACACCTACTAATATATATGTATTTTTTATTCTGTTTATCCTGGGTTGTATATTTCACTGCTTCAGTCACTTTTTTCTTATTCTCCACTGAAATTTTCTTCACATTCTTTGACCTTGAGTGGTTGGTTGCAACACCTACCAAAGAATCAGAATCAGAGATAAATTACTTACATGTTATAACATTACATTAATATTGCCTTTTAAAATACCACTTCTATGTTCTTGATTCATATTTTGCTTGTCAGTCATTAAAAACAAAGTATATATTTTCAGAAAATGTGCCATAATGTTATTTTTATTTCAAAATATCCTTTAGATACACTCATTATTATTGAATGTATAATAAAATAATTCTAGCTACCATTTATTGAACACATACTATCTGCCAGATGTTATATTAAGCATTTCGTATTCATTACATCACTTAGTCTGTATAACATTTCAAGTTCTGCATTCTTAATTTTTTTATTTTATGTATTTATTTATTTATTTTAGAGAGGTAGGGGGAGAGACAGACATACAGAGAGAAAGAGAGAATGACAGAGAGAGAAGCAGCAAGCATCAACTCCCATATATGCCTTGGCCAGGCAAGCCTGGGTTCTCTAACTGGAGACCTCAGCATTCCAGGTAGACTCTTTATCCACTTCACCACCCCAGGTCAGGCTCTTAATTTTTTTTAAATGAGGAAATAGACTCAGCATACATTGTGTAGTGTACTGAGAAGCAGAAATAGAATTCCAAATGAGATTAGCCCAGCCTCAAAATCTGCTTTGTACTCTGTGGAAATAAGGAATTTGGGTGGGTATTAGAAATAAGCTAAAAACAATTATACATAAGGATAAAAAGGTTTTGCTTCATCTTCTTCTTCTTCTTTTTCTTTTTTAATCTCAAGACAAATACTATAATAGTTGATATAAAAAGAATGTGCATTCTACTCCAGTCTATATTTCAGAAATGAATAAATTAATAAATATTTTTCTCTTGGAAAGGAAAACTCTAACAAGCCAAGGCAATTTGTATGGTATAGTGGCACATAAATATGGACACTGTAATTTTGTTTATTTTATACAATTTAAATTTATAAAAAGCCATCCTAAGGAGGTATAATGATTTCTTCAGCTACAAATGAAGTACTTTTCATTTCAAAATGCAGCACATATCAATATTCTCTGTGCAAAAAAACATGGCCTCCCTAGTTCTTTGGGTGGGGAATATGTTTCAATGGTGTTCTCTGAGTTGACTAGCATCAACCAGCCCCAGGACTTAAGACATTTAAAGAGCTTTGATGAACTTTGGTTTAAAAAGTGCATTTTTTTTTTTAGAAAACTATACAGCACACAATTCAAATACCAATATAGTTTGGTAAGGATTATAATAATACCTATAACCAAGAAACCTATTTCTAATAAATTTTGTGGTTATTTATTACATGGTACTGTCTAGTTTTCCTTAAAAATAACTCCTCCTAAGCAACCAACTTCAGAAACACTCATGCCTAAGAGAACACCAGAAGCAGGATGCATAAATCCTCTAAAGGAGCAATAAAATACCTTTCCAAAAAAACCAAATCCAGATTCCATACCATAATTCAGGCAGCACAGCCCATCATAAACAAAAATTCATTATGCCTGCCGTGTGGAAAAATGTTAAGCAAGAAGAAATAAACAGAGAATGTTTTAACAAATCATATTAGTCAAATGAAAAAAAAAAGAAGAAAAAAAGAGGATAAAGCCACAGTTCTGAATGAGTCTGCCAATAAAGCTTAAAACCGAGCCAAAATTTAGAAGAAATCTAAACATAGCCAGACCAAGCCTGAGTCATTCTAAGATATAATATTCTGGGTGTTTTCTTTCAACTATTTCCTTTAGGTTTAAGGGGAAACCTTGACCAGATCTAGAGAGGTGATGTTAAACGCACACAAACTGCATCCAAACCTAAATTGAGGATGCAATCGAGTGAAATTCAGAGACATGAAACAGAGCATCATTCCCACATGAGAATTACAAATACATCAGGAGAAGATAAAAATGTTTGTAGTTCTAGAATGTTGCCTTTAAAAAAAAGAAACCTAAAAACTGTTTGTTTATGACCCAGTCCTCCATCAGTGTGCAAAGTCCTAAGTAGATGCAGTACGTACATTCCTCAGTTTAGCAGCATGTTGAACTGTGTTATGAACATGTAATAAAATGACTAGCCTGTGTAGCCAGATATAATCAAAATACTTTCTCACTTGACATTCACACAATGACAACTCGTTGCCTGAGAAAATCCAAGGAAAATGGAAAAGCCCCATCATGAAATAAAATCTGTCTTGTAGAACAAGGCAATCGCTTGGATCTTTTCCACTCTGTTACTTTAGACTGGCACTCTCTGCGTAATAAACAGGGCAGATAGAAGTTGGTGTCTCGCAGTATGGATGAGAAGAGCTTCTTCGTGTGCTGCTCAGAGTTCCTCACTGTGATTTTGGAAGAGGGAGAAGGAATAAAAATGAAGTCAGAAGGAGAGAGAAAAGAGGAGAAAGAAAAGGAAAATAGCTTATAAGAGCCAGAAGCATCTAACTGACTCAGCTATGCTGGTGGGATTGTGTAGTTATGCACAACTTTTTTTCTTATATGAGTGTGTCCAGGAACAACCAAGGTTGCAGAGTTAGGCTAAATGTGTCTGTGAATTATCCTGAGATCTTAACCACTATGTTTAACATTTTCTACTATTAGAAAAAAGAAAAGGTCTATTAAATTCCAATATGTCAAATAATAAAGATATTTTTAGAACACAAAGCCTTTGGAAGATGTAATGTATTGATATAGTGGAAAATCTTGAACTAAACTATATCAATGCACCAACCACAACCATTGAAACAGACCACACAATATTCATAAATGAGACATCTAAAAGAAACAAAATAGGTAAATCATCTGAAAATTATAGTTGATTAGATGATTTGTAAAAGTAGTGGGATTATTTTTAAAAATAATATTCCAAACACTGAATTTTCTTTTTTTGGACAAATTTCTGAACTAAATGTGTGTTTTGAGACAATCTGTGTTCCTTCCAATTGTTCATACCTTTGAGTTCTTCAGTGATCTTAAAGAGAGGAAGAGATGACAGAGAAAAATGAAAGAAGAATGTGTAGCACATCTTGCCCTGCACACCTGCCTTTTCATTCAGTAACCATACAATCATCTCTCTCTGACTATCTTTTCTCCTCACTCTTTCTTTTATACTATGTACCTCACCCATTTTATCTAAATCATCATTATCAAATCTTTGCCCCTGAAGAAAGAAAGAGGATGCAGGTAAATAGAGAGAGTATATAAAAGGAAGAAGCTCAATAAAGATCACAAGTCAGTGAGAGAAGGCAGTTCTCAGATTAAGAATTAGAATAATACACACGTGTAATTCATGCAGATAAAAGCTTACTATATCCATATGCTCATTGTGGTCTTTATTTATTTATTTATTCATTTTAGAGATGAGAGAGAGAGAGAGAGGAGTAGCAGGAAGCATCAACTCCCATATGTGCCTTAACCGGACAAGCGCAGGGTTTTGAACTGGCGACCTCAGCATTCCAGGTTGATGCTTTATCCACTGCGCCACCACAGGCCAGGCTGGTCTTAATTCTAAAATGGTGTGTGGGGGTGATTGGTCAATTTTTTAAGAAAGTAAAATTTTTTTAAATCTTTAAATCTTATTTTAATTAATGCATAATTTAATTATTTAAAAGTGTCCTTTTCTCATCCAAAACACTAATAAATAAAAATAAAAATCTGAGTTTCCTCTCCTTTGTTCCTAGAATAAAATAAGTGTGTGTGTGTGTGCATGTGTGTTCATGCATGTAAATCGTGAAGAAACAGTTGAGTCTATAGTGAACAATTACAATGAAAAAAATACACTCAGAAAAGTCGATATCTGGTTAATACATAAATAGTACAGGACATAGCTTGTGGACAAGTTTTTTCTTGCAATCAAAGTATTCTGACACACAGAAAGTTTTTAGGATTATTGAATTCTGGGAAAGAAAAAGAAAGAAAGAGAAAGAAAGAAAGAAGAAAGAAAGAAAGAAAGAAAGAAAGAAAGAAAGAAAGAAAGAAAGAAAGAAAGAGAAAGAAGAAAGAAAAGAAAGAAAAATAAAACTAGTTAGTAACCTTGTTTATTACCTTATTGTTATAAAATACTTATATATTTGCCTAAACATTATATATATATATATTAATAAAGCTAAACAAAATACATTCATCAGATAAAGCTAAGACTAAAATTTCCTTCTCAGAGCTTAAGAAAAATCCCAGCAAACACATACATGATTATTTATTTTCATGACATTTACTATTTTACATCCTTTAAATCCTATCAGAATAAAAATTATAGCAATGACTCCATTTCAGGCTAATAACTAAATATTCCAGTTTAAATAGACATTCTTTCTTCTATGTGCTTTTCAACAAAAGCTCTCCTTATACTGTATTCAAGGCTGATGGGTAGTTAATTTACTAAAACTGAAATGTCCATATTTATATTATCAATAAATCATTTATGCTTCCATAGGCATGGAAACAAATACATTGCTGTTTGATTATATATATTTAGAAATCACAACTTTTAATTCAGCCAGATTACACTAGATTTAAGTGAGCTTCTATAAAGGCAAATACATGAAACTACTGAGAAAAGAAAAGACATTTAGAATTAACAATTAAAAAAATTAAAATCATTTCTCAAATGAGCTACTTTACTAAATAATCTATATGGTTTTTAATTTTTAGGTATTCTGGAATAACATGTTTGGTTTTTAGGCTTTACTAATCATATACAAGGCTGTTTTTACATGTAATGTGTTATCAGATTACTGAAAGTAATGAAAAAATTACATTATTATAACTGTAAATAAATGTTTTATATAATAAAAATTTATACATTTTTTTTTTACTTTTTCACTTTAAGTTACACAGACATATTGCACAATCTGTAGTAAGAATAAAAACTTGATTGGTCAAATGAATCATATATTTATTCCGATTTGATATCTTACTCTGTGTTTTAGAAAACAAGAACATTATGATTTTTAAATTCACTAACAATAGGAAAAGCTCCTTGTAGTTTCATTTTAATTAAATACCCACATTAGGAATACTAAAACTCAAACTTGCATTATTTGTGTAAGCAGTAGCCTGGTTAGCACTCTAATTCTTAATAATGGTTATCTTTGGTAACATAAAATAAGTTAATTTTTAAAATTAGAAAATATAAATAAGCAAAAAGGATATTGTTAGTTATCAGGTGATTTGGATATGCATACTGAGAGACTGTAAAGATACAGGCATGGTTATTCATATATTTTAGTCTTCATGGATCACTTGACAGAGACACAAACATAAACATGCTACCCACAAATACATTCCTCCTTTTCTCTTCTTTCTTCTTATTCTATCCTCTGCCTGCAAATGTATACATGTGATATAGAAAGACTGAGGCATAAATATAGTTTTAGATATTTTTTATTTGTCAAAGTACTATAGTACTTAGATTTAGTTAATTTTAGAGGTTGTAAAGCCCAAACAAACAGATAAGGAGGATTTGTATCATTTCTTGATATCTATATCTGTAAGTATACTCTATACACATTCATATACACAGACATCCACAGAGCACATGTTACCAATTAAAAGTTGCATAAACTTTAAGTAAAAAACCTTCAAAGCATTTTGGCCTATGAAAAATGTACATTGCCTTTAATTCAATATAAAACACACAAAAATACTTTCCTAAGTAAGCACAAGAATTCTTCTGTATTTAATATTTTTTCCTGTAAATGTATAAAGTCATGAAAGAGAATAGGTAAAGATAAACTACTCTGGATTTTAGCTAAGTATGATATAAGAACTAAGGGTTAGTATGGTGCTTTTTTTTTTTTAAATCAGGTATCATATTTCTTGCTTCCACTTCTTTATAATCTCTTTTTTTCTTGGTTCGTGTTAACTCAAATTTAAAATTTGGAAAATTAGAGTAGGAGCGTTCACTAATTTATAGAATGTGTGCCTGGAGCCAACTAAATAATATGAAGTCTATGAAATACTAAAAGTATAAAATATACTCTCTAAAGAATGTATATTCTAGCAGAGGAAACATTAGCACGTTCAGCTCTTGTGCATGAAGTAATGGCAATGGGATCAAAGCATCATGAAAGCAGTCAGAAGAAAGTGATGAGTTACAACTGGGAGGTTGAAAAGCTGGACACTTCACAGATATCTGTCTTAGGAAACAGTAGCAGCAGATTTCAACGAAAATGTCATAACTTAAATTTTTTTTAAGAAGTCAGGGAACCATGACATGTCATAACAAACAAGACACAGAGTGATACTGTCTAGTCATATACACCAGTTTGATGTTTTGACTGACTTAATCAGTCAGGTCAGGAGGAAAAACGAAGGGTGTACTCATGATTGACGTGACTGGTACAGACAAAACAATCGCACTTGTTTGTGTCTGTAAAGAACCAGTGTGCATATGTGTATACACTTAATAAGCAAAGAAAAACACATAGGTGATAAAAGTCACTGGGTTAGTGTATTAGATAATTACATTGTTCTTTTAATCTGCAATAAGACTGAAGAGAAGAGAAAAGCAAAAGGAGAAACAAATGTAAGTGCTAAGGAAATACAGATAGGAATTACATGGAATTAGTAGTAGAGAGTTAAGGGGCAAAGGCATCTAGAAGATCAAGATTTGACAAAATGAAAGGAAGGAAGGAGCAAAGGAAGGCTGGGGAGTGAGGGAGAAATAAAACGTGTATCGTTCAACTGAGAAAAATAGAAACTGTTGAAGAAAGATGAAGGTGAAGCATCTGTAAGTCCTATGTGTTTGAAAGAGAAATGGATAGTCAAGCTTAAACCCACAGACAGCATCACACAAGCTAAAATGCTTTCTTTGATTGTGTGTATCCAGGAAATTTATTTATGTTTGAATAGTAAGCCTTTGTTAACACAGGTTCTGTGTTTTCAGCATCATAACATTCCTGTTGCAATTATTCACTGAAAATGCACATGTATACCTTGAATAAAAATGAACCAGGCAAAACTATCTATTGAAAGAATTTGAAGGCAGCTAGTTTGTCTTAAGTTTGTTTTCTTTTGACTTAGGATGATAAACAATGATAGATAACTGTCATTTTAAGAAGCCAATGAATAGCATTTGCCAAACCTATTTCAGTCCCATTGAGCTTCTATGTAACTCCTTTTGTTCAGCACAATACCCAAAGTATTTTACCCTTATCCATAACTGAGCTTTAGAAACTTTTCCATATTTTCCTAATGATTTTGATAAAAAAATATTGGATATGTCATTAAATTACATCATGTCATTATTTTCAAGACAAATTTTTTAGTTTGTGAGCTAATCTATTACATAACCAGGTAAAATGTCAAGCTTTAAACTTTTGAAGCACCCTTCAAAGGACAATATTTATGTCACTTTAGGTAGATTCAGTAGACACACACTAATTCATTAAGTAGCACAGTGACATGTTAAGGTTCATGTCAGCCCATAGAACTCCCAATTGAGCAGTTTCAATGTGAAATACTAACTGCTTTTTACTTTTTAATTATTTTTAAAATGTGAAAAACTCACTTCATTATGAAGAAAATATGAAATTACTATGAAGATATATTTTAGAGTTAAACATTATATAATACATATATATATGTACATATATATATGTATATATATATATATACTTAAACCTTTTTATAGAATTCCAAGTAATAAATACAGGAAAAAAATGAGAAAAATAGAATATCACCATTGGAACATCACAGAAATAGTTACTGCAGACAAGATCTACTAGTGAATACTATAATTAGCAGGGGAAACTTCAAGGGAAAACAGAATATTTGCATAGCTCCAATATATCTCCCCAAATATTTATTTATGTCTGTGGCGGTTTTAATGTATGTTCACAATTTCTTTGATTTTTATTCCCTCCAAACAGTGTAGAGTGTGGAATAGAAAAACATAGTAATTTTATGGTGGATAAAATAGGTAGTGTCAAATATTACCTTAACCAAGTGATCAAAGCTCACATCAGAAATGGTGAGCCATGTTGGCATCATGTACCCAGATATGACATAAAAAGAATGGCATTTCACCCCCTTAAAAATTCCTTCTAAAAACCCATTCTGTCTGTTTAGTTTACTGCTATATACCAAGCCCTTGGAACAGTTCCTAGCGTTAAGGAATAGATGTTTGCTGAATGAATTAATTAGTAAATTCTATAAATATTGCATTTCTACTACGTTTCAGATACAATAACTAGAACTTAGGAGGTCATTATCCCTGTGTTCGTGGAATGTTACAGTGCCTTAAAGAGATAGATAAAAGATCAGCTATAACAAAGTATGATAATTGTTATAACCAGGGAAATAGAAAGTGTAGGGAGACATTGAACAGAACCACCTAAGTCAATTGTTAGCAAAGAGTCAGCAAAGACCTCCTGATATAAGTGATTTTTAAGTTAGAACTCAAAGCGTTGAGAAGGATAATAAGACAAAGAAGAGAGAAAGGAAACATTTTTTCCCTAAGCAAAGGTGATATACACAAAAATCTAAATATCAAAAAGAACATAGATGCCCTGGTCAGTTGGCTCAGTGGTAGAGCCTCAGCCTGGCATGTGGATGTCCCAGGTAAATTCTCAGTCAAGGCATACAGGAGAAGCATCCATCTGGTTCTCTAGCTCTCTCCTTCTCACTTCTCTCTCTCTCTCTTTCCCCCTCCTGCAGCCATGTCTCAATTAAAACGAGTTGGCCCTGGGCACTGAGGATGGCTACATGGCCTCTATCTCAGGTGCTAAGAAGAGCTCAGCTGCTGAGCAACAGAGCAACAACCCAGATGGACAGAGCATTGCTCCCAGTGGGCTTGAATGGTGGATCCCAGGTTGGGAGCATCTGGGAGCCAGTCTCTGCCTCCCCTCCTCTCACTGGGAAGAAAAAAAGAACATAGACTGCAACCAGTATTTACATAACAATTGGCCTTGGACTGGAGCATCAGGTGAAAAAGACTAGAGATGTCAACAGATGCCTGCTCATAGAAGCCCTTGTCAACCATGTTACAGGATGTTGACTTTAACCTAAGATACTTGAAAACATGGGAAGTAGAGAAGTGATTTGGTCAGATGTGCATTTTACACTTCATTGTAGTAGGGAAATGGGCTATGTATTGTAATAGATAAGATTAGAGGCAGAGATGCAATATACCAGGTAGAAATAATGAATAGATTAAATTTTTATTCCAACATGAAGAAATTTTGTTTTTTATCTCATTTTATGTAGAATATTTAGTAACAACTTTTTTTCAAAACTAATATTAGTCACTAACTCCTGTTATTAACTCATGAAAGATAGGTTTAACATGGTCTTAGAACATCTCCCCTTCTCTCTCACTCTCCTTCTCTCATTTGTTTGTTTATTATTATTATTAAATAAGAGGCAGGAGGCAGACCCCCACATATACCTGGACCAGGATTCACTCCTGCAAGCCCCTATCTGGGGGATGCTCTGCCCATCCAGGGCCGCTGTGCCATTGCTTGGCAACAAAGCTATTTTAGAATCTGAGACAAGACCATGGAGCTATCCTAAGTGCCTGGGGCCAACTTGCTCAAACCAATCAAGCCATGACTGCAGGAGGGGAAAATCCAGAGAGAGAGAGAGAGAGAGAGAGAGAGAGGAAGAGAGAGAGAAAAAGAAAGACAAGGGGGAGGGCAAGGGGTTGAGAAGTAGATGACCGCTTCTCCTTTGTGCCCTGACCGTGAATCAAACCCAGGACTTCCACACACTGGGCCAATACAATACCACTGAGCAAACTGGCCAGGGCCTTTTCCATAAATTCTTAATCTGCACACATACCATCACACACCTCCACACATTCAACTACACACATGCACACATGTCACATTGAGATCTATTTTTAAATAGCTGCTCTTATAATAAAGGGATTGGGGTTGTTATATGAGATAATTCTTTTACATGATATTGACAAATATACATTTACTTAATAATAAAACCTTAGTTTCTTCATAGCTACATGAGCTTTTTAAAAAGCTACAGTTTATCTCTTCCAACTGAAGGTTCAATACCAAATACTTGTAAAGTGATAGAGCATCGTTTTTTTCTTCAGTCACCTCAAGGTCAATTTAACACAACTTACTTTATATAAAACTAACTTTTAAATTTGTATTATGATCATAGCTAAATTACAAACCTGTTGATGACATAATCTATATCAAGAATAAATTTCTGTACTCACCATGGTACTTAATGCACTGCTTGAAACAAAGAATATGTTCAGATTTGATCAACAGCTATATGATCCATACATAACATCTAATCTAAATTACTGGAACAAAATTTCATTGAGCACTTACTATGTGCCATCCATTGTGTCATGTTTTGCTGTCCAGTAAAAACTCACCAAAAAGAAAAGGAATACACACGTTGTGTAGCACTGCGTTGGTAAGTTCTATCATCTTACTTAATTAACATGATTCTACTGATTATTTCATTAGAAATTAGTATCCAGATGTCAATGCACAGGAGATGCTTTTGGGTGGCACATAGATTTAAAGCTAACACCATGAATATCACAAATAAAAGATGTTCTTTTTCTTCCATTTTTCTCTTTCTATACTCCTACTTTCATTAAATTCTCCATGATCTCCCCATCCTCCAGGGCTCTCCAGTCACTCTGCCTCTAAAGCTCTGTAATGAGGTGTCTGAGCCAGCGATAATCCCCAGAGGGTCTCCATATTCTGAAATCCCCTCTCTCCCTTCCCTCTCGACAATGAAAAGTTGAGACCAGTATTTTGGAAAAGCATTTCTGGAAGGCTGCCAGCTCTGCCCTGGACATTAGTGAGACTTGATTTTCATTCCATTCATGTGACCTTACTTCTTCTAAAAAAGAAAAATGTGGTAAATTTTTTTAGAAGTGGGGAAATTGGTAGCAAAAACAATAGAAAAAGAATTAAAGTTATTTAACAGGAGCTAACAGAGAAAATAAAAGAATTATATGTGTTTAGCAATTGTTCTTTACTTTGAGGAGCATATTATGTGTGGATATGATGAATTGCACATTGACACTTTCAGACTACTCCACAGGAAAGAGCTTTTGCCAAAATCAAACCCTTGCTAGTTTGCTTTCATTTTTGTTACGTCAAGTCCCCTATCACATGAATTATATTTATTCTTTCATCTCTCGCTCTTCATGGCATTGAAAAACAGAAATATCAGCACACAATAGCTTGATTCACATGACTATACCCTGGAAAATGCCCCAGAAAAAAAGTAGGCTTTGTTGTGGCTGCATCACAAAGAACAGGATATCGTGTGCATTTCATGATTAAATCACAACTTTGGTACTGTGTGCACAATAAGTGTACATTGCACTGCTCGCTTCGCATCCCAACTAGTAAGACCTTGTAGCTAGGCTGCTGAAAAAGGGACTACTTAACACACCTTGGGGGAAGATTTTTTTAGTCAATGCCAGTCAACCAGTCTTCTATGAGCCTTAAGAGCATCTTAAATGCTTATATTAGAAGTTCAAAAAAGTGATTCAAGACTTGGGGGCAGTAGGTTTCTCTGAAACTTGTACCCAAATAGCCATAGAAATCAACATGGCTGGCACTTCAAAACACATGTGAAAAGTGAAAGGTTAGCTGAAGGTCAAGGAGGGGGTGGTGACAAGTTACCTTATGTCCTCTCAAAATGCTTCATAGTCAAAAGTATCTGGTTTTCAAGTTTACCTAATTTTCTCTCTCTATCAATGGAATCAAAAGTCATAATACAGAGGCGATCTCTTCTTCCTCAAGGCAGGAAGCTTCCACACTATGCCACGCATGTATTCCTTGCAATTGATTAAGATTGCCTTAGATGTGGGAAGCTGTTTCTGATCCCCTTATCACAGTATAAAGTAAAACATGCTTGACTGGTTAATAAAAATGGAAGATGGAGTTACAAAGAGGAAAAGTTCACTTGAAAATCCAAACAAAGAACAAAGTCCTTTGGTCACACCCAAGAAAGTCAGACAAGCATATTTTAGATATAAAGGGTTAAAGATTCCCTGGCAAAATTTTTCTAATTTACCATTAATTACAAATATAACTCTGAAAAGGGACACTCCATATTAGCTGTTTGAATCCAAATGCATAAAACAAAACAAAACAAAAAATGTTTTCCAGGTTTAAGTTCCCCAGTCTAGGTATGCAGTTGCCTAAGGCATCTGTAAAAGCAATTTTTTCCGATGTACCGGGAATACTAAATGAGTTCACTGTACTTTATAAGTTATTAATATGTATGATTTTAACTTCCCCTTTCATAAATCACTATTCATTTTCTCTAGTGTTTCCATTTATAATTTATTTTTGACATTGCACAAGTGGTCATTTCTCTAAAGTTTTGCTAGAACAATTAGAGAAAAATCATAGAACATGAGACCTTCAGTGGATCTGAAGGTTCAGGTAACTGGACCCTCATTTTATAGCTGGAGAATCCAAGATACATAAATTAAGGTCAGAGCTATGTCAGGACTGGTTCCCAACAATGCCCTTTGCATGGGAGACCATGTATACTATAATAGCTACAGATGTTGGCTGTAGAGTCAAGTTGTTAGAGTTTGAATCCTGGATCCACCACTGACTAGCTGTGTTAGCTTTGGATAAATTACTAAATATTTAAATCTCAGTTTCCTCATCTATGAATTGGAGATAATACCATTAGCTGCCTCACAGAGTCGTTTTGATAATTGTTGATGAAGGGCTTAGCAGAATAATAATTTGCTATATTAACCTTTGTAATATAACAACTGTTATTCACTTTCTTACCCACATTTGGGCTGTGAGATCTGGAACCAACATTTTCTCCAGGGGATATTTGCTTGAAAGGAAAGGTTGTTTGAAATTAAACAACAACCATGACAAATTCTTAATTTCTATATTCCAAAGCCTCTTGGTAGAGTGTCTGATATTATTAAATGTCCCTTTACATTAATAAATCTATATCACCCATTCAGTATGATGTTGCCTAAAGAGTCATGAGATCTTTAATGAGATAGTACATGTATGGAAAATGATAGAAGAAATTAAAAACTGGTAATAAAATATAAAGCACATTAAACACATACATTTAATTATGGCTTTCAGAAACTTAATTTCTGAAGCTTGAACTATTTTGATTTTCAACAGGAAGAGTATATTTTGTTGACACTTGTTCTTAAGTAAGAAGACTCACCAGAGTCTATATCTAGAACTTGTTATAACACTCTGAATATATTTTTCTTAAAGCACACTCCTTCCTCTCTGTGGTTGAAAAGTTCATAAGAGGCCCCTTCGCTTCTCAAGCTCCACATAAATGGAGTCGTTTCAGGTCGTTGCTAAGCACTTAGAAAGAGTTTGCAATGTGGTTCGTTTTAGTGCTGGGAAATTCTTCTTGGTGTTACCCTGACCTCAAGTGGTCTATTTCCTAATGCTTTTAGCAGCAAAGAACATTATGTTACATTCAAACCTCTTTTTTATTTATGCAGTGTCTAAATTCCATGGAAAACACCATCAAGTTTAAATAGCCAGAGTTTTTTCTTCAAGTTAGACAGAATTGTTAGAGACCAAATTACTCTTTGGGGCTCATCCTACTACATATTTTGTTCTCTTCTTCCTCACCTTCTCTCTACAAAGCCAAATCCTGCATGTTCTTACTGTCCTGGACCTCACATTTGGTACTTCTGCTTACTTTGGTAGTTTCACATAATTTATTCCTTTATTTTTCCATGATGAAACCTAGGTGCCTATTACTTCAAGACCCTGGATAATGTAGATATATTTTCTCAGCCTCAGTTTCTTCTATGGTGATAAGAATACCTACATCAGTGATCTGTCCAACCTGGGGCACTGTAATAGCATAGTGCTTAAGAATGCAGGTTTCAGCCCCGGTGTGATAGCTCAGTTGATTAGAGTGTTGTCCTGATGCACAGAGATTGCTGGTTCAATCCCCGGTCAGGGCACCTACAGAAACAAATTGTCCATCATTCTCTCTCTCTCCCTTCCCCATCTCTAAAAATCAATAAATAAGTTTAGAAAAAAAAAGAAGAATGCAGGATTCAGGTCAGATGTAGATCGTGTTAAAGCCCATCTCGGCTACATACCATAGGTCTTGAATAAGTTGCTTGAGTTTTCATTATCTGAAAAAATAGATGTAAGTAGTAAGCTTGACCAAGGAGTTGTTGAAAAAATTACATGAAATACTGCAAAGTAGAAAACAGCATTGTGTGCAACATGTTCAATGCTCAAAAATACTAGCTATTGTCACTATCATGTAAACTAACCAGCATAATCCATGGTATTTGTGGTTTAATAAATAGAAATCACTATTCTTAAATATTAGAGCTATGGCATTTGACAAAAACAGGGACAAAGTCATACTCATTTCTGGGTTAATCTGTGATGTGCCAACTTTCAGATGCAACATGACATACATTAACCCTCTGGTGACACTCGACCCCATTCAAATGGTGGAAATAAGTATGATTTGGAAGGCATATCCGTGATCCAGGCCCCACGCTGCAGCTCACAGGTGGCCAGCCATGTACTCTGATCACACACCCGGCCTGACCTGACTGTTGCCTGTGGGGACTTCAGCTCTATCACATGTGCTTTCTATTAGTGAGAATTGTATTTTACCTTTGAAGTTCTTGTTTTAAAATCCAATAATACTAAATATTCAGCAATCCACAAATTATATGTAACTGGTCTAGGATTTTACATAGCTCTTTCTCTTTAAGAGCTTACCAATTTCTGTGTCAAATACAACCTTTATTTTATACACATTAAATCCTAAAGACATTTATTTTGGAAACTTTTTGACACTCTAGTTCAAAACAGATGAACATGACCCAATAAAGTGAGGTCTATAATATAAATGATATAATCATACCTCTGAGTCAGGCATTCCAAAGAACTGTATTTAACAATAAAAATCTGGTTGATGTACTCACTTACCCTGAGGAGAGCACCAACATTTATATTCTTATTCCCCAAGTTGGTGTTAACTAACAAAAATACTCTGGGATTAATCAGACTAGAAATCTCCCTTATACTATAGATCTTGTCCTGAAATTCAGTATGTACATTAACATGTTAAAAGTTCTTAAAATTCACAGAATAGAAATCTGTTCAAACTTGTTTTTCCTGGCTGAAACATTAATTTACAGTATTTTTTTATTTAAATAATGCTTTTTATCAGGAATAAATGGTGATGGAAGGAGACTTGACTTTGGGTGGTGAACACACAATACAATATACAGATGATGCATTATAAAATTGTACACTTGAAACCTATATAATTTTATTATTCAATATAACCTCAATAAAGTCAACAATAATAAAAAAGATAAATAGGAAACTTTTATTATCAACTTGAGAAATTAGTGATCCTTGACACATGTTGGGCAGAATATCAATTTAAATGACTAATATAGAAAAATAATATTTTCTCCACCCTTATCTTGGCTAAGTGAGCAATATTACTCCCATCACTTCCAGTTTCTGAAAGGAGAAAAAACCCAGTTTCTTGCTGTAGTCTAGCTAAGTTACATACTTAGCAGCCTTCCACTGAATTTTACATACCTTTTTCTTTGTGGTTTGAGGTGCTGAGTCTGGCCAGGAATTAACTGAGGATAATTTATATAGTTTCACAAAGTTCTAAACTAAGAACTTCAAAATTAAATACAAAAAGAAATTCTTACTAAATTCATCAAAATTAAATGCAAAATACATCTTAATAGTACAGCTAATAGTAATCTACAATGGCAAAGTGTTACAATTAAAGGTGTTGAGTTCATTCATTTAAAAATAGTTAAATTTTTTGTTGAGCACCAAGCATTTGATGTTTAGATGCTTGAAACATGTTGCTGGCAAAGATGCAATTTATGTCCTTAAGGATAGTGGCAGAGATAGATGCATTACATGAAAAACAGATAGGACGTAAGTTCTGTAATGTGGTGAACACAGGCTGCTATAGGAGCTGATCAAAAGGGCACTTGGCCCAACCTTAGGGGATGGGGTTTTCAGACAAGTCTTCCCTAGAACATAGGTTTGCCAGATAAAATAGAGGATGTTCCGTTACATTTGAATTTCTGATAAACAATGAATAATTCCTTAATATTTATTAGTATGTTCCATGCACTATTCATAACTGGGTATAAATATTTTACTTATATTCTCTATTTTTATTTGATAAACCTGGCAAATCTACTGGGATATGATGTTTAAGTTGCAAACTGAAGGAGAGAGTCAGATAGAGAAACAGAAAAGGCCAACAGAGACAAATGGATCCACATTTACAAAGATTCAGATTTAACCCTGTGCCCAGTCAGTGCGGATAGAGGGTACAAACAGGTCAGTGTAGCAGAATTAAAAATTTGGATGAAGGGAAAAGTTGTATACATATTTTTGAGTGTCTGCTTTTTTTAACGGTGATGGCGAGCCATGAGATGGCTTTATGTTTAGTGTTACCAGATTTGTGTGTTAGAAGTGTTCACCTGGATTAGGGCCAGACTGTATGCAAGAAACCCATTGAAAGAGTTCTGTTAGTAAACTTACTGATATATGATGGATCTTGAATTAATATGGCGGTAATGAGGATGAAGAGATATTGACTCCAAAATATATTTAGAAAGTAGTGTAACAGTTGAAGATTTTTTCTTAAAGTCTAATTGCTCTTCCACTTATGAGCTGTGTATGCTAATATACCATAAGGGTTAAGAAAAAATGTGTTTTAGTCGATTTATATTAGTAGAGTTTGCTCTGAGCATAAGCTTTCACTATTAATATGGGTCTAATAATAGCCTAGGATTATTGTAGTATTATGTGTAAAGTGCTTAGCACAGGACTTGGTGTCTGACTGGATATGAAAAAGAAGAGATAGGAGTAAAGAATGACAGTTTTCTGTGGGGGAAGTTAAAGTAACAGAGTATGAAAATCAGATATAAAGCCCAGAAATAGCCTCACACAAATATAGTCAACTGATATTTGACAAAGAAACAAAGGTGATTCAAGGGGAGAAAAAAATAGTCTTTCTAACAAATAGTGCTCAGACAAGTGGACATCAACATGCAAAAAAGTGAATCTAGACACAGATCTAACACTTACTATAAAAATTAACTCAAAATGGACCAAATATGACTCAAAATGGACCAAATACATAACGGGAGAAAAAGAACTTAAAACTCCCTGGAGAAAATCTAGGTGGCCTTGAGTTTGGCAATGGCATTTTAGATATAACACCAAAAGCATAATTCATGAATGAAAAAAAATGTTAAATTAGGAAACATTAAAATTAAAAATTCTTGTACTAGGAAAAAACTGAAAAGACAAGCCATAGAATGGGGGGGGGGGATCTTCATAAAATACCTATCTGATAGAGGACTTGTATCTGAAATATACAAGAACACTTTTTTTGTAAAATTTAATATTCTCTTTTTAATTTTTTTTATTGATTTAACTGAGAGATGAAGAAAGAGAGAGAGAGAGAGACAGACAAACAGGAACATCTGTTCCTGTATATGCCCTGACTGGGATTGAACCTGACCGGGGATCAAACTGGCAATCTCTGCATTTTGAGATGATGCTCTAACCAGCCTAGCTATCTAGTCGAGGCACAAAGAACTCTAAAAACTCAACAATAAGAAAACAAACTGAGCTTTAAAAATTGGAAGACAAACACCTCATCAAAGAAAATACAGATGGCAAATAAGTACATGAAAAGATGATTAAGATCATATGTCATCAGTGGATTGCAAATTAAAACAATGATATACTACTACACACCTATTACAATGGGCAAAATCTAGAATGCTGACAATTCCAAATTCTGTGACAATGTGGAACAATAGTAACTCTCACTCACTGCTGGTGGGAATACAAAGTGGCACAGTGATTTTGAAAGACAGTTTTGTAATTTCTTGCCAAACTAAGTATCCTCTTATCATACAATCCAGCAATTATGCTCCTTGGTATTTACTCAAATGAGTTGAATACTTATGTCCACACAAATATCTCCACATGAATGCTTATAGAAGCTTTATTCATAATTACTAAAACAAGCAGTTGAGATGCTCTTTAACAGGTAAATGTATCAACAAACTATGGTATATCCACTCATATAATAAAATATTATTCAAGTGAACTCTCAAACACAAAAAAGACATGGAAGGAACTCAGATGCGCATTGCTAAGTGAAAGAAACCAATGTGAAAAGGCTACAGACTGTATAATTCCTCATGTAACATTCAAAAAAAGTCAAAACTATGAATATAGTAAACTATGAATATAGTAACCCTTGGTGATTGCCAAGGGTTTAGGTAGAAGGAGGGATGAATAGGCAGAGCACAAAGGACTTTTAGAGCAGCAAAACTATTCTTTATACTACTGTAATTATGGATATATTTGCCAAGACTCATAGAATATACAACACAGGGAGTGATATAACTTTGGATCTTAGTTACTAATAATATATTTAAATTGGATCCTCAATTGTAACATATGTATCATACTAATGAAAGATTTATTTACTTTTTTTATTTAATGAGAGGAGGGGAAGCAGAGACAGACTCCTGCATGTATCATAACCAGAATCCACCTGGTAAGGCTAATAGGGGGCGATGCTCTGCCCATCTGGGGCATTGCTCCATTGCTCAGCAACAGAGCTCTTCTTATCACCTGAGGCAGAGGCCATGGAGCCATCCTCAGTGTCCGGGACCAACTTGCTCCAATTGAGCCATGGCTGCAAGAGAGGAAGAGAAATGAGAGGAGAAGGGTTGGAGAAGCAGATGGGCATTTCTCCTGTGTGCCCTGTTAGGGAATTGAATAGGGACTTCCACACACTGGATGAAGGCTCTATCACTTAGCAAGAGGCCTGGGCCAAAAGATGTTAATAATAGGAGAGGTTATAGCCTAAAACTGCTCTAAAAATTAAGTTTTATATATAATAAATGATATTTATGTATTTACATATTTTTAAAGTAAAAATAGGTTGGAATTTTTTTAGCGAGCGAAAGACAGAGACAGAGAGAAGGACAGACAGGAACAGACAGACAGGAAGGGAGAGAGATAAGAAGCATCAGCTCATAGTTGTGGCACTTTAGTTGTTCATTGATTGCTTTGGGGGGCGGGAGGCTCCAGCTGACCCAGTGATCCTCCCTTGCTCAACCCAGCAACCTTGCACTTAAGCCAGTGTCCTTCAGCTTCAAGCCAGCAACCTGTAGCTCAAGCCAACAAGCATGGGGTCATGTCTATAATACCATGCTCAAGCCAGCGACTCCAAGCTCAAGCTGCTGAGCCTGCACTCAAGCTGGATAAACCCATGCTTAAGTCAGCAACCTTGCGGTTTCAAACCTGGGTCCTCAGCATTCCAGGCCAATGCTCTATCCACTGCGCCACTGCCTGGTTAGGCGAAATGAGTTGGAATTTTAAGTTGAGTTTGAACTTCCTCTGTCTGTTGTGCCTG
The DNA here is from genome assembly GCF_036850765.1 of Saccopteryx bilineata. Lineage (NCBI taxonomy): Eukaryota > Metazoa > Chordata > Mammalia > Chiroptera > Emballonuridae > Saccopteryx > Saccopteryx bilineata. Next base: position 129,226,385 of record NC_089491.1, read on the forward strand.
GAGCACACCAGCAATAATCTCTAATTCTGCTCCTAAGAAGGAAGATCTGGGATATGGTCAAGGGTATATTTATTGCTATAAAAAAATCTTCAAAAAAATATTGATAGAGATAAAGAAGAGGACAGAGTAGAACACCCATGCATAAAGAGTAGACTGAGGAGCAGAGGAAGAAGGAAGAGGAGGACTAGATTTGTGTGGTTCCATAGAAGCCAACATGAAAAACTCCTAGGACAGGAGGGAGTAGTCAGAAGTGCCAAATAACTCTGAGAATGTGTATGCATTTCCTCAGGTTACTATAACAATCTGGGTGGCTTAAAACAACTGGAATCTATTGAGTCTGAAATTAAGATGTTGTTAGACATTGCACTTCTGGAGGCTCGAGGGAGAATTTGCCCTATATCTCTCCTAGATTTTGTTTGTTGTCTGTCAGCAGTCCTTGGCATTCCTTGGCTTGCAGATGTACCACTACAGTCTTTGTCTTCGTTATCATGTAATAATCTCTTTCTGTCTGTCTCTGTCCAAATTTCTCTCCTCTTCTAAGAAAACAGTCATTGGAATTAGGATCTATCTTAACCCAGTATGGCCTTATTATCTTCACTTGATTCTATCTATTAAAACCTTATTTCCAAATAAGGTCACATTCATGACACTGAGGGTTAGAACTTTTAGAAAACACAATTCAACCCACACAGAACTGATCAAAAGAACTAAAAAGAGACCATTGGATTGAGGCTGGTTATCTTGAAAAAAGTAATTTCTATGGATTGACAGAACTCAATATCGAATTGTAAAGGTTTGAATAGTGAGTGGCAAGTACGAAAGTGAGGCTATTGAGTGCAGATATACTTTCATAAAGTTTTGGGGCAAATCTGGACGTGGTAAAAGGGCATGAAGATTTTTTCCCCACTGTTACTATTTTCTTAAATCAGCAGAAAATATAAATTTAAACATACAGGAGATGACATAAAAACTCTAACAAGATGGGAAGGGATGAAATATATTAGAATTAAAAAGAGAATCTCTCTTTCCCTAAATATAAACTGGAAGAAGAAGAAAACACAGATATGTCTTTTTAGATGTAGTGACAGGAAATTGATACAGATTTCTTTGGATGACTTTGTGTGTGTGTGTGTTGAAAAGATGTCGTGTGATGGGGCAGCACTCAGGTACAGGACTTGAAGAGTGGATAGCTTCAAAACGTTTATGGTGAAGAAGAGGAAGGTAGGAATAACTGTGCTCTGGCATGTGCGGGGTCCCTTCTGGAGACAAAGATCTACCTTTCCACTGGAGTTAATAGGCATTCATTTAGTGGAACTAATCGGCACACAGTCCTGATGTGTTTTAGGTGACATTGATTAGCCCAGGTGGAGGCAGGTGTGATAAAAGGAAAACAGCAGGCTTTTGAAGGAATTGACCAAAGAGTAGTTTTAAAAAATGGGCTGTGATGTTTAAGCTGGATAGCTAAAGGAAGTAGATATGGAAGAGAGTGTCAAGAGAAAGTGTGCTGAGGCAGAGGCCTAAAGGATTTGATGGGGTCATGGAACAGGCAGATTGAAGAACTAAGCTAAAATTTTTCAGTGGCGTAGGACAATATCAGGAAGTTGTTATTTTAGATTTCCAAGGTGGCACATTCTAAGTCATCTAAAGCTCTGGGTGTCGCCGGGAAGATAGATGTCTGCAATAAGGGAGAGGCACGAGTTACTGGAATTGATGCTGCAAGATATAAACAAGTTATAACCTGCTTATTAAAGTTTTTAAAGTATATATTTTCTTTCTTTCCTTTTTTTTTTTCTTTATTAAGTGAGAAGCAGGAGTCAGGGAAAGCAGAGATAGACTGCTGCATGTGCTTCAACCGGGATCTACCAGGCAAGCCCACAAGGAGGCAATGCTCTGCCCACTGGGGCCGCTGCTATCTTGTTTGCAACTGAGCTATTTCAGCCCCTGAGATGAGCCCATGGAGCCATCCTCAGTGCCTGGAGCCAAAGCTAAATTCCTCAAACCATTAGAGCCATGGCTCTGGGAGGGGAGGGGAGAGGGAGAGAGAGAGAAAGGGGGGAGGTGTGGAGAAGCAGATAGTCATTTCTCCTGTATGTCCTGACTGAGAATCGAACCTGGGACTTCCACATGCGAGGCCGATGCCCTACTGCTGAGCCAACAGGCCAGATGCCCTTTTAAACTATTTTCTACATCAGCCAGAACGTAAAATAGAGTTGAACAATATTATAGGGAAAACAGCTGTGTTAGGCTTGCTCACTTGTACTTTGTATGATTAGTGCATGATCACGTGGCAGGGCAAAGTGTGTACAGCCTATGTAAGTCTATGGGTTCAAGAACTTGGCACCCATTTCTGATTGCTTGCCCACCTCTCTGAGGGGCCATTTTGCTGTTTCTCACCGCCTGCTGTGAGAAGCAGTTCCCCCTGCCTGTGTGCTCACCTGCCATTGGGAGATTCCAATAAATGGAAATAGCCCAGTGCTTTCTGGCTCTGCAGCTCCTCTACCGTCTGCCTGAGTCCAGTGTGAACCTGACAGCCCTTAGCCACTGGCATTACAAGTATGAAGAATCTATTTGTTAGCCTGACTAGGTGGTGGTGCAGTGGATGGAGTATCAGCCTTGGATTCAAATGACCCCGGTTTGAAACCCCGAGGTCACCAGCTTGAGTGTGGGCTCATCCAGTTTGAGCCCACATGACCCCATGGTCACTGGCTTGAAGCTCAAGGTCGCTGGCTCAAGCAAGTGGTCACTCGCTCTGTTGTAGCCCCCTGGTCAAGACATGTATGAGAAAGCAATCAATGGACAACTAAGGTGCCACAACAAAAAATTGATACTTCTCATCTCTCTCCCTTCCTTTCTCTCTGTCCCTATCTCTCTGACTCTCTCTCTGTCTCTGTCACAAAAAATAAAAAAACTACATTATTTGTTTTAAACAAATACAGCATCCTGACTCTAAGCATAGTTATAAATTGGTGAATTTTATATATGGTATCCTCTCCTCCTCTAGTGTTTCTTATTACTGATAGCTGTTCTATCGTCCACCATAACAAACCCACACATCCTCCCACCCCCCGTAAGGACCCACCCCTTCTCTTTTCTCAACATTACCCCTATGCTCCTAAAACTTCTCTGGTTTTCTAATTAAAATCTATCTGTTTGAATACTTTAGTTTTTCAAGTCACCTTCTTAAAAATTGTTGAATAGCTGAATGAGTGATTTATGTTAATGAATTGAAAGGGAACAAAGCATAGAAAGCACATCCTACATCAAATATCTGGTCCAAATCCTGGTTCCACCGCTTATTAGCTCAGTGACATTAGAGCACATTAACCTCTCTGTGCTTCAGGGTTTCTTTTTCTTATTTTCTTTTTATTTACTTATTTTAGAGAGAGAGAGAGGGAGAACAAAACAGGAACACTGATCTGTTCCTGTATGTGCCCTGACCAGGGATCAAACTGGCAACCTCTGTGCTTACAGGCAACGCTCTAACCAACTGAGCTATCCAGCAGGGCTGGGTTTCTGGTTTTTTAACTAAAAAGGAAAATGAGAGGATCTACTTATCTGTCACATAGTAAGCACTGTTAAATAAATAAAATTAGTGTTAGTAAATTTATGTTCTTCTTTCATATATAAGTGTTGGGACTCCTAGGCACGATATTTTATGAGAGAGAACTCTAATGGAGAACAGTTTACACCAGTCAGCACAGTTGATGATCCTCTCTTTCCCCAAGTCACATTGATGTAGACATCTCTTACACCTGTGCAGTGCCATCTACTGGTAAAAATAATAGTATGCGGATTCAATATTTCCCTTAATAATAATATTTTTTAAGTTCTGAATTTGATAAAATGTGTTGAGATCTGAGATCTTTTTGAGATCTTTTGCTAGTCTTATATCCTTCCCTTTACCTACCTTTGTTTTTCAGAAGATAGATTTGTCAAGTAAAAAAAAAAAGTACAATATATGCACAAAAACTTTAGAAGAAAGAATGCCTTTCATTTAATTTTTTTGTTTGTTTGTTTGTTTGTTTTTAGGTGAGAGGAGGGGAGATAGTGAGGAAGACTCCTGCATGCACCATGACCTGGATCCACCCAGCAACCCCATCTTGCTCGAGTACCCAAGCTATTTTTTAGTGCCTGAGGCTGAACTGCTTCAACAGGAGCTATGCTTAGTACCAGGGGCCATGCTTGAACCAATTGAGCCACTGGCTGCAGGAAGGGAAGAAGAAGAGAAAGGGGAGGAGGTAGAGAAGCAGATGGTCACTTCTCTTGTGCGCCCTGACCAGAATTGAACCCAAGACATCCGTAAAGAGTGGATAGGACCCACGTTCTACCACGTTCTATCAGCCAGGGCCAGGAATGCGTTTCTACAAAGGGCTTGAGTGGACTAAATTATTTCCAGGGTAAAACAAAAACTTTTCATCTGTATCTAAGTGTCCAAATTACTGAGTGATTTACAAAGTTGGTCAGAAAGACAAATGAAATAGTGAGAAGTGTTGCAGGTCTATGGTAGAGGAGCAGCCACCATGTGGTTTATCAGCTGGGTTTACTCAAGATTATGTCACTCCCTTAAATAGCATCAGTTGAACATGCACTCTAGGGGGAAAGTAAGGAAGTTGTTTTCTTTTGCTGTTACCCCTGGGATTGGTAGTTGCTCTTTCCCTAAATGTCACCTAAGACTTTAGTCTTGAAGAATGGGTTTTAGCAAGAAATGGGCTCCAGGAAAGGGGAGAGTAGATAAAAGGAGAATAAGGGATAGATAAGGAGTGAGGGAGGGGAAGAAGCTATTGAAAAGAGATTATGAATGAGGAGATAGATTGAAGAAACCAATACTGTGGATTGGGGAGAGATGCAAAGTGCAATCAATCTTTTTCTCAGCTATTATAATTGTCCTCAAGTTGAGTTTTTCATCATTTTACAATAAGCTTTAATGCTGATCTCCAATTTTGTTTTATATGCTGCCATTAAACAAGTTTTATGGATCTCTTTAATGATTTCTGATCAACTTGACTTATTGATAATTGACTAATGACAGCTGAAGATAAACCCCTATGATTTTTTTTAAGTTTTCATAAAATTTTCTTTGTACAGAAAGGCTTAAATTGGAGATGATTTCTTATCTCACATTTGAAATTCTTTTCAGGTGATCAGTTGCAACATAGCTGTGACCACATCCCCCCCCCAAAAAAAAAGATGAAAAAGAAAGAAAGAAAAGAAAGAAAAACGAAGAAAAGAAATGCTTCTGGTAGAGGACTAGGATAAAGGCAATCTGCCTCTGAAGGGGTTTGTTTGTTAATTGCTTTGGTCCACTTTACAAGGTCAAATCCATTCTCCTAATGACGAATCTCATCTGTTCTGGCAGAGAAAGAAATGTTTTCTTTCACTTCTACGTGTGGCAAGAGCTCATTCATCTCAGTAAGTTCTGAAGAGAAATCTAGCTACATCAGAGAGAGGAGTATTCAAAGGGCAACTGATGGCCAGGAAGATATATGGAATTCACTTTCCTGAGACAGACATTCAAATGGTAACAAGTGATAGAAAACAGCTCTATATTTCAGCGTGATGTGTGTTCGCTCCTGATGATTAAACCCCCTGTGAGCCATCTGTGTTTAATGGGTTAGAACTACTTTGTAGCTGCAGTTTTTTCCTTCCACTGCTCTCTTATTTATTTGAGAGGAGACCGAACTCCACTCTTTAAAAGTTAAGCATGTAAGAAACCCTGCCAAGAGAATCAGAAAGAAAAGGCAAATTTATAGCCTAGTGTTGTTTTAAGCATTTAGTAGTATAAATAAGAAGTGTAGATAAATGTGTACAAGTAGACGCATAAGTGACCTTCTGTTTATCTCAGTTACATTATTTGCCTAAATTCCAGAGCAGAATTAACCCAATTAGTTTATATAATGGCTAATGCTGTCCCTCAGCTGAGCTATTAGGGATGTGCACAACTGATGCTAGACAGAGGATGGTGTTATTTTACTTATAAGTCAAGCCTTGGGGACTGTGGTTTGTGTCCCATGATTGTTGAAGATAAAAAATTAGAATCCAGTGTGGAAATCATTGTATTTCGGAGCAATGTACACTAGTGGTGTTATTAATGCAATTAAATTTAACTCTGGTTTCAAATGCCAATGGTGATAATGGCTTTTCATATGTCACACTGTCTTACCCAAGACATGTCACATTTTGCTAACATCTCATTATTTTTCTCTGACTTAGGAAAGTCAGCAGCCATAAGCACTCAATAAATATTTGCTGAATTGAATTGAACTCTGAGAACCGAGAGGTGAGGTGGCACTGATCATCAGTGACACGTCTGGGATCAGAATCTTGACTATGTTCTGCCAAATAGTTAGTGTTCTCGGCCAAAGCCTAAGGAAATATTATATGTAGCAGTTTAAATTGGAAAAAAAAAATTCACACAGCTACGAATGTTAATCTAAGACATATATAACTACAGGAGCTTAGCAAGTTCACTCTTGCCATTTATTTTCACTCTTAATACATTGAATAATTTCAAGGTTTTCCCTCTTCATAGCATCTAGCTATATAGCTCTCTTAAATTTTTTCTAAGGTAATTTCCCTAAAAAATTTTCCCCTGCCTTCTTTTCTCCTTTGAACCATAAAACATATCTACAAGGGGAGGCTTCTTAGGACTTTAAAAGCATCAATCAATTTCACAGCTGGGGATAGAAGGATCCCGATAAGAGAGAGCAAGTCTTCCATTAAACCTCTGCTTATAAAATTTAGGGAAAAAAAACTTGTATAAAGTGAGACAAACTTTGGCCTGGTTTAGGCAGACAAAGAGTTAAATTAAAGACACAAAAGCAACACCCAGCTGCTGCTGCCTTTTCTTTTCCCTTTCATGGAGTAGGGAGTATTTTTTCTGTAATGACCTCAGAATCTTCTGTCTTTTTCTTGGTCAGAGATCAAGGGGTATACCAGGGTGAAACTTTCCTCTTATTGAACTTTTCTATCAACTTTCTGCAGATGTGTATTTGAAGCTGCACTTACAGTTTTTCCATTTTTGTTACACATTTATATAAAGTTCATATTAAAGTATGTATGCTATCTTTTCATATTAAGCAAGTTTCAGAAAATGTCATTCATCCAACTAAACTTAATATTCTTTGAAGACAAAGACCATGTCTTGCATTTATTCAGAACCTCCATGGCCAGCATAGCACATTGTAATATTATGAGCTAAGCACATATTCATTGCATTATTTGAGAGCAGAAAAGTTGAAAAAATATTATGGAATAAAACCTTTTTTTTTTTTCCTGAACCTGAGAGCTTTGGTCCAGTTACTAAAAAAGGAAAAGAAATATTTACAATTAGAGAAAAGTTGTGATATGATATAAAGAAGGAGAGGATTGAATCAAATCTTGTTTGGGTTCTCTTTCAGAGACCAAGAGATAAAATGCTATAGTTTTATAAGTTCCTACACGTCTTTTAATGTCTGGCTCACATATCACCTTTTATCTTTGGTTTTACATGACTTATAAAGGGTTTAATTACTTGTTTTCTTACCTGTTTTTCAAAAGTATTTTGCTGGAGCAAATTCTGTGTCATGTTTTGATTATTTATTGTACTCTTTTATCATCCCAACCAGCACATTATCATCTCTCAGGTCTTGGTAAAAAGAGGGTTCTCAATAAATTTTTGATAAACTAAATAAAACTGGATTTAAAGATTAAAAATATAAAGAAAAAGCAAGAAAAAAATCTAACATTGCCTCAATAGAAGAAAAAATTAGAGTCTGTTAAAAAGGTATTTCATGCCCTGGTCAGGTGGTTCAGTGGATGAAGTGTTGACCTGGTGCACCAGAGGTCACGGGTTTGACACTCAGTCAGGGCTCATACAAGAAGCAATCAAAGAGTACACAACTAAATGGAACAACTAAGTAAAACAATTAGATGATGCTTCTCTCTCCCTCTCTCTCAAATGAATGGAAAATATTTATAATTTTAATGTATCTATAATAACTGACAAATGTAATATGAAAATTCTATTTATGTTTTATTGGTGACAAAATCACAGGTACTGGTAATGTTACTGAGATTTTCTGTCCATGTCCATATTTTTAAATGCTACAATTCATTCTATGGGTAAGTGAAAATAAATATTCAATTATTTTATCATCTCAGTTTCTGAACTCTTTGAACTCTATTCAGAGATACCCCTTCCCTATCTACTGTCCACTCAATTACAAACCCTACTCTAGTGATATGGGGAGATTTTGAGCATTTTAATCTCTTCGTGACTACCAGTTGGAGTGTGTAAGTAACCTGTAGGGGGCTCCTTTTGCCTTCTACTGAAACCCTGTCATGTTTTGACAATGCTGGCAATTGTTCTGGATTACAGTAGTACTCCCTTATCTGTGGGGACACATTCCAAGACCCCCAGTGCATGCATGAACTGCAGATAGTACCAAATCCTATGTGTATTGTGCTTTTTCTATACCTATATTGAAGTTTAATTTATAGATTAGGAACATTTACAATAGTTAATAATAAAATAGAAAAATTATAAAATTATATTGCAATAATTAAATGAATGTGATCTCTCTCTCTCTCTCCCTCTCCCTCTCTCTCTCTCTGATAACTGGTCTAATAACTAAGGTGGTTACTGACTAACAGGCAATATTGTACACAGTGTGAATACACTGGGCAAAAGGACAATTTACATTCCAGGCAGGACATAGTGGGATGGCATGAAATTTTGTCACACTACTCCAAATGGTATTTAAAACTCAGAATGGTATTTACATTGTTTATTTCTGGAATTTCCCATTTAAGATTTTTAGAGAAAGGTTAACTGTGGGTAACTAAAACCTCAGAAAGTGAAACCATGGATAAGGGTGACTACTGCATTAAAATCTTTAATGCATAAGTTAAAGTAACTAGATAAGAGGAAATGTTGCTAGTTTACATTATGTGAAAATGCGCGAAAAACTTCAGTATGTAATGTCTTTTATTCTAAAGTAAGACATGCTATAAAATAGTGTCATGATGAAATACTCAAGTGAAATAATTTATCTGCCCCATGGTCTTTAAAAAAATGTATGGCAATATATAATTCTAAGACTAAGAAGAAAAAAAAAGCTTCCTTTAATTTCCTACTATTTATTCAGCACACTGAAAAATTAGCTAGACCCTGTCTTAAAGCCTTGCTCACCATTCTTTGTAATATATTTGCAGGATAAATGATGGCAATATGTTTATTTTAAAAGGAGAGTTATTAAAATAAATAATATAGCCTGTTTTAGCATTAACTATACCCTGTAAGACTAATATTGCATTTAATCTTTGGGGGAGGTTTTGTGCCATAAATGTTAACTCTAGTGCTAAACATTTCACTTCTGATTTTTTCCTTTGGCTCATCAGTGACTTTTCTTTCTGATTTGTATAAAATATATATGATAAGACTTACAGGCTAAGAACAAAAGTACTATCTAATATATTGTTTTATTAAATAGATTCTTAATAAAAAGCCATATTTATATTCAATGCAAAATATAAATAGCTATAAGGAAATAATGTATACAAGAATTCTGAATGCCAAGCTTCTTTATTTTTATTAAATAAGAAGCAGGGAGGCAGAGACAGACTCCTGCATGCACACTGACTAGGATCACACCCAGCAAGTCCCTACCAGGAGATACTCTGTCAGTCTGGGGCACTGCTCCATTGTTTGGCAACTGAGCTATTTTAGCACCTTAACCAAGGCCCCAGAGCCATCATCAGCACCCTAGGCCAACTTGCTCAAATCACTTGAGCCATGGCTGTGGGAGGAGAACAGAGAGAGGGTGCAGAGAGAGAGAGAAGAGGGAAAGGTGGAGAAGCAGATGATTGCTTTTCCTTTGTTCCCTGATTGGGAATTGAACCCAGGACTTACACATGCCGGGCCAATGTTCTGTCAGTAAGCCAACCAGCCAGGGCCCTAAACTTTTTAAAGTAGAGATGGCTTAAAGTTAGCAATTATACTTTAAATGATGAACATACATCTTTATATTCTAGTCAGGGAAAAGAGAAGCCAGAACTAATAAAATTTTAAAAATAAGATCATTTCCATATTTTTGATAAAATATTTGGCAACAGAAGTGGTAATTTTTAAATAAAAGTTATATGTAACATAATCACTCATCGTTTATAATACTATTTGAGTTAAATGTCAAAAGACAAAAGTCAGGGTCAGTGGTAAGGTTAGAAAATTATTTTTAGGGTTTTTTTTAACAGCTTATGAAAATTCTATAGTGGATCTCCTCACTTCTTTAGCCAAGGCATTGTTTAGTTGCTTATAAACTAAAATCAGCATTATATATATATAAAAAGCTCTACAGCAAACACAAGGAACTGATGATGTATACTATAGAAGTCAAGTGTTTGAGAAAAGAAAGTAAAGATACTAAAAGGAAACAACAACATATCATCTGGTAGAACTTTTATTAAGTGCATTGGTCTTCCCCTTCCCACTACCTAAAAAAAGGTTAACAGTCAATTGAAACGATGAAACTAATGCACTCCCGTAATTTATACACATAATTTCACGAGTTTCCTCAAGGTTATATAGGTTAAGTAACTCTGTTATTCTTTTGAGATATGTTGTCAAGACTGAGGGCAAAGATTACAGTAGCTCTCTCTCTTTATTTATTTTGCTTCCATAAGAAGTCGCATAAAAATAAAATGATCTCTTCTAATATCCCTAGGAAATAAATGATATTAACTCAGAAATCCACGAACTGTTACCTGAAATTTCATTTTATGTTTATGTTAGAAACTTCAAACCTTATCTAATTCTCCAATTAAATGTATCTCTTATCATAAGTTCCAAACTTTAACCAAATTATTTGGGAAAAAGAAATCAAGAGTGCCTCTTCCACCCTCTGTGCCAGAACAATGCATGGAAGACGCAGATGAAGGTCGGGATGTGCACAAATGTCCAAGGGCGTCAGCTACTCAACGGAGCAAAACTCTCAGTTATCAATACTGTCGATGACGATCCCAAATTAAAAGTAAACGAAACACCCTTAGTGTTTCCTCTCTTAAGTACTGAAGTCCAACATTGTTGTGAATCAGTATATGAAACTTTGTTTAACCTAAGTTCATAAAGAGCAAGAGAAAATACAGGTAGTCCATTTTATTTACTTTGTAAAAATATTTATCTTAGGCTATTACATCAAAAGTTCCTTTGATTATATTTTAGCATATGTCATAACACTTTCATCTGATAAAAAAGTGAAAACGGAAAATGTTAACTCCAAAACTTCCATTCAACTCTTGCTGCCCTCATAAAATGTGAGGCATGGTTAAAGATGCTCTATTCATGTGTCTGTCCAGGAAGATTGTGAATTCATTAAGGACAAGAATCATGGTTCCATTATTTATTTAATTATCCCAAATAGTACTTTACACACAGTAGGCGGTTTTTATTTTATTTTATTTTAAATTTTTTATTTTTATTTTATTTATTCATTTTTAGAGAGGACAGAGAGAGACAGGGAGAGAGACAGGGAGGGAGAGAGGGGAGAGGAGCTGGAAGCATCACCTCCCATATGTGCCTTGACCAGGCAAGCCCAGGGTTTCGAACCGGCAACCTCAGCATTTCCAGGTCGACGCTTTATCCACTGCGCCACCACAGGTCAGGCAGTAGGCGGTTTTTAAAAGGCACTGATTGATTTAAATTTATACAAAGCATTATGGATGTAAAACCTCAGTTAAAAGATGTTTTTGAGAGTGCCTGAATTGTGGTGGTGCAGTGGATAAAGCGCTGATCTGGAACGCTGAGGTCGCTGGTTTGAAACCCTGGGCTTGCCTGGTCAAGGCACATATGGGAGTTGATGCTTCCTGCTCCTCCCCACCCTTACCCCTCTCTCCTCTCCTCTCCTCTCCTCTCCTCTCCTCTCCTCTCCTCTCCTCTCCTCTCCTCTCCTCTCCTCTCCTCGTCTTTTCTCCTCTCTAAAATGAATAAATAAAATCTTTTAAAAAAAGATGTTATATAAATTGAAAAAAAATCAGTTATAGAAGCTCCAGCTAATTGTTAGAATATAATGAGAAGAAAACTTAGAATAGGAAAACTAAGAAATAAATTGAAATTTAAACTGGTCTCTGTGAGTTTTGTCTCTCATTTAAAAACTCTAAGGTATAGTATTAGCCAAGGAACACTAAAATTTCAATAAAGTAAGCAAAAGAAAATGAACATACATACAACTAATTTGGGAAAATTTTTAAAAATCTTGCACTTTAGTTCTACATTTTAGTTTACAAATTCTTATTAAGCACATATATGAATATGTTAAAAGAAGTCATTCTTTTTAAAACATGAAAGATATTTAACAGCTGCCTAAACAATCTTTTAACAAAAGCTCCTGCATGTAAGCATAATTCTCAGGGCCAAAGTTGAACAAGTTTGTCTTGGGAACAAAACTAAAAAGAGAGAACACAAAAGTAATAAAGAACAGTTATTTTGAAGTCAAGGAATGTTTGTTTAGGACATCACTCATCTCCATCATCTGCTTGATTTAAAATTTTATTACAAAGATGTCTAACTGCTGTAAATATTTTCCCACTAGGAAGAGATGCTTACTGGATTCAAGTACTTTTTCTTAAATTTAATTTTTAAAATCATGTACTCTTGTCCTTTAGCCTTTAGAACTCCCAAGCATACCCCTACAGGCTGTAGGAACCACAGGGAAGATTCTAAGAGAGTACAAAGAGCAGATCTTGCTCTGATCCAAGCCAGGAAAGTCATCTTCATTTCAATTAATTTACTTTGCCTTTATGAACTTAAGAGTCTTTCAAGGAGGTTGACATTTCACTCATCTGAAAAAGCTTGGAATGTGACAGGGTAAAGGGAGGAGAAGTAAATCAACGGGGTTAGCAATTTTCCAGATGCAATGTATTTTTCTTCTTTTCCACCAGAAATTTTAGAGAGCCTTCTGACATTTTAATTCCCTATGCAAAACCACAGTAGCGATAAATGCTTACAGATTATATGTCAAAAAACAAATATGCACTCACACACACAAGTGCACTTATATATGAAGTAATCAGATTCACTGCTCCTTTTACAAAATAGATTCCTTTTAGTGCATTTATTAGATGTTTGTGAGCACAGTTGAATCGACACAATCGTAATTTAAAAGCAAGAGCAGGCTTTGTAACTCCCTTTTTTTTTTTTTTTTTTTTTTTTTTTGTGAGAGAGAGGGACAGACAGACAGGAAGGGAGATGAGAAACATCAATTCTTCGCTGCAGCACCTTACTTTTTTCATTGATTGCTTTCTCATGTGTGCCTTGACCAGGGGACTACAGCTGAGCCAGTGACCCCTTGCTAAAACCAGCAACCTTGGACTTCAAGTCAGTGGCCATGGTCTATGACCTTAGGCTTCAAGTCAGCGACCATAATCTATAATCCCACGCTCAAGCCAGCAACCCTGTGCTCAAGCTGGTGAGTCCATGTTCAAGCCAGATGAGCCCAGGCTCAAGCCAGCCATCTCAGGTTTTGAACCTGGGTCCTCTGCATCCCAGGCCTACACTCGATCCACTGTGTCCCTGCCTGGTCAGGCTCTTTTCTTTTTTTCTTTTTTCTTTTTCTTGTGGGTGATAACTAAGCCACTAAGTCCACGCTGGCTTTTTCACTAAAAAGATGGCATTTATAAAAAACTGTTCTCATGACTATATTTTAAATCACACCGGAATATTTCAGTTATCACCTTTAGCCACATGGTTTCAGGAAACTATGCCCAAATATTTCATGCAAATGCTGGTCATTTTAGAAGAGCTCTTGTTGCATGGAATGGAAGCTCACTAAAACAACTAGGGATAAAAAAAAAAAAAAAGGTTTTTGAGATCTGAAGATAAATTCTCAGCAACAGGGAATATGTCCATTGTGTCTTGGAGCCAGAGAGGGAGAAATGGCCTTTAACTCCCCGAAACAGCCTGCTTCAATATTTACCTGACAGCTTTGGTATCTTGACATTTTCCCCAGTGCATTTCTTCCTTTATCGGGTATTATTTTACAAGGGATTTCTTGTTATACAGGAGTAACATAAATCAATCTATAACAGAGGAATTTGTTTAATACATTTATTCTTTTAAGAAGTTGCATGATCATATTTCATCGACTCATACAATAGAAAAAAATTACTACTAAAACAGAGTTTGTGGAGACTGGTGGATGGTAAACCTATTTAGTCTTCAGAGGTTCATTCTTAGATTTTAATGTTAAATAATAACAACTATTCATTTAAGCTGGCCTTACTGTATACCTTGACCGTTAGCAATTCCACACACAGCAGCTTATTGTGGTATCCTTTAAATATGAGAAATAAGAATGCTTTACTTTTCCATTTAAAGAAAAAAAAGAGTACTGTATGTTACATGGCCCACGAAATATTGGCAGTGTGCTCCTTGGCTTTCATTCGAAGGACTGCGATACTGGAAGATCTCCTTTCAAACTCTGGCTTCGTTTCAAACGCATGTCCATTGGAAGCCCCCGTCAGAAGAGAGTCAGTGAAAAAATTGTTGAGAGGCACATGGCTGAACTGGTTCTGGTGGTTTGAAAACCCTGTGTAACTTGAATCTGTCCGAGGCGAGTGAGAATAAGGTGTCATACAGGAGGAAGTGTCACGTGCTACCATACATGAAGTGACCACAGAACCACCACTTGCATTTCCTGCCCACAAATTGTTCTGAATCTGGAATATACAAAACAACAAATATTACATTTATGCATTCTCACTTTTGTTCACTTGTTTTTGTCTCCCTGTATTTACTAAATTTTGTTAACTATTCATTGTTTGCTTTCCTCGGGTGGTCTGTAATTACGTACTGAGTATGTAAAAGTAGTTACTGAAAAATAATTATTTAAAAGGTTCTTCGTTTGCTTTACTGTAACAGATCACCAAAACCCGCATACTTAATCACATAAAATACTCTCAAAACATGTCAATCTCTTGGGTATTCTTTTTATAGTCATAATTTTAAAAATGAAATCTGGAAGGTTTAGTCATGATTCATGACCAATTCATGTGCTTAAAAAAGTGGTTTGAAAGATGGTTTTAAGTTTAAATATAGTTTTCATATTTCTAAACAAATGACACAATTTCGTTTTTTTAAAGTTCCATAGTCAGACTTAGTGTGGCCGTTTTTGTTGGAAATGATGTGCTGACATTAGGCTGTTTGCTCCATAGATACATTTGATCAAACTCATTTAGGAAACTGTTAACCCTTTCATTGTTTTTATTTCCTATCATCTTGAATATATAGCTCTGTAAATATGAGAAATATGTACATTTTAAAAAATTTTTATTGAATTTATTGGGGTAACATTGGTTAATTAAGTTATACAGGTTTTAAGTGCACAATTCTAGAATACATCATCTGCATACTGCATTGTGCATTCATCCCCCAAGTCAAGTCTGCCTCCATCACCACCCATCCCCCCATCCTCCTCCGCCTTCCCCACCCCCTTTTCATTTTGCAATCCTCACACTGTTACCTGTGTCTGTAAGGGGGTTTTTTTGTTTAATTCCTTCACTTTTTTCACTCCTTTCCCTATCCACTCTGACAGCTGTCAGAGAATATAAAGATATTTTATTCTATGATTTATATGTGATATGTGATGTTATTTTTTATTTTTATTTTTTTCATTTTTCTGAAGCTGGAAACAGGGAGAGACAGTCAGACAGACTCCCGCATGCGCCGGACCGGGATCCACCCGGCACGCCCACCAGGGGCGATGCTCTGCCCACCAGGGGGCGATGCTCTGCCCATCCTGGGCGTCGCCATATTGCGACCAGAGCCACTCTAGCGCCTGAGGCAGAGGCCACAGAGCCATGCCCAGCGCCCGGGCCATCTTTGCTCCAATGGAGCCTTGGCTGCGGGAGGGGAAGAGAGAGACAGAGAGGAAAGCGCGGCGGAGGGGTGGAGAAGCAAATGGGCGTTTCTCCTATGTGCCCTGGCGGGGAATCGATCCCCGGTCCTCCGCACGCTAGGCCGACGCTCTACCGCTGAGCCAACCGGCCAGGGCGATATGTGATGTTATAATAGAAGTATAATATGTAAAATAAATTTAGAATTCTAATACAAGACCATTACCTAATAATGGAAGCACCTGAGACAAATATTCAAGTATCAGCAAAAATATATGAGTGTAATGTAAGGACTACATAACAAACATCAAATATGAGATCGAAAACTGGCCTATCATTGGTGCCCCAAAACCTCACATTTTGTATCATTAAATTTTTACACAAAACCAGTTAGTGCAATGTTACTAACAAACACAAATTTGTCTAAAGTTACTAGCATGTAAAAAAAAAAAAGAAAAACCCTAAAAAGAATTTGTATAATATTGTATATGAATTTTAAATAGAAAGTACCTTAGACCCTATATTTAAACAAGAATAGAAACACAATGATTACATGCATTACTGAGAAGCACAGAGAAAAGTATAACTAACAGTAAGAGCTGAGGAAAAAGAAAAGGAATATATTGCATGGTACAAGACAGCGAGACATGCAACATTAGGAGGTGAAATTTAAAAATTGTATGCCTCCTGTAAGGTTATTACAATAGATCTGAAGTAGAACACAGCAGCAATATTCATTTTTTGTCATCTGACTTGTTACTAAAATCATGATAATTAGAATAGAATTATCAATTCTTTTCAACACTTACACAAATCACGTTTTCTTATATTTATTTTTACACAGATTCCAGTCTACTACATATGGCTTTTGGTGTGCCTTACAACACCCAAGCATAAATTATACTCTTTAGAACTACTTATTTCCAATCAAAAGCAAAAAGTGTGTTAGTGACTCTTCTAAATCACACTGGTAGTGTTGTTACTCTGTCACTCAAGAAAGAACCACTTACCCACTCTTTCAAAATGTAAGAGACAATCTGAACATAGAATTCATTTCTTAGGTAGAGCTTCAGTGATTGGTAAGTTGTTTATTTTAGCATTATTTTAATAATAGGTCTTTACACGAATATTTTGTAAGCTGCTTTCAGTATGTTAAATCTGTGAGATATATCCATAAAAAATATATATATAATGGTATGCATATTTTATTAATCCTTAAATCGTCATGGTCTATGATGTTTTAATTTTAAGTCATTCTACTACATGTATTCCATCTTAGCCAAAATATATAATGATGACTGCCAGTGATTGCTGAGCTATGGTTCGCAAGCCAACAGGAGGGGCTGTTGATGTCATTACTCTGTCAGACTAGCTCTTCTAACTTGATCTGGTGGTTTTCCTCTGACATTCAATCAAACATTGTGCTACATTGAAAACACCCCAGTCACATGTCTGACAAAAGGGCTTTCAGGAAATGAAAGTGAACTTGCTTGCTTATTTTTGAAAAAAATAAATGAAAGGCAAAGTAGTGGTGGAAAAAGATTATTTATAGTATATGTTTGTTAAAAGGATTCCTCAATTTATACACAGTGTTTAGAATTTATTATTAAAATCATCTACTCAAATACTAAATGCATAGAAAGGCAAACAGTTAAAAAAAATAAGAAGAAAATAAGGAAGGTAATTTATGCATATAAATTAAGAAGTATTTTCTCCCTAAAAGAATTAGTGTTAAGCTACTTATAAGTTGAAAAGGAATTCTCTAGTTTTCAAGAAATGGGAAAATGTTTTAATTTTGATCAAAACTTCTTATCTGGACCTGATTAGGCAAGTTAAAAGTATTACTTTTGGTGAAAGAATTTCTAACATACAGAAATGTTTTCTGAACAGAACAGGTTGGTAAAGCCAGCTACCACAACAACGCTTTCGTTAGACTTGGAAAGATACCCATGCATTCACACTGGTAGCAATATCGTCACATTTTAATTGATATGTTCTGTTTCCATTTTTCCCCCTCACATCCCCCATGTGTTGCTTTCATTTTCAAAATTCTGGCATATCTTCCTTCAACTTTAGAGATCTAGTTGTTGTTTTTTGTTTTCTTTGTATTGAAAGTTATATGTAAATCACAAAAGATAATATTCTTAGTGAATTGAGGCTTCTCTTCTTCTAAATTATTTATTTCCTCCAGACGTTTAAACATTCAGATGACAATCAAAATGAGGCTCATGACAGCTTATGAATATCAATTAATTACCATGTGTCAGGCATTATATTAAATATTTTATGAAGACTTCTAATCACTTTAATAGAATAAAAGATGTGAGCTTTTAATATGCTCATTTTTTAGAAGGAAAAACTATAGAACAAAAAACAAGAAACTCACCCAAGATTGCATCTGAACCCAGAAAATCCTAAGAAATGCTATAATGATATAAAATTTTTTCTTACAAGTTAAAATTGTTTACGGGGGATCCTTGTGTTACAACAGTCTCAATATGTGACGTTTCGAGTTTACAATACTTACTCCCACAAAAACTTAGAAAAATGTAGACGTGTTTTGGCTTACGCCATTAACTTTGTACTTACAGACTACATGGGTGAACTAGTTTGGTTACACACGGTGGAAGAATACGCACTACAGTGTATACCAGGGGTCCCCAAACTTTTTACACAGAGGGCCAGTTCACTGTCCCTCAGACAATTGGAGGGCCAGACTATAAAAAAAACTATGAACAAATCCCTATGCACACTGCACATATTTTATTTTAAAATAAAAAAACAAAACAGGAACAAATACAATATTTAAAATAAAGACCAAGTAAATTTAAATCAACAAACTGACCAGTATTTCAATGGGAACTATGGGCCTGCTTTTGGCCAAGGGGATGGTCAATGTCCAGTTCCACGTTTGTCACTGCTAGCTGTAACAAGTGATATGACGTGCTTCCGGAGCCATGACACATGCATCCTGTGTCACCGGAAGTAGTACTGTACGTGAGAGACACCGCACAGCGCCGCCACATACAGTACTCCAGGATCACAGAATGCGGATACATCCTGTGGTCCTGTCACTGACCACCAATGAAAAAGGTGCCCCTTCCGGAAGTGCAGCGGGGGCCCGGATAAATGGCCTCAGGGGGCTGCATGTGGCCCACCGGCTGTAGTTTAGGGACCCCTGTTATATAGTATTTCTATGTCCTTTTCCTTTTTCTGTGGCTTACTTGTGTTTTTATGTTCTAGATTATGATTTTATAACTGTTAGGATAGGTAAGTGACTTAGAGTAGGGTGTGCTTCGAATTACACTAAAGTTCGGGTTCTGTCACTATTGAAGGAATGGAACTGTGTCATAAGTCAAGGACTCCCTGTATTTACTTATTCATAATCCTAAATTTTGGGGATTCTGAGGCTCTACCCTCTGAAACCAAAATCTTTAATGATTGCTCAAACTGTTTCTTTATCCTTAGGCCTAACACAACACATAACATAAGCCCTCAGTACAAATTTAAGTGATTAAAAAATCTCTTAAGAATTTTAAATTTGAATTAATCCTATTTAGGAGGTAATCAAAATTTTATGGACAATGTATGCCAATGTATCTAAATTTTGTTTCATAATTGAACTGTAGAATCACAGAGCATATTTATTACCTTCACAAAAATCATGAAAATTACATATCTAGAACTTGCTGACTATATTTTTCTGGATGATTTTTTTCTCTATTAAATACTTATTCTGCCTGGCCTGTGGTGGCGCAATGGATAAAGCGTCGACCTGGAATGCTGAGGAAGCCCTGGGCTTGCCTGGTCAAGGCACATATGGGAGTTGATACTTCCTGCTCTCCCCCCCCACACACACACACACACTTCTCTCCATCTCTCTCCTAAAATGAATAGTCTTAAAAAAATTATTCTCCATCACAGATCCATCTTCTTGGAGAGTCTGGTTCATTAAGCATAGAGTATGGCTCAGGGGATCTATATTAAAAATAATGGCCACGATAACAACACACATAGGCAATTCTGAAATCATCAAGGATTAGAAAGCACTTTTAAAGCCCAGCTTGTTTGCACATGCAAAAGCCCCTCCTACATTTTCAATTACATTCATTTCCGCTTACAAGAAGCTCACTTGCTTAAAAACAGTCCATTCCCTTTTGGAGAGCTGTGTAAAAAAGTGAGCTGTTATCATCCTCTCACTATTGCATCTATTTCTGTTCCTTAAAATGGATACAGAATAAGCACTGTCTCACATCTGAAAATCTTCAAATATTGTAGCCAATTATTACATGATTGCAAATCTCTCTTCTTTAAGCATTCCTCATATGCATGGTTTCCAGACTGCTCATTCCAGTCACATTCCTCAGATATGCTGGAGGCTTTCAACAACTTTCACCCTTATCAACATCCGGCACTGACAACACAATATCATATTCTAGATGTCATCTGCACACCGTGGGGGAAACCTGGCAGGTATCATCATTGCTCCAGATTATCTACCTTTGTTAATATTTAAAGGCAACATTTGACTTAACAAAGTTGTTTGAACTTGTGGTTTACTAAATCTGTTCTCAAGGTATGCTAATTCTACAGTCCTTCCATGCAGAATCCCAATTATATCCTTCTTCTTTTTTTTTAATGAGAGGAGGAAAGATAGTGAAACAGACTCCCACATGCGTCCTGCTTGGATCCACCCAACAACCCCATCTGAGGCTGATTCTCAATCAGTCAAGCTATCCTCAACACCTGGGCCAACACTGGAACCAATCTACCTATCTCCAGCACACAGTGCCACACTCCAACCAATTGCTCAAACCAATCAAGCCACTGGTTGTAGGAGGGGAAGAGGAAGAGAATGGGGAGAGAGAGGAGGAGAGGGTGGGAAGGGAAAGAGGGAGGGGGAGAAAGGGGGAGAGAAAAGCAGATGGTTGCTTCTACTGTGTTCCTTAAATGGAAATTGAATCCAGGATGTCCAAACCCCCAGCTGATGCTCTATCCACTGCGCAAGCCGACCAGGGCCCAATTGTATTCTTACATAAGTGATCCTTCTAAAACTGTGTACTAGGTCTTCAAATCATATTGTCTAAAATTTTGCATATATACTTGTCAACAGAGAAGCCATACAAAAATCTCACTCTCTGACTCATTATAAGAAATATTATATATTGTTAAATTTTGGAATAAGAGAATGCATATTTTTTATATAGGATTGCTACTATTTTGGACTATTTCACAGACACCTACAATGGCAATGCCCAGCACCAAATAAATTTTGGGGTGTTTCTATTGACCTCTAACTGTATAATAGTCAAGGGCTTTACCACCAGAAACAATGTTATTAAATATCTTTCTTTCATGTGTACTGAAAAAAAAAAAGACGGCCTGCCTTTACACTTTTTCTTCTTTGTGTTTAAAAGGAGTGGCAAATCTAAAAACATTCCATGTCTTAATGTGCTTCACAACAGTTTTAAAAGTTCTAGGGGTGGTATGTTCAAAGCACTGTCCAAGGAACGTAGCCAACTGCCTCCCATTAGCATTAATGGAAGTGCCGTTGACTTCTAAACGCCACTTTGAACATTTATTTGCCCCTTAATGTTTTCCTAATCAAATAAAAAGTTAACACTTAATTATCCCATGACTTTGAATTTGGGAAGAAAGTCATTTTTTTTTTGTCTGATTCTTTCCAAGCTGAAATCAAATGTATTTAGCTTTCCTTCTCCTTCTAAGAAATTAAAAGCTATAGTAGAAAGGAGAGGGTTAATATACGATACATACGTGCATGATATAAAATACATACACACTAAGAGTTCTTCCTGTGGCTATGTATTTGTCATGAATTGTAGTACTAAGGTAAATCATAGACATGGATATCAGCTTCACCTAGAAACTTGATATAGATATAGTCTTTGTATAACCAAAACTACAAAGAAAATTTTAGCATGTTAGTGGATCAGGGAATGTGCAGATACTCCAGTACTTTCAGCCTTTTGTATCGTGCATTTTCACCAATGAGAAAAAAAAATGGTTTTGCATATCACTTGCATAATTAAACAACTTTCTTTGACTTGTTTGCTTTTCTGATGTTCTTGTTTAACAAAAAAAATCAAGTGTTTCCTCTTTTATTGCTACATATTCATTTTGAAATATTCTCTAATTTTTGTGAGCAATATACTTCAGATATATTTACTGATTTTACTGAAGTGAGTAGCTTTTCACACTTTCAAAAACCTTTTAAAAGAAACATAAGTTTGTTAGTCTTTGAGTTAGTTAAAATTAGCATGAAGTATAAAAAATAAAAGTTTCATGATAGCATTATATATTCTATATACTAATGTTAGTGCTTTATAGAAGACACTAACCTATTTTAATCCAGATTAAATTAAATTAAATGAAAATACGTGTATAACAACCACTCCTTAGTTCTAAAGCATCTCTAAAACCAACTAATAATATTTATCTATTAAAATAATTTTGTTTATGTACACGCACACACCAGATACACATGTCATGCTACTACACACACACTACCCTCGCATTACATATTCACATGCTTCCTTGTTAAAGGTTGATCTAAAAAGACAGAAATCAGGGTTTCACAAAGAGGTGTTTGTGATTAATCTATAGCAATAGCTTATTTGCATTGAAATCCAAAAGTTGACTTTGATTTTCCATCTTTGACAAAATGTTTACATTTATTGCCTACTATGCATGTTAATCAACACTTACTATATAGATTTATTACCACATTATCACTATATAATTTACCAGATTTTTTATATGGTCTTTTAAAAAATGTAAACACTTTTTACAAAAGCAGTTCAATTTTTTAAGAGACCATTATACTCTTTACTAGTCTACCCCTTCCTTTAAAATGTAGGGTGGTAAAATATTAATAAGAATCATATGCTTAGTAACTTGCAGATATTTTTAGCTGTTGACTAACTGTAGGGTCCCATTAACTTTTCTAGTAACTACATCAGCAGGTTGCTGGCAGGGAGAAAGAACTGTGTTTTTCTAAGTAGGGAATTTGCTCCCAATGAATAACACACACTGAGGCTTTGTCTGTCTGGGGGAAAAAAAAATCCACCTGGAATAATTCACAGTAAAAAGATCAATTGAGTGTGTTTAGGTGCTACCTGAAACAGAAATGAGGGTGTATTTCCATCAGTGCCTACTAATCAAGTGTTATTTGACCAAAGAAAATTAAAGATAATATATAAAAATTTTTCAAAATCATTTAATTGCAAACATCTAAAAGTATATCTTTTCAGATATAGTATTATTAAGCTAAAGTGTTTCTAAATTAATTCATTAGAAAAGGATCACATATTAAATATTGATTGCTACTTTTATTTTTAAAATAAAACTTTATCTTATAAATATATACAGAGATTTGAAGCAAGGAAGAATGCCTCTTTCATTAAAAAGTCACTGTCTGAGGAGCAAAATGCTTTCCAGAAAATGAAAGCATATATCTCTTCCTAGTACAAAAATAAAGACACTAAGTTTCATAAGAATTGTTAAAATCTGGAAAGTTTCAAAATGACATCATATAAACGTGCTTAAATTTTGTATTATTCAAATAATATTAGAAATACCAAGTTAAAGATATAATAAACATTAAGAACATTTTTCTTTTCCTTTAGTGTTGAATGTGTTTGTAAATTGTATAGTAACTATCATTAAAAACTTTTATAGGAAATCGTGCCCTATATTCCTTAAAATAAAACTTTTTAGATCAACTCACTTAAGAAGGGCATAAAATCATAGCACTTAGTATTTGCTATTTTATTTATTATATAACAATTATTATATAATATACAATATTTTAAATTATTTTTCACATTGCTTTCATGTATTTTTACAAGCATGAGAGCTATTGCCAACTTTTCAGTGCTTGATTCACTTTTAATAATGCATTTCCCCTATTAAAACTAAGTTCACAATAATAAGAAACAAAGATTAAAATACAAAATAAGTTTTCCCTGTGAAAACATATTACGAATTATACATCAAATATGTAAATATTTTTATTTGCACAGAATATTTTTAATCTTAGAAATGTCCATTTGGTGTCAAACATAAACTTTGAATTTATTCTTAAAATCTTGAGTAAAACTTCAAATTATAGTCATCTTGTATTTGTGTTAACCACAAAGTTGGAATTTTTTTTGTGTGATATTTAATTCAACTGTGTTTGTGTAAATTTTTCTATTTTAATGCTCCATAATTTAGAATGAAAAAGAAAACCTATAGAATTATGAGGCTTAATAAATATGGCACAGAAAAAGTTCTGGATTAAAGTTTTTCATAAGGTTCATTAACCTTATTGTTTTTCACTAACAATAATGTAATGAACTACAAGTTTTAACCCACAGGTCTCTTCTCATAGACTTCCCAGGCTTCATGGCTTAATTCCCCCTGATTCTTCTCTATTACCCTGTAAGGTAGTTTTCATATGTATAAGAAACATTGGAATTCTTCAATTATTTATTTTTACATTTTTTCTTATTATTTGTTTTAGGTAATATACTCAGTTTTTAGATTTACACTGTCTTCTTAGACTATAAAATACTAATACTGCATACTGTACACCTGAAACAAATACAAAATAATATTGAATCTAAAGTGTAATTGAAAAAAATTTAAAAATTAAAAAATATATAAAAAATACTTATGACCAATTCTTAAAGTCAATGTTTTAACCATGATCACATAGTAAAAGCAAATATATATATGTATATATATATTTACATATATATACACACTGACACACATATATATGTATATATGTATATGTATATATATTAACTAAGTTATAATAATGTGTAAAGTGATTAAATCACAGTAAATTGGAATATTGCAATTTTTGAAAAATAAGTCTATCTTCATAATCTAAAACATTCCCTTCTCTGGGAGGTTACTCTTTATCTCTTTAATGTGTATATATTTTCAACAGAATAAAAATCACTCACCATTTGTGTCTAGTTGCACTTTCAGCTAATTGGTATTGACAAAATCTTCTTCATGCCACACATAACTTACTTTTAATAGATATACATGCATATACAAAGTGTTATTTACAAATTTATGTAAAACTTGCATATATTTTATACATTAAATCAACAACTGTACAACTGTACATTTATAGAAACCATATTTACTTGAGTAATAATAGACTACCATATCATATTCCTTGTAGGATTTTAAATATTTTTGCTTTCGATAGAGGAGAAATTGTATAATACCAATATGATTTGTGGACTTAATGATGTTAACATTTTTGTCCCTCCATTCGTCCTAAGAGGAGTTTCACTGTATAATTACATGACCACCACATTGGTTGTTTCACAGATATGAGAATATTCATTACATAATACATCAGGCATAGCTATATCTTTTTCAAAGATTTTTGGGTTATATGTTTACTTTAAATATTTGGGAAAAAATAGAAATAACAGTGATAAGATTGTGAGATTTTCTCCAAAAGTAAAACCTGCTCCAGATGCCAAATTGCTACACCAGTTATTCAAGAAGACAAGTTTCTTATTTCTTATTTAAGTGAATGTAAATTCTACAATTAGTACAGCCCTGGCTGGGTAGCTCAGTTGGTTACAGTGTAGTCCCAATACACCACGGTTGTGGGTTCAATCAATAGGACACATACAAGAATCAATTAATGAATGCATAAATAAGTGGAACAACAAATCAGTGTTTCCCCCCTCTCTCTCTTTCCTCTCTCCCCCTTCCTTTCTCGACCTCTCTTTAAAATCAATTAATTGAAAAATATTTTTTAAAGATTAGTACAGAAACCAGAGATAAGAGGGATAGAGTGAACAATAAATATATTCACATTGCCATCTCATTGCTTTATTATTTCCTTTTAAGATCGCATTATTTACAATGTTTGAATTAGAATCTGTTATACTAGAAATGTTATATAACCTTAATTGGTGTTTTAAACTACCATAATGATTACAAATTGTCTATAATTTGAACCCAACTCCAAATGACATATATTTATAAAGTCATCAATTAAACATCAAGCAAGAAAGCTGTGCAGGCCCATCTATAATTTGGTAAACACAGATTTAGTTGTGGTTCTCACTATGTCCTACGTAAAACCTCATTAAAAGTTTTGATGGGATAAACTTCAACCCCTTTTTTGAAATTTTTGATGAAAATATTTTTTTCATGAGAAAATAATTTTGGTGGGTAAAGAATATACTCAACCTTTCCTAAAGTTTCCATACTTAATTACATTAATTTGAAGAAAAAAGAATAACTGAGTTTGGTCTTTCCCTAAATAGTAAATTTACTCTCAGATTGAATTCGTTTAAATCTACAAAATAAAAGAACATTCAAACCATTTAAGATACCTCTGTGTTGTAGAAAAAAAATAATAATGACTAATGCTATTATAGAATGGTTGCTGTTTATTGAGCACCATCATGTACTCAGCAACATCTAAGTAATCTGTATGCATTATTTTGTTTAATCCTCACTAACATCATATGAACTTTTATCCCAGTTTTATGAATGAGGAGAAGCATTCCTAGAAATTAATTCATTTGCAAAAGGTCTAAAACCTATTAAGTGGCACAGTCAGGATTTGAACCGCCTACTTCCTGACTGTGAGGATCAGTCATACATTAATACTTGGCCCTCCTCAAGTCTCAGGATTTAGCTCAGTGGGCTGTTTGGAATTAAATAAAAAGCTTTATGATAATAATGCTCATTATCATCTACACCACCACCACCACAACCAACATTAGCATTAACAGTACCTCCATTCTCCATATAAAGAACCTGAAGATTAAGGAAGTAGAGACACTTATAAGAAGTTACCGAATTAGTAAATGATCAAGTTAATGCATATGTAATCCAAACCAAATTGAAAGTCATAAAATTAGGGTTCCTTGTAAGAATAGAGCCTGGTTATAATCTTTCAGAAATATTTATAACTTAACAAAATATTGTATTCACCAAAATAATTATTTTTAAAAGGCTTGGGTTTTGTTAAATTAGAAATAAATTAGAATCTAAGGTTGAGAGATGCTGACCTGCTTTTTCAACTCAAGGAAAAAGGTCTTTTGGTTTGCTGGGTCTAAGATTACCTCAAAAAGTGTTTGCAAAATTGGTACAAATAATCACCCTACTTCTTAGTCTGTCCATAAAACAGGAGATTTTGTCTGGATCATTCGTGTAACCCACACACATAAAATAGTACCAAACATACTATATATGTTGGATAAAATACAAATAAATTTGGGAAAATATATAATTGAACTGGAAGTGTTCTGCAAAATATTTCTAGTTTATTCCTTTTAGCAGAGGAGAAAATGGAGAATCAAAAAGGAAAAGCTAATTGCCTAGGACCACAGAGAAAATTGATTAATTTTAGGTTTATATTGTACTCCTGATTTAATATGAAAGTGAATCAGTACCTTTTTTTTTTACATCTATTCAGTGTATAAACAGAAGTTGGCTAAAGTAGGTTTACATTTATAAATATGCAAGAGTTTTGTATTATAATTTATTAATTATTATATTATTAATTTGTATTACAACTGTAAGCCTACTTTTGTCCACTCCAGTCTAATTTACTTAATGTTGCGGTGATACAAAGATAAGAATGGAGTCAACTTTTTAAATAGTTTAAACAGGGTGCAGACATTGTACACAGCCCACCACAGTGACAGTGGAGAAAGTGGTGTGCTGGTTAAAGGATTGAGAAGAGGTTTCATGGAGGAAAAAAGGGGTTAGGTGAGGGGAAGGAAATTCAAAATAGAGGGGAGCAGATATAGCACAAGCATTGAGACAGCTTTTAAAAATATCTTGTATTGGAGAATATCAAGTAGTTTAATTTACCTATATCATAGTGTTGTTAAATGGCAACTGATATTGTGAGCTAAAATAAAAAGCTTTTAAAAATATACTGTTTTTCAGTACTGCTTAAAGGGTTTTTCTACTGACATCACACCACTCATTTCCTTATTATTTGCTTGCTAACAAGGATAAGTAAGCCAAAGAAAAAAAACATGAAAACAGTCTAAAAGTGTCTATATTTCTTAGTCTATTATTATTTTATAAAATTATAGATAAAAGTGTTTTTGCTTTCCAAAGTCATTTGATGTTTTACAGTCCATATTTATCTATCTCATTGTTTGATGATACATACAGAGACAATGTTACAGAACGTACCCTGGACTCCTGAACTCAGAAATCCTGAGCTTAAATTCAACGAGTTAATGGCTATAAGAAGAGAGCCTGGCTTAAGATAAACCCTCAACTGGTTGTTATTATTTTTACTATATTGGCTGCTGTTATTATAGTGAAATCAAGACCAGTGAAAATAAAGTATTTAGAACATTTTATAAAATATTAACTATTATTCATAAGTAAACATATTACATGTTATAGAGATACCTCTAAGATTATTTACCATGCTGAGCAGACTTGAAGGGATCATTTTCTAAACCATCTCTGCTTTTCATGTATCTCTGGGTATGCTAATGCTTTCCTGCTATCGGTAACTTCTTTTCTATCTATCCTACCTACAACATTATTTAGTTTCCAACTGTTTTTGTAACTAATGACTTTTTTCCTATAATTAGTAAAGTGGCCAAATTCAAAGTAATATTGCACTGAGCTGTTGGAGTCTATTTTGGTTTTTATTTTTCCCATCATGCATTTCTATTTTCAAGCCACATAATAATAAAACAAGTTCCCTTTAGGCTGAAGCTTGGAGACATAATCTTGTCATAATTATTTTTTCAAACAAACTAAAATAATAAACCACATACTTTTAAGTTTAAACAAAATTGCCCCTGGCTTTTTTCAATACTGACAGTGGGATGTACAACACATTTGACTTCAGAACTTTTGACAACCAATCATTAAATGATTTACCAGTATAGAAAAGCATTATAGATTTTATAAAATTGATTTTTTTTTATTGTTGACCAGTTGCACTGTCAAAATAACCAACGTATGACTTCTGTGCTTCCATACTTAAATTATAAGGTGGTATAACCAATGTACATAAATTACGGAGAAACCACAGGGAGAATTAGTGCAAAATTCCCATGATTTGTGAGGAGAAATTTTAAATTAGTTCTTTGCTGAAGTGAAAAGACTGTCAAGTGTATAATTTGTACCATTTCTTTTTCTTCTTGAGCTGAGAAGTTGCCTCATCCTGCTAATTGATCATAACTAAAGCTATGCAACATAGTAACACAATGGCAAGATAATCCTAGAAAAAAGACAACTACTCAGTATATTAAGTTATATTAAGCCATTATAAAGAAGTTAATTGGTGCCAGGCACTGTAGTGGCAAGGCTGAGCCATAGCAGCCCTTTGTGGACTGTCCTGTAAAGCACCAATTGTGTGATTACAGAGCAATTCCTTAACTCACCTGGGCTTGGTTTCCTAACTTCTAAAATGAGGAACTAGAACAGGGTGATTGCTAAGGTTCTTGTTTACATGTAATATTACATGAATAAGTTTGGTGAATTTATCTGGAAGCATGAGGTCTCAAGATAAGTTTTTTAAAGTAAAAAAAAAAGGCATCAGAACACAAGGATAGTACAAAAATAAAGGATTGAATTCAGACTAACAGGGTATAAATTTATAGTTGAAAGAAATGACTACCTTAAGGTTGGAGCTGTGATGATTTGGTCACTGGATTGTCATATATGCTAATATTTGTCATACAAGTGGTCTCTTACAATGCCTATGGCTTGTTCCTTATAATATGTGTCCCTAATCATTTACCAAATGCATTTCTGAAGAATTCAGTATTATTCATTTAGAAAGACAAAAATACATTTTATTTACATGCATTACAAAGTATGAAAAAAAAACCTCTCTAAATTAAAAGGAAAAATTAGAAAGAATATAAAATAACTTCTACTCTTTGAAATGAGAGCTCCTATTATAAAGGGAAGTGTTTTTTTAACACAATAAAAAATTTAAATTATACCCAGTACTAATTCTATATACATTTAAGAAACAATAGGCTAAATGTTTCCTTCAAACAATGAGCAACCTCAAAGCTGAAAAGACAACATAAGAAATTATTTTTAAGTGGACTGAAGGTTTCATATACCACTTTTGACACCAGGTTATGTATGAATGATTCATAAAACATTAGCCACAGAGATAACGTACCAAACAATATTTAATTATTTTAAAAAGTTAACAAGAGAAATAATTCTGAACAATTAAAATGAAGAGTAAATTAACAGACATATACTATTGAATGATGCTACTTTCGTTGTTTCAGTGTATAACAAGAAAAAGACTCTAAAATAATTTTAAATGAATGACTCTGAAATAAAATAATAACAAAATAAATATTTTAGTAAAATTAAAATCTAGCAAACATAAAAAGAAAAATCCTTTGGAGTTTAAATTTTTCATTCCTAACTACTATATTACATAAAAAGTCTATACTAGCCCTCTTGAGAATATACACACCATATCTATTTTTCTTGATCAGTACTCCATGCAGTTTACCATACCTGTGGATAGCTGTCAGTCCTTGGCAAAACTGATATATCATAGGTGGCAGCAAAGTGGCTTTTAGCTTGTTGTATTTGGCCATAACGTTCTCTTTTCCTCCACTTGGCCCTTCGATTTTGAAACCAAACCTAATTTTTTAAAGAAGTAGAATTTTAGTTAAAGAATACTTGATAATACAACTGTGATGTGGAAAGGTAAATCAGAAAGATACATCAGGTCAATAAAATTACCAATAAAAGCAATTTCTTTACCAGAAAAGGATCCATAAATTCTACTTTCTATTTTATCTCGATGTAAGTGGTATGTCCAGGAGACAATGTATATTCATATAAAGTGACAAGATATTTTCAAAATACTTATTTAATATGTCTGAACTTTTTGTTTTATTCATGAAAAATGAAAAGGAATTAGATTATATGATCTTGAAGACTTAGTATATTTCCAAAAATATTATAGATAGTCTTCCTCTCATAGACTGTTGCAAGTCTGAAAGATATTCATGAATTTTCAGTTTGGGGTTATGCACATAACATTAATCCAGCAAATCTGTAACTAAATGAATATCTGAATCTGTTAAAACTATGATCTTTAAAGTACGTCACAAAGTGAATATTCTTAGTTGCACCCTATACTTAGATACTCTTAGAAAACTTTAAACATAAAGATTATATCTAAATCATATGGCATCGTCAGATAGCATGATTAGTTGAAAACAAAATATTAAGATTACATATAATGCTGATCATGATAAAGACAAAAAGTAAAATGAAATAATCTGAAGTTAAATTATTGTTGTTTTCAAATATATAAATGTGCTTATTACATAAATTATACCACTTACAACATTTATCATCCCTTTTAGAAAATGCTCAGCAATCTTCAGAACAATTTCTCCAATTTAAGACTTACAGGTAATATAACTGCTAAAAGAAATAGAGCAGATATAACCAAGTGTGAAGAAAGCCTTGTTAGTGGGGCCTCCAAGGGTCACTACACTTTCATTCTAATTCCTCTAATTACATACTAATATTTATCAGAACAAATGTCTTCCACAGAGGGTTAATTATTCACTAATTCATACTTCTAGCTCTCCAGAATCTTCATTATAATATTTTATACTAAAGAGAGATATAGATAATTAACTTCAACAGGTACAAATTGATATTTTTGAGTAGACATTGCATAAGCAGCTTCCAGGAACCTCTTCAATCTTTACAGAACTAGGTTCAGAATATAAAATATTTAGGAAAGAAGCTGGAAATCAAATATAAATAGTAAAAAACCTTTCATTAAAAATACTCAGAAATTTTACCTTTTCAAGTTCAATTAAAAACACCCTTATGAAAACATTGTAATACTCAGTTTAATATGTAAGCACATACTACAAATTGGGATGGCATTTCGAAGAGTTTTCAGCAATTAAAACCAGGCAAAGAGAACTACCTGTTCAGTATGGTTTCTTAGAACACTGCTGGCAATGTGTATTATCCATTATGCCCAGGCTCAAAACAACATGAACAACCAAACCAAACCAAACATATATCTTTGCTGTCTCCACAGATAGGCATCAAGATCATATTAAGGGAGTTTTTTCTTTTTCACCAAGAAAAAGAGCTTAACAATCATCTTAAAATGGATGCCAATGACCACTATGACGTGAAAAGCAGGAAAGAGAACAACCTGAGTAAATTAGGTTCAGGTTGCCTCTCTGAGCATGATCTTAGACAAAAATTAATCGGGACTTGATGAAATGTCGAGGGGAAAACATGTATTGTGCACAGCTGATCACTCTGTACACAAACATATTTTTCTATAGTTACAAGTATAACTAATTTAATTAGTATATGAACACAAGACAAAAAATAGGTGTGGTTAACACTTGACAATTCTAAAAATTTTTTGTTAGCATCAACTTTCTATATATTTAACTTCCTGGACTAAGACAAAGTAACCATTTACTTCCATAACTAAAGAAAAAACCTGCAGCTTTGTTATTTCTGCACCACCAGATGTTGTGTTTAATGATGTAAAGACCTTAGGATGGCTTGCTCTTCAGAAGTACTATTACTCCACTAAGAACAAAGTTTTGCACTCATTAATTTTTCTATTCTAGAGGTTTATGGGAACTGCAAAATTCAATAATTTCCTATTTAGAGCAATAAAAACATGCCAAAGGAAAAGTCCATTCTCCTGAGTTACTGTTATTTACAATCTAATAAAATGTAGTGTAAGAATATCAACTCTAATAAAAATAAAATATACCTAAAAGGTAGAATTTTTTCCAGCATAAGTTTTCCAAGAGATTGAAAATTTATTAGATTAAACCCTTCAATTTGATAATTTGAATAAAAGTTATAAATATAATTGAGTATATATTTTTAAATTATTTTAAGATCATTATTCCTGTCATCTCTGCAAAATCCATATAAGTTGTCAAACTTTAAAATATTAAAATAGAATGACACCACTGGCAATTACTAAGGTTAGAAAATTGCAAATGTGTTATATGCTCTTTAATTGTACATAGTAAAAATATATTTAGTATATATAACAATTAGGAATTTGTAAAATTGTTTCATTTTGTTCTACTACCTTAACTTCAGTAACATTGTAGATTTATGGGCCATTATACAAATAACTTACCAATACCTAGTATATAACCTTTAAAAAAAACCTCCATACTGCATAAAATAGGGAAACAAAATAAAACATATGCGTTAGTAAGTAACTATGATTTGGGGTTTTGCCCTTTAGAATTAATTTTTGAAATCAGAGATATGTAAAGACATTCTGTTCTTTCTAAATAATCAGTGGTTTTTATGTCCATAGATTATCTCAGGAATTCTTCTGTTTCATATGAGTGGCTGAATTCTTTGCAAGTAAAAAGAAATTTTAGTAGAACTACATGCATCGTTCCACATCTTCAAATAGTTCCTTTTTGACAAAATGCAGCTATTAAATTATTCTAACACTAGCTTCCCACCCACACACCCTCAGCCACCAAAGATCTTCCTGTGGCTCCTACCTGGACCCTGGCCTCAGTGAGCTCTGTCCTCAGAGCAAGCTGTTCTCTGACATATACATCTGGGTAATGGGTTTTCTGAAAGACCTTCTCCAGCTCCTCCAGCTGCAAGCTGGTGAAGGTGGTTCGGTGTCTCCGCTTCTTACTGCTGGATACATTGCTGTCACATTTATCCCCAAGTTCATCCAGTTCTCCCTTCTCTGGCATCCCTTTCACGGGAGACATCCGGAGACTGTTACAGCTGTCCATAGCTCTATTTAGTTCGGTGTGAAGTGGCTGTCCTTCTACTTTAGTGATTCCATAGTTCACTGTACCCAAGGGGAAAACAACAGGTTTCAGCATTGCGAAGTGTTTTGATGAAAGAATTAAGTTGCAGTACTTTCGAACTGCAGGAAAGCAGTTGCTAATGATTCACTGGGCAAGTATTAATGCAATCATTGCTTTATGTACAATTATTGATCCACTGTGGGCAGGTTTAAAGCCATTCAAAAATGTGTACATGGAACTCTATAATTCCCCCAAATTCACAGTTCTAGAAGGCTAATGCAATGTTGATGCACATAACTTATAATCAAATTAAGGCAATCAAATTAAAAGATGCTCTAGATTAAAAAACCTAAATGAGCATAATTTCTGAAAACTGAACCAAACAATGTAAGTTATATATTTATCCACAGCAAACAAAATTAAGCTATTTACATGGCCTGAGAGATATTTCCATTTTAAATATCTGTAAATCAAAACCCAACTCTTCCCAAAAGTTATCTTCCTCCTCCATACAAAACCTATAGATTTCTGATATAGTATTGTTTCTACAATATTTTGATTATTTCAACTATATATTCATGTCCACATTTAAATTTTTTTCAAAAAGTGATCTAAATAAAAAAATGAATTTCATATCAATTTCTGAAAGTGTTTCCATAGCAAAGAAGACTTGAGTAGACTTCTTCCGCTTGAAAACTCATTGACATTTTTTTCTTTATATGCCAGTTTTATTTTTAACTCCAGAAATACGTTTAAAGCAAGAAAGATTTCTTTTTCTTTCTAGTAAAACACGGAAATTAAAACACCTATTAAAAATTACAAAGAATATCATCTGGCATTGTGTTTAAGGATGTTTTAATCTCAGTGATTTCCTCCAGATCTGATGGCACACTTGGGATATGCTATAAAACAAAAATATATCATGTGGTGCCCCCCACATGCAATCAATGCATATAATAAAATAAAAAGCATTTTATTTTTTAAAAAACAAAGTCAACCCAGACAGAACAATAATTTCCAGGGAACTGTCATACTTTTTTCGTTTTTGTCTGTATTTAAATGATCTCAGAATGTATTTTTACAACTGCTTTAATTAGTATAGAGATATATTGAACTTAAACATCTATATAACTGAAATGCCAAATAGCTTTTGTGCCACAGAAGATGTGATGTAAAACTAACCATAAAGAAGGGCCATGACTGATTAACAATACGGTTTTGTCTCCGTGGGCATAGTTAAATGGGGAACTGCGGTGATTAGGAATAGGGGGAGGGGAAGCGGTCGTGAAACTAAGGGCATCTCAGGAGACAGGAATTTTCCAAAATTTAGCGGACTGATGCCTACGTTCATTATACTTCTTTCATATTAAAATTATTCTGGTAGTGCGGTGTTCATTTAAAAGTTAATAAAGTATCAAAAATCACCAATTTTTTTTCTTATTTTTAATACCTGACAATTTAAAATATTATGATTGAATTCCATCCAGCAGTCAACACAAGTCATAATAGAATCATCTTTCTTAAATCCTGTCCATTCAAATAACTTTACCTATGTATCTAAGAATTCCAAAAATCTGAAGATACTGCAGTCTGAAAATACATCCAGAAAGCCAAACATCTAGTGTATTAAAAATAAAAATTAATTCGTTCTTTCTAAATAAATGACTGAAACGATTTAAATGATTTTTCTCTATCGTTTTCGCCTTTATTTTTGGTGTAACTTTTCAAGTCAAAAGTACCTTGTAACGTTGAATAAAATATGAGAGATTTTTAAAGCTTACTGTGTACAAACTATATAGAAAATGAGCTACTATGAGCCAGTGCCTTGCCAGATTTTCAACCTCCATTAAAATAGAGGGCAGAAGGCTTGTTGTAAATATTTCACACTTAATTCGTTTGTTATTTTAAAGCAACCCTCTCCTTACAGCTTAACTGTGGAATATATACAATGATAAGGAAAAGTCCTCTTGGAACTGTAAACTTGCTTTAGCTGTCGCGATCTGAAAAAAAAATAGGTTTGTATTGGGTTACAAGATAGAAAAGATGGTTTGTTTTGATAACATTTTGACTTTGAGATACTTGGCCATTCAAAGTTGAAGATTTCACCCAGAAGCATTCCGAAAGTCATCTGAGGTGACTTTTAATGTGGAGTCAGAAAAATAGACAATGCAGAATTCCCGAGTGAGTGATTATACTGGGGATTCTTTGCCCGAAGCTATTTAAAGGGACTCGTATTCAAAATTTATGTGTTGTATTGGAAATCCAAAAAAAGTAGAAATCACAAATTCACACAAGCTAGTCTAGCAACCCTCCAACTGCACAAAGAAACATATCGCTAAGTCTTGGAAAAAATTTTAAATTTTAAAATTAAAAAAGTGTTTCATGTACAGAAATTCAGAGCTTTCTTATCCGTGACGACAGCGACGTCCTCTAACGAGCTGTGATCGGTTTCGGCTCCCGCTGCCAGGGCAGCGCCGCGGGCTCGCAGAGGAAGCGCGCTGTCTTGACTCAATTACGCTTTATTTACCGCCCTATCAGTTTACGCCGGGATTCGGGCTGAAGGGACTCTTGGACCCGTAGGGGACGGGACTGGACAGCCAAGGAGAAGGGCGCGGAGGCACGCGGGTGCCGAGTCCTCCCTCTTCCCTCTAAGGTCGCCGGGAGCCCAACACCGCTTCCTAAAGCGGGCGCTGCCCCTCGCCTTCCTCCGCCCGCCGGCGCCTTCCTCCCTTCCTCTCGGGCCGCCTGCCCGACGGGTCCGCGCACTTGGGGTCCGCAGAGCCGCCGCCGCGCCGGGGGCCGGGGCCGGGGCCGGGGACTCACCGCCGCTGTCCTGACAGGGCGAGGTCCTCTCCAGGCGCACGTGATGCTCCGCGCGGGGCAGCGGCCCGAAGGCCTGCACGCATTTGCCCGCCGAGGCTTTGCTGTAAAAGGACTCATTGTCCAGCGTCTCCATAACGTGCTCCAACGCGCCTCCTGCGCCCATGTAAAAGTCACTGTTTTTACTCGGCGGGCTCTTGAGGGCAAACTTCTCGCTCAGAAACTCCATAATCCCAGTAGCTGTCGCGGAGCTCGCGGGGCGCGGAGGCTGGAGAGCGCTGGGGGAGGGAGGGATGGGCGGGAGGAGGGAGGGCCGAGAGGAGGGAAAGGGAAGCGAGCGCGGCGGCGCCGGGAGCTGCCCGGCTCCCAGCCCTTTAATACGTCCCGGCTGGAAAGGGGGCACCCGATGTTGCTTTTATATCTTGAAACTCAGCTGGGCTCCTCGGGCATCCTCCCAGTTCTAATGAATATGAAAATAGGCAGGCAGCTAACTCCACCCAGGGCCCCCCTCCGCCCCCACCCCACCCCCAGCTTCTCCCACTTCCCCCGCTTCCCCGGGCAGGGCGCGTCCGGGCCTAGGTTAGACAGACAGCTCCAGTTCAGACAAATGCCAGGAGGGACGAGGCCTCGACATCCAGAAACATTGTCGCAGCGACAGTGGACTGGCATTTTGGAAGACCTTGGTGAGAACGCAGAGCAGTTAACCCTCCACTCCCCGCTCTCTGCCCCCTGCGGGCCGCCCGCCCCGGCCCCCTCCCCACCCCCACGCTGGCCACTTACTACCAGAAAGATTTAGAGGCTTCTTAAGAACCTGAAGTATTGCTCTAAGGGGCTTTTATTTCATCCGTAAATCGTTTATGTGGAAGATCCACATTAATCCGAAGCCGGAGAAGCCAGATATATTGGCAGCTATTAACGGATGGCGTGCAAGAGGGGCCGCGTCTGCTTCTAGCCCAGAGGAGTTCAGCGACCCGCGGTCCTGGCGCTTGCGAGCCCACGGCCTGGCCTTTCTTGCCGGAATGCGGCGGCGTGTGGACTTGGGGGCGTTCGGTGGGAGAGGGAAGCCGGGCAAGAGGCATGGAAAACGTTGTACCAATACCATCCTATTTCTCCACCTTCCCAGCCTCCCCTTGGTACACGATTTTATCATTAGATCACGATTATTTTAAGAAATCTCGATAGGAAAAAGTGCCTCCAATCGGTCCTTAATATAGGCCAGTGGGGAACATGTTACACAAAGGGGTTTATGAACGAGGACGGCCTTCAGCGCTGTGTTTTAAAACACTATTATTTTTACTCGTAAACGCGGTGGAGTTACTTTGAAAAACGCGTGCAGGGAGCGAGGGGCGCGCGCGGAGCTGGGCGCAGGCGAGAGGTGGCGGCCGGGTGCGGGCAGGGCCCGGCCTCGGTTCCCGCCCGAAGGGGTGGTGAGGCGGCCGGGCGCTGGCCACTCCCTGAGGGCAGGGCAGTTCTGCGGGGTTTAAAGACCCTCGTGTGGCTCGGGGCTGATTTAGACTTCCGAGGACCCCGCGGCGCCGGAGGGGAATGCGTACAGGCCCTTGGGCACAAAAAGGCAGCCATTTGCAACAGGCTTCTCAAACTGGCAAATTTGGTGAAAAGCTTCTGCAAGTTGGGGATTTTGGCTTGCGCCTTCGCAAGGAAGCCTCGGCTCCGGGATTTCACGCGCAGGCTCCGCAGCGCCAGTCGCATTTCCCCAGGCCAGCCTGACAACCGTGTTGCCCGGACCCCGGGGGTGGCGAGGCTAAGCCCAACTCTGGCGAGCAGCCGGACACCCGGATGCATTCGGGAATGTCCATCCTCTTCGGGGTCTTGGCTGACCCAAGACTCGCTGGCAGGCCCTCTTCAAGGTCAGGACAGACCGCAGCCAGGGAGGAACCGTCATGGGACGCTGCGCTCCTCAGAGCTGTTCTTGGCACTGTCCCAGAAGCCGTGCCGGCCCGAAACACCCAGGTCGGTCTGCTAGGAGCGGATCCGGCGGCCCGAAGCAGCGGTCTGGCTTCTGCCGAGTCGCTTCTCCTGAGCAGGGCACAAGCTCAGTTCGTGGCGTCACGCTCAGAGTGGCCTCGAGCGCGCATCCAGGTTCTGGCGAGCTGACACTATTATACTTACGTAGCTTTTGCTGTGTTATTATTACCCTCTCCCGAAGCCTGCAACGGCACCAACAACAAACTGTTAAATCTCAAAGGGGGCGCGGTCAAAGAAAAGCTTTCCCGGACAGCGCTCCAGGAGAAAGCTAAATTGTATCAAAGCGCGGGGACTTCAAGCCTGGCATCCTGGGCTGGGGCACTACCCAAAAGTCGAGCAAAGGATGAGGCGCCCCGACCTTGATTAAGGACCAGCAGCAGTTCGCTTTCTGGTCATTTTCTAGCCGCTTCCTGGGCCACCCCTACGGGAAAGTTGAGTGTAGAGTTATCCATTTACTCCTGTGTGGATTGATGTTTTTTTTCCATTTTCTATCCCCCTCTCTCTACCTTACCATCAGATATTCTTAAAGCCTGCAACTTTTTTTTTTAATAAACATAAGAAGGATAAGAGAAATGACCGTTTAGTATTTTTTCCCTTAAAAATTCCCAGCAGCAAGATCGCCTTGCAGACTTGAGGACATATACAAACAACTCCTAGCTATAAACTTAGTTATGTCGTAGAGCTCTGTCAGCTTGTTTATAAATATGCGTCTTAAGAGCCCTAAATTCCCTGAAAAACATTCGGTGTCCTTTAAATGAAAGACATATGATACGAGCCCTAGAGTACTTGTATACCAATAAAGTTTCAGCTCCTAGAAGAAACTACAGGGAGGCCAAGGAGGACAGCTGCCTAGTAGGGCCTTCCCACCCCTTACCTCAGACCCAAGTTTGATGGTGGTGGTTGAAGGAATGGGTGCAAGGTGTCATTAACCCCACATAACATCCCTGGAACCTCCTGGAAATGAAAATCTATTACACAGAATCCTGTGCGTTTGGGGACATGTAACCACATGTGCATATAACAGAAGGAACAGCTAATGGCAAACTCCCATAAGGAATGCTTAATCTGCAGTTTTTGGCAAGAAGCTGGGTCTCTGGTTGCCAAGAGCTTCATTAAACTCTTCATTTGAGAGGTTGAGATGGAGTTTATGGTAGTGACTTAGTTCTAGCAAATGGAGCATTTATAATAAATTTTAAATGATGCTAATTAAAACAATGATAATTAAATTATTTCTGGAGGTCACAAGGAGGGAGCAGAAATCAGATGGGAGGAGTCTCACCTTTCCTTAGACATACCTGAGCTTCCTCTGCCTAATGCTTTGAGAATAACCTTCATGGAAAATGACCATAGCACTTTGATGAATGCTTTTAGCTACTTTATCCAGACCAATATAGCTCTTTCCGCCCAAGCAGGCTTTTAAAACCTGCTCCTAATCTTTATTCCTTACCTCAACCCTACCCAGTTCAAAACAGTCCTCATGGCCAGGGCTCCAGGGACCAGTGTTCTAAGGAGCCATCAGCTGGCACGTAAAACTCATTTTATCAAGTGAGGTTCTAATTGGGAATTTATCTGAGCAGATTCAGCCTATCACCCTCTACCACTCCTGTCTTAGTACCACCTTTATTTCACCTCTGAGAATACTGTTTTTCTAATCCCAGGATTCTGCTACCCATCTTTCATGTCAATCAAAAAATGTACTGGGAATAAAGCTGCTGCCTCCTTTTCTCCTTTGCTTTACCAATGGGCAACACTTGTAGGAGATAGTGGGTGAGAGTGGGAGTAGGGGAGGGATGGAGTCGGGGAGCCATCAATTTCTTTGAAAGCCTAACAAAATATTGGGCGCCAGAGGATTCTAGCACTTTCAGATCTCTGCATGCCATGTAGCTATTGATGCTTCTTCGCATCTCTTGATGGGAATAAGGCACAGTGAAGGGATGTGCAGAGTCAGGAAGAAAAAGGATAAGGATAAGGATTAACAAGACCTATTGCAGGTTCTAGTCTCGGCCTCTTTGAAACACTGTTTTCTCTTCATCCCCCGAGTCTGGCACCATCAGATGCTAACACAGTGGAAAGGTTCTTTTGTGAAGTGACTCTAATGCTCTGATTTGAAGTAACATCCAACATCCCTGCAACCAGTTTGTGGTTGTTGCTGTTAATAA
This sequence comes from Saccopteryx bilineata, assembly GCF_036850765.1. Lineage (NCBI taxonomy): Eukaryota > Metazoa > Chordata > Mammalia > Chiroptera > Emballonuridae > Saccopteryx > Saccopteryx bilineata. Next base: position 129,267,030 of record NC_089491.1, read on the forward strand.
GTGCCAACTCCCCAAACACAGATTTGGAGTGTTTTAATAAAGTTTTCTTTATTAAGTTCCCTTTAGAGTATAGAACTAGTTGAAATGTCCTCTTAAAGGACTATATATGGCTCCCCCCACATACACACACACAAAGGTAAGTTCAAACACGTCAAGTTCAGATAAAAAATTTCCTGTCTGTCAGCTTAACTTATTATATTTTGAAAAATTTTTTCTCAAGGTCTAAAAGCTTCTTTTAAATCCCTCCTCCCCCATGAGAACATATTTTGGGAAATGAAAAATATTTGGAATACATACATCAAAGCAGCAGTTGAAGCAATGTGTAGACTACCCTAGTTCCTTTCTTTCTCATTTATTGAGAGAAACGTCACACATATATAGTAATAGTGGGAATGTCAAGATAGGATTGCAAGAATTTTAATCTAAGCACTTTCTTTTTGCGGGTGAGTTTGAGGCATATTGTAAGTAAAGCTAGGAAGAATGCGTGCTGAATCAGATGAACTATGCCAAATGTAGAAAAGCAAGGATCTGGAGAAGGGAGGGGAGGCTGGGTGAAGGGAAAACTCTCATGAAAAAGCACTAAAATAATTGAATGTCATGTATGTTGGCCAGAAGCCAGGTGGCCTCATGTTTGTGTGTGCTCCGCTGCTGTTTTCTTTCCCTGGCTTCATCTTCAGCCTTCCCACAGCTCTAGAGACTGAACAGATACAGAAACATATTTCGCATCGAAGCAGCTCACGAGGTTTTCATCAAGATAAATATATATATATAAAGAAATATTTAAGCTTTTCTTCAAAATAGATGTCCCAATCTGTCATCGTCTACTCTAGAAAATATACCCACAGACGAATATATAACTTAGTCACATTTTTGAAGCTTCTGAATTTTAATTTTAAAAAATTACCCGAATTTCAACCAATCCTGTCGTCTTTCAAGTGTACTGTTAAAAAGCTCTCAAATATAAGAGATTGTATTTATCTGTGATTTCAGTAATAATATTAAGTATTTTAGCATTTCAAAATCTCATAGGATTTTTCTAAAGCTATGCTGGTTGTTGAATTTCAACTTATTTCAGTAACAATTTTTCACATAGTTGACTTTTTCTGAGAGAGAGAAATGGATTTGACTTCTGTTATCCTAAAGGATCCAATAGAAATGTAAAAATATAACACGATTATCCCCCCCCCCCGTGCAAATATTTTGAATGATTTAACATGTCATTAATTACATTTACTACAGACGTTTACATTTAGTATAGAGATGTAATTTACTACAAATATTAAAATTTATAATTCAATCATGATCATCTAATCACCTTTTATTTCCTGCTAATGGATATTGTCATTGCTCCAGAAAGTTCTGATTGTCATAAAATCAAAGACCGTTAAAGTTATATTTCTTTTATGACATATACCTTTAAAGTATACATAATTAAGCTAAACTGTATTAAATTCATAAACCCAGACTGTACCAGAAAATCATTCCTCTTACCTATTACACATTTTTCGCTATTTTGAGATCTGAATTGGTTCAAGTTCTATCCAATATATTTTAGATACATTTTCCTTCTGATTTACCAGATATGTCTTAAAGACAGCTTATTTTCAAGAAAGATGTTGTGCATACACATTCACGCATTGATTTTTCACCTTCCTTAAAGAGGATCTCAGTATAGAAAGAGTCAAAATGACATGACGTATGTTTCTCATTTGTCCTGGACGTCTGCGGTCGTTAAGCAAACCCACCAAGGTATGGCCAGTAGACATGATCAAGGAGGGTCCAGTAGAGATAATCAGAACACCCTCCGGGCCGACCTCCACCCATTGTGCCCCACCCTCGCCCACGGACCTCCCTTACCTCGGGGGAACAGGATAGGGTTTGGACTCCGAGGTGGTGCGCTTAGAATGCAATTCATTCTAAGTAGTTGACAACCGTTCTTAATCTAACTTAACCTCTTTGCCATGGTGCTTTATGAATTCAACAGAAAGACACAAACACTTTTATTATATCAAGTATTATTCGGGGGGAAAGAAGTGGCGGTGGAGAGTGCCAATTTTTTTACTAGAAAAATCATTAAAGAACTTTAGAGAAAGGTAAAGATTAATGTTCTCACTTCTCCTTTCCAACTTGTCCTGCCCACCCCCAGCACTATGGATTCCTGATGTGAATTGATAAGTGAGTTTTAACTTGCAACGTGTCGTAGGTAGGGTTTCGGAACTCAAAGCTCTCTGTGGCTCCGAGAAGGAAAGCCCAGCTCGCGGGACGCCCCTCCTCGGGCTGCAGACAGGACCCGGTGCTGCCAGCGGCGCCCCCGACGCGCGGCCTTGCACCCCAGAGCTGGCGCCCGTGCACAAAGGCAGCTGCCGTTGGATCTCAAGCCCGAGCTTTCTGCGGCGAACTCATGCAAAGGCCGTGAGCGGAGCTAACTTCCGGCGGCCGTCCGAGCGCAGCGTGGCCGCGGCCGGCACCTGGTGCGCACCGCGGACAGGGACCACCTCCCGGCGGGGCTGCGGGGGCCTTGCTGCGGGGCCTCGGGGGGCGCAGGCGGAGTCTCGCAATGACACCTGATTTGACCTGAAGGCGGGAAGCGAAGTGACCGACGACCTGGGGCGCCGCTGTGGTTAAGGGCGCCTCCGTGGGGGAGTCTCTATTCTGAGCAAAGATAGTGGAGCCTCGTTTCTCCTGTAAACTTAAAAGACCCTCGACGACTCCAGAAAGAAGTTAGTGGTTAACCCATTGGCTGCTAATATTTCGTCAGCACTGCTTTCCCTCCTTTAAAGTCTAACTCTTGGGAAAGCAACGCATTTTAAGCTTTCCATCCAAATATTGATATTGGCAGATAGATCATCCAGCCACCCCCCCGGTAAGGACAGTGCCCTGTTTGTATTACAGGTCGGCCATCAGAGTTAATCCGCATCACAGACTGCTGCAGATTTAGCGGACTTGTAACTCTTTTTGACAGTAGCGTGCGTGCGTGTGTGTGTGTGTGTGTGTGAGAGAGAGAGAGAGAGAGAGAGAGAGAGAGAGAGAGAGCACGAGCGCCTAGCGCACACCTCACTCTCCGACTTGTCCTTCAGAGTTCAGGAGCAGCTCTCCTCTGGGGACAGCCAGGTTTCGGTCTGACTGCAGGGTTTCCTAACGGGCACCTTAAGTGCCAGGAAGCCGGCCAGTCTCTTCTTAAGATTTTGTTTTACAGTGAAAATTTCTTATCTTTTACCGGATTTTTTATGTCCTTTCTGTTAAACAAAGCTGGCGGGAGCCACCTCTAGCAGGGTGGCGCCGGCCACGTTCGAAGACGTCTGCTGACAAGGGGTCCTCGGGACCTCAGCGGACTACGTCACTTTCAGCTCCCCACAGATGCCCCGAACGGACCTCAGTTACAAAGTCAGAACCATTCAACATTTTCTACCTTCATAGTTTGTTCTCTGAGATCATGAGACCTCATAAACCCACAATTTATTGAGTTCAAATATAACAAGCAATTAAAATATTTACTGCTATTTTATCAAATACTTCAGCAAGTAATTTTTTTCAAGTTACCAGAAAGAAAAAATTGACTTCAAATACTTCATTTATTTAATTTTTTGAGATTTCAATCACTTATGCAATATAAAAATTATAATAAACTCAGTTCTTAAGAGAACTTTCATTTTTAAAGGAACTAGTTTTAGGAAAAAAAATCTCTTTAATGCAGTTATTTATAGGGAATCGAAATATTTCCAATACAGTTAATTTCTAATTAGCGTTAATAACATTATTTTTCATTACATTGTATTTGATTCACATGCTGGGGAGAGGGGTTTGCTGTCATTCCTTTACTACATAAAGAATTGTCAATAATTGAATTGTATTAAATGAAATCTAGTAACTGAGTATTCTCTTTGGAGGAGAATGCCCTTTGATCTGGCACTCTTTCTAATGTTACTATAACTGGATACTGTCTTAGAGTTTAAAAAGAAATTTAAACCTTGGCAAAATGAACGAAGAAAAAAACTTTATTAATGTAATTTTTATTAAAATAGATCTATGGACAATGTCTCATTTGAGCTATATAAGCTTCTTTGGGCATCTCTAACTGCTGGATCACAGCAGTCAGTCTGTTACAATTTTAAAAGATTTTTGTGACTTGGGAGACTGGGGTCCTACTCCTAGCTCTGTTGTTAACACATCAGTCTGTATAACCTAAAACAAACAGTTTCCTATTAGGATCTCATCTTTTCAAAAAATATTCTCATTGTAAGCAATGTGTTGAAAAAGATTAGATTGAGGCAAACTGTATAGGATATAAAGGCTTTCATACAAATCTTTTTACTCTAGAAGTGAACATTGTGGAATGCTGTAAAAAAAATTTTTTAAATTTCTTCAAGTATTATCCATTAAAAGTGGACCTTAATTCTATTTGATATTTTCACCAAATACTTAAGTATGAAACTGTACTTACAACGTTTTACAAAGTATGCATTCTTAGGGGAGCTAAATAAAGCTTAAAATAGAAGAAAAAATTGAGAGGCAACTATTTCTGGAGAAGGTAGTATGATAGAATGAAACCAGTGGAGACAAACATTAAAAGGAAGCAGTCACACATCAAGAAAGATCAGATCCTCTACATACTGTATTGTAGCAGAAATCAAGGGAACGGAGGAGTGCTCTGGAAACAATGTTCACTGAGAGAAATTAATAACTTAGAAGTTTTCCAGTGTACCGTGGGTGAGTCAAAAAAGATTTGGAAACCATGTCATGCAAACAATGGTTTAAAAAATTAGTAATTATTTGCTAAGAAAAGATATGCAGGAGAGTGATTAAACTTAGCCTTAGTGGTGGAAATAGATGTATTGGCTTAAAGTAGAATACAGTTTTATTATTTTTTTAAATGTAAAAAGTAAGCTCTCTAACAATCAAAGTGGGCTGATTCACAAAGCTGCATGGTATCAGCCAAGAGATGTTATAGAATTAAATGTGGTGTGCAACTCTCTCCCAAATCAAAAGCTTGCAAATGATGTCCTTAATGCTTACAGTAACATTATATCTCTGAAGCTTCCTTTACACACAAAAAGATTTGCTGTACTATTAATTTCCAAACTAGGATTAATTTTCTCAACATAGAAAAAAATGACCTTTTATCATATTTCACCTCAATTATAATACCTGAAATTAAAGACTACATTTAGAAAGCAAGCATTTTCTGTCAAATAACCATAGCATCATTTTGATCTGCTCATATTTTTATTATCTAGATGACCCTTTTTATTACATATAAATGGCAAGTTTGGCTAACTGGTTACACACAAATGTTTTGAAAATGTACATTTGTGCACATCTTTTTCATCTAAAACATCAAAAGTGTAGTAATTACATTAGATTCAGGCTCACAAGGTTTGAGCTCATCTCTGCCTACCACCTGCTGGCTGTATGATGCTGAGAAAGTTCTGTGACCATTCTATAGTTTAGTATCATCTGTAAAACGGGGCTCCAAATACTACATATATCAAAGGATGGGGGTAAATATAAGGAGAGTTCATGTGTCTAAAGCATTGAGAGACAGTGCCTGGACATATGATAAGCACTATTTATTAACTGTTATTATGAATTTTAAAACTTAGAAAGGCAAAGGATTTTAATAAAGATTATGGACATAGTAAAAAGAAACTACCGTAATAGCACTATGAAACAAAAATTCACTTTAAAATTTAAAAAACAAACAATTTAAGAAAATGTAGAATTATAATTATTTAAGAATAAAAAGGGAGAAAAGATAACATATGAGGAACAATCTCCATGCAGATTCTATGTCTTGAGGTATATGTACTAGTTTAAGGTAAGTGTGCTCACCTCAAACCACTATTGTGAGGCTCTTATATATTACCCCTAACACTTTAAAATAATTTAAAATTTTTTTGACTATTTTTGTAACTTGGGACATTGGGGTCCAACTCCCAGCTCTGTTATTAATACATAAATCTTTATAACCTAAAACAAATACAGTTCTCTGTTAAACTCTCAACATCTCATTAGAATATTCTAATTTTAAGCAATGTATTGAAAAAGACTATATTGGAGTTATTAGAAATATAATTCTTATCAATTAAACTATGCAGTCTCTAAGAGGCTGCTATGGACTAACTATTGGAGTTCCCTCAAATTTATATGCTGGACTAGTCCCTGGTGTGATGTCCTTTGGAGGTGGGGTCTTCAGGAAGTAATCAGGGTGACATACCATCATGGGGGCAGGGCCCTCCTGGTGAGATGAATGCTCCCATAAATGGGAGAAGCAACATAATGCCTCTCTCTACCATGTGAGGACAAGGCAAGAAGATTGCCACCTGTAACCAGAAAGAGGGCCCTCACTAAAATCCTGACCATTGCTGGACCTTGATCTTGGAATTCAAGCCTCCAGAACTGTGAGAAATTGTCTTTAAGTCACCTTGTTTTGGTATTTTGTTAGAACAGCTTAAGCAGACAAAGAATGAGGCCTTCCAATTTTTCTATTCTGATATACTCAAGTACATAATATTAGATGTGTGCTTTTTACAGTCATTACTAGACTTAGAGGACTCAGCATTGTGCCCCTGAAGGCCTCATGGAACTTATTCCCAGTGAAGTTGAACAGCTTGTTCTGAAAATCAATGTCAGTATCAATAGTCTTTTGAAGAAAGCATTTACAAAGAAATCAGCCAATGTCTATACTTGGAAATAGTTTCCCTCAGATTTAAGAAGCATCAGCATGTATAAATCAATTTTCAACAGACTGCAAGGCTAATGGCTCTGTCATTTCAACTTTTCACACATCTAACATTATTTCAAATTTGAATTAAATCAATATTTTCCCCTAATCTTGTGGGGGTTTTTATTTTGACATTATCCCCATAATTATTGGTAATAATGTTATCTGAGAATCCTATCACCTTTTTATTTTTGAAACCATCATGTAGCAATTTTCAACCCAGAGAACACACATGTAATGTAAAATCTATAGGCTGGTTAGATAGATCTCAGTGTGTTTTATCCAATCCTACTTGCCAATCACATTTCCCACTAATTCCTGGTCTCTTCAGACATGCTTTCTTAGGTCTGTCCAATAATCAAGTCCCTGGATTGTTCTATTCTCCACTCCCTGGCCGTGTCACTGTTATCTGTCTCTAGGTACTGACCCAGGCTGTGGTCTTGGCCTAATATGCTTTTCTTAACACCACCTCATCTTTCAAGATCAGTGAAGTAGAATATGAAAACATCCTTTCCCTGTCCATTCCCATTTGAAATTAATCCTTTTCATGCCCCAAACAGTTTTTAAATCCCCTTTAGGAAACTAAAGTAAGAGTTTTTGTGGGGGTTTTTTTTTTGTATTTTTCCGAAGTTGGAAACGGGGAGGCAGTCAGACAGACTCCCGCATGCGCCTGACTGGGATCCACCTGGCACGCCCACCAGGGGGCAATGCTCTGCCCATCTGGGGTGTCACTCTGCCACAATCAGAGCCATTCTAGTGCCTGAGGCAGAGGCCACAGAGCCATCCTCAGCACCCGGGCCAACTTTGCTCTAATGGAGCCTTGGCTGCAGGAGGGGAAGAGAGAGACAGAGAGGAAGGAGGGGGGGAGGGGTGGAGAAGCAGATGGGCGCTTCTCCTGTGTGCCCTGGCCGGGAATCGAACCCGGGACTCCTGCACGCCAGGCCGACACTCTACCACTGAGCCAACTGCCAGGGCCAAGTAAGAGTTTCTTACAGTGTTGTTTACTAGGTCTAAGTTAATACTCACCTTTTAAAATGAGCTTACAGTTATTTAGGTAATAAATTCTTTGTTCTCAAAAAAGATAGAATAAACATAAAGAAATCAAATCAAGAAATGGATATCCTTTTGTCTCTCTGGAGAAAAACCAAGCCAATATTTTCCTTTGAAGGAGAAGGATGAGAAAGAAACAGAGATTGTGAGTCAGTCTAGTCAATTGCCTGGCATCCGCTTTGGGACCTGGTCTGTGGAATTTTATTTATTTTTTAACAGAGAAGCAGGGAGAGACAAACAGATGGGAACACTGAGCTGCTCCTGTATGTGCCCTTACTAGGGATCAAACCAACCTCCGCACCTTCGGACAACGGTCCAACCAACTGAGCTATTGGCTGGCGCTTGATTATTTATTTATTAATTGATTTTTAGAGAGCTAGAGAGAAGAAGGGAGAGAAAGGGGAGGGCAAAGAGACACATTCATTTGTTATTCCACTTAATTGTGCATTAATTAGTTGCTTTCACTGTGTGCTCTGACTGGGGATCAAAACCACAACCTTGTCATTTCTGGAGGACGCTCTAACATACTGAGCTAATATTTGTGGGTCTATTTTGGAGTATAAAGAAATGCCCACAGAGTTCTGGTGCTGAATTTTAGTCTGTTTTTTCTAGAAATATATCTTTTCCTTGTCCATGTGGAAAATTAAGTGAATATCTTATTAGAAATGTATGTTTTTTATAATTCCGAAGTATTCACAGTTTCAGTGAAGTATGCTCAATATGTATGTATTTGAAGCACTGAATTCCACTGCCATTTCAAGGCAACTCTAGAGAATCTATTTTAAAGATCTTTTAAAAACACTTTTCTATCCTCTCATGGAAGTGCTTCCTAAATAAGGTTTGCAGAATTGATTCAATTTTCGGTTTAATTTTGGAAAATTGTTTTGGAAAGGGTTCTTATTAAGTGCTTATGATACCCAAGGTACCGAGCCAAGGGCTTTACATATACTTTCTTGATCTCCTAGCATTCTATGGTTACAAGTTTAATTTAATGATAAGCAAACAGGCTCATAGAATTTGCTACTTGTCAATAAGGGCATGTCAGTGAAGGTTAGAACACAGAATAATTAGATTACAGAAAGCATGATTTTTTCACTTTCTTCCATATGCATCATATCAAAATATGTGCTGAGCAGAACGAAATTCTTTGCTGATTTCTTATTTCCTTCTATGTGTTATATTGACTTATTCTAAGCACTGGTTTAATTCTAAAGTTAATAGAAAGTACATGGTTAGACCAAACCTAAATAAGCCAGAGCAAGATGAAGAACAACAGAACCACCCTTACTATGTCTTTCTTCTTGTAATTTTCTGTTGATATGAACTTTGGATAGATTTCTTGAAGCCAATCATGTGGGAGAAAACCTCAAATCCACATCAAAGAGCAAAGCAGTAGAGTTAGTATCTATTTATTTGATTTAGAAAATGTATAAAAATTACTAATAGTTAAACATTTATAGATATCAATCAGAAATCATCTTATTTTTATACCTTTTTTATTTTTCTCTAAAACATGTTTTAAAGGATAGTGTAGCTAAAATTTTCTCTTATAAGATAATGTCTTTATAATTTCATTGAATAAAAAAAGCTTCGAATATATTGGGTTAAATAAAATATAGAAATTTAATCAATTACTTTTTATATTTGCAATGTGGTTACTAAAAAATTTAAAATTACATATATGGTTCACATTATATTTATATTGTACAATGCTGATCTAGACCAATTCTATGAGGATCTTAAACCAAGTTTAAAAGTTTCTGTTACAGCATTTGCAGGTAAAAATACTTTTCAAAAATTTCAAGGGCATATTAAAAAGATTTTTTTATATTTACGCACCTGGGTAACACTGGTAATGTATGCAGTCCTCCATAAGGAAAGCTTGGGTTTGAAGTGTGTTCTTGTCTTTGCTCCTGCAATTTAAAAGTGGTTATAACACCACCTCCAAAACCAGAGGTATGCTATAAAGATTACATTCAGTCATGGTAAAAAATAAGCCTTGAAATAAGAGGAAAACTTTACCTGTTGTAATGTTAATTGAATTGATTCACTTTTCTAAGAAGCTTCATAGAAAGGCTTTGTCTTTTTGCAGCCTCTTGGCTAGTTATTTTCCAAAAGTAAAAATGACAAGTACCAGAGAAGCCCTCTCTCTAACCTCCCGGTGTTAAAGCAAACATCACCAGCTGTGGTACTCTCTCATGCTACTTTATTCATTCTTCCTTACTGAACTCTAGAGAATCTTCATGATCCCCTTCCTACAGGTGGCCATTCCAGATCTACTACAGAGGGCTCTTACTCTAAAGTGTGAGCAGGGAAGTAAGTTATAAATAAAAAGCCACTTTAAAAGTTTTCAGTTTTTGATTTGTGTAAAATTCCAATTCCTAGGAATAATAGATGATTTATATGACACTTGGAGGAAAGGAAAAATTGTGGTCATGTAGTACCGTGTAAAAAGTGTGTTGATTACATATTTTTAGACTTTAGAAACACACGTGTTATCTTCAAATGAATTATGTTCATTTATGTAACTGTTACTAGTTTTGATGCTTTATATCTTAGATTAAAACTGGGTTAATAGGCCCTGGCCGGAAGGCTCAGTGGTAGAGCGTTGGCCTAGCATGCAGGAGTCCCGGGTTCGATTTCCGGCCAGGGAACACAGGAGAAGTGCCCATCTGCTTCTCCACCCCTCCCCCTCTCCTTCCTCTCTGTCTCTTTCTTCCCCTCCCGCAGCCAAGGCTCCATTGGAACAAAGTTGGCCCCGGCGCTGAGGATGGCGCTGTGGCCTCTGCCTCAGGTGCTAGAATGGCTCTGGTTGCAACAGAGCAAGGCCCCAGATGGGCAGAGCATCGCCCCCTTGTGGGCATGCCGGGTGGATCCCGGTTGGGCGCATGTGGGAGTCTGTGAGTGCCTCTCCGTTTCCAACTTCAGAAAAGTACCAAAAAACCCAAAAACAAACAAACAAAAAACTGGGTTTATAATAAAATAGGATGCCAAATATATGGATCCCATCAAAAGACCCCATACATGGTATAATTCAAATCATGCCATTTGACAAATTAACAACTATCTGTGTGTAAAGCCTGATATAACACAGACTATAAGATGGGTGCTAAGTCTATTTCTTACCACCAGCAGTATAAAAGATTTCAACCTAACTTTATAAGATTGCCTGTTATTAAAGCGAAATTTTAATATATATTATATATCTATAAATTTTATGAATGCAGAGGTAAACTCAACTATGCCATTTTAAATCTAGAACTAAACCATGATGGAGGTGCCCCTTCTTTTTTTATCTCATAATATTCACCATGTTTAGCAGAATAAAAATTCTCTTATGAGTAAAATCTTGTGCCCTGTTTTCTGTTGTTACTATCTATTTTTATTTTACCAATTATTTTCCGCATCAATTCATCCTACTTAAGTTATCTCACAGAATAGCAACCAGATCAGTGCCATTAAATAGAAATGAAAGATTAAATACATGTAATCTAAACTTTTCTAGCAGTCATATTAAAAAAATAAAACATAAGTAGATGAAATTATTTTATAATACATTTTATTTAAGCCAAAATACTATTTTTTTAAAACAATCAATATACAATTATTAGAAAATTTGGCATTCTTTTGCCAAACTAGGTTTGGAAATTTGCTGTTTTATACTTCATATCTCAGTTCAGACAAACTTTCTTAAAGTTTGTCTACATGTGGCTAGGGGCTAATGTTTTGGACAGCACTGTTCTAGATCACAGTTCTTTATCTGCTGGGAGGAAGCGTTCTCTGAATTTCACAATCATAGATGACAAAAAAAAATGCTTTTCCTAGGTAAGCAAAAATATGATGCTATGGTAGATTTCATTCTATACTGAAATGGACAGTAGAATTAGGTCTCCTATTAGTGATTAGTCAAAAATTAGTCAACCATTTTTTAATAGAATGCTTAGGGGTCTTCTTCCTTTATATTAAAGTATATTCTATATTCACTAGATAACTCACTTTCCCCCTGTACAGAAATAAATATCATAAGTCCAGATGATGAATATATTTTTTACCCTTCAAAGATAATGGAAACTGCATTTGGTAGAAAATATAATAATAAGAGGAGACCTTGTCCACTTATTTAATCTCTATTAAGTAAATGACAGATGATATTTCTTTTCAAAATGTTTTTTACTAAGAAACTTATTATAGATACTTTGATTATAGAATACTACCAGTTAAATATTACCAAAATATATCCTATATTTTTAATTTTACTGTTCTAACCTTTATATCAATGCTACTCATATTTAGAGAAAAATGAGAAAAAATATGAGTAAATTATAAAATCAGAGAAAATTATGGCTATGACCAACTCAAAAACTAAAAAACATAATCAAAAAATATAAGAACCAAAGCTTATTATGCTGATGATGTGAGGATTTGAAATTTGGCAAGCTCTTTTAAAACACTTATTTATTTTTCATTTGCAAATTTAATCTCAAAAATCTTTAATTCCTGTTTGTTCCTTCCATCATAATTTTTCTAATTAAAATGCATTCTCTCTTTTTTCTCAAAAAAGAAAAAATAACTCAAAAAAACCCCAAACAAAAACAGCTAATTTCTAAAAATCCTAGTGTATTCTCTTTTGCCTCTAAGACAGAGCAGTGTCTATAGCAGTAGTTTGGCTCCTGTTACATTACTTTGCCATTTTCTTTAATGTTAGTGCTGTCCTCCAAATAATGTATGGGCACAATAAGAAATTGTTTGGAATGTTTCTCAAGACACATACTAAGATCTCTTATAATAAACTATGTGTGATGACATCAGAGTAATGGCAGCATGAGAGATACTCTTGATTTCTCCCCTTGAAATTTCAGCAAATTGAACAACTATCATATAGTGAAAGAATTCCAGCTGGATTCGCAGGTGTGCCTAAGAGATACATGCACTGAATGGACTAAAGGAAGGATGGGTTGAAAAGGGGGCAGAAGATAAAATGCATTCACAGGTAGCTTTGGAGAAGAGACAAACTTGGAGTGACTGGGTTCTTTTCCTGCTGGACTATGGAAAGGAGGGAAGCACAGGCTGTCTGGGTTTTGTTTGAGGGGTACAGGGAGGGAATTTCAAAGTGATTGGGTCTCCTACTGATGGGAGGAGCAGTGAGATAAAAGGACAGAGGGGGAGATAAACCAAAGTGGTCAGAGCACAGGGTCATGGCCAGTGTTCCTGCAATCTCCCTGCAGCCCTCCCTCGGCAGAGACAGAGAAAGCTAAAGTGCGACCCCAAGCCTCCCAGATTCTGCCTCCATCACCTAACAGTACAGAGAGTGGCAGAGACAAACCCCACAGTTACCTTTCCAGAGCTGCTCTCTCCTCTGAAGAACAGAGGTACTCCACATCCAGTCCCCAGGTCTGTTGAAACATGGGAAGGAGTGTTTGGAAGCCTGAGATTGACATTGCTAAAGCCATAAAGCCAGAAAGCTGAAACCATAAAGTCCATACAACACGCCCCACCACCAACATGACTGCAGCCTACATCATTGTCACAGCAACATCTTGGTACAGGACAGCCCAAGAACTTCACAGAGCAACACCTACTGTAAAAAACATCTCAAAACCAAAATTTATCCTTTTTTCTTATTATTCTTTTATTTCTCTTTTGAATTTCATTTTTTAAAATATATTTTTATTCTGACTTTTTGGTGGATGTTGGGGTTTTTTTGTTAGTTTTCAATCATTTTTTCCTCTGGTTTTTCTTTACTTGACATAATATTTTTTTAATTTTCATAGTGTTTATTGTACTTTTTTCATTTTAATTTTTGTTTTTTATGTTAAGGTTCTTAACAATACCACTCTCAAGTGCCATCAAGGAAGAAGAAATCAAATACCATGACTACACAAAAAAGAGAGTTGTTCAGAAAGAAAATAAAAAATCTTCAGAAAAAAATCTCAATCACATGAAAACCTTGGAGTTAAATGATACAGAATTCAAAATTGAAGTTCTAAAAATACTTAATGGCATGTGAGAAAACACCAATAGGCAACTTAATGAGCTCAGAAAACAAATTAATGAACAAAACATATACCTCACCAAGGAGACTGAAACTTTAAAAACAGAGGTGAAGAACTCAATACATGAATTGAAGACTAAGGTAGCAAGTGTAGCTAATAGAACAAGCCAGATAGAGGAAATAATCAGTGACATTGAAGACAGGCAACTAGAGATATTACAAAGAGAAAAGGAGAGAAACTCATAAATTAAAAAAAAAAAAGCTGAAAGAGCTCTAAAAGAATTGTCTGACTCCACCATACAGAGCAATATAAGAATAATAAGAATAATGGGTATATCAAAATAAAAATAGAGGGAGAAGGAAATGAAGAGCCTATTCAAACAAATAATTGATGAGAATTTCTCTAGCCTATGGAAAGAATTAGAGTCTCAAATCCAAGAAGCAAACAGAACGCCGAGTTACTGCAACCCAAACAGACCTACTCCAAGGCACATTGTAATAAAATTATCAAAAATCAATGACAAAGAAAGAATCCTCATGGCAGCTAGGGAAAAGAAGAACATAACATGTAAAGGAAAGCCCATTATGTTATCATCAGAATTCTCATTAGAAACTCTACAAGCCAGAAGAGAGTGGATCCAAATATTCAAGGTATTGAAAGAGAAGAATTACCAACCAAGAATACTACATATACCCATCAAAGTTATCCTTCAAATATGAAGAAGAAATAAAAATTTTTACAGACATACAGAAGCTGGGGGGATTTATCACCAGAAAACACCCACTGCAGGAAATACTCAAGGGGGGGGGGTATTTGACCAGACACAAAGAACAGAATAAATCAAAAATAAAAAAGTTCCAACAAGGTCACAATAAAAACAAGGATAATCTGTGAGAACCATAACATAAAAAAGGGAGAGAATCTGCAGTAGCAAAGGAGGATGTAGTGCAGAAGCACTCATAAGACAAAGGACTCTTGTAGATATGAACATTTTTCTCTTAATAACCTAATGGTAACTGTTCACAAAAAAGCCACTACTGAACCACACAGCTTAAAAAAAAGAAGAAACCAAGGAAAGAAGTATGGAATACTACCAAACAAAACAACTGACAGAAACAAAAAAGAGAAGAACTAAACAAGACACAGCTACCAGGGAAAAAAATAAAATGTCTAGAGGAAATCCTCAAGTGTCAATAATTACTCTAAATGTTAATAGACTGAACTCACCCTTAAAGAGGCATAGAATAGCAGATAGGCTCAAAAAGCAAAACACAACCATACAGCAGTGTCTTCAAGATACACATCTAAGCTAAAAGGACAAAAGTAGATTCAAAGTGAAAGGTTAGAAAACAATTCTCTAAGCAAATAATATCCAAAGAAAAGCAGGTGTAGCCATATCCATATCTGATAATGCTGATTTCAAGACAACAAAGTATCCAGAGACAAAGATGGACATTTCATAATGATAAAGGGACATTGTATCAAGAAGACATAACACTTAATATATATTCATTGAACCAGGGAGCACCAAAATATAAAAGACATCTACCAACTGATCTAAAAATAGAAACAGACAAAAACACAATCATACTTGGAGACTTCAACACATCATTGATGGTTTTAGATAGATCATCCAAACAGAAAATCAATAAAAAAATATCAGTCTTGCCTGACCAGGCTATAGTGCAGTGGATAGAGCATCAGATTGGGATGCAGAGGACACAGGTTCAAAACCCCAAGGTTACCAGCTTGAGTGTGGGCTCATCCAGCTTGACCACAAGCTAACCAGCTTGAGTTCAGGGTTGCTAGCTTGAGTGTGGGATCATAGACATGACCCCATGTTCGCTGGCTTGAGCCCAAAGGTCACTGTCTTGAGTCCAAGGTCGCTGGCTTCAGCAAAGGGTCGCTTGCTCTCCTGTAGCCTGCTGGTCAAGGCACATATGAGAAAGTAATCAATGAATAACTAAGGTGCTACAACAAAGAATTGATGCTTCTCATCTCTCTTTTTCTTCCCTGTCCCTATCTGTCCCTCTCTCTGTCTCTATCTCACACAAAAAGGAAGAAAAGAAAGGAAATATTGGCCTTAAATAGACCAAATGGACATAATAGACATTGACAGGACATTTCATTCCAAAATGTCAGATTATACATTCTTCTTCACTGTGCATGGAACATTCTAAAGGACAGATCATATGTTGGGCCACAAAACAGACATCAGCAAATTCAGGAAGACTAAAATGATACCAAGCATATTTTCTGACCATAAGGCTTTGAAATTAGAATTCAACTGTAAAAAGGAAGTAAAGAAACCCATAGAAAAATAGAAGTTAAATAACATACTTCTAAAAAATGACTGGGATAAAGAAGAAATAAATAAAAGATCAAAAGATATATAAAATGATAACATGACATCAAAATTTCTGGGATGCAGCAAAAGCAGTAATAAGAGGAAAGTTTATATTATTACAGGCTTATATCAAGGAACAAGAGAAATCCCAAGTAAACAACCTAACATCACACCTTAAGGAACTAGAAAAAGAAGAACAAAGACAACCCATAGTCAGCAGAAGAAAGGAAAGAGCATAACTAAATGAAATAGAGAACAAAATATTTAGCATTACTAAATGAAATAGAGAACAAAAAAAAGTTTAGAAAAAATTAATACAACAAAGAGATAGTTCTTTGAAAAGATCAATAAAAGCAACAAAACACTAGCTAGACTCACTAAGAAAAAAAGAGGAAGGACTCATATAGAGAAAATCCATAATGAAAGAGGAGAAATTACCACAGACATTGTATATATACAAAGGACCATAGTAAAATATTATGAAAGAAGATATGGTACTAAATTCAACAACCTAGAGGAAATGGATAAATTTGTAGAACTACATAATCTTTCTAGACTGAGTCATGAAGAAACAGAAAACCTAAATAGACCTATAAGCAGGGAGGAAATGGAAATAACTATCAAAAAGCTCTTCAAAAACAAAAGTCTAGGACCAGATGGCTACACTAGTGAATTCCACTGAACATTCATAGATTTGGTAGCTATCCTTCTTAAAGCTTTCCAAAAAACAGAAGAAAAAGCAATATTCTCCAACACATCTTATGAGGCCAACATAACTCTCATACTAAAACCTGGCAAGGACAACACAAAAAAAGAAAACTACAGACAAATATCTCTAATGAATACAGATGCAAAATCCTAAACAAAACACTAGCAAATCAAATACAACAACACATTTAAAAAATAATGCATCACGATCAAGTGGGGCTCATTCCAGGAGCACAAAGATGGTTCAACATATGGAAATCTGTCGACGCAATACACCTATCATATGATGTGTATCTTTTGATGTGTATCATATGATCCTATCAATAGATGCAGAAAAGGCATTTGATAAGATTCAGCATTCATTTATGTTTAAAAATACTCAATAAAATTGGAATAGAAGGAAAATACCTCAACATAAAAAGGCCAAATATAACAAACCATTATCTAATATCCTACTAAATGGAAAAAAATGAAGACTTTTTCTCCAAAATCAGGAACAAGACAAGGCTGCCCCCTACTCCACTCTTATTCAAAATAGTTCTGAAAGTTTTAGTCAGAGCAATCAGGCAAGAGAAAGAAATAAAAGACATTCATATCTGGAAAGAATTAAAGGCATCACTTTTTGCAGATGACATAATCTTGTATATAGAAAATCTCAAAGACTCCACCAAAAACTATTAGAATAAACCAATAAAAAAAGTTCTAGGATACAAAATCAATATACAGAAGTCTATTGCTTTTCTATGTGACAAAAATGAAACATTGGAAAATGAACTAAAAAAACCCCCAATTCTTTTAACAATTGCAACAACAAAAAATACCTAGGAATAAATTTAGCAAAGGATATGAAGGACCTACCATCAGGGGTCCCCAAACTTTTTACACAGGGGGACAGTTCACTGTCCCTCAGACCATTGGAGGGCCGGACTATAAAAAAAAACAACAACTATGAACAAATCCCTATGCACACTGCACATATCTTATTTTAAAGTAAAAAAACAAAACGGGAACAAATACAATATTTAAAATAAAGAACAAGTAAATTTAAATCAACAAACTGACCAGTATTTCCATGGGAACTAGGCTCCTCTCACTGACCACCAATGAAAGAGGTGCCCCTTCCAGAAGTGCTGTGGGGGCTGGATAAATGGCCTCAGGGGGCCGCATGTGGCCCACGGGTCGTAGTTTGGGGACCCCTGACCTACCATATTTCCCCATGTATAAGACTTATCTTAATTTGAGGACCAAAATTTTGGAAAAAAGAAAAGTTTTACATAAAGTTATTGAACTCAATTTTTATTCATCATAAAATTCATACAACTTCTCATCACTGTCAAAACTCCCATCCATTACCTTGCTCATCTGTGTCTGATGACGAATCACTGTCTTCAACAATGTGCTCAAAAACAAGCACAAAAAAGTGGAAGATGCAAGTTAAAAATCTATAACCACTGTATAAGGTGCTCCCAGTTTTTAGACTCCAAATTTTTTGAAAAAAGAATGTGCATCTTATACATAGGAAAATATGATATATACTAAAAACTACAAAATGTATAGTATTAAAAGAAATTAAAAAGGACAAAATAAATTGGAAAAATATTCCATGTTCATGGATTGGAAGAATCAATATAGTTAAATGGCTATATTATCCAAATCAATATACAAATTTAATGCAATCCCTATCAAAATTCCAATGTCATTTTTTGAATAAGTAGAACAAAAAATTACCAGATTTGTATGGAACCATAAAAAATCCTGAATAGCCAAAGCAATCCTGAGGAAAAAGAATTAAGCTGGAGGTATCATACTACCTGACTTCAAATTATAATATAGACCAGTGGTTCTCAAACTTTTTGAAGTCAGAGTGCATTTAAAATCCTACAAATAATTGTAGGTGCACTACATACAAATTTCTGAAAAACATGTTATAATAATTATGTCAAATATTAAAAAATATATAAAGTTTAAGCATGCCTTTATGGTAATTAAAAATAAATATGACAAAATTAAATTTATTCTGACATTAAAAAACATTTTATGTTACATTTTTTGAGGTATGCTTTTTAGAATTCATATAAAAGTGGGGTTAAAAAATTTCAAAAAGACAAACGTTATCTTTTTATATGTATAGATACATTCTTACTAAGATTTAGTAAATTCGGCAGGTCCCAGTGCAAATATGTTAAGTTTTTTCATTCTTGTGTTTATGAGAAACATGAGCCTGATTTGTCCTAGCAATTTCTTTAATGTTTGGGCATATATTTGAAAGGCAAACTCTCATTTCCTCATCAGTTCTTTAATACATTGAAGAATTCCTCTCTTTTTGCTCTTAATTGTGTTGAATGTTGAAAATTCCCATTATACATATCATCTTAACTTTACACTAAATGCAGGATAGAAGAAACTTGCCTCCAGTTTTTCTGGGGAACATGGGGGGTAGTGTAAACAATCCAGCACCACAGCTTAACAGCCTTTTGCAACCTAATCAGGCAAGTGAGGTGGGCGGTTGGGCAGACTGTCAGCTTACAGCCAATTCCCCATACCTCTGTCCCCCAAAAATCTAAACTCCAAAAACCCTGTTGGTATTTTGGTCCCTAACAGGCACATATTTCTCTGGAATACCATAGGGCGCACCTGGAAATCTTCTGGCACACACTTTGAGAACCACTGATATAGATCCATGATAATCAAAACAACATGGCATTGGCAGAAAAACAGACACGCAGACCAATGGAACAGAATTGAGAGCCCAGAAATAAAACCACATATATATGGAGAAATCATCTTTGACAAAGGAGCCTAAAACACACAAGGGAAAAAAGAAAGCCTCTTTAATAAATGGTGCAGGGAAAATTAGGAAGCCACATGCAAAAAAAAAAAATGAAACTTGACTACAGCTTGTCCCAATGCACAAAATTTAATTCAAAATGTATCAAAGACCTAAATATAAGATCTGAAACAATAAATGACATAAAAGAAGACATAGGTACTAAGCTTATGAATCTTTGCTGTAGAGAACAATTTATGAATTTGACCCCAAAGGGAAGGGAACTAAAGGCAAAAATAAATGAATGGGACTATATCAAACTAAAAAGCTTCTGCACAGCAAAAGAAACTGACAACAAAACAAATAAGCAGCCAACTAAATGGAAGATGGTATTTGAAAACAAGAGCCCTGGCATGGGTTTAATATCCAAAATATATAAAGTAATCATCAAGCTCAGTAATAAACAAGCAAACAATTCAATTAAAAAATGGGGAGAGGACCTGAACAGACACTTCTCCCAAGAGGACATACAATGGCCAACAGATATATGAAAAGATGTGCATCTTCACTAGCTATTTGAGAAATGCAAATAAAAACTACAGTGATATATCACCTCACACCTGTTAGATTAGCTATTATCAACAAGACAGGTAATAACAAGTGTTGAAGATGCTGTAAGAAAAAGTAACCCTCATTCACTGCTGGTGGGAATGTAAATTAGTACAACCATTATGGAAGAAAGTATAGTGGTTCCTCAAAAAATTAAGAATAAAATTACCACATGACCCAACAATCCCTCTACAGGGTATCTACCCCCAAAACTAGAAAACATTGGTCCATAAAGACACATGCACCTCCATGTTCATCACAGTATTGTTCACAGTAGCCAAGACATGAAAACAATCAAAGTGTCTCTCAATAGAGGATTGGATAAAGAAGATGTGGTACATATATACAACAGAATACTACTCTGCCATTAAAAATGATAATATAGTGCCATTTATGACAACATGGATGAACCTCGAGAACATTATACTGAGTGAAATAAGTAAATCAAAAAAATCTAAGAACTGTATGATTTCACACATAGGTGGGATATAAAACTGAGACTCATGGACATTAGATAAAAGTGAAGTAGGAAAGGAGATATGGGGGAGAAAGTAGGAGGTGGAGTGGCAACAAGTGTATAAAGAGGGACAAATATAAGGTGACAGAAAATGATTTGACTTTGGGTGATGAGTATACAACATAATCAGCAGTTCAAATGCTATAGAAATGTTTGCCTGAAACCTATGTACTCTTTTTTTTTTTTTTTTTTTTTTTCATTTTTCTGAAGCTGGAAACAGGGAGAGACAGTCAGACAGACTCCCGCATGCGCCCGACCGGGATCCACCCGGCACGCCCACCATGGGGCGACGCTCTGCCCACCAGGGGGGCGATGCTCTGCCCATCCTGGGCGTCGCCATGTTGTGACCAGAGCCACTCTAGCGCCTGAGGCAGAGGCCACAGAGCCATCCTCAGCGCCCGGGCCATCTTTGCTCCAATGGAGTCTTGGCTGCAGGAGGGGAAGAGAGAGACAGAGAGGAAAGCGCGGCGGAGGGTTGGAGAAGCAAATGGGCGCTTCTCCTGTGTGCCCTGGCCGGGAATCGAACCCGGGTCCTCCGCACGCTAGGCCGATGCTCTACCGCTGAGCCAACCGGCCAGGGCAGAAACCTATGTACTCTTATTGATCAATGTCATCCTGTTAATTTTCTAAATAATAAATAAATAAATAAATAAATAAATAAATAAATAAATGATGTGCACAAAGGTCTTGTTGGCAGACTGGACTGTGGAGGTGGTACCTCCATAAATCAACATATTTAACTCTCAAATTAGGACACGTCACAAGAGTCCCCAAACTACAGCTCCTGACCCGCATGCGGCTCCCTGAGGCCATTTATCCGGCCCCCTACCACACTTCCAGAAGGGGTACCTCTTTCACTGGTGGTCAGTGAGAGGAGCACTGTATGTGGCGGCCCTCCAATGGTCTGAGGGACAGTGAACTGGCCCCCTGTGTAAAAAGTTTGGGGACCCCTGCTCGAATCTCCAAGCACCGTGCCTAGCTAACACCTTTATCAATCTTTTTGTGACCAGTGATTTATTTTATTATTCTTATTAGAAATAAGTGATGGTAACTGCTTTTGATAGTACTGGGGAAGAAGGACAGGGAGATTGACTTGAGAAGGGATTTGTGTTAGGACATAGGGTGCCAGAAAGGACAAATGTCATTGTAGGTTGTGTCTTTGAATAGTAGCATTGCCTAGATCCATTGCTGTTGAGCCATAATTTTGTAAACTAAGTGACAATTTATGTTCATTGCTTTATCTTTCTAAATATAAAATATTTGCCCTAATTTCTCTGAAAGAAAACAGAAGAAAGAATATCTCTTGGTTTAATTTCAGGTTTTTTTAAAATAATTAAAATTTAAAAATTTTTAATAAAATTTAAAATTTGATTAAAATTTACCTTTTCTATGTTCATAAACACAAATGAACTAGTATTAAAATAAGTTTGAACTCTGATTTTTAAATGATCATTTTAAAGCTGGACACAATATACAATACTACAAAGAATTTCCATGTTAATACCATAATTAGAAAACTATTATATTTATTTCACTACCTAAAATTTAAGAAATATAAGCATGCATCATTTTCCTCAAAATTAATGTTAT
This sequence comes from Saccopteryx bilineata, assembly GCF_036850765.1. NCBI lineage: Eukaryota > Metazoa > Chordata > Mammalia > Chiroptera > Emballonuridae > Saccopteryx > Saccopteryx bilineata. The sequence goes on from NC_089491.1 coordinate 129,289,332, forward strand.
GAGACAACTATACAAATCACAGCATAAGAAAAGTGTTGATTAAATTATTGTTAGGCATTAAAACAATTTAATCATAAACATTTCACTTCTCATAATAGCCTTTTCACTTAATTGATTTGTGTATACAAACCATAAAACCGTATTTATATCAGCTTTAATGTGCCTTTCTCTTGCAGTGTTCACAATAAGCTAAGATCAAATATTTTCTACATCACATTCTGTTGGTTTGTGGATATTTTTAGTATAGGATGGCAGAACTGCATGCTCAAAGAGCAGGTACATTACAGAACTTATGTTCGAAAGCTTCATTTCTAGACCACAACATCTGAATCTGAGTTTTCTTTATTGATGACAGCTCAAGGCTCATTAACATTTCTATTTCAATCAAATTAAATTTACAGGTTTGGAATGCAGCAGAGTCCCCAAAGTAAATGACAGACACAATACATGCGTGTCTATCTGCTTTGTCAGTATTAGATGAAATACTTCATTAAAAAGTATCATAGAACCAATAAAGAAAAAACATAAAGTCAACTGGATCCTATCACACAGCAACACACCAGAAAGTCACCTGAGAATTTAATTTTGTGAAAAAAGCTTCAGGTTTGGGAGAGTAAAATATTCTAAGAAGCATTAAAGGTAAATGCAGCACTTGCACATTTTATTTACTACAATATCACAGAATATTAACCATAAAATAGGAAGAGTTTAATAAAACTGGTCTTTCATTTTAACAAATATTAATATTTCAAAATTATAAGGTTAAGATATAAAAATATTTTTAAATGATAAGTTTAAGGTGCCTTAACAAAGTTAAAATAGAATATTTTTGAGTCAGTACAATATTAATGAACCAGTATTCATATCTACCTTTTATAACTGATAAGAGCAACATATATCTGAATAAAAAAATTATACATAAAATGTCCAATTTATTAAATTAACAAATACTAAAATTTATATTTCATTTTAATTTAAATGGGATGTATATTTTCTTAACAATTTTAGTCTATGATGACAAAGTAAAATAAAAAATGAGGGCTATTTTCATTGTCTACTCTGAAATACTTTACATATCAATTTATCTTTGAAATAGCTAACTATAGCCCTGTCTGGTTGGCTCAGCGGTAGAGTGTCGGCCTGGCATGCAGGAGTCCCAGGTTTGATTCCCGGCCAGGGCACACAGGAGAAGTGCCTATCTGCTTCTCCACCCCTCCCCCTCTCCTTCCTCTCTGTCTCTCTCTTCCCCTCCCGCAGCCAAGGCTCCATTGGAGCAAAGTTGGCCCGGGCGCTGGGGATGGCTCTATGGCCTCTGCCTCAGGCGCTAGAATGGCTCTGGTTGCAACAGAGCAATGCCCCAGATGGGCAGAGCATCGCCCCCTGGTGGGCATGCTGGGTGGATCCCAGTCGGGTGCATGCGGGAGTCTGTCTGACTGCCTCCCTGTTTCCAACTTCAGAAAAATACAAAAAAAAAAAAAGAAAAAAGAAATAGCTAATTATAATAATATAGTCAAATACAATTTATTAATATATTATTTATTAATATTATAAAGTGTCAATAAAATACCATTATATGCTTGTATGTGTATGATATTACAATTTATTATTCATAACCAAAACCATCTTTAATATGTGAATCACAAAATATTAAACAAAAGAAGAAATTGAATATACAAATTCCACTGCAATAATTCAAGAATTAATTTTTGGAGGTCATTCTACAAGAACAAGAACAACAGCAAAACTGTATTTTACAGATGGAAAATTAGATAACTCCACCATAAAGCATAATTATGAAATACAGTACTCTAAAATATTGTACCCTATTGGTAACATGACCAATACCCACAGGACTCTTGAAAAGAAACCGAGTACCGTATGCTGAAGCTTGAAGAATTAGTGTGAAGTGTTCGCCTTCTTTTTGCCACTTCCCCATCCACCACTGAGTTGTACAGGATTGTCACGGAATGATATACGTTCTTTCTTAGAAGGTCCTGTATTTGTTATCATTGGTGCAAGAATTCCTTTTACTGAAAAACCTAGACAGTGATATGAAATGTATACTTTCACTGAAATTGATCCAAATAACATATTTTGAAGCAATATATTTGTCAATAACATGCATTGTAGAACTATATGATTTTTGAGTTTTAAAAAAGTATGTTGTTACCTTTTTGTTTGCAAAATAATATAATCAAAGTTTTGTATAAATTATATTTAGGTTAAATAAAAGCACCTGAGTAAAAAAGTTAAATAACTATAGTAGTTTCCTTGTATCTACAATTCAAATATCTCTGGTATTTCAAGATTTATGAGATGTTTCTTAGTATTTAGTTACTTAAATTTGTTTATATTTTCATAGTTTAAATTTTTGTAATTGCTTATATCATCATTAATAATGACTGTTGTTAAGCTTAGTTTAAGAAAAAAATTAGTTTTAGAAATAGTTTGATTGAATTAATAACTTCAGGAAAAAGAATTCTTGGTGAAATGGAAAGCATATTAGGTCTAGATTCTAAAAATATTCATGGGTTCTAGTCTGGCTGCATACAACACAACTTTGTCATTCTGGACAGGTCATAACCTTTCTAAACCTTCATTTTATAAATGAGGGGAAAGAAATCTGTGCATTACAGGGTTTGGGGGAAAACTGCCTTTCTGATTATACTGCAGTGATGGTAAGATCTGTGAGCGTTTTGTAAACAGGTGCTATAAAATGGAACAAATCATTATTTATATTCAGCATATAAAAATTTCTCCAGGAAAAACACAAATTGTTAGTGGTAAATACACAGCAGATAAAAGAATAGGATAGTGGATTAGGAATGTTTTACTCGGCAAGACCCCAAGACACTGTATCAAGAGTACTGTTAAGAATGATGATCATCTGCTTTAAATCTCCTGAGGATGAAGCAAGCACACAGGGCTGTATCTGTAGGGCAAGGGTTTGAAAGAAGCCGTGAAGCATTCCAGAGCTCCCTCAGCACTGGCTTGAGGCAAAGGTTCAAACCACGTGACTCTCCGTTGTGACTCTTCAGTGTTTTAAATAAGTTTAAAGGGGGAAAAAATTTAATCCTTTTTTTGAAATGAATACTTCTGTAAATAAAATTTTAAATATTTAAAAATATATACATAAGTAGGTTAGAAAACATTAGACTGTTTTTGGAAATTGGTCTGTATCTTCAAATTTGGTGCAACATGCTGGTGAATACAGATTTTTAAGTCTATATTATATTTAAAAGCTCTTTTAAAAATAAAGTATTGCTTTTTGTTTCTTAACTTTAAAAACTGATTAGTAAAACAAATATGAAAGAGTTAAGGAGCCTCTATAAAGGGAGCATATTTTACTTCTAGTCTACAAAGAGGACATTACCGAAAGGGAGGAAAAAATTAAAAGGTATTGTATTAGGAAAGGGTATATGCTAGGCACAGAGAGGCTAATGGCTAAGGCTACAGGCACAAGTCTGTAATGGGAGTCACAAGCAGAACAGAGCTCAGGAGTTTAGACCTTCACAGCTGGCCCTCCTGGAGGCCGTCTCAGCAGCAAGAGGAACAACTAGGAGATGCCAAATGGAGCTGGCTTTCATGTGCCGGCCAGATTTAGCCTGCATTATGCTACTCCCTGTAAGTCAGCAGTAGTCCTTTGTAAAACTGTAAGAACTCTTTCAAGCAAAAGGAATATTACTGGTTCATAAATGCAAGACTTTCCTAATGATAAAGTACTAGTGTAAAGGATGTAAGAAAGCATGCTAAAAGCTCATCCACTCTGTTTACTAGTTAGTTACACATTGAAAATACATTCTTTTCAAATAACAGACTGGAATGTGTACCTTGGTCTTTAAAACAACAACAACAAAACAGTAACAGTAAACCCTCATCTTGCCCCAGCAGTAAAAATTCTTTGGTGAATAAACTATATCCTGGATATCAAATAGGTATTTACAAGAACACATTATTTAGGAAGAATGCTGGGGCTGGAGGGGTGGCCGGCAGGGAGATCTGACAAATGAAGAGCTATTGAGGCACATTTAGAAGTCAGATATATTTATTTGAAAGAAAAAACAGTAAAAAAGAATAAGTGGATTTCTATAAATTTTCTTTTCGATAGAAAAAGGTAAATCAAGTTTCATGCAAGCATCATTCAAGATAATAATGTAGAAATGAGTATGTATTTTAAAATATAACTCAATAACATAGTTCATTATTAGTTAATATTTTTCATGAAAGAATCTTAATAGTATAAATGTGTATTATTTACTGCCTTTATTCTTAATATAAGCTTTTTATCAAAGCTGGCAATAACATGTAAGAAGGATGGCACTTTCTGGACAAAGTATTGAAATATTTATAGATAATTATATATGCTTTTAAAATAATATTTCAAAATGAAATAAAGTGAGTTACATTAAAACAGATTTTATTTTCAAACAAAGTCCTGATTCTTAACAGTGACTCTACATTCTGAGGCTTTGGATTAACTATATATTTATAGTATTGTACCAGTTTTTATCCCTAACATGGTTCTGTTGTCTTCATTTTGAAGCTGTTAATGAATCTTCAAGTCTTTTGTAGTTATCCACAATGTAACCCTATATTTAAAAGGCAGTTGGGAGTGTTTCATTGTTTAGTGTAACTCTTTCAGCAAATAATCATTATTAAAAAATCATATTGTGTGATATTACAAAATAGCTTTACAGCAATTTTGAAAGATATTTTAGTGGCATGAAATGTTGTAGAAAAGTAGTGTTTAGAATTACATAAACACTTATGTGAATATATTGGTTTTTTAAAAAACAATATTTTAGATGTGATTAAAGCTTTTATTTTATTGTTTGGCTATGTGTAAGTAAACAATTTGAGCACTAATCAATATAGCTTATTCTCTCATTGCATTTAGTGAGATTCTTTTTGTTATCATATAAATTCTTGAACCACCAGATATATAGAAAATAAATTGAGAAGTAAAACAATGCATTTATGAAGAAACCACATATTGGCATTCATTGCAAAGCTATTACTCTGTCCTACGATTACTCTAGAAATGAAAAAGAGAATCAATTTAATACAGTCAATGTATAATCATTCTAAAATTACTTACCCACATAAAAATATAATAGAGAATCCTGCTTCAAAAAATTGACATTAGACTTAGACCTACTGATGTGTTCCTTGAATAAAAGACTTATGGCAAAAGGAACCATGACAATTTTTTCCTCTTTTCTGCAGCATTATTGTTTTAGATTTTATGTTTCTTTAACACCAGTCTGCTGCATATTTGTAAGTGATCATACAAATCAACCAATTGTCTCCTACATATATGTTGAAAGTACGTTCTGATAAATATGCTTTATCTTCCAATAAGTCACTTCTTTGCTACATAATCTGTGTTCTGCTAAAGATTTGTTCTGGTCCTTAAAATTTTTTTTTTGTTGTTGTTAAATCTTTGGTTCTTTAACAAATGTCAAGGTCTATACATGCTATGTTTTGAAAAGTAATTTAATATGTAAAACGCTTTGAATGGATCTCCTGGTATGTTTAAAAAAACTTTGTTAAACAGGTCAAAATAAAAATTTCATGTTGTATAGTAATACATCACTGGATTTTCATTGATACACTTAACACTATGTGTCTGGATATAGAAATTATTTCAAAGTCTTTCCCATATTGTATTGTTTAACAGCAGATACAGTATAAGCAAAGCATGGAGAAAAAAAAAATCAACATTTTAATGAAAATGACCAGAACAAATTTTTAGCAGCAAAGCGTTTACATCAGTTTAAGTGCTATAATTGAGTTACACTTGGCCATTTGAGGTTGAGGTAGGTATTACTGTGTTCAAATGCCTATTGCTTTTTAAGGCCATTGGTATATCCAACCTTTAATCACAATGATCATTTACAGTGACCTTTAGGCAGATAGTTTAAAGTCTAACACTGTGGGTAAAAACAAAACAAATAACAAACAGGCTATTTATACCACATTCAGACTTCCTTAATGTAACATGGTGAATTTTCTTGTTTTTAGAATTGTTTTCAAGCTTTTTCAGTCAATACTATTTTAATATAACTTATAAAAAGATTAATAAAATATCTGTAACTCAGTATCCCAATTGGACAATGACATTTACAGTTATTTTTCTTCCCCAATATTTAAGAGACGTATAAATAAAAAAATTAGGTTTGGCCCTGGCCGGTTGGCTCAGCGGTAGAGCATCCGCCTAGCGTGCGGAGGACCCGGGTTTGATTCCCGGCCAGGGCACACAGGAGAAGCGCACATTTGCTTCTCCACCCCTCCGCCACGGTTTCCTCTCTGTCTCTCTCTTCCCCTCCCGCAGCCAAGGCTCCATTGGAGCAAAGATGGCCCGGGCGCTGGGGATGGCTCTGTGGCCTCTGCCTCAGGCGCTAGAGTGGCTCTGGTCGCAACATGGCGACACCCAGGATGGGCAGAGCATCGCCCCCTGGTGGGCAGAGCGTCACCCCTGGTGGGCGTGCCGGGTGGATCCCGGTCGGGCGCATGCGGGAGTCTGTCTGACTGTCTCTCCCTGTTTCCAGCTTCAGAAAAATGCAAAAAAAAAAAAAAAAAAAAAAAAAAAAGGTTTAGAAAAAAAAATTAGGTTTGATACATTTGTTACTAAAATATCTGCAGTATGTTTGTTGCAAAAAAATCACAATGATTATTATTTCTTTTTAAATCAAAATGTGTGCCATATTAATTAGCTTTATCTAGACATTTATTTTTTAAAAGTTTTCCTATTTATGACAGAAAAAACATTATATATGGTGGAAAATCTTATTTTGGTTTTTGGTGTATAGATTTTTACTTTTGCATTTTGCCTATTTCATGATCTTTTATAATAGCTACCATTTCTATTTGATCTATGGTCTTTGAGGCCTCCTTATAATATGTTACTGTTTTCTCAGCTTTCCTTACCTTTAACACACTACTATGTTTATTTCTTCTCAAAGATACCTTGTGTCTGTGTACACATAAACAAGAATGATTAGAATGTGGTGTTAGAAATACTATGTTGTTTCTATAAATTCTCTGGTTTTTATATTAATGTAGTTCAACACTTTTTTTTTCCAGAAATACTTTTCTTTTGATTGATAGTTGTAAATTCTAAATAGGTTTTGTCTTTTTTTTTCTTCAGAACTAAATTTGCCTTTTGTCACATGGTCCATAAATTAACTAAAACTCTCCCTGGAGGTTACCTTAGTAGGTTAGAATGCCTTTCTGACACACCAAGTTTGTGGTTCAATCCCTGGTCAGGGCACACACAAAGTGATCAATGAATGCACAACTATATGGAACAACAAATGAATGCTTCTCTCTCTTTCTTCCTCTTTTTATCTCTCTGAAATTAATCAGTAAAAAATTAACTAAAACTCTCTTCATTTGATAACTATTCTATATAACTCTGGTTATTACAGTTTCCGGTTTCCCACCAAACTAGTAGACTCCCTGCTCCTTTCTCTCTAATATCGGTGAAAATTTTTTAAAAATCTTCCTTTTATTTATACATTCATTCAATGTGTATTTGTTTAGTGCCTACTATGTAGCAGGCACTGCTCTATTCTGCCTTGCAATACAGCTTCCCTGTCAATTTTCTTCTATGTGCCAAAAAACATTAGCAACTATCACATTGTAGTTGTTTTCAATTTGACGTTATTCTCCTAATTCCATCATATTTACAATCCTCATATGGAAATTGTGTAAAAACAAACACTTATATTCACATTCCCAGATAGTGAAGACTTGTGGATAAGTTTCCCAAAAACATTTTGTGGAAACTTTCATTATCCCTTTCCATGCTTATTAGTTCTTAGTAGGAAGACATTTGGCAACAATAAACATGAGTAGCCTGTAGCGTTATTATATTATTGTACTTCAGTTTTGTTCATTTGACAAATGCATTTAACATTTGACCACACCCATTTATTTTCACACTATGTTAGCTAGCATAAGAAATTGGTTTGAAAGCAACAATAACCAAAATAGAAAGTCACAGTAAGTTTATAGAGGAAAATGATCATGAAAGAAAGGCATAAGAACAAAAATATCACATTAAAAACATGATGCTTTAATCTACATACTGTCAATAGAGCATACATGAATCCTGTCCTCAAAAATGTTAAAATGTGTGTTTTTTCATAAATAATAAATGTAGCTGACATATATACAACTAGTTCTCTCACACAAATACAGTTAAAATGTGTCATTCTCTGGATAATGTCAAGTGCTGGTGAAACTATCTACTGTTTCAAATTTATAAATATTATTCTTTGGTTACTAATAACTGTTATATTTAACTCTATCTGAAATAATTTTTGACTGTTTAATTAAACTGTCTCAGATCTTGAAAATAGGCATTCTCAGCCTGTTAACAGTAATCAATAGGTTGAACTATTCTGTAGTAGACTTTAGATGCTTCCATGTAGATATGCTTTTGGTATAACAGTGATTATAACCAGTACATCAGTTCTGGTTACAGGAATACTTTGAGGGCTGAAGTATTAACATTAATGTCATTGTTTAATTAATTGTCAAACTTCAGGGACAAAATACCAAGATCTAACAAACCAGTATATTTAAAACTCCTGTCAAAAAGATTTAGACCAATAAAAATTTTAAACTTAAGATCTTTTTTATTATTATTTCTTAAAGTTTAAAAATTTACATAATTAGAGACCAACTCTTGCTAAATAAAAATTAAAAAATAAATTCTATTGAGAAGTAGCTCTAATTTTTTTATTGACAGGTTACTAAATGGAACTACATTAAACTAAAAGTTTTACACAGCAAAGGAAACCATCAACAAAATGAAAAGACAACCTATCGAATGTAAGAACATGTTCACCAATAATACATCTGATAAAAGGTTAATATACAAAATACATAAAGAACTTATATAACTCAACACAGAAAACAAACAATCCAATTAAGAAATGGGCAGCCCTGGCCATCTAGCTCAGCAGTAGAGCATCGGCCTGGTGTGTAGATGTCTCCAGTTTGATACCCAGCCAGGGAACACAGGAGAAGCACTCCATCGGCTTCTCCATCCTTCCCCCTCTACTTTCTCTCTATCCCTCTCTTCTCCTCCCGCTGCCAAGGCTCCATTGGAGCAAAGTTGGTCCGGGCACTAAGAATGGCTCCATGGCCTCCACCTCAGGTGCTAGAAAGGCTCCCACTGCAACAGAGCAATGTCCTGGATGGGCAAAACATCACCCCCTAGTGGACAGGCTGGGTGGATCCCAGTCGAGCACATGCAAGAGTCTGTCTCTCTGCCTTCCCGTTTCTCACTTCAGAAAAAAACACACAAGAAACCCTCAAAAAACAAAAAACACAACAACAAAAAAACATGGGCAAAAGACCGGAATGGACAATTTTCCAAAGAAGACATACAGATGGCCAATAGGCATATGAAAAAATGCTCAATGCCACTAATCATCAGAGAAATGCAAATTAAAATCACAATGAGATATCACCTCACACCTGTCAGAATGGTTATCATCAATAAATCAACAAACAAGTGTTAGCAAGGATGTGGAGAATGCACTGATGGTAAGAATGCAGATTGGTGCAGCCACTATGGTAAACAGTATGGAGTTTCCTCAAAAAAATTAAAAATGGAACAGCCTCATGACCCAGCAATTCCACTTCTGGGAACATATCCAAAGAAACCCAGAAGACTGATTTGAAAAATATATGTACCCATCATATTTACTGCAGTGTATTTACAACAGCCAAGATTAGGAAGCAGCTCAAGTGCCCATCAGTAGATGGGTGGATAAAAAAAGCTGTGGTACATTTACACAATAAAATATTAAGGCTGTAAAAAAAGAAAAGAAAATCTTACATATTCAGACAGCATGCATGAACCTAGACAGTATTATGCTAAGTGAAAAAAGCTTGGCAGAGAAAGACAGTTACCATATGATTTCACCTACATATGGAACCTAATGAACAAGATAAACAAACTAGAAACAGACTCATAGATACAGAAAACAGACTGACAGCTGTCAGATGGGAGCGGGGTGGAGGGGCTGAAGGGTTGGGTGAAAAAGGTGAAGGGATTAAGGAAAAACACAAACAAACAAAACAAATACCTTATACACAGACAACAGTATGGTGATTACAAGAGGGAAAAGAGGTGGGGAGGAGAAGAGGGCAAAGGGGATAAGTGGGGATGGAAGGAGACTTGACTTGGGGTGGCGCACCTGAAAACCATATAATTGTATTAACCATGTCACCCCAATAAATTTAATAAAAGTTTAAAAGAAAATAAAATCTACATAAAATGTAAAAATATTAAAAATTAAGAAAAACTTGAGGATAAAGCCAGATTTCATTATCTATAAAATAAAAATGTTTAGCCCTGGCCGGTTGGCTCAGCGGTAGAGTGTCGGCCTAGCGTGCGGAGGACCCGGGAATTGAACCAAGGCTCCATTGGAGCAAAGATGGCCCGGGCGCTGGGGATGGCTCTGTGGCCTCTGCCTCAGGCGCTAGAGTGGCTCTGGAAGCAACATGGAGATGCCCAGGATGGGCAGAGCATCGCCCCCTGGTGGGCAGAGCGTCGCCCCATGGTGGGCGTGCCGGGTGGATCCCGGTCGGGCGCATGCGGGAGTCTGTCTGACTGTCTCTCCCTGTTTCCAGCTTCAGAAAAATGAAAAAAATAAAAAAATAAAAATAAATAAAAATGTTTAAATTGGCCATAGTTACAAAATCTTATCCTTACTGTCTTTTTCTCTGAAGAAAGTATGTAACTTCTAAAGTGGGACTGAAATTTGAAACTTTTAAATGAAAAATCTGACAGTTACTTTTTACTTCTTTTTCAATAAAATTTTGCAGCAATTGGCATAGACAGCGGTATCAAAGAATCTTTTGTTAGAATATTTTGTGGGGAAAACACCTTCATTTTAAAGTATGCCAGTTAATCAAAATATGCTAGTTACTTAAAGATTAACATCAGTAAAATTTTTCTTTAACACAATTCTCTTATTCTTACTCTCAAATATATTAAAAGAGTATGATGTGCTATTGCCAGTATTTCCTCATCAGCCATTGCTCTTTGATTTTCTGTCAACATCAATTCATTTCTAATTTTCTCTAAAATTCACACCGAGAAGCAGGAGAAACCGAAGTGTCCACTATGTCACAAGCCCTGCCTCAACATGTCATATTCACCAATTCTTTTCATCTTCAACACCAGTCTGCAAGACACATATCATCCTCATTTTAAAGCTGGGGAAATTGAGCCAGGGTAGTTAAATTATATTCCCCAAAGTAAGTGATAAATAATAAAATAAAGTTGAAACTTGACTTCACATGACTAAGGTTTATCATAAAAAAAGACAATACCTTGTTTAGTATTTAAAATAAAACATAGCTTTTTATCACTTTTTTTCAAAAATATTGTTTTTTTATTTAGACAATTAATTTTAATGTGGTGACATTGATCAATTAGAGTACATAGATTAAGAGAAAACATCTCCAGATCATTTTGACATTTGATTATGTTGTATACCTGTTACCCGAAGTCAAAGTGTCCTTCGTCACCTTTTATTTGGTTTTCTCTATGCCCCTCCCCTCCCCCTGGAAACCACCGCACTCTTGTCCATGTCCATAAAACATAGCTTTAATATAATATTACCATAAATAAAATCAAGAGGTAGCAAATGTGAAATGCATATCTATATTTGCATTCCTTGGAATGGAAAGAACTGTTCATTTCCTGGAAATAAAGTCTATGAAACTAAAAATGAATAAAATATATCAATAATAGCTCCAATTTCTGCATGTGAGGAAACACAATGGAAAGATATTTCCATATCTGTATTCACATCCATATCTACATATATCTATGATATAGGTTATGATTTCATGACCCTCAGAATAATTTTTAAACTTTGAGAGTTATTTTATCAAAAGTTTTTTTCAGACTTCTTTATCCTTTAATTATTACGTCACTGTCTGTTTACCCCTTAATGTCTTCATAATCTAGGTGTTACCACAATTTCTGAAGCCATTCCAAAAATAGCCCCCTATTTGAGTGATTTTAGCTATATTACATGAACACATACTTTAATAAAATAACATTTGTGAGTAGTGTTTCCTTTTAAATTTGCAAAAATGGACACAAAATTCTAAACATTACATGCTTCTTCTTTAAGATAGTATATGATGAAAATATATCAGAAATATGAAATTATCTAGATTTTTAAAGGCCAGGGACAAATAAAACCAATATACTAGCTAATTAGTAAACATTTGAACACAAGTCAATTGATTCTTTTTTTATATATTGTAGTTTCAATCTATACAGAAAAATATGCACATAAGAATCAGATTAGACATAACTTTTAACCACTCTGCGACAGAATATAAAGTTAAATGTAAAAATGTTGAAACCACTGAGTGAGGAAATCATTGACATGTAAACGTAAGTTACAGAATATGAAGGACCAATAGGAAGTAGCAGAGCTGCCATATGGTCCAAATGCTAGAGATCTTGGAGCCTTGAAAGAAGGAAATTTCAAAAGAAACGCAAGTTAGTAGCAGAGTAGCAGAAGGGTTGGAGAGCCACAGGATGAGAAAATGGGAAGGTAAATCCACCAAGAAGCACCAGTGATTGGTCTTATATTTATAAATTAAAATAAAATCATGTATAACTATTATACTGTTTTTCAGTTTGAAAATCATGCTTGTAATGAATGTAAATTGTAAGTAACATGGCAAGAAATCAGAAGGTAGAGCTCTATGTGCGTGTGTTTATATGTGTATATCTATCTTTTATCTTCTTTTGGGCTGGTATTTATGTAATATTGTAAATTTATGATTCAAGTAAGAAGGTTGGTAGTATGAAAATGTCAAATAATTATAAAGACTATGCAGTAATTTCTCACCCAATCAAGTTTTTTTTACTGTAGGAGGAGAGGGAACTAGCTGGTGACCACAGATATAGGTCCTCCCACCTAAAAATTAACACTGAAGTTTATTAACAGATCTTTGCACTAAATTGAGTTTATTTAAATAAAGTTTATTATTAATATTCCAGAGAAAAATATGGAGAGGTGTTTTTTTTTTTGTTTTGTTTTGTTTTTTTTGTGTGTGTGACAGACAGGGTTGGGGGAACAGATAGGGATGGACAGGCAGGAAGGGGGAGAGATGAGAAGCATCAGTTCTACATTGCAGCTCCTTAGTTGTTCATTGATTGCTTTCTCATATGTACCTTGACCCTGGGGCTACAGCAGAGCAAGTGACCCCTTGCTCAAGCCAGTGACCTTGGGCTCAAGCCAGCAACCTTGGATCAAGCCAGCAACCTTTGGGCTCAAGCCAGCAACCATGAGGTCCAGTATATAATCCCATGCTCAATCCTGTGACCCTGCATCCAACCTGGTGAGCCTGTGCTCAAGCAGGAGACCTTGGGGTTTTGAACCTGGGTCCTCTGCATCTCAGTCCAATGCTCTATCCATTGCACCACCACCTGGTCAGGCTCAAGGCATTTAACACAACATATTGCTTATATTTTTTTAAATACCAAAATTATATATTTAAAAATTTTGACAATAACTTTCAGCTCTATAAAAATATTGCAACATTTACTGTACTAGCTATAACTATAAGAACAGAGGCTGACTTGTATTTTTTAAAAATATAGTTTTAATATTTAATTGAATTAGAAATTATCTCTATAATATAGAATAATGCTTACTATATAAAGTGTTTAATAAATGTTCATTGAATGAAACAACCACAAATAGCTTCAGAGTTATTCATTCAGAGTGGATTTAAAATATTATTAGCCTTACCTTTAAAAAGAGAACCCCTCGCCTGACCAGTTGGTGGCGCAGTGGATAGAGCATCGGACTGTGATGCGGAAGACCCAGGTTCGAAACCCCGAGGTCACCAGCTTGAGTACGGGGGGGGGCTCATTTGGCTTGAGTAAGGCTCACCAGCTTGAGCCCAAGGTCGCTGGCTTGAGCAAGGGGTCACTTGGTCTGCTGTAGCCCCATGATTAAGGCACATGACAAATCAATGAGAAACTAAGGTGCTGCAACGAAGAATTGATGCTTTTCATCTCTCTCCCTTCTGGTCTGTCTGTCCCTCTCTGTCTCTGTTACACACACACACACACACACACACACACACACACACACACAATGAAAACTCCTCTGTTTCCTTCCAGTCTTGACCCATCAGTGAGTTAGAGTTCCTTTGAAAAAAACATTGCTTTCTTCAAGAGAGTCTGCAAATCTGTTCTCTAAATAACATTCTGCATGAGAATAATCAGATAGAAAAATAAGGCCATATTGTACATAGTCCTATAAATTGAAAAACTAAAATTTTTCTTAAAGATGATAGTTGTTTAACATCTTATTCCTTTGTTTTTTCTTGTAATAGCATTTTGCATTTGTACAAAACTTGACAGACTTTATTTATTACTTTTAGGATAATGTATTTATTAAATTGCTTGTACCTATAGGTTTATACCTACTTCTCTGTTTTTAATTTTAAATTTATTAGCAACAACTTTTTTGTGTGTGAAAAGTAAATGTCTAGCTAAAACATTGGTTTTCAGCCTTTTTTAAAATCTCATGCACAAATAAACTAATTACTAAAATGCTGCAGCATACCAATTACAGATATTATACTTTTTGCCAATCTGACAAATAATAGGTATAATTTTGATTGATTTAGAATAATAATAATAATAACCTACCCATTTTGCTCCAAAGTGACTTTTTAAAATATCAGCTGCCTACACTTGTGTATAAGGATTTCTGGTATGATGTATTTACCAATCAGATACAACTTTACTATGCTACATGACCAATAAGATTCAACTCTGTTATATGACCTATATATTGATAATTATGGTTCAAGACAGGGCATTTACACTGGATGACTACTGTTGTGTTGGCTACTGTCTTTTTTTTTTTTTTTTGACATTCTAAGGGAAAAGAGGTCAGTGCCTTTGCCTAAATAGTCATGCATTATATGTTTTAAAAATTTCTATGGTACACAGTTGAAAATCACTGAGCTAAAGTAATCCAAAGGTAGTTTCCAAATGCTACTTTATGAAGTATTGACTGGGTTCACACTAGGAAATAACTTTAAAAAATAAATTGGGATATTAAAATATTTACTAAGTATTTATAGTAGAATATTCTTCTTTAACTGAATTTATTAGGTTGACATTGGTTAATACAATTGCATGGGTTTCAGGTGCACAATTCTACAACAAATCTGTATACTATATTGTGTATTTACCCCCCACAAGTTAATAATCTTAAGCCAAATTATTTCAGTAGGCATGTTGATCTTTAAAATCACTTCTAGCTTTTCAAAATTCAACTTAATTTTATAAGATAGCTCTCATTTCTCATAGTTGGTTTAATTTTCTGATCCTTACTTGGAAAACATTTAAAGGAAAGACTTTTTCCCCCATCTCAGTTGCCTGAACCTAGCTACAGTAATTAGAGACAATTTGAATAAGGCATAAAATCAGGGACTTTAGAAGTATTCTCGCATGGAGAAAATTTTCACTTGCAAACATAATTTTCATACTACAACACATCAGGAATAATAGTTTCTGTTGTTTTTTAATTGGGAAATTGGCATGTACAGTTTTATTCTAGTTGCAGAATATGGATATTCAAAGCTACAAAAACTCTTAGATTTCTTTTACCTTTATTTTTCTTATTTCCCTCCCTTTTCCATAGAAACACAAAATACATATTTATATATTTACCTATTTTCCACCGTGATATTTTCTAAGGGAACAAACCAATCCTAAAATATCCCATCCAAGTCCATAAAAATGTAACAGAAAGAAATGGGGTTTACATCTTTTTAAATTTATATCTGGCCTACTTGAAATTTCTTTCCTTTACGCCAGGCTGCCTTTAACCTATAAAATTTATAAAGGAGTTGTACGTGACTTAAAGAAAATTACAAAAAAAATGCTGGTGAGGGGCCTTGGCAGGACTAGAAAGTGATTTCCCAACCTCTTAGCACAGTATTGTAACCAACACTGCACTGCCTCTCACTGTGCTTAAAAATGCAATTGGCATATTAATGATCTCTTATCTCTGACCTTGAAAATTTCAATTTGTTGAGGGCTCTACTATACTTTGTAAAAGTAATTCCTTACTTAATTATTTAATAACATGGTTTTATAGGCTGGAAGTAGCCTATAAAAAAGAAGAAATAACGAGAAGAATGATTGGACAACATTTTCTTAACAATTTGAGGTCTTCTTATGATTTTCTTTAATTTTTCTCAATTGTGAAATGTGTTTTTTTTGGGGGGGGCATTATATTTTTCTTGCTCAAAAACATTTCCTAGCTTAACATGCCATAAGTAAAATAATACTAGGTCTTAATTTGATTCAAACTGTGAATCTCTTCTAAAGACAAGAATAGTAAGCCCAATTTACTATCAGAAAGAGGATGTTCATATATATACCTGTAATTCACACAAACACACACACACACACACATGCACACGATGTTCAGAGTAGTCATTTAGTGCATACATATATGTCAGTTATCAATTTATTGCCTTGTAGCAGCGACTACACTCCTCATTACATATTCTATAATAAAAGCCATCTTTTAAGCATTTCTCCTTTAAAGTGGGAAAAAAATGGCAAGTTTTCTCAGTAGAAGATGCTGAAAGGATGCTGCTAGAGAAAGAGGCCTTGCAATTTCTGGCATAGGTGGGGCTGTGGTTGGCCTTGTGAATGTGAGGACTCTCTGATACAGGATCCGAACATGACCCCTCTGCCACCACACAGGTTGGACTTAGTAATAACTTGTGTGCTACCTTCTCCACAGGGAAACCATAGCCTGCCCCTCCTTCTGCCCTACCAAAATCTAAGCAGCCTATGCTACGTTTCTGCTCATCATCTGTCCCCATCCTGCTTTGCAAAGAGTTGACTATTGTTTGCTCAGTAACTACAAACTTTTTTCGTCTGGTCAAACCAGGGAACTTCTCAGCTGTCTGAATCATACCTTCTCCAATGATGTGCGAACCCCTTCCAAGTCTGTCCTTCCTTGGGTGCTCTTACTCAGCACAAGGGTATCATTGAGAATGTTCTTATATATTTAAGTTGCTCCTTTAGTGTACATAATATTTAATCTTTCCCTGTATAACATGCTGTGTGATAGCTATCTCCTGATTGGACGCAGACTATCACAACATATATTTATACAGATTATAAACTCCATAAAGAGCTCAGCACTCTTTCCCCTGTGTAATGCACTGGGCCTTACGGATCATTCCACAGATATATATTTTTGAATGAACAAATGACAGAATTGCCTTCATGTAGGCTGGATCCATGGGAACTTGCATTTCATGACTGAGTTGTTTGAAAAACTCACCTAGAACTTGGAGAAAAACCCTAACCATTTGGATAGACTGTACTCTTTAATAACAATACCAGGATTTTTGATAGGTCTGGTGCTCTTAGAAGTTTGGCAGACACTGCTAAATATCTACCAGTCAATCTTCTACCCCTCTTCTTCTTCTACCCCACCATAGAGCTTGAAAATGTAAGATATTCCTTCCCTAGCTCTTATTCAACTAAAGGATGGCCATATTCACTCATTTATCCATTAATTAATTCATCAAATTTATACCGCTCAGAAAAATTAGGGGATATTTTATCGCCAAATATGAAGCTATAAAATATCCCCTAATTTTTGTGAGCAGTATACATTAAAGGGCATATCATATACGCAGTAGTTCTAGGTACCTGGAAAACTTCATCAAACTCCCTGTCCTCTTGGAACACACACACTAGAAGCGAGAAGTAGAATAAACAATAAACATAAAAAAAACTAGTTGTGGTCAACAGAATATGAAAGTCTGTTTAGCATTTGAATTCTATAATAAAGTGTTATAATATATTATAAAGTTTCTTTAATATTTGTAACCATTTATTAACCTAAATCTCATACATATACAATAGTTTGGTGAGAAAACAATGCAGTGTTAATGGAAATAGTTTCCCTTGTTCTGGAGAAGACACCATCCATTGAAAAATAAGATGACATAGGAGAAAAGAACAATGGATGATATACAGGTATTCATTTATTCTCTCAATATATGTGCCTTCTATGTGCTAAGCACATACAGTTCATCATAGTACTTTCATTTTATTTAAGGAAATCAAAATTTATAAAGGGTCTTTTTGCTCCATCTTTACCTTGAGATAGGTTGAAACAACACAGTTATGGTGCAAAAGCATTGGATGGGAAGCAGTTGCTGTCTTTACCATAAAAATGAAAAGATCCAGGCTTGGATTTCAGCTCTACAGCTTTCTGCCTCTTTAACAGTGGGTAATTTACATTTATAAAATTAAAATCTAAATCCCACCTATTTCAAAGTAAATCTCAGGAAACAGCTGGCAAGAAACACCCTTCTGAACTTTACTTTTCCTTTTCTATCCCCCCCCACTTTTAGAACTATTTTTTGAGCAGTTTCATGTTTACAGCAAAATTGAGAGGAAGGCAGAGATTACCCCCATACCCCCTCACCCACACATGCATAGCCTCCCTCATTATCAATATCTTCCACCAGAAAGTTACCCTTGTTACAGCTGATGAACCCACACTGACACATCATAATCACCCAAAGTCCATAGTTTAGATTACAGTTCATTCCTGGTTTTGTACATTCTATGGGTTTGAAAAAACATGCAATGAATAACATTTCTTTATCATTTATCTTTATCACAGAGTGTTTTTGCTGTCCTAAAAAACCGTCTGTGCTTGACACTATTCATCTCTCCTCCCTCCAGCCTCTGGCAATCACTGATATTTTTACTGTTTCCCTAGTTTTGCTTTTTAAGAATGTCATATAGCCTGACCTGTGGTGGCGCAGTGGGTAAAGCATCAACCTGGAATGCTGAGGTCGCTGGTTCGAAACCCCTGGCTTGCCTGGTCAAGGCACATGTGGGAGTTGATGCTTTCTGCTCCTCCCCCCTTCTCTCTCTCTGCCTCTCTCTCTCTCTCTCCCTGTGTACCTTCTCTCTAAAATGAATAAATAAAATCTAAAAAAAAAAAATTAAAAAAAAATTTAAAAAAAAAAGAATGTCATATAGTTGGAATTATACAGTTAGCAGCCTTTTACATTGGCTTTTTTTTTTTACCTAGCAATATGCATTTAAGTTTCCTTTATATTTCATGGTTTGGTAGCTCATTTATTTTTAGCACTAAATAATAATTGCATTATCTAGATATACCACAGATTACTTAAGCCATTCACCACCAAAGGGTGTCTTGGTTACTTCCAAATTTTGGCACTTACGAGTAAAGTTGCTATAACATTCATGTACAAGTTTTTTGTGTGGACATGCTTTCAATTCCTTTGGGTAAATACTAAGGAGATTGATTACCAGATCATAGTGTAAGAGTATGTTTAGTTTTGTAAGAAACCACCAGAGTCTCTTCCAAAGCAGCTGTAACGTTTTGCATTTCAATTAGCAATAAATGAGAGTTCCTACTGCTTCACATCTTTGCCAGCATTTGGAATGGTTAGTGTTCTGGATTTTGGTTATTTTAATAGGTGTGTAGTGGTATCTTGTTTCAATGTGAATTTCCCTTTGTAGTAAGCATTGAGGTTGAGTCTGTTGGTCCTTCAACATTGTTCTTATCCTTCAATATTGTGTTGGCCATCCTTGGTCTTGTGCCTCTCCATCTTTGTACTCTTGTAGTGGCCTGGATAGTGCTGTACGTATTGTAGGCAAGTAATTGCTTGCTATTATGATGCATGGTTTATATAATTATACACAAATATATGCCATAAATTATTTTTAAAGATTTTATTTATTCATTTTAAAAGGGAGAGAGAGTGAGAAAGAGAGAGAAGGGGAGGAGCAGGAAACATCAACTCCCATATGTGCCTTGACCAGGCAAGCCTAGGTTTCAAAATGGTGACCTCAGCATTTCCAGGTCAATGCTTTATCCACTGTGCCACCACAGGTCAGATCTATGTAATAAAATTTAGCTCTTAAGCTTACTCAGTGGAGTATTATAAATTATATTATGAATCTATACTCTAGCTATGGAAAGCTAGATATCCATACACAGATGTACATATATACATATATGAATATAAAACATGTTAATAATTCTAATTTGAAAATTCAAAATATGTTAATGAAGTTTGCATTTTATTTTGTTTTTGGTTTTGTTTTTTTATTATTTTTTAGAGAAAACAGAGTTGGGGGAAAGAGAAAGATAATGAGCAATTTGTTGTTCCACCCACTTATTCATTCATTGGTTGATTCTTGTATGTGTCCTGACCAGAGATTGAACCTGCAACCTTGGCATGTCAGGACAATACTCCAACCAACCACGCTACCAAGCCAGAGCCTGGGAGATGCTTTTAAATTTGGAGTAAGCCTTAATGGTCATCTATGAAATTTAATTTTGCTTTAGTTACCACCTTTCATCTCTAAATTTGTATTATTTAGTTTTGACAGCTAGGAACCTATTTTAACATTGTACTTTTGATAATCTTTTTTATAAGAGCTATGAAATTACTTTGTAAATATACTCCTGGAGGCACTTGCATAATGTTAGCACTGACTCAGAATAATATCTCTTTTCAAATGATCTTAAGCTTTCTAAAACACTAAAGTATTTTCAGAAATCTTTTTTAGGTCTGCATTATCACTGAGGAAGTCCAATTCCTCCACTTTACTTTCAAACTTACCTAAAACTGGGATTTTTTTTTTAAGCAAGATAGATGAGGGAGAGAGAGATGGACAGACAGGAAGGGAAAGAAATGAGAAGCATCAATTCTTTGTTGTGGCACCTTAGTTGTTCATTGACTGCCCTCTCATATGTGCCTTACCTGGGGGGCTACAGCTGAGACAGAGACCCCTTGCTCAAGCTAATGACCTTAAACTCAAGCCTGTGACCATGGTGTCATGTCTACGATCCCATGCTCAAGCCAGCAACCCCACACTTAAGCTAGCAACCTCATGCTCAAGTTGGTGAGTCTGTGTTCAAGCCGGATGAACCCACACTCAAGCCAGCAACCTCAGGGTTTTGAACCTGGATCCTCTATGTCCCAGGCCAATGCTCTATCCACTGCACCACCACCTGGTCAGGCAAGGCTTCCTTTTTAATGCAACTTTATTTTGGATTACTCCAGTACATGGGATCTCTGGTTCAGGCAAATTACTCTTCAATGTTCTACAAATATATTCAGGGTCGTGCAAACATAGGTTTACATTTGTATGGAAAATAACACAGGAATTAATAAATTACAGTACAAGAACAAATTCTATGCTCATGTACTCACAACTGTAAACCTCTGGGCCCTGCCCTGTATTCATATTTTACCCTCTTCCTTTGTTTAGATGGCTTTCTTCTACTTCTTTCCTCACTTATATCCCAAATGTCATTGTAGATACAAAAGAAAAGAGACTTCCTCATTCTCTTCATTTTTAAAATATATTTTATTCCATAATCAGAAAAATCAGTACCATATTAAAATGGCTTACATTTGATAAGAATTTAGACAAAGAAATTGACTTTGGCTGATGATGCACTGTTGCAGAGAAATCATGGATTCTCAATCCTTGGCTCACTGTGAATACAAAATATGCCCTGCCAAGTGCAGAGATGATTGGGAGGCAACTAGAAGCCTAAGCTAAGTATATAGTGAGCAGCAATTATTCAAAAAATGGCTATTAAATATATGAATAAGTGCATGAATCAATAAGAACTACATTAATTATATTCTACTCTTACCAACTAAGCTATATATTTTAGTCCATAGAAGAATAAAAGGCAACATGAAACTAGTTTTGGAATAAGAAAAGGTAGGTTCAAGCAGCTTCTGTGCCTTGTTAAGCTTTTCGTGCCAAAAGGAAATTAAATAAACTCTCTGAGTCCTATTTATATTAGCTGTCAAAGAAAAATAATCATTATAAATAAGAGATAATTAAAAGAAATTAGTAAAGCTATAAATTGCTATAGCAATAAAATTATTATCATTATAGTGTAACATTTATTTTAAGTATTATTTGAAAAAATTAATTTAGGAAACCAAAACCTTTTAAGAAAATGAAAATTTTTTTCTAAATATAGTCTAAATGAAGAAATCTCTTGGCGTATTTATTTTATAAGTGGAATTTTAAAAATGAGAACGTGCCCTCTTACATCTCTCTCTTAAACCATAAGATAGATTAGAGAGCTAAGTAGCAGAAGACTGCCTTGGTTTCTTGTAGGAGAGCAGTATGACCTAAAAGGAAAGGACAGAAAACTTAGGAAATTCACAAAGAAAAGACAATATGTATTGCTTCAGATGGCTGGCATGTGGAAAGTATGTTGTTGGTTCTGGTGTTATTTGACACGCAGAACAGGAAGACAGCTCTACCTTGGAGTTGTTTAAAATTCAACAGCAACATAAAACATACAACAATAACAAACAATATAAACAACAAGTACTATTCTTTAAGCACTTCCTACATGCTTTACATATATTTTTACTCATTTCCTCTTCACTAAAACTTTATGAAATAGACATGCTTATTCCCATTCTTCAGACAAGAAGCTCATTCTTAGAGGTTAGATAATTTACCTAAGGTTACACAACTTACATGTGATGGTGGTACTGGGATTTTAAACTTGAGTTTATCTGATTTGAAAGAATACATCTTACAAATATTCTCACAACATTAAAAGAGAAATATCTTGAAAGTTCAAAGGCTTGAAAGAGTTTTATAGCTACAGCCCATAAACTACTCTCTAGATTTGGCTTGCAAAGCTAAAAGAAATACTTTAGCTTTAATAAGGTGACAAGTTTTTGAGAGAGAGACAGGGAAGGTCGGGAGAAAAAGAGCTGTCAAAATACCAAAGCTGTAAGTGCTTGGCCCAGAGCCATGGAGGCCTAGGACCCAATGACTTTGAAGGTTTAAAGTTTTCTATAAAATATAGGCTACCCCAAGTTTTTAATCAAGCAACTACTAAGAGTAGGTTTCTTATAGCTGAGCCTATATGCCTAGTTTCTAGAGACTTCAATATCTTACCTCAATTTATTCTTCTTTTACAGCTATGTGTAGGTGCAATTATAAAGAACATTTTTATTAAGAACTTATTATGTGCCAAGTATTGTTCTACTAAGTGTTCTACATTTGTTCCTGAAGACAATTTTACAAGGAAGATACTACCATTATCATACTCATTTTAAGGATGAGAAAATTAAGTCATGATTCAAATCCAGGCAAATTAATGTCAGAACATACATTGTTTACCATTATATTATGCTAAAATTATAATAAACTAGTAAGTATAATAATTAGGTAAGTAGTATTCTGTTATCTAATAATAAAAACTATTTTTCTATGGTGAAATTGTCACTTAGTAAACAGATTTGGAGATCAGTAGTGTTTTCAATAATGTTAAGTATTGACAACTAATTGGAAATATAGTGAAAATAGCCTATTTCAATTTTTTGAAAAATCTGTTAAAAAATGAACTCTATATAATGATCTTCTATACTCTACAACCTATGATTCCATGTCACAGATGAAGCATGTATATTTAAGAATAGTTGCTGATTTATTGAGCTATTTATATTTTAACATTAAGAGGATACCTTATTAACAGAAAATTTTATATTCTGTAAAGACATAAGACATTTTTTTTGTTTTTGTTTAATTTGGTTTGTTTCTTTTCTACCCTGGTGATATCATATGAGTTTGCCATATATAATGCTTAAAATGGATATAGTGCCTGACCTGTGGTGGCGCAGTGGATAAAGCGTGACCTGGAAATGCTGAGATCGCCGGTTCGAAACCCTGGGCTTGCCTGGTCAAGGCACATATGGGAGTTGATGCTTCCAGCTCCTCCCCCCTTCTCTCTCTCTGTCTCTCCTCTCTCTCTCTGTCTCTCTGTCTCTCTCTCTCCCTCTCCTCTCTAAATAAATAAATAAATAAATAAAATTTTAAAAAAATTAGAAAAAAAATGGATATAGTATTATGATTCATTATTATTTGGGGCACAGATTGATTCCTTCTGAAATGTAATATATATTTAAAAATTGATGTATTTAACACATCATGTTAATAACATGAAAAATTTATATTAGCTGAATAAACCTAAAATATTTCTTTCTCAATTATATTGACAACACATTAGGATTCAGATTCTAGAGTCAGGTAAGGAAATTCAAGCACTCTAAGAACTTTAAAGCCTGATAAACATTTTTAAATTAGATATATTTAAAGTATTTCAACAGCACATTAAAATTTGTAAAAGTGAACTTGCATATATCAATACATTTAAATAACTGGACTCAAATTATCAAGTACCTGTATGAAAAGTCAAAGACTCATTTAGAAGTTTTCATTTATCTGAGGAGTATCAGCTATATAATTGACTATTTTACATTCAGTCATGTATTGACTTTATGCAAATATACATAATTATAATATCAATGAGTAATAAACCTTTGTCAATAATAACGATATTTATAATGAAGTGTGACAATGTCTTGACTTCTGAGGTTTGGTATACTTTGGGGAAATTAACCAAATATGATATCAAATAAAACATCTTTTAAATTAATAAACCATAATATTTTTAAAAACATTATAAAATCCTTAGGGTTTTTACTCATAAGTGAAAATTAAAAAAAATAGGCTCTATTACCAAAAAATACCACAACATATAGGTATTTTATAAGTGTTATATTTTTTCAGAGTTAACCACAGTACAATTCTTATTGACACCATGATAAAGGTAAAAAATGTGGGTGACAGATTTATGATTCAAAAGGCCATCATTAATAAATATAAACTGTCATCTGTTTAATGGAAATTATTTTTAAAACATGGTTTTGACAGTATAATATTATCTAAAATCTGCTATTTTTTAAAAGTTGCCTTTAAAATTTAACTTTACCTATAACATTTTAAAATCAATGACAGAAGTCCAAAATGCACTATGTTGATATATATAAATCCAACTTTTTACAATTAGCCTAAAAAATTCTTTTAGAACTAAATGATCAAAGAAATCAATAGAATCCATCAGGTGATGGGAGAGTAGATCACTGAGTCACAGAATATAATTAAAATAGCTGTGCAGTTAATTTTAGAAATAAATTTGTTTATATCAAAAGAAGACATTTAGGGAAAGAAGAACTCAGAGACACATTACTGGGCAGTTCTGGTTGCTGGCATTCTACCCCCTATACGTAAAAGAATGCTCGGCATTGGGTTCCGCCAATTCATTTGTGATTTCTAAATTAATTCTGAAGGCAACCACAACTTACTTGAAGATCCCGCTGAGTGTCTGTGTGCCTGATTTTTTTTTTCTCTCTTCACAGACAAAGCTCTTCCACTAGTCATGGAAAAAAGGTCTAAATCCGTGTCTTCTCTGCTTACAAGTCTTGCCTGGGAGCAAAGGGAGAGAATGTATACAATCATGAAACAAAATATGGCATTTTCTGAATGCAGCTCACATTACACCAAATAAACAAACAGGCTCTGTCAAACAACCTTCTTCAAAATGATACCACAATCCTTTATTGCTGCCCAGGCAGAACAAATGCACTATGTCAAAGCATTTTTTGCAAATAAGAGCCGATTTTAAAATTGAGGTTTGCTATTTGAGTCTGTACAACAAAAGAAAACATTTTAGTACAGTAATCTTGATGAAAATCAATCTTAAAGGCAACTGATGAAACTTTACACAGTTTAACATCACTTATTTACCAATAATATTATTTAATTCTTAATTGAATGTTAGAAATGTCATATTGCATTATGTTCTGCAATATTTATATTTAACACTTATTAGTTTTCTAAATAAAATTCCCTGAAATGTCTTTCATTCCACATTTGTATACTACAAAGTCACAAAAGATTTTTATTTTCTCATTACCACAATTATTAATATAAAATATTATACATTAAGCCTAATTTGGGGGTAATGGTAAATATATAGGAATTTCAAAATATATTAAAGACATAAGAATTAGATAATTTATTTTATCTAAAGTTACCATCTGAACTTTTGTTACTATTTTGGACTGAACCTAAGAGTTGAAAGAATCACTCCTTGCCTATAAAATATTGTTTTACAGCACGTCTAATATCATTAAGTAAAGATTTATCAGGACTCAGCCACAAAGTGGGGGAAAATGCAGTGATGGAAAGCAAAGCAGCTTCAAAGTAGCTGGGATTTAACCCAAACCACAAGATGTTTGAAATCCTATGAGAAAGCATTGTCTTTAGTGTTTGATGTGAGAAAAATTTATATAAAGCAAAATATAGCCATAAAATCATCACTGTGGTTAAGGAACTATTCCTATATGATGAGCTAGAAAAACTCACGAAACCAGCATCTAAAGATCATCCTCTTTCAAATTCAGATGTCTGGTTTTCTCCTTTATATCCATCCCCCTCTCCACTTCTTCCCGCCCTTACATGTATGAACTTCATTGTTAAGTAAGCAAGTCTTGTATTGCTGAAATCAGAATAGAAACCATTCTATGTCAGTCACTTTTTCACGTACCTGGCTAAGTAATACAATTGCATTGTCAAAAAAATCCTCAGTAGAAAACTTTAAAATGAAATAAATAATTGGCTTCTGATATACATTTGTGATTAGTATGAAAAGTGTTACACAATTTTTTTAAATTTTATTTCAGCTAGTACACAGTATTATGTGTCTGATGTTTCCATTAGAATAGGTTCATCAATATTAACACTTTAAAAAAGCAGTGAAGAATAAGAGGGAAATACCAAAGCAATACCATAATTCAGTGAGAACAGTTACAAAATAAGGAAAAACAGAAGGGGCGTGCCTATTGGCTAAAGAGGCTTTAAGTGTAAGCCTCAAGGTTTTAAAATCAGTATTTATTTGCTTCAATTTGATGACATAAATTTAGTATGCCTAAATAGAAAGTAGAAATCCATCCCCATAAGACAATATCTACATGTCAAGAAAATATTTGTGAATACATGCCTTCCAAAAATTTCATTATCATCTAAGCCATTTGCATTTAAAAGAGTGCTTCTTCAAAAACAGAAAACAATTAATGCCAGTTACTAAGTAAGTCATATTATAACGAATTCAAATTTAGAAGTGAGATTTAACAGGAATATATGATTTCATATAGTGCAGTCTAATAGCTTTATATGCAAACCTAGAAATTTTATCAAGGGTCCATTAGTGCAACTGACACAGCCACAGATGAATTAATATTCAGATTCTGTGTTTAAAAGCATTTGTTTTCAAATTGAACATCATTCTTTCCATAACTGTTAACAAATAGAGAAACTATAAATAAAATAATCTTTTCTTGTATATCATGCGAAGTAAATATACTTAGAAACAATATTACTGATCAATTTTAACACTTATTCAATAAAAGTGTATATTTAATTGTAAAACACTGTAATAAACATTTTGTATGGTTATAATTCAGTCAGTTTAATGTCAGAAAAAGTTTTCTATGTGCAATTCAATAGAAAATATTTATTAAATAGTAATTATGTAAAATTGTTTCATAACTTTATTTCCTGAACAGGTCATATTTTAGCTCCACTTACAAGATGTGTCATACTTTTTCTCCATATTTTCACAACAAAATGAAGGGTAAAAATTTTGGAACATAATTTTTAAGCATCTGAATTTTGATTAACCTCCAACCCAGGCAACTTAATTAAAAATAAAAACTCTCTCTCTCTCTCTTTTAAATCATCGTTTTATTTATTTCCAAAGAACTTTAATTTTTCAATTATAATTTACAGTCAATCTTATTTTGTATTAGTTTCAGGCGTACAGTATAGTGATTAGACAGTCATCTACTTTATAAAGTGATGCCTGACAATTCCAGTACCCACCTGGCACCGTACATATCACAATACTAATGACTATTTTCACTCGGCTGGACTCTACATCCTCAGGGCTGTTTGGTAACTACCAACTGACACACCCTAATCCCTTTCCCTCTCTCACCAGAGGTGTAGTTAACTTTTTTAAAAACGGGAATTCCTCCTTACCTGACCTATGGTGGCGCAGTGGATAAAGCATCAACCTGGAAATGCTGAGGTTGCCGGTTCAAAACCCTGGGCTTGCCTGGTCAAGGCACATATGGGAGTTGATGCTTCCTGCTCCTCCCCCCCATTCTCTCTCTCCTCTCCTCCTCTCTTTCTCTCCCCCTCTCTCTCTCCTTTCTAAAATGAATAAATAAATAAAAATTTAAAAAAAACACAAAACCCCCCCAGGAATTCCTCTTCCTTCAATTATTTTCATAAAAAATACTTTATTAAATATTTATTTCTTTAATTTTTTGTTTTTAGAAGTTAAAACATATTAAACAGCACAATAAAAATAAATACCTATTTATTGATTATTCAGATTTTTTTAAAAAAGAGATAAAATATTATAAAGTTCACTTAGAAGCTGTCTTGTAGTGTTTCCACATATAATTATTCAAAATGAGAGTATTTCTAGACATATGAATGACTTAAAACCATTTTTATCTTTGATTGTGAAAAGCTGTTATACATACCCTTCCATTCATCATGGTACAGGCTCCTGTTCTTATATAATAAGGCAGAGGCCTTGTTATAGAACATGTGAGGGCTTGTTTAGGCACTTTAGATGTTTTATAGAGCTATAATTTACATGCAATGAAATTCACAAACCTTAGACACAAATTTCAATCATTTAAAAAATTATATTTTGCAATCAGTTAAAACTTCCATAGAAGCTGCAAAAATTTGTATTGAGAATTCCCTATATTACCTCCACCCAGTTTGCCCCAAAGAAATATAATCAAGGTGTGATTATTAAAACCAAGAAATTGAAATACTTGCAACATCATTACTAAACCACACATCTTATTAAAACTTTACCAATTTTCACAGGTACAATCTTTTTGGTTTGTTTATACCTCTATGACACTTTATTGCATGCATAAATTTATATAATTACCACCACAATTAGGATACAAACAATTAGAGTCATACCCTTTCTCCAGCCTAACCAATGGCAACTATATGTTCTGCACAACTATAATTATGTGTTTTCGACAATGTTATTTATGTAAATGAAATCATACAGTATGTAACTTTTTGAGACTACTTTTTTACTCAGCATCATGCTCTTAACATCCTTCAAAGTCTTTGTATGTATCAAGAGCTCATTCTTGATTGTTGTTTTTTATTAATTTTTTGTTGTGTAGTCACTGTATATATATACCACTATGTTTATTCTTTCACTCATTGAAATTTGGGTTGTTTCCAACTTTTAGCTATTACAAATAATACTACTACAAACATTTATATATAGGTTTTTTTATTAAATAAAATTTTTCTAGAAAAAATAATATGTGATTTGCCACAGGTATTTATGTGGACATTTGTTTCATTTCCCTTGGGTAACATCTAGAAGTAGAATTAATGGATCATAGGGTAGAAGAATATACAATTTTATGTGAAACTATGTATTTTTAAAAATGGTTTTATTATTTTTCACTATGCCTGTAATATATGAGAATTCTAGTTGTTCTACATCTTTCTCCACATTTGTGTTTTTTGGCTTTTAAATGTTAACCATTCTGGTGTGATGTAGTAGTATCTCATTGCTATCTTAATTTAAATTAATGTGCTTATTAACCACTCAAATATCTTCCTCTGTGGTCTTAAATATTTTCAATTTTTAATAACTTGAGGTTTTTATATTATTGATTTTAAGAATTTTAAAAACTATATTATGGATACAAGTCCTTTCTAGATGTGTATTGTTAGCTGTGTATATGTGGAAGAGGAATTCTTTGCACATGGAGGGTTGGAGTGAGGAGAGGGAGAGGGAGAGAAAAAAGGAGGAAGAGAAAGAGAGAGAATGTGAATTTTTCTCCCAGGATGTGGTTTGACTTTTTATTTTCTTAATGAGTTTTTCTAAATGCAAATACTTTTAAAATTAATTAATTACATCATTGATTAATTTTATTTTATTATTTTATTTATTTTGTTTAATTTTTGTATTTTTCTGAAGTGAGAAACCTTGATTGATTTTAGAGAGAGTGAAAGGAAGGGAGAAGAAGAAAGAGTGAGAGAAACATCGAATGGTTGTCCCACTTACTTATGTGTTTATTGGCTGCTTCCTGTATGAGCCCTGATCAGGAATAAAACCCACAACCTTAGTGTATCCAGACAATGTGGCCAGTTAGGGTGCAAATATTTATACTTTTAAATTTGCTGAAGTGCATTCTTAGTTTACTGTTTGATTATGCTTCTTTTGTTCTATCTGAAATCTTTGCTAACCCCAAGATTGTGAAAATATCTTAATATGTTTTATTTGAGTAGTTTTAGAATTATAGTTTTTATATTTGGGCCCACAATTCACCTCAAATTCATTTTTAAGTGTAATGTGAAGTAGTAATAAGCATTCATTTTTTTTCTTGTAGATACGCAATTGTACAATACTATTTGTTTAAAAAAGATTCTTTTCCTCTTTTGGACTTACAGATGGCCAATAGGCATACCAAAAAATGTTCAACATCACTAATCATTAAAGAAATGCAAATTAAAACCACAATGAGATATCACTTCACACCAGTCAGAATGGCGCTCATCAACAAAACAACACAGAATAAGTGCTGGTGAGGATGTGGAGAAAAGGGAACCCTCCTGCACTGCTGGTGGGAATGTAGACTGGTGCAGCCTCTGTGAAAAACAGTATGGAGATTCCTCAAAAAATTAAAAATGGAATGCCCTTTGATCCAACTATCCTACTTTTAGGAATATATCTTATGAACACCAAATCACTGATTCAAAAGAAGAAATGCACTCCCATGTTTATGGCAGCATTGTTCACAACTGCGAACATCTGGAAACAGCACAGTGGACGAATGGAATAAAAAGCAGTGGTACATATACACAAAGGAATACTACACAGCCGTGAGAAGAAGGGAAACATACCTTTCGCAACAACATGGATGGACCTGGAAACTATCATGCTAAGTGAAATAAGCCAAGCAGAGAAAGAAAAGTACCGTAAGATCTCCCTCATTTGAGGAATCCAATGAACAATGTGAACTGAGCAACGGAACAGAGGCAAAGGCGAAATCAAAGGGACCAGAGGGAAAGTGGTCAGAGGGAAAGTAGAAGAGAAGATAGGATCAGAGAAGGAAAATAGATTAATGAAATTATACACACACACACACACACACACACACACAACACAGCATTATAGAGAACAGGACAGCAAATTCTGGAGGGAAGGGGGGAAGGCTTAGGGGGGAGGGGGAATGGGAAGGCCGAGAGGGAGTAAGGGGGTGGGGGAGAGACATATTCAGTGGGACATTGAATCTATGAAAACACAAATTAAAATCATAAATAAAACAAATAAATAAACAAAAATCCTCTTTTAATTGCTTTGGTAACTTTAAGGAAAATAAATTAATCTTATTAAGTGTGGTATTTTTCTAGACTTAATTCTTTTTTGTTGGTTGATTTTTCTATAATTATTCATATAATACCCATTCTTGATTACGGGGGCTATATAGTAGTTTTAAATTCAGTAATGTGAGTATCCTTACTACTGTTTAAAGATTACATTGACTAGTCTAGGTCCCTTGTATTTGTATATACATGTAAAAACTTGTCCATTTATCCTACAAAGCATTCTAGGAGTATCCTGAATTTATGAATCATTTGTGAACAACCAATATCTTATAATTTGAGTCTTTGTACGCATGAATATGGTGTATCTCTTTGTTTTTTTAAGGCAGTATTTGATATTTATTGTAGGGACCTTGTACATACATATATATATATATATATATATATATATATTTTTTTTTTTTTTTTTTTCTGAAGTGAGAAGTGAAAAAGCAGAGAGGCAGACTCCTGCATGCACCCAACAGAATCCACCAGTATGCTCACCAGGAGGCATTACTACATTGCAACCAGAGTCATTCTAGTGCCTGAGGCGGAGGCCATTGAGCCATCCTCAGCGCCTGGGCCAATGTTGCTCCAATGGAGCCTTGGCTGTGAGAGGGGAAGAGAGAGACAGAGAGGGAGGAGAGGGGGGAGGGTGAAGAAGCAGATGGGCGCTTCTCCTGTGTGCCCTGGCCAGGAATTGAAAGTGGGACTTCCACATGCCAGACTGACGCTCTACCACTGAGCCAACTGGCCAAGGCGGGACCTTGCACATCTTGCTTGATATTAACATTTATCCTTATATATTTTATATTTTTTACATAGTGGGAAATGGAATATTTTTACTAAAAAATTCTAGTTTATTTATATATTTATATAATTATATATGCAAAATATATTTATTATATGTGTAATATTATATATATATATATTAGATATGCAAAATAATAGAGATATTCCCTGCAAAAATGGCCTTGAAGTATAACAGGGTATGTAAAGTCCTCCCTTAATAAATACGGACAGTTCTTTCCAGAATGACTATACCCGCTTCTACTTTCACAGGCTGTATATGTGTCTCCACATTGTGGACAGCACTTTGCATTACTCAGTTTTCTCTCTCTTTTGTAATGAAATTTTCTTTTTTTTTCCATTTTATTGAATTTTGAGGGGTGACCTATTTTCTAATTTTTGCCATTATGTTGAATATATTCATGCAACTTCTTGGGTTTAATTTTTATACTTCTGGTTCTATAACTGGGCTCTGTTTATATACATTTATATAAATATATTTAGGCATCATCTCTGTGAACTGTCTCTGTATATTCTTTTTCTATTGTATTTATATTTCTTTTTCATTGGGTTACCTGACTTTATATTATTCATTAGAAGGAATTCTTTGTATTTAGATATTAACCTATTGTTAGTTTTTAGCACTGAAAATAGTTTGTCTTGTCTACAATCTATTAACCTTTCCTATAAAATCCTTCACGGGAAAGAATATTTAATTGAACACAGTGATTTTTACATATAACTTGTACTACTTTTATATATTTTTTTAAAAAAATTTTGGCTGCTAAGTTACAAAGATCTTTTTTACTTGATCAGTTTTATAGCTTAACTTTTCATATTTGAGTTTTCAACTCTTCTGAATTCCATCTGACTGTTATGAAGTGTGTAAATGATTGCTATATAGCCTTTATTCTTTTTCTTAATGTTAGTTTACTGAGTGCTGTTTACTACACAATCTGACCTTTCTCACCTTTATCACATATTACATTCCAATATGATCAAGGCCTATTCCTGAACTTACTGTTCATATCCATTGGTCTGTTTCTCCATCCCTGTGCCAGCACCAGATAGTTTACTTTTGCTTTGTATTAAGTGTTTATATCTTGTGACAGCAGGTGCTCTTCCTTTTCGGAGCTGACCTATATAATATCCACCTTTTATTCATCAATACACATTTTAGAATGAGATTTTTCAAGTTTCTAAAACAACAGCTGTAATTTAGTTTTGAATTGGTTTTAACTTATAGATTTATTTGGGTATAGCTGACACATTTTATATGCTATGTTATTGCATTCCTGAATGGTAAACTTACTGAGTATAGTGAGTATTATGATATCCCACTCAGAACACCATTTACAACTGAATCAGATTCCTCCAGTGGCTGAAAAAATTGAAGCCTGGTGGCTCTCTGGTGAATCCCTCTCTGGAAATTGTCCTTTGCTGAAGAGGGCTGGCTTGCCCAAGTCACACGCTCTCTTGATGTGATGCAGGAACATAAAATCTTGATCCATTTTCCTCAAGCTGGCAAAACTCAAAAGGGTCTTCCCACTACCAGATCTCACTATCTCTCCTGCAACTCTATGCAGTTCACCCTTTCTCTCTGCTCGAACCTGCTTCTTTTATCCTTTAAAACAGTTGTTCCTGAAAGTTTTTCCCAGGAAATATCCTGCACCCAAATATCAAAATCTCAAAATATGTTTCCTGGGGAACCTGAACTATAACTGTTTCTGTAGGAAATTCCTGGAGTTTGGAGTGATAAATTTAATCAGTAATATAATTGTCTAGATCAATAACATCCTTTTAATATATATTTGGAAATAAGTAAATATTTTGTTGCCATTTTTTCTTTAGAGTTAGTCATGCAATACATTTTGATATTATTTGGAAGACATAGATGTTATTAAAACCCAGAATTTAAATATTTGATAATATTTTATTTTCTCCTCATTCCTGAAAGTGAAGTGGATGATATTTAAAGGTATCCCTAATATTAATACAAATAACTATGTAATATGTTAATATAAAATATATAAAATATCAGATACAATGTTGGTTGTCAATCTATTATTCTTTTGTAGATAATCTTTTAATTCATTAATTCTCTCTTTTATGGTGTCCAGTCCAGTTTATTACAATAATATTTTTAATAGCAGAATTTATAACAGACTCATTTGCATCACCATTTATTTATTTTGTCCATCACCATTTATCACCCCTCACCCCTCTCCCTACCAGTACCCTCTACACTGTTGTCTGTGTCCATGAGGTTTTTGCCCAACACCTGTCAGCCTGTTTTTTATATATGTGGTTATATTTTTTATTTAGAAATTAAATTAATGGGTGACATCGATCCATAGTAATACATAGGTTACAGGTGAACATCTCCATAACATTTAAACTGTTAACTGCATTGTGTGCCTATTACCCAATGTCAACTCATTTCCTATCATCATGTATTTATCCCCTTTTATTGCTCTCCCCTGTTAACCACTTCAGTTTTATCTGTGTCCACAAGTCTCAGTTTTATATCCCACCTTTGAGGATCTTATAGTAGAAGAGGTTACATCTTAAATTTTTTTTTAAATTCTGTTATGGCCTGGTACCAGTTGTACAGTTATTTTTGTCCAGGTCCTCAACACAAGTAGAATACTTTCACTCCCCAACACTCTGCAAGAGTTCTATACTGGACCTTCAGTTCACCCAGTATCTTTTTGGCATAAGTCTTTTCTTGATTTTTTTTCCCTGTCTCTACTCAAACACACAAAAAATGTGTATATCAGTTCAACTACCATTTACCTTATTTTTGTATTTAGCTGTACTTCTTCAATATGGAAAAAAAGCACTTGTCATTGTTATGTATTTATCATATATTTGTATGTAGTGTGATATAGTGCTATACGAAAAAAGCAAATTAATGTCAGAGCATTAATCTCATAGAACCATTCTGATTAATCAATCTCTTTTCACTCATTTTTAGAAGTATAACAATTAATTGTAATATCACTTCCTTTATCTTGGAATCTCTTGGCACTTTTATATTTCCCAATATTGTTCCAAGGTGGCCACTCAACAATATCTGAGAAAGTGCTAATCAGTAATATGTATGGTGTTAATAGACACAGATAATACCGATTTTCCTATGGTAATACCATGCTATTCTGTAAGAGGGGCCTTATTAAAATGAAATACTTGCAGAGAGATTATATCAAATCTATATTCTATAAATATTTTCAAAAACAGTAATTTTATCTATTGTCCAAATTTTGCTATTTCAGGAAAACTCCTCAAATGAGTTGCTCATGAGAATGATGAGAAGGATGAATAACATAATACTAATAACATAATACTAATTTCTATTAGAAATTACATTATCTTCTTACACTAAATTCTGAAAGCAAGTTAAATTATAATCAGTTTTGTAGTGAATGTAGAATCTGAGCAAGGAGTATTCACTGATGTGAATAGAAGGTGTCACAAAGTTAGGGTCACCTGATACCTCCATTTTTACCTGCCAAGGAAGCCACGTACTCTGTCATTGCTCAGGGCACTCTTTTCTCTGGAAATTTCTGAAACACACTCAAAATTACTTGTTTTGTGGGGTTCATTTCTCTAGACTCTATACTGGCCATTCTCTTTTCATTTACATAGTCTTCCTTGCAATGGCACATAGTACAATTGACTTGAGCAATGAATATATTGTTATACTACCTAGAACCTACACTCAATTCAGCATGTTAGAATGTGGTTGTTCCTAAAGCTCTAGTCATTGACATTTTATTTCTAAGAGTGGGTGGGTTCACAATTACTTATTAATTTTTATCTGGTTTAATTTCCTGAGTGTGAGCATATTTTCTGTTTTGCTCAAGGATTCTAGTCTTTAAAAAATATTCAAAAAATAATTTTATTATGCAAATTCCTATATAGTTTAATTTTATTTTAAATACTTTAACATGCTAATATTTGAAAATCTGCCATGTAGAATTAATATTTTAGGTTGATATATTTTAAAGTAATATTATAATTGGAGATTTTTTATATTATCCCAAATAAATACAGTTAAACATTTTTATAGTTTACACTAACATATGGACATATTTTACAGGGACACTTATTGAGTCCTGGTGTCTACAACATTTTCTGTAACGATAAACACATTTCTTACCACAAGTTGAACTCTTCCACCATTGAGTACATCTGGATCTAACTCAGGCAAGAAATGATTGCTGTACAGTGACAAAAAAAAAAGAAATCATATTATTACATAAATTCAGAGAAAGAATATGAGCAAAATGCCCAATGAAAAATTTTGGAGTAATTTACAAAGTGGAGATAATAGTATTCTTAAATTAGATTACTTGCAAAGATATATACACATTTACATCTTTCCAGAGTCATTTTAAAATCCAACTAGAAATAAATTTTAAATTTCTAAATAACACTTTAATGCTACCTTTTTATGCCAAACATAAATACATACAATAAACAAAACTTTGAAAGAAACAAGAATGATAGATAATAAATTTAAAAAAATATTCTTTCTTTACATTTACTTACATATCTTACTTGTCTGATGAGTATAGCAAAGCTTCCATAGTTTCAGTGTGTTTAATACATTCTACTAATGCTCATAATTAACTTGTGTTTAAAACTAGAACATTAACATTTGGCTTTTCAAGAACATACATTCTTGAAAATAATATTTCTTGATTATTACTATGTATTCCTTTACATATTACATATATTTTCAAAAGAGAAAATTCATAAACAATTGCCTGTTATATTATATATTTATTAATAAATTATTTAGAAATAAGGGATATTGTTAAATGTGTAAGCTTATCTAAACTATATCCTGAAATATTAAAAAAACTTTTTCACATATATTAATGCTTTAAAATATCTGAATCAGGCCCTGGCCGGTTGGCTCAGTGGTAGAGCATCAGCCTGGCGTGCAGAAGTCCCGGGTTCGATTCCTGGCCAGGGCACACAGGAGAAGCACCCATCTGCTTCTCCACCCCTCCCCTTCTCCTTCCTCTCTGTATCTCTCTTCCCCTCCCGCAGCCGAGGATCCATTGGAGCAAAGATGGCCCGGGCACTGGGGATGGCTCCTTGGCCTCTGCCCCGGGCGCTAGAGTGGCTCTGGTTGCAACAGAGCAGCACCCGGGAGAGGCAGAGCATCGCCCCCTGGTGGGCAGAGCATTGCCCCTGGTGGGCGTGCCGGGTGGATCCCGGTAGGGCGCATGCGGGAGTCTGTTTGACTGTCTCTCCTCGTTTCCAGCTTCAGAAAAAATACAAAAAAAAAATCTGAACCAGACCTCATATCTGGTTAATATAGATGGTAAGGTATGGGATATACTACATTTGTTTACAGTTCTAAGGATTTCATTTTATGAATTAAACTAAATTGCTTAATACCAACATAAAATACATTTTGCTTGTACTAATTAGAATACTTAGTAAAATAAAAATTCTTAAATGTTGATTGCTTTATTCTTACTTTCTCTACTCACAATAAAATAGGACAAAACAATCCAGTTTAATTTTTTTTTATATATTATTGACAGGCAGGGAGGCAGAGAGAAAGACTCCCACATGCGCCCCAACTGGGAGCCACTCAGAAAGCCCCCTATGAAGTGATGCTCTGCCCATCTGGTGCCACTGCTCCATTGCTTGGCAACTGAGCTTCTTCAGCACCTGAGGCAAGGCCATAGTGCCATCCTCAGTACCCGGGGTTAACATGCTCGAACGAGCCATGGCTAGGGGGAAGGAGAGAAGTAGTGATGAAGCAGATGATTGCTTTTTTCTGTGTGCCCTGACCAGGAATCGATCCTAGGATTTCCACATGCCTGGCCGATGCTCTACTGCTGAGCCAACCAGTCAGGGCCTTTTAAATGTTGTTTTGATTTTACTTTCTTTCTTTACTTTCTATTCCATATTTAAAAAGAATTACATTAATAAAATTCACCATATATGAAGGTTTTAAAATTTTATATATACTATTAAAAAGTTTAAATTTTAACTTGCTGTAAAATTAAGTTTTAATTCTCATAATTTTAAGATTTTGTTTGTTTGTTACTCATTTAAACAGTTTTTACTTACAATGCTTGGAAACATTTTCAAAGTGTCATCCATATTTAGATTCTGTATTGGTTATATAGTTAATAAATATTTAACATAGCACATGTTAAACTTTTTAATGGATATCTGTAGCTAAAATGGAAGTCTTGAATTTTATATCATAAATATTATCTCTGGGCTTTTATTT
The DNA here is from genome assembly GCF_036850765.1 of Saccopteryx bilineata. Classification (NCBI taxonomy): domain Eukaryota; kingdom Metazoa; phylum Chordata; class Mammalia; order Chiroptera; family Emballonuridae; genus Saccopteryx; species Saccopteryx bilineata. The sequence goes on from NC_089491.1 coordinate 129,327,812, forward strand.
CCTTAATACCTTGATTCAGTGGATATGCACATGTATGTCTTATATGAAATAGTTATTGGCTGAATTTTGTTCCCTCAAAATTGGTATGATGAAGTCTTAATACTCAATACCTTAGAATTTCACTTTATTTGGAAGTAGGGTCTTAAAAGAAGTAATTAAGATAAAATGAGGTCATATGGGTGGGCCCTAATCCAATATGACTGGTGTCCTTATAAGAAGCAGTGATTAGAACACAGAACAGATGAGGAATGATTATATGAGGACATAATGTGGCTATCTACAAGCCAATGAGAGAGATCTCCAAAGAAACCAAGCTTGCTGACTCCTTGACTTGGGATTTGTAATCTCCAGAACTGTGAGAAAAGAAATCTTGCTGTTAAACAACCCAGTCTGTCGTGTTTTGTTATGGCATCCATAGCAAACTAACACATACATTAATGTAACTAAAATTAATTGACCCTATTTGTTACTAAATTAAACATTTAATATCCTCAGCCTTGTGAGCTCACCTCTACCTTGTGAGGGAAATAAAATTATAACTTCACTATAACAAAAAAAAGCATTAAAATATTATTAAAAATTAGTTGCATGACTGGTAAAGAGGCTGAATCTGGGTTGAATTATCATTTGAATTGTCAAACATAAATGATAACGAAAATAACACAAAATAAAATACAACATGCAATACATATATTTATAAACAGTTAATACCATGCATTTTACTTTATAAAGTAGAATCATTTTTGTAGGTCATTTGTTATTAAGCATTATAGAAACAGCTCAAACATTTTAGAATAAAAAACATAAAGAATGACTAACTCTATTCTACGGAGCCTTTTATTAATCTGGCATCATGGTCTACTGCCCTTTGGCTATAAAGTCATGTTTGTTTTAGCCCAATTAACCTACGTTTTAACTTTTCAAGATGTGTTTACAATGCAAAAATCTAATTGAAAGGAAATGACCTCACCATTTCATATTTCTGGAGCCAGTTGTTTCATGAACTCCAACCTGTGTGTGAAGCCATTGGTATGTATATTCTTTACTCCTTTCTAATGTTTCATGCGCTGTAGTGTCCTGGGAGATAAATTCTTCTTTCTTACCTGGGAAAGAAATATGGAAATTTTCCTTGTTATTTAAAGAGATAAAATGTCCACAATTCAGCTCAGTGTAACAATTTTATCATAAGGGGAAAAAAGTACTAATTAATGGGAGCTAAATCATCTGTAAGAAAAATGTCAGGCACTTTCAGATAAAGTATATACTTTCCTGCTTAAATTTCAAACACACTTTATTTTTACTTTGAAAAATAAAGTAAGTGTTTAAATACAACCAACCTTTTATAAGGGCTTTTAAAAATTTTTATAATTAGAAAATTCAAAGAATTATTTTTGGTAGACAGTAGAATTCTAGCATAAAAAGAGTATTTATCTGTCTACTACGATGTCTTTTCAGGTTTAAAGTCCAATTGTTCTTATACTAGTTTTATTCATATGCAGAAATTATAAACATATTGAAGGTATTTAAAACAGAATTTTAATTTTATATTAAACTAAGATTGGTTTGTGTAAGTTAAGAGTTTAATTTATGAATACAATTTCTATCAGGACTCTATGTGTTTATGCCATAGTAGCTATTTCAAAGATGGAGGGGGAACCATAACAATAAGGATGTTTATGTGAAATATGAAGAGGGAAAATTATATAAGGTGAGAATGCAAAAAGAAAAGAAACCAAAAAACAACCCAATCCTTATATGCAAATGTAAAATTTAATACACACACACACACACACACACACACACGTTTGTATTTTTTTAAAAGTTTGCAGACATTGCTGCTATAACAATGCCATGCATTTCAGAGTTATAATCTTATTGTTTTACAACCCTCTTTCATGAACTTGATTTTTTATTCTGGTTCATTTTTGGTGACATCACAATGTTTGGGAGCTTATTAATCTGTAGGTTTGACTGATAGTATGCCGAATAAATGTACCTCTTAAAACCAATGGTAACCAAACTCACAGAATGATATAATTTAAAACCTAATATTTAAAATGTCAATTTATTAATTTGAACTATTCCCTCACTATAGATCAGGGGTCGGGAAACTTTTTGGCTGAGAGAGCCATGAATGCCACATATTTTAAAATGTAATTCCATGAGAGCCATACAATGACCCGTGTACATTATGCATTACTTAATAAAAATTTGGTGGTGTCCCGGAGGACAGCTGTGATTGGCTCCAGCCGCCCACAGCCATAAACATGAGCAGTAGAAAATGAATGGATTGTAATACATGAGAATGTTTTATATTTTTAATGTTATTATTTTTTTATTAAAGATTTGTCTGTGAGCCAGATGCAGCCATCAAAAGAGCCACATCTGGCTTACGAGCCATAGGTTCCCGACTCCTGCTATAGATTCTCGTAAATAAAAAGTCACCTTGTATTTGCAAACTGTTTGGAAAACAAATGAGGCCTGCCGTAAAGCCCATGACAAATGCTTAGTGCAGGAGCTCACACACACTCACACTTGTACACACAAGCTTAGCACCTGTCATTCCGAATATGTTGAAGATAATATATCTATTATTTTATTCCCTTAGAATTCACTGTTACAATTAGTGAAATGACTCTAGTTTTCAAGTAAAGGAGATAATGGAACAAGTTCTCAGAAAAGCTAAAAATCAGAACCTTTATTTCTCTCAATTCTATGTTAGTCTCATGGCATCTTAGGTTTCCAAACTGGCCACACCCTTTGCATACTGAGCTGAAGCCAACCTTTTCATATTTGGTATATCGGAGGAACAATTATTTCCCATACAAGGGCCGACCATTGAATCCATGAGCAGGCAGGCAGCATTTTGTTAAATGGCCTTATATACAGAAACTATAAAAGAGGCTCGGAGGAAAGATTTGGCATTGCCATACTCAGTTACTACACAGCATGAAGTCTCTCCTCCTGCAGAGTCCCAGCCTTCTATCTGCTTTCCCTGGTTGATCAGACTAGATGGTGGACCCATGAGTGCAGTGACAGAAAACAGTGAGGACTCAGTGACTTGATAAAGAACTAGGCTCACTGCTGGTACCTTATTCCTATTACATAGAGAATCGCTTTGTAACAAGTGTACTTTTAGTTAAAAATAAAAAAATTGTGTCTCTATGTTTTTTAAAAATTGTAGCACATACTAATATATTTACTTTTTCAAATATTAATTTGGAAAGTTTTTATCAACTCTACAATAACACTGTGAATCAAATCCTAAGTGGTTTGACATCAGAACTCAACTGAGGTTGTAGAGAACCATCCCCAAATAAAGATGAAAGATTTCACTGTGAGGGTCTAATTTATATGAACTATTTTAACCTTAAGGCATAGATTTGTAGATTTTCATGAGTTCAGTGTAAGAAACAGAACTAAAACAGTGATAAGTTGGCTGGGTGAACTCAAAGAAAGTGCAATTCAAATGTTGCAGGGAGTGATTCTATTCTGGCTAAACCATTTCAGGATCACTCCTGCCACCGAGAAGAAAACAGTAAGATTTACTCTTTCGGGCTTTCAAGAGAAGTCCTGCTTTTTGCATCTGGGGTAGAAAAAATGATAGTGACCTGGATTACTTAACAAATTCTTATCAGTATTTAGTCAGGCTGCCCAATAAATCTTTCCTTCAGTTTAGAAGTATCATTCTGCCTGCAGAAAGCAAAACCCATTACCTACTATAATTTCCTGCTTCTCTGGGTCCTGCTTCAATAATTTCTTGCACCATCAACCTCAGAAAAAGGTCTTCCTTTGATTCTTGCTGTTCCCTAATAACTACTATTTATATATGTTCCTTTACTTTAAAATACAAGTTTACATGGTTTTATTTAAACAAACTGTTAAACATTTTTTATTATAAAAATAATACAGCATCGCTATAGACAATTTAGAAAATAAAAGTCAAAAAAAAAAAAAAGAAAATCCATCAAAATCTCACTATCCCAAGACAACCACTGGAAACCATTTTAAGACATTTACTTGTAGTGTTTTTCATAGAATTGTTTTTTTTTTTTGAATGCATACATTCTACTTTTCAGTTAGTACTATAACAAATGTATTCCATATAATGTAAATCTCATCTTAAACATACTTTTAGTGGTTTTCCACTATCATGTACAAATGTGTTACATTATAAGTTTGTAATTATCCCACTTAATTAATTTATTTGTTCAGGTGGAATTAAAGATAACATGTCTAAAACTATAAATATTTTGAGGAACTCAATATAATCTATATGGTCAAATAGTTTTAACAGCTTTCATCAATTTACCACATACTATATGAGGTTTCTCATTTCACTGAACCCCTCATCAACAATGGGGTATTACACATTTTAAACCTGTTGATAATTTGACAAAAAATAGCTTATATGTCTTTATGCTGGTGAGATTTCACATTATTTCATATGATTATTAATTATAAGTCATATAGCATAAAATATTTTCTTCTCCCCAATTATCTGCTGGATCTTATTTACATATTTCTTTTCAATTGACTGTTTGTATTCCTTTATGCGTTGTCACTGGTGCAAATATTTACTCCTGCCCATTATTTGATTTGAGTTTCTACTCTACTTTCAATAGGGGAAATTTATTTTTTCTCTGGGAAAACACAGTTACTTATTTGCTAAATATCTTCTAAACTAAAGGTCATTTCCCCCTTATAATGTATAGGCTGTGTCTCTCAATTCAGTAAACTCATATAAAATGAGATATAAGACTCCAGGGACAAATTCTGTAATCTTCTAATACCTCATGTTTCACAATAAAATATATTGGTTAATAATTTTTTTAAAAGGGGGAAGTCTACTTTCTGTTTCTATATTTTTCTTTTTTGTTTTCTTTTTTAAAGATTTTATTTATTGGCCCTGGCCGGTTGGCTCAGCGGTAGAGCGTCGGCCTGGCATGCGGGGGACCAGGGTTCTATTCCCGGCCAGGGCACATAGGAGAAGCGCCCATTTGCTTCCCCCCTCCTTCCTCTCTGTTTCTCTCTTCCCCTCCCGCAGCCAAGGCTCCATTGGAGCAAAGATGGCCCCGGCGCTGGGGATGGCTCCTTGGCCTCTGCCCCAGGCGCTGGAGTGGCTCTGGTGGCGGCAAAGCGATGCCCCGGAGGGACAGAGCATCGCCCCCTGGTGGGCAGAGCGTTGCCCCTGGTGGGCGTGCCGGGTGGATCCCGGTGGGGCGCATGCAGGAGTCTGTCTGACTGTCTCTCCCCGTTTCCAGCTTCAGAAAAATACAAAAAAAAAAATATTTTACTTATTGATTTTATGGGGAAGAGGTAGCAAGAAGTACCAACTCATAGTTGCTTCACTTTGGTTGTTTGTTGATTGTTGTTGTATGTGCCTTGACCAGGCAAGCCCAGGGTTTTGAATCGGCGACCACAGCATTCATTCCAGGTTGAATGCTTTATTCATTGTGCCACCACAGTTCAGGCTCTGTCTCTATTTCTTTACTTTGTATTCCCTCCTTAATTTATTGCAATCTTATTTTGTGAAATTGAAATTGTCTTTACTAAGAATACCTTAAATTTTTTTTTTTTTTTTTTTTACAGAGACAGAGAGAGAGTCAGAGAGAGGGATAGACAGGGACAGACAGACAGGAATGGAGAGATGAGAAGCATCAATCACTAGTTTTTCATTGCGCATTGCAACACCTTAGTTGTTCATTGATTACTTTCTCATACGTGCCTTGACCGCGGGCCTTCAGAAGACCAAGTAACCCCTTGCTCGAGCCAGAGACCTTGGGCTCAAGCTGGTGAGCTTTAACTCAAACCAGATGAGCCCTCGCTCAAGCTGGTGACCTCAGGGCCTCAAACCTGGGTTCTCTGCATCCCAGTCCGATGCTCTATCCACTGCACCACCACCCAGTCAGGCCCTTAAATTTTTTTTAACACATTTATTCCTTATGTTCATTGACCTCTTTGCTGAATTTAATTAATCAGGTCATTATTTTGACCCACAACTCTCTTCTCTGTAGGACTTTGGAACAGCAGACTTTGAGGGGGTTTTTAGGCTCCTTTAAAGATTTCTTTAGATGATAGTACTCCTCATTCTACAAGTATCTAAGAGCCCACACCCTCTGCTTTATTCCTGGCACTGTGCTGGCTTCTGAGGATAGTCAATTAGATGGATATTGTATATTACCTCATGGGGCTGGCAGCCTCGAAGTCTAGGTATAACCAACCTCTATCTTATTTGTATATTCATATTCAGCTGAACTTCAAAAATCACAACGTTTTTTACTATTATTATCCCTCTAAGTTTATTTTTCTTCCTGAATCCCCAAGGCATCCAGACCAGATATTCTGGAGTCAGCCTTGAGTGCTCATTCCTTAAGTACCCACATCTAATCAGAAACTTGGTCTACTTCACTTAAGACACACTAATATCTTGCTCGTCCTTTCCATCCCAACTGCCCCCATTTTATTCAGGCTTCCTCTCTGAACGGTGATGAGCAGGCTTGTGTGTGATAAATGCAAACTACCCTTCTTACCTATCACAACAGAAGAGACATCCCTTTTCCTAAGGCCAATGCTCTCAACTGGGCTTTAAATCCTAAGCATACTATAAATTTAGAATTTCTTGCTATCAGTAATTTATTTTCTTTTATATTTCTAGTATCCCTCAAAATGTCTATCTTCCCCTCTAGCTACTTCTCTCTCTTTTTCCCTAATCAGATGAACTTGAAATAGACAAAGCCCAGTTGACTTATTGTCATTCATGCTCATTGAAATATGGCTTTCTCCCCACACCATTTCACCAAAACTGTTTACACCGGGATCACTAATATGATTAAACCTTTGGGACTGTTTGAAGTTCTTATCTTACTGACTCCTCTATAGTATTATATACTGTTTTCATCTCCTTCCTTCTTAAAGGCTTATTTACTTTGGATTTTGTTTCATTACTACCCTCCATGTTGTTCTCTGACCTTTTGTCTTAACCGCAGTCTCCTTCAAGGGCTCCTCTTCCATTGCCATCCCTTCCAATTTCAGGATCCTTTCCTGGGCTCCTATCCTGACTCCTTCCTAGTCTATGCTATACTCTTTGCTGCATGAGGATATTCACTCAACTTCTTCAATTACTTTCCCTATTGACTTCTGAAATGTATCTATCCATAACCTCTTCACTTAAATATCCCCAGATAATTTAAACCTAGCATGTATAAATATTATCCCACCTTTTTCAAGTTGCTACCATGCCATCTCGTCAGTGTGCAACTCAGAAAACAGAGTGTTGTACTGAAATAGAAGTCTTCCCCAGCTTACAACTGTAAATATTACCTCCGAAATTCTTTCATCAAATCTCTTGTATTCCCATTGCCACTATCTTAATTCAGGTTACCATCACCTCTTCTGAATTACTATAACAGCCTCTTTGTGTTTCTGGTCTTGCTTTCACTATATTATCTACATACTGCAAATGGTCTTTCTAAAGTATAAATCTAAATGTGCTACTTTGTAGATTAAGCTTCTGATTTTCCATTGCTTTTGAATAATGCTGAAAAATTATTGCATAGCACACAGTCCTTGCATATACCTTAAGACACATCTGTTATGATCCTTCCTCAATTACCCAGATTTATTATAATTACTCAAAATGATCTCTTTTGCCTACAGACCTTATGCTTGGATTTACCTACTTTACCAATGTTGTTCTTGCTTCAGGTCTTCAGGTCTCAGTTCAGAAATTACATTCTTTGGAGTAAGCCCTTGATATTTAACATTGCATTTCTTATTCAAATTATGGAAGAGATAGTCTTCAAAGGATCTAATAGAGATCCCATAATAACATCTATTAGATTATATTTTACTTTTCTGTTCAGTGTATCTGTTTTGCTTACTAGAATATAAACTATTCAAATGGTACATGGTACATTTGAAAGAAAGAGAGAAGCGAGAGGTGAAGGAGTGGAGAAGCAGATGAACGCTTCTTCTGTGTGCCTTGTCCAAGAATCAAACCTGAGACATCCATACACCGGGAGGACACTCTACCACTGAGAAATGTAGAGCCGGCATTTAGATTTTTAGCATGGATACCAACCTGTGCATTGTGAAAGATAACACATATATAGACATGATCAACTTAATTATTAAAATAGAATCTTTACTTCTATAAGTCTGAATTATTGATATATTGAAATAATAATTGACAACTAAAAGTATCAAGTAAAAATAAAAACAGAAAAATTACTGTCATATAAGGCTACTTTATAAAATGTTCACAATGTATGCAATCCTAAAGAAAAGCAGTTCAGTGTTAAAGAAGTTCACCAAAAGAAATAAAGACTTTTAAAAAAATTAATGAAATATTATTTTCTTCATAAAAAGCAAAATAAGTGTTTATTAAACCCATATGCTTCAAATAAATCAGTTTCTAAATTTTCAATATAGCATAATATCCTATTCAGAGGAAGATTAAGACGCAATTGTCACTTGGGGCACACAAAAAGAAGCTATTTATATTTTTATACATATGGCAACTTTCCCATGACTATTTTCTTTTCCTTTAATGGCTTTTCTCAGTAACATAATAATAAAATACTCTTAGTTTCATGGATGGAGATGAGTTCATTTCTTTACCAAAAGCTTTGGAGGACATGGTTTCGTGCTGAACAAAATACTTCATGTGATGGCAATATTTTTGGTAACTTTGATAAATGGCTGATTCTATATATTTTATACTGGAAATACTAAAAATGTAATTTACATTATAAAGTATAAGTGGTCTGTATGTGTTTATTAAAAGAGTTATTGCATCATACCTCACAAATAAAGCAGAAGGAAAATTGGAGTTTGGCATAAATGTTTCACTAATAGAATTTTAAATTCATTAACATTTGTATAAATACTTGTTGATAGGCTGTTTATGGCTTCTTCCTTAACCAATCCAATGTGTTGTTGGAATGTTGACAGCACTGGCACGAAACCAATAACTCTCTAAGAGCCATTTGTGTGTGACAAGCAACATCCCTATTCTTTTAAAATATATTATATATATATGTAATTGATCGCTAAGGAAAAATGACTTCATGAATAAAGAAGAGGATTGTTGGTACAAAAGTTTAAAAACAGAAATTTTGGGAATAGAGCCAAAGCTATATGTAAGAGTGAAAGGCTAACTGCAGCACTAATCACTCCTTTACATATTTCACTGTATTTTATGGCAGACAGAGAGAAAAAAAGAAAAGAAAGAAAAAAAAAGCACTAGAATGAAAAATACTTGCTTGTCCCTGACATTTGAATTTGAGTTTTAAAAATTCATATGTTTGGAGTGCTTGCATAGTACATAGAGTATTTGAATGTTCTTTATAAAAGCAAAGAAGAATTAAAGTGAGTTACTAAATTATACCTTTTAAAATATATGAATTGTGTAAACATAATACTCAAGATTATGGAATTGCTATATTTAAGCAAATTACTATGGAGTAACAGAAATAACCTTTTATAAACTGGATGTTAGTGTACTTATTATCCAATTATAATGTGTTCTGTATTCAACTTATATACAATTCTACCTAAAAGTGTATGTTTAGTCCTTTGTATTGTTCAGTTGATTTGTATCTTCTCACTCATATCTTTATAGCAGAGTACCAAATACTACTAAAGGGTGGTTGTTTGGTTTCTTCTGTGAGAGCTACATAACTCAAGAAAATCACAGGTGAGTAAATTAATATAGAGATTAATGTATAATATGTCTCCATGTGTGCTGTTACTAGGGCTGGGACTAAGATAAGTAAAATGAGACAAATGAAATACCTTAACACAAAATTTATGGTGTTGACAAAAACTCAATAATCAAATATATAATATTTCAATGTATATTTTAAAATAAAATGCAAATTACTGATGAAAAGTATTAAAGTTTTAAATGATGGGGTCAGACTGTGATGTACCAGGATCTATTGGAGCTTGAGGTAAAAGGAAAAATTAGTAATACTGATTCTTTTCTGCCATAGTTTTGGTAGAATTAGCCATTTTTAAGAAATATCAATATATATGTCAACAGAATATTGTTTTTAGAATTACTATCATCTAAAATTGCTTTCTACTGCTTCCTCTGAATTAGGCACAGTTCTTAATTTTCCATTAGAAAAGGCCCTGGAATTGTGACATATGAAAAATAATTATAGAATAAATAAATTCTGTCTTAAAAGAGAGACTTCATCTTAGTCATCTTTCTGTCTGTCTAGCAATTAACTTGCACATAATATGATAATTACATTTTACTTATTAGCTGTATGAAGTTGGCAAATTATTTACCTTCTCTTTGCTTTAGTTTCTTTCCCTTACAATGTATATAATAATAATAATAATAATAATATATAACAGACCACATATAATGCCTAATATATATTCATCATTTAATAACTGTAGCCATTTAGTATTTTTTAAAAATTTAAATGAACTCTCTTATGCATAGTCTTTATGCTATCTCAACTGCCAGATAATAAAATTTACCTACCCTGGAGGTAAGACTATCTGTAGAAGTCTCTAAATACCAACCAAGAACAAGGTTCCAGGGAGTTACTGGCAGGAGGGAAAGATTCCAAGATTAACCACAAAACTAGACAGAACAATATTCTGGGGGGAGTTCAGGAAGTTCTTATTACTGGAATTCTATATCCATAACAGGTATTTTTAAATGTATTTTATTTTATAATAGATAAGGATTTTATAGTCTTTAATAAAGTAAAAATATTTTCCAAAAGATAAAATTTGAAGTTATTTCAAATTTTTAGCAACTGCTCAGTAATAACCATGACAGAGGATTCATTGACATGATTCTCTGTTTTACTCTCTCAATTTAATTATTCTTAGAAAATATTTCTCTATCTAACTCACATTCTCTAAAGGACATTAATACAGCAGGTCATCCAAACTAGGACCCACCTGATAGAATAATGCCTGATGATGTAAGTAGGCTGGCTTTTAAAATAACACGGTCTTTGTGGCCACATAAAACCTACTGCCACCTGTTTTTTGTTTATTTGTTATTTTTGGTATAGTATTAGATCAGGTCACTGATATATCTATGTTACTATCTAAGAATTATAGTTTTGTATTTTACATTTAGGTCTGTGATCTATTTTGAGTTAATTTTTGTGAATAATTTAAGGTCTGTATCTAGATTTATTGTTGTTGTTTTTTTTATATGGATGTCTACTTGTTCTAGCACCGTTCGTGGAAAAGACTATCATTACTTAGTTGCATTGCCTTTGCTTCTTTGTTACAGATCAGTTGACAATATTTGTGTGGATCTTTTTTGGAGCTGTTCATTCTGTTCCATCAACCTATTGTCTTTTCTTTTGCCAATATCACACTGTCTTGGTTACTGTAGCTTTATAGTTTAAGTCTTTAGGTTGAGTAGTGTCAGTTCTTTGTAGTTTTTTTAAAAAAAAATCCAGAAACAATTAATATCTGCTAACTGGGTTATGGAACCATTTACATGTAGTGTAATTACTCATATATTTGAGTGTGTGTGTGTGTGTGTGTGTGTGTGTGTATCACCTTATTTTGTTGCTTTCTTTTTATCTGAATACATTATGTTCTTTCTTTTCACTTTATTTCCTTCACTTTGAATTCTTTTCTTTCTATTGTTTTTTCCTACTAGTGTGAAAATAATATGGATTGCACATATTCATTTTAGTTTTTGCCCTGCAAATCATAACATATATAATTAACATAATTCAAAATGAATTGATTTCCCCTCCTCCCAGGAAATATAATAATTATTAAACGTTAAACTCAATTTAGCTTTATTTTGACTTATAGATATATTAATATTTGTTTGTATTTTAATTTTGACATATTTAATTTTACAGGACATTATTATTGCTATTCATACTGTCAATTTACATTTATTTTACCAACACCTTCTTTCCTTCCTTCCTTCTTCTTTCCCTTCCTCCCTCCTTCCCTCCCTCCCTTCCTCCCTTCCTTCCTTCATGTTTATTTTATTAATTTTAGAGGAAGAGGAAGGAAGGGAGAAAGAGAGAGACAGACAGAAACATCGATCTGTTCTTGTATGTGTCCTAACTGGGGATTGAATCAGCAATTTCTGCACTTCAGGACAATGTTCTAACCAACTGAGCTATCCAGCCCAGGCCCAAGGTTGTTCTTACTTTTTAATTTTTTTTCATTCTTCTTCCAACTATGAAGTTTTCATCTGGGATTTTCTTGTGGAAAACACTGTCTATTTAAATAAATACCTTTAATAATCATCTGTGAATAGTAAACTCAGTTTTTGTTAATATAAAAATACATTTTTGGTTTATTTTTTATTCTGGAGAATTTGTTGAAAATATTCTACTGTCTTCTGCCTTCTATTGTTTTTAAGACATTAGCTGTCAATCTCCTTTGCTTCTAATTAAGATTTAAGATTTCCTTTTTTCTGTTATGTACAATTTTACTCTGATGAGTCTAGCTGTGAATTTCTTTTAAAATTTAAAATTTATACTGTTTATGAGTCACTCAATCTTTTGAATTTATGGATTAACATGTTTCATCCAGTTCAGGAAAATTTTTACTCATTGTCTTACTGGATATTACCTATGCCTCCTATCCTCTTGGAACTCCAATTACACAAAATTTAAACCTTCACTAATTTTCTCTACATATTTTTATGTCTTAAAATTTTCATCTCTTGACCCTGGCCAGTTGGCTCAGTGGTAGAGCATCCGCCCAGTGTGTGGATGTCTCAGGTTTGATTCCCAGCCAAGGCACACAGGAAAAGCGTTCACCTGCTTCTCCACTCCTCCACCTCTTGCTTCTCTCTTTCTCTCTTTCTCTCTTTCTTTGCCTCCTGCAACCATGGCTAAATTAGAACTAGTTGGCCCCAGGTGCTGAGAATGGCTCCATGGCCTCCACCTCAAGAGCTAAGAAGAGCTTGGTTGCTGAGCAATGGAGCAACTCCCCAGATGGGCAATGCACTGCCCCCTACTTGGCTTGCCAGAAGGATCCTGGCTGGGGCCATGTGGGAGTCTATCTCTGCCTCCCCTCCTCTTACTGAACAACAACAAAGAATTTCATCTCTTTGCTTCTCTGCACTAGATTCCAGACAACTTTTTATCACATATTTTCAAGTTCATAATTTCTTTAGCTTTGTCAGATATTTAAGTAAACTGATATTATAGATATTAATTTTAATTATTGAATTTCTAAAATTTACATTCCATTTTTCCAAATCTGTAATCCCTTACAGGTATTTTAAAGATAGCTTTTATTCCTTAAAATAAGCATCTGTATCTTAGAATCAATTACTTCTGTATTGTTTCTGATATCTACTGTTTCAATTGGTTTGATTCATGGTGTCTTATTTATTATAAATAAAATGTATTTTTCTAAAGATAATGTTTCAATTCAGCTACATATGTATAGTGGCTGCTATCAGATTAGGATAGCATACTACAATAAATTTATATTTAAGGTTTCTTTTCAAATAATACTCTGAATTTATGCTGTTCTCTGCAGAAGAATTGATCACTTATCTTTATTTTCTCAAATGAAAGTTTGTATCAATTGTTAGCCCAAGTTTTAATTTTTTTTCTGTCAAGATTTACTCATCTATACCAATACCAATAAAATAATTTAGCCCTTCTTTTCCCAAAGGTATTTCTGCACTTTAAGTTTATCAATATTTTCTTTTTTGGTGTCTTCTATCATTAGAAGCACCTCTCCTAAAGCCAAGAGATCATATACAACTGAAGGATTCTCAGGGTATGTAGAAGAAATAGTAACCTGACTTAGCTTTCAATTTATTTCATTATGTTGGTAACATAGATTATTAAAACAGTCCCTACCATTTTTAAATAATACAGATTTAATAAAGCTTGACTGTAAAGAGAGAACTTCTGTAAGCAGCAGAAAAATTGGTTATTACTACTTTAAGTCTTAGTTTCATCAATTGTAAAGTGGAAATATGTCTTGCCCAAGCTGTGAGACAAACTCATAAAATCATCTGAGTAGTATAAATAAAAAAAGTTATCGTTTTCTCATTCCTGGTGGATACAAACCTTAGAAATGGCAATTTTTATTCTTGAGCCCTGGTCTTAATGATTTCAAAGCTTTTATCTCTCTGTTATAAAAATGGTTTGATATGTTTCCTGAGATGAGGTTAGCTTGTTCTAATTCCAATTAATAACTGTCTTAAAATCACAGACACATTATCATAGTTCTAAAATATAAGGTAATATTCCTCAAAACTACTATATAATTTATAAGCAATGATTACATATCCATGATTCCTAATAGCATTCCACAAATGAACCAAAATATGGGATAAAATACATACAAGCTTAAAGAACAGTTCGTAAAGCAAGATGATTCATTATAGAGTTAAAACATATATATTATTGGTAATTCATTTCTTTCTTAAGTTGTGAAATTAATGTTTTTGTATGTCAAAAAATGTATGGGTTTGAGATTTGATCCCATTTTCAGGTAGAAAGTTCGCCTGATATTCTCTAAGACACCTAGGTCAGAGAAAAAGGGTTTTATTATTTATAGCACAGTAATCAGTATGAACATTAGCATATTTGTATTGGTTTTCTTTTCTCCTTCTCCTTCTCCTTCTTCTTCTTCTTTCTCCTCCTCCTCCTCCCCCATTTCCTCCTCTTTCTCCTTCTTATTTTTTCTCTTCTCCTTCTCCTTCTTTTCTTTTCCAAGTGAGAGGAGGGGGGCTAGAGAGACAGACTCCCACATGTGCCCTGACCAGGATCCACCCAGTAGTCCCTGTTGGGCTGATGCTCTGCCCATCTGGGGCCATGCTTACAACCAAGCTATTTTCAGTGTCTGAGGTGGAGGCTTCATGGAGTCATTCTTAGCACCCAGGCCAATGCAATCAAACCAGTTAATTAATGGCTGCAGGAGGGGATGAGAGAAAAAGAGAGAGAAGGGGGAGGGAGAAAGGTGGAGAAGCAGATGGTTGTTTCTCCTGTGTGCTCTGACTGGGAATCGAACCAGGATATCCACACTCCAGGCTAACGCTCTAACACTAAGTCAACTGGCCAGGTTCTGTATTGGTTTTCTTTACCTCTCAATTTCCACAGGGGTTCAGTGAAGAACTTCAGGTAGATACTGAGCTCACGATAGGTTTTGTCTCAAGCTTAAGGAGCTTAAATATTTTATAATGGATTGAAAATTAACCTGCCTTTTATACTGATGAGAAAATATTAACTTAATTATAATGGACAGCAAGCAAATTTTCCCTCTGCTGCAGAAGAGACACTTGCTCTAACTTCTTAGGCTGCTGATATATAAAAATTTTTAAAAGATATCTGGAACAGAAGGGTAGCTAGTGCCACCCTTCCAGGATACTGTATTCAGAAATGCAAGAAAATTGTCTCACAATACTACCCAGGTTGATTTTGAGTGTGAAACCAATGATCTACCTTTCCTTTCCTTCTATTAGTATTCAGACTAAAGTAACCCAGTAGATACAGTTAATCTAATCAAATAATTACGTCCCATTTAGTGTGGATGATTTTGAATGTGTAATTTGTAAAAATTTTCTCTTTACAAAATTGTTTTTCTAATTTGAAAAACATACCAATAAAAAAACTAAGCCAAACCATTTATGTTTATGTTTAAGAGAAAACAAAATAGAAAACGAAATTAAGTCAACAGTTCTTCCTTTAGTTCAAAACATGCTCTTTGATCATTCTATTGTAGCACAGATATACATATAACTAAAAATTATTTTAGTCTTTCAGTGAGCACAGATAAGAACTACGCTTTAATAGTCATAAATATATTTATTATCCAAATGTGTGAAGAAAGCTATTAGTCAGAAAGTATTTGCCATAGAAAAAGTAGAGTTAAATAATTCTGCTGTTTTTGAGCAATTCATATAAAAGTTTTGATGGCTACAATGTTTATTTGCTTATTCATTCTCATAATTTAACAACTAAATAGGTTTAGTAGAAATTTACAAATTCCTTTGAGACCAAATATAGAAAATTTCACTTTAAATTTATTTCTTATTTTCCAAAAGTTATTCACAAGAGAAAATAAAATTGTGTTATTTATTGCAGCTGGAAAATTAAGAACATTTTAAAATGTCACTCATTTTCATATTCATAAATATGACAGGAAGGGAAATTGTGTGGGAAAATATGGCTTCCTAATGAAGGGGAAACACTGTGGGTTTTGGAATCAGCCAGATGTAGGTTTGCATTCATACTACTCTTACATGAGCTGAAACTTTAGTTGCATTCTTAAAATATTTATATGGGGATAATTATATTTTCTTACAAGGAATCAATAATATATATAAAGTCTCTAAAGAGGTCTGACTGTTGAACAAATAGCATTTTTTTTTCTCCTTAGGCAACTACAAAATAGTAAGAATATTAGATATCTATTCCTCAGGTATAAATATTTACTAGAGCTCCTTATCATATTGTTTAATTACTAGCTAAGGATAGGGGATTTGTCTTAATGTATTTAGTATATACTCAGAGATAAATTTAGAAATGAAAATGAAATGTTTTTATAATAAACAGAAAATACACAATTAATCTTTTTTTTAATTAGAAAATTGAGATTCAGAAGTGTTATGGATTTACCCAGAATGAAACAGCTAGTGACAAATCAGCAACATTCTACATCTCAAACTTGTCCCCTTTTTACTATATTGCCACTACTAAGCAACTAATGAGTGCAGACTTGTTTGGGACAACAGCTGAGTACTTCCTTTTCATGTTCATAGGGGTTGAGAATGCCTGCTAATACACTCTCTTGAGTTATAGAAACAGAAGAAAAAATAATTTCTTAAGTCTCTAAAATAAATGCCAGTACTTTAGGTCCCATGAGTACTGAGTAAGTCTCAGGTTTATAACATTAGGTAACGATCTAAAATACAGTTGTTACCTGGCTCAGTAGCTCAGTTGGTTGAAGCATTGTCCTGATGCACCAAGGTTGCAGGTTCCACCCTTGGTCAGAACACATACAGGAATCAACCAATGAATGCATGAATGAGATGGAAAAATGAATCTCTCTCTCTAAAATCAATAAAAAAATAAAAAAAATAGTGTGCTATTTTTGGAATTTAATAGCTAATTGTATAGGTAATGAATACTAACATTAGACCAGGTTCACTAATTTTTTTATTCAATTATCTAAATTTAACCCACCTATTGAGTTTGTAATATTGACTATAAATTATCTTAATGATTTTATTAATCATATTTAATTTCTAGAACTGCTATTTTTTCCCAAAGCTCCCTAATTTTACTATTTTCTTATATTTTACAAGCTTAATTATATTTTTAAATACATATTTATGTACAGAAATACAAACTATATTACGTATTTCATCAAGTTAGAGGTGTTTATTTTTTATTCTGTAGCTACATTCATGATTTAACAAACTGATTTTTCTTTAGTTTTTTTAAGAGGTTTTATTTATTTATTCAATTTAGGGCATAGTGAGAGAGATGGGGGAAGAGAGAGAGAGAGAGAGAGGGAGAGAGGAGCAGGAGCAAGAAGCATCAACTCCCATATGTGCCTTAACCAGGCAAGCCCAGGGTTTTGAACCAGTGACCTCAATGTTCCAGGTCAACACTTTATCCACTGCACCACCACAGGTCAGGCTCAATGAACTGATTTTTTAGTTTTTTTTTCTCTGTTGGTTCTCACTCTAGTTGCTCTTTATATATATAAATATTAATGTGACTTTCTAGAGATATCAGTTTAAACTACTTGACTCAGAAAAATGTTTGACTGCTTTCACCAGGTACTTGAGGACACATTCCCACTTACCCTGGCGAGATCCTTCCTAAGCAACCACTTGCTACACTCCCTGCGTACTACACTGCACACAGAAATTAGGGGATATTTCAAAAGTGAACAGGAAGCAATAAAATATCCCCTCATTTTTGTGAGCAGTATATTTGTGTTTTCTTTCTTTTTCTAATGTTTATAATTTTTAGCATTTATTTTTAGTAAAAATTATGTTTAAGGTGGAGAGTCTGATTATTTGATATACATATATGTAGGGAAATGGTTCCTATAGACAAGTTAATTGATATATAATATCTTCACTTAGTTATTTTGTTTGTATGTGATGAGAGCACCTGAAATCTACTCTCAGAAAAATTTTAGTATTCAATACAGCATTAACGATAGTTATTGTGCTGTACATTAGAATTCTAGACTTATTCATCCTAATATTCATGTTTTTTGTCATTACTGACTTCTGAGAAATGCTGCCTTTGTTGCCAGGGAGGAATTAAGAGGCAAGCGTATAGAGAGAGGCCTTTTAGAGCAGTGATATTATTTTGTATGATACCATAATAAGGGGTAGACGTCCTTATACATTTCTCCAAGCCCATGGAAATAAGTGCATACCAAGAGTGAACCCTAATGTAAATGATGGACTTTGGGTGGTGATGTGTCAATGTAAATCAGGATGGTAACAGACACGCCATGCTGGGGAAGTGTGTTCACAGCACGGAGCCTGACATGTGAGAGGTATATGGGAACTCGGTACTTTCTGCTCAATTTTCCAGTGAGCCTAAATAAAACATTTCAAAAAATAAAGTCTATTTCAAATACCTTTTTAACTTTAGTATTTTAGGTGAGCTGTACATGACTGTTTAGTTCACTACATTATCTGAAACAGAAATCTCTTTAACAGTTACTGTGGAACAGAGCTCAACTTTCCAAGGCCAACAGATAAATTTCAGTGAGAGAGAACATGTCTGAGATGGCTGGCCAGAATACCTGGGGGTAGAGCTAAGAGTTCGGCAGCAGTAAGAGCTGCTATCTTCCACTGAGGACACACATGCCTGTGTGGTCCATGCACTTCAGTACATTGTCTCAGTAGGAGTCTGAGAGGTACAGAATAATTCTGCCATTTTAAATAGAAGAATGCCTCAAATCAGAGAGATTACACATAATATTGCAATGTCGGTGGTAGAACCAAGAATTTAAAATTAGCCTGAAGCTCCCACCAGAATAGTTCTTGAGTGTATTATTACAAATTTTTTTAATCTTCCCACCAAAGTCCGGGTCCCATTTTTATCTATCCTCACATATAGGAGTTGGGAGTCAGAAATTACTTTTATACTTTCTATCAAAAAATAATTTTTAATTTGGTCACTACAGATATTTTTCTACTGCTAATGTATCTGTGTGTGTGTGTGTGCGTGTGTGTGTATTTTTCCAAAGTTAGAAGTGGACAGGCAGTCACACAGACTCCCGCATGTGCCCAACCAGGATCCACCCGGCATTCCTAACAGGGAGCTATGCTCTGCCCATCTGGGGCGTTGCTCCATTGCTGCGGGAGCCATTCTAGCACTGAGGCAGAGGCCATGGAGCCGTCCTCAGCACACAGGGCAACTTTGCTCCAATTGAGCCTTGGCTGCAGGAGGGGAAG
Organism: Saccopteryx bilineata; assembly: GCF_036850765.1. Taxonomy (NCBI): domain Eukaryota; kingdom Metazoa; phylum Chordata; class Mammalia; order Chiroptera; family Emballonuridae; genus Saccopteryx; species Saccopteryx bilineata. Next base: position 129,347,232 of record NC_089491.1, read on the forward strand.
AGAGAGACAGAGAGAAATGAGGGGGGACAGAGGGAGAAGCAGATGGGTGCTTCTCCTGTGTGTCCTGGCCGGGAATCGAACCTGAGCGTTCCACACGCCAGGCCAACACTTTACCGCTGAGCCAACCAGCCAGAGCCTCAAGTATCTTTTTGAGGTGAGGCTGGATAGTAACATACTTTTATGCTTCTTCATAGCTTGATATCAAAACTCACATAATTTTGTCATTTTATTTTTCAAGATTTCTCTTAATTCTTCAATTACTTCCTACTTTATGTGTACTTGTTTACTATGGTTCCCTACCTTTACTTGCACTGTCTCTTTTCCCTTCTACATTTCTCTCAGTGCTCATATTATAGCAAGCACACACACATTTCTGACAATAGCGAAAGAAGCTTAGGTGCAGTCTATAGACGCACTTCATGGTGGGGTCATTCCATTCAAAGTTATGTCAGGGCTGTCAGGACAGTGCTGACATTCACTGTGTACCCTTACCATTGAATCTAGCTATTTTCATTTTCTTAGCTTCATTGGTGGGACCCAAGGTAGCCATTCTTGGATATGAACTACTTCACTAGCAGGTAGCATACTCTGGCTTTCCCTGGCTGAAGAAATGTTTTGCTTCTTTTAACTTGATCTTTCAGTCTCACAAAGTTTGTGTCTGTACTTGATTGGATTGGAGATTCTCTACCTTGTTCTGTCTCTATTTCTTAAAGTATCAGTTTAGAATGAGATTTGCAGAACTGGAGAGATAAAGTTGCCTTGCTGGGTCTTAGCTCTTCATCTATAAAGTCTGAGGATCACAATTCCTTTGCCTTATTCCCAGAGTTGAATCATTTATAAAAAAACTGATGTGAAAGGGGGTGATACTAAAATTTATGTTATAGTACTGACCAATCAAAAAGGACCCTGGATTTGAACTGGAGCAGAATTCTGCAGGGCCCCTACTGTGCAGGACATTAATCCTTTAGTTACTGAATGTCACAGAGTTGGGAGGAGATTTCCAGCAGTGTAAAGCAGCCAGTAGTGAGTAGGGTGGCTTTGGTGGGGACGGGCTCAGGAAGTAGCTATTTACTAATCAAAGAACAACTGAATCTAGTCATACTTGGATATGCCAGTCTTATATCAGCTCTATTTAAATGCTCTCCACACTTTAGATCACTATCCTATTTCATAGTATCTATGATCTTGATCTTACTGGAAAATGACTATATAAGATTTCCATACAATGTGTCAATTACCACTTGGCTGACAGCAACTTCTAAGCTTCCATCTATTAGGAGATGTTGTCTGAGTGCACAGAGGTTAACATGTGAAAAAAATGCATATTTTGGAAACAATGAAATACTAAATAATGTATTAACATTCTATAATATGAAGTGTAATTATCCAAAACAGTCAATCTAGGATCATTAAATTAGCCTACTCAAAATAAGATTTACATAATTTGTATAATTACTTTAATATAAATTTGAAACATTTTATGTGAATTGCTTCATTGTTTTTAGTGCCTGCCATTCTAAGAGCTGAGGCTCTACCTGTGAACCAACAGAATCCTGAACTTCTGCAACATACAAAATAAAGATATATTAGATCTAGGTGTTAAATAAGTACTTCTGAATGTAATGAACACTAAGGACAAGTCAGTCAGTTTTCAGTTCAGTGGGAGTCACTCAGAAGGGAATTATCCTTTGCTAACATACTCAGGCACCCTGTTCTTCCAGTGTGCTTTCTCAAGCCCTCGGAGGTTTTGCACATGCACCTATTGGCTGCTCTGGGGAATAGCAAGGAGAACAGACTTCCTAAACCAGTGCAGATGTACTCCTAGCTGCTTTACACACTGTACTGAATTTTGTGCAATATTTCATTCAAAGAAAGAGATTTTTCTGCTAAAATATAAAGTTGGGAAATCATTCATCTGGTGGAGAAAGCATAATCTCAGCATGAAAATGTTTAAATTAAATTTCCAATTCTACCGCCCATTTATAATTTGACTTCAAATACCCAAACCATGTCTAAACACATGACTGACAAACAAGTGATTCCAAATGATTCTGATCCTAGCTTTCAGTGAAACTGTGAAGAAGGCTATGTAAATTATTCTATTTGGGCTGCTGTGCATGGGACAGCCTTTATCCCACACGGTGATTATAAGAATTCTGGAACTATCCTGTACCCATATGTGTAAGGATATCTGTATTTTTCCCTCCTTTGGGAGGCATGTGAAGCAAGAAAACTATTATAATAATAATGATTATAATATGTGCTGGGAATTGTGACATGCTCTTCACATTATATTAATTCTTAAAAATCTCTGATTGATGCTCCCCCTTTTCTAAGGTGAGAAAAAGGAGGTTCAAAGAATTAGGCAGTAGTTTGCCCTGGTGACAGCGGTGAGCAGTGGTTTAAAGCCCGTAGGCTTCCTTGTCTAGTCCTTTCCCCCACTACACTACGCCCTGCTGCCTGTCTACATCAACCTCCTGCATCCTGGACAGGGTTAGCTTGGGCTGCGGTGGGACACGGGCAGAAAGCAGGCATTCTTTGAGGCAGGAAAAGGTATGCAGGTAAATAATTTTTACATACATAAACTTTAAAGATGTACTAAACCAATAAAACTGCTTGAAAATAAATGAACATTTGTTTCAAAAACTAATGAATCACAGGTTTCTCCTTATTTGAAAAAAGACAGTTTTATATATTTCACTACTTGCAAAATGCTACTATTGAAGTACTCAGACAGAAGTATAGACAAAAAATAATAGTTTTATACCATGGCAGGATAGACGGCATGTGTAACTCAGACTGAGGGGGCTGACAAATCTATGCAGGCAGACCTACCTTCCTGGCTAAGAACCAGGAGTTACGCTTGTTACATAGAACTCTCAAGGGTACCATGCAATCAGAGGTCACAATCGAGGCAACAGAAGCAATGTCACCATATCAGAGAATGGGCCAATTCAGATCTGGTCCCTGACAGTCACTGAGGTCAAGGCTTGCGGCAAATAATTGTATTAAACAGAAATATTCCCTGTACACTTTTAGAACTGTCATCTGAACAAACAAGCCCAGGTCATCTGTAGGTTAAATCTGAGTTCTTCTTTCTGGTATTAGAGCTTACTTTCTAGTCTTAATCCCTTACAGTTCTTAAATTTATAACTATAATTTTCTTATGAGCAGGTAAATGCTCAATATTTTTTTGTTTTCTGACTTAACAACAAATCTTTATTTAAATTTATGCATTTTCATTAAATTCTATTATATGTTGTCAAATATAATTTAAGATGTTTGACTATTGTGATAATACAATTTAAACTTTATATCTTTAATGTTTAAAGTAAATTGAGATTAAAAGAAGAAAAGTAACCTTGTATTCAAATTAAAATTATAAATTTTGTCAATTAATTACTATTTATGTAGCACTGAATGCACCTTATATAACAGAAATCAAATTCATAACAATAATTTTGGATACATGATACAAAATTTATAATTATTAATTAATATGAAACAATAGCCACATTTATTAGCTAAAACATGCATTTAAATATAATATGGTAAATAAAAAATAAATTAAATAGAGTAGCAATCAAGTTTATATATGATACATAACATACACTAATTAGTTCACATTTTCCTCACAGCAATTTGGAATTTGTGAATTATTACTGCCACCTTTTAAGAAACCTCAAACCACATTTAAACATTTATTTTTAATTTTAGTCCAAGTTTTTAATGTAATGGTAAATGTTTAAAACATCTTAGTTATGTTACTATTTTTGTATTGCTTAATTTAAGTAAAAATCCTTGAGATTACTCTTACTATAAATTTTACTTCTTAACATACTTTCCACAAATCATGTTTAAAAACTGTTCATTCTAGGGTTCTCTTTTTATTCACATACATTCTAAGAAGTAAGAAAATCAAGAATTTGATGCTTGGTTTTTAGTTTATATTAATCTATATTTCAGTCTTAAAAATTCTTATAGCTAATATTTAAATTATACGTACCCATACAACAAACACACACACACACAAGTCCATGACGGCTCCAAGTGAAACACACAATAAGCCAAGGTGTAAAATTGTAAGGCTAAAACTGGCAACAGTTCAACATTCAACTGAATAAGAATGACACTCTCTTTTTCCATGGCTGCAGAGTTAGTATATTATCAACAGAAAAGAGTTGTCCTATGAGTAAGATGACACATCACTTTCTAACATGGAATCAAAGATAGAACTTTTCTCACTGTAAGCAACCCTATAGCCTTTGTTGCTTACTTTGTGATAACTCTTTACAGTGTGTGAGATCAAATTTGAGAATTTATGTTGTTTGATAAATTATATGATCCTTGTGGAAGTGCAAATTTCGGCTTAGTTTAAACAGCTCAGACTGTCAATTTCAGAGACTTTTTTCAATATTTTTTTAAATCATATTTTTAAGTTTAGTGCTAATATATTTTCAATTCATAAGTTTATTAGTTATACAAGAAAGAAGTATCAAACTGTTAGTTTAAGAAAATACTTCTTGACTTCATTAACTAATTAATATTTCATAACATTATATTTCACACCCAAATTATGGAAAAGCCAAAAAAATTATCAAAACAAACTATAAATCAATTACATTTTCAGATCAGTAAAATGCACTTGTAAGAAGAGTCTTCTTTCCCTTAATCCAATTGCCAAAGGCATCTTAGCAGCTCAAATAGGTGGTTAGAAACATTCCTATCATACTTCCTAAAATGTATCGGTGTTTTTCTTGTTGTTGGAGGTATTATTTCATGATTTTAGCCTTTCTGTAGCTATATATATCAATAAAGACAAGATTACACTCACACACGTATAAATATTCATATATGAATATTCACGTATACATGTATATATGTAATTAAAGTTAATTTTTAAAATCATTGTTCTCAAGTTATTCTGGTGAATTATTAAAATAGTATTATTTGTGATTTATTTATTTAAGTATTTATTTTGTGATCTGAATTACCTTAAAGGAATAGAAATGAGGAATTTTACTGCAAGTTAATCTTTTGGAGACACCTGGTAATTATCCATTATAAGGGGTAATAAAACTCAATGATTTGGGCAGTTCTAAACATTACGAACAGATAGAAGAGAATACATTTCATTCTGATTCTTTCATATTTAAGATAAATTATTCCACTTTAAAAGGAAGAATGTTAGTCAAACTGTCATCTACTTCTTTAATTCTACAGCTTCTGACTTGTTTCTAAAATTATCTGAGTTTCTCACTCTAAGACCTGGGTCACAACCTTATTTAGGGACAGGAAATAGTTATCAGGTCACTGAGTGGTCAAATGAAAAAGGATTTGAAATGCTTCAGCACTTAGGACCCTATTCATTGAAATGATTGACTGCTATGTTTAAAGGTTGAACTTTCTTTACTGGTATACGTCAGCATCTGCCTATATGATTACAGCAATTTAAAAATATCTTCAGAGTATAAACAGACAATAATAGTCTAAATCAACAGCTTTCTACAAAAAGGACTGGCCTTTAGGATATGCACAGATATTTTAATTAACAACTTATCTGAGTCCAAGGCTAATATAACTCCTTTGACGGGTGGGTGCAATAAAACTATGGGTAAGAGTAAATGGAACTTAAAAGTTACTTCTCTATGCTTTTCTCTTCTAAAATAGACTTGAAACTTGCCATGATAATTTAACAGCCCACTTTACCATTATACCAGATTAATCACATAATTACTTCTGTATAATAATGATTAACCCAAGCCTATGTTAGATATTTTTCCTGTTTTTATATATATTCACCTGATATTCATCTCTGATGATGGATATAGTAAAAATAGGGAAGAATGAATGAATATTAGATTTGAGTCCTTTAGTACTAGATCAGTTTCTCTAGGGTCTATGATTATTATTGGAAATTAAAATGATTATTTTGCACAGTTCCCAAGACATATAATGCCAGAAATTTTATGCAAAGAGAAGTGGATGGCTTGGGAAATAAAACATTTTAACAATGCATAAAAAGTGATAGAAGAGAATTAAGCAAAAGTATGTTTAAATAACTCACTTTCCAAGGTTCGCAAGCCTAAGAATAGGATGTTATGAAAAATGCACCTAATAAAGGTATTCTATATTGACATAACTTTCCTATATGATCACTAAAACTTAAGAAATAGATGTTTTATTCCACAAATATTAAAGGAAGCAGTCCTATCACTGATAGACTGAAAGTTGGAAAATTAGGCACAGCTTTTATTTTTAAGTTTTATTTTATAATAAGAAACTGGGCCATTAAAACTATGTAACCAAAGCTGGAGTGCGTGCACTGTAAGGCCCCTGCAGTCTTTTACAGCTTTTCAGCGGCCTCGGTTGTGAACTGGGTTTGCACTCTGCCAGCAGAGCAGCTCTGACCCACGGAGAGCACGCCTTCAGATCAACACTGCCTCGGGCTTTTCTGCTTTCTCCAAGAAGTCTTACATTTCAGGCATCAAGTTGAATTTCTTCTGGAGATGATTAACCCAAACCCATGACAGATTTTTTCCAAGATATCCAACCCCTTATGTTTATTTTATCCTGGCTCTTTTTTGGATGTACTGGACACAAGTAACTTACTCATTTTACATGTTAAAGGGATGGTGAAGAGCCATTAATTCCCTTAAAAAATGAGAAAATATTTTAATGTGCCAGGCTCTATTGTGTGAGCTCATATTAACTATATGATTTAAAAATTTTAAGAAAGATGTTTCTCCTCTATTATAAAAAAATTTTAAAACATTTAATCACATCTCAAGATAGCGATCTTACACTTTTTGGGAAATGCATTCTCGGGGTGTATTAAAAATCACAATGTTAAAAGGATCAGTTACTGTTTCCATAAGCCCAGTTTGTAGGGGGTTTCAACGAACCTAAATCTTGGCACACACAATTTTAGTTAATAGTCAAATAAAAATGTATAAAACGGACTATTCTCCTTCTTATATACCAACCACTGCCATTGTTCCTACTTCTACAACATTTTCTTCTAATCATAGGCAAGGCGAGTTGTAGAAAAAACACTTAGGTGTTTTTATGTCCTTCCCAAAGTAAAATAGCTTAAACTCAGAGCTGATTAAGATGACTTTTTTGGAGATGATTATTAATGTTTTTTGAACACGAACACTTTTTTTTTCTCCTTTGCAAGAACAGTGTAAAATAAAAGGTTCTCAATTTTATAGATTATTTTTGGAATATATCATATATTCAAATTTCTTAGGACCTAACATTCCAAATGCAATAGGATTTTTATTTATGAACATTCAAGCTATTTTAAAAAGTATTTTAAATATTAAAATACTTAAGTATATAAATTAGCAATATATAGCAATAGAAAAACTTACTTAATATTTGAACATATACTCTTCAAAAATTAACAGAAATACACCAAAGAAAAAACATTAAGTTAAATTTAAAGTATACTTCAGATGCAAAGTCTGAATTTCAATATAGTGTCTGATAAAACAAGCAATTTAAGGAAAAATGTATATATTCCAATTTAATATTGTATGGCAAGAATAAGAACTCATTTCATTGAAAGGAAGGTTGTATATATGTACATGTACAAATCCACAAGAATGGAAATGAGCAAAACATGAGATTGAAAAGCTGCTTCAAGGTAGACAAGGTATGCACCACCACAAGCACAGTTCCATCTGGGCATCAGCTTGTCATTTATCAGTGGCCATTCTGAGAAACTTGGAACTTTAACATTTGGGTGATGATAAAATGTTGACACCATGGTAAATGGCTTAACTTCTTAAAATTAAGTCTAAATATTAGTTATAATAATATTCATTTAATATGTAAATACTATTTAATATAATTTTTTTTGTTCTAAAGAGGAAAATCTCATATACAATTTAGGGTCACTGGTACAAAGAACCATAGAATACATGTTAGAAAATTTGAAGGGATAATATTTCTGTGTAATATTTGATAAACACTGTAAAATTGTTAAAAGTTACACATTCTAGAATCACAAGAGTTATAGAAAATCAATTCACTGCTTCAACTCAGCAATTCTGGAATATAGATAGTGCGGTTTTTTTTCTACTTTTGAATAAAACTGCAAAATAAATTTTATCTTATAAAATATATCAATATCTGAATTAAAGTATTTTATTTCTAAGTGGGGGATAAAAACCAAGTTCATTTCTATAATTAGATTTGTTACTGGAATGTTTAAAGATATCAGTTTCTTTTTAATTCATGCTTCAATGGGCTACGTAGGTTCAAGACCTTATACAGAGGGAAGAAGAGAAATGACAAGGGATAGCATATTCACTGGGGGTGGGAGGTTAATGCCAGAAGTGTGACTGATTGGTTGATTGACATCACTTTTAGAAATCTGGACTAAAGCTGCCTATAAAATTCATCTAGCTAAAATTTAGAGTAGAAAGAATACTGACCAAAACCTGAATCTTGTCTTTTCACTGAGGTATATGAATTGACCTTTACCTGGAATATCCCTTTCCATGGAAAAATGAGTGGCTGCACCAAATAATAAATTTCTCTGACACACATAGACCATAGTTCAAAATACAATATTTCTAAATTTATCCAGCTATAATAATCAAATTCTAAGTTGCACTAATTTTTTGTACTAATATCAGTTGTTCCTGATAATGGAAACTAACATATATTGAGAGACTATGCATTATGTACTACTTCCAACATTTTACATGTACTGAGTCATTTACTCAGCTCTAAGACCTACATATTATTTTACCTCATTATACTAATTTTATTAATGAGGAAACAAGCACAGCAAGGTTAAGTGTATAACATAAGCATACCCCTAGCAAGGGTGGAGTTGGGATTTAATCCTAGATAGTCTTACTCTATAGCTCATTCTCTTAAGCATTAGATTGAGTATCTTTTTTGGATTGTTTTTTTTGTTTTTAGTTATAGTGATCTTGAAAAGTCTTGTAGAAGTAAGTGAAATCTTAGGAAAAACACATGGATTCCACAGTTCTATTAAACTACTATAAAATGTTAGTAAAATATAGAAATCATTTTGTTTTCTGAGAAATATAAAAATTTTTCTGACTTTAATATATTAGTCATCTTTATTCTTCCAAAGATGTTCTTTAAAAATCTGAAACCTTAAAGTGAAGGGACACTGTTTATAATGATGAATTTTTTCAAAATCCAACACCTCACAGCTGGTTGAGCTCAAGTAGGAAATGATTAAATGAATTCCCAAGTTTGCTAAATAGATCTAAGGGGTGGCTGAGACAGTGGGACCTAAAGCTTGAATGTGAACACTGAATGAGTTGTAAGTTTAAGTTGGGAATAGGCCAATATCTGACTTTGAGTAATAGCAATTGGCAGGAGGAGTGTTTCTGAGAATCCAAAGGTATTTTTTTCAGTCAGAACTGTTTATTAATTCAACAAATACTTATTGAGTGCCTACTATAGATGAATCTAATACTGTGGCTAGGTTTTGGGGATTGAAAGAAACAGAAATATCACTAACATTTGATCCTGGCTTTGGAAAGATTTCCAGGCAGGGGAAGAAATAGACAAGAACATATAGTGATAGGACAGTATTAAAGAGACAGACAAAAGTCTAGGGGAGGGTCAGTAATTTTAGGAATGATTTACAGATGAAATGATATCTATCTGTCTCATGAGGAAGAAGTAGAAGATTGAAATTAAAAGAGGGTAAAAATCACTAGAGACAAAAGAAAAGAGCACAAAACGATAAAAGTGTACACTTCATAACTCTACAAAAACATTGTCATTTGGGGAAAAGAACAAGCAGTCTATTATGGTTGAAAATACATTGATAAATGTATAAAGTTCAATATTGTTACAAAATACTTTGGGATGGGGAAGAAATGGCACAATGTGACACTGGAACAGTTGACTGGGAACAGAATGTGAAGAGTATTCTATGCTGAAGTCTTTTGGATGTTGTATTGGAGCAAACAGAATAACACTGCAAGATTTTAAAGGGTGTCCTGTGTGCATAGTTACAGTTTAGAAACACACTGCAGTACAAGTATAGATGATAGCATTTACAGAGTAAGAGATATGTGGATATTATAAAGGGAGCTATTATAATATTTCAAGGCAAGAGACATTGCAGTCAATGGCTCATATGGGAATATTCATGTGCTTGTATTCAGAGAATGAAAAAAACAGAATTAAAGATGATTCTGATTTTTCTAGGTTAAGTGAGTAAATAGCTAATGATACTATTAAGAGAAAAAGTAAATTAAAAAAAATAGATGTGCAAAGTGAAATAAATGTAATATACTTCATGTTAGACATGCTAGATTAAAAGTGCCTAGAAAAAAATAAAAGCAGGAAAGATGGAAATAGAGATTTAGCTGTCATTACTTATAAACATAAGTTAGACAAGGAAATTAAGTGTTCTATATCTTGATCTTTTTATCATGCCATAAGAATATAGTTTATTTGTACTTCCATGTTTTCTTTTGCCTATTTATATTGCTCAACTGGACTCAAAGGTAGTTTTTGTGTGTTTTTTTTTAAGACAGGGAATATGTCTTTGTATCCTGGCATCTAGCATAATGTCTGACAAAGTAAACATCTGCTCTATGAGTACATAAATATGTGCATTGTATAAATAATAAGGTCAGAGACAAAATTCTATATAATATTGATATTTAGGTAGCAGTAATAGGCAGAGACGACTAGAATAGAGTAATCAGATAAATAGGAGAACAGGAGAGTAAAAATGAACATGTACAAGGAGAAGATCAATTCTAGGGAGAAAAATTCCCAAAGAAAGAACAAGTAGAATGAAGGCAGAAAAGACTTTCTTGAGTTTAGCAATTAAGAGGTTAACAGTGATTATTGTAATGAATGTAGTTTGAATAGAATGATAGGAAAGTGAGCAGAGTGTACACTTCATAACTCTACATAAACATTGTACATGAGATTATAAATTTCATTTTATTAGTTTGTCTCTCATCAAGCTGAAGTTCTGAAGCAGGAGGTGTGTGTGTGTGTGTGTGTGTGTGTGTGTGTGTGTGTGTGTCTGTGTGTGTTTTGGTGCTTCTCGTCTCAAGTACAATAAAAGAAAAGCAAAATTCACAATGTTTTTTGAAGGAATAAAAAATGTACAGTGAACAGAAGGTGTGGAATAAAGACACTGATCAGACTGCCTGAGGAACTTGATAAAGACAAAAGAGAGATGGATGGGCGAGTAGCCTGAAAATGAGATAAAACCATATTTTCAATGGCAGAGATATAACTTGTTCATATGTTGAGTTTGAGAAGTTAGTGGACATGAAGTAGAATTAGAAATTTAAGAAACAAAAAACAGGGGATGCTCAATCATGCAAAATATCACTGGATAAGATTCTTTAATGAGCAGGTTTAAGACATCTCATTTAAGAAAAAATATGGTGGCAGAAGAGATGGATGTTACACTCAACTCCTCCTAGGACCAAACTGCAGTTATAACTAAATTTAAGAACAATCATCCTGAAGAAACAACTCAAGACTAAATGAAGAGAAATCTTATAACCAAGAATTCACAGAAGAAGCCACACTGAGATAGGTAGGAAGGGTGAAGATCTGAAAAGAGCTGACCCTGCTCCCATGAGGGGCTGAAGAGGTTCTGGAAGGATAGCTCAACTGTGGGGGGAGAGGAGTGGTTAACCCTGAGAAATGTGGGGCCTAATTCCCAAGCGGGGCTCCTCAGCCTAGAGAACCAGAGCTTGGAAAAGGTGACCATATAGCATTTAGCTATGAAAAGTGGTGAGCGGTCTGTCTGCCAGAAAAAGATGGAGGCCATAGAGATGTGGGCACCCTCTTAAAGGGCCAGTGCACAAAACCTCATTTCTAGCCACTCACACTGAGCACAGGTGGAGGGAGGGCTGAGTGGATTTTAGACATGTGAAGAGACCCTGAAGTTTGTGGCTCTGAGGAAAGACTGGTGGGAAACAGCCACCGGGACCTCTGTACTGAGTCATTTTCCATAGCTGCCATCTTTCTTGGGTAGAGAACTTCTCCCTCTGTGGTATCAGCCTGGGGAAAGCAATTGCTCCAAATTCAGGAATCTCTCTTGCCCCACCCTGTGGAGATTAGACCCTAGTAAGAAGTTAGTGGCCTTGGCCAGGGAGTAGAGGTTTAAAAAGACTCAGGGGGTGATAGTGATTTGGTTGACTGCCTTTGAGGCAAGAGCTATTCTCCCCATTTTTCTGAGAATCTGACTGGTGTTTTCCCCTCATGGGAGACTCACTAGCACCACTCTGCTGGTGGCCAGAAGAGCAACTCTCTGGACTCCGGAGACCCCACCTACCTGACTCTTAGTGGCTCCACCCTGCTGAGGTCAAGGGAAAAAGCCACCTTTGTGGCTTTGGGGTGGAGGCCAGACCCACTACCTTCCCTGAAGTCTGATGGGCACTTACCCCATAGGGGATATCAACTAGTCCCATCCTCCCAAATATACCAGAGGCTATTTCAGTGGCCAAAACTAAGAAGCAGCTAGCAGACAGAGGCAGTTGAAGGTAAATCTCAGGATACCTTGGGTCTTTTGCTGACCTGCACCTGGGCCCAGTGCTGGTAAAAGCCAGCCTTGATGTGCAGTTTGGTCCTTTACACATATACCTAAGCCAACCAGAGGAAGCCACAAACTGGATCACTTGTAGCTCCAAATAGGTTACTAAGGGCCAGTCATGGGCAGCATCTTACAGTGGCCTGCACCAGGTTCTCTCCCTAAAGACCCAGAACCAACTCAACCAGTGGCCAGCTTCAGACATATCAGAGCAGGATATAATTAGTTTAACAAGCAGCATATCCGAAGGGAGAGCCCACCAGGTACCAAACCCAGTTGAGGCAAATTCTGCTATCTGTGGTCAGCCCCTGCACAGCAGCTCACACACATTGGTTGAGGTCGAGCCCCATAGTTAGCTAGCCTGAAGGTCAATCCCATGCACAATGGGCCAATAGAAATCATGATTCAGTTATGTTAGGAGGACCCACATGACCCATACAAGAGATATTAATGGAGCACTCAGCTCAGGTGACAAGAAGTCTACACCACTGGACCCAACAGGCCACCCCATGAAGACTGGGAATCATAGCAGATCTATCTAATACATAGCAACAAACACAAAGAGGCAGCCAATATGGGGAGAAAAAAAAAACAACAGACCTTGGCCTGACTTGTAGTGGCGCAGTGGGATAAAGTGTCGACCTGGAACACTGAGGTTGCCGGTTCGAAACCTTGGGCTTGCCTGGTCAAGGCACATATGGGAGTTGACGCTTCCTGCTCCTCTCCCTTCTCTCTCTCTTTCTCTCTCTCTCACTCCTCTCTCTCTAAAAATCAATAAATAAAAATATTTAAAATGAAAACAAACAAACAAAAAACAGGCCTCAAATTATAGAACAGAAAAATGTCTCCAGAAAAAGAGCTAACTGAAATGCAGATATGCAATTTATCAGATATAGAGTTCAAAGGAATGATTATATGAATGCTCCACAAACAAAGTGAGAACTTCAACAAAGAGACAGCAACCATAAAAAAAAAAAGCATGGAAACCATAAAAAAGAACCAGTTAGTATTGAACAATATAATATCTGACATCAAGAATACTCTGGAAGGGTGAATGAAGAAGAGAATTAAACCAACAATTTGGAAGACAGGTAGAAAAACACCTATCAGAACAGCAAAAAGAAAAAAAAATTAAAAAGAATAAGGATAGTTTAAAGGACTTTGGGGCAGCATGAAATGTAACAACATCCACAACATAGAGGTACCAGAAAAAAAAAAAAAAGAGAGAGCAAGGTATGGGAAAACTATTTAAAAAAATAATGAGAGAAATTTTCCTAACCTGATGAGTGAAAAAGACATATAAGTCCAGGAAGCAAAGAGAGACCCAAACAAGATGGGCCAAAGAAGCCCACACCAAGACATATCATAATTAAAATGGCAAAAGGTTAAAAACAAAGAGAAAATCTTAAAAGTAGTAAAAAAGAAAGCAATTAGTTATCTACAAAGGAGCTCCCATAAAGCTGTCTGCTGATTTCTCAACAGAAACATTTTAGGCCAGAGGGATTGACATGAAAGTGATGCAAAGCAAGACTCTAAGAGCAAGACTACTTTACCCAGTAAGTCTATCATTTAAAATTAAAAGAGAAATAAAGAGCAGCCCAGACAAGAAAATGCTAAAGGAGTTTGTTACCACCAAACTAGTAATACAAGAAATAATAAAGGGCTTGCTCTAGGAAACAGGAGGAGAAGGAAGAGGTGAAGGAGGAAGAGGAGAAAAAAGAAGAACAGAGGGACATAGCTAAAAGAATAAAATGGCAATAAATAAATACATATCTATAAATAATTGTTTTAAATATAAATAGCTTTAATGCTCCAATTAAATGACATAGGGTAGTCAGTCTGGTGATGGAACAATGGATAGAGTGTGGACCCAGAATGCTGAGGTCCCAGGTTCAAAATCCCGAAGTCACTGGTTTGAGCGTGGGCATGCCAGCTTGAGCACAGGGCTGCTGGATCGAGTGAGAGATCATTGACATAATCCCAATGTCTCTCACTTGAGCCCAAAAGTTGCTGTCATGCACAAGGGGTCACTGGCTCAGCTTGAACCCCCCGGTCAAGGCACATATAAGAAGCAATCAATGAACAACTAAAATGAAGCAACTATGAGTTGATGCTTCCAATCTCTCTCCCTCCTGTCTCTCTCTCTCTCTCTCTCTCTCTCTCTCGCTATATATATATATATATATATATATATATATTTCTTAAAAACAACAACAAAAAGAACCATAGTATAGCTGAATAGATTAAGAAATCAAGACCCATATATATGCTATCTATAAGAGACCCACCTCAGAATGAAAGATACACATAGACTAAAAGTAAAGGGATGAAAAACATATTTCACACAAGTGAAAAAAACCCTCTGATTACAAAACTTCTATTTGACAAAACAGACTTTAAAACAAAGGCTATATTAAGAGGCAAAGAAAGACACTACATAATGATAAAGGGAGAAACTGAACAACAGGATATAACCCTTGTAAATATTTACACACCCAATGTGAGGGCACAAAAATATGTAAAGCAAATCTGGATGGACATAAAGGAAGAGATTGACAGCAATACAGTCATAGTAGGAAAATTTAACTCCCCATTGATATCTATGGACAGATCTCCCAAACAGAAAATCAACAAGGAAAGAGCAACCTTAATGACATTAGATCAGCTAGTTTTAAAATCTTCAGAGCATTTCACCCCAAAGGAGCAGAATATTCATTCTTATCAAGTGCACATGGAACATTTTTTAGGGTTAGACCACATGTTTAGACAAAAAAGAAGTCTCAATAAATTTAAGAAGATAGAAATCATATGAAGCACCTTTTCTGACCATAATTGTATAAAACTAAGACTCAATCACAAGAAAAAAAACAAAAACATACAAAAACATGGAGTCTAAATAACATATTATTAAACAATGAATATTAACAATAAGAACACAATAGATCAAAAGATACCTTGAGACAAATGAAAACAAGAACACAACAACCCAAAATCTATGAAACACAGCAAAAGCAGTCCTAAGAGGAAAATATATAGCATTACAGGCCTATCTCAAGAAGTAAGAAAAATCTCAAATGAATAATCTATCTTTACTCTTTTAGGAACTTAAGAAAAGAATAACAAACAAAGACCAAAGTGAATAGAGGAATGAAACAATAAATATCAGAGCAGAAATAAACAAGAGAGTCTAAAAAAAATAAAAGATCAATGAAATCAAGAGATGGTTCTTTGAAAAGATAAACAAGAATGACAAACATTTATCCAGACTAATTAAGAAAAAAGAGAGAGAACTCAAACAAAATCAGAGATGAAAGAAGAGAAATAACAATAGATACCAAAGAAATACAAAGAATTGTAAGAAAATATTATGAACAACTATATGCCAACAACCTGGACAATCTGTACAATATGCATAAATTCCTAGAAACATACAACCTTTCAAAACTGAATCAGGAAGAATCAGAGAATCTAAAATAATAAATTACAGATAGTGAAACTGAAACAGTAATCAAAAACTTCCAACAAACAATAGTCCTGGGCTGATGGCTTCACTGGTGAATTATACCAAACATTCAAAGAAGAATTAATACCTATCTTTCTACAACTATTCCAAAAAATTCAGGAGGAGGGAAGAATTCCAAGCACATTTTATGAGACCAGCATTATCCTAATTCCAAAACCAGATAAAGACACTACAACAAAAGAAACTTTTAGGCCAATATTGCTGAGAAATATGGATGCTAAAATCCTCAACAAAATATTAGCAAACTGAATCCAGAAATACATTACAAAGGTCATATATTATGATCAAGTGTGATTATTCAAGGGACACAAGGCTGATACAACATCTGCAAAACAATAAACGTGATATACCACAAAAACAAAATTAAAGATAAAAATCATATGATCATATCAATATATACAGAAAATTTGATAAAATTCAGCACTCATTTATGTTAAAAATGTTCAGCAAAGTAGAAATCAAGGGAACATAGTTCAATGTAACAAATCCCATATATGCAAACCCATAACCTTAAGATCAGGAACAAGAGAGAGATATCTGCTATAACCTTAAGATCAGGAACAAGAGAGAGATATCTGCTATCACTAATATTGTTCAATATATTACTGGAATTCCTACCCACAGTGATCAGATAAGAGGAAGAAAGAAAAGGCATTCAAATTTGAAAGGAAGATGTAAAGCCGTCCTTATTTGCAGATGGCCTGATGCTGTATACAGAAAACCTTAAAGAATTTACCAAAAAACTACTAGAATTGATGATGAATTTATTAAATTAGAAGGGCACAAAATAAATATACAGAAATCAGTTGTACTTTATACAGCGATAATAAATGATCAGAAAGGGAAACTAAGAAAACAATACCATTCACAATTGCTTACAAAAAGCAAAACACCTAGAAATAAGTTTAACCAAAGAAGTAAAAGACTTATACTCAGAAAAGTATAAAACACTGAAGAAAGAAGTCAGAGAAAACACAAATAAGGGGAACCATATACCGTGTTTATGGCTAGGAAGAATTAACCTTGTTAAAATGTCTATACTACCCAAAACAAGCCATAGATTCAATGCAATCCTATTAAGATACCAATGGTGTGTTTCACAGAACTAGAACAATTATTTCCAAAATTTATTCAGAGCCACAAAAGACCCCAAATAGCTACAGCTGTCTTAATAAAGAATAAAAAAGTTGGAGGAATCATGCTACTTGATATCAAACTATACTAAAAGGCCGTAATAATCAAAACAGATGGTACTGACATAAAAACAGACATATAGATCAGTGGAACAGAATAGGGATCTCAAAAATCAACCTACACCTATAATGGTCAACTAATACTTGACAAAGGAGGCAAGAACATATAATGGAGTAAAAACAGTCTATTGAACAAATAGTGTTGGG
This sequence comes from Saccopteryx bilineata, assembly GCF_036850765.1. Taxonomy (NCBI): domain Eukaryota; kingdom Metazoa; phylum Chordata; class Mammalia; order Chiroptera; family Emballonuridae; genus Saccopteryx; species Saccopteryx bilineata. The sequence goes on from NC_089491.1 coordinate 129,364,726, forward strand.
TAATTGGACAGATAAATGAACAACAAATGAACCTAGACCACCTTCTTATGCCATACACAAGAATAAAATTAAAATGTGTTAAAGACTTAAATACAGTGTGTCCATAAAATTATGGTGCACTTTTGACCAGTCACAGGAAAGCAATAAAAGATGATAGAAATGTGAAATCTGCACCAAATAAAAAGAAAACTCTCTCAGTTTCATACCTATTCAGTGCAGTTCTATGTGGGCTCACGCACAGATTTTTTAGGGCTCCTTAGGTAGCTATCCCGTATAGCCTCTACAGACTCGTCACTGACTGATGGCCTACCAGAACGGGGTTTCTCCACCAAACTGCCGGTTTCCTTCAACTGCTTATCCCACCGAGTAATGTTATTCCTATGTGGTGGCGCTTTGTTATAAACGTGCCAATATTCACGTTGCACTTTGGTTATGGATTCGAATTTAGCAAGCCACAGAACACACTGAACTTTCCTCTGTACCGTCCACATCTCAACTGGCATGGTATACTGTCCACTGTATACACGGTGTTACATCATCATCTGCGCATGCACACATGCTGCCACTCATCCTACAGAAACTGGGAGGGTTTTCCTTTTATTTGGTGCGGATTTCACATTTCTATCGTCTTTTGTTGATTTCCTGTGGCCGGTCAAAAGTGCACCATGACTTTACGGACACACTGTATTAGACTTGCAACCATAAAAATCCTAGAAGAAAACATAGGGAGTAAAATCTCAGATATTTCTTGTAGCAATAATTTTTCTGATCTATATCCTCACGCAAGGAAACAAAAGAAAAAATAAACAAATGGGACTATATCAAACTAAAAATGTTTTTTTTTCACAGCAAAGAAAACCATCAACAAAATGAAAAAATAATACACTAAATGAGAGAACGTATTTGCCAGTACATCTGATAAGACAGTGGTCCCCAACCTTTTTTGGGCCACGGACCGGTTTAATGTCAGAAAATATTTTCGCGGACCGGCCTTTTGGGTGGGACGAATAAATGTATCACATGACTGAGACAAGCATCAAGAGTGAGTCTTAGATGGTCATTTAAAAAAAATAAAACATCGTTCAGACTTAAATATAAATAAAACAAATAATGTAAGTTATTTATTCTTTCTCTGCAGACCAGTACCAAATGGCCCACAGACCGGTACTGGTCCATGGCCTGGGGATTGGGGACCACTGTGATAAGAGATTAATATTCAAAATTTATAAAGATTCATAAAATTCAATACCAAAAAAGCAAGCAATCTAATTAAAAATATGCAAAAAAAAAAAAAAACCAAACCCACAACAAAACCCTAAATAGACACTTTTCTAAAGAGGACATACAAATGGCCAATAGACATATAAAAAGATGCTCAACATCACTAATCATAAGAGAAATGCAAATTAAAACCACAATGAAATATCACCTCACACATGTCAGAGTAACTATCATCAATAAATCAACAAACAAGTGTTGGCAAGGGTGTGGAGAAAAGGGAACCCTATTGCACTGTTGGTAGGAATGCAGATTGGTACAGCCTCTGTGGAAAGTAGTATGGAGTTACTTCAAAAAATTAAAATGGAACAGCCTTTTGACCCAGAGATTCCACTTCTGGTAATATAGCCTAAGAATCCCAAAACACTAATTTGAAAGAATATATGCACTCCTATGTTCATTGTAGAATTATTTACAATAGCCAAGATTTGGATATGCCCCAATTGCCAATCAGTAGATGAGTGAATAAAAAAGTTGTAGTACACTTACACAATGGAATACTGCACAACTATAAAAAAAGAAAATCTTACCTTTTGCAACAGTGTGGATGGACCTGAAGAGCATTATGTTAAGTAAAATAAGCCAGTCAGAGAAAGACAAGTACCATATGATTTCACTCATATGAGGAATCTAATGACCAAAATGAACTAACTAGAAAAATAGTGACAGGCTCATATAAGCTGTCTATTATTAAGAAGCTGACAGCTTTTGGGGCTAGGTTGGTGAGGGGATGGAGACAATGAGCATAAAAGAAAAAACTGGGTCACAGACAACAGTGTGGTAATTGCCAGAAGGGGGGGGAGGAGGTGGAGAAGAGTGTAGGGGTTTAAATGTTAATGGATGGAGACTCAACTTGGGGGTAGGTGAACACACAATATAGTGAACAGAGATGTGTTTTAGAATTGGACACCTTTCTAATTATGCTAACCAGTATCACCCCAATAAAATGAATTTTTAAATCTCATTTAACAATTTAAAAAATTAAATTTCATCAAGGTTATATATGTATACCATTTTAAAAATGAAAAATGGCAATCCCAGATTTATCCCTCCCTATCCCCAATTATACTCTTAAAGGCAGTCACATTCAGCCATATTAGTCATTGCTTCTACAATTAGCCTGCATATATTTTTTGTATTTTTGAAAAATTTTATATTATCTATAACTTCACATGAAAGACAAAGGTTTAGTCCTTTTATATCACCTCTACAATATACACATATACCTCCTCTTCCCATTCCTAGACAAATTATAATTTTTGTTTAGATCATAATTTACCTATGTATGACTAGTACGTATCATCTACAGATGAGCCATGGAGGATACCAGAGAGAACAGTTAATAGCTTGTTCTATGATTTTCCTCCAGTTGCAAGGAAGAATAAGTATTTGATCCTCAAGTCAAGAAATTGTTAGAATTTAATCTATACTCAACCCAAGCTCAATGAGAATTCAGACGTACCAGACCAAGCACTTTTACCTCATTGTTGAGATTGTTCAAGAGCACTGAGTAACCAATATTGATGAAGTGCAACTGAACCAGAGGACTGGGATTTGCTGCAGCCCTAAGTGGCCTAGGTAACTAGTTGGGCAGATACCTGAGGAGACTACATGACTAAATAATTATAAAAGCTGCTGGGATCTCCAGAGCTGATGGCTTTTTTTTAACAGATTGTCCACAGTCACACCTCATCTCTCATGCCCACGTATTTCCTAAGCACAGAATGGCTAGGACACCAGATGCTGTGTCCTGGCATCACAATGTCCTCACTATACTAAGCATGCGTTGTGGACTCCTCTTCTTTGTTCTTCTTTAAAGTACAGTAAATTTAATGTATAAGGTTTATTGTGTTTCACAAATTTAATAGGTTGATTTGAACTCAAAACACACAGCTACTAATAGAAAATATGGCACAATAGCTACAGATTACATTTCTCTTCTTGTATAACTGTGTCTTCTCACATTTAGTTATCTCATTTTTACATTTAGTTTTCTATGTAAAATCATTAGTCACCAATCTGTGTTAGCAGGGTACATCTACATGTTCAAGCATTAATATTCTATATACATCTTAGTTCATTGCAAACTCTTCCTAAAGAGGGTAACTCCCATCAATTATAATCCTGCACATCAGACAATCAGTAAGATTTTCTTTCTTCAGAGAGATTACTCATGATGTTTTCTGTCATCATGGAGTGTATAATCTCTAATCCTGCATGAGCTGTCATCCTGGGATCTCCCATCACTGTAAAGATTCCTTTGTCTATTTTTCTTGCTAGATCTCATGTATTCCTTTTTCATAGTTTACTTTATTTTTGTGAAAGAGGTCCCCCAATACCTTCCAAAGAAAGGTTGCAATGGAAATAAATTAAGACTTGGCATGCTTTTATATTTTTATTTTATTATTTTTATTAATATACTTTTTTAGGTGAGTGAAAGGTAGATAGTGAGACAGACTCCCACATGTGCCCGACTGAGATCTACTCAGCAATCCCATCTAAGGCTAATGCTCGAGTACCGAGCTATTTTTAGTAACTGAGGGCTGGTGTGCTTGGACCAACCGAGCTATCCTCAGAGCTGGGGGCCATGCTTGAACCAATTGAGCCACTGGGTGTGGCAGGGGAAGAGGGAGAAAAGGGAGATAAAGAGGAAAAAGAAGCAGATGGTTGCTTCTCCCGTGTGCCCTGACAGGGAACAAACCCAGGATGTATATGTCAGGTCAGCGCTCTATCCACTGAGCCAATGGCCAGGGCAAGTTTTATTAATTTGCCTCTTTATGCTCTTGAACATTGAAAGTAACTTTTCCTAAGAATGTTGAATATACTGTCTTATTATCTTCTAGGTTCTAAGATTAATATTGGAAAATTCAATGACTTCTAGATAAATGATCCATTGGAAGTGATATGTTTTTCTTTCTGGAGCACTTTTAGGCTCTTTCCATTGTCTCTGGTTTTATGATATTTTTTTTCTAAGATATGCCACAAATATGGGTTAATTTTCATTCATTCTTCTAATATTTAATGGGTCCTCTTGATCTGGAAACTGGTATCCCTTAGTTTTGGCATTTTTTTAGAATGCTTTCTTTTGATAATTTCCTTCCATCTATTTGCTGTTGCTAAATTTTCTCTTTTTGGATTGCCTATTATTTATCAAGGGTTGGACCTCTTGGACTAAGTCTTTTCTCTTTGTTTTCTCTCATGTTTCCCATCAGTTTGTATTTTTGCTCAAATTTCTGGGAAATCTCCTTCATACAAATTCTAACTTGATCTTCTGCCAAGTTTTCATTTCTGTTATCATGCTTTTATTTTCAAAGAGATATTTTTTTGTTCTCTGATTTCTCTCTTATTTTATGAATGCAATCTTTTCTTATGTCTATGAGAATGGTCATGGTATTTTTGAAGATCTTTTTACTTGGTACCATCTGTTTCTTTCAAATTGATTATTACGTTTGTTAAGTTTTCTTTCTCTACCTTCCATTTTATAGGTTTCTTTTAGATGTTTAAGAATCCTCATTTATGTGCTTCATTTTAGACTGGTGATCTATAAAACTGATAGAAAACTGCACAAGTGGGTGCGACCTATCATCAAAGAAGTTCACCTTACTGTGACCTGAGTCCTATATAGAAAATAACTGATGTCATTATTTGGATGCTTCCTCATGAACTGATAAGAATCTCCAGAAAGACTCTTCTAATCCTCTTTCTGGAGGTTTAATGCATGGTGATATGAACTGAATATTTGTGCTTCCCTAAAACTACTATGTTGAAACCATAATTCCCAATGTGATGGTTTTTGGAGTAGAGGTCTTTGGGTAGTAACTATGCATAGATGAAGTCGCACAGATGGGTCCCTTGGATTAGTGGCCCCATAAAACAGAAAGAGTGATCTCTCTCTCTCTCTCTCTCTCTCTCTCTCTCTCTCCTTGTGCATGTACCAAGAAAAGGCCATATGTGTCCACAGCAAGATGGTAGCCATCTCTAAGCCAGTAGGAGAACTCTCACCAGGAAACAAATCAACTAAAACTTTGATTTTGGATTTTCCAGCCTCCAGAAGTGTAAGAAGTAATTTTCTTCTTTTAAAGCCACCTATTGTATTGTATTGTGTTATGGGCCCTCTGCTTAACTACTACAAGACGTGATTATCAGCATTCTGGGAGCTGAGTAGGGGAAGAACTTGAAGCCTCAGTATTTATTGTGTATACCTATACTTATTCTTCTTAATTTTAGCAAGCTGCTAAGATTCTCAAATAAATATGCTGTGTGTGAGTTCAAAGACTGTTTTATCCTATCTAAAGAATTAGGTTCAAATATTTTTCAAAGATAACCCAGACCTACATATTTCAATAACCTTGTCACTCCACTTTCAGAGATCTTAATACTGTCAATTCCCGAAACTTTCAGTTTGAGATACTTCCCATATTTCATTGCTAACTTAAGCATTTGCTTTATCATTATTATGCTAGTGTATCTCTGTACAAGATAAAATCTAAGTCTTCTCAGTCTGAACCATTGTTACTTTGTTATTTTATTTGGCCTTCTTTAGATAGAAGAGTAATATCAGTGATGATGAACTTTATAATGTTTTGTAATAATTCTCTGAGACCTTGATAGAATTATTGGCTATCCAAGATATATTGGTAGTGTCCTAGGTAACAACTACATGGGTGCCTAATACAGGTGGGGACAAAAGTTGCTTTCAAAGGCAAGGAACAACACAGACAACAAAAAGGTGCCAAAGTCTTCTTCTGGAACCACTAGCCTTCCCTGCTTTCTCTGCAAAACTTTAATTCAGGAATCCAGGAGTCCTCCTCCTTCTTCTTTGCAGCTCTACAGAGAAGCAGCCGGTGGAGAGCTGAGTGATAGAAGTGCCTTGCTTTCATTTTTAAAGGAGAAAATTTTGTTGGACACTCCATGATGGAACTTTATTTTAGGGCTTTGAAGATATGATTACACTGTGTATTAGTCAGCTTGGGCTGCCATAACAAGATACCACAGAGCAGGAATTAAACAACAGAATTTTTTTCCTCATACCTCTGAAGGCTGAAAGTCTGAGATCAAGGTGCTAAGTTTAGTCTCTTCTAAGGCCTCTTCTTGGCTTGCAGATGGCTACCTTGTCCACGTATCTTCATATGGCCTTTCCTCTGTGAAAAGGCATTTCTGGTGTCTCATTCTCCTTTTATAAAGATACCTGTTCTAGTGGATCAAGGACCCACTAACTTGATCTCATTTAACCTAAATTACCTCCTTAAAAGCTCCCCGCTCTCTTTTTAAATTTATTGTTATTTTTTTAAACACTTGCATTTTTTAGATATTTATTTATTTATTTATTTATTCATTTTTAGAGTTAAAAAAAGAGAAAAAGAGAAAGAAAGAAACAAGAAAAGGGAGAGGAGCAGAAAGCATCAACTCCCATATGTGCCTTAACCTGGCAAGCCCAGGGTTTTGAACCAGCTACCTCAGCATTCCAGGTCGACGCTTTATTCACTGCATCACCACAGGGCAGGCAAAAACCCTATCTCAAATACAGTCATATTTAGGTTTAGGGATGCAACCTGTTAATTTTGTGGGAGGAGAGCATGATCTATAACAATTGTATTCTGGCTTTCAGGTTTGCCATTAAGAAGTCACTTACTGTTATTGCTCCTTTGAAAATAATTTGCATTTTTTCCCTCTGGCTCTAATTAAAATTTTTCTCTTGTGTTTTCTCTATGATCTGTTACAGTGTAGTTTTCTTTGTATATATTTTCTTTGTGATTTATGAAGTTTCTTAAATCCATAGTTTAAAGGTTTTTCTTACTTTGGTAAATTCTCAAATATTCTTTTTTTATTATAGAGACAGAGAGAGAGAGAGTCAGAGAGAGGGATAGATAGGGACAGACAGACGGGATCAGAGAGAGATGAGAAGCATCAATCATCAGTTTTTCATTGCGACACCTTAGTTGTTCATTGATTGCTTTCTCATATGTGCCTTGACCATGGGCCTTCAGCAGGCTGAGTAATCCCTTGCTCAAGCCAGTGACCTTGGGTCCAAGCTGGTGAGCTTTGCTCAAACCAGATGAGCCCACACTCAAGCTGGCGACTTCAGAGTCTCCAACCTGGGTCCTCTGCATCCCAGTCTGACACTCTATCCACTGCACCACCGCCTGGTCAGGCTAATTCTTCAAGTATTACTTCTAAACCATTCTTTCATCTCTTTTTCTTGGTCTATAATTACATGTCTGTTAGATATTTTGTTGTAGTTTATATCTCTTTTCTACTCTTGTATATATATTATATTATCTTTCATTTCATGTTTCACTTTAGATATTTCTTTCAGAGCTATTTTTCAGTCCAGTAATTCTCTCTTCACTTCTATAGTTAAATGTATCCACTGAGTTCTTAACTTCAGTGGTGCTTTTAAGTTACAGACTTTTCATTTGAATATTTTTATAGGTTTAAAATCTTATTGAGGCTCCCTGTCAAGATGGCTGCATAGGTAAATATGGTACTCACATCTACCCACAACCACAACAAAATTACAACTAAACTACAGAATAACCGTCATTCAGAACTGCCCGGAATTTAGCTGAACAGAAGTTCTACATCTAAGAATATAAATAAGAAGCCACATCAAGACTGGTAGGAGGGGCAGAGACATAGCACAGGCTGGTCCCACACCCATGTGTGGGGGTTAAAACTCAGGAGGGATATCTAAGCTGCAGAGATTTTCCCTGAGGAGTGAGGTATCCCAGTCCCAAACCAGGACCCCTGGTCCAGGGCTCCCAGAGGCTGAGTGCCAGGAAGAGAAGTACCCATTATGTCAGGCTATAAAAACCAGCAGGGATTGTGAGTTAGTGAGGCAAAGGCTGCTGGAGTCCTAGCTATTCTTCTTAAAGCCCCCCCCCCAACTTGCTTGGAATTTCCCTAAACTCCCATGCCAGGGCAAGCAGCTCAAAAGGCATGAGGGATATATGCAGAGGAACTGAAGTATGGCATCAGAGCAAGATCTGGAGGGGTCGCTTCCTCCCAGACAGAAGTGCTGGCAGAGGTCATTGTTCTTTTTGTTAACCTCCCCTTCACAGAGTCAGCAAGTAGACACCATATCTGAGTCTCTCACAACCTGGGTGTTGGGAAAACAGCTGTGTTAGGCTTGCTCACTTGCACTTTGCATGATTAGTGCGTGAGAAGTGCATAGCCTATGTAAGGCTACAAATGCTTTCCGTTGGTGCAGATCGTTTGCCCACCATGGTGAGAAGCCGTTTGGCAGGTCGCTTGCCTGCCACCATGAGCAGCTGTTTTCCTGTTCACTCGCCTGCTGCCTGCCACAAGGAGTAGTTTTGCTCTTTGCTCACCCACTTCTGGGAGGAGTGGTTTCCTTCTGCCTTTGCGCTTGCCCACTGTTGGGAGATTCTAATAAATGAGAATGACCCTAAACTTTCTGGCTCCACAGTTCCTCTACTGCCTGCCCAAATCCAATGTGAACTTGCTTGGCCTCGGCCACCAGCATTATATCTAGAATGATTCAGATCAGACCCTTTCAGAGCCACCAACACCATGGACAGGTGGAATAGAGGAGTGGCTGTTCTTGAGCATGTGCTTCTCTATGGCCACCATGTTGAGGGCCACTGGCTGGGTGTTTCTTACAGCCTGGTGAGAAGAAACTGAAAGCTCCATGACAGAGTCCACCTGAGTTTGAGAACTCCAGTGTGAGCTTGAGAATGAGCACCAACAACGGCAGGAGCTGGAACAGTTGATGGAGAAGGAATTGCTGGTTTGAGAGATCCAGTTTGCCCTTAAAGTTGAACACTGGCACTGCTAGTTGTTAGAGAAAGAGCTGTGACTTCAAGAACTTCAGTTTCAGCTTCAGGCTGAGAGCCAGCAGCTGCAAGAGCTGAAGAGGTTGCTGAAAAAGGAGCTGTATCTGTGCTGGGAGAAGAACTCGGAGTCAGAGGTAGCAGGAGTTTACAATTCCTTTTCTGAGGAGGAATAGGTTTGGGCTGAAACTGCCATCAGCAGACTCAGAGCCTGGCCGGTGGTTGGTCTCCCAGAAGCCAAAAGTGCCTCAGGGGCAGGCACAACCCCCTCTGAAAGGAGTTGAGCACTCTGCGGTCCAGCCCTACACTCAGATAGTTGACAGAATTAGGGACAAAATTCAGGCAGAAACCCACCAAGTCCCTGGAAGCTTGGTTGTTACAGTTGTGAGACATAGGGGGTGGATGGCATCATGCTCTCTGGAACAAAGATGGAAAAATTAGCCACCATTACCACGCACTCCTCCTTGAGACAGCATCTTCAAAACTGCCATACCCTATTACAATGGTCCCCAACCCCTTGGCCGTGGACAGGTACCAGTCTGTGAGCCATTTGGGACCGGTCCGCAGAGGAAGAATAAGTAACTTACATTATTTCTGTTTTATTTATATTTAAGTCTGAACGATGTTTTATTTTTTAAAAAATGTTCAGATTCCCTCTGTTACATCCGTCTAAGACTCACTCTTGATGCTTATCTCGGTCACATGATACATTTATCCATCCCACCCTAAAGGCCGGTCCGTGAAAATATTTTCTGACATTAAACTGGTCCGTGGCCCAAAATAGGTTGGGGACCACTGCCCTATTAGAATGGGTGATGGCTGCCCTTTGTGTGGTCTAGCAGAATGCTGGGGACTTGCTGGAGTTTCTGAGTTAGTAGCAGTCATATACTGAGCTGCATCAGGTCCTCTGGGAACTAGGTATGAGGAATGTTGCTTTCAAACTGAGGTCCTGTGGGCCAGTTAAGGAAGTCTTTATGGCAGGGAGGAGGAACCACATTCTCTGTAGCACCATCAACCCTTTTGAGTCACTAGTGGCTCTGTTGAGCCCCTATGTGGGGCAGCCCATCAAGACTATTACACAGTGGCAGGTTTGGGGGAGGTGGAGGCAGCACAGAACCATAAGGCTGCTTCCCATGTTGCCCCACTGCCTTAAACTGACAAGAGAAACAAGCCCGTAAAAATTACCCAAACACAGATGTGGGTAGTCTTGATTGCAGCCAGGACAGATAAGGAGAAATTAGATGGCAGGTCTAATAGAATCCTGTTAGAGTTTTGGTGGCAGCTTAAACCAGAACAGAGGTTCCAGCCACTGAAAAAGTGGTAGAAGCGGGTGGCCCAACAGCTGACAAGAAAATGACTGATGTTCAGGTTGCATGTGTGCAGGATTAAATGATGGAGACAGCAGACAACTGAGGGAGAGGAGGATCCCCAAGAACTGTTATTCCAGTTTGAATAGGGTGAAGGCTGAGGGATCTGTTTAGTGCGGATGGGCAGGGGCTATGAAATTGACAATCCTCTGGTCCCCTTCTTATGTGCAACAGGTGTTGGCCTTAGAAAATAATAGGTATTTTTGAAGCTGCTAAAAGAACTGTCAAGGCAACATAGGCCTTGAATGTGTTTGACTTAGCCAGGCCCTGTGAGCTTGCTGAGGCATTTGGATGGGGCTTTTGACAACAGAGCACTTATGGAGAGGTGTTGAAATCCACGATCAAAGAACTGTATGGCTAAGTGCCTGTAATGGACCTTTACATTGGTGACTTGCACAGACAGCTGGGCTGTCTATAATGAACTGATCATTGAGTGGTGTAATGGACCTTGAAGAAGGGACTGCAACAAGAGGGGATCAGTGGCTCCCTTGCTCGATGGATACACCACTCATGGACAGTAATGAGAGACCCTGTGGGGGGCAGCATCTGTGGAGGTCCTTCTGCTTCAGGCAGCTGCTGGTATCCAGTTGCAGAGGTGCACCAAGGATGCTTTCTTCAACGGACATGGCCCTGGACTGCACAGCCCTCCCCACCTATAATGGGTGGCTTTGTTAGCACCGTTGGGTAGGGGGATAGAGGTGGGCCTCCAGTTAACTCCCTGGGCAGATTGCTCAGATATTGTGAAGAGCACCTTTATAATTACTGTATTGTCATTTTTGGTACAGTTTGTGCCGTTGCTGTAGTCTCTGTTTATGTAATATACCTCATTCCTGACACAGACCATCACAGAAGATATCTGTCACGTAGATTGTGAGACAAGCAACTCTAAAGGAGTGGAGTGTTGGGGAAACAGCTGTGTTAGGCTTGCTTGCTTGCTTGCACTTTGCATGATTAGTGCATGCGCACATGGCAGAGGCGTGTGTGTATAGCATATGTAAGGCTATGGGTGCTTGCTCTTGGTGTGTATTGCTTGCCCACCACTGTGAGGGGCTGTGAGGATTCATTTTCCTGTTCACTTGCCTGCCACCACGAGGGGTGATTCTGCTCTTTGCTCACCCGCCATTGGGAGAAGTGGTTTTCTTCCACCTGTGTGCCTGCCCGCCATTCTGAGACTCTACTAAACAGGAACAACCCTCTGCTTTCTGGCTCCACAGTTCCTCTACCATCTGACCAAATCCAATGTGAACCTGCCTGGCCTCAGCCACCGGCCTGGCACTGGGTGACAGTATTTCCCCAGCCATGGTGATTCCCTGAGACCCTTCTCCATCCAGCTCTCAGCCCCGCCCGAGCTGTTTCCAGTGGCTTCTCCATACAAACAACCTGTTTTGGCTTATGCTTCAGACTTTCCTAAAATCTCTCAAATAAGCAGCATCTGGAGCCAACATGTCCCTTACTTCTCATCAAGTGGCCCCAGGCCTGGCACTAGCAGCAGCTGGCCTTGGTTCACAGCGTGGCCTCTCCTGGGTACCTCCAAGTCCAGCACGAGTAGCAGCCATCTACAGATCGCTTTGTACCTCATGCTGCGTGGGCCTGGGCAGAACACAGGTGGTAGCTGACCTTGGTCTCCAGCTCCTGGGAGACCCAAGAGCCAGTGCACCCAGAGGACAGCTTCAGACCACATCGAAGCAATACCCAACCACCTCCACAAGCGACACACTCAAGGAGCAGTCTCAGCAAGCACAAGAGCCCCGCTGGAGCAGCCATTGATCTGTGAGGTAGGCCCTGCACAGCCGATCCTCCACCATAGTCACAGTCAATTTTTGCCTGGGGCTAAATTTCTCCCACTGACATGCCAACAGCAATCAAGGCTCAGGTGCAACAGAAGGCTACACGGAGTACACACAGGGGTACACCTGGAGTCCCAGCTCACGTGATGGGAAGGCTGTGCTACTGGACAGCTACTACATAAAGCGACTCTACTAAGCCCGTAGGCATAGCAGCTCCACTGAACACATAGAAATCAACACAAAGAAGCTGCCAAAATGAGGAGACAAAGAAGTATGTCCCAAATGAAAGAAAAGAACAAGAATCCAGAAAAAGAACTAAACAAAATGGAGACAAGCAACCTACTAGATGCAGAGTTCAAAACACTGGTAATACGATGCTCAATGAACTCAGGGGAAGAGCAGATGAACTTGGTGAGAACTTCACCAAAGAGAGAGAAAATATAAAAAAGAACCAGTTAGAAATGAATAATACAGTAACTGAGTTGAATATATTACAGTGAACCAACAGTGGAAGAGATGAAGCAGAGGACTGAGACAGAGATTTGGAAGATAGGAAAGCAGAAAATAGTGCCCCCCCCCAAAAAAAAACAATAAAAGAAATATAATTAAAAAATGAGAATAGTGTAATGAGCCTCTGGGACAAATTCAGGCATACCAACATTCACATCACGGGGGGGCCAGCAGGAGAAGAGAGAGCAAAGAATTGCAAATCTCTGTGAAAAAATAATGATGGAAAATGTCCCTAACCTGGTGAAGGAAATAGACAAGCAAGTCCAGGAAGCACAGAGTCTCAGACAAGATGAACTAAAGTGGCCCACACCAAGAGATATCATAATTAAAATGCCAAAAGTTAAAAACAGAGAGAATCTTAAAAGCAGTTTACAAGGGAGCTCCCCTAAGACTGTCAGCTGATTTCTCAACAGAAACTTGGCAGCCAGAAGAGAGTGGCAAGAAATATTCAAAATGATGAAAAGTAAGGACCTATAATGAAGAATATTCTACCCGGCAAAGCTATTATTTAGAACTGAAGGCTATATGTATCTATTTCCCAGACAAGAAAAAGCTAAAAGGAGTTATCACCACCAAATCAGTGTTACATGAAATATTAAAAGGTCCTCTTCAAGGAGAAGGAAAAAAAAAGACTAAAAATATCAATAAAATGGAAATAAATATACAACTATCAAGAATTGAATCTTAAAAATCAAATAAACAGAACCAAAACAGACTCATAGATACAGAGACCATTTTGAGGGCTGCCAGATGGGCGAGGGCTTGGGGGAATGGGTGAAAAAGGTGAAGGATTAAGAAGTACAAATTTGTAGTTACAGAATAGTCAGGGGATATAAAGTGCACCCTAGGGAATACAGTCAGCAGTACTGTAACAACCATGTATGGAGTCAGACGGGTATAGATTTATCAGGGTGATCATTATTAGTAAGTTATATAATGTCTAATCACTGGGTTATTCATCTGAACCTAATATGATATTGTATGTCAACTATAATTGAAAAATTTTTTAAATTAAAGTAAAAAAAATTAAAAAGAATGACTAAGAAAAAAAAAGAATATCTAGTTGAAATCCTAATTTTCTCTTTTATGTTCCCAAAGTTTAGTAGGTATATTTCCTTCCTTCCTTCCTTCCTTCCTTCCTTCCTTCCTTCCTTCCTTCCTTCCTTCCTTCCTTCCTTCTTTCCTCCCTTCCTTCCTTCCTTCCTTCCTCCCTCCCTCCCTCCCTTCCTCCCTTCCTTTATTTGGTATATTTCCTTTAAATTCTCTGTATCTAAAATCTTGTTGGCTCTATTTCTATTGTCTATTATTTTGTAGTGTTCAATGATGTTGTCTCATCTCCTTCTAAGCCTATTTTCTTATTGTGTGCCAAATATGATATAGAAAGGATCACAGAGGTCATGTGAAGCTTGTCACTTTTTCTGGATATGGTTTACATTTATTCCTGCCGAGACTAATAGAAAGTCTATTTCCATCTTGCCTAGATTGGTAACATTATTAAAAGCTTTCCTCAGCTTCTAAGCTCCCTGGATTTCCTAATTATTTATTTACTTGTTAATTCTTCAGTGATTTCAGTTAGATATAAAGAAATAAAATAAAATTTCAAATATTTGTTGTTCTCTGCGAGATGGTTGTTCTAAATTACATAGTTCTATTATCATATGGAGAAGTCATCTTTTATTTTTTAATGAAAAATACACTAATAATATCTCACTGGCTACATATGGTCCATTTAAAAACATCTAAAAGATTTAAAATTCCTTTCTATATTTTAGTTTAACCACATATACATCATTTACTTATATCTGCATTATATACACATATATATGCATATACATATATATACACACATAAACATATACATGAAGCATATAAATTATATATATGTCAATTGCATATTATATTTATATATAACATGTTAAAATCATACATATATATGATATATATGATATATATGCATATACACCTTGGAACAGAGTATATATAGTCTATTATGACAGAAATTGAGGGAAAATTAGAAAATAGAAGTTATAAATAGTGTGGATAAAGATGAGTTTGATAGCCTACTCTTTGACCCTACATTGTCATTCATGAATCCTCCTTATATATGAAGATTTTTTTAAAATAAGTTTTATGCTTTATTAGACAAAATCCCCTAATAATATTTATTTTCCTGTAGAAAATTTAAATGACTTTGAACCTTAAATTAACAAATGGTATGATAGTGCCTGGACCATATTTAGGAAGTTTTAATTATAAGCATATCATATAACTTTATATTCTTCCTTACTCAAATATTTATTGAATACCAACTATGGACCTGTCTTTATTCTACGTGCTGAGGTTAACAATGAGTAAGACTGTGATGGTTCTCCTTTCATGGTACTTATATTCTCTATTGGTGGAAACACAATATATAAGTAACAGTTTAAATTAATAAATAAGACAATAGCAAATAAATGCAATGAATGTAGCAGATGCCATACCAAAGTGTGCATAGAAGAAAGGGCTACTTTAGGATTTATTTCAAGGGACATCCCTCTCACAGGACTTGAAGTGCAAACTAAACAATGTGAGGGAGCTTGTGCAAAGTGTGGAGTGCAGAGTTTCTAGGCAGAAAGATGGATTTCAAAAGCTCCAAAGTTAGAGAGTGCTCCTCAGACATAAGGAACAGAAAGGGGGCCTGATATTTACAGTTGGGGGGCCATGATGCGGGGTTTAGTTTTTGTTCTACGTTCAACCAGAGGGTAAGTGAATATTCTTAACATAGTTATATAAAAGGCTGCCATATTAAATTTTCAAAAGAGAAGTTAAAATATGGCTCTTGATCTTCAATTATCTCTAAGTTGGGCTTCTAACATACATTTAAATTTTATTTATGTTTGTTACTGACTCCTCCGGTCCTTATTCCTCTATTAGTCAAGTCGAGAAATAAAAAGCAATTATATAAACATGGCTAACAGAGGGAGGGTAAAGGAGGAGAGGGGCATAAAGGAAACCAGATAACAGGTGATGGAGGACAATTTGACTTTGGCTGATGGGTATGCAACATAATCAAATGTCAAAATGACCTGGAGATGTTTTCTCTGAATCTATGTACTATAATTGATCAATGTCACCCTGTTAAATTTAATTGACTAAATAAAATAAAAAAGATGAATAATTTTACACAAAAACAACAACAAAAATTATTCAGACTACAAGATTTTAGTTGATATTTTTTTTCTTCTTTCCTTTTTTAAGTGAGTGGAGACAGAGAGACAGACTCCTACATGCAACTGGACCGGGATCTACCGGCAACTCCCATTTAGGGTTGATGCTCAAATCAACCCAGCTATCATTAGTGCCAGGGGCTGATGCTCAAAGCTTGAACCAACCGAGCTCTCCTCAGTGCCTGAGGCCTATGCTCAGGCCAACCAAGACCCTGGCTGTGAGACGCGAAGAGGGGGGCAGAGGGGAAGACAAGCAGATGGTTGCTTCTCACATGTGCCCTGACCAGAATTGAACCTGGGATGTCTGCACACCAGGCTAGTGCTCCATTCACTGAGCCAAACAGCCAGGGCCACTAGTTGGTCTTTAATTCCTAGTTAGTGCAGGCAGATTTTCACTTTTCTAAAAATAATGAAGTTTTGCCTTCCATCTCGAAAGGTTGTTGTGAGAATTTAAAAGCTATCATAAATAAAGCACTTGAAACAATTCCTTGTACAAATGGTAAATGATAGGGAAGAGTAAAGAAGGTATTAAATTATATCATATTATGTTAAATATATGGAAGATAAAAGCTTATTCAGGATACTGTAAGAACACAGTAAGTGGTGTTCCAAATTAGAATCAGAAAAGTATTCCTAAGGGGTTAATGCCTGAGATGACAAGAATTAGCCACATGAAGAAATTTTGTGTAATGCCTACGACAGTGACTCCAATTTGTCAAAGGAAGCAGCATGTTCAAAGACATCATTGAAAGCATGTTGCATCTCCATATATATATATTTGAAGCTATTTAAGGGTGGGATCCTTTGTGTGTTTATTTAATCATTACAAAACATTTATTAAGCATTGGTTATACATTGGGCATTATGCTAAGGGCTGTAGACACTAAGGAGATACAAGGAACTTAAAATATCATAGGAAAGGAAATTGAAAGTGTAGTGATAGTTGGAAACTAAGATACTGATGAACAGATCACATTTTATAAGTATTCATATCCATGTCTACTTTGTCTAATATTGTGACTTGCTCAGTATAAATGATTATGAACATATTTTTTTATTGAATGTATTGAGGTGACAGTGGGTAACAAAATTATACAGGTTTCAGGTGGACAGTTTCATAGCACACCATCTCTACATTGTATTGTGTGTTCCCCAACCCAAGTCTCTTTTCATCATCATTTACCTCCCCATACCTTCCTCCACCTTCCTCCACACCCTCTCCCAGGCAATCACCACAATTGTTGTCTGTCTTTTATTTTCTCAATCCCACCAGCCTCCTACTCAGCTACCGGCTCTTACACACACACATACACACACACACACACACACACACTCATCAGCATACTCTCTCTTCTTAAGAGCATGCCTTCAGGTATTTCCTGCTTCCTGCATATGCCCTGTGCCATTTATTCTACCAGCTTCTAATACCTACTCATGTTGGTGCAATTAGCAAATACTCCATACAGCTACAAAAATGTAAGACCTATTTTAAAACAATCCATGTACTATGATTCTTTGTTCTAAGCTGGTATTGAAAGAGAGAAAGGTGGATAAAAGAGGCACATATTATATAGTGAAAAGTACAAAAGAAGATGGTTCCATTAGAAATGCTTTGAAGTAAAATTATAGAAATGAAAGGTCTTTTAATGCCTTCAATGCTAAAATATTTAATACAAAAATAATTGAACATCTATGGTATATGTCAGTCTTAAGTTTTATAAGAGGAGAAATGGGAAGCATGTTGGTGATGACAGTACAAGACTAAAAATTTAGAAAACTTGACTTTAAAATCAAGTAAAATTGTCCCAGTGAATGAAACGGCTAAGACTAAACCTTCCTATCTAAGAAGATTGTTGGGCCAGATCTAATATTTTTGCTGGCTTGTCTAGCTTCTGTCCTTGTCCAAAGCCCAAAGTCTGAATTTGGCATTGGCTTTGGGAATTGAAATTTTAAAAATTTTAGCAGATTAGGACAGAAAAGTAATTTAATTTATGTATAAATAAAGAGAAACAAATGAAGCCAAAATATGGTGTTTACTTTTGGGCTGAGTGAGGAGATTTCAACTATCTGAAAATTAAAATAGGTGGTTGAAAATAGGGTCCTTTATTTACAGTCTAATAGGTATTTAATAATGTTAGGCAATGATAATAATTATAAAAATATTAGCTAAGGCCTTCCCAGGCAGTGGCACAGAGGACCCAGGTTAGAAACCCTGAGGTCACTGGCTTGAGCATGGGCTCATCTGGGTTGAGTGCTGGCTCACCAGCTAGAGCACAGGGTCACTGGCTTGAGTGTGGGATCCTAGACATGACCCCATGGTCTCTAGCATAAGCTGAAAGATTGCTGGCTTGAAGCCCAAGGTCTCTGCCTTATGTCCAAGGTTGCTGGCTTGAGCAAGGGGTCACTCACTCTGCTGTAGCCTCCCACATCAATGCACATATGACAAAGCAATCAATGAACAACTAAGGTGTTGCAATGAAAAAATTTGATGCTACTCATCTCTCTCTCTTGCTGTCTGTCTGTTCCTCTCTCTGTCTCTGTCTCTCTAACTTAGATAGCAGCTAATGTAGGGCACAAATCAGATCTTTATTACATTGGCACTAAACTGTTTTTTAATTTATATTAATGCAAGCTATCAGAAAGAAAGAACAAAATTGATTAGCTTCCTAGAGTTTTCCCTAATTTAATAATTAGTCTTTATTTCTTTCTTAAATATTTTTATTCTAAGTTTGTATGCATTTCAAGATTACCAAAGAACCTTAGCTTTTCAATTCTTCATTTTTTAAAATTTTTGCTTTGTTTTGATTTTCAAAAAAATTATCCCCATTTCCCTCTAGCCATTTCTTCTCTGTATGACCTTGGACAAGTCACTAATCAAACTCCTGAAAACAGTTTTCTCGTTTGTAAAATGTTGACAGTCACAACATATTTTTCAGAGTTTCTAAGAAGACTGAATCAGAGAGTTAAATAAAACTCTTAACAAAAAAAAAAAAAACCAAAACAATAAACACTACAACTGTACTTAGCAAAAGTATAATAAACACTACCAATTGCAAATAGAAAAAAATAAAAGCTATATTTTTAAAATGACTGTTATTAATGATTAAAAGTTTTAAGCACTTACTATGTATTTATACTGTGAGTTGAAAGCAGTTCACAAGTAGAATCTTATGCTCCCTAATAAGTAGGTACTGTTAGCATCCAATCACACAGGCAAAAATACAATACTAAATAGAGATTAAATAATGTCAATAAAAGGTGGAATCAAGTTCAAACTGTGTTAGACTTACTCTATAGTACACATTTACTTCAATTAAGCTATGTGTTCTGTTATACTGGTGATATCCATAGAAGAATTATCAGTGCTCTAAATTGAACATTTTAAGAGGAAACTTGGTGGAGATCTGCAAGGTAATAAACAAGAAAGTGATAAATTAAGAATGAAATTCTAAAGGCAAAATTAGATATTTAAAACCAAAGTAGGGATTACAGGTGACAAAGGATAAACTAAGAAGGTACCTGACACTAAATAAATATTAATATTGTAATTAGGCAAAGAAATCAAGTAAACCAATTTTGGATCTGGGGGTTCCTCAGTCTCTTAATCATATATTATAGGAAGAACTAATTGCTCTGTGACATTCGGCCCATATATGCAGTTTCCCTGGGAACAGTTATGGTCAAAGTTTCCTCAGCCCTGACTGGGTTAGAGGTCTAAATCTAAAAATTAGACAAGAATTGCCAACAACTTCTGTATATGACAAAACATAAGAATATTTTATAAAATATATCTTTTCAGAAGAGTATAATTATTTACCTTATATCAGCTCATATAATTTAATATTTCACATTAAATATTTCTCAAATTTAAACATATATTTTACCCTAAACCATTAGACTATGTCCACCATCTTTTCTATCATGCTAGTCTTATCCAGATAACATCAACAATAATAATCAAAATATTTTAGTATAATTTATAAGAGGAATCATGAAAATCCCTCATTGAAAACATCACAAAGTAAAAAAAAAAAATTTAATTATAGGTTTTGAAAAAATTAGAAAACCTGATTATAAAATAAATGAGCATTATAGAAAGAAGTAATCAAACACTATAACCTAATTTCAACAACACCATAGAAATTACAGTGCTGGTATACATTGTGCTGAGATACGTTTCCATGTTCAATCTAACCCTCCAGCAGAATTTAATTCTAATCTACCTCATTTATGGAAGATAAGGTGCCTAACTATTAATTTCATTCAAACTTTCAAATAAAATTTAAAAAATCTCTTTCAATGTTTTAAAATTAGATTGTGATGATGGTGCTATAACTGTAAATATATCAAAATTCATTGAATTGTACTCAAAATGGGTACATTTTATATTATGCAAATTTTATCTCAACAGTCCTGGTTTAAAAACACTTCCTATACAGGGAGGCTGGCTATAGTCAGGCTGCTAACTTGCTAGTTGACTAGTTACAAATAAAAGTGTTAGTCTAGGAGGTGGGTGAGGTCAAATCAGCAATTATGCATAACATGAGGCTCAACCTCATGGCCAGCAGTGATCAAGTTATCTGGGTCTCACTCTTTTCCCCTTAAAAGGAGGGCAGAAATAAACATAGTAATGAGGGAAAGTAAAATTCTGCAATGTACAACTGTTTTTGCCAAGGCCATTTCTTTTAAAAATGCCCTAAAATAACTGTTAGTCACAAGAATATTTGGTACATACTTAAAGACCATTCAGTGACTAGTGAAATAAATAAAATAAAAGTGTACTTGAGGTAGAAAAAAATTAATACATTTCACGTGGGAAAGAAAACAAAAATATACATCACATATAGAAATGTTTTATGTTCTATAGTCTTCTTTATCACTATTTGAACTACTGTTATTACATATATTTTATATTAGCACATGAATTAATAAATATACCATATACACATTTATACTATTTGTTTTGTGTGTGACAGAGAGAGGGATAGAGACAGACAGACAGGAAGGGAGAGAAATGAGAAGCATCAGTTCTTCATTGCAGCACCTTAGTTGTTCATTGACTGTTTTCTCATATATGTCTTGACCAGGGTGGGGGGCTAGAGCAGACTGAGTGACCCCTTGGGTCAAGCCAGTGACCTTGGGCTCAAGCTGGTGAGCCTTGCTCAAACCAGATGAGCCTACGGTCAAGCTGGTAACCTCGGGGTCTCGAACCTGGGTCCTCTGTGTCCCAGTCCGATGCTCTATCCACTGCACCACTGCCAGGTCAGGCTATACTATTCTTGATAGTTATTTATCTTCACATTTCATTGGAAAAGAGAAAATGTAATAGAACATGTTAGGATAGATTTCTCCTTTCTGATTCTGAAGTATGTGCTAATTTAAAGGGCAAAAATGCTACAATTTTCTTTCTCTTTAGGCATCTTTTTAAAGGAACAACACTCCTAGGTACTATATGTGAAGTTAGTATTGATTTTAGCAGAATTCTCACTCTTCCTTTTAAAATAAGCAGTGAAGTTAAGATTGCCATAAGAAAATAACCCTGTTTAAAACTGAAGCCTTATTTTATATTGAAAACACATTTTAATTCCATTAAAAGAGTAATTCATAAATATTTTTTGAAATAATAATGTTTTTAACACCTTCAATGGACACCAAGTTTTCAAAATATTATACTATGGAAAATTTTAAGTATTTTTTATAAAATTAAATGGTAAAAGAAACCTTCATATACCATCATTTATTCATCTAACAATTTCCATAATTTGCTAACACTTGCTTCACCTATATTTATCACTATAGACCTTAAAGAAAATTCTAAATTCCATGTCTTTCACCACTTCACACTTAATATGCTTCCCTATAAAAGTGTAAAAGTGATGGTTATCAATTTTTCTTTAGTTTGAGACATCACTGAACAGAAATGTAAATCAAAATGTGTATTTTTTTCAAATCATGCTATGATGATGCATAACTTTCAGATTTATTTAAAATGTATAATAAACAAATTATTAAAAATTCTAAAAAGTTCATTCAAATATATTTGACTCCATTTTTGTCTATTAAAAATTATAGTCCAAAACTATAGATAAAATTATAAACATTTTAATATTAAAGAGAAAGCAAAGGCAAACTTGTTTTTAAGTTACGTTGGCTGCCCTACTACATTCAATATTTCTATTTAATAAGTCCATACATCTTCTGAATGCTGAAACCAGAAATATCATCTGCCACTTAGATGTGAAAATACTTTACTCAAAATGCAAATTGGGCTAGCTTCAAATATGGTAAATTACTTAAAAGTCTGGAGTTTAATTTTGAATGTTTAATACAATGGATATATATTGGCAGTAAAGTAAATATAGTAGAATACCATTTCAACACTTGATCACTTTCATTGATATAGGCTAATATTATGTCTTTGTAAAATTTAAATAAAATTAGTAAAAGAAACGGTACATTATAAAGCTTTCACAGAAATACAAGGAACTTAAATTTATGCAAGCATAGACACAAATACTAAAATACTAATTAACCAATACATTAAATTAGTATTCTAGCTCTAAGAACCATATTTTGATTTTTATTTAGTTATATTTTATATCTAAGTTTTCATATATGTAATTAGTATACTATTGAGGATTTAAAATTTTTGTTTTAAATATAATTTTTCATTGCTACAACTTTTACCTTTCTATGTATCTTTGATTAAACCATACCTTCAATATAATCATCTCCTCTGGGTTGTACCTTCTTTGGTGATTGTATAACAGAAACTTTATTTTCATTTTTTTTGAATAATGCTAGGCGCACAGTAGCATCTAGACAAAATAGCAAGAAGAAACAATGTTCAGCCCCCTGGATCAGTCCTTCTCTGAAATGGCTACATGAAAAGGTACTAACCACTCATACTTCCTTGGTAGTTTGATTAAACACACAGCCACTACTTCATACAAAAAGCAGAAACGCTAATAATGCATAAAAAATTTACACTTAAATTTTTTAGTGATGGCATCATTCTTTTATTTGGGATTTGCTTCACTGTTCATTATTTTAGCTCCTTTCTTAAATCCCTGATATTTAGGCAGAGAGAAAGTAAAATTTCTATAAATGAATAATAAAAGGTAAAAGTTATGTACAGAAAACAACAAATAACCCTATTTTTTCTCCTCTAAACTCTGAGGAGCTGGGGTAGATGTGATGTAAGCAAGATAACTAATGGGATGAAGAACAGATAGAAAATAATTACATCTTCATTCAGTTTACAAAGAAATTAATAGTTTTATTTGCCCTGATATATTACACATAGCAAGAATGTATAAATCCTATATATTGTTATAGCTAAGGGAATTCTAAATCTATTAATTTTCCAAAATAAATAGGATGGATGTAAATGTAAGGCCCTATAATATTTTTTATGGATAATGAATGGTTGTATAGAATATGAAACTGGGATTTTGGTCAGTTCAATTAAGACCAAAAGGTTTTGCTTGTTGATGAACTATAAGAAAAATATAAGTAAGTAATAGAAAGTAGAATAAAGAGTAGAATATTATGCGTCAAAGTAGGTTAACTTAGTTGTACACCTGAAACTAATAAAATGTATTTCAATTATATCCAATAAAAACAATAAAGTATAGGTTACCATTAAACCACAATTAAGGTCAGTATACATTTTCTTAGTATCTCATATCACCTTGTAGAAAGAGTCTTTAAGAATCTTTGATTAATATCTAGTGTAATATAATTAAATATGCCAAATAAAAATAAGATTTTAAATATCACAAACCCTAAAATACATTTTAATTAAATGCTAAGGTAACATATTCTTTAGATTTGTGAATCAGAAAAGCAGAATAGTCTTTGCAGAATTATTCTCAAGCATGACCAAATTGAAGAATTTCATTAGTCCTCTAGTAATAATTTATTCTTACTAAGCATGATTTATATGTTTCTTAATATTAGGGAAAATATTGGTCAATATTGAGCACATCTCATAATTATATGTGACCTAAAGTATTATAAGAGTTGGTTGTTCCTATCTGTATTCAATATGAATTATCAACAAGAATAATAAAAATCCTTGTGTGTATATATGTATATATATATTTAATAGAATAAGTATTATATATCACCTAACTTATTTACAAAAAATTATACTGACATGTCAAAAGGAGCATTAGTTGTTCAGGGAAGACAGATTACCATCGGCTCATATTCTGCAATGATATCTTATTATAACCTGCTGATCTTTTCTTACATTCTCTTTATATTCTTGCCTTTCTATCTGCATATATATTTTCTGAGCAAGGACATTTGGATTCTATAGACCTAGGTTGGATTCAAGCTCCAACTTAAACTAGTTATATGACTCAGGACAAATTGCTCTCGCTCTCTGCCTCCTCCTCTGTCCAACAGAAAACACTGAGGTAATGTATATAAAACATGAAGTCCTGTGCCTACTGAGATAATGTATATAAAACATGAAGACCTATGCCTACATAAGTGTGGGTGTTCCATTCATGGAAGCTAGCAGACATACAATTACAAAATAAATAATAGCATTTACCATTTATTATATATTTTTAAAAATCATGAGTCCTTCATAGAATAAGGTGGGATTTATTAAAAATAGACTGATGAATCCATAATTGATTTCATTTTATTCAACACAGGGCATGGAATGAAACCTATTGATCTTTTATAAATACTTTGGCACTCCCTTGGGAAAATAATCTCTCTGTGACTTTATTTTATTTTATCTTTTTAATTATTTATTTTGGAGAGACAGAGAAAGGATAGAAGGGATGGAGGGAGAGAGGGGGAGAGAGAGAAAGAGAAGCATTCATTTGCTGTTCCACTTAGTTTGTTCATTGATTGCTTCCCATATGTGCCCTGACTGGTGATCAAACCCCAAAATTTGGTGTTTTGTGATGACACTCTAATTGACTGAGCTAACTGGCCAGAACCTTGATTTCTTAATATGTAGAACATGGGTAACAATAGCACTTTCTTCACACTATTATCAAGATTAAATAAGCTAATATATATAAAATATTTAACAGTTATCTAGCTTAATTTACTCAATAAAATTTCATTTATCAAGAGCACATAAAGAGTGCTACATTTTCAATATCCTTTTATTTTAAAATATGCTGATATACCACCTTAAATTGATTTAAAACAATTCAAATTTTGAAGGGATAATGATAGTAAGAAACAGTATTTCTCGATGCAGAAAAAAATATCACTTGATTTTGAGAGTCCCTGGAAATTTCACCATGCACAAGACACTATTCCTACCCTCAAAAACTACACAATCACATAAGAAAGTATGAAGATAAAGATATTGTAAGGAGCACAATCTGTGACATCTATTCTTGCATTGCAAAGTCAGGTACGTACATTTAAAATAACTCCTCTGAGATAATCAATAGCATGTTTAACCTGCTGCTTTTTTAAAGTCTTTATATCTGCTAGCATAACTTGCCCAGTGTCTGGGAAATAGGTTTTAATGCATCTTTATAAAATATTTAAAGAAATCTATAAGTAAACTGAATTTCTAGTATGCATGCGGCTCTGTACTTTACACTTTATCTCTATTATTTCATTTAAACAATGTAATTCTATTTAGGCATTAGAATATCCCAAAAATTGTTTCCTCCCTTGTGGAATCCCTTTTTAGTTTCTGTAACCCTAATCTTAGCTCACTGGTTTATCTTATTTTCACTACCTTCATACAGAAAAATTTGGTTATTACCCATTTTCTTATTTATTTACTTTTTTAGATTTTATTTATTCATTTTTATTACAGAGAGAGGGGAGAGAGAGAGAAGGGGGAAGGAGCTGGAAGCATCAACTCCCATATGTGCCTTGACCAGGCAAGCCCAGGATTTTGAACCGGCAACCTCAGCATTCCAGGTCGACGCTTTATCCACTGCGCCACCACAGGTCAGGCATTACCCATTTTCTATATGTGCCAACAACAGTGTTTTAAAATAAGTTTAATGTTAAGGCTAAATGACTAGCTATATTTCACCATCTCATAAGGAGTATTATTTACTAATTTAAATTTGGCTTTTCTTATATAAACATGCACTTAAATGCTATACTACACACATACAATCATATATACATGCAGTAAAATATATTTAGTGACTTTAATTTATTTCTATTTAGTGAACAGTTATTTAGAGAACATCTACCATATATCAGGCATGGTGTTAGGGTATGGAAATTCAGAGGGAACAAATAGAGTCTTGGTCTCAAAGACCTTACTATTCAAATGGGTTTTATTACTATTTTATTGTGAGTATAAGAAAGTAATATTTGATCAAAATTCTTATAAATCTCTTTTGGAACTCACTGAGGTAAACAAAACGGATCATCTTAACCAGGGGTGCCCAAACTTTTTACACAGGGTGCCAGTTCACTGTCCCTCAGACCATTGGAGGGCCGGACTATAAAAAAAACTATGAACAAATCCCTATGCACATTGCACATATCTTATTTTAAAGTAAAAAAACAAAACGGGAACAAATATAACATTTAAAATAAAGAACAAGTAAATTTAAATCAACAAACTGACCAGTATTTCGATGGGAACTATGCTCCTCTCACTGACCACCAATAAAAGAGGTGCCCCTTCCGGAAGTGCGGTGGGGGCAGGATAAATGGCCTCAGGGGGCCGCATGTGGACCGCGGGGCCATAGTTTGGGGACCCCTGAACCTTCCTTAGCTGCCTTATCATTTTGTAACCTGATCTCTTTGCTAAAGCGCATAAAATGCTTAATTCATATCAAAAAGTTTGCCTGGCTTATTTTCTAGTCAGCTTAACTCTTGGCTCTAACTAAATGCTATCAAGACAGTCTCAAGCTGTTTTCCTCTTTAAAGTAAAATCAGTGAATATTGGATGTTTAACATCTACTTCACACTGCTAGGGGTTACTAACAGCTGCAAGAGGATACTTATCACTAGCTGTGGCTCTATATTTACAACTAAATTAACCTTGTTTGCTTTAGTCTACTCTTTCTTTTCTCTAATTAAGAAATTCAAAATGCATAAATATAATAAATGTTGAAAAACAGCACGTCTTCAGCCTTATATTCTTAGCCTTTAAACTTTTTACCATCTGCTCTTCACCAAGATCCCTATGCGCAGAACTCAACCTTTCTGAGGAATGTTCCACGTCAACACCAGTCACTCACTCTTTTCCTACCTGGCTCATCTCCGTCTTGCTACCAAGTACGCTCACTACCTATAGGTTACTGACCCTCATGTTTTCAATAAAACAGCAACTCTCACCTTGCACATATGTTGGACTGCAGTACTCAACTATAAGGTTCCCTGGGTATCTGCTAATTTCCAATGCAGTGCACCACATTCTGAAATTACTTCTGAGAATGAGGCAACAGTAAAAACAAAAAAGACAAACCAAAATCCCACAAAAACAAGACCAGTCAGAACTCAAATGTGCTTATGTACATTGTGAGGGAACAACTTACTAGGAATAACAATCAAACCCCAAGCCCAAACTAAGTAAATAAACCATGGTAACTTCTTACAATTTTAGATATACTCCTGTGGCTTTTAATCAGTTTCTCTGTCCTTGCCCCTCTGCTCCTCCTTCTGCTTTTCCTGTTTAAAGCAGATGGGCTCGTTTACCCCAAAGCAGTCATCGGTAGTGAATCTCCCTGATGCCTGCACACTGTGTGTTTTTTCAGCCCCTTGCTTCTTCATTAATCAGCTTTCTCAGTGGTGCTACTTCTCTACCTGCAACTTTCTTTAAATAATTGACTCCATGCCTTTTGCCCTATATGCACTCTCATCATAAATCAAATATGTATTGTTGTCTCATCTATCCCTTGGCTAATAAATGTAAGTACAAGATACAAAAAGGAAATATTAAGTGTTCGCAACAGAGCACTTGATCTCAAGTTTTTCATGGCAGAAATTTAAATGAAAGCTTCCAAACTCCATGCACTTATGCTTCACCTCCTTGACGATTGTAGCTTTGGAAGACTTAGGATGTGACTGGTACCTTTTAATTAAAAGTTTCTTTTCTTGCCACCCTCCCTACCCCCCAGAGCTAGTCAGTCACCAGCAGTTTTATGGACAATACTGCCCTCTGGTGGTTTGAAATTTTTAACTTGGCCAGTTTTCCCTGTAAGATATATTGCCATTTATATTTAAAAATTACTAAATTTTTAAGTTCCAACAGAATTTAAATATTTAAAATATTTTAATTTATTAGTGAATAAAATTTTAAGTGATGGCTATTAATTATTTTAGGCATATGAAAATAAGTTGACAGCATATCAAAGACTGGTTAAACTGTAAAATTGGAAAAGTACTCGAACATGCTTTATTCTATAAAAAGAAAACCTGAGTTACAGAGTAAATAATTTCCTCATAGATACAAAATGATGCAAATGCTACCTAATCAACCTAGGAGAATGTAAAAGCATCATTATTGGAGAAGATCCAACTGGTACTCTTTTTTGTGGTTTTCATCTTTAATTTTACTTTGAATGTTTCAACTCTGTGTATCTGTTGTGAAGAGGGGAGTAGAGAAATAGGAGAATTTAAGGTTACTAAGTTGTACATCTTCGAATTCAATTTTTTTTAAAAAATGCATCAATATAATAGTATTTCAATAAAATAAAAGTAAAACAAAACTTAACAGAGAGATACAAAGCCTCACACAGTGATAAGAATATAATTAGGAAAAAAAAGAGAATATAATTAGGTTTACAGTTATGTAATTAGAGCAAAGGTCCTGATAAAAATTATACAGTTGTCATTTTGGATTTTTACCAAACAGGTCATATTTAATGGCCACTGTCGGATGTTAAATTTAAGATGTCACTGTTAACCTGGATGTTTAGCTGTGCCTTTTCGTTTGTTACCCGATCATGCCCCCTTGTGACCAATAAAATGAGGTTAATTTTTGCCTGATAATAATATGTCTAGTTTTTGGCCATTAAAGCAATAGTTTTTATGTATGAGCATATATTCCTTATTCAAACTTTTCCTAAAACATATTATTAACTATGCTCATTTATTCAAAATGCACTCAAACCTAAAAAACAAATGCTCAGTTTTAAGAGTTAGTAAAAAAGACCTATATATATTTCCAGAGACTAATTCAAACAGAATAAACTTTTCTTTAGTTTCACTATCAGAGAGTATGCAAACACTGTAAATATATTTTTAAAATAAAATAAATATTGAGCATAAATTAGTGATAATTACTTGTGAACTTTGGCTGAATCAGTTCTTAAGCCACTTTTGATATTTGAACTTCCCCCATGAGTTTCAGAAACTTTTATTATTATCAAAACAGGTATGTAAGAAATGTTTTGATATTATTGTTGAAGATGAGTAAATGTATACACATCAAAACAAAACAAGTTTATCAAATACCCTGATTTACTGTATTAGATTCTACTTCCTTCGGAATCAGAGTCTCACTATTGTTAAGGGTTTGAGTTAATATTTCTCTGGGCAACCCCCTCATAATATTCCGTCCACGGAGCCCTGGATGAACTTGTATTGGAATTTACAAAGCAAGAGTGTGGGAGGCACGAAGCAAGGGGCAAACAGAATGTCTATTTACATTTTCTTCAAAAATGCTTAATATTTCAATATTTTAAACCTGACAAACTTCTAAGACATGATAAAATTATCAGTTATCTCAAAAGATAAAAAAATAAAATTCAGACACCATTAATATAACACCAATAAAATAAAGTTGAACATTTATGAATATAAAAATGCATCCTTAGTACTTTATCAATGGCTAGTAAGTACCATGCCAACAAATACAAATTATTCCTTGGAAACTATCAATATTTTGGTCATTTTTATTTGTTTTTTAAAATTAAATATATACATCATATATACTTCTTATAATTCTACTATTGAACTAAATATCAAAAATAAATATAAAAAGTAATAAAGATAAAATTGACCTTTTGAATGCTTCTTTTTATGCTTAAGTCTATGAATTCATGAGTAAATATTTATAAAATTATTAGTTAATGCAGTTATATGCAATATGCAAATAATTTAAAATAGTTTTAATTATTGATATAAAGTCATAATAATCTGCTATCTCTTACCCTGACACTTATAAACTATTCCACGTATTAAATAATTATATTAAAATGATTAAAGCTATCCAAAAACAACAAATGATTTAAAGAATATCCTGGCAAGTGGAATAGAAGAAAAGATGCTTTTGAACATTTCCTAAGTTCTGCATAATCATGGAAGATATATATCATTGCTTTCCTTTTCCAAAGTGTCGAGTTGTGAAGTGTTCATAGCTAATATTTATGGAATTGATGAATTGATATAAAGAGTTTATTGACTAAACATGCTATTTTAAAAAACACAAAGGAATAAGAACTTGAAGCAGATTCTCTTCAAAATTAACCTTTGCCAAAATGAACCAGCTTAGTAATAAAATACAGAATAATTTTCAGTGCACAATAGATAGGAGAATCAATAGCAAAGTAAGTCAGAGACAGGGAAAGTGAAAATAACATTTAAAAGTATAACAAATCATTTAATGTCATAACACAATTTTCTCATTTTCTTTTTGGAATTATTACCTTAGATATACTTGTATCTGTGTATTTTATTTCCACTCTTATTAAAATACAATTTGGTAAAAAAAATATTTTAAAGGAAAATTTATTTTTCACATCAAGCACAGAGTTATTTTTCAAAAAGCACTGATTACCCACCTAATTTTTTCCTTAACTTCTTTGATTTCATTTTCTGCGCTCTCTTCAGCATTTGCTGAGCAGTCGAAATTTCCTTAAAGCCCCTATTAAAAGATTAAATTCAAGAAATGCAAAATAAATATCAAGACTATATATATGGATATACATGTAACCACACATATCTGAATTATATTAAAACAAATTTAGATTTCCATTTCAGAATCTGTAATTTAAAAGATACATGGTTCTTAAAAACTAATAAAGAAAGGTATTCTTAAAATCTTGAAAAATATCTGCCTTGGACATTTAAAAGTGTTTCAATTCTCAAAGTCTTTCAATATTTTAGTGTAACGTAGACCACATACCATTCTTCTGAAATTTTTTCCTCTTTTTCAGACTTTTGCAAACTCTTTCCACTGGTCTTTGATTCAGGTGTCCAGGACAAAGTTCTATTTTCTGATCTGGCAATAGAGAAAACCACACAACTGAATCAACACAAGTATATCAGCACTTTTTAAAACTACAAGCTATTTATGTTGTCTCAAACTTGAAAATAAAACCCATTTAAGTTACAGAAAAGCTTTATCTTTAAAAGCAATAAATGTCTGCCGTTAATTTAAAATGTTTACATTTCAATTACTTGAATCATATTTCAATACTTTTGTCGAAAGAAATGCAGCACTGGAATTTTTATTCTAATCCTTATCTCAACCTACATGGCAGTATTTAAAAGTCTACTTGTTTACAACAGTTAATTACTTTATTTTACTGACACTTAAGTTTTGTAGTTGCCTAAATGAATCTACCTTACATATTTTTATTACACTGAAAAGTGCATAAATCATTATATTTTAACATTAAATGTTCTTCTATCTTCTAAACAAGTAAAGTGGCTCCTATTTTCATTATTTTCTTCCTTTTGTAAAGAATGTAATATTCTTCATAAGTATGTCATTCAAGTGTTGATCCTCTAAAAGAGCAATTTGGCTTACCTGCCATTAAACTGTGTGTGTTCCGATGAAAACAAATTTTCTTTCTCTTTACATAGCCATGCTTGAGCCGGATGACTTTGTATAGTAAATGAAGTATCATCATGGCTTAAGGTTCCAGAGGACTAATCAGAAAAAAAATGTACGTAAATATAAAATAAATTTAAAAATCCTAGTATTGATATTGCAATACTTTACATGCATAGAACAAGTAGCCTCCTAAGGGAAATATATAAATATTGAAAAGTATAATAAAATGAAATTTATGGAATACAGATAAATATCCTTTGTTGTAGTGATGAGGAATATGGTTTTTGGTGTATTTTGCATATACAAAATGATTAATTGCAAAGATCTTTAAAAATCGCAGGAAACAAAAACTTCAAAGATTATCAAATAAATAACAGATATTGCAGTCCATTGACCTCTGACTGAGAATCTTCAGCTGTTGCCCTCTTAATGCATATTTTTATATTTTTAAAGTGCTTTCAACTAGTAATTTTAGTCTACTGCCAAATATGCAGCTGAACTGTATCATTTTTTTTGCTACTGTGAAATAAAGTGTTGAAAGAAATCCAAAATAAAGAAAAAAATTAGGAGCAAATGAAAGAAAAGCTACATGAATAATTACATCTGGGGATGAGGAGGAAGTCTGAGGCTTCTAAAAGTAACCGTGTTTTTCAAGTCAATAAATTGTATTATTAATCATTGCAAAATAGCACAACCTTAAGAAATGAGCAAAGATCGAGCACTTAGAGGTTTCCACGACATGTTACCTTTGGCCAGGGCAGCTGGTTTGGGAGAAGCTGTGTTTGTGAAGGGAAGCAGGAGGAGTCTAAAGCTAGCCATTCTTTCTCTAAGGCAGCCTGCACAAATAATAACATTAACATACATAACTTAGTTTGCATAACTTTTAAAAAGTCTTTAAATTGTCTTATATTACTACAACAGTTGAGAAATCATATCAGAATTTATATTTATGGAAAAATTTGCTACTTGTTATTTTGAGATGTTATGCATCTGTTTAATGCAATCATTCTAAAAAATGGGATAAGCATTTTTTATCCCCAGTGGAATAAAGTGAGAACTCAAGTACTCAATCGCTCTAAAAATAAGAGGTGCAGATTGTTCAGTGTATTTAACTGTTTGATAACTATGACCTTGTGACAATTCTAGATGTAACTGAGTAAAATAATCTATTAGCTCTCTATAATGTGAATTATAATATGGTTCATTAAAGCTCATAATTGAAAATGTATTGTATTTTAACACATTAGCATCAATTTTTCTATAACCACTGTTAAGATAGCTTTTTCTTAATATTTTTCCAGAATTTCAGAAAAAGAATTTTATGGCAATATAAGAACTTGGTTCTTAATATTGTATTCTCTAATTTAAGTGTTTAAATGAAAAAGGTAAATTTAAATTTTGAAAAGATCCCATTTTAATCCCTTTACTCTTTATCTTAGAACACCTTTATTTTATTGATATAATTTATAAATTTATTTTACCTTCCTACAATAGGACTATACTACTTATGTTAGTTTGTAAAATTTAGGACATAATTATCCAAATTTTATTTGCTTGGGTGATCTAAAATGACTTAGAATAAACTGTGGTCTATAAAGCTTTTTGAATCTTTATGAAAAAAAGATGATTAGAATACCAATGAATTTGTTTCTTAAAAAGTTCTAAAATGATCAAACATATTTATGATTTAAAAACTAACATGAGGCCCCGGCCAGGTGGCTCAGTTGGTTAGAGTGTCATCCCTTTATGCCAAGTTTACCATCTTTGATCCTCCATCAGGGCACATACAAGAATCGACCAATGAATACATAAATAAGCAGATAACAAGTTAATGCCTCTCTCCCTCCCTTCTTCTCTCTGTCTCTAAAATCAATAAATACAAATGAAAAGAAAAAATAAACACTAGTATGATTATTTTCCATTCATGCAATTACAATGTTTCTCGACTATTGCTTGAAAGACTATTGGGAAGGCAAGATTACGACATCCTGACTACAGGTTAGCAGTGCAATGATAGACTTTTACTTACATAGCATTCAGCCTTAGGAAACCTAATCAAATTCATATTGAACATCTATGTGAATGGGACACCTCTACTTTGTTAGACAGGTACACTGCCCAATTCCCTCTAGGCAGAGATTATTAGCATACATACCAGTTACATACCAGTTATATTTGGTTTAAGAGTGCTATTGGATGTAAAAGTGCAAACAGATTTCAGGGCTCCGGTTTTTTCATTTTTTCTTTTGTGTGACAAAGAAAGAAAAATCCAGATCTATTTCGAGAAAGACCAAGGCCTATAGCATATAAATTATAATCATATTAGTATTCTCAGTCTGGTGAAAACTGCTAGTGAAGAGAGGATGTGAAGATGTGGAGACTATATTATAAAAGGCAACGTGCCAGAGATTCTGAGAAGATGAAGGAGCAGAAAGCACCAGGACCTGTCTCCCAGCCTAGCCAACAATCGCCATGGCAGACTCTGTCTGAAGCCACTATTTTGGAAGTCAGGAGTCTGTTGAAGGCTTTTGACTTCCAGGGGAAGACCTGGATGGTAAATTGAGGTTAATTTTGGTCAATTTCAGCTCTTTCTCCAGTAGCAGCTATCCATCTTCCACTCCTCAACCCTGAGGCAGGCAGCTGGCCATGTTTCTTGAGCAGCTAGCATACAGCCTGTAGGAGTCAGGACAGACAGTGAGGACTCTGCCCTCCAAAGGCCGGAATCTGAACTGTAATCCCTGACTGTTGCTTCTGACCACAGAGGTACAAAGAACCTTTGTTGTTGCACCTGCTCTATTATTGTAAACCACTGCCCTACCAGCTAAGTGATTTCCAGGGTTTTTTTGTTTTTCTGTTTGTTTATTTTTCAGAGACAGAGAGAGAGAGTCAGAGAGAGGGACAGATAGGGACAGACAAACAGGAACGGTAAGATGAGAAGCATCAATCATTAATTTTGCTTTGCGCATTGCAACACCTTGTTGTTCACTGATTGCTTTCTCATATGTGCCTTGACCACGGGCCTTCAGCAGACTGAGGAACTCCCTGCTCTAGCCAGCGACCTTGGGTCCAAGCTGGTGAGCTTTTGTTCAAACCAAATGAGCCCGCGCTCAAGCTGGTGACCTCGGGGTCTTGAACCTGGGTCATCCGCATCCCAGTCCGACGCTCTATCCTCTGCACCACTGCCTAGTCAGGATTTCCGGGGTTTTTAAAGGGTTAGTGTCCTTTTCCCTGCTCCTTCATTTTTCTCCTTTTCCACTTTTGGGAGCCAGATATTCAAGACTAGGATATTCATTAAAATTTTTCTAGAAGCATAAAGCATTAATAGAAAATATTAAAGAAACGAAGTAATTGAATAATCATAACCAAATGTTACCAAGATTAATGATTTATATGAGTTCAAGCTTATTAATATCAAGTATATTTGGCAGTACCTAGTTTGTTGAGGAAAAAAACCTCAAAATGTCAGGAGAAATTGGCCGATATTAAAAATATACCAGTTCTAAAAATGTATATTAATATATCATGCTGCTTACCACTGTATATTTATTCAAATGCCATTTATTCTTTAAGAATACATTCTGGCCTGACCTGCGGTGGCACAGTGGGTAAAAGCATCGACCTAGAACACTGAGGTTGCCGGTTTGAAACCCCGGGCTTTCTTGGTCAAGGCACATATGGAGTTGATGCTTTCTGCTCCTCCCTCCTTTCTCTCTCTGTCTCCTCTCTCTAAAATGAATAAATAAAATCTAAAAATAAATAAATAAAAAATAACCTTCTGTTCAGATATTTTTTATTTTATTTAAGATTTCTTTTCTATTGATTTGAGAGAGAAAGGAAGAGGAGAGAGAGAGAAGCATCAGCTCGTTTCATTTAGTTGGTCCATTTAGTTGTGTAATCATTGATAGCTTCTTGTGTGCACCCTGACCTGGGGTTGAACATGCAACCTCTGGCATGCCAAGTTGATGCTTTATCCACTGAGATACCCAGCCAGGGCTGGTTCAGACATTTTTTAACTTATAACTGAAGATCTAGAAAGATTTCTGATTGCTAGAATACTATTATCAAACTTATTTATATACTAAAATGAACTTGAATTTAGATAAATCTGCAACTGTATGTTCACAACTGAGCATTTGATGACATATATGTATATTTGGCTTTTGATCAGAGAAGAAATCATTATTCTACAATTCAACTTTGCTAGAATATAAAGCTATCAGAAAGAGGAGCTATAAGTAATACACATTTATTTGTATATTAATATGCAAAAATTTCCATGCCATTCAGGGTAATCCTTTTATTTGACACATGACACTAGGATCAGGCTTGTCCTAAGTGATAGGTCAGTTAGCATAGAACAAGTCCTACAAATTCTAAAAGCTATCACTTGATTTTTTTCATATTCCATTCACAACCCCCTATCCTGCCCCAATGATTGACTCGTGCTATCCCCCCCAAAATTATTTCTAATACTTCTTGATAACTTTTGTAGTACCTCAGAATTCTTACAGTATGGAAACTTAGTTCATTCTGAATCCTAAATTTCACTTTTCTAAATCCTCTTCTTCATCATCACTGGTAAAGTAGAGTTGCTCATATTGTTGGAGATGACTGTTACGTATTCCATGGATGCCTCTTTTCACTACTTCAGATGTCACTTTTCTTTCTCATTTTCTTTTGCCTACACTTTAAGTTCTTTCTGTTTATTTTGCATCAATGTACTATAATATGTAATACTTGGCAAAGTTAATTTGAGATAGAGATCAAACATAAACTCCAGAGAGGAAAGTTGCCTGGCTTAAGGCATGTTGCTTCCTTCTAAAACATTATTCCTGAGCACTTACAGAATTTGACTTTGGTCTGAGACAAAAAAATAAATAAAATAAATAAATAAATAAATGAATAAATAAATAAATCCAAATTTGACTGTTGTGGTTTGGGTTTTCTGTATTATTTATTAGCTTTCCTCATCTTCTCTGAGTTAAGGGACTCATAAGAAGATTGCTTGTTTAAATTTAAAGACGACTTTATTGGTTCTTTATATGTTAGCTTCTAAAGAGCATATGTAAAAGAGAAAAATCAACTCTGTTAAATTAAGTCACAACTAAAAGTATCAACTAAAACTTACTTTACAACTTAAACAGCTCAAAATAAAAGTGCCAGCGTAGATCACTATGCCACAACAGACCTAACACTGTTATTTTTTTTCAGATATTTATTATGTTGTTTTATTTTTATATGTATATATTTTTTTATGACAAAGTGGCAGAAATTCCCCACAAGGGAAATTAAGACCTAGGCTCATTAAAACTTGAGCTAAAATAATACTTTTAAAAGGTGATATTTTGTGGACTCAGGGACCAAGAAAATGTCTTATGCATCACCATGTCAGAGGCTCATAAGGAGGGTGTGTAACTGATGCTTAATGCTGGGAGACAATTCTCCGTGGATAGCCCACATTTCTGCATAGTTTGTGACAGCTTTTTAGTTTTTTCCATACTATCTTTTTAAGTATCTTTGTATACAGCTAACAGACTGGGGAAAAAAGAGGCAGTATTTCACCTTATCTTAGAGGGCCTTTTCTTAGTGTTACCTAGTGTCATGGGTATGGGGCACACTGACTCCACTCATGGGGTCTGGACTCAGTTCACAGTCAAGGAAGGAGGTGAAGTTGCCTTCACCTCCTCTTGGGTGGGGACCTTTAGGCCAGTTCAAGTACCGCTGTTTCGCTGCTATAACCAAATGTAGAATAGAAATTGACCTGTTACATGTTTCACTTTTTATCCCATATGTGCCAGAGGAGATTATCTGAATTGGAAAAAAAGTGCAGGTAGAGAAGTGATAGTGTGATAAACTGTTGTGATTGATAGAACCACCAGTGGTCAGGATTTCGTGTGAGGACCTCTGTCCCCTGATGTCCAAAGCTTTCA
Source organism: Saccopteryx bilineata (assembly GCF_036850765.1). Lineage (NCBI taxonomy): Eukaryota > Metazoa > Chordata > Mammalia > Chiroptera > Emballonuridae > Saccopteryx > Saccopteryx bilineata. The sequence goes on from NC_089491.1 coordinate 129,402,348, forward strand.
CTATATTGATGATATTCTATTGGTTGCATGTAAATTATATCTCAACTTAAAAAAAATCCTTAGTTTCAATGGTCCTGATTGTGGTGCGTATTTTCATACACATCTGCTTCAGGGGCTGGCTGATAGATCTGAACAAAATTCTGGGGCCTGCATTCTGAGACCTGTTTATCAAGTAGTTTCTTAGGGCTTGCCTATGTGGGAAAATGAACAGTGCTCAATCACTTTAGTAATCAAGGAAAAACACATATTTGTCTCTTCAACCCTTTGTCACAAAAAAAGGAGGCCCAACATTATATCAGAGCTTTTAAATAATGGAGATAATATGATACAAGTCTCTGTGACTGATGATTTGGCCAGTTGGAACCTCTGGCCTTCACCTTGAGGCATCCTTATGGTTTTAAATTTGAGGTCATTCTGACACAGATGCCAGGTATATTTCTATTGGAAATTAGCTATTACCTTCCTACTGGACTGTTTTAGAAACTAAATGACTGGCCCACGGAGGTCTAGTGACTGTCTGGCCTGATAGTCCCAGTTTGGAGTGGAACAACTCAGATTTAATCACTAATAAAGTATGAAGGTCCCCAAAGCAACGCTTGTCTGGCTCCAGTGTCATCTGGCTGTACATGAAAACGTGAAAGATACACATCTCAGGGGAACTGCACCTCCACTTCAGGACCTGATCTAAAGTTGCTGGCTTGGAGGGACATCAGTTCTCTCTGGTTCCCCTGAATGCTGGGGCCTAGATCAGAAATGATTTGGTGAAGCTGAACCTTGCGCTGTAGCTAATGGCCTCACAGTTTGATCGGCCATGTGGAAAACTACAGACTTGTTGACTAAAGACACTCTGTTTTGGGCCCTCACACCAGGGAACCAAATCACAACTGCTTGTGGATGTCCACAGTGAGATGACTAGATGAGATGACTAGAATCATATCACTAATTGGGCCTGATTCTCTTTCTGATGTGAGGCTACCAGTGCATGCCATACTCATGACTCCTGCAAAAAGTACCTATCTGTTTTATGGTGGAGGCTCTACTCCATGGATCTTTGCCTCTATCTGCTCTTGGAAAATTGGCTTCATACATTAAGCCATCAATACCTTACCATTGTTTATTGTATACCTTTTCAGGTTATCCATTAGCTGACTCTGGCCATACAACTGTGGCCCATGAAACTTGCCTACATACCATAACTTTTTAGTTTTCTGGACCATTGGAATCTGACAGTTATGTGTATTTTATCACAGAAGTTACTCAATGAGCTAATAGTATGACTCTAACATTCTCACTTCCTTTAGTCCACAAAAGTTAATAAAGTAGTTTGATCAGTTAACTGAGGATCAGAAAGGGATCAACCATTACAGTTACTTCTTAAGTAGTGATTAGAAAAGAATGCATGGGCATTAATACAGACCTATTTTGACAACTCAGGATTCTATCCTGTTCATTCCTGTGCAAGATGCACATTTATTTTTACCAACAGCAAGTTCAGACCAGCATGATTGATGCATTCTTATGATGAGGCCTGGCCAAAGGGGCCTTAGGCTAAGTTTTATGGTTACATTTTATAAAAATGCACTTGTTTCTCTTCTTTCTCTACCCTTCCAGATAAAAGGTCTAGGTGTGAGTAGAGAATAACTAGAAAATAAGGTGATATTATAGCTAAATGAAGAGTAACACTCTAATGCTGAGGAAATGGATGGAGAACGGCCTCTCCATCAAAGAATACTTCAGGTTCTGAGAGGTATAGGGAAGAGAGAGCCAGCAATGATTTTCTATTTTTCAGAACCTCCCTAAAGCCTTTAACATCCACAAGAAAAAAATGACTGTAGGGCTCTCCTAAACTGCTGCAAGCACCTTCAATTTAACTCATTGCTGGGTCTGCCCTCCCTTTCCGGGAGGCTGAGGAATGCAATTAGGTAGTCATTTCCCTTAAGTTCACTGGGAAGTCTATCATGACAACAGGGGACAGCCTGACAGCAGGAACAGAGTGAAAATCCTGCAATTCCCATGTAATAACCTCTATATGTTTTCTCACCCTCATTCTCAGTCATCCCAAGGACTGGACACATGTCACCTGGAAGGTGTCCTGCTCATAAATTTAATGTTTAAGGAAACAATGCTATAGCCTTGGAAAGTATTAAAGTCATGCGCAGTTCACTAGCCAGGGTTGTTTTAGATGGCAGAACTGCATTGAAAATTTCCCCCAAGAGCCAAGAAGTCTGCAATATCAAATACTTCCAGCTGTCCCTGGATTAAAGCCTCAAGTCTAGTGGAAAGGTACATACAGAAACTTAAAGGTAAAACTGCCTTGACTGTTAATAAAAACCTTAATTAAATGCATCAAGAGGATAACCTAATGGTTTTAGTCCTAGCTTCTGCGAGGTTACTCAGAGTGGCTACTGGAGTGCATAATTATAGGCAAATTTGCCATGTAGAAAAAAGGGTTAGATATGGCTGGGAAACAGTTTTCCACTGGTCTCTAACATTTATGTATGATTTATGGCACCATTTGTTCTGGACTACCTTTTCCTTTTTGTGTGTGTGTGTGACAGAGACAGAGAGAAACATTAAGAGGGAGAGATAGGGACAGACAGGAAGAGAGAAAGATGAGAAGCATCAATTTTTTTGTTGCTGCTCCTTAGTTGTTCATTGATTGTTTTGTCATATGTGCCTTGACAGGTGGGTGGGGGAAGCTACAGCTGACCAAGTGACCCCTTGCTCAAGCCAGTGACCTTGGGCTCCAGCTGGTGAGCCTTGCTCAAACCAGATGAGCCTATGCTCAAGCCGGCAACCTCAGGGTCTCAAAACTGGGTCCTCTATGTCCCAGTTCAACACTCTATCCACTGCGCCACCGCCTGGTCAGGCTGGACTACCTTTTCAAAGATGTTAATATAGCTAACAAACTTGAAAGATGGAGATAGTCTTTTAGTGTTTCCATCTGGCGTAGAAGTCAAAATTTGTTGTTTGATATAATAAAGATAATGACATCCTCTGGAGCATCAGATGGGCAAGTTAGCTAGCAGCCTTTTATAAAACACGGGGTTTCCTAGGCTCAGGATTTCCAGGGGAGAAATTCTTCAGATTCCTTCCTGTAGAACTTGGGGGCCAAGGGGAATGAATATGGATATGAACATGAAACTCCGACTGCCTCACATGATGACAAGTAATGAATGTCTCCTATCTTCCGCTAGCATACATGAATGTGTGGCAGCTTAATTTGTTTGATTCCATGCAGGATAAAAACCTCACAGTTCTTGGCACTTAAAACTATGCTTAATAAACCTAAAACCAATTGACTCCTCATTATTAGTATCTCCCTTGTTAACCACTTGTTAAATACAATCACATTTCAGAGAGGCAACAAACCAATACAAAGACTTCATGGCAGACTGAGACAAACTTTTGATCCTGACTTGTTTATTAAGACAATTTTATATTTTTTAGCAATTATAATTCACTGCAAATATCAAAATATGTTTCTGACATCCCTAAACTTCAGTCCATGTTATATCTGTTTATGTATATATTTATCACATGCCCAAATATGGTGTCTATCACATTGTAAGCATTCAGTATTTTTGTTGACTGAAAGGGAAAAAAATGTTTGAATAGATGTTATAAGACTACATTGTGATAAGTTTTAAAGAAAATAGAAATATGAACTTAAACCAAAGACAACTATTTTTATTATCTAAATAAGTGATAAAAAAATAGTCCTGGTTAGATAAGTCTTATACTTTTAAACAGGAAAGTTAAATAGAGAAAGAAAAAGTACAGAGACATTCTGATAATTTAATATTGTTATCTGAAGTTATAAGGTACTTTTTAAATAAAGTGGTAGCAATAGAAAAGGAGTAAAAAAAAATTGTTGAAGGGAGGCAAAACAACAATACCTTCCTAATTGGTATTTGGCTTTTAAATTCTTAGCTACCCTAAATTATAATTACTGCATTACAAATAAAGTCATCCATTTAAAACAAAAACTTGCCTGACTGGCGGTGGCGCAGTAGATAGAGCATTGGACTGGGATGCGGAGGACCCAGGTTCGAGACTCTGAGGTTGCCAGCTTGAGCGCAGGCTCATCTGGCTTGAGCAAAACAAAAAGCTCACCAGCTTGGACCCAAGGTCGCTGGCTCGAGCAAGGGGTTACTTGGTCTGCTGAAGGCCCACGGTCAAGAAACATATGAGAAAGCAATCAATGAACAACTAAGGTGTCAAAACGAAAAACTGATGATTGATGCTTCTCATCTCTCTCCATTCCTGTCTGTCTGTCCCTGTCTATCCCTCTCTCTGACTCTATCTCTGTCCCTGTATAAAAAAAATAAAATAGAACAAAAACTTAATTTCCTTACTCAACACCGTATAAATATGCCTATATGGTCAATTAATATTTGACTGGCCTGACCTGTGGTGGCACAGTGGATAAAGCGTCAACCTGGAAATGCTGAGGTCGCCAGTTCAAAAACCTGGGGTTGCCTGGTCAAGGCACATACGGGAGTTGATGCTTCTTGCTCCTCCCCCCTTCTCTCTCTCTGTCTTTCTCTCCTCTCCCTCTCTCTCTCCTTTCTAAAAAAATGAATAAATTAAAAATAAAATAAAATATTTGACAAAGGAGGGAATAACACACAAAGACAGTCAATTCAATAAATGGTGTTGTGGCCTGACCAGGCGGTGGTGCAGTGGATAGAGCATCGGACTGGGACATGGAGGACCCAGGTTTGAAACCCCTAGGTCACTGGCTTGAGCGCAGGCTCATCTGGCATGAGCAAGGCTCAACAGCTTGAGCCCAAGGTCGCTGGCTTGAGTAAGGGGTCACTCAGTCTGCTGTAGCCCCCTGGTCAAGGGACATATGAAAAAGCAATCTATGAACAACTAAGGTGCCACAACAAAGAATTGGTGCTTCTCATCCCTCTCCCTTCCTGTCTGTCTGTCCCTATCTGTCCCTCTCTCTGACTCTGTATCTGTCACAAAAAAAGAAAAAAATAAATAAATGATGTTGTGAAAACTGGACAGATACTTCAAAAAAAAAATAAGACTAGACCACCTTCTTACACCATATACAAGAAACACAAAATGGATCAAAGACTTAAATGTAAGACTGAATACCAAACACCCTAGAAGAAAACACTGGAAGTAGAATCTCAAACAAATCTCTTAGTAAAATTTTTTCTGATCTATCTATTCAGTCAAGGGAAACAAAAGAAAACAATAAACAAATGGGACTATATCAAACAAAAGTTTTGCTCAGCAGAGAAAACCATCAACAAAATAGAAAAACAACCCACTTAATGGGAAAATATACTCCCCAAGGATATATTAAATAAGGGGTTAATATACAAAGTTTATAAAGAACTACAACTCAATACCTACCATAAAAACAAATAATCCAATTAAAATGGGCTAAGAACTTGAATAGATACTTCTCCAAAGAGGACATACAGATAGCCAATAGACAAATGAAAAGATGTTGAACATCACTAATCATCAGAAAAATGCAAATTAAAACCACAATGAAATATTGCCTCACACTGGTCAGAACAACTATCATCAATATATCAACAAATAAATGTTGCAATTGTTGGCAAGGATATGGAGAAAAGGAAACTGTCATGTACTGTTGGACGTGCAGATTGGTAGTGCCACTGTGAAAAAGAAGCTGGAGGATTCTCAAAAAATTAAAAATGGAATTGCTTTATGACCAAGGGATTCCACTTCTGGGGATATATCCAAAGAAACCCAAAACACAATTTCAAAAAAATATATGTACCCCAATGTTCATGGCAGCATTATTTACTGTAGCTAAGCTATGGAAGCAACTCAAGTGCCATCAGTAGACATGTGGATAGAAAAACAGTGATACATACAAGGGGTCCTTGGGTTACGACACAATTCCGTTCCTACCACAGTGACATAACCCAAATTTTGTGTAAATAGAAACATATCCTAGCCTAAGTCACTTACTATTCTATGCTAACACAGTTGTAAAATCAAAATCTAGGGTAGTCAACCTTTTTATGCCTACCGCCCACTTTTGTATCTCTGTTAGTAGTAAAATTGTCTAACCACCCACCGGTTCCACAGTAATGGTGATTTATAAAGTAGGGAAAACCCTACCACAGGAAAACCCTCCCAGTTTCTGTAGGATGATGTGGCAGCATGTGCGCATGCACAGATGATGACATAACACAGTAGAGCAGCCCACGGCCATGCCAGTCGGGATGTGGACAGTACAGAGGAAAGTTCAGTGTGTTCTGTGGCTCGCTAAATTCTAATCCGTGACCAAAGTGCAATGTGAATATCGGCGCGTTTATAATGAAGCGCCACCACATAGGAATAACATTACTCGGTGGGATAAGCAGTTGAAGGAAATCGGCAGTTTGGTGGAAAAACCTCGTTCTGATAGGCCATCAGTCAGTGATGAGTCTGTAGAGGCTGTACGGGATAGCTACCTAAGGAGCTCTAAAAAATCTGTGCGTGAGCCCACATCAAACTGCACTAAATAGGTATGAAAATGGGCGAGTTTTCCTTTTATTTGGTGCAGATTTCACATTTCTATCGTCTTTTGTTGCTTTCCTGTGACCGGTCAAAAGTGCACCATAACTATGCCTGACCTGTGGTGGCGCAGTGGATAAAGCGTCGACCTGAAAATGCTGAGGTCGTCGGTTCGAAACCCTGGGCTTGCCTGGTCAAGGCACATATGGGAGTTGATGCTTCCTGCTCCTTCCCCCTTCTCTCGCTTTCTCTCTCTCCCCCTCTCCTCTCTAATAGGAATAAATTTAAAAATTTTTTTTTAAAAAGTGCACCATGACTTTACAGACACACTGTAGAAACAGAAAACACGTTTCAACCAAATGTATAAAGCGAACATAAACTTGATAAGAAAATCTGAAGAAAGTTTTATAAGAGAAAATTTACAGGCCCATTTTTTCTTGAATATAAATGTAAACATTGCAACAAAATTAGCAAATCAAATTAGAGATATATAAAAGAATATATTATAGCTAAGTTTGTTTATTCTGGAATACAGGGTTTAATGTTTGAAAAATCAATGTTATATGCATAAAAAGTATTTAATAAAATCCAAATCATATATAAAATCTTCATGATCATGATCTTCATATTAAATTTTTGGAAAGGTAAGAAGATGCTAAGGAAGGTAACTTCCTTATTCAAACAGAATTTCTACAAGAACCAATATTAATAAACTCTTTACTCTTTGGTGGTATATTGAAAGATTTCACCTTGAGATGAGGAGCTAGAAAAAAATGTCTGCTCATATTCAACATTTTACCAAAGGTAGTAGTCAGGAAAATAAGGCAAGAAAAATAAACATAAAGCATAAGAATTGAAATAAAAAAATAAAACTGCCATTCTGAGATGATGATTGTGTATTCAGAATATTCTAAAGGCTTAAGAAATAAACACCTAAAATTAATAAGTGATTTTAACAAATCATCAAATGCAAAAATACAAAATTAGAAAAAGAAATAAATATAATAGCAGAAAACATAAAGCACCAAGAAGAAGCCCTAAACAAAAATGTACAAGACCACTACAGAGCATTGTGGACAAAAATCTTAAGTGACTTAAATAAATGGTGAATATTCTGTGTTCATAAATTTTAAAACGTAATATTCTAAAAATATATAAGGTCTCCCAAGTTAATTTATAGATTAAATGAAATCTCAGACAAAATCCTAATTATTATTTTCAAATTGATAGGATGATGCTAAAAAATTTGTACAGAAACAGAAAGGATCAACAGAGCAGTAGTGGTTCTTTCTCTAAGAGAAAGAACAAAGTTGGAGGTCTTACAAGAATAAATATCAAAACTTATTATAAATTATACAGTAATTAAAGTAATGATGTAAAGATAAGCAATATAACAATGAAAAAAATTAAGAGAATCCACATACACAGTTACCTGAGTTTAAATAAAGCTTCAACTGCAATCTATTATGAAAAGTATGGTCTGGCTTTAAGTCAATGAGATAATCAAATGTGTGGATATAGGGTGGGGACATTTAGAACCCTTCCTCATATTACTCACAAAAATTACTTCCAGATGCAACATAGGCTTAAATTCTGAAAGTTTAAATCATAAACTTTTGAAAATATAATCTAGGTGTAGACAAAACTTTCTTGTATGTTACAACAATTAAAAACATTTGTTTTTTATTTAAAATTAGAAGCATTCTGTTAATCAAAATGAACCATAAAGAGAATAAAAAAGTAAGCCTTAAAATTTAGAGAGATTATTTGCAAGGGAAAATATAGGAGAATTCAGAACATATAAAGGACTTCTATAAATCAATAAGGAAAAAGGTGTACAACCTGACTGAAAAATACACAAACAATCAGGTCACAAAAGTGGATATCTAAACAGCTAGTAAGCATATGAAAAGGTATCTAACATTATTAGTTATGAGAAAAATTCAAATTAAAACAATAAAATATCAAAACTAACCTATTAGAATAGGAAAAAAGAGATGAAAATACAAAGTATGGGAGAGGTTAGAGCTGCTCTAAAACTCTCATATTCTGCTTATACAGCTGTAAATTAATACAATCATTTTGGAAAACTGTTGAGCACTATCTACTACACATAGGTAAATATTATGATCCAGAAATTCTATTCCGAAAGGAAATGTGAATATATATATCAAAACACTTAGACAAAAATGTTCATAGCATCTTTAGTCATAATAGGTAATACTAGAAATAATTCAACAGTAAATAATCTATCAATAGTCAAGCAGACTTTTAAAAAGTGGTATATTCAAATAATGGATAAAAAAGTAGCATATTCAAATGAGTAGCATTTATACCGCTGTACTCAACCACATAGATAAATCTTAGACATAATATCATGTGAAAGAAAAGTAAACACTATATGATTCACTCATTGAAAGTTCAAAAATAGGCAAAACTAATCTATGATAATGGAGGTATGGATAATACAGAGGTAAGAGGAAGTCTTCTGGGGATGCTCATATGTTCTATATCTTAATCTGAATGGATTTTGTATGTGTGTGTATGTGTGTGTGAGTGTTAACTAGAGAAGAGAGAACAGAATGAGCAAAACTAAGGAATTAAAAGGCAAGTGTTCTATAAGTAAATGTATGCTGAATTTGTTTAAAGCATCTGGAAGCACAGTCTGTATAGCTTACTACATTTTTATGGAATACATAAATAACAATTTAAGGAGGGTTTTCTCATTTTTTCTAGGCAACAAATAATTATTATTATTATTTTAAATTTTTAATTGAATTTATTGGGGTGACATTGGTTAATATTAGAATTATTAAAGGTTGTTGAACAGGGCATATATAAGATTATAGTTACATTTAATGAAGAATAACTGACCAATGTATATCTAGGTGAAAAGTACCCAGGAGCTATTATAAATATTCAATGATCATGTTTACACATTGTACAAGCTTATAGGGTAAAAAAATATGTTAGAGAATTGGAAAAATTCTTTTTCAAATGTTATTTGAAAAATCTGTAACTGTTCAGAGGATGAAACCTTAGAAACTGGTTTAGTTCCAAAACAGAATACTAAAAATATTGTAAGATCAATATTTATATGTTACAGTTTGCACTTACTTCATCAAATGTAAAATCTTCTAAATCTATTTCTTCATATTCTCCTTCAGATTCTTCATTCTTAATAGCCTCTAGAGCTGTTGTCAGTTTCTTCCGCAAAAGAAAGCCCTTCCAAACTGCCTAAACAAAAATTTAAAGCATGTTATACAAGGTTATAGATCAAACTCCAAACCAGATTCTCTGTATTATCCCATTAGGATGATAAAACATCTCAGACCTTAGTTTAATGGCTCAGTAATCTGTTTTTTGAACTTTATGTGACACTTAAAACTGCAAGATAAATTAAACTACTGCATGTGTCTAAAGTTTTGAATCTCAGGAGATTTTCCTTGTGGTCAGCAGAAAAGAATCTTTAAAACTCCCTCAACTGCACATGTAGGTCAATCAATCAATTATCTGATAATTCCTCCAGGACCCATTCTAAACTAAGAAGAAAGAGATACAAAAGAAAACCAATTTTACTAATTTTCAAATGATTACGTATAAAATAAACTAACACACATTTAGGACATTTTTACCATACATAAACGGCCATATTAGAGAAACAGTATGTTGGCCCAGAACAATGAATTAATTTCAATTTTGAATAAATTAAGCACAAAATAATAGAATTAAAAACATTCAGATTATTCGATAACCTTCAAGTAGGGCAAATCTTCCTAGCTATAAACCTAAGAACATTGCAGCTTTTTGTTAAAAATGAATATCTTTATATACTACTAGGGAGTAAGCACCAGTATATATTAAGAATAAAAGACAAGGTAGAAAAATTGAGATGTTATTGTTCCTTCCTATTTAAACTACCTTTTAATAGGTAAATACATGTGACCATTTACCTATGAAAGACTGTATATAAATATTAATAAACACATACACTATTAAATATATAGACTATATAAACATATACTTTAATTTATATGTATATGCGGTTTCTAATATTTAAAAATTAAAAGTATATATTATAAAATTAGCTACAAAAATATTAAGTAAAGAAGCTGAAAATAGAGTGGAAGTTATAGCAATATATGCCAGATTTCTCTGATTATACCTTGCTAAGATTTGATTTTGGAACTGTGCACATGCTTAAGATAACTGATAAACAAATAAATATGAAATAAATCCTAAAAATATAAAAATGTTTTATGAGGTGTGAATTAGCACACTGAAGTTATTTAAAGTCACTTCAAAATAGATTTATTTAACTATATCCCTAGTGATATACAGTGGTCCCTCGTCTATCACAGAGGTTAGGTTCCAGAACCCACCACGACAGGTGAAAATCCACAAAGTAGTGACCTTATATTATTTTATTATTTATATATATTTTAAGGCTTTATAAACCCTCTCCACATTTTTATAAATCTTTCCCACACTCTTATAAACACTTCTTATACTCTTAAACACTTTCTATACTCTTAAACCTATGTTATTTTAACAACATATAAAATTCTATATGGGGCCTGACCTGTGGTGGCGCAGTGGATAAAGCGTCGACCTGGAAATGCTGAGGTCACCGGTTTGAAACCCTGGGCTTGCCTGGTCAAGGCACATATGGGAGTTGATGCTTCCAGCTCCTCCCCCTTCTCTCTCTCTCTCTTTCTCCTCTCTCTCTCTCCCTCTGTCTCTCCCTCGCCTCTCTAAAATGAATAAATAAAAAATTAAAAAAACTAAAATTTATTAAAAAAAATAAAAATAAAAATAAAATTCTATATGGGTACTCATCACTGAATATACTACAACTTGAATGATGATGTTTTAGTTAATATTTTTTATATTGTTTTCAATGTTTTGGGCTATAAAATGCTTATTTTATTGCAAAAATAATTAAAATAAATAATATAGAAAAATCTATATACTGAAAAATCCCATGATATAGTGAAAAATTTGTGATACAAAATTAGATATATACAATTTAAAAATCCACAATACAGTGAGACCACAAAAAGTGAACTGTGATATGGCAAGGGATGACTATATATTCAAAAGATACATTTATTATAACAGACATAAATATATTTTCAGTAAAAATAATGTTAATCATATATTGATATTGCTATTCTGAAATATATATATATTGAGAAGTGGAATATACAAACAGACACTGGATACACCATAGACAACAGAAGTTACCCACAACCTCTGCAGCAGCCAGCCTAAGAAGCCAGCCTTAGGTTTCTACAACAACCTCTACAGCAATTAGCCAAGAATGGTCAAGATTTGGTCAATGACTGATATTGAAAAATAATTGCCAGTATTTAGGTTAGTAATGTACTGCAGTTACATTTAAAATAATAGATCTTATAGATATTTATATTGATATATTTATAAAAGGAATGATAAGATACCTGAGATTTTTTCAAATAATCTAGTGATGAAGAGGGAGAAATGAGTTGGTTATAGAAGACTTGGTTACAGTGTAGAAAAAGATTAAGTACAAACATAGGGAAAAGGAATAAAGGAAATTGTCTAATCTAGGCATTCAATGACAAATATTGATTCATAGTGGCTCACAATGGATTCAAGCCACTCATCAGGGATAGAACCTCTACAAAGCTCCAGAATATAATACATAACAGGCATTTTTCTGGTATGAGATATGCAGATATATTCCTTGAATCTGCATCAAGAATTCATGTCCCAGGCATCTCTATTTAGTTTATGGGAAATAATGGTAATATAAACACTTAATAAGTAATATTCAAATTCTTTTTATTATTTATTTCATTCAAAGCTTCAATATTTTTCTATGTGGTCCATCTATGATTGATTCATCTTCCTTTCATATATTCAAATCAATTCCCTGATTAGACAAGTCTATCTGTGTAAGACATATGCTACCTTTTCTTCTCCCAACTACTATCAATTCCTGCCCTAGAACATACTATACACTTGTTCCTTAATAAAGTCCTTCACACACCTCTATGTTCCTCCTATATTTTCTCTCTTTCATTTTTTTTAGCTAGAGAGATGGAGAGAGATGAAGAGAGGGACAGATAGGGACAGACAGACAAGGAGAGAGATGAGAAGCATCAGTTCTTCATTGCGGCACCTTAGTTGTTCATTGATTGCTTTCTCATATGTGCTTTGACTGGGTGGAAAGGACTCCAGCTGAGCCAGTGACCCCTAGCTCAAGCCAGAGACCTTACGTTCAATTCAGCGACCTTGAGTTTCAAGCCAGCAACCCTGCTCAAGCTGGCAACCCCAGGGTTTCAAACCTGGGACCTCTGCATCCCAGGACGACTCTCTATCCACTGCACCACTGCCTGGTCAGGCCCTCATATTTTCTTAATATTCTTATTCTTATTGTAGTTTAGTTGCATTATAACTTCTTAGTATTCAGTAACATAAAAACCTAAATGTTCTTTCTTTTCCACTGTCCTTCATAACCGAAATTCCATTCTCTTACACATTTACATTGAACATTATTTATTTCTCAACATGTACCTTACATCCTTTATATTAGGATAAGCTAAGTGCTGTAACAAAAATATCCAAAAATTTGGCCCTGGCCGGTTGGCTCAGCGGTAGAGCGTCGGCCTGGCGTGCGGGGGACCCGGGTTCGATTCCCGGCCAGGGCACATAGGAGAAGCGCCTATTTGCTTCTCCACCCCCGCCCCCCCTCCTTCCTCTCTGTCTCTCTCTTCCCCTCCCGCAGCCAAGGCTCCATTGGAGCAAAAGATGGCCCGGGCGCTGGGGATGGCTCCTTGGCCTCTGCCCCAGGCGCTAGAGTGGCTCTGGTCGCAGCAGAGCGACGCCCCGGAGGGTCAGAGCATCGCCCCCTGGTGGGTGTGCCGGGTGGATCCCGGTCGGGCGCATGCGGGAGTCTGACTGTCTCTCCCCGTTTCCAGCTTCAGAAAAATACAAAAAATAAAAAAAAATAAAAAAAAAGCTAAGTGTCTCACTAGAGTTTAAAAAAAAAAAAATATCCAAAAATTTTTAATAACTCAGAAAAACTACCTTATTTCTTGACCACGTAACAAACATTGAAAGAGTAAACAAAACAATAGGGCAGTGCTTTAATATAGAGTGAGTGATTGAGTTTCCCTGGCTTCGCAGACTGCAGTCTCAATAGACAGGTTCCTTGAATGCGTCATTGTCTTCATTTCAACCAAAGAGAGAGGGGAAAGAATATGGAGGAATGTCTGTGGGAGGTTTATGAACCAGACATGGAAGTGGTGCACATATCTTTCACCCACATTCTACTGACTAGAACTAAAGAAAAGGGCCATGTTATATTGCAAGGCAAGCTTGCTCTATGCTAAGAAGAAGAGGAGAATGTGAGTTTTGGTTACCCAAGAGTAGTCTTCACCACATCATTCATGATGAAATCTTCATTTTGCTCTAAAGCCCAGGATGTTTCAACTACATCATGCTTTGCCCTCAGGATGATTAGATAACCTAAAATTCATATTTCAAGGTGAATGTTTTTAAAAACTAGGTGATTCTACTCAAGAGAAGAGAAAATAAAGTTGATTAACCTTATTGATTTAAGTATCCTGATGTACAATAAGAGACTTGTTTTAAATTGCAAAGGCTAAATTACGGTTACTGTACTTTTGTTATAGATAGAAATAAGCTCAAAATGCTGAAAAGAACATTCAACAGAGGTATCAGCCACTGAACTAAACTGTTCCACAAGTAGTCAACTTCTCTTTATTGAATGAAATTAAGCAAAAGTTTAATATCCATTTATCACTGATGTTAAAAAATGTGTTGCTCACTGACTGATGACAGAGTTTGGACTGCATAACATATTCATTACTCATATAGCCAAATAATATTTTGAGATAATAACAGGTTTCTTTCTTTTCCTCATATTTTTCCTTAATCCATTTTCCTCTCCCCACTCCCACCACTATTCAGGCATCAGAAATAGCTGTGTCTATGATTTGCATTGCCTTTTAAAGTATACTCCGAACAAATGAAGTCAACTGAAATACTGAGTGTATTAATTAGAATCATAGCAAAGATATTACTCTTGAAAACTCACTTCAATAAATAGAAAAGTCAGAAACTTAATTTTAAGGCTATTCTTTAAGGCCATTCTTCCAGTCGCTTATGCAAATACCTTGGAGGCATCCCAGAATCCTCTTTCTCTCATATACCACACCTCCATGGACTGATAGTATCAGCTCTACCTTCAAAGTATATAAATAAACATACCCATAAGATAAATCAACATATATTCTAAAATGTGAATATATGTCTTACTACTTCTACTGAAACACTACAGTTCATGCCGCCATTCTCTCTTCCCTGGACTTCTGCAATAGCCTCTTAATTGATTTTGCTGCTCCTACTCCTGCCTTCCTTCTGTATAATCTCAACATAAAGAAATTTGATGATGTAGTCCACTGCTCAGATTCCTGTAATGGCTTCCCATGTTGTTCAGAATAAAAGCCAAAGTCTTTAAATGACTTATGATTTATAAGGCCTATTTTTCTCCCCTTCTTCAGTCTCTTGCCATATTGGCTTCTTGCTGCACTTTGAACACCTAAATTAATGCACTGGAACATGATACTCCTTCGCCTGGAATACGCTGTTCCCAGAAATGCAACGGCTTTCTCTCTTACTGCAATGTCACCTTTTCTAGTCTTCCATGTACATCTTATCTAAAATAATAAAATTTCCCTTGATACTCATAACTGACCTTTCCTGCTTCATTTTTCCAGTAATACTTATTACTACCTATCATACTTATTAAACTCATATCTTAACAAAATGTAAGCTAGTAAGATTTTTGTGCCAAAAAATATTTGCTGATTAAATGAATAAAGTGAAACACTAAATTTTTGTTTAGTTATGGTCATTCAATTCATGTGAAACACCATAAATTTCCACAGACCTTATTTTATGGATTTATTTCATTTCTGTCTGCCTTTCCCAACAGGATATAAACTCAATGAGGGCTAAAATGTTGTGTTTTTTTCATAGTTATGTTTCCTGAGCCTCGAAGAGTGCTTGATAAGTAGTAGATTCTAAAAACTATTTGATGAGTATTAATAAATAAAAGGATGAATGTGATCAGGTCAAACTTGATTTTGAAATCTAGATTTTGTGAGATTGAGTCAAGTTATTCACTATTTGTGGCGGGGTGCTGTCAAGCCAGTAGCCGACATCGTGGCCATTCACATGCTGGTTCACATTGGATTCGGACAGTCGGTAAAGAAACAACGGAGCCAAAAACTGGTGGGCCATCATCTTTAATCCTAGCTTGCACCTGGTGGGCAAGTAAAAACACACATTGGGCTCTAAAACCCACTCATTCAGTGCTCACAAAGCCACTGACTCATCCGAGTTTCCTAGAATCAAAGGTTTTTAGCTCACCAGACTTATTCACCTCTGTTCCCCATCTCCTTCCTTCTCCCTGCACAAACTCTGCATAAACTGATCTCTCACTCAGCACTCCACCACCTTGGCTGCTTCTCCTAGTCTCCTCCACGTGGCCTTTCTCTGCTCTCCTCTCTAATGCTAATCTCAGGAACCGAGAGAGCAAGCTCCCAGTCTGCCCCCATTTTATAGTGTAGAAATCAAAACCTTTAATCCAATATACAAATAAAGAAGTCTCTGATACAAAATCACTTACCTGAGGCATAATGGGATTCCTCATGAGAGTGCACCACCCTACATCAAAAAGGGTGGGAAAGGCTTAGTCTTAAAACTAAGCCTTAGCTATAAGAATCCTTCCTGCTTACAGCCTGTCCCCCTACATCCAATGCAAACTATAAGCGAGCAAATATATATATCATTATTTACAAACTTATTTGACCAATAGGTATCTCTGTTGGTTAGAGCTTCTTCCCAATAAACCAAGGTTACAGGTTCAATCCACAGTCAGAGCACATACAAGAATCAACCAATGAATGAAACAACAAATTAAAGTCTCTTTCTCTCTCTCTCAAATCAATCAATAAATAAAAAAAATAAAGTGTACTTGAAGGACTTTGACAATTATTTCAGTAGATTTTTAAAATGCTTCACTCTGGCCAGTTAGCTCAGTTGGTTAATGTCATCTTTGTACTCCAAGGTTTCAGATTCAAACTTTAGTCAAGGCACATACAAGAAGCAATCAATGAACGCATAAATAAGTGAAATAGCAAATCGATGTTTCTCTCTCTCCCTTCCTCTCTCTCTCAAATCAATTAATCAATAAAATTTAAAATGCTTCTAAAAATAGCTAAAGTTTAGGCCAAGTGAATTTTGTCTGGCTATTCAAATGTTAGCATATGGGACAGATGACACATATGAGCAGAAGCTTTAAATATGATTGTGAAGTTCAGGCTGGCTCTCAGTCATGAGAACAGTACTTCCAAATTACAAACAACTCCTTCAGCCTAGATACCAAGCAGAGGCACAGCCAACTTGCAGCCTACATGTCACATGAGTCAGAAATAAATCCAGTATTTGGAAAGCACTAAGATTTGAGTGTCTCCTGTTATACAGAATAAACCAGTGAAAGATAAATAATACATCTCGTCTATTTCACCAAAAGATTAAAACTAACCTGAATAACAATAGCAGCCTTTTCCCTCTGTTCTTGGATATTCACCATATTTTCTCTTTTTTCTTTCCTTAAAACAGTTTGATTTTTGATGCAGGAATTCTGCTGGGCTCTCAGGAGTCCTGCAGCAGCAGTAGGCAGTTTTGCAGAGAAATGCATCTGTCTACGCACAGCGAATCCACGCCAGTGTGCCTGGATTACCGTAGCTGCCGTGCTACTGTGAGGAGAAAAGAAAACATTCCTTACTTCCTAGAAATACACAGTTGTAGATAAGAGGTTCTTATAAGCTGTATTTGTAAACCTGGAATACATTAAATATTATTTCAAAATAAGGCATCATCTTTTGTTTATAGTCATAGAAGTAAAGATAGTATGGAAGCTTTCAAATCTGAAGGACAGAAATAGGGCAGTAATTTAGAGAGGGATGTGAGTACAAGGGATTTTTAACTGTTTTAAGAAGGGAGATATTGACTAGATTTTGCATGACACTGAGGAGGAGGATCCAGTAGAGAGAAGGTAAAGTGACGATATAGGAGAGAGGGAACAAATGCAGAAGCCAGTGCTGAGTTGGCAAGAGAGGAGGAGATCCTGTTCACAGTGGAGAGATTAAAGAGGAAGAAGGGCCTCCCCTTCCTGAAAGAGGAAGACACATCATGTCTTTACTAGCTTTACTTTCCTCCCTGCCAAAAACAAATACTTAAACCATACTCTTACAAAGCCCAGTAATTAATTCTAACATTTTCCAAGCCTACACATTTGTCAATTTCAGGCATTAGATCAACCCATGCCCTACTTTTTCCAGATCCCACTAGGCTGCCCAGAAACATTAGCACAATTTGAATAACAAGGTACATTGATTAAAAGTGGATTCTCCATGTGCTTAATTACTTAACTTTCCCTAAATGAATGTGCTTCCTTTCCTACACAGATTATTTCAGGAATGTTATCAGAATAGTTTAGTGCAAGTGCTAACTCTTGTTTTACTCTCTCTTGAAATCCCTCAGTTTAGTATGAAAGTCATATGACAGACAGGTGATTCCTGCATAATCTCCTTCTCCAGTACTCCCTTGAAACAGTTTTCAATAAATGTAATAATTGCCAAACCAAATGATATTTTCTTCTTCCTTGTAAAAAAAAAAGTTAAAGACAAAGTAAATTTAAGTTATAAACTCTGCCAGACATGACTAGATTTTTTTTTCTCATAATTGTTTATTTGTGGAAAATTAGAAAGAAATGATA
This sequence comes from Saccopteryx bilineata, assembly GCF_036850765.1. Lineage (NCBI taxonomy): Eukaryota > Metazoa > Chordata > Mammalia > Chiroptera > Emballonuridae > Saccopteryx > Saccopteryx bilineata. The sequence continues at coordinate 129,420,703 of NC_089491.1, forward strand.
TAAATATCTTCTCCTGTTCTTTGGCATTATTATTATTAGTTGTTATCATCCATACCACCACCACCTCTACCACCGTCATTATCACCATCATTTCATCTAAAGCCTCTAAGAAGCCTTCTATTTATTCTGCTATGGATAGATAATTCAAGTTAATGGATATAACTGTTGGGCCTAAAATAAACTATTTATACTCCTAGTACTTGAAAAAAAATAATCCTTGATAAAGAGCAAACCACAGGCCCAAAATGGTGTCACTAGTCCTAAAAGCCCATGATACCAATCCCAGATTTAATATCTGATCTAACTGCACATTTAACTTTTCCAGAAATATAACCTAATCAACCCATCTGGATTTTCTGGTCAAGCACCCATAAAGTAAACTGTCACGTCTGCCCTCTCCAACCCCACATGAAGAAGAGACAATCTGCATAATAACAATCCTTCCTGTCCTTTTACCCCAAAGAAAAGATGTACAGGCTCACAAATAGTTCTTCTTTTCTTTTCTTAATAGCTCCTTCGTCCACCCTCCTTCTTATAAAAACCTTTCATTTTATACAACCCCTACCAATTGATTCCTGAATCACTTAATAAAGCCAAACAGATCTTCAAATTTACTGGGTTGAATTTATTTTTTAACATCATCATCTAACAAATCATTTCTTTCTCCCAGAGTGAACAGAAGTTTGTAAATTTTTCTTTAATTCAACCTGAACCATCAATTCATTTCTTCATCTTTTGAATAAAAATGAATTAGAATTTTAAAGCTCTATATATTATAGAAACTTTAAATGATAAAAGAATCTGAAAAAATAATTGCAATGTATGACTAGTGAACAATGAAGTTTTTTTTTTTTTTTTAATTTTTCTGAAGCTGGAAACGGGGAGAGACAAACAGACTCCCGCATGCGCCCGACCGGGATCCACCCGGCACGCCCACCAGGGGGCGATGCTCTGCCCCTTTGGGGCGTCGCTCTGTTGTGACCAGAGCCACTCTAGCGCCTGGGGCAGAGGCCAAGAAGCCATCCCCAGCGCCCGGGCCATCCTTGCTCCAATGGAGCCTCGCTGTGGGAGGGGAAGAGAGAGACAGAGAGGAAGGAGACGGGGAGGGGTGGAGAAGCAGATGGGTGCCTCTCCTGTGTGCCTTGGCCAGGAATCAAACCCGGGATCCCTGCACGCCAGGCCGACGCTCTACCACTGAGCCAACCGGCCAGGGCCAACAATGAAGACTTTTAAGATAACACATTTAACCTGAGACAGCATCTCATATTTTATATTTCTCACCAGATACGTACAATTTTACTGACTGTAATTATGAATTTCTTCCACAGCTGGCCAGTCATTGAGTGTGTGGATGCCTCAGCCCAATATTATCAAAATTTCTCAAGGGAGGAAAATTTAGATGAGGGATATTTTCTTCAGTGATACTAACACTAGGTAGGACAGCTTTCACTATATTGAAAGCAGTGAAGACAGGTAAAGAAGGTTACTTTTGAGCTGCCTGAACATGGTGCTCTCTATGTTGAGAAAAACAACTCCTATTATTACTACATCATCATCACCATCATCATCATCATCATCATCATCACCACCATCATTTTCCTTTTTAGCAAAAATCATCATAATAAAAATGTACTTTGCCTGACCAGGCGGTGGCACAGTGGATAGAGCATTGGACTGGGATGTGGAGGACCCAGGCTCAAGACCCTGAGGTCGCCAGCTTGAGCGCGGGCTCATCTGGTTTGAGCAAAAGCCCACCAGCTTGAATCCAAAATCACTGGCTCCAGCAAGGGGTTATCGATCTGTTGAAGGCCCGTGGTCAAGGCATATATGAGAAAGCAATCAATGAACAGCTAAGGTGTTGCAACGTGCAACGAAAAACTAATGATTGATGCTTCTCATCTCTCTCTGTTCCTGTCTGTCTGTCCCTGTCTATCCCTCTCTCTGACTCACTGTCTCTGTAAATAAATAAATAAATAAATAAATAAATAAATAAATAAATAAATAAAATAAAAAAAATGTACTTAGCATAAGTACATGTAAACAACTGACGGTGTGTCTTCCTGAGTCACTCAATGACAAGGTTCAGCAAGTAGGTATATATTTTCTTTTCCCTTTATTCTTTAGCTCTTTGGTCTCTCAGTGTTTTCTTCATCCTTCCTTATTTTTATCATTTGGCTATTTTATTTATCCTGGATTAAGAATTTCTAAACGTTGTCTATGTGTGTTTGGAGGTAATGGGGTTCCGGACATGTCTGGATGGCATAAAAAATTTAATAGTGCAAAAGCTTTTCTTTAATATGAACTTTTCTCCTTTCTTTCCTTTTGATTTAAACTGGCATCATCCAGCACCCTGACTCACCTGCCTCCTTCTCCCTTGTATTCCACTCCCTTAATCATTAAGCTCTCAGTACAGTGAGGTTCTGGTCCACACCAAATAACCTTAACAAACAAAAGCTCAGGTCTATTGACTAGAGACAGAGTTTCCATCAGACTAGAGATAATATCTAGGCCTCAGCTGTGTTTCAGCTTCAGGCCCAGAAAAGCCATGGCTGACATCAGGAACAGAAGGACTAATCAACTACACCCTAGTGCCAGCTAATCAGTAGAGTCCATGACCCCAACCATGACCCTAACTCCGTTAGCACATGATTAATAATTTTCCCCCTATATAACCCATTCCCAGAAGCCATAGGGGAGCCAAGTCTTTGAGCATTAGCTTACTTGTGTCTCTAGGCACAGTTCACTTCCTAAAAATAAACTTTTCTTTGCTGCAAACTCCTGTTCCTGTGTTACTGGGCTTTGATGTGCTCAGGCAAATGGACTCCTTTAGTCTGGTAACAAAAATAATTTTCCTCTCATCTTCTAAGTTCTGCTAGCTGGGTTAATAATCAAATTTAACTGGAGAAAATGTCCAAGTTGATTACAATGCCTATTTGGTGGAGACTTAAGATATGAAAGAGGCACTGGGCAGTTGAGGCTTCTATGCTATTCTGGAGCAAAGGAAAAAGGGAGGGGTTTGTGGTTTAGGACTTCAAAGGTCAGGATGGCAATTTACAAAGAAATGAAAAGCAAATGTTTGGCAAATAAATGTTTGCTGGGCCATCTTTAACAATGAGGCAAAGGGAGGACTTTGAACAAATGAGCCTTCTTAGCTCCTCTGTGACACATTAGATTATATCAAACTAGTTATCTGAGATGATATCTCCCTTCCTAGAGAAGGTTCTTTAACTAAATTCTTTTAAGGAGGTATATGGGGGAGGGCCAAAGGTTCTTTCTGAGTCTTTTGTTCCATAATAACCAACTTAAAATTAATACCCTAAAAGGAATAATTTGGGGTGGCAAAACTTTGGTCTCCTTCACATGCTACTCCAAAATTTGGTACATTGGCATGTTAAATATTTTAATTTGAATAATTTTAGGAAAGGCATGTTCAAGAAAGATTTTTTGACCTTCCCGAGATGCAGGTCATAAAATCCTCATGGGAGAGTTGCTCTCCCAATACTCAGAGAAAAGAAGCATTCTTATCCCAACATGTAGGACAAGAGGGATATGAATGAACAACCCTTGCTAAATTCCCATTTAGTATCCTTAGCTCTTACCCTTTATTATATCATATTATTCTAAAACTTTTGGTTCTTCATCAAACCTAATATAAAAATGCTACAGTTTAACTCTTTCTTTGGGTCTTCATCTTTTTTTATATGCAAGTTCCTGTGTAGTGTAAAGTTATATTAAATAAATTTGTACGCATTTCTTTCATTAATCTATCTTTTGTTACAGGGACCCCAACTAAAAACCTACAAGGGTAGAAGAAAAAACATTTTTCCTCTTTAGAGAAAAAGTAATCAATTAAGAGAAAATATAAATTAGAAAATGTTAAAGATCTCTTCAGTAAAATTTTAAAAAATATTAGGCAATACATGTTAATTTCACCATATCAAACTTTTTAATATAGCTCCCAGAAAAGAAATTACCATTTACAGTTCAGCCTAGTTATTATAGGAATAGCTGAATTTGGCCATTTTTAATTTTGTTGGTTTGACATTGAGGCCAAAAGTGAAAAGAACAGAAAAAGCTGACACGACAAAGTAAAAACCAATCTTTGCAAGTTCAAAAAAAAAGAAAAATTTTTTAAGCCAACCATTTTTCTCTTTAAAGTTTTTACTAGAGGGGGTTTATGTGATTAATCTGAAAGAATGCTGCCCAACCTTAAAGAGTTGTTATGCCAAAAATATTCTAGCACATGGGCCCTGGCTGGTTGGCCTGGTGGTAGAGTGTAGGCCTGGTGTGTGGATGTCCTGGGTTCAATTCTCAGTCAGGGTACACAGAGAAGCACTCATCTGCTTCTCCACCTCTCCCCCTTTTGCTTCTCTCTCTCTCTCTCTCTCTCTCTCTCTCTCTCTCTCCCTAGCATTCACGGCTGGTTTGAAGTGAGTTGGCCCAGGGCACTGAGGGTGGCTCCATGGCCTCAACCTCAGGCACTAAGAAGAGCTCAGATACTGAGCAACTGAGTGGCACCCCAGATGGGCAGAGGATCACCCTCTAGTGGGTTTTCCAGATGGATCCAGTCCAGATGCATGCAGGAGTATGCCTCTACCTCCCCTCCTCTCACTGAATAAAAAGAAGAAAGAAAGAAAGAAAGAAAGAAAGAAAGAAAGAAAGAAAGAAAGAAAGAAAGAAAGAAAGAAAGAAAGAGAGGGGGGGAAGAAAGATAGAAAGAAAAAGAAAGATGAAAGAAAGAAAGAAAGAAGAAAGAAAGAAAGAAAAAGAAAGAAAGAAAGAAAGAGACTACAGCATATGTATTAAAATACATAGATGCTTACCAAATGTTTACTGGATCAATAAGCAAATAATAGCACATGAAAAGGTATATTTTTAAATATTAAATCATCTGATTATTTAGAAGGTATTCTTTATATTACTTTTAGAATAATGTAGTATTTAATTTTTTTTAAATTACAATTTACATTCAATAATATTTTGTATTAATTTCAGGTATACAGCATAGTGGTTAGACAGTCGTAGTTTTGTACCAATTTCAGGTATACAGCATAGTGGTTAGACAGTCATAGTTTTTACAAAGTGTTCCCCTTGATATTTCCAACACCCACCTGGTACTGTAAATAGGGATTAGAGTATTATTGACTATATTTCCTGTGCTGTACTTTATATGCCCATCACCACTCTGTAACTATCAACTTGTTCTTCTCAATCCCCGCACCTTTATCACCCAGTGCCTCAACATTCCTTCCTTCTAGCAACTACCAGTCAGTTCTCTGTTTCTCTTTTGTTTGCTCCTTTATATTGTTCTTTAGATTCCACAAATAAGTAAAATTATGTGATATTTCAATAAAATAATGTAGCATGTTATTTCTCCTTAAAATTTTAATTAGAGATAAGGCAGAAAAATAATTTTACATTTACTCATTTTAAATGAACGAGTCAATTAAATCAAAACCTGCCATAATTCAATCAAATTAATCTTGATTTTAATTAATAATATGTTCATATCATAAGAACATAATTAAGAGGATTGATATAAAATATAATGATATAAGTCCTTTACTAATTTATTGGATAACACTAAGATTATCTATAAGAAAACACAAATATACAACTGTAAATAAAAAAATGATCTATAAGTCTTACATTTTTTCATAATGTTCGATATCTGGGTGATTCCATGGCTGGTGCTGTGTCATTACTGTTTCCATGAATGGGATTCTTTTGATGGGGAGATCAATTGTCTTGCTTTCATCTCTCTTCTGGACTACTTTTTCCCCCTGATTTCTTTCTTCTGTATCTTCACATAAGGAGTTGGATAATAGGGAATGACTAGAACCAGAGTCCAGCCATTTTTCAAAAATATCTGCTGATTCCAGTTTATGTCTGTTTGAGTGAAGAGTTCTACTTTGCAGTATGCTGTCACTGTCTATAGGAGCGACATGGTTTTCCTGGGCTTCTGATTCACCTCTTATGGTGATACTTACATCCCCACGTTCATGTGCATGTCGGTATTCATTACTAAGTGTCATTAATTTCTTAAAATAATGGCAGAGATTTTCTGCAGCATCAACGGTGAATATATTTCTGAACAAATAATAAAAACAATTAATAAGATTATATCAGCAAATATTAAAACTTGTAAACGTTCAGAAATTTTCCATGTGCCTGACATGAACATTAAACTTTTCTATAACATTCATTAAAACTTATTTCTGGTTGTTTAGATAAAAATTAATATAATTTCTAATAAAATTTGAAAGTATTTGTTTAGTTAATATAGATATGTTAATCCAGACAGAATGTCTAGAAGTTTTAGAATCATTTTTATTCAAGGTATTTTTGGTACAAATGAATGAGAAAATCCAGGCTTTTACTACCATAAACATAAGAAATCATGGCTGCCTAAATTTGGAGAAGTTATTTATGAAACAGAGTTAAAAGTATTTTCTATATTGACACTTGCCATGAAAAATATTTGTATTGGACTTTTAAACAAAGAACTTATACTATGGGAAAGTTTATATTCCCATTTTTCTCTGGAAAAAGAATCCATTCCAAAGAAAATTCAAATATTTTAAGACATAACTGGTTGCAAGTCTTTGGAACAATTGTTGGGTTTCTATATTATTGAGGTTATAGCTTGTATAATTAATCAAACTTTTGGTGTGCCGGATTTGGGCTCTCAGTAGCAAATGTAAAGAACTTGGTACTTAAACGAGCCTTATTCTTGGCTACATTTTATTTATCTTCCTTTATTTCTGTTTTATTACTTTTAATTTTACTTATTTCAAATATATATTTTCTGACTGTATTTAATATATAGCCACAAACTGCCTTAAACTTATTTTGAAACAATGTAGGATATAAATAAATATATATAAAAATTTTATTCATATGATACAAAATGAAAGTTACATTTCCTAAGATATAGGTAATTAGACACTCCCTATGTTCACAAAGTTATTATTAGATGTTAGCATTGCCTCTTCTGATCTATTTTTGATATTTGGTATTTCATTAATTTTGTCAGCTGACAATGCAGAAAGGTTCAATTCAAATCAGAATATCAAATGTTGCGGAGGACCCAGGTTCGATTCCCGGCCAGGGCACATAGGCGAAGCGCCCATTTGCTTCTCCACCCCTCCGCCGCGCTTTCCTCTCTGTCTTTCTCTTCCCCTCCCGCAGCCAAGGCTCCATTGGAGCAAAGATGGCCCCGGCGCTGGGGATGGCTCTGTGGCCTCTGCCTCAGGCGCTAGAGTGGCTCTGGTCGTAACATGGCGACGCCCAGGATGGGCAGAGCATCGCCCCCTGGTGGGCAGAGCTTCGCCCCTGGTGGGCGTGCCGGGTGGATCCCGGTCGGGCGCATGTGGGAGTCTGTCTGACTGTCTCTCCCTGTTTCCAGCTTCAGAAAAATGAAAAAAAAAAAAAAAAAAAAAAGAATATCAAATGTTTGTGTCAAGGTGTTAAACTTACCACCATTTATGATCATAATTATTCAAAAAAATTTGAAAAATCTAAATTTCAACATGAGAGATGACAAGGGTCACCTTTACATAAAAAAAAACAACAACTATACACTATCCTACATATACAAGAAGATATAACTTTAGATTTGTACAAAGGTAAATCTAAATAAACTAAGTATAAATATTTGTTAAAAGTAAACTATCAATCTATAAAAATTGGGATTTTTAAAGCTGTGAAGTTTGTTTTTAATATGAATAAACAATTTTAAACATATTTAAAAAGAAACCATATAGATGAGCATGAAACTATAAACAGCAATATTTTAAGAATATAATTTAATAATTAAGACATTTGAAACACATTATTGTTCCAATTATAATGGAGTATCACTGTAAGTGAAATATAAAACCTTTTTCATTTTTGTGTTTTCTGGAGCAATGCAAATTAGAAAAATGTTATAGAAAAATCAATGCAATTCATTCATAATAATGTATTCAAAATTTGAGATGAGAATGGGAAGTTTTCTCTCTTTGATGTTTGATTAGTCCTTTATTCTCAGCTTCTGTCTCCTGAATATGTACACATGTGGACTGCTCTCCTCCACTATGCTCCCATTATATCTTAATAATAAATATGAAATATATGTAAGATACCTTATATATAAACATTATCTGTATTATAAAACTTGCCTTGTTTCATTGCAACCATTTAACTCATTTTCTCTTATGTTAATCTGATATTGTGTTTTGTCTACAATAATTATTGAATACATTTATGATTCATTAATTGAATGACTGAATCTTGTCTGGAAATTACTCTCATGCTTTAGTTTATCTAAAATTTTAACTTTTAAATTAATTTCAAAATAGATATTGATGTATTTCAAACAATAAAAAGATGATACCAGATTTTTTAAAGAAAGAATATCCCTAAAATACATTGTTCTAACCCAGCTGTACTAATCAGAGTACCCTTTAATTTTATGTATAAAATTCATTGTATCTTTTAATTGTGACAAGGTGAAGATAACAGTCTTACCCTTTTCCAGTAATATATTTTTCAACTAGTAGATTGAATTCTCTAATCTGGGACTGACAAAGTACCAAGAAACGTCCCAGTTCTGGTTGATAGTATTCTTCAATGTGGCTTTCTGAATAAAAGCTCAGCATTTCACCATTGAGGATTCGTAGAGCAGGTAACATTTTAAGCAAAGAATGCCTATTAAAACAGAAAAACTTGAAAAAAACAGTTTATATCTAAAATAACCATATGCTTATTACTCAAACAATATATGCACAAAGTATATCTCAGAAAGTGTCACTGCTCTGTTTAGAAATTGATACTGTTAAATTTGTTCTAAAATGTTATGGTTTCATGTTACATACAAAATAAGTTTTAGAGTTCATTATATTGTATTTAACTATTTTCTCCTAAAGCACAAATGAGAAATTCAAGCAGTTGACAAAGGGCTAGGAATAAATAAAATTTTGCACTATAAGAATAATAATATCAGAAACTCTTTTAAAAAGAAGATAATGAAAATAATCTTACTAAAAGTTGCTATTTTTTAAAGAAACTGAAGTGAGTTTTGACTGTTTCTTTTAGTGAAATATACTGAGTAGGGCTAACACAAGAGGGATGAGGATTACCCTGTTGTTTATTATCTAAAAAATCCAACATTATGTTATTTGTTCCAAATTGCTAAGGATTACAATAAAAACATCTTCAAGTTATGAGCATAAGTCTGTATCAATTAAAAAAACAAACAAACTAATGCTGTGGAAAATCTGGTCAGACAGCAAGAACTGTCCAGCAAGGACAACTACTTAAAAGTACTACCAAAGCCTTTCACAAGGAGAGTATAGGCCTCTTTTCACAAGGCTATTACTGGTGATCACATGGGCAAAATGGATATCTTGAATAAAAAACACCTTAATTAAAAACTAACTATAGCCTGACCAGGCGGTGGCGCAGTGGATAGAGCGTCGGACTGGGGTGCGGAAGTACCCAGGTTCGAGACTCCGAGGTCACGCGCGGGCTCATCTGGCTTGAGCAAAGAGCTCACCAGCTTGGACCCAAGGTCGCTGGCTCCAGCAAGGGGTTACTCGGTCTGCTGAAGGCCCACGGTCAAGGCACATGTGAGAAAGCAATCAATGAACAACTAAGAAGTCGCAACGCACAACGAGAAACTGATGATTGATGCTTCTCATCTCTCTCTGTTCCTGTCTGTCTGTCCCTGTCTATCTCTGCCTCTGTTAAAAAAAAAAAAAAAAAAAAAAAAAAAAAAAAAAAAAAAAAACTAACTATAGATTCAAAACAATAATAATCAAAATACCAACAAGATATTTGGAAGATATTAATAAACAGATTCTAAAGTTTACATGAAGAAGCAAATGACTGCAAATAATTAACTTAATATTGAAGGAAAAGAACAAAATTAATAGACTAACACTACCTGACTTCAATATTTACTATCAAGCTATAGTAAACAAGAAAGCATGGTAGTATTGGGAAAAGAATAGATACAGAGATCAATGAAACAAAATAGAGGGCCCAGAAATAGCCGTATGTAGTATGAATACAGTTAACTAATCTTTGACAAAGATGAAAATGCATATGATGGAAAAAAGATAAATGATCCTGGAACAGCTGGACAACCACATGCAAAAGAGAGAGAGGGAGAGAGAGAGAATGTAAACACAGGTCTTAAACTCTTCACAAAAATTAACAAAAAATATCACAAACCTAAAAGTAAAATGTAAAATACCTAGAAGATAAAATAGGAAAAAGTCTAGATGACTTTAGATATCGTAATAACTTTTTAGATACAACCAAAGACACAGTTCATGAGAGAAATAATTAATAAGCCAAACTTCATTAAAATTCAATATTTCCTCTGAGAAAGACACTGTTAAAAGAATATGATAAGCCATCTTCTGTAGTTAGTTTGGCTATGTGACTAGTTACAGCTAATAGAATATGAGAGCACTGACCACTACCACTTTCTCTTTTCTTTTTTTCTCTTCCTTCTCTTTTCTTTCTTCTTTTCTTCTTTCTTTCTCTTTTGTTTTTTTTCTTTCTTTCTTTCTTTCATTCTTTCCTTCTCTCTCTCTTTCTCTCTTTCCCTCCTTCTTTCTTTCTTTCATTCATTCTTTCCTTCTCTCTCTCTCTTTCTCTTTCCCTCTTTCTTTCTTTCTTTCTTTCTTTCATTCATTCTTTCCTTCTCTCTTTCTCTTTCTCTCTCTTTCTTTCTTTCTCTCTCTCTCTTCCTCTTTCTTTCTTTCTTTCTTTCTTTCTTTCTTTCTTTCTTTCTTTCTTTCTCTTTCTTTCTTCTTTCTTTCTTTTGCCTGAGAGAGAAGCATCAACTCGTACTTGTGGCACTTTAGTTGTTCATTGATTGCTTCTCATGCATACATGGATGGAGGGGACCCCTTGCTCAAGCCAGTAACCTTGGGCTTAAGGAAGCAACCTTGGGCTCTAAGCCAGTGACCTTTGAGCTCAAGCCAGCAACCAGGAATCATGTCAATGATCCCACACTCAAGCCAGCAACCCCATGCTTAGACTAATGAGCTTGAACTCAATCCGGATAAATCTGCACTCAAGCTGGCGACCTTGAGATTTTGAATCTGGGACCTCAGCATCCCAGGCTGATGCTCTATCCACTGTGCCCCCACTGGTCAAGCACTGCCACTTTTGAGGGCAGTGTGATTAAATGTCAGCTGTGCTTTCCCTGTGGTCTTGTTCCCTCTCATCCACCACAATCTACTACTTAAAATAGTATTTTACATTGAAATTACATGACACAGAGTTTCAAAGTGGAAAAAGCATGAGTTTCTGAGTATCCTTAGATTAGTCTAGCTGAACTTCCATCAGATATAATGTAAACAAAAATAAACTCCTATCATAAGCCAAATAGATTTTTGTTTGTTGTATTGCATAACCTAATGAATACATCCTATGAGGAAGGAGCCATTATTATACCCATTTTATAGATTAAAAACCTCAGAGATAGCAAGATTAAGTAACTTGGGCAAGACAGACAGCGATGGGTGAACCAGAGACACACCTAAACAGTTTACTTAAAAAGTTTATACATGTATCTAATATGGTATATAGTCCCTCTCCATGACAACAGGATAAAGGAGATTTTCTATTCTAGCATACAGGACATTAGCAATCTGGTAGTAATTCATCATGTGACACAATACAGCACTGTGTTTAAATTCCAGGCTTCAGAACTCAGAACCCTTCCCTGACACTTATAAGTGCACATATCACAAGGTATCTAAGCTTCAGTAAACGATTCTGTAAAATGGGGATGATAATTACAGAACTCAACTCACAGTCGCTGAAAAGTAAAGTAATGTGCATAGGTGTTTAGCTCACTCTCTGACATACTGCTTACGTGTTAGTATTAATATTTGATTTCTCATACCTTTCCCAAATGGCCCGCTTCTTTACACCCGAGTAGACTGGCCTTCTAACAGAGCCTGACCTCACGTTTCACACTCCTTCCTTTCTCCGATGTTTCTTACTTCAGAAGTGCTTTTTCTTTTCTTTTAACTTAATTTTAAATCTTACCAGAGAGATCTAATTCCTAGTTAGCCCCTATAGGAAAGGCCGTTTTTTCTAGTTGCACTAAATTAAGGTGATATTTCCAAATTTCTAAAGCATATTTATGCTTATAATAATTATCAGTATTAGGTACTAAAATCGAAGAGTTAAGAGCACAGACTCTGGAACCACACTGCATGGGTTTCCAGCTCTTCAATTGTCACTTGTGTGAACTTAGGCAAGTTATTTAGCTTTTCTGTGACTCGTTTTCCTTAATTATAACATATTAGTTAATTATTTAATTAGGCATACTATAAGAATTAAATGAGAACTGCGCTGGCACAAAGTAGATGTGGTATAAATGTTTTTTGCTATTACTAGTTTTCTTGGTTATAATTTTTTGCTATTCCTAACACAATTATAAATATTTCTTGAAATCTTAGGTTACATTGACTTCTTTTATAATGTCCAGCATAGTAGGACACAGATTCCATATAAAATACTTGGAGATTGAGAACCCATATGTAGTCTGGTTACCCTAGAAATAGAAAATGGTAGCAGTTGTTTATAAAACATATGGGCATTATCCTATTCAATTATCATAACCACCCACTAAGACAGGTACTATCACTATCGTCATTTTACCCGTGAGACATAGAAAAGTTACTTGCTCAGAATCACAGACTATGAAGCAGATTAGAATGTACTTGTTTAAAAGCACAGTGATTTCCAAACTTAGTTGTGTGGAATCACATAAAAAGCTTATTAAAATACAGACTGGGCATCATCCCCTGGTTTCTGATTAAGTCGGTCTGGACAGTGTCCAAATTTTCCATTACTAATAGGTTTCCGGGTGATGATAAAGGAGCTGTAGCTGCTCTGGGGCTACCCCTCTGAGAATCACTGCACTGGGGTATGCTCTTTCCACTATGCTACATAGTTTAATTGTACATGGAAACATGTTTCTGAAGTAGAAGTTGACAAGTTTCATTCTAAAACTTGTGGATACATAACAGGTTTCCCTAAAAAAAAATGTAACATTAGAAATTTATGTAAAAACTGAGCTTTAAAGAAAAGACTTCTGGCAAAAGCAATAACTCAATAGTGATACACAAGTTATCAAAGAGTAGCAAATTATACAGCTGTTTGACTCAGTGTAAAAATGCTGTTTTCTTTAACCAAAAACCAATTAAGAAATACAGGAAACCAATGCAGGGGTGGGCAAAAGTAGGTTTACAGTTGCAAATATATGCAATAGACTTTATCCTGTATTATTAGTTTTTTAATTATTGTATTATCTACTCTTTTCCAATGGTAAACATACTTTTGTCCACCTTGTACATCTGAAAAGAGTATTAGATATTTGCAGTGACCTCAGACAAGGGAGGAACGAAGCATATTCCCTAGACACCCTTATCTTGTTCTACAGGTAAATTAGATCAGGTATAGAATTATAAATATAACCAGATCGATTCCTCTGAATGATATCTTATATACCTTATGAAGTCATCACGGGGATACCAGGTCAAGACAGAGTCAACTGCTTCTGCCCTAAAAATCACGTTATAATAATGCTTTTTAAAAATCTTTCATTCTGACTTGTTTATATTTTGTTCAAAAATATTGAATTTCTAACTTGATCAAATGGATAAGACTAGCTGACTTGTTCCAAATTCTGAGGATCCCGAAACAGATTCTTCCACCTGAATTTTAGTGAATGTTTGCCTTTCCCTACATTGCATGTTGCCAACTCACTTTGCTATATTAAGTTACAACCTGTCTATTGTTAGCCTTGTTCTGCCATGATGTACTTATGCCCTGACAGGATACAAATATCAAATGTCTAATAAGTCATGTTAAATCAGTTCACACATGCACGCTTCTAAACATTAAAAGAAACATGAGTTTAGGCCAGTACCAGAAAATTACAAAGTAGACTGGGATGCAGTTCACTGGGCCCTGAATAAATGAGTAAATATCTGAGATCTGTAAGAGAAAACTATGTAAAAATAAGGGAAGCGAACCAGTGGAAAGCAAAGGGCAGAAGAATCACAGGAACTCACATAGGACTGAAAATAATTCTGGTCAGCCAAAGATCAAAGAATACATATAAGAGGTGTCAGGGGAATAATCAGAAAATCAGTACCACAGTAGTGAGGCAAAATTAGCGCTACTCTACAATTTCCTTCAAAGTTTAAAAGTAAGCTTTGAAAGTAATTCCAAGTAATTTAGCTACTGCACATCAGAAACAAAATAGATGCCATTTAAAATTTAAAGATTAAGAAATCAACAATATAAAATTTAAACTGTCTAAAATATGTACTATTAAAATAGACCAGTCACAAAAGGAGCAGGAAAATATGACCCAATCAGAAAAAAAAATCAAACTAAAAATTAAAAAGAGAATGAATCTAGCAGACAAGAATGTTAAAACAGCATTATAAATATTCTCTGTATGTTTAAGATGATTCAGGAAAACATGAGAATGATTAGGAGAGAAAATGCAAATGTTATAAAAGATGTAAATGAAACTTCTAGAGATGAAAACAACAATATCTGAAACTTGAACTGAAAAAAGTCTGGATGAAATTAATTACATAGTAGATACATGAAAAGAAAATATCAGAAAACCTAAAGACATAGCAATAACTACTAAGAGTGAAATACAGACAGAAGAAAAGTATAATAAATGTAAGAACAGAGCAATTGTGACTTCTAGGATATATCAACTGGTGAAATATCTCAGAATATTGGTGAAATTGGAGTCCTAGTAAGACAAAAATTTCCATAATTTAAAGAATCTGTCACTCCATCAATTCCAAGAGTTTCAATTAATTCTAATTAGAGTAAATCTATATAAAATCACACCAAAGCACATCACTATCAAAATACTGAAAACCACTAAGAGATAATCTTAAAAGTATCCAGAGATAGAGCAACAAAGACAAGAATGTCAGCTGACTTGAGGTAAAAATTAATGAAAGCCATAAAGACAGTGGAGAGACATTTCTAACGCACTGGAAGAGGGGCTTAAGCAAAGGTGAAGGAGGTCATTTTCTGGGGTGATAAAAATGTTGAATATCTTGCTTGTGGTAGATTTTACACAATATTCATATTCAAAGACAAAGTTGATGATGTTTATTATATGTAAATTATCCTTTATGAAGTTGATGATAAAAAAAAGACACTAGTCAATTTGGAGGAAACGGTGTTAGCATAAGCATTTCAGATTTAGAAAAACTTTATTAAAGAGGAAAATTAATTTTAAAAATTACAAAATAGTTTTCTTCAGTTATACATAGGCACTGCAATGTTTCAAAGAGAAGCATGAAATCACACATTATAACGAACACCCACTTTCTCATCTAAGAAATGAAAACACAAATTATTAACAGAAAGAAAATAGTTTTAAAAAACAAACTATATAATTAAGATGATTTATAAAAATTGCCAACAAATGTTTTTCTATAAATTAAAAAAAAAAGTTAACATCATACTAAAATTGTCATAATCAGTAATATGGACCAGAATTATTATTTCAAATTTCTATTATTAGTTCAAACCAAAAGATATTTTTAAATTACTGTTACAAAACTATTTTATCTTGAATAACCTTTATTCTTAGTAACTTTTTCCCATGCAAATTGTACACACAAAACAATTTCATCAGTTTATGTTTGCTGCAACTATAATAAGTATGTACATAGTGTCAGTCATGCATCTTTACCTCCAGTTTAATTCTTGAAGAAGTGGATTTCCAGTGATAGTCAATTCACGGAGGGAATAGCATGCATCAAACCACTTTATGGCACTTGTAAGATCTACAAAAATAAACAATAATAATCATTATAAAAGATATTTCCGATAAAGATAGGTAATCATAGATCAATAAGTATTTATAGGGGCATGCAATCAGAGTTGAAAACTAAAATAAGTTGTCCTAGGAGAGAATGAAATTAAGGCTTACAGAAACAAAATTATCCATCAATACTTAAACTACCTGCAAGAATTAAACTTAACACCCTTTAAAAGGAAGAAAACAATGTTCAGATTCAGTAAATAAACCTTAATATGTATAATACTTATCAAACACTTAAAAATCACTAGACATAGAAAAAAATAGAAAAATATGACCTATCAATAAGAGAAAAACAGTTAATAGAAATACATCCAAAGTGGTCAAATATAAATCAATTTCAACAAAGATACTAAAGTAATTTGATGATGAAAAGGTTTGTTCAACAAATGTTGCTAGAACAACTAAATATCTGTATTAAAACCTGAATTCACCCCCACTTTATGCCATTCATAAAAATTAATCTGATGTAGGTTAAAGACCTAAAGTTAAAACTAAACATACAAAACTTCTATAAGAAAGCTAAAAAGAGTGGAAAATCACCTTAATCAGAAGATGTGAAAATATGATAAATAAAACAAAAATTATTAAAAATAAATTAAATTTCATCACAATTTAAAACTTTGCTCGCCTACAGAAAGCATTAATAAAATTAATAAATAAAAGAAAATTGGGAGAAATATTCACAAAATATATATCTAACAAAGAACTTCATCCAGAATGTATAAAAATTTGTACAAATCAATAAGAAAGCAGTAAACAAATTTCAAAAAAAGGTAAGACTATTTAGAATAAAGAATATGCATAAATCATTAATAAAGAAGCACAATATCATTTTTCATCAGGAAAATGCAAACTAAAATTATAATGAAATAACAATAAATACAAAATATCTTGTAGAATCAAGCAATTGGAACTCTCTTATATTGCATGTGGGGATGTAAAATGTTACAACTAATTTGGAAATTGTTTTTTCAGTTTCTTACCAAGTTAAACATACATCTAATTCTATTGTCCAGCAATTACACTCTAATATGTTTACCAAGGATATGGATAATATATATATCCACATATTTGTATAAAATTTTTTCACAGGAATTTTATAACCATAGTAGCTCTAAATCACAAACAATTAAAATATCAATCAACAAGAGAATAACAAATTATGATATATTCTATATTCATACAATGGATTACACTTCAACAACAACAAAAAAAAGAAAACAACAAAAAAGCAGACTTGTGTTATAAATTTTTATAAATGGCATGGTGGAATATCAGTTGAATGTCCAGTAAAGAAAACTGGAAGCAAAAGAGAATTTACTGTTTGATCCCATTAATATAAAAATGTGTAACAGTCAAAATTAACCTATGATGACAAATTGGGATTACAGTTGTCTTTATGAGGGACTAAAGGGGGGTGTGTGGCAATGGTCAAACTTGGGGGAATTAGTCAACCAATTCAATTCATGATTCTTTAATTTAATACACTTTTAATGGGCATCTAGTTAGGAGTAAACAAGTTAGACAAGTTTATTTACTCATCTTCACTAGGTTATTTATTCTACAATTAAAAGACATGAGTTTTAAATAACAATATAATTCTGACATGTGCCCAGGTCTAGAAGAAAGTTGTGAAAGTAATATGGTTTTAAAAGTGTAAAGAAAATTTTAATTGAGTTCTTTCACCATGCCTTGGTGAACAAGCAACTTCAATATGCCAGAAGGAAATTAAAAAACAGCAGATGCATAAATAGTCTGATCTTCCTTCTTTTTCTCTAAAGCAGAGGATGAAATACCTATGTGAAAGATGCCTCCCTTTACCAGGAAGAAAGAGAGATTCTTATCACAAGGACAGGAATGGAGGTGAAGAGAAATGTGTACAAACTTGTTAAATTAACCCTGATTTTCTTGTCACCTTTTCATTTAATTAAACTCCTGAACGCAAGCACCTTTGCCTTGTCACGTTTTCACAATTTACTACTCTTGTTCAATGCTCTATATAAGTGTTCAATTCTAACTGCTTCTTCTTCGGATCTTTATTTTTCTTATGAGCTTGCCTATGTACATCTGAATAAAGAAAACAACTAAAACTCACATTCTTTTTGTGTTTGTCTTGTGTCAGTTTAATTTTTAGTCCCAGCCTAAGAACTTAAGGAGGAAGAAAATTTTCCTTGTCTATACCTTATTGGATGTGTATGTATATGTATATGCATAGCATTATAAATAACAGTAACAAATTTTTCTAAAGCAACTATTCACCATATTCGGAATAGAAACTCAAAATTTTATTTTTTTAAAAATTATGTAATACTCTAAACATACCAGAAAGACAATTGTTACTGACATCCAGTTTTTCCAGAGAAATAAAGTGAAAAAGTGGTGTGATTTTTGTCAAGCTGAAAACAAAAAAATAGAATTCATAAAAATTTTAAATTGAAACATCCTTAACATTATTGAATGATGCAATTATACATTATATAACAAAATTAGATAATATGCAATTATACATAACTATATACACAATTGTATTTGTACACTAAAATAGCATATATTAACATGAGTTATTAAAATGCAATAATTATAAAAATTTAAATATTTATTCTATAATGGAAAATTTATATTCATTTCTAAGGAGAAATTATCATTAAATTGCCATTTTCAATTACAAACATCATGGCCTTGTACGTATATGTGGTAGTATTTAAATAAAAACAAGTGAATGTTTTATTGTTATTGTTTTGTTTTCTCTTTGTATAAGACCAATTTACAGAGAACTTATATTATTTACATAGTTTTTTCCTGGTTCAAAGACATAACTTAAACCATTAGAAGGTAACAGTCATAAAAATACTTATTATCACTTTTTGACAGGATAACAGATTAGTTATCAGGTTTGTTTTTAATATTAAAAATGTTTACTTTACTAGATTGAAAGCAGTAAAAGTATTGTAAGTATCTAAAGTTACAGGGTTATTTATAAATTGAAAATATGCATCAAAGGAATAAAATAGAAAATCTTTTCTATCAATAAAATAAACTTATTTAAAATCAATACTCATTAAATTAGCATGTTCAAATTCTAATAATAATAAACTTTTCTCCTACTTTTAAAAGTTTCTACCAGTTTTTAAGATAAAACTGTCATTAAGAGCTTGTATTCAAACATGGAATATCAGTGATATTCAAAATAGTCACATAACTGAAAAAAAATCCATGAAGAAAAAATTAATTTTAGTTTGATTTGCATTTCTAACTAAAAGTCTACACTTACGTTGAACACAATATCACATTACCCTAGATACTTGAAAATAAAAATTAAGACAAATCGTCTAAATCTTTTAATAAGACAAAAATTCCTTTATAAAAAATATATTCTCACAAATACAAAAATCTTCTGTACTAATATCCCTATAAATGTTGGAATTCCATAACTGTTCAAAATATGCTTCAACTGGAGGAGTACTTTTAGTACAAATATAGTATGCGGTAATTTCAAATTGTTTTTTTTTTCTCTAATACTGTTCCTCCAGTTGGCCTGGCAGATTTCTACATCTTCATATCTTAACAACTCTCAATGATGGGAAATAAAAAATACAATTATTCTAAGTTCAGAGGCTTACAGAGTAATAGTGTGAATAGAGGCCTCATGGATCTGACACAAAAATAGCTCTTTGTATTGATCTTGACTCCTCTCTTGTACTACTCTGTTCTGTATTAGCAGAGAGAAAGAAGACACTACTGATAAAAAAGGAAAAATAGACTAAATAGTAGGCTGGAGGAAGATCTCTTTGAATGTTGTCAATCCTAAATACAATATTATTATTTATCCTATTACTATACAACACTACTTCTTAAAAACTATTTCAAAGGGGGAAAATCCAATGTAAAAGAAAAAGTAAAAAAAAAGAATAGCAATTACATTTATACATGTTTCATTATTTGTACACACACTCCTTAATGGTAAAATTTACTAAAATGTCACATATACATAGAAAAATAAAGAAAAACAAAGTAAGAAAGAAAGAAAAGAGAAGCTTAAAACTTTGTCAATGTATACTTAGTGAATTTAAGCCCTAATATTAAGACATATCTTATTCAGGCATGTTCTACATTATTATTACAAGTAAGAAATTAAAGTTATTAAAGTTAAAATATAATTTTAATAAATGTATTTATTAATAAAAATGTTATTTGTTATCTAGCTTTAATATGTTTGTACTACTAAGTCTTTGCTGTTTTACTAAAAGGATTTGGTAAGATTAATCAGTAATACGTTTTTCTCTTTTTTTAGAGTATATCAGTTTCAACCAATAAGTTACATAGCAACATGTAGGTAAAATATAAGTTATATAAAGACATCAAGTAAGAGTAACTAATAAAGTTTTAGAATTAAAAACAAATATCCCCTTTGCAAATATCAATTCAAGGAAAGAACTATTTGATTTGACCAAATATTTTTATAACATTGAAATTTTATCTTTTCAGATAGTCATGCTCTTAGAACCATGTTCTTTTTCTTTTTTGCAAATTTTAATCAAGAAAAGTGGCTATTCATTCACCTTTATGACTATTCATTAGGATGGTAGAAACATAATAGTAGAATTTAAAAAAAAACTCTAGAACTTTTGCTTTTACTGACATTCTATGTATATTTTTCCTAAGAAAATTCAAACCAGAAAGACAAAGGACATTAGTGAAAACCTAATACCATTTGACCTTGTCACATTAGCCCTGGGCATAAAAAAGATATAAATTTCAAAGACGACAGAAAGCAAAAGAGTTGTACAATGAGCAGCCAATGGGTAATAGTTTCCACTTTCTGCTCCTACTTAGAGTCTCACTGGAAGTAAAAAGGCTTGCAAAGCCAGAGAGTCTTCCAGTTGGAACTCCGCTGAGTCAAACTTAAAACAGTCACATGTCCTAATGAAAATTTAAAACAGAAGTCAGGATGAAACGAGTATTTCAAACAATATACACTAAGTATCATTCTTTATATGCATTTCATTTGTTGAAAAAAAGAGCATATGGACATAATTTCTTCCTTGTGATGAAAATATTTATCAAAAATTAAAAGGAAAATATATACAATTTAAAAGACATGCTAGCCACAAATTTAAATATCTCATTTATAAAATTCTTTTCAGGCTTGTAAAATGTATTCACATATGTTTTCCTTTTGAGTTATCATTAAAATCCCATAAAATAGGTAAGGTAGGTATAATTATCATTTTTATATATAAACAAAGAGTGAGGTTCAGGTGGTGCGAAAAGAGTTGTTCAATATCAACTGACAGATAAATTATAGATTCAGAATTCAAATCTCAATCTGCTGATTCTGAGTTTTATCAAACGTGACATAGTTCTGACAAAGTCAATGTGCATGTAAAGGCTTCATGTAAGATGAGTAATTTTTACTGTTTATGTTGAACAGTCTTAAGGTTGAAAAGTACTTTTTACTATGATTTTAAAAAATAATTTTACTACTATATATGTCCAATCATATCAATCACATTTTCCTAATTCCGTCGGACTTTCTTCCTTCATCCTCTCAGAAACGGGAGACACTTGCATGGGCAAAGAGCTTTGAGAGGCCCACAAAAATGACATTCAAATATAAAGGAAAGCAGTACTAAAAAGTTCAAAACAGAACATATTATATAATACTCTCATCTCTTTTTTAATACAGTTAAAGATTAAGTCCTTTTATTCTTAAGGGTATTATAAGGGAAAGGACATATATTACTTAATTTTGTATCCCCCAAAATAGCAAAAAACACCTCAATATCCAAATGTATAAGGCTATGCAAACAATATTATAAAAAGTATTTGGTTTGAGTATACCAATTATTATCATCTCTAAAATAAATGTTAATATTCTATTATATATAACTCCTAGTACATGAGATTGTTAGGGCAAAAGTAGAATATTTCTATAATGATTTAAATTGTTAAATAAAATTAAAGGCATTGTTTTTTTTTTGAAATATTATGCTCATCATTTTATCTTGAGAACCATTTCTATGGTATATGCTAGATATGTCAATAATTGAGTGACTTATTGCATATATCCAAAGCATGCCTAAGTATTTCTAGTAAAATTATATCTCTTACCTGGGACATGTAAAAGACTCTATGGGTTTTTGGATGCCCGAATTACTTAAACATTTTTATCTGATAGAGCTGGCTCTGGAATAAATGTCCTTTTAAAGTCAAATCACCTTTCACATTTTCAATCTGATTAAAACAATTTAAGGGAATTTTTGAATACACATTCAGTTTTGATTTGTCAAATAGTGCAATAGTTTAATAGATATTAGATCATTGTGGACATACATGCTCAAAGGATGAACACTATTGTTGCAGAGACTGAAAGAAAACTTTATTTTAAGGGGAAAATAGATACATACATTAACATTGGATTGTCCTTGGTCACTTGTTTTGCAAGAACTATACAACTCAAAGAAGGAATTTATGCTAAAGGTGATTCTTTTCCACTATTCCATGTGCCTTTCATAAACAAATTAATCATATTAAAGTGAATAGGTCTCAATGAAATATTAAGCAGAGGGAAACACACATATTGTGCTCCTGTTTTGGTTTCAAAAGTTATTTTTGCAAGGATCCAGATGTTTGGTGGTTTCAAATGGGATATTCTATGACAAATACCCATCTCAACTTAATGTTAAGGTATTTTTTTAAGTGTTACTTTATATCCTAAGGGAAATCGAATTTAAATCAATCTTAACAGTTGCAAAAAGACATGCAAGTTGAGAGCAGATTAAAAATCATTCTTCTAGGACTTAATAAGTACCATTTGAGAAAATGAGACATCCTTCTGAATTAAATTAACTACCTCCTGTATTTTCCAAGGACTATATTTTTTACAAATATAAACAAACCTGCCCTGAGAGTATTCTCCAAGTACATTTTTAAAAAGAAAAAAAATGAGTAGGATAAGTGACAATTAAAAGTCTACTAAATAAAATTCAAGGATAAGTCAGTACACTTTTATTTTTTTAATTCTATAAAGTTAAATTTATAATTTACATAAAAATTTATTATGATTCACTTTCATTGAATTACTGGGAAAAAAAAACTAACATCTTTTCTACTTATTATGAAGATCGCACATTTAAGCAATCATTCATTCCACTTATTGTTTAAATAAAGTTCATTTTTACCTGTTTTGAGACATAGTCAGGTTTTGTAGTACAGGCAGCCAATATGAAGAAAATGCTTCAACGGTTGAAATGCTGTTGTCATCCAAGAACAATTCTCTTAGTAGAACATGATTCTCCAACGATGGAAGCTATATTTAGAGTTGGGTTTTAGCTTATGTTAAGCAAAATATTTTTGTCATTTAATCTATTTTAAAAATATAAAACCCTTTAAAACTACAACATATATGTTCTGGTAAACTGTATGTATATCTTAAATCAAAGTATAATGTTATGAGAATTTTAGTCTAAACAAAAATTTTAAAAATTAATCGCATAATTAGAATTTTATTTTTTTATAGAAGGTACTTCATGATAAATTTTAATTAGAACTCTGTGATAGAAAATTTGGTCCCACTTACATATTAAAATATAACTGAAAATTTTTGAATGATTATATTTTGATATTATAAAATTAGTGGATAAACTAATATTAAATATAATTAAAAATATTCTAATGATGGTAAACAATTTAAATAGAGGAAAGTGTGCAATAATTTAAAATAAGCTGAAAATTAGATACAGTTGATAAGTAAAAGAGAACAAAGAAAAAATAATCAAAATTGCTTTTAAAATGTGTGGTTGATATTTCCATTAAAATAAAAATGTTGCATTATTCACAGAAATCAATTAATTCAAAGAAATTACCTCACTTAGATAATTTCCCTGTAACTTCAGTATTTGGAGCAATCCACAGTTTTCAATACCCTCAACTTTAGTAAGATGATTATGTGAGCAATCCAGGTAAATAACGGCAGGAGAGTCATAAAGGCCTTTTGTACTAATTAGCTGATTGTGGTCCACAACGAGTTGTTGAAGATTTTTCAAAGATTCTAAACCACCTGGAAGAAAAAATTTCCAAGATCACTTTTCCCATAATTCTTCCAGAATCTAAAAAAGAGTTTCTGTTTATAAATAATTGCACATTTATACTTCCCAATATTTCTAATTACAAGATAAGACTTAGACCAAATTCCTAATGAAAATGTGTAACTGTAAAATGTGTTATTATTTAAACTTGTCTGGAGAAATACATATTTAAATAACATGTATCAATTGAAAATTGAACAAAATGCTAAAAGGCATACATTGGGCACTGAATGTTTTATTTTGAAATGACAATGAAAAACAGGTAGAAGATTTCCTTTTTAAAAAATAATTTTTAACTCGGTTTCAAGGGGTTAATTTTTTAATATTTATTTTTATTTAAGTATAATTGGCGTATAAGCTTATATTGGTTATATTAGTTTCAGGTATACAAAATAGTGATTCAACATTTTTAATTTGAATCCTCACTTAAGTTTAAATATACAATTTTAAAAGGATGCCATTTTAATTCCACTTTACTGAGATACTGCTTTAGATTCCCAAATGAAGTAGGCACAGCCATATTATAACCAACAAAGCAATGAAGAAAGGTAAATGTTCATTGATAGACAAAAGGATAAAGAATATTCCATTGTACACACATACAATGGGATATTACTCAGCTATAAAAAAGAATGAAACCTTACCATTTGTGACAAGAATGGACCTCAAGGGTCATGTGGTAAGTCAGACAAAGAAAGACAGATACCATAGGATTTCACTTATAAGTGGAATCAAAAACCCAAAATTAACAAACAGAAAAGGTACAAATAAACCAACAGATACAGAGAAAAAACTGACAGTCATCATCAGAGGAAGGTTGGGTGGATGGGTAAAAAAAATTGGAAAGAAGTAAGAAGTACAAATTGCTAGTTTTAAAAATGTATAGTTACAGGGATTAAAGTATAGCATAGGAAAAATGCTCAATAATCTTATAATAACTACATATGCTATCAGGTGGGTAAGAGACTTAACAAAGTGATTATTTCATAATTTATATAAATATCTAATCACTATGTTGTATACCCGAAACTAATATAATATTGTATGTCAATTGTAATTGGAAAATAAATTAAAAAAAATAAAACCAAAGAAATATTATCATATTCTTTAGGTATTTCAAGATGTCACAAATGGACTCCTTTTTTATTAGATAAACATAAAATCAATATAACACTATCCAAAATAACAAAAACAGGAGGCTTAGAATACAGCTCAGTGGTCATAAGGAAAAAACAGTTGTTTAAATAAGCCCATCAGAGGTTAGTATTGAAAAGAGATGCTGAGAAAGCCTTTAAAAGTTTCATCCAAGAACTATTTTGCCATAAAAAAACCCCACAAGGAAATACTGTCATTTATGACAACATATGAACCTTGAGGCCATATGCTAAGTGTAATAAGTCAGACAGAGAAACACAAATATTCTGTATGATCTCACTTATATATATAATCTAAAAACTAACAAACAAAATAAAACCAACAATCTCATAAAAAAGAGATCAGACTTGTGGCTACCAGAAGCAGAGTTTAGGGGATAGAAAATTTGGAGGAAGGTAATCAAAAGGTACAAACTAATAAGGCAAATAAGTACTAGAAATATACTGTACAGCATAATGACTGTAGCTAACACTGCTGTGTAACATACAAGGAAACAGTTAAGAGAGTAAACACATGAGTTCTCATCCCAAGGAGAATGTTTTTCTTCTCTTTTTTATTGCATCTATGAAGACTATGCAGGTTAGCTGACCCTACTGCAATCATCTCACAATATATTAAATCAAACCATCATGCCATACATCTCCACTGTATGCAGTGATGTGTGTCAACTATTTCTCGATAAAACTGGAAAAAATGTTTTATGAAAGATGTTGAATCTAGAAAATGCTTAGATCAAACAAAGAACAATATATGTTCTCTATAATGCCCAGTTAAAGGAAGTGATACTGAAAAGCTGAAAATATGATTTAAGGTCTAGAGTAGGGGTAGTCAACCTTTTTATACCTACCACCCACTTTTTTTTTTTTTTTTTGCTTTTCATTTTTCTGAAGCTGGAAACAGGGAGAGACAGTCAGACAGACTCCCACATGCGCCCGACCGGGATTCACCTGGCACGCCCACCAGGGGCGATGCTCTGCCCACCAGGGGGCGATGCTCTGCCCATCCTGGGTGTCGCCATGTTGCGACCAGAGCCACTCTAGCGCCTGGTGCAGAGGCCAAGGAGCCATCCCCAGCGCCCGGGCCATCCTTGCTCCAATGGAGCCTTGGCTGCGGGAGGGGAAGAGAAAGACAGAGAGGAAAGCGCGGCGGAGGGGTGGAGAAGCAAATGGGCGCTTCTCCTGTGTGCCCTGGCCGGGAATCAAACCCAGGTCCTCCGCACACTAGGCTGACGCTCTACTGCTGAGCCAACCGGCCAGGGCACCTACCACCCACTTTTGTATCTCTGTTAGTAGTAAAATTTTCTAACTGCCCATCAGTTCCACAGTAATGGTGATTTATAAAGTAGGGAAGTAACTTTACTTTATAAAATTTATAAAGCAGGCCTGACCTGTGGTGGCGCAGTGGATAAAGCGTCGACCTGGAAATGCTGAGGTCGCCGGTTCGAAACCCTGGGCTTGCCTGGTCAAGGCACATATGGGAGTTGATGCTTCCAGCTCCTCCCCCCTCTCTCTCCTCTCTCTCTCTCTCTCTCTGTCTCTCTCTCTCCCTCTCTCTCTCCTCTCTAAAATGAATAAATAAAATAAAATAAAAATAAAAATAAAAAAAGATTAAAATTTATAAAGCAGAGTTACAGCAAGTCAAAGCATATAATAATAATTACTTACCAAGTACTTTATGTCAGATTTTCATTGTTTGGCAGAATAAACCTTTATAAAACAACTTACTATAGTTAAATCTATCTTTTTATTTATACTTTGGGTGCTCCACTACCACCCACCATGAAAGCTGGAACGCCTACTAGTGGGTGGTAGGGACCAGGTTGACTACCACTGGTCTAGAGTAAGTACTGGTAAGCAGAATGTCTTCAGTGAGTATTATACATTTGGGAGTAGTCAAGGCTAAATCTTGGAGAATCCATTCTTATTATTTTGTCAGAGTCCACAAAATATTTTTAATTAAATGTTGAAATCGACATCAATTTTCCTACCAAAAAAATTATTTGATAATAAGTTTAAAGATAATCTTGAAAGAAACATAATCATACATAAAGCCTAATAAT
The DNA here is from genome assembly GCF_036850765.1 of Saccopteryx bilineata. Taxonomy (NCBI): domain Eukaryota; kingdom Metazoa; phylum Chordata; class Mammalia; order Chiroptera; family Emballonuridae; genus Saccopteryx; species Saccopteryx bilineata. The sequence goes on from NC_089491.1 coordinate 129,447,890, forward strand.
CTGGAATTTATGTAATCAATTCATCCTGAAAAAATTTAAAACATTTGAATATATTTTCCTTTTATTATATATTGAGATTAACAGGAAGAAAAGGCAAACAACTGCTTGTACCAAAAAATGGAGAAATAAAAGAAGCATTATCAATATCTCACAAGAATACTTAATTCTATATATATTTTTAAAATTCAGATAATGTAATAGTATTATAAGTGTATTATAAAACATTTCATAGAGATACATTTCAAGAAAAATTGTATTTTAAAATTGTAGCATCTCTAAGAGTTTGTGTCAAAGCATCTTAATGTTATGAATAATTACTTAAATATTTTATAATGAGAAATAAATTATACAATATCTAAGAGAAGCAGGAAAAGGCATAGATGACCTTAAGAAGAAGAGAGACTGAAATTTAAATTTACACAGTAATCTTACATTTTTTAAATTTTTATCTAAAATCAATGTACTGGTATTTTCCTATAATCTAAAATAGTAAGTATGACTTAGAAAAAATTGTTACTTGATGTCATTCAGGTAGTAAAATTTTCTGCCCTATCACATATTTGACTAAGTTAAAATAATAGAACATTTAAATATTACTAATCCCAAGGGATTATAAATAGAATATTATATATAAGAGTAAACATGTATAGGCCACAATGTAATATAAAATCTGCTGAAATAAAAAATCAAATACTTTGGAGTATAGTATGCCTTATGACCATATCTAATGAGCATCAGTTAATCCACAGAAGCAGATAAATGCTTTCTAAGATGAAGGAAATACTAATTAATAAAAATTTGTAGTTGTGTAACTTCAAATGTCTTTTATTTACATATTTAAATGTGTTAAACAAGCCACTTTTACAAGCTAAATATTTTAAAAGCCATGTGCATTACTCTTAAGTTTTTCAGAGCTAATCAGAAATAAATTTTTCTGTTGTCATTTAGAGTGGAGGATACATTTGTGAAACTTTTCCCAGAAAGAGAACCATGAATGAAAGGTTACACACTAAAAAAAGGTGAAAGATTTGGCATAAAAAACTGAAAAGAAATAGCAGATAAAGCAGAACTGGAAAAACAGAGGACAAGGCAAACTGAATTCTGTGATGATGACAGTCATTAGTAAAACTAAAAATAAAACTATATAATTTATAATTATCAAAGGCATTTTTATTTGCATTAAATTATACATGATCTACAGTATGAGTCAGCATGGACAAAATAGTATGAAGAGGCCACTGACGGTGGAGCCGATTTGCTAGAGGCATCAATAGAGTAATCCATTAGAAGCCACAGTGCAGTGGAAGTGGAGACCCTGAGAGTAGACTACTTTTTAAGTATTTGATCATGGAGAGAATTTTTCTCCAAAGTCCTTAAAAAGACCCACAACACCCTATCTCTGAATTCATACTACTAAGTTGTACTACTGTCCCCTTCTCTTGGTTCAATCTAACACATTGACCTCCTTGCTTTTCTTCAAACATGCCCCACATGTTTCTACCTTTGTGTTGGGTGTACACGTGAGAAGCAATATGTCTGGCTAGGGAGAATAAAGTAAAGCTATCAGCTAATTTCAGATATTAAGACAACACAATTTTCAGTCAGTACACAGAGAGGGTACGATTGGTGTACGCTACAAAGTGTTCGAGATTCCCATCTGGTGAAATTACCATGATTCAAGCTTCAGATACAGATGTATATCTGAGCATTTCTACTTCTTGGAATCCATTATATAGTAATACACACAAAACTATAAAATGGTATGTAAATGAACTTTGCCATAGTGAAAAACAAAGAAATGAAGGTAAGTTAAATGTTTATTAGAACATAAATAGTTATATAAATTATGGAGTATCTATAAAATGAATATATATGATTTTCAATATGAAGTATCCTGACATAGAAGAATGTCTATGATGTATTACCTACATAGACTTTTAACACCTGAGTATACCTGAATCTAAATCTACCTATCTATAATTGCATTGCATAGGACAAAGTCTTAACTAATTCATAAGCAACTGTGAACAGTGGTTACTCCTAAAAAATAAAAAAGAGAAGGTGTTGTAGAGAGACAAAATTTTAATGCTTAATTTGTATATTTCTTTATTTTTGAAATTTTAAAATGAGAATGCATTTCTTATATAATATTTTTTAAAAACAATATAATTGAAAAAGATTAGAATAAGTATTGAATGGAACTGTTATTTCGTATTTAATCCTGACCACAGCCAGCAACAACAAACAGTTGTAGAACTGTAGAAAAACTTAGGAATATCTGATTGTCACCTCTCAAAAGCATTTGTTATACAATTAAAATGGAGGAACTATGCATAGATAGGAGGGCATACTTCACAGATTTTAAGATGAAAGATTTAAAAAAAATTCAGTGAAATAGCAAAAAGAAAATTTGGTAGGCCTAAATACAGTGTGTCTGTAAAGTCATGGTGCACTTTTGACCGGCCACAGGAAAGCAACAAAAGACAATAGAAATGTGAAATCTGCACCAAATAAAAGGAAAACCCTCCCAGTTTCTGTAGGATGATGTGGCAGCATGTGCGCATGCGCAGATGATGATGTAACACCGTGTATACAGCGGAGCAGCTGTGGACGGTACAGAGAAAAGTTCAGTGTGTTCTGTGGCTCGCTAAATTCTAATCCGTGACCAAAGTACAACGTGAGTATTGGCGCATTTATAATGAAGCACCACCACATAGAAATAACATTACTCGGTGGGATAAGCAGTTGAAGGAAACTGGCAGTTTGGTGGAGAAACCCCGTTCTGGTAGGCCATCAGTCAGTGACGAGTCTGTAGAGGCTGTACGGGATAGCTACTTAAGGAGCCCTAAAAAATGTGTGCATGAGCCCACATCAAACTGCACTAAATAGGTATGAAACTGGGAGAGTTTTCCTTTTATTTGGTGCAGACTTCACATTTCTATCATCTTTTGTTGCTTTCCTGTGACCAGTCAAAAGTGCACCATGATTTTATGGACACACTGTATAACAGTGAGAGAGAATATGCATTAAAAAATACAGCAAATGATGATTGTAAAACCTAACTAGCTTAATGAGATAAAGCAAAGTCATATAAAATATATGTGGAACTGAGGTCTTCCAACAACCATGTGAGTGAGCCTGGAAGTAGCTCCTCCAGCCTCATGGAGCTGCGTGTGGGATGAAGGCAGTCCTGGGTAAAAGTTTGGCTGCAACCTCATGAGACCCTGGGCCAAAACACCCGGCTAAGCCAGTCCCAGATTCCTGAGCCACAAAAAATATGAGGTAATAAAAGCTTGTGGTTTTAAAATCTAAGTTTTAGGGTTATTGCTTCACAATAACATATAACTAATACAGTAAGTATTTTGGTCTGAGGAAAACATGAGAAAAAAAATATGTTGAAAATGCTTTGGACTATATGAGAATATTTTTTAAAATTTAATGTAACATGAATTCAAAAATATTAAAACAACAAATATAGGTAAACAAATGGATGAAAATGAACTATGACAAACTAATAAATAATTTAGAAGTAACATTTATAGAACAGAGAGCTAAAGACTATATTGCCCACAAAGCAGAGATAATCACACTGAGCATAAAATATAAAGGAGCAAAGCTAACAAGACATAGATTAAATTAATTAAAAAATAATAGACATGAAAGACAAAGTCAACAAAAATATGGATCATCTATTACTGAAAAATAAAATTAAGCCAGAAATGTTTTCAAATACATAAAAACCAAAGTGTTGCAGAAATGAAAGAATAACTTAATCTGTAGTTTGAAAAGGACATTACATTCCAAGACAAATTTGTGTGGATTTATTGACAATAAGATGATTTGTGGTTAAGTTATTGATCAAGAATAAAGAAAATGTTATTCAGGAATATAGACACAAATCAGCTTTGAGGGGACAAAAATCAGCTTAGCTTCTAGGTTTACCACAGCAACACACTGTATCCTACACGCAATGGACCAATGCCTGCAAAGTGCCAAGTAAAAGTGTGACCTAAAAATAGGATGCACAAATATATTGTCATTTAAGTGTGAAGAAAATGACCCATATATACTCTCATATGTGAAACAATTCAGGGAATATAACATCCATTAACCCATTTTGAAAAACAAGATATAAAACAAGCTAATGAACATGTAATCCAGACAGAAAAAATATAAAAGAAGCAGTTGTAAAAAGAAGTAATACTGACCTATTTGCATACAAATCTAATGTTGCTGAAATACATATAAAGTCATGAATCATGATGTAATAAAAATTGTGAGGGACAAATGATTGGAGAAAGTATAAATATTCTAATTTATTTTAGTTTTTTTTAAAGAGGAGTATTTTCTAAAACAGATAAAATCAAAAGCACAAATTTTTATAAATTAATGAACAATAAAAATTATAACTAAAAAGCTAGAAGGGAAAAATGGAAGTGGAAATAAGATAATTTTATCATTTCTAGTATAAGGAAGGCAAAAGATATGGACTAAAATATTGAAGTCAAAATATTTTCATATGATTTTCTGATCTACTATACTTTTGGGAGTTTTAAAATATGTCTCAGCTTACAGGAAATTGATTGAAAACAAATGTATCCAGACAGTAACTCACATATGGATAAATTTTGTTCACCGTTAGATTAATTTATAATATTTTAATATATTTCAACAATTGCTTACTTTATAAATCATTGTACTTTTCTTAAATTCAAGTTGATGCTCTATACCAGTAGTGGTGTAGTCTAATAATCACAGATATTATTAAAACTTTTTTCTAATTTTGAATTCAATTTTACTTACTTACCTAAACATTCTCTAACAAAACTTTATCCTAGTACATTTATTTACATAGAAAAAGTAGGCATGATTAGCTAGTTACAATATTCATCCAGGTGAGTTCTTATTTTGATCAACTTTTTGTTCCATTATAATATACCTTCTTCATATAGGAAGAATACAGTTATTCTTCAAAGAGTTTTGAATTTCTATTAAAGAGTTATGTTTTTTATAGTTTTATTTTCTAAACTGTTATGTCATATTTTTTCCAATTTCTTTAAATAATAGGCATAAAGTATATTATATGTTTTATTATTAGTAGTATTATTAAGTGACAGGCGGAGAGGCAAACAGACTCCTTCATGCACCCAGACTGGCATCAACCTGGAAAGTCCCATGCTCTGCCCACCTGGAGCCTTTGCTTAGTTGCTCAGCAACCTGCCTGCCGCAGGCCATGGTGCTCTCCTCAGTGCGGGGGGACAACTTGCTTGAATGAGCCATGGCTGAGCGAGGGGGAGAGGAGAGAGCGAGAGAGAGAAAGGGAGTGGTGAAAAATCAGATGGGTGCTTCTCCTGTGTGCCCTGACCAGAATCAAACCCAGGACTTCCACACTCAGAGCAAATGCTCTACTGCTGAGCCAATAAGTCAAGGCAAGTATATTATATGTTAAAATATATAAATCATTTATATTCTCCACATTTCTACTACAAATATAAATTTTTTTTTCAAAAATGGCTTTACTTGTAATATAAATCTCATCAGAGACTCATTCTACTAGTCCAGCACCATGTCTTGCATGGAAATAAAAAAAGGATATGGAATTTCTGCTTAAGAATCTTTCACATGATAAGTTCAAGTAGGATATTTTTTTTAAAAAGTATAACATGTAAAAATATTTAAAATTTATTAAGTGAATAAAGTAAATTTTAAAATAATATTAAAGTGATGATTTTCAAATATATAGAAAACAATTGAAAAATTCATCAATACTGGCTATATCTGGATAGTAGAATGATAGATTATTATTTTATTATTTTACATTATAAGTTTAGACAATAGCATGTAGTAATTCTTCAGGTTAAAAGTTACTTAGAAAAAAAATTAAAATCCCATATTCAGAAATTATAGGTCAGATATGACCTTATGACCTTTACCTCTGAAAATAATTTAACACAGTCATTATATTTTTAAAAATGTACCCAAAGAGTTATTTAGCAGGTAAACAATTCTTTACCTAAAATCTAAATAAATATCATAGGTAAAGAGAATAAAAAGAACAGTAAAGCCAGTTTTTTTCAATATTTTTTTAAGTTTTTTTTATTAATTTTTAGAGAGGAGAGAGAGAGAGAGAGAGAGAGAGAGAGAGAGAGAGAGAGAGAAGGGGGAGAGAGGAGCAGGAAGCATCAACTCCCATATGTGCCTTGACCAGGCAAGCCCAGGGTTTTGAACCGGCAACCTCAGCATTTCCAGGTCGACACTTTTATCCACTGTGCCACCACAGGTCAGGCCAGTAAAGCCAGTTTTTAGAGTGAGAAAATGTATTAAATCTGATGTATGGGAAGATCAATTTCTATAGCCTCACAGTTTGAAGAGCCAAAACTCATAATTTATGGTAACTGTAGTAGATAAGTATAACAGATAACTTCACAAAAATAAAGCCTGATCACCTATACCCAATCAGAGAAAAAGAAATTAAATTTTCTGTTTTAAATCTCAGTATTAAGCAAAAGAAGGAAAATCTACCTGTTTAATTAATAAACACAAGCTGATTCTCTCATAGGTTTGCAGCTCAAATTCACTTTAATTGTGATCAGAAAACTTTTCCCCCAAATGTAGCACAAATGACTATAGATTGGTTGTGTTTCCTGGCATCTGAAAAATTCTCTCTAAAAAACAAACTGTCATCCCATATGTAAGGATAATCACAAAGCTTAAATTTTAAGGAAATTAAACAGGTGACCAAAAAGATCACATAAAATATACAATAAAATAAGGTGCTATAAGTAAGAGTTAGGGGAAACAAGTAATTTTAGAAAAACTAGACCCATACTTAAATCAAACTAATTGAAATTAATTAAAAACATAATAACTAGGATTAATAGCAAGTCAGAATTTGTCAGCTGGAATACAGATATACAGAAATTATCTGGAGACAACAAAAAGACAAAAAGATAGATATAAAAAATATAAAAGCAGACATAAAAAGATCTAATATATATCTAGTGTTTCAGAAGGAGAGGGAAAAATGAGTAAGAAAAAACTTTGGAGAGATAATGGCTGACAAATAGCTTAAAAATTAAAGAGTACAAGCCACATATTCATTAATTTTATCAAACTGAAAATAAGATGCATGAAAAAGAAGTTCACGCCTAAACCTACACACAGCAGAGTAAAAGCATAGCAGCAATGACAAAGGAAAAATACCTGTAAACGGCATAGGAAATAACCTCAGAAGTTTCATAAGTGTAACTGACACCTGACTTCTAATAGCAACAGGGAAAGTTGAGAAGTAACAGAATAATATCTGCAATTACTGATAGAAAATAAACTTCAATATAGAAAAATACAGTAAGTTTAATGATTCAAATATAAATGCTAAATAAAATACATTTGCAAACAAAATCTGGTAGAATTTTCCACCAACCATTATTACAAGAAAATTTAAAGGATCTATATCAGGAAAAAAAGAAGTGATTTAAGATTTTAAGTGAAAGAAGAATAAAGGATAGAAATACAATAAATATGGGCAAATATAATCAAACTTTGGAAGTATAAAACAACCATAAGGTAGTCTATGAAGAGTTAAATAGAAATGTAGTTAAAATCCTGAACAAAAAAAACACGTATTAATTAGGAAAGTTGAGGTAGTTACATAAAGTAACTTGAGAGGAATTGAGCACATTTTATCATTTCCACAGTAGCCACTAAATAAATAAATATATAGCTATCAAAGGAAGTAAGAGAAAAAAGAGGAAATGAGGGGATAAAAACACACCCTTAAACTCAGAAGAAGACAAGTGGGGGAGGGAGAAATCAGGAGTGCAGCAAAGGCTTTCTGTTTACAGTGAAGACGAAGTAGGTAGGTAACGAGAAACAATTATTTATTCATAACTAGAAAAAAAGTGACAAAGTATAAACATATTTTCTAAAGGCATTAGAGAATTAAAACAATAAAGAAGAGGGTTAAGTTTCAGAAAAAGTGAAATGAGCACATTATTTAGTATATCCATTAATTCTAGGAAAGGATGGCTTGTAATACCAGGGAGTTAAAATGTGGGCTCCAGGGCTCTCCTTAGAGAAGGAGGCCTAATGAATCCCTACTTAACTTTTGGTTGGGATCTGCATGTGCTGCACATTAATCCACATATAGAACAACTCCCAAGGTCCAGAAGCCCACCTTTAAAGAGTCTCAATATCAATGTACATATGGATTTAGCTGCACAGATATTGCTAATGCTTGTAGCTCCAAACAATAAAAACCTCTGGGGAAAATAACAACATCATTACCTAAATTGGATTATACAGTTTTATTTTTTCTTAGTAATCTCTGACTACAAAATAATAAAAATTAAAGCACGTTAACACTGTGTGAAGAAAAATGAAAAAAATCAACAGAAAATAGAAACCATTCACAGAGAATCAGATAAGTAATCTAACATAAATTAACAAAACTTTGTCAAATACATAGAAGTTAAATATTAAAACTTATACATTAAATATTATAAAATGTTAGTTGAATGCAAAATAAAAAAGCAAAAATTTCTAAAACTGAAAAGCTGTAACTACAAACAAGTCTTTCATGGATAGATTGGACATATTAGACACAGATGAAGAGAAATTTAGTAAACTAACTGAGCCACAAGAAAACATCCAGAGTGATTCATAGAAATGTAATATATATATATATATATTATATATATTTATATATATATAAAATGTTATAAGAGTTGCCTGACCTGTGGTGGTGCAGTGGATAAAGCATCGACCTGGAAATGCTGAGGTCACCGGTTCAAAACCCTGGGCTTGCCTGGTCAAGGCACATATGGGAGTTGATGCTTCCTGCTCCACCCTCCCCCTTCTTTCTCTCTCTCTCTCTTTCTCACTCTCTCTCTTCTCTAAAAATTAATAAAAAAATTAAAGTTTAAAATGTTATAAGAGTATAATTCTAAGTTTAAAAGGATTATATACTATAAGGGGGATTTATATCTATCTGTCTATAGATCTACAGGTACATATGTACATGTATAGAGAAATGACACAGAATTTTTCAAAACTGAATAAATATGTCAACCCATAGATTTAAGGGGCACAATGAATTGAAACAGAATGAATTCTAAGGTGACCACAAGTAGGAATATTAGAGTAACTGATAAAAGCAATAGACCAAAAGAAAGATCTTAAAAAGAGAATAGAGTATCTTCCAAGGATCAACCATTAGGTTGTTACATATCAACTTAAGCAGGGAAAGTGAGTATAAAATAGAATATATCCACAATGCAAAATACATGTAAAATGATAAGTGTATATCTCAAATTACATACACAAATATGTAAGCATGTGTTTGTATTTATGTTAAAAGCATACTCAACTAAATAAGATCTGAAAGAATTCATTCTAGCAGACCTGCACCAGAAGAAATATGGTAGATGGAAGATGAAATAAAGAACAATGGAAAGGTTTTAAAAAGTGGATGAATCTAAATGATAATGACTTTATAAAATAATAATGTCTTAAAGCAGTCCACACACACACACACACTCACACACATGGTTAATGACAACAATAGCACATAACATTGGAAGGGAGTTAATGAAGTTGAAGTGTTCTACAAACTTGACATTGTCTTAGAAAAAGAGGAAAGTACAAAATAAATTTAGATTTGGTAAATTAACAAGGCATGATGTAATATCTAGAGTAAACTAAAGAAATAGTAAAATAATACTATATAACTGGCAAGAAGGAAAAACTGAATAATTTAACATTTCAAGCAAACCATAGAAAAGAGAAAAAAAACAAAAACAAACAGAATCAAATAATAAGATAGTAAATTTGAACTCAAGTATGTCGGCAATTGCATGTAATTATTGAACTATACTTAACTGATTATTAGTGAATAAACTGCTACAAATCAAGGTTAGAATTTTCCAGGCAGCCTTGACAAAATAATAACAAAAACAAAAAATGTTTACATCACATAAAAGTTGTAGAAATACTGTAAGTAAAAGAATAGAAAAAGATATATTATGAAAACATTAAACCAGTGATTCTCAAAGTTTGGTCCAGAGAAACCTCCCACATCTAGAGATGCTTTTAAAGATTCCATGGAGTCAAAACTATTTTCATACTATTTCTAAAGCATTATGTGCCTTTTTACTCTCAATTGTTCAAAAGCATAGAGTAGAGTTTTCAAAGGGTACTAGAGGTATGATATTGTAGCAAACTGAATGGAGAAGAAACTATGGAAATCTAGCTGTCTTGTGTTAAGCAAAACATTAAAGGGATTTGCAAATATGTGTAAGAATGATCCTCTTCTCACTATATCTTTTTATTTAAAAAATAAGTTATAATTTATAAAATTGTTATAAATGCAGTGGTGCAAAAGCTTTATTATATTAAGCTCTAATGAATGAATTAAAAACAAAATTTTTCTAATTTTCTTTCCATACAGTATATACTGATAAATATAACCAACATGAATAAAAGCTATTTGAGGGAGTTCCTCAATCATTTATAAGATTGTTAGAGTCCTGAGTCCAAAAAAAAAAAAAAAAAGAGTTAGTTTGGTTATATCAGATGCAGAAGACTAAAGCAGAAAGCTTTAATACAGATGAAAAGGGACTTTACAAATGATTAAATTGATCAATTCAACAGAAATATGTAACAGTTACACATTTGTATGCAACAAATAGCATGACCTCAAAATATTTATAAAGCAAAAAATATTAGCTATAACATTAAAGATACACCACCAACAATCATCCTAGGAGTCATAAATTTAATTTTCTCCATAACTATGCTAACATGGTCAGTATTCTATCTAATCCACAGGCAGGATAGTTTATATAAAAGTGAATAGGCTCTGATGTAGGCAATCCTGACTTTCAATAAATATGCTTATTCCAAAACTACCTATGTGAATATAAAGAAGTTAATTAACTTTTCTGAGTCTGTTTCTTAATTTGTAGAGTTTAGGTGATTTCATGTAATTGAGAGGATTAAAAATAGTAGTTGAAAGTAGAGCCTATATAACATTTTCACATGCTGGGTACTAAAAATGATATAGCACTGTTGTTTCCTAACTTATCCTCAATGAAATCAAGAAGTTTAAAAACTATAAATATGGTGACTGAATAAAACTTCAAAGAGAAATGTTTGAGCTAAACCTTGAAGAATAGGATATTAATACACACTCAAAAAAAGTCTATATGCAACTGATTAAACAGTCATTTGATCCAGTCAATCATTTGGGTCAGAAGGGAAAATCTAGAAGGGAGAGCAGTTACAATAAGTTGCACTCTTCCTCTTTTAATCTTACAAATTCTTTGCTGTCAAATGAAGGACAAGAACTGAGCAAAATCGACTTACAACACTCCTTATCTTGAAATATCATTACTCCTCAATATATCTAAAAAAATTATTTTCTCCCAGTCAAAATTTCTGATATTTCTCCTACTCCACAGCAAGACAAAACAATAGCCAAAAAATATTTAAGAACTTTTTCCAAAGGACTGAAATATAACTATAAAGAATTGCCTAAATATTCTTGAGTTTATTGCTTTAATATAGTCTTTATTAGCTCTTTACAAGTTTCCTACATCACACAAAATAAAACTGAAGCCATGTGTGATTATCCCTCAAAGAGCCCTCACCCATGACAAAATTAGCATTTATATATACTTGCTACGAATATCTATTTCAAAAAATTCATCCCACAGAAATGAACCAATGGTCTCAAAAACACTCCAGTCACAAGAGGAAAAAAAAAAAAAAAAAGGACTTGACTACAATAAACAGCCAAACTAAAAATGTTGTATTAGGCTGAATGTTTTCACCAAATCAGTATTTTGGTAAGCATCTATCTCCTTAGCTCCTAAATGACATGTTTGACAGTCACTTATAAAGATACTGAGTTGCATTTGAGATTTTTAATTTTATTGCAAAAGTCCTTCAGGATTATACATGTTACATGGAAACAAGAATGCTTAACCAGGAATCAGGAAACTTGGATTCTATCCACCTCTGCCAGGAGTTAAATGAAAATATGTGCATCTGTTTTTTCATCTGTAAACTAAGAAGCCTAGACAGGTAGATCTGTGAAATCCTTTTTAGTTTTGTACTAAGAATTATGTTATGTTTCAAAACAAAAGAGTATTGCTTTGGCTATTGAGAGTCTTTTGTTGTTCCATACAAATCTGACGATTTTTTTTCTACTTCTTTAAAAAATTACATTGGGATTTTTATGGGGATTGCATTAAATATGTATGTTGCTGTGGATAATGTGAACATTTAAACTATGATGATTCTTCCAATCCATGAACATGGAATATCTTTATATTTCATTATCTTTTTCAATCTCTTTTAATAATGCTTTGTAGATTCTAGTATATAGGTCCTTCATATCCTCTGTTTAGTTTATTCCTAGGTATTTTTTTTTTTTTGGTGTAAATGCAAAAGGAATTGTTTTTCTCATTTTTTCTTCTGAAATTTCATTGTTAGTATATAAAAATGAAGATGTTTGTACATTGATTTTGTATCCTGCAACATTACTGTATTTGTTATTGTTTATACAAGTTTTTGGTGGGGTCTTTAGGGTGTTCTATATAAAGAATCATGTCATCTGCAAAAGCTGATACTTACTCTTCTTTATTTTCAATTTAGATGCCTTCCATTTTTTTCTGTTGCCTGCCTGTTATGGCTATGACTTCCAGAACTATGTTGAGGAGAGAGGTAAGAGTGGGCACGCTGTCTTGTCCCTGATTTTAGACTAAATGCTCAGTTTTGCACCATTCAGTATGATATTAGCTGAGGGTTTGTCATATATAGCCTTTACTATGTTGAGGTACTTTCCTTCTATGCTCATTTTACTGAGTATATTAATCATAAATGAATGTTGTATCATATCAAATGCTTTTTCTGCATCTGATAAGACCATAATTTTTAAATTTGTTTTCTTAATGCGGTATGTTATATTGATCAATTTGTGCATGTTGAATCATCCTTGTGCTCCTGGAATGAAACCCACTTGACCATGATTTATCTGTAGTTTTCTTTTCTTGTGTGTATTACATTACCATGTTTTGGTATCAGGGTTATGTTGACTTCATAAGATATTAGGAAGTATTGCCTCTTCTTCAATTTTTTTGAAGAGTTTAAGAAGGATAATTATCAAATCTTCTTTGAACGTTTGGAATTCAGTAATGAAGTCATTGGTTCTGGACAAGTAATAACAAGTGTTAGAGAAGATGTAAGGGAAAAGAACACCCTCATTAACTGCTGGTGGGAATGTAAACTGGTATAATCACTATGGAAAACAGTATGGAGGTTTCTCAAAAAATTAAGAATAGAGTTACTATATGACCCAGCAATCCCTCTTATGGGTATCTACCTGAAAAATTTAAAAACATGTATTTGCAAAGATATATGCAACCCTATGTTCATTGCATCATTGTTCCCAGTGGCAAAGACATGAAAACAACCAAAGTGTCCTTTGAGAGATGAATGGATAAAGAAGATGTGGTACATATATACAATGGATATTACTCAGCCATAAGATAAGGTGAAATACTGCCATTTATGACAACATGGATGGACCTTGAGGATATTATGCTAATTAAAATAAATCAGTCAAAAAAAGCTAAGAAGGTCCTGGCCGGTTGGCTCAGCGGTAGAGTGTCGGCCTGGCGTGCAGGAGTCCTGGGTTTGATTCCTGGCCAGGGCACACAAGAGAAGCACCCATCTGCTTCTCCACCCCTCCCCCTCTCCTTCCTCTCTGTCTATCTCTTCCCCTCCCACAGCCAAGGCTCCATTGAAGCAAAGATGGCCCGGGCGCTGAGGATGGATCTGTGGCCTCTGCCTCAGGCCCTAGAATGGCTCTGGATGCAACAGAGCAATGCCCCAGAGGGGCAGAGCATTGCCCCCTGGTGGGCATGCCGGGTGGGCATATGCGGGAGTCTGTCTGATTGCCTCCCTGTTTCCAGCTTTGGAAAAATAGAAAAAAAAAAAAGCTAAGAATCTGACATCAGGGGAATGATGGAGTGAGAGATCTCCTTGATCTCCTCTTTGAAATTTCAATAATTTTAACAGGTATAACTCAGAGAAGGAACCCTAGTTGGGTGCATAGGCACATCTGAAAGACTGCATATTGAAGCAATTAAATATGGGCAGGAAGCAGCAAGGGAGTAAAAGATAAGGATGCAGCCCCCACATCTGAGCACTGGCCATGGGAATCTGAAGAGGGAAGAACCCTGTTGTATCTGGATTTCCTCCTGCTGAGAGGAGTGGGGATTTCTGTGGGGGGCACTCTCATGGAGGGGAAAACTAGAGCAGGGACTGAGTGTGGAAAAACATCAGGGGATGCAACTCTGGAACACTGCTGTTCTCCTACAGTCTACCCACAGCCTACACTTTGAACAGAGAAATGGAAATACAAAAAACCAGCCTCCCAGAATTTTCCACATTTTGACCTGGGTGTTGGGGTGCAGGATATATCTGTGGCTTACCCAGGAGCTAAACCCACTGAACCACTGTTTCCCATGATCAAAGGGGATCCTCTGTGTTTGGCCCTCAGTCCATTAGGGCACAGGGGAGAACTTGTGGAGGCCAACCCAAGATTGCCATTGCCAGGAGAAGAACAAAGAAGGTGACTATGTTCCCTCAGACCACCCACCACCCAATGTCAGCTAGTATCTTGGTGGGGAGTCAGGCCAGGAATTCCATGGGAATAAAACTTGTAATCCAGCACCATATACTGGAAAATAATAAAAAGTCCTCTTGAAAGTAAATTACTAAAAAGAGCCACTCACAAATGCCTAGACAAGAAGTACATTAAATACCATGAATAACCAAGAAAAAGATGCAGTTTAGAAAAAAAATGAAGTATCTTCAGAAAGCAGTCTTAAAGTCATGAAAACTAGAAAAACAAACAACAGAGAATTAAAATTGAAGTTCTGAAAATACTCAACAAGATGTAAGAAAACACTGATAGGCAAACTAATCCACTAGGAAAAGTTAATAAAAAAAATGCATACCTACCAAAGAGATTGATACTTCATAAAAGAACCAAACAGAAACTCTGGAGATGATTTAGTCAATAAATGAAATAAAAAATGAACTAATAAGCATAACTAATAGACTTGGCCAAATAAAGGAAAGAATAAGTAATATTGAAGATAGGAACTGAGAGATGATGCAGAGGAAAGAAGAAACTCAAGAATAAAAAAAAAAGAGAGCTCTACATGAATTATCTGATTTCATCAGAAAAAAATAAATATAATAATAATAGGTATACCAGAAAAAGAAGAAAGGGAGAAGGGAATGAAGAACTTCTTCAAAAATTAATAGATGAGAATTCCCAAACCTATGGACAGAGCTAGAACCTTGAATCCATGAAGCAAACAGAACACCTAGTTACTTCAATCCAAAGAGGTCTTATCCAAGACACATTATATTAAAACTTAAAAATTAATGACAAAGGAATAATCTTCAAGGCAGCCAGGGAAAAGAAGAAAACAACATATAATGAGAAAGTCCATCAGGTTTTCGTTGGACTTCTCAGCAGAAACTCTACAGCCAGAAGAGAATGGACCAAAACACTCAAAGTACTAAAAGAGAGGAATTACCAGCCAAGAATAATATGTCCATAAAAGTTACTCTTTAAATACAAAAGAGAAACAAGGACTTGTCCAGATATACAGAAGCTGAGAGAATTTATCACCAGAAAACCTCCACCACTGGTAGTACTCAAGGGAATTGTTCTGCCTGATACAAAGAACAAAATCACAAAACTGAGAGTAAGATTGCCAGCAAACTTTCAACATAAACTGCAATAATTTGTGATTTAAAAAAAGACACAGAAGTGGAGAGGGTAAGGATCTGAATTAGCAAAGGAGAATAGAGGACAGGAACATTCATAATACAAAAGGACTATTATATATATGAAACTTTCTTTTCCAATAATTGAATGCTAAGCACTCACAAAAATAAAAAACTGAAATACATAGCTTAGAAAAAGAAGCAGAGGAAAGAGCATGGAATATTACCAAACAAAAACAACTGTCAGAAACACAAAGGAAAAGAACTAATGGAGGCACACTGCTACCAGAAAACAAAATATAAAATGGTTATAGGAAATCCTCATGCATTAACAATTACCCTAGATATAAATGCACCAAACTCACAAATGAAGGGGCACAGAGTAGCAGATTGAAACAAAAAACTCAACCATGTGCTGCCTTCAGGAGACACAGCTAAGCAGCAACAGCAAAAGTAAATTCAAAGTGAAAGGTTGGAAAATGATCTCTAAGTAAATAATACCCTATGAAAAGCAAGTAAAACCCATACTTATATCATACAATAAAGATTTCAAAAAACCCCACCACAAAACAATGATAAGAAAAGACAAAGACAGACAATAATAATAAAGTAGATCCTACCTCAAGAAGTCATAACACTTCTCATTATATATGCACCAAATCAAGAAGCACCAAAATATATAAAACAACCACTAATAGAACTAAAAGGAGAAACAGACAAAAACATAATACTCCATTGACAGCTCTATATAGATCACAAAACAGAGGATGAATAAAGAAATATTGGCCTTAAATGCCACACTAGACCAAATGGATATATTTTATATTAACAGAACCTTTCATCCCAGAATATTAGATTATATATTCTTTTCCAGTTTGCACAGAACATTCTCAAGGATAGACCATATTTTTAGTCACAAAACTAGTTTTAGCAACTTCAAGAAGATTGAAATTATATCAAGCATATTCTCTGACCATAATCCTCTGAAATTAGAATTAAACTGAAAAAAAAGAAAAAAAAAAGTTAAACCCACAAAAACATGAAAATTAAACAACATACTAATAAAAAATGACTGAGCCAAAGGAAAAGTAATAGAAGAGATAAAAAAAAAAAACATATAGAGAGGCTGACCAGGTGGTGGCACAGAGGACAGAGCATCAGACTGGGACACAGAGGACCCAGCCTCAAAACTCCGAAGTCACTGGCTTGAGTACAAGCTCATCCGGCTTGAGTGCAGGTTCACCAGCTTAAGCATGGGGTCGCCAACTTAAGCATAGGATCATAGACATGACCGTATGGTCACTGGCTTGAACCCAAAGGTTGCTGGCTTGAGCCCAAGGTTGCTGTCTTGAGCAAGGGATCACTTACTTTGCTGTAGCCCCCCCCCGTCAAGGCACATATAAGAAAGCAGTCAATGAACAACTAAGGAGACTAAGGAGCCACAATAAAGAATTGATGCTTCTCATCTCTCTCCCTTCCTGACTGTCTGTTCTTATCTGTCCCTCTCTCTGTTTCTGTCATAAAAAAAGATAGAGAGACAAATGAGAATGACATGACATATCAAGATTTCAGAAATGCACTGAAAGCAGTATAAAAGGAAATTTTATAACATTACAGGCTTATCTCAAGAAATAAGAGAGATCCCGAAAGTAAACAACTGAACATTTTATCTTAAAGAACTAGAAAAAGAAGAAAAAAGGTAATCCAAAGTCAGTAGAAGAAACTAATAAAAATTAGAGAAAAACTGAGTAAAATAGAGAAAAGGATACTTTACAAAGAAATTAATACAATAAAGAGCAGGTTCTTTCAAAAGATTAATAAAATTGACAAATCCCTGGTTAGATTCACTATGGAAAAAAGAGAAATGACTCATATAAACAAAATCAGCAGTGAAAGAGAAGTCACTAAAAACATCATAGATATACAGAGGATCATACTAGAATACTATGAAAGACTATATGCCACCAAATTCAATAATCTAGAAAAAATGAATAAACTCCTAGAACTGCACAATTTTTCTGGACTGAATCACAAAATGGAAACCTTAAGCAAACCAATAAACAGTGAGGAAACTGAAACAACTATCAAAAACCTCAAAAACAAATTCCAGGACCAGATGGTTTCACTAGTGAATTCTACCAAACATTCAAAGAAGACTTGGTACCTATCCTTCCCCAATTTTTTCAAAAAAACTGAAGAAGAGGCAATAGTTGCTAATACATGCTATGAGTCCAACCTAACCCCGATACCAAAACCTGGCAAGGATAACACACAAAAAAGAAAAATACAGATGAGTATTTCTGATGAATATAAATGCAAAGTTCTAAAAAAAAAATGCTAACAAATCAAATACAACAACACACTTAAAAAATAACAAATCACAATCAAGTCAGGTTTATTCCAGAAGCACAAGGATGCTTTGACATACACAAATCAATCAAATACACCACATTAACAAAACAAAGGACAAAAAAAATATAAACCAACTGAAAAGATGGCAGCAGAGGAGGCAGACGCACAGATGCCCAACTCTCACCACCAAACTGGAATACAAATCAATTTAGGAAAAATCAGCATGAAAAACCAACTCTAAACTACAAGAACAGCTCTCAAAAACCAAGGAGCAAAGAAGAAGCCACAAAAAACCCGGTAGGGAGCGCCTGAATCTCCCCTGCTGACAGGAACGGAGCGGGGGGGGGGGTGAGGCTGAGAGCCCAGAGGAGACCTCACACAAGGGAAAAAGGCAGAAACTACTGCTCACAGCCACTTGCCTGGCAACCAGAGAGCGAGGTGTGTTGAAAAGACCAGCTTATCTCCCAAGTGGAAAGGACAGGGAGAGGGACAGGCTGTGAGGGGCTAGGAATGCAGGAGATGAACTAAAAAAGCTGACTCATCCATGCTGGAGGTGGCCATAGCTGAGTGAGGGACTGAACCTTTCACAAAACAGAGCTGAATTCTTCTGGATCAGAGATCTCCGGACATCTATCCAGCTCCAATCAGCACAACAAGACACAGCTGAAAACAAGAAGTGGGGAGGAGGGGCAGTAACTTTGGTCTCCATGGAGATCTGAGATACACCTCCCCCTACTGAAGCTGAGAAAACACCCTGCCCCCAGAGAGATTAATTGGCTAAAGAGGCTTTCAGAGTCTCAGGTTACACCCACCGCATTCCTGGATACAGTTTCAAGGAAGCCCCCTGCTGAGATCAGTAAAAAGACTATCACCTGTTAAGAAAACAAACAAATCAAGACTTCAAAGCTGCCCAAATCCGAAAGTGGATTACTGATAACAGCTGATACCAACCCAAGAAGACCTAGAAATAACTGAAAACTGGAGGCAGACAACACCAAGCCTAGACTCAACCAACTCTATAAATAAAAAAACCCAAAAACAGACAATGAGAAAACAAAGAAGTGCAATCCAAATGAAACCACAAGAGACACCTTCAAAACATGAACTAAGGCCTGACCTGTGGTGGTGCAGTGGATAAAGTGTTGACCTGGAAATGCTGAGGTTGCCGGTTCGAAATCCTGGGCTTGCCTGGTAAAGGCACATATGGGAGTTGATGCTTCTAGCTCCTCCCCTCTTCTCTCTCTCTGTCTCTCTCACCTCTCTCTCCCTCTCTGTCTCTCGCCCTCTCTCTCTCCTCTCTAAAAATGAATAAATAAAAACATTTTTAAAAAAAAGATGAACTAAGTGATATGGAAATAATCAAACTTCCAGATGCGGAGTTCAAAATAATGATTGTAAGGATGCTTAGGGATCTTAGAACAACAATGGATGGTCATTATGAATACCTAAATAAAGAAATAGCAAGTATAAAAAAGAATCAGTCGGAGATGACAAATACAATATCAGAAATAAAGACCACAATGGAAGGAATTAAAAACAAGATAGATAGAGCTGAGGATCGAATCAGCGAGTTGGAGGACAACTGGAATGAAGGCATGAAAGCAGAGAAGAAAAGAGAAAAGAGACTCAAAAAGTCAGAGGAAACCCTTATAGAGCTCTGTGACAACATGAAGAGAAATAACATCCACATCATAGGGGTTCCTGAAGAAGAAGAAAAAGAACAAGGGATAGAGACTTTGTTCAATCATATCATAACTGAAAACTTCCCTAAATTAATGCAAGAGAAACTCTCACAAGTCCAAGAAGCACAGAGGACTCTATTAAAGAGAAACCCAAAGAAACCTACACCAAGACACATCATAATTAAAATACCAAAGCTAAGCGATAAAGAGAAAATATTAAAAGCTGCAAGAGAAAAAAAAGTTATCACCTACAAAGGAGCCCCCATAAGGATGACATCTGACTTCTCAACAGAAACACTTGAGGCCAGAAGGGAATGGCAAGAAATATTCAAAGTAATGCAGAACAAGAACCTACAACCAAGACTACTTTATCCAGCAAGGCTATGGTTTAAAATTGAAGGAGAAATAAAAAGCTTCCCAGACAAAAAACAACTCAAGGAATTCATTACAACCAAACCAATGCTGCAGGAAATGTTAAGGGGCCTGTTGTAAACAGATCAAAGTGGGAAAAGAATATAGCAAAAAAGGAATACACCTTTAAAGAAGAAAATGGCAATAAACAACTTCATATCAATAATAACCTTAAACGTAAATGGATTAAATGATCCAATCAAAAGACATAGGGTAGCTGCGTGGATAAGAAAACAGGACCCATACATATGCTGTCTACAAGAGACACATCTTAGAACAAAAGATACATATAGATTGAAGGTAAAAGGATGGAAAAAAACATTTCATGCAAATGGAAATGAAAAAAAAAAGCTGTGGTAGCAATACTTATATCAGATAAATTGGACTTTAAAACAAAAGATATAGTAAGAGATAAAGAAGGCCACTACATAATGATAAAGGGAGTAATCCAACAGGAAGATATAACTATTATAAATATCTATGCACCTATTATAGGAGCACCCAAATATATAAAACAGACTTTGATGAATTTAAAGGGCGAGATCAACAGCAATACTATAATAGTAGGGGATTTCAATACCCCACTAACATCACTAGATAGATCCTCAAGAAAGAAAATTAACAAAGAAACAGCAGACTTATTGGAAACACTAGATCAACTCGATTTAATAGATATCTTCAGAACCTTTCACCCTAAAGCAGCAGAATATACATTCTTTTCAAGTGCTCATGGTACATTCTCTAAGATAGACCACATGTTAGGGCACAAAATTGTTCTCAACAAATTTAAGAAGACTGAAATCATATCAAGCACTTTCTCCGGTCACAATGGCATGAAACTAGAAATGAACCACAACAGAAAAGTTCAAAAATTCTCAAACACATGGAAACTAAATAGCAGGTTGTTAAATAATGAATGGATTAAGAATGAGATCAAAGAAGAAATAAAAAAATTCCTAGAAACGAATGACAATGAGCATACAACAACTAAAAATTTATGGGACACAGCAAAAGCAGTACCGAGAAGGAAGTTCATAGCACTACAGGCACACTTTCAGAAGCTAGAAAAAGCTCAAATAAACAACTTAACCCTGCATCTAAAAAGAACTAGAAAAAGAACAGCAAGTAAAGCCCAAATGTAGTAGAAGGAAGGAAATAATAAAGGTCAGAGCAGAAATAAATGACATAGAGGCTAAAGAAACAATACAGAGGATCAATGAAACTAGGAGCTGGTTCTTTGAAAAGGTAAACAAGATTGATGAACCTTTAAGTAGACTCACCAAGAAAAAGAGAGAGGACTCAAATAAATAAAATTAGAAATGAGAGAGGAGAAATAACAACTGACACAACAGAAATACAAAATATTGTAAGAATATACTATGAAGAACTGTATGCCAAAAAACTAGACAACCTAGATGAAATGGACAAATTCCTTGAAACATACAATCTTCCAAAAATCAATCTGGAAGAATCAGAAAACCTAAACAGACCGATTACAACAAATGAGATTGAAACAGTTATCAAAAAACTCCTAACAAAGAAAAGTCCGGGGCCCGATGGCTTCACAACGGAATTCTACCAAATATTCAAAGAAGAACTAACTCCTATCCTTCTCAAACTATTTCAAAAAATTCAAGAGGAAGGAAGACTTCTAAGCTCCTTTTATGAGGTGAGCATAATTCTGATTCCAAAACCAGGCAAAGACAACACAAAGAAAGAAAATTATAGGCCAATATCTCTGATGAATATAGATGCTAAAATCCTCAACAAAATATTAGCAAATCAGATCCAACAATATATGGAAAAAATCATACACCATGATCAAGTGGGATTTATTCTGGGGAAGCAAGGATGGTACAATATTCATAAATCAATCAATGTGATTCATCATATAAAAAAAAAGAAGGAGAAAAACCATATGATAATTTCAATAGATGCAGAAAAAGCATTTGATAAAATCCAGCACCCATTCATGATCAAAACTCTCAGCAAAGTGGGAATACAGGGAACATACCTCAACATGATAAAAGCCATCTATGAGAAACCCACAGCCAACATCATACTCAATGGGCAAAAATTAAAAGCAATACCCTTAAGATCAGGAACAAGGCAGGGGTGCCCCCTTTCACCACTCTTATTTAATATAGTCCTGGAAGTCCTAGCCACAGCAATCAGACAAGAAGAAGAAATAAAAGGCATTCAAGTTGGAAAAGAAGAAGTAAAACTATCATTATTTGCAGATGATATGATATTGTATATAGAAAACCCTAAAGTCTCAGTCAAAAAGCTACTGGACCTGATAAATGAATTCAGCAAAGTGGCAGGATATAAAATCAATATTCAGAAATCAGAGGCATTTTTATACACCAACAATGAACAGTTGAACAATTTCTCTCAGAAAGAGAAATTAAGGAAACGATCCCCTTCACAATTACAACCAAAAAAATAAAGTACCTAGGAGTAAACTTAACCAAGGAGACTAAAGACTTGTACTCGGAAAATTACAAAGCATTGATAAAAGAAATCAAGGAAGATACAAACAAGTGGAAGCATATACCGTGCTCATGGTTAGGAAGAATAAACATCATTAAAATGTCTATTTTAACCAAAGCAATCTATAAATTCAATGCAATACCAATTAAAATACCAATGACATACTTCAAAGATATAGACCACATATTCCAAAAATTTATATGGAACCAAAAGAGAACATGAATAGCCTCAGCAATCTTAAAAAAGAAGAATAAAGTGGGAGGTATCACACTTCCTGATATCAAGTTATACTACAAGGCCATTGTACTCAAAACAGCCTGGTACTGGCATAAGAACAGGCATATAGATCAATGGAACAGAACAGAGAACCCAGAAATAAACTCACAGCTCTACGGACAACTGATATTTGACAAAGGAGGTAAGGAAATACAATGGAGTAAAGACAGCCTCTTTAACAAATGGTGTTGGGAAAATTGGACAGCTACCTGCAAAAAAATGAAACTAGATCACCAGCTTACACCACGCACAAAAATAAACTCAAAATGGATAAAAGACTTAAATGTAGGCCGTGAAACCATAAGCATCTTAGAAGAAAACATAGGCAGTAAGCTCTCCGACATCTCTCGCAGCAATATATTTGCTGATTTATCTCCACAGGGAAGTGAAATAAAAGACAGGATAAAAAAAATGGGACTATATCAAACTAAAAAGCTTTTGCACAGCTAAAGACAATAAGAACAGAATAAAAAGACAAACTACACAATGGGAGAACATATTTGACAATACATCTGATAAGGGGTTAATAACCAAAATTTATAAAGAACTTGTAAATCTCAACACCAGGAAGACAAACAATCCAATCCAAAAATGGGCAAAAGAGATGAATAGACACTTCTCCAAAGAGGACATACAGATGGCCAATAGGCATATGAAAAAATACTCAACATCACTAACCATTAGAGAAATGCAAATTCAAACCACAATGAAATATCACCTCACACCAGCCAAAATGGCGCTCATCAACAAAACAACACAGAATAAGTGCTGGTGAGGATGTGGAGAAAAGGGAACCCTCCTGCACTGCTGGTGGGAATGCAGACTGGTGCAGCCACTGTGGAAAACAGTATGGAGATTTCTCAAAAAACTGAAAATCAAACTGCCTTTTGACCCAGGTATCCCACTTTTAGGAATATACCCCAAGGACACCATAGAACGGCTCCAAAAGGAGAAATGCACCCCCATGTTTGTGGCAGCGTTGTTCACAATAGCGAAGATCTGGAAACGGCCCAAGTGTCCGTCAGAGGATGAGTGGATTAAGAGCTTTGGTACATATATACTATGGAATACTACTCAGCCATAAGAAATGATGTCATTGGATCATTTACAATAACATGGATGGACCTTGATAACATTATACAGAGTGAAATAAGTAAATCAGAAAAAAACTAAGAACTATATGAATCCATACATAGAAGGGACATAAAAATGAGACTCAGAGACATGAACAAGAATGGGATGGCAACAGGGGTAGGGGTAGGGGGAGGGGGGATGGGGCAAAGAAGGAGAGAGTGGTTGGGGGAGGGGAGGGGCACAA
Organism: Saccopteryx bilineata; assembly: GCF_036850765.1. Lineage (NCBI taxonomy): Eukaryota > Metazoa > Chordata > Mammalia > Chiroptera > Emballonuridae > Saccopteryx > Saccopteryx bilineata. The sequence goes on from NC_089491.1 coordinate 129,472,232, forward strand.
GAAAACCAGATAGAAGGTGACAGAAGACAATTTAACTTTGGGGGAGGGGTACACAGCACAATCAAATGTCAAAATAATCTAGAGATGTTTTCTTTCAACATATGTACCCTGATTTATCAATGTCACTGCATTAAATTTAATAAATAAATTTAAAAAAACCTCATATAAACCGATTAATAGGTGCAGAACATCCAATTGTGATCAAAACGCTCAACAAAATGGGTACAGAAGAAAAGTATCTCAATATAATAAAGGTCATACATAGATGACCAACCCTCAGTCAATACTTGTACACAATGGTGGAAAGCTGAAAGTTTTTCCTCTAAAGTCAGGAACAGGACAAGGATGCCCACTCTCACCACTTTTATTCAACACAATTCTGGAAGTCCTAGCCAGAGCAACCAGGCAAGAGAAAAAACTAAAAGACATCCATACTGGGAAAAAGTAAAGGTATCACTTTTTGCAGATGACATGGTTCTGTACACAGAAAACCCCAAAGATTCCACCAAAATACTATTAGAAACAATAAACAAATACAGTAAAGTCTCAGGATACAAAATTAACATACAAAATTTTACTGCTTTATGATACCCTAACAATAAAACCTCAGAAAATAAAATTTTAAAAATTTATTATATTGAAACAACAACAACAAAACCTAGGGATAAACTTAACAATGGGTGTGAAGGACCTATATATTGAAAACTACAAAGCATTATTGAAAGAAATTGAAAAAGGCAGAATGAACTGAGAAAATATCCCATGTTCATGGATCGGAAGAATCAACATACTTAAAATGGCCATATTACCCAAAGCAATATACAAATTTAATGCAATCCCCATTAAAATTCCAATGTCATTTTTTAAACAAAAAGAACAAAAAAATCACAAGGTTTGTATGGAACCTTAAAAGACCCCAAATAGCAAAAGCAATTTTGAGAAAAAAATATGAAGCCAGAGGTATCACACTACTTGACTTCAAATTATATATCATAGCCATAATAATAAAGACAACATGGTATTGTCAGAAAAACAAACAGACCAATGAAACAGAATCCAGAGCCTAGAAAACCACACATATATGGACAAATAATCTTCAACAAAGGAGCCAAAAACACACAATGGAGAAAAAAAAAAGCCCCACTAATAAGTGGTGCTGGGAAAAATGCAAAGCCACATGCAAAAGAATTAAACTTGATTACAATTTGTCTCCTTGTAAAAAAATTAATTAAAAATGAATCAAAGATCTATATATGAGATCTGAAATAATAAAGTACATAGAACAAAACATAGGTACTAAACTTATAGGCCTTGGCCATAGAGAAAGTTTTATGAATTTGGCCTCAAACGTAAGGGAAAGTAAAGTAAAAAATAAATGAATGGGACTATATCAAACTAAAAAGCTTCTGCACGGCAAAAGAAACTGACAACAAAACAAAAAGGCAGCCAACTAAATGGGAGATGATATTCACAAACAATGGCCCTGACAAGGGGTTAATATCCAAAATATATAAAGGACTCATAAAGCTGAACAAATGAGCAATCCAATTAAAAAAATGGAGAGAGGACTTGAATAGACAACTCTCCCATGAAGAAATACAAACAGAAAACATATACAGTAATGCCTCGGTTTTTGCTGACTTCGGTTATCATCGGTTTCAGTTTTCGTCAAATTTTCCATGAAAAATTTGTCCCAGTTTTTGTTGGTTGCCTCAGATTTTGTTATCATGCCCACATGACCTCGCTGCTAATTTTGCAAAAACAAAAGGCGACCCACATGTTCTGCTCAGTGTGACATTGTTTCTTGTTGTGTGAGCATCACTCCGTGCATCTAGCCAAAGAATTCCATTGCTCTCCAGTGTTTTTAAAAGTACTTTTTTTTATTGATTATGAGTTTTAATACTACAATTACATGTAAGTGATTACTGCATATACAGTATTCGCTGTAATGAGTTTATTTTGCGTTTTTCAGTTTCAAAATGTACATAACGCACGTAAGATAAAATCACGTGCTCAAATCTCATCCTTGTTTAGTGTTTCCCTTGCTAATAAGTTAACCATTTCCTTTTAGCTCCATCATGGGACCAAGAGAGTTTCCAGAGCCAGCAGCCCTTCAAAGAAGAAGGCCAGGAACACAAGCGAGTTGAAGAAGAAAATCATAGAAAAATACGGGAGTGGCTTCAAGACTGCTGAATTTGGCCACATGTACGGAAAGTCGCCATCCACAATAAGTTCCATTGTGGTGAAAAAAGAAGCAATAAAGGAGTCTAATGTAGCGAAAGGTGTAAATGTGCTAATGAAACAGAGGTCGCAAACAATTGAAGATGTCAAACAGTTATTATTAATTTGGATCAATCAAAAACAATTAGATAGCAATTCTGTTTTGGGGGCCATCATATGTGAAAAGGCCAGACTATTGTTTGCCGATCTCATTAAGAAAATGCCTGGGACAAGTGCTAGTGCACTTAGTGATTTTAGGGCCAGCGGAGGATGGTTTGAAAAATTCAAGAGGTGCACTTGGCATACACAGTATTACTGAGCATGGTGAAGGTGTGAGTTTGGTAAATTCCGAAAAATTTGTGTCCGAATGCAAAGATTATGTAGAAGCTGAAGGATCCATCCCCCAACAAGTCTTCAACTGTGATGAAACTGATCTCTTTTGGAAGAAAATGCCAAAGAGGACGTTTATTACATCGGAGAAAAAGGCACTGTCAGGACCTTAGCCTATGAAAGATAGGCTAACTCTTTTGTTGTGTGGTAATGCTAGGTGATTGTAAAGTGAAGCCCTTACTGGTGTACCATTCAGAAACTCCTAGAGTGGTTAGCAGAAACAATGTGATTGAAAGTAAACTGTGTGTGATGTGGAGGGCAAAAAAGAAAGCATGGGTCATGAGGCCAGTTTTCATTGAGTGGATGAATGAAGTATTTGGCCCAAGTGTGAAAAAATACCTCCAGGATAATCAGTTGCCCTTTAAGTGCCTCCTGGTAATGGACAATACTCCTGCACATTCTCCGGGTTTGGAAGACACATTGTTGGAGGCGTTCAGTTTTATCACAGTGAAGTTCTTGCCCCTAATACCACACCACTCATCCAGCCCATGGACCAGAATGTCATTTCAAATTTTAAGAAACTGTACACAAAAGCCATGTTTCAAAGGTGCTTTCAGGTGACATCAGATACAGAATTGTCCTTAAGAGAGTTCTGGAAAAAAAACATTTCAACATCCTCAACTGCCTCATAAATAAGGCTTGGCAGGGAGTGATATCCAGGATGATGAACTCTGCCTGGAAGAAATTATGGCCAAGATGTGTGCCTGAGAGAGATTTTGAAGGGTTTGAGCCTTCCCCTGATGACCCTACACATGTGGTGCTGTCAGTTGTTGATCTGGGGAAGTCCATGGGTCTGGAGGTGAGTGGTGAGGACGTGAAAGAGCTGGTGGATGACCAGAGTGAAGAACTCCCCACTGAGGAGCTGCAAGACCTTCACCTAGAAGTGCAGCAGACAGCAGACAAAGAAGTTGCTTCAGAGGAGGAGGAAGAGACAGGGGAGAATGTGCCTTCTTCAGAGATTAAGGACATCTTCTCCATGTGGAGTAAAGTACAGGGGTTTGTGGAGAAAAATCACCCAGACAAAGCTGTTGCAGTCCATGTCTGCAACTTGTTTAATGATAATGTCTTGCCCATTTTAGGCAAATCTTAAAGAGGCAGCAGAAACAGACCTCTTTGGACAGCTTGCTTATGTGACATGGGTCCACTGACTCTGAAGCTGGTCCTAGTGCCAAAAGACCAAGAAAGGAAGTGACCCCAGATAGTGCCTTGATACCTAAGGGTCTTATGGAGGGGATTCCCCTTCCAAATAGTAATATCTGTAACTCTCTCACCCCTCCTCGCTGTCTTCCATATGCCAAGAAGAGTCTTCAGAAAGGTAAATGCCATGTTAAATGTTCATTTATTCTTTACATTAGTCCTTTATATTCATTTTATATTAATTTCTTATTGTCTTTAGTATTAAACATTACATTTATTCTCTATAAAATGTGTTTTTGGTATGTATTTTGGAGTATCTAGAATGAATTAATTGGAATTACATTGATTCATATGGAAATAATTGCCTCGGTTTCCATCAGTTTCAGATTTCGCCAATTGTTTTCAAGCGGATTATCGATGAAAACTGAGGTATCACTGTATATGAAAAGATGTTCCTCCTCACTAGCTATTAGAAAAATGCAAATCAAAACTACTAATAGATACCACCTCACATCTGTTATTTTGGCTGTTATCAACAAGACAGGTCATAACAAATATTGAAGAGGCTGAGGAAGAAAAGAAACCCTCATGCACTGCTGTGGGAATGTAAACTTGTATAGCCACTGTGGAAAATAGCATGGAGATTCCTCAAAAATTAAGAATAAAGTTACCATATGACCCAGAAATCCCTCTACTGAACATCTGATCCAAAAACATGTTTACAAAGACACATGTTCCCCTATGTTCATCGCAGCATTATTCACGGTGGCCAAGACATGAAAACAACCAGAGTCCCTCAATAAAAGATTGGATAAAGAAGATGTGGAATATATATACTGTGGAATACTACTCAGGCATAAGAAAAGATGAAATACTGGCATTTGTGATAACATGGATATACTTGAGAATATTAAGTGAAATAAGCCAATCAGAAAAAGCTAAGAACTGAGAACTGTATGAACTATATGAACTGAGAATTATTCATATGTGGTATATAAAACTGAGTCTCATAGACATAGACAGAAGTGAAGTGGTCATGGGGGAACGGGAGTAAAGGGAGCCAAACATATGGTGATGGAAAGTGGTCTGACTTTAGGTGATGGCCACATAACACAATGAATAATTCACGTGCCATGGAGATGTACACCTGAAACCTATGTGTTTCTAAGGACCAATGTCACCCCTTTAAATTTAATTTCTAAATTAAAAAAAAGAAAATTAAAAAGGCAAGAACCATATGATTTCACTTATATGTGGAATATAGAACTGTAACGCATAAATACAGACAATAATGAGGTGGTTACCAGAGGGAAGGGGGTTGGGGGACAGTAAAAGTAAAAAGGGTTAAATATTATATATGGTGATGGAAAAAGATTAACTTTGGGTGGTGGGCATACAATGCAATATAGAGGTTATGTATAATAGAAATGTACACTTAAAACCAATATAATATTATTAATCAATATCACACAAAAAATTTAACTGAAAAATTAAAAAAATAAAAAAACTTAAAAACTAGCACCATCTAGTGGATTCAAAAGAATTCATTAAGTGTATAATAAAAACATTTCTACAAGCAAAATATCCAGAGGTTTATTTTACTTTGCTATTTTTCTAATGTTCCAAAGACATTTGTTAGCAAGAACTAACCCAGGCACATTCCCCCTATGAGTCACAACATAGTAATGAAGCTATATGAAAATGTTTAATTACTTTCAGTATCTTTCATACTTACTATAAAGTAGTATCACTTTCCCAGAAAGCAGTATAATGTGAAAATAAGGCAGAAAAAATAAAAGCCAGGAAACAAAACAAAACAAAAAACCTTTTAATGTCTCTATCTCATAACAATAATTTATTCTTGGAATGTATTACCTGAAATTTAAAAATTAATAAATTAATTGCTGGCATTAAAGAAACATTTTTTCTAGATTAAAGTCTTCATAAAACAGCAGCTCACAGCTTCATGAGAAAAGAAAAATAATTATTTGCTCTTACACATTAAAATCATATTTTTCATGCCCTGGCCAGTTGGCTCAGCGGTAGAACGTCGGCCTGGTGTGCGGGGGACCCGGGTTTGATTCCCGGCCAGGGCACATAGGAGAAGCGCCCATTTGCTTCTCCACTCCCCCCCTCCTTCCTCTCTGTCTCTCTCTTCCCCTCCCGCAGCCAAGGCTCCATTGGAGCAAAGATGGCCTGGGCGCTGGGGATGGCTCCTTGGCCTCTGCCCCAGGCGCTAGAGTGGCTCTGGTCCCGGCAGAGCATCGCCCCCTGGTGGGCAGAGCATCGCCCGGGTGGATCCCAGTCGGGCGCATGTGGGAGTCTATCTGACTGTCTCTCCCCGTTTCCAGCTTCAGAAAAATACCAAAAAAAAAAAAAAAAAAATCATATTTTTCATGTTTACCAATATTTGATAAATGAAATACAGGAATTTACCCAGTGGTGGGATTCAAATAATTAAACAACCTGTTCTCTGCCCTAATGACTATTTTAATTACAAAAAACAATATACCATAAGGTAGTTTATTATTTTATGCATTTAATACTTAAATAAGAACAATAAAAGAGGTACACAAAACTAGATTATGAGTTTTAAAATATTAATGAAAAAAATATTAATCAATCCCTGACAAAAAAACAATAAAACTGTTATTTAAGATATTTCCATATTGCTTTTTGATTGGCAACCTCACTTGCAATTCTTTTCACCTATGGACGAAATGAACATCACTACGGGTGCTTAAGAATATGCTGTTGTACAGATGAACATTTAAAAAAAGTAAGAAATGTAAATTTGTAATTTCCACACTGGGCAGCTGCCCAGGCACCCACCTTAGAGAGAACCCTAATTACAAGTGCCATTTTATAATGGGTTCCCAAACTCAACAAAAAATTTAGCGATGGGTTCTACCAAAATGGTGCAAACTAGCTGAATCCCACCATTGAATTTACCTTTAATCTCTTTCCCTATACATAATATTTATCACTAGGATAATATTGGTAAAAATCAGAATATTAAATTATTTCATTTATTGTCGCATCTTCAGTGTATTCCAGTGCTGTGTTCTAGTGCCTAGAGTAGTGCTGGCACATAATAAGTGCTCAGTAAAGTTGCTCACTAATAAATTCATTAATTAGTAAGTCTTAAAATCATTACATTCTTTCAACATAAAGAATTGTACTATAATATAACAAAAAAGTAAAAATCTTAAATACTAAATGCATATTTATTAGAAAGGCTGGCCCTGGCCGGTTAGCTCAGCGGTAGAGTGTCGGCCTGGCGTGCAGAAGTTCCAGGTTTGATTCCCGGCCAGGGCACACAGGAGAAGCGCCCATTTGCTTCTCCACCCCTCCCCCTCCCCCTCCTCTCTGTCTCTCTCTTCCCCTCCTGCAGCCAAGGCTCAATTGGAGCAAAGATGGCCCGGGCGCCGGGGATGGCTCCTTGGCCTCTGCCCCAGGCGCTAGAGTGGCTCTGGTTGCGACAGAGCGACGCCCCAGAGGGGCAGAGCATCGCCCCCTGGTGGGCAGAGCGTCGCCCCCTGGTGGGCGTGCCGGGTGGATCCCGGTCGGGCACATGTGGGAGTCTGTCTGACTGTCTCTCCCCGTTTCCAGCTTCAGAAAAATTAAAAAAAAAAAAAAAAAAAAAAAAAAGAAAGGCTGTGGAAGGAGGCAATTAAAAAATTAGGTACTAGGGGTAGATTGAGTTTCAAATCCTGGCTCTATTATTTATTAGCTGTTTGATCTTAGACAATTACTTAACCTCTCTGTGGTTCAGTTATCTTACTTGGAAAAAAAAATTGAAAGTATCTAACTAATTGCAATTATATAAAAAGCAAGTGAACATGAATAAAACATATAAAATAATGTCAGGTGGTTAAAAAGTTATCCAATACCATAATTATTAGTTTAAGTTTTAGTTTTTCTATAAATATAATTTATAAAGCACTTTTGCCATACTGCACAATTTTTTTCAAAATTAATTTAATATAAAATGTTCTTTTAGAAAGAAATAAAATTTGACATAAAAATTAAAGAAATGAAAGAAACAAAGAAAACTAGATTATAAATGACACAATACTGATTTTTCATTTGCTTTGGATTGTCACTTAGAAACTAAATTAAAAATATTAACTCAAAATTCAAAAGGTTTTCTTCCCACAGATTGATTTTGTAAACTTTAGTAATCACTGTAGCAGCATCTATTCAAGAAATATTTTTCCACATTACTTGTATAAAACAAAATATTTTACCAGTTTTTCAAGAAATTTACTTATGGAAAATTTTAGGCAAAAGAAAGCATTAAATTATAATAATGATATAACAAACTTTAACAAACTGCAATCTACTCAAATTAGTTGAATTAGAAAAGATAGTCATTTAACTCAAAGAAAAATCATAAAACATTTTAAATTAATATAAAAGTATAATAAAATCTCACTTGATTAAAATAAATTCCTTTAAAATCATCAACCTAATGAACTTAATGAATTTAAAGCAATTATTTGGTGCATTCAAAATATGCTAGAATAACTCCAAACTAAGTAAAAATATTCTATAATCAAAAAGTTGTTACCAATATAGAGCCAATCATAGAAAATTATATAAAAATGTGCAAAGTATTCTTCAAATTATTACAGAATGTATATATCTTATATAATACAATGTAATACCTTTGACCAGAGAATAATTTGTCACTCAATATATATCTTAGAAATAACACTTAAATTTATATTTTAGTTATGATAATAATAATTAAATACCATCTTTTTCTATAGCCACAGTACACAATATGTTTAAACATTAAAGGCAATAACAAAAATACATTCACTTTGTAATTTTCATTTATAGAATTAAATTTTATTTTATTTTAAAAAATAAATTACACATTGCATTTCTATTTGTACAATTAAACATTTTAATTAGAATGGAAAACATTCAGCTATTCTCATTCACTTAAATGCAAAGAAGGTCAAATAAATTTGTGCGTTAATATTTTAAATAAAAAGAATATTTAGCATTAACATTACATATTAACTATTGCAATAACCATAGCTTAGTAAGAGTTAGAAACACATTAAACTTGAAACTATAAATGTAAAATATCTGGTATTGCTTCCAAATTTATTTCACCTACATAAGAAATATAGCATGGAATAGTAACTTATTAACCTATAAACACAAATCTATCTTTATGCCCCTTCATAAGAGTTCGCAGCATCAATTTATCATTGAAAGACAAAAATCTATGCTTTTCACTTAGCTTAACCAGAATCTCTGTAAGCAGTTTCTGAAGATGAAAAACAGACTCCAACTGGTTTTAAGAAAATCTACTTTCTCATGTATACTCTTCTCACACTCAATAAATACAGTGTTTTCATTGTACCCAACAGACAGCAAAGATGTCTTTTACCGTGTTTGCTCTGTACTACATAGAGATACCTCAGGTACATCAATTAATATGATGGCAGTTTTCACATAAATCTTGCAGATATCCTACCCCAGGAAATCCACTGGCTACAAAAAATCCCAAACAGCACTGCTGGCAATGAAAATGAAGTGAATGAGAGTTCAAGCATTTCTTCTTACAAACAGCCTTTTAATGTTTTTAAGCTTGCCTTACTGTGTGCCAAAACACTAACATATATTTCAATGCACTTGCCTTCATCCAACAACAACAACAAAATTATTTCTATACGTATATTATATGAAAATTTTAAAATAAAGTTTTTGTATCATCAGTATCAGTATCTTCACATAGCAGAAGTCTTGACTGGTCCTAAAGCAGGCAATCCAGACACACAGGCAGATAAACAGATTAAAGTATATTATACATTAGGCTATGTAGATATTTTCAAAGGGTGCTTAGAACTGTTTCCAAAACAAAAGCTTGCTTTGTAGGAACAATTTTTTTTCTCAAATTTAAAAAATGGAAGACGGTGCCTGACCAGGTGGTGATGCAGTGTTTAGAACACTGGACTGGGATGTGGAGGACCCAGGTTCGAAACCCAGAGGTCACCAGCTTGAGCACAGGCACATCTGGTTTGAGCAAGACTCACCAGATTGAGCCTAACGTCGCTGGCTTGAGCAAGGAGTAACTCGGTCTGCTGAAGCCCCCCAGTCAAGGTACAATCAATAAACTAGCCCCAGTTAAGCAATCAATAAACAACTAAGATGCCTCAATGAAGAACAGATGCTTCTCATCTCTCTCCCTTCCTGTCTGTCTGTCCCTATCTGTCCCCCTCTCTGTCTCTGTCACACACAAAAAAATTGGAGTTGGTTCTAACTGCCTAACTCTCCCCATACCTCCTCTAAAATTTCATAAAGAGCAAAAAGAAATAAAAATATCCACACTATCTTTCCAGTGTAAATTGAAAATAAAGAAATCTCAAGCTGAATTTTTTTCTAAGTGGGACAATAACTAAGTTTCCAAGACCAACACAATCTAGGCTAAATCCACACTTATACAGAAGAAATTCTAAGGTAACTGAATGGATAAGTAAGAAATGAGGGTGCCCTACTGGTGGAAGAACTCACGTATTATCAAAAAAGTCTCCCACCAGAAAGAAAGACCATTATCCCAAATACAATAACAGTACTGGGACCAATTATGTAAGGTGAGTTAAAAAATGCAAATGACCATGGTCTATATGAAAGAAAAACATATAAGCTTGGATCAAAAAATAAAACACAAATCTATGCTGTTTACAAGTACATTCCTAAAATAAAGTGATTCAGAAAGATGAAAGAAAATTGTTTCTTAAATGGCCAAAAATGAAAATACAAACAAAATGAAACTCTATCAGACAAGGTAAAATCTAGTCTCAAAAGTATTATTAAAGGCCCTGGCCGGTTGGCTCAGTGGTAGAGCCTCGGCCTGGCGTGCAGAAGTCCCGGGTTCGATTCCCGGCCAGGGCACACAGGAAAGGCGCCCATCTGCTTCTCCACCCCTCCCCCTCTCCTTCCTCTCTGTCTCTCTCTTCCCCTCCCGCAGCGAGGCTCCACTGGAGCAAAGATGGCCCGGGCACTGGGGATGGCTCCTTGGCCTCTGCCCCAGGCGCTAGAGTGGCTCTGGTCGGGACAGAGCGACGTCCGGGAGGGGCAGAGCATCGCCCCCTGGTGGGCAGAGCGTCGCCCCCTGGTGGGCGTGCCGGGTGGATCCTGGTCGGGCGCATGTGGGGGTCTGTCTGACTGTCTATCCCCGTTTCCAGCTTCGGGGGAAAAAAAAAAGTGCAAAAACAAAAAATAAATAAAAAGTATTATTAAAGAGACAAAAACAAGAACTTGTTATTTTCTACGCTAAAATTCACCATGAAGATAACACAATTAAAAATATCTATGAGGGGCCCAACACTAAACCTGACAAGCTCAGGGGAGGCAAGCTCAGAGACATAAAGTAAACATATAGGATGATCTGAAATTAAAACTTTCTCACTAAAAGCAGGTCATGGCGGTCATTCATGTCCTAGGATAATATTGTTCTCTAACAAAGGTCAATGTTTACCTTAACTGAGTCTGTCTGTTGTCTTTTTTGCAGCTACAATAACAGACCTACTGACATACCTTTAAAATGTATGAGTAACACGCCTTTGAAATGTAAGAGTAATCTATTCCAGACCACAGATCCTTTCATTGTAACTATTATCATGTTAATTGTTAATGTTAACTATTCTACACCTGCCCAGGTAAAAGAGGTATGTGTGGATTTGTTTACTTTTTATCCAATCCCAGAGATTTCCCCACTTTCATTTCTCCCACTTCCCAAATCTATCACCAATGGATTTCATGTAACACCTTACATCTTTCCCTTTGATTCTGATGTATAAAAGAAGTGGTAAAACAGCCATGTTCCTGGAGCATTTCCTCAATCTGTTGACATTTTGCTTCCTGGGAATTGTCATCAATTTGGCTCGCATAACCTCATAAAAATTCTTACAGGTTTGGACATTTCTTATGTTGACAGAAGGCATGAAGTTCTGACACAGACTACAGTGCAGATGGACTTTGAAAGCATGACGTTCAGTGAAAGAAGCCAGATACAAAAGATCAAGTATTGTATGATCTCCTCTATATGAAACATCCAAAAATAAGCAAATCTATGGAGGCTTTGAGAGGTGGAATGGGGAGCTACTGCTAATGGGTCCAGATTTTTCTTTTGGGGTGACAGAAAAATTCTGGAAGTAGATAATGGTGATGGTTGTACAACACTGTAAATGTACTTAATGCTACTGAGCTGTACACTTTAAAATGGTTAAAATGGTAAATGTTATGCTATGTGTATTTTCCCACAATTAAAAAGAAGTTAATACTTAAAAGAAAAAGGGAATATCTATAAAACAGTATGGAGCAGCATTCATTAAGTGGAAATCAAAGGATACCCAAAAAGAAATATGCTAATAAACAACGGACAGACCCTGGCCAGTTGGCTCAGTGGTAGAGTGCTGGCCCGGCATGTTGATGTTTGGGGTTCGATTCCTAGTCAGGGGACACAGGAGAAGTGACCATCTGCTTCTTCACCCCTCCCTTTCCCCTTTCTCTCTCTCTCTCTCTCTCTCTCTCTCTCTTTTCCCCTCCCAAAGCCATGGCTCAATTGGTTCAAGTGCATCAGCCCAGGTGTTGACGATGGCTCCATGAAGCTTCTGCCTCAGGGGCTAAAGATAGCTCAGTTAGGAGCATGGCCCCAGGTGGGCAGAGCATCAGCCCCAGACAGGGTTCACTGGGTGGATCCCGGTAGGGGTACATGTGGGAGTCTGTCTCTCTATCTCCCTTCTTCTCACTTGGAAAAGAAGAGAAAAAAAAATAAACAACAGACAAATTTAAACTAGCTCAGCTTCCTCAGTCCAAAGTACATCAAGTAGATACAAAATACTTAAAACAAGCGATCACTACAATAAATCTTAAACATGAAAATAAAAGTCTACATTGTCATTAAAATAAATAACTTCCTTTTTAAGTACACATGAAACATTCTTGAAAATTGTCCACATACTAGAAAATCACAGTAAGTTCCAAAAAGCATAAATGGCACAAAATCATTCTCTTATTATAATGTAAAAAAACCATAATAAATAACACAACAAAAACATACTTCTCCATATGAAAATTTAAAATCTTAGCTAAGTGACAAAATAAATCATAAAATTGTAGAATTGATGAAGATACCTATATATCAGAAGTTATGGACTAAAGCAGTACTCAGAAGAAAATTTATATACTTAACTATTTATGTCAATAACATTGAAAAAGATAAAAATTAAATAACTGAAAAATAAAAAGAGAACAACATACAGAAGAAAGCAGAAGCTGGTATCAACATGCATTAGTGACAGGAATAGAAAATGATACAATTCATAAAAAATGCATCTGGCATTATCTTTTTAAATCACAGATGTACTTTGCTTCAACAATATGTAGTGTGGGAAATTGACTTAAAGATGTATAGATGTATCTGATAGAGTGTGAAATGATGTAGATACCAGAGTAGTCATTATGACAATGTGGAAAATTTCAACAAGAGATCGGTGAAATAAACACTGGTCCATCTATATAATCGAATACTATAAAGCCACAGGAAAAAAAATGCTATCTATGAATTCCATATACCATGTATGGTATTATGTTAAAAAAGGCAAGATAAAGCATAGTACTTAAAATATTCTATATTTTATATTTTATATTTAAAATATTCTATATTTTAAGAAAGATAAGATTAGCATATATATCATATATTTCTTAGATATCTGTGTATGTATATTTATATATGCATTCAAAACACATGTTCTTATTACATATAAACATGTTATATATGCATGTATACAAAATCATACATATATAAAAATAGATGAGAGAACAGAGTGAAAAAGACAGGCATGAAAGCATAATCTCTTTGAGTATGCTTTTTCAAATGTAGTTTGACTTTGGAAACATCAGTTTAAGTCAAATAGGAAAAGTAAACTAATTATATTTTAAATTTATAACATAATCACAAAGATAAAAATCTTCAGATTTCACTTTGGAGAACAAAGTACAAGGACAAAAAGAAATGCAAAGTAATCTTAAAATTAATTTAATAGTTTTATATTTATAAATACTGGCATTGTTGTTTCAAAGCTATTTTTGAATATTATAAAAGATAGTAAATAGCTATTTAATGTTATCACCCGAGGATTACAGTGGAAGAGAAAGGGAATACTGTCAAGTTTAAAAAGTAAATTTGAATTGGAGATATCAACATTCTGCATCTATAATCAAATTCACAGGACAAGACAATTTGAGTATCAAAAAATATTATAAGGCAATTGACATATTCTGTATTATAATTAGAATATTAAGAAAGAGAGATGGGAGAAAATGAGAGGGAGAGAGAGAACAAGTGCAAAAACAAAGCAAAATAAATAAAACAAAAATTCATTTAGCACCACTGAAAGTAACAAAGGCCACTAACACTTTAATATAAACATTTGTCTGCTCAAAGATAGGCATTTATCCCTGTCTTTCCTCTACAAACTATTTTAAGATAACCAAATAATTCTTATTAAATAAAGGATTCCAGCTTTAAAAAATATGGGAGAAATGACTAAATTAGAAAACTCACTTTTTGCATCCCCCATTGCATTAATTGATTCAGGCGACATTAATCAATGGATAGAAGCAGTATGTAAAAGGTTGGTGAAGATCTTTATAATAGAGGGTTTAGGCTATTACTAGCTGTAACCGGTGTCAATTGTCGCATCATCTAAAGCAAACTAACACTATGTAATTCCTAACGTAAGGCAATATGATGCACAGAGCACCACCTATGAAAAAGTCCTGCTGAAGCGACTAAATTTGAATCTAGTCAGGCCAGTTAACTTCCATTCGCAGTAAATGCAGGGCTTCGGAAACAACTGCAGTGATGCTAAAAGGAAGTAAATGGACAAGTTCGGAATGTGGGGCAATTAATATAGGTTCTACAGTAAGTCAGTGGCATGGAGGGGAAGTGGGAGGATCGCTGCAGATTGAAAAGACTTCAAAGACCTATGCAAATATAATATGTGGTCACTGCTTGCATTATGATCCAAATCAACTCAGATAATTTTGGAAAAACAAAAACTGGATTATGGATTACCAGTTGATACAAGGTATCACTATGCATTGTGGTTAAGGAGGAATGTACCATAGTATTAAAGACCGTTACCTGAAACATAAAAGGATGAAATTATGTAATCTTGGGATTTTCTTTAAGAAAGCAAAAAATTAAAGAGTAACAATGAAGCAACTGCTGAATCTAGTTACATGGAATCTTTGTGTATTTATTTTTTTAAATGTCTGAATTCTCAATACTAAAGAAAATGAAAGAAAAAATATAATACAAGCAAAAAAAAAAAAAAAGCTAATACCAATGAGGCCTAAGTAAACCAGGCCTAAGCATTGAAAGTTGGCATACTTTTACTCCCACTCTACCCCCATAGCCCTCCCTGACATTGCATTCCAGATCACTTTGTTAATGACTGTGGGACAGAGGAGGTGGAAAGCATGGTACTTTTGAGGGCTCCGAAAATTTAAGCCATTAAGTATTGTACCAGAGTAAAGTCTTAATCTAGTTCCTGACTTTCTGATAGCCCTTGATTATTCATTCATCATTATTAAAGCCCCTATTAAGTCCCTTGAGAATTTCACAAGTAATAATAAAAAATAAAAAAGAGAAGTTTAAGGCAGGTAATAAAAAATATATAAGATTTTTATTTTAGAATTATCATACTGAACACAGTATGGTAGTAAGTTGAATTTCAGTTGATAGAAGAGAGAAGTTGGGTAGTAACAAATGAGAGCAAGAACAGCACGCTCACAAAACTTGACAGCAAAGTGTAAGAGAGATGAGGTGATGGCAGAAGTGAATGGCAATAGGGAGAGCTTGACATAAGGCAGGTGATAAATGATGGAGTGAGGCACCAGATGTGACTGACAGGTATATTTATAGAAATAGAAGGACTGGCCTTAAACAAGAAAAGACTTTTGTTGATGAATTAGACGAATTATAAAGCAAGGTAGAAACATAGAGATATATAGGTATACAGATATACAAATGGAGACATGGAGAAGATTAGAAAGATGAATTATTTCTGCTAGATGGTGTCAGTAGCCTTAGGTAAAGAAGAAAAGGTTAGTACAAATGATGTATGTGGGCAAGCAAAGCAGTGATGAAAGGGTTTACCAGGGAACAGGTATGACAGTTCCCACGAGAAAGCACTGGATCTATAAAAACCAAACTGGGGTGTTCTACTCCCAGAATTTCACCAGTAGAGCTCAAATAACTAGGAAAAGGAACAGGGGAGTGAATATATTAATATTAATAGCAGAAGCTACTAACAACTATCTATTCGTCAGTAGTAAGAGTGTATTCCCTTTATCTACATTAAAAAGCAATTTTATTTCCTTAGTTAGGAGAAGAGATTAAGTAAGTATAGCATGAATAAAATAAAATTATGAATGGTGGCCTATTCTTTAAAAGGAGTAAATTAAAAAATATATAATCATGAGAAATAAATGTCTACATATGCAAATTGCATTTTTCTCACCAATTCGAGTGATTCTATTATGTGAAAGTTCAAGATTCTGGATATTAGTGCAGCCATCCAAACCATGAAGAGAAGTCAGTTGATTTTTATTCAGAAGAACAACACAGAGATTTTCCAAATTTTCACAGTTGATAGACTCAATATTATTTTCCTAAAACAAAGAAAAAATATAACTCATTTTATTTTAATGGCTTACTTAAAAAAAATTTAAAGCTTGCCAAAAAGAGAAAGGATGAGGTATAATCTCCTAATGAATATCTAAATTTCTAACATTTAAGATAACCATGCAGAATGTTATATTATCTAGATAAAACATTGAGTAAACTAATAATAATTAAAATATTTTGTATTTATTAATAATCTTTAAAAGTATAGAAAATACAGAGGATCATAACAAAATATTTCAATCTAAATGAACAAAAGTTAATACTTGATCATAGTTCCCATATAAAACTATTATTTTAAAGACATCAAACACTTAAAAGTTGAAATCTCCCCATTACCCCTCCTCAGTTCCTTCCTCTCTCAAGAACATAAATATCATGAATTAAGTATACATTCATGTATATGTTTCTACTTTTACTACACATATACTTCTCAGCAACATATATATATTGGTCTGTGTTGAGATCATGTGTCAAGGATGTAAGAGTAGTTCTCTTTTTAAGACCTCTAAAAACAAGTGGAATTTTAAGAATCTTAAAAGTGTAGTCCACAGTACCTCTTTCAAAAATATTTATGAGTATAACCTCTGTCTAATCGAGCGAACTTCATAAGAAGCAGAGAAGGCCCACACAATGTTTTAAAAGAAAATCATATTGGTAAAAACAATACCAATTTGAACTGAAAAGAATATAATTCAAAATAAAAAGAAGCTTTTAGCTGCCCCACCCACTATCTCCTATAGGAAAGAAACTAGCCGACAAAAATTCTCAGCTGCAAAATAAGACACTTCTTGGGGACAAGAATATACGCCTTGAGAATGCAATCAAAAGCCCAGTGAGCAGAAGCAAGAGTCACAAAAAATTATTACCTTTGAGCAAAATGGAGTGCTTATTAAGGAACTGATAATCTCTCAAGGTACCAATTATAAGGAGAAGACATTTTAGACATTCCAGCTCCAACTGCAAATTTCCTAGGAGACTCAGTCAACACTATACAAAGCAGAAGGAAAGCCCAACAATCCTGACCTCAATTCATGGTCCCCAGAACCATGAGCAAATAAAATAACCATTGTTTTAATTTACTAAGTAATGTAGTCATTTGTTGTATAGCAAAAAGTGACAAGATCAGCTGCAAATAGACATAAGTTATTTCCAGGTCATACTGCCTAGTCATTTTCACTCTATGGTTCTCAGAAATTTCAGTTTTTGGTTTCTTTACAACGAGTTACATGCTATTTTAGTAAATGTTTTTTAAACAGTCATTTCTGACATGTAAAGATGAACCTATTACAAGGTAAATAATGAGGAGAACAGAGGCCATACCTGTACATCAATGTACTTCAGTTCTTTGCAGTTATTCAGGCTGTGCAAAGAAGTTAATCCACAGCGTCGAAGAGATAGAAACCGAAGATTTGTACACTCCGACAGTGTGGAAAGACTACAGCCTGGCAAATCTTGAAATGTTACTCTTGTGACCTAGAGAATTCAAGAAAATTGGAGTGTATAACATTATCTAACAATAATGATCCCTGAGTTCAGAGAACTCTGAGCAGATCAGCTCCACCTGGATCTTATTTAGATAAGATGATCTGTGCTTCAAGTCTGGATCTGATACAATAGTTGATGAGACTTTGGGGTCCTTGGGACCTGAATCACAGAATACAAGAAACACTCTTTTACAAGTCTTCTATATTTTAAAGGTATAAATCATTCCTTACTACTGAATAATGTAATATACCTAAGCAGATAGTATCTGTGGTAAAACAAATTATGAATAATAATTATTTTCTGTATTTTTCAAATATTTGAAGAGCATACATTCACAATATTGCATATTATTGAGATATTACTAAAGACTCATTAATTTATAAAGCTTTATTCTTAAGGAACTTTCTTTTTTAGTTCAAGTCCTTTTAACTAAAGAAAACTCAATACCAAAGAATATATTCAACTTTATGGTATGTATATTAAGGACTACATTTATTATTCTACAAAAATGTATCAGATAGAAATATTTTTGGATTATGGAAAAGCACTCCACTTATTTAACTCAAAAACTCTCACCTAAGTTAAAGAGGAATAACATAATAATGTGTTGGTTTTTCACTATAATTGAGTTTATATACTGAATCACTATATAAAACACCTTATAGTTAGAATATTTTCATATTGTCACATCAAAAATTCTAAGGCAAGGTTTTCTCTGTACTGAAAAACAATTTAAAAGTTATTAGCTTTATAAGAAGAGTCTAGTATTTATCGTACTCAAAATAGAAATTCAAAAATTGTTTGATTGAAATGGAAAGGATTATTGTTTCAGAAAAAGCTAGAAGAAGTTTAAATTTTTTAAGTTCAGTAACTCCTCTTCATATCAAAATTTCCTGTGCATGATATTAAACTAAAAGGTTTTAATTTACACGAGTGAATGGAAGACCATATGTTCATAAAGATATAAGGAAGTGATTAAGTCTAATTCTTGCTTAAGCAGAAAAAGCAACAACCAATATTTTAAAACTTTGGGGTGAATAGAAGTTTTTCATTTCATAATTATTTTAGTAATTTCTCAATTATTTATGATCTAAACATTTGTTTTTAGTGAAAATATTTTTCTTTTTTTATTTATTTTTTTAAATAATTTTATTTTTTTAATGGGGCGACATCAATAAATCAGGATACATATATTCAAAGATAACAAGTCCAGGTTATCTTGTCGTTCAATTATGTTGCATACCTATCACCCAAAGTCAGATTGTCCTCTGTCACCTTCTATCTAGTTTTCTTTGTGCCCCTCCCCCTCCCCCTTTCCATGAGGGTAAACTACATCCATTCCCAAACAAAAGTGAAAAAATGTCAGTGCCTACAGCATATATTGTAGGCAGAATGAAAGTGATCATAGCTGTGAGACCTATGATGAAAGTACGAAAGACCAAAACAAGTCAGATAAAGAAAGACAAATACCTTCACTTATGTGTGAAATAAAACAAACAAAACAAAAACAAACTCATAGTGACAGAGAAAAATTGGTGGTGCCCAGACAGGAAGAGGTTGGGGGATGAGTGAAAAGAGTGAAAGGGATTGGGAGTATAAATTGCTAGTTACTGAAATAGGCCCAGGGAGGTAGAGTACAGCCTCAAGGATATAGTCCCTAGGGTTGTAATACCTACATATGGTGTCAGATGGGTACTACATTAGTGGGCTGATCATTTATTTAAGGTATTTAAATATCTAATTACTATGTTATACACCTGAAATTAATATAATCTTGTATGTCAACTGTAGTTGAAAAATAAACCTATAACAACTTTTGAAACAATTTCATAATTTTTTAAAAAGAAAAATTTTCCATTTGTGACAAGATAACTGCTGTGCAATGTCCACTTAATTTGTCCACAAAGAAATACTATAAATTCTGTAATTGGAAATCTGGTTCTACACTAAAAAAATGAACACATTTGTTAGAATTGAGCACTTAAAAATGGAAAACGTTACAATTGCAGCTCTATAGTAACAAATGCTACTCTTCCTTATAATTTGTATTATTCTGCCTAACTGAATAACATGATATTCACAATTAAATATATAAATGTGAGTAACTTCTAGTTATTATGATGTGTAATTTGCTAGTTTAATTAAAGTACAGGAATGACAACTGCTGCAGTATTCTTGTTCATGGTAACTACTTTCAAATATGAGGCAGTTATAATATTCTCTCTTCTTTTTTATTAAAAATTTTAAGTTTCCTTATGATATAGCAATGTATTCACTACTCCACTCTAGATTTATCCAAACATATGAAATCAAAATATTGTTTAACATTAATTAATTATTGATACCTGCATGTCAAGTATCAATAATTAAATAAAATGGCTTAATGCTCCAAAAAGTAAAGTCAACATAGAATTAGTTCTCACAGGTGCTCATTACTATATGGTCCCCTTGGAAAAGAGCCAGGAAGCATAGCGAATATCCACTACGTGTTTCCTAAATAAGCGAATGAACAAACTGCACTAGCCCTGTGGCAAAACTAAGTATACATTTATAGCATTCATAGCTTCTTTCCCTTATAAAGGGTAGTATAAAAATATTTGAAAAATCAGTATTTTTCATGACTTTAAAATACACTGTTCCATCTATAGAATCTACAATTTATTTATTTTTATTTTAACAGAAGATCACAAATCAGTTTTCCACTTAATCATCTCTATTTCTCCAAATCCTTGACAGCTTGTGGTAGATAAAGTGTGACTGTATGTATGTGTGTGTGTGTGAGAGAGAGTTCAATTTTAATTTTTCTTGAGTTCAACCCAAGGAGTGCTACTTATGGCAAACTGAAGTTACAAAAGTAACAAAAGCAATGACTATGTTTTATCATTTCACAGAACATCTACATTTCTGTGCTACATTTCAAACCTATTATATCTAAAAAATAATATAGCTTAAAAAAAACAGCTGCAGAGGCTGAATGTGAGGTATGATTAGTGGATTACGTGAAAGAGAAAATCAAACTTCAAGAAAGTCATGTGGCCCTGGCTGGTTGGCTCGGTGGTAGAGCATCGGCCTGGCGTGCAGAGGTCCCGGGTTCTATTCCCGGCCAGGGCACACAGGAGAGGCGCCCATCTGCTTCTCCACCCCTCCCCCTCTCATTCCTCTCTGTCTCTTTCTTCTCCTCCCGCAGCCAAGGCTCCATTGGAGCAAAAGATGGCCCCGGGCGCTGGGGATGGCTCCTTGGCCTCTGCCCCAGGCGCTAGAGTGGCTCTGGTTGTGACAGAGCAACGCCCCAGATGGGCAGAGCATCGCCCCCTGGTGGGTGTGCCGGGTGGATCCCGGTTGGGCGCATGTGGGAGTCTGTCTGCCTCCCCGTTTCCAGCTTCAGAAAAAAAAAAAAAGTCATGTATCATCACAGCACTACTTTACTACAGTCTGTCTTGTATAAGGAAACTGAGACATTCTGGTCTCAAAGTTAATGAGCAGTTAAAACGTTATAATTTGTGCCATGTTATAAAGCCATATAAAAAAATCCTTAAGCTTAGTACCTTTTTTGGAAGTTGTTATTTAAAGCAAGTTACCACTAAGAGCAAATCACCAAAAATAAAGCAAAAAATAGTTTAAAAATAGTAGTTAAGACAGTAAAACTAGAAAAAAATTATTAGTTATACTTAATCACTGATCTTCTGTCACATTCTTTTGTGGTATTATTGCATAGAGTGGATGGTCCAGCTTTTTCAATTTAAGAACTTTGATGAAACAGGTTATTAAGTAACTCTCAAATATTCATTTGCCTTTTCCTTAGATCAGGGGTCCCCAAACTTTTTACACAGGGGGCCAGTTCACTTTCCCTCAGACTGTTGGAGGGCCGGTCTATAAAAAAAACTATGAACAAATCCCTATGCACACTGCACATATCTTATTTTAAAGTAAAAAAAAAAACGAGAACAAATACAATATTTAAAATAAAGAACAAGTAAATTTAAATCAACAAACTGACCAATATTTCAATGGGAACTATGCTCCTCTCACTGACCACCAATGAAAGAAGTGCTCCTTCTGGAAGTGTGGCGGGGGCCGGATAAATGGCCTCAGGGGCCCGCATGCGGCCCGTGGGCCGTAGTTTGGGGACCCTTGCCTTAGATACCTGAGATCTGCATCTGACAATGACTATTGTCTAGATTAGGAGCCCTAGACTCCTAGACTGTATTCTTCATATATAGAATTTTAAACTCAACAACACTATAAAATAGGTATTGCTCTTCCCAGTTAATAAAAGACAAAAGTATGAATCAGAAGATCAAGAACTTGCACGAGGTAACACAACCAAGGAAATAGAAATAAAATTAGAACCCTGATCTTATTTGATACAGGACTTATTAGTCTTAAATTACAATCAAATAATTTTACATGAATTTACTTTTTAATCAATTCTCTTAAAATTGTGAAGCTAGTAATAATATGAAGATAAGATGAATATTCAGCTAGATTTATTTACCAATCCAATTATCCATCCTCCCATTCATCCATCCCACAGTCAACTAATCAAAGCCACTATTTGCATGAATACATAAAGCAATATGGACAAGAAGCAGATACGATTTGTGTCCTAAAGGCTCAAAGTCAGAGATTAATATAAGCAAAATAAATTCTTTACTGGGTGAAAGTCTAGAATTGTAAACTTTTTTTTAAAGATCTTCTCCATAAGGACCTTCCAAAAATGGCAAAGGTGACCAAGATAAGAACAAAGAATAAGAACAAAGATGTAAAGCTAAGAGATTAGAAAATCAAAGCAATAAAGTGAGACACAGGTCACAGCAGTGGTGAATGGAGACATACTTTGCCATCCATCAGACTCATTGCAAGACGGTACTTTACAACACTCCAATATTTATATTGCACATTCATATATATTTTTCAAATCTGTACTGTATATTCTGAGGCTCAAAGAAAAATAAAATGTTTGAAATAATTGCTTTGAATGGTGGTTAGAGGATTACAGGATTCTTTGGAATACCGCTACTCCAGTTAGTGGATGGATCAGCACCAACAGCATCACCGAGCATCACTGTAAAACCGCAGACCATTAGGGTTGGTCACCAGCCCTAACCAATCAGAATCAACCCCCAGGTGATCTGTGTACACATGACAGTTTGGGAGGCTATACTCTAAGAATAAAAGAAAGAGTCAATTCTCACTTTATATAAACTGACAAGAGTTCCACAGAAGGAACTGAGTGGGCAAGAGAAGAAATTGCAAGGGGAAAGAGCTCTTCTCGTCAGACAGAACAGAAAGCCACAATGAAGGAGGGCACTGCTGTCTCCCTAACTTCTGTTTTACTGATGAAACAAGTATACTGCAGGCACGAAGCTGTCACTCAGCTTAGTACAAACAGATATTCATGAGGAAAATTAATTTAAATAAAATAATTAGTAGTTAATGTCATTACTTCAGGAAGCCTGCCACACATCTTTGGAAAACTAGATTCCCCAAAATTACATAGCCAAAGATAAAAAACAGAAGAGCTAATTTGAGATACGATATGTATCAGAGTTCTGATATGGAAAATACATTGCTTAGGCTAGGGGAAAGAGGATACTTCAAAGTAGTTCTTTTTTTTCACACTCTTCTTTTACATCCCAGAGATCTCTTTAAACCCCACACCTTATCTTCTCTCAGAATACCTTGAAGTCTTATTTATAGTAAGTATCATGATCTGTATTCATCAGTACATTTATTTATTTACTACCTTTTATTTCTACCACAGTAAACTTCATAAAGGCAAATACTGGGTTTTGCATCTGTCCTTTTGTTCCAACAATAAATATTGACCAATCATATTAGACAGATGAATATTTGCTGAGTGAATAATAAAACAATGCATATATAATAATATGAATGTTTCCTTGACTAGGCACCCATTTATATGAAGAAACTAAATAAATTTCATTAAATACATTTGAGATTCAGGCCCCTAGATAAATCTATGTTTTTAAATCATAAGTTCTTTTTGGTATCCCACTATTTGAAATAGTCTTCCCTGTTTTTCTACATATTTGTTTCTGTCTTAATTTTGAAATCATGGGCTCCATAAACATAGAAAATTAGTATCATTTGGTGACATTTGTTTTAAATTTTAGGCATACATCCACCATACTTACAAAGCACATGGCTAAATAATATGTTTTAATAGAAATTCTAGAATATTCTATTTTTAGAAGCGCTTCTTGTACAGCACTTGTCAAGTACAGGAAATCCACTTCATTCTAAAAAACATCACTAGGTGGCACTGTGGCCCAAGGCTAAAGCAAACTTCTAACTCAATATCAGGAATTTCCTACTTGAATTCAACCCAACTTGAATTCCCAGATGCTTCCACTCTTAGATACTTTATAATGACTATAGGGCCTGCCCTTAAACATAGGCTTCAAGACATAAAATCAAAGCTTTTAATAATGATTTACTGGGGCATAAGATGCGCTTAATAATTAAAATTGAGATTTTTTAAACACATCCCCTCTCAAATGAATGCAGTAAGTATTTCATTAGCAACTTCACGGGGACAGAATTCTTGAATATAAAATATCTTTTCAACTAAGATTATAAAAGTTACATTTCAAGAAGCATTTGAAATGAAATAAAACAATGTATTATAAAATTACAAAATACCTGTTGTAAAGTACTCCAAGGGCCACACTGAAGAATTTCTAGTGTATTCAAAGGGGGCATCATGTTGGCTGGACACTTCACAAGTCTCTTTCTCTTAACAATCTTCTTTTGTTGATTCTGCTTGAAAATTTCCAACCAGGGTTTAAATGATTTTAGCCAAGATAGCCTCTTTTGTTCAATAGACGATAGAAGTGTTGGCTTCTGTACAGAGCATGTCACAACATTCTCACTTTCAACTCTATTTCCATGACTTTCTTCCGGAATTTCTTTCATCTGAGACTTTAGACAGTTTGCCTCTTTAAAAACAGAGGAGTTTTTTGTATTGTAGCCACCCAAATCTTCACAAGGAGCATGTTTACCTAAAATATGATTTTGCTCGTTTCTTTTGTCTTCTACATTTATCACAGCATCGCTGACATTAAGAATTATGCCACTCTTCAAAGCATTGCACTTTGATTTCTCCTCAGTTTCTTTAGATTTTAAATCAATTTTTTTTCTTTGTAGTGTTACATTTCCCTCTATATATTCAGAAATTTCTAATTTTAGTGGTAGTACATGTTGTTGCACTGACATCACTGAAATATTATCGTCGTCATATAATGCTCCATTCTGTTCTAATATCTGTTCTTTTTCTACATTTTGCATCTTACTCTGTTGATTATCTTTGATGATTTTCTGTGCTTCATTGTTTTTCTTCTCATTAATTTCATGATTGTGTCCTAATACTATTATTTGGGTTTCTTGTTTTATATTTTCATTGATGGCAGCTTTCGTGGTTTTTTCCTTTTGTTTTTGGCAGGTTAATTCTTGCAGCTGAAACTGTTCTTTCACGCGTGCTTTTAGATCTGCATTTTCTAATTCTGTTATTTTGTCTATATTTTCATGTTTTCCTTCTCGCTTGACCAACTTTTCCCCAGACGGTTGTTTTGCTAGGTTTTCCTTTGTTTCTTCCATTTTAAATTCTGCCAAAATTGCTGGGTTTGCTATATTTTCTTTTAATTTCACATGTATTGATTCTTGCAGTACAAGCTGTTTGTTTATATTTTCTTTCTCATTCAATTTTTCAACCAGCAAAAGGGGAACATCTTCCCACTTCTTTGACTTTCCATCTCCCAGAGTTTTGTCTATTTCACCCTTATTCTTTGATGTATCTTCGACAGTTAAATGTGTGGCATTATGTTCTCCCTTTTTTGATGCTTTACTTATTATTAGTTGTTTTCTTCTATCTTCTTTGAATCTTAAATTTTCTTTGTTTAATAGTTGCTCTCTTTCTTGTCTCAGAATATTCTTTTTTTCTTCATATTCCTTTTCTCTCCTTTTCCTTTCTTCTTGCTTCTGCCTCTGTATGTCTTCTACTAGCCTTTTTTCTTCCTCTAATCTTTTTCGTTTATCTTCCTCCATCTGTCGTATTTTTGCTTCCTTTTCTTTCCACTCCAGTGCTTGTTTTTTCTTAATTTCTATTTGTTCTTTTATGATTGGGCCATATTTTCGGTAGTCCGTAAATGCTCTATACTTGGTTTGAATTTTTATAGCTGCATTATGCTGCATTTTTAATAAACGCACTCTTTCTTTTTCCTGTTGGTCTTTAAATCTTGTTCTTTCTTCTTCCATTTGTAAATGCAAGTTTCTAATAAACTCCTAAAATAAAGATCAATAGGATTCAGTATAAACTAAATGTACTATGTTATTAAAATGTAATCTGAAATAGAGATTTAAAACAAATACTAGAACTGAAATAATAAAGTTACTATAAAATTCTTTTCACAAAACTGAAGTCATTTATTTTAAAGGATATTATTTAAATATTTAGAAACTTCTATCAAGTTAGTAAATTGATACTGTAACATGGCTATAGTAAGCAACCTAGATTAAACAGAAGAATTACTTGAGTAGAGATAGCATATAAAATCAAATTACACAGAGAAAAAGCAAGGGAAGCCACAGGTCGAAATTTGTGTAGGTGAAAAGAACTGCAACTTTCTGAGATGGGGGTTCTGCTGGAGAAAACTCCCGAGCTAGCACAGGGACTGCAGAAGCAGGAAATTACTTTGTGAGACTTACCATCCCAGGAAGGTGAGGTAAAACATCACATGAGCAATATGAAAAATTACTCTAGTCACAAATTTTATTCTTTTGTCACTATTAAGAAAATTGGTGAGCATATATTGTTTTAAATGAGACAATTTGGGTTTAAGTAAGAAAATATCATTGTCACTACAATCCTAAAACAAAAGTAAATAGGTCAACAAAATTCAGCTGTTATTTGAGGAAAATTAACAGAAATTATGTGAGGCAATGAAAATATTTTAGTAAGTAGAAGAATCAATTTCTGAGGAGAGTTATTAAACTAAATTAAAATTTAAATAAAAATTTTAGAAAAGTACATGTATAAACAGAAATAATCTCATTAAAAATAAAACGTAAGTGCACAAATTTTAAAAAATATGACTCCAACAACAGAATGGCTTAACAGCTGATTATGTAAAAAAAAAAACTTCTAAATTAGGTGTTTTGCCAAAACAACATACAAAATAGTGACATGAAATGCAGTATATGACAGAGATATTTAGGTGTAAAGAGGATCAACACAGAAACTCACATGACTAGTAGAAGTTCCAGAATAAAGAACTGAGAAAAATGGAATGAAATAGAAGAATGTTTTCTAAACCAAGAAAAGGGCAGATTAAAGAGCTGAAGTAACATACACACATAATATACATTCATATAAATGGTAATAATAGCTCAGAACCCTAAGAAATATAAGGTCCCTGATGGCAGGAGTTCTTTTCTATTTGATACCCTGCTGTATCTTGAGCTCTTAGATATGCACTTGGCAGGCAATAGAAAGCCAGTAAATTATATGTGGATAAATGTAAAAGAAAAAATTCCAAAAAGAAAAAATTAAATAAATATGGAATAGAATCATATCTTTATGTTGTTAAAACAAAATGGTACCAAATCTGGATTGTAAACCCAAGGAAATAAATCATTCAGTTTTAAAAGCAAAATAAAAATATTCACTCACTAACCAGTTCATTTTCACTATCAGGAAATTCTATTTCAAGAAGAATTTTTAATATTTAATAAATGTTAAGCTTTAGTAAGTTAAATCCTACACCAGATAGACAATGTCACTTTAAAATGTATATTTCAAGCATAGTAATTTCAAATGAAGAATGATTATTACACTGAGTAAAAAGAACCAATACCTCATGTTGTTTAAATTTCTCTTCCCACATTTTCTCTTCTTTACAAAGTTCCTCATTCATCTTGGCCTGTTTTTGCTGAACATGTGGTAATATTAAAATATTTGAATGTCAAAAAATATTAATCCATGAGTCTCACAACATATATTTACAAATAATAGTTAAAAGAGCTCACCCAATGGTGCTCAGGTACTAGTACTGGGATAACAACTTTAATCTCAAACTAAAGTGTCATATAAATACCACATTTCCCCATGTATAAGACACATCCTTTTTCAAAAAATTTGGGGTCTAAAAACTAGGTGCATTTTATACAGTGGTTGTAGATTTTTTTTACTTGCATTTCCCACTTTTTTGTGCTTGTCTTTTTTTTTTCAAATTTGGGGCCCCAATATTAAGGTGTGTCTTATACATGGGAGCATCTTATACACATGGAAATATGGTAATACCTAGAGTTCCCATTTTGAACACATGAAGATGTTTGCAATGTGGAAAAGTTGTTTTATTTATTTGAGAATGTTTATACACAATAAAGAGCATCAGCTAGAAACAGTGCTGGACAATGCAAAAATTTCAGATAACAATGTTTATAAGATAGGCTTTGCATTACAATATTTTTCTCTGCACACTAACCCATTTAATTCACATAATAACTCAGTTCAGTGGCTAATGGTTTCTTTAAACACAATTTATTAGTATATATTTTGTTAAGGGTCTGGAAAAGTTAAAATCAGTAAAATATAATTCTTTTACTCTAAAACTCTGCCTTTAATATGGGAACATTCTCAAAAGTTCACACTTTATTCAAACTTAGCAGAACAAGTTTATTGCAACAGAGGACTATAAAGAATCACAGGAGGAATAGGTGTTATAATTGGAGGATTGTGAATGGTTCCACGCAGAAGATTGTATTTGAAGTGACTAGACTTTCAGGAGGGTAGACAGATATTTTAGGCATTTATTTAACGTTTCTGAACTAGAAAAACGACTATACCTCATTTTTAGAAAAGTCATAATGTCACATTAGACAGAGTTAAGACAGAAAGCCAAGGAGACACCGACACGATCAGTAAGATGTTAGTGAAGTCCACGTAAGGTTCAGGGGGGCCTCTGTGGATAGTGTGGCAGGAGCAAGAAGAGAACAAAGACAATGTAAACATGAAACTGCCACAGACTGCCAACTGACTGGATGTATAGGTAGTAAAAAATTTTCTTTGGACATTATCTTATATGAGCTATGGGAACTTTTGATGGAATTTAAGAAGGTAGGTAACTTTAAAAAATATTCTTCTGACAGCACTATGGTAGATGAATGAGTGTGTGAAAGACAAAAAGTAGGGAGATAAATTAGAGAATATAATAAATATCCAAAGCCAGACATTAGCACATACTGAACTATGGATTAGCAGTAGATATACAGATGAAAAGATGAATAATACAACTATTTTTTTTTAAAAGAAGAGAATAACAAGAGAGAAAATAGTCATAAATGGTCCTTGTTTTTTTAGAGTGGACCTTGATGGTAGTGTTGCTCATCAAAATAAGGAATACCAGAGGAGGAGCATGATTCAGAAAGAAAAACAATGCACTCAGTTTTAGATGCATTAAGTTCTGTATGTGAAGTATCTGTAGGAGCATTATGTAGTTCACTTTTTTGTTAAAAATACAGATTTGGTTCTAAACAGCCCAGGTTATGAGTGAGATTATCAAAAGAAAAACTATGTGGAATAAGAAAAGAAAGACAAGGATGAAAGCCTTGGTAGTATCATATTCAAGGAGGAAGAAAAAGAAACCTAAAATGAATATCAAATAGGAACTCCAAAACATGTAAGGAAATTAAGGCAGTGTGGGCCCACAGAAGTCATGAGAAAGAGAAATGTTCAACAAATTACTCTAGAGACCAAAAGAAGAATTGAAAAAGAGCCTGTGAGTATGGTAATTTATTAGAAGTCATTGGTTACTTTTGTCAAGAGCAATTTCACTCGTAGGGGGTTTACAATTTAATGAGAGACAAGAAAATGTAGGTAGCAAAAATATCACTCTTTTATTTTATTTTTTTTCATTTTTTTTTTTTCATTTTTCTGAAGCTGGAAACAGGGAGAGACAGTCAGACAGACTCCCGCATGCGCCCGACCGGGATCCACCCGGCACGCCCACCAGGGGCGACGCTCTGCCCACCAGGGGGCGATGCTCTGCCCATCCTGGGCGTCGCCATGTTGCGACCAGAGCCACTCTAGCGCCTGGGGCAGAGGCCACAGAGCCATCCCCAGCGCCCGGGCCATTTTTGCTCCAATGGAGCCTTGGCTGCGGGAGGGGAAGAGAGAGACAGAGAGGAAAGCGCGGCGGAGGGGTGGAGAAGCAAATGGGCGCTTCTCCTGTGTGCCCTGGCCGGGAATCGAACCCGGGTCCTCCGCACGCTAGGCCGACGCTCTACCGCTGAGCCAACCGGCCAGGGCAAAATATCACTCTTTTAAGAAACCTGACTATAATAGCTAAAGAGCTTGATAAAGTGAGACATGAAAAAAGGTAATCTCATGGCTTTTCCTGTGTGTGTTGTGTGTTGTGTATATGTGTGTGTGTTTGTTTTGAGAGAAGAGGAGAAAGAGGGGGTTTTTGTAGAGGTTGATGCTAACTAGATATGGGACTAGAATGAAGCAGTAGCTTGTAATTGATGCAAAAATGTTAAGTGATTATATGCTAATAATTAGGAGATAAAAGTTGGGTAGAATTCATGGAAGGAGATCTACAACAGCAGTTTTGAGGAATGAAGAGGACACCAACAAGAGGCACAGAAAAGAACTACTAAAAGAAGTAAATCACATGTTTAGAACCCATCATTATAAAATTATGCATTGGCTCCACCAGACTATTTTTAAGCCCCAAGACATAACAAAACTTTTTTAGGAATTCACTAATCCCCACATATGTCATTTCTAAATAATAACTTTATGATTGTAATGATCATATTAATCTGATTTATGAAAAGGAAATATAACTAAAGGAAAGCTAACGGTTTAGAGTTTGTTAAAAAAAACCATGGCCAAAGTGGTCCTACAATATTATAATTATTTTTAATTTGTTTATTTTCTATATAACAGGAAATGCACTGTAGTCAACATTGAGGGCTAGAAGACGCTGAACTGCCTAAATGACCATATGATAATATTTCTATATGACACATTCAAATCTAACAAATTCTAGGCAAAATGTAAGTCAACTTTGCTGATGTAACACACAAGACAGTCAAGCTTGATATCTAGACATTCTAAGAAACATGACAGCTCACAAGTAGGGTCCTAACAATACACCAGTTTCTCAATATGCCACTACCATGGCCTGAGGGTTAGACCTCCTGAGGCGGGGTTGGGGGAAAAGCTGAAATAATAACAACAAAAGTCTTATATACCAAAAAAATGTTTAGTCCTAGGAATTAAATCAGTTATGGAGATGAAACACAAATCAATATCTACATAGTTGAACCTCTTCAACCAAATATGTTTTACTTAATTGCTATATATCAGAACACATGGCAAGGGCATTGCATGATCAAGAAAATTATGATCCTTTTTTTCTATGATTAGAAGGGTATAAAAAAAGAAACAGTTTATGCTATAAATGTACACATTTCTAGGACTATCTTTGAAACTTCAAAGACTCTAGATTCTCACATGGTCTAAAGTAGTATCTGAAATTTCAATGAAAACTAATCAATGAAATTATATTAAATATTGTTAATCCACAGTCAATTGCTTCTATTATCAGGAGTAATTAAAAGCCATGCAACGAAGCTCAATCCATACTATAATCCAAAACAGCAATACTATTCAGAAATAGTACTGATTCCAAAAAAAGTATGAAAAACAAAAATAAAACCTTTTGAATATTCTCTAATTTCTTCTTTTCAACTTCAAATTGTTTCATCCAACGATGTCTTTTTTCTTCTTCTTCTTGAAATTGTTTTTCTTCCCTATCCCTCTGAGCTTTGAGAATTTCTTTCTTTTGGTCTTCTAATTCTTTCTGTTTATCTTGCCAAGCCTCAAAAGATTGCCTACATCTTTCTTCCACTTTACAGTATTCAAAATTTATTTCACCATCATCTGTAGTCGTAAAGAGAAATAATGTTATTTTTAAATTTAAACCTATAAAAAGTGATCCAATGTAAAGTATAAAAGTAGTTTTAAAAAGAAGAAATAGGCCCTGGCTGTGTGATTCAACAGATAAAGCATTGACACAGTGCACCAAAGGTCATGAGTCTGACCCTCGATCAAGGCAGTATGAGAAACAATCAATGAGTGCACAACTAAATGGAAAAAATAATTTAAACAAGTTGATGCTTCTCTCTCTTTCCCATCCTCTCTCTCTCTCCCATCCTCTCTCTCTCTCTCTTTCTCTCTCTCTTGCATGTGTTCTTTCCTCCTTCCCTTCTCTCTCAAATCAGTGGAAAAATATTTTTAATTTTTAAAAGAAGAAATAATTTCAACATATTACCAAAGAAAAAGTAATAAAATACAAAAATAAATACATTCTTTTTTACTGTCATTAAGTGAGAGGCAGGGAGGCAGACAGAAAGACTCCTGCGTACGCCCTAACAGGAATCCACCTAGCAAGCCCCCTACAGGCTCTGCTCATAGGGCAACTGAGCTATTTTAGTGCCTGAGGAGAGAACATGGAGCTATCCTCACATCCTCAGCCCCCAGGACCAACTTGCTTGAACCATTTGAGTCATGGCCAAAGGAGAAGAAGAGAGAAAGAGAGAGAAGGGTAAGGGGAAAGGTGGAGAAGCAGATGGTCACTTCTTCTGTGTGCCCTGACAGCGAATCGAACCAAGGACTTCCACATGCCAGGCCAATGCTCTTCTGCTGAGCCAACCAGTCAGGGCCAATACATTCTCGAATACACGTGGAAATACCATTGCAGGCAATAAAGAAAACACGTAACTTGCCTTAGAGTAGGCCACAAAATTTAATCTAAAAATTTAATGTGTTTGTGTGTACTCATGTGTAGTTAAGGTATCCTTAATAAATTCAAGGACGCTATTGCAGTCAGCTATATTATATATGTAGAAAAATTATAAGTATATTTAAGTCAAGAGTCATAAAGAAACTCTGAGTATAAGTAATTAAGAATAGTGAAAGCATAATTTCAAATATTGATTTCATTTTTCTAATCGTCAAGAGAAAAAAACTCTAAATTTTCTCAGATAACTATGATCACATAAAAACTGAGCAGGTTAGTCCACCTGGCAAAACGTGTCCTTCCACATATTCATGAGGTCCAGGCTCCAGGACAGAATCGGGAATGCCACAGTGGGTTGTACTTCTTAAAAATTCCTCTTTCTCTATTTCAGATAATATCTAAATGGTTAAAAGAGTACCAATGATTAAAGAAAACCAAAATAAAGTGTAAAGTTATCTCAAAATAATAAAAGTATTGGTATACATGTATCTACAACTTTATTTACTTCAAACCTCTCCCATATACCATTCTATAGCATATTAATAATTATTGTCTTTATGGTGAATATTAATAATTTTCCCATGCAAACCAATTGTACTTTAATTTATCATTTTTGGCACTCTAATCCACAGAAAACAATTAAACTGCTTGGTAATCATATAAAAATATTGCTACTGGCCCTGACCGGTTGGCTCAGCGGTAGAGCGTCGGCCTGGCGTGCGGGGGACCCGGGTTCGATTCCCGGCCAGGGCACATAGGAGAAGCGCCCATCTGCTTCTCCACCTCCCCCCCCTCCTTCCTCTCTGTCTCTCTCTTCCCCTCCTGCAGCCAAGGCTCCATTGGAGCAAAGATGGCCCGGGCCCTGGGGGTGGCTCCTTGGCCTCTGCCTCAGGCGCTAGAGTGGCTCTGGTCACAACATGGCGATGCCCAGGATGGGCAGAGCATCGCCCCCTGGTGGGCAGAGCGTCGCCCCTGGTGGGCGTGCCGGGTGGATCCCGGTCGGGCACATGCGGGAGTCTGTCTGACTGTCTCTCCCCGTTTCCAGCTTCAGAAAAAGCAAAAAATATATATATATATTGCTACTAATATTTGTTTTCCTCCTAATATATTTTGATCTTTCTTATCTGTAGTGATTGCTCACATATACAAATTGCTTATATAATCAATCTGTTTTAAAAATAGAACTATTATCTATTTTAACCTGAATTATACATAACATAATTTTTATTAATAAACTTTTCCATAATTAAATTTCTACCAGACTCTAGATGGAAATACCAGTATGATAATTTAAAATTAATATTTCAAGTTTTAGTGTTACCAAAACAGCAAGTAAGAGGCATACATATAAGTAATACATTATTTTAGACATCTTAGGGAACAGGAATAGAGTTAGGTAAAAATAAAGTTCAGTAAAATAAGAGCTAAAAATGAATCTAAGATGTTGAACCTGTAGAAGAGTTCTATAGGGGTTTTAACCAAAAATGCTTACTCTTATTTCTAGGGGTATGTAATTATATCTTTAAAAAAAACTAACATAAGATGTTCTAAGTTTAAAGCTTCTATAGTATGATATATTTATAGTACTCTGCTAGAACGTTACATTCTTAAACAAGGTAATAAACAGTGTATTGGTGTTTTTGTTTGTTTGTTTTTCTGTCAGAGTGTTGGGGGGGGGAAATCATACAATACAATTCTGTTTTATCTACATGCACATTAAATTCCCAAGTATCAATGCTTCAAATTGCTATTTCTAATATTTTTAAAAATTGACATTTGAATAGTTTTATTTTATATGCCAAAATATAAAACCAAGAATAATTTTCTTAAAAATAATTAAATTTAAAATTTTTAAGTCAATGAACATTAAATCAATAAACTGTTGGGACAGGGAAATTTCTGTTATATTGAGTATTTTAATCAAATGTTAAATTTATACCTTCCTTAATTGATGTGAGTTTTCTTTATTTTCAGTTGATAATTCTATCCTTAAATGCGTATGAGTATTAGGAATTGTTCCATAAGTACAGCCTAGAAAAAAATATTACAACTTTAAATATTATTATAGAGAACAACATATTAAAATTCCAAATCTTTTTATCATCCTTTAACATCAAATTCTATCATAGCACATTCTTGATAAGTAATTCAAAACAACAGAAAGACAGTGAAGAAAAGTACAAAAGAATTATAATTTTTATTCTAAAAAAGTAACAAATTTTTTGACTAATTCTTTATCACCTTTTATATTCTCAACTAAAGCATATTTTCTACATACACAGAATAATGTTTTGTTTGATATTGTATGACATCCTGATTAGAAACCAACAAAGGTCTAAATCTACCTGCTACAAACTAGCAATATAATCTTACACAAAATATTGAAACCACTTTAATAAAAGCAGTAGTTTAAGAGATTATAATTACTAACATGTGAATAAAGTAAACTTTCTTTCTCGGTTTTATGAGTGTTTGTTGAATCTTCTCAGGTCTTTCTATCATCTGTGCAGATGCACTTATGCTTCTTTTCCTTACTCATTTGATGTGTTATACCAGAGTAATGTTTCCTAATAGTAAACTATTTTTATAGAGAAACATTTTGCTGGTTAACTGACCATTCACAACTATTTTATCAGATACAGATTTTTTTCTTCAACAACCACTCACAATCTCACTGGCATGCTTTCCTGTGTGAGAGGCCATTGTAATGTGAAAAACAACTTTCTCCAGATTCCTTTGAAGCTAGGTTTCTAAGTGTGACTTAGGTTCTACCAATTGATATATTTGCTTAAGTCTTTATTTCTGTAAAAATATTATGTGTGAAGAAAGGCAGGCAGCTATACTTTAATGTTTTTTTGTTGTTGTTGTTTTGTTTTTGTTTGTTTGTTTTGGCCCAGACCATGATAAAAAGAAAAAGCTTTGGTTTTGAGATGGGATTATATAGCAAAAAAGTGTTTCTGAATTTCTTAATTATATCAGACAGCAGCTCCTGTAGCAGACATGTTCTACAATGTATGTGTGTGTATGTTTTGTACACATTGGCTGGTCAGTTTGCAGTCTGTTTCTCCAGTTCTATTATCAATCTGTTCTTCATTGTAGTAGCTAATCTCCAAAGATTTCTCTCCCACACTTCTTATGCACAGTTCCCTCCTGCACAAAACCTACACTAGTCCTGTAAAACCATCAGAATGTGGTAGAAATGATCTTGAATTATATCTGAGAATAGGTCATAAGAAGCCTCACAAGTTTCCACCTGTCTCGTGGTATTTTGTTCGCGGGATGCTCCTTCTCACTATGCAGGTGCAATGCAATCCATAGGAAAAGACCACATGTAGACGCCGTCAGTTGACAGCACCAACTAAACTCCCAGCCAACATTTAGCATCAACTGCCAGACATCTGATCTTGGAATTACAATCCATTAAAGACTTCAGATTTCTGAAGCCTTAATCAACATCTGACTCCAAGAGCATAAGATAGCCAAGCAAAAACTGCTTTGCTAACCCCAGTCATCCCACAGAGCTATAAAAGATAATAACATTGTTATTTTAAAACTCCAAGTTTGTTTTACAGCAATAAGTAACCAGAACATCTACTCTACCCATAAAAACAAACAAATAAATACCCCCTAAAACCTTTCTACTTAAAGTAGCTAAAATGGCTTCTGATGTCTATAAGTAAGAGCCCTAATCAATACATCTATATTCATAAATGATATTAGCCTCTGGCTTCTGTTGTGTGTGATTATGTTTATAGAGTTTTATTATTGAAATATATTTTTTAAATGAATTATTTATACTATGTGCAGAATTTTTGTGTCTTAAAAGACTGTAAGA
This sequence comes from Saccopteryx bilineata, assembly GCF_036850765.1. NCBI lineage: Eukaryota > Metazoa > Chordata > Mammalia > Chiroptera > Emballonuridae > Saccopteryx > Saccopteryx bilineata. The sequence goes on from NC_089491.1 coordinate 129,508,848, forward strand.
ATTCAATTGCAAAATTGTTCCTAATTTCTTTAACATCTATCTAAAGAGAGAGAGAGAGAGAGAGAAACACTGACTCTTGTAGTTTTACCTATTTATACACTCATTGGTTGACTCTTGTATGTGCTCTGACCCCTGAAAGGGGATAAATTCTAAAACGTTGGTGTAGTGGGACAATGCTCTAACCAACTGAGCTACCTGGCCAGGGCAAATTATTCATAGTTTCTAAAGACATCTGAAAAGAAATCCCTTTCTACCTTCTTGCCAGATTATTAATTTAATAATTTTTTTCAGTCAATTTTGATAATTTGAATTTTCTTAGAAAATTATTCTGATTATTAAGATTATTAAACCTATTTGGCTAGAGCTACATAAGGGATCTTTTCATAATTTTCTAAACCACTGCCATCATTGCAGTTATATAACCTTTTAAGTAATTAATTTTCTATAATTGTTACCCTTTGACTTTTTTCATAATTAAGCTATATTGCCAATATTTGTATATTTTTATTTTATTTATATTAGAGAGAGGAAGAGAGAGAGAAATAAAGAGACAAGAGCATCAATCTGTTCTGTATGTGCCCTGACCAGGGATCAAACTGGAACCATGTGCCTCAGGACAACGCTCTAACCATCCGAGCTATCTAACCAGGGCTAATTGCCCATAAATTTATATATTCACTGTGTAAATCTTAGTAAAAATAAATGAACATACCGTAAAATTTCCCATAACTCAACTATAAATAATCACTACTGAAATTTGAAGCATCTACATACAGCAATTCTTTACATATCTATTTATACATATGCTAAGAACAAAAATCTTGGAACCACCTTCTTATCTTTCATTCATACCAATCCATCAATAAATCCTTCTGGTTCCCTTAAAAACTGGGTTCTAGAATATGACTGTTTTCCTCATTTATAATCAAATGCTCTCATTACTAACCATAGTATTGCAATAGTCCACATGGCTTATAACAACCTTATAGATCTGACCCCTTGTGTTCTTAGGTACAGCCACAAAGGCTTACTGTTCTTCAAGCACATTAGGCCCACTCCGAGTGCCTTGGATTTTATTATTCTTTCTTTCTGGAACACCGGCTCTGTAGATATCCTTGTGGTTCATCTTCTCATTTGTTAAGATATCCATATAGCTTACCTTCTGTCATAGTTCCAAATACCACCTCCCCAGAAGGGCCTTCCTTGGTTGCTATCTAAAATAGCAACCACCAAACTCTATCCCCTTATTTTGATTTTTTTTTTCCTCTACAGCAGCTATCTCTATTGAAATATTACATATTTATTTCTTTATTGTCTGTCTATCCACACTGAAACATTAGAATAATATAGGAGAACTTTTGCCTATTTTGTCCTCTGCTGTATTCTCAATGGCTAGAACAGGTATTTTCAGGCAGTAGTATTTGTTTAATGAATATCTGTGACTATTCACATCATGATTTATGCTAATACTGTATTGGCATAAGTGGCATTAAATTTTATTAAAAGTTCAATAATGTATCATGAATATTTATATCATTAAAAATCTGTCTAAATTACCTTTTTTAAGTAAGTACAGTTCACTTTGTTGAACACACCAAGATCCTGTTGAACATCTAGATTGTTGCAATGCAATTTTTCATTAAAAACCAAGCCATGAATATTTCTAGTTAAATCTTTGATCATTCTATTATTCTTAGAATAATTCTCAGAAGTAAATTTGCTCAGTTGGAGAAAATAAAGATTGTTAGGCTTTTATATAAATTATATTTTTCTCCAAACAGATGTATAAGCTGATAACCTTTTAAGTGAGAGGAGGGGAGACAGAGAGACAGACTCCCGCATGCACCCTGACCAGGATTCATCCAGCAACCCTTGTCTACGGCCGATGCTTGAATCAATTGAACTATCCTCAGCACCCAAGGATGACAATGGAACCAATCAAGCCACTGGTTGCAAGAGGAGAAGAGAGAGAGGAAAAGACAGAGAGAAGAGGGTGAGGGAAGGGAAGAGAAGAAGATGGTTACTTCTCATCTGTGCCCAGATCAGGGATCAAATCCAGATGTTTACAGGCCAGGCTGACACTATCCTCTGAGCCAACCAGCCAGGGTCAAAACTGATACTTTTAAAATAGCCCCATGATTAGTTTTATTTTCTTTAATGTATACTAATAGAATGTCTGGTTTTAATTAGGACTGGTGAAACAAATGTTGGTGGCTGGTATTTACTGGAGACATAAGAAAGGTTATTAAGAAAAACAAATGAATGAACTAAATAGAACAATCCAATATGCTACAGATATTATTATAGATAAATACATATGTATAAAATAAGAGATAAGTACTTGAAGCAGTTAAATTTTCTAACTCATAAGTTAATTATACTTACACAGATTTTCCAAGCAGATAAAAACTGTACTTACTTAAAACATCATTATCTTCTAAGTCTTGAAGAATGAGCTTTTCAGCAGTTCTACTCGTATTCTGTATGATGTCAATACAGTGAAGAACTGACTCAGGTAATTCAATAAAGTCCTAAAAATTTCAGTAATAAAAGAAACTATAAAATTGTTCATTAAAACAATGTATCAAATATTCCCTCTTTAATTCCACATCCAAAATTTGAGAAAAAAATTTAAATGAGGAAAAAAATAAGCATATAAAGTGCAAACAAATACATTTGGTGAAAACTTGATTTTTATTTTCAGATGTTATGAATCATATCTGTGTTTCTGTTGAATTTTATAATCAAATGAAGACTTTCAGGATTTATTTTTTTACTTTAATTAGCTATAGATAAAAATACATAATGATGTAAAAGTATTATTTTTCCCAAAAGTTATATATAGGTTATTGAAATTCTAATTAAAACTTAAAGTATAATTATTTTTTGAAACCAGAAAAATTACTTTTTTTTGGAAAAAAACTTAGTGTAGATTTTTTTTTAAGTGAGAGGAGGGGAGTGAGACAGACTTCCATAAGTGCCGTGACTGGGATCCACCCGGCAAGCCCCACCTGGGGACAATACTCGAATCAACCAAGCTATCCTCAGTGCCTGAGGCCAACACTGGGACTTTAGTTTTCACATAAATTTTGCTTTCATCCATATGTAATCACATCAGAATGTTCATGATTAAGTAAAAAAAAAGCAGTATACAAATATAAATATATATACTATAATTCCAATTTTACCCCCAAATGAATATATAGACATGTAAAATTATAGGTGATGTCTATCTTCAGTATACTTTTTATATTTAAATATCAATATATATTGTTTAAAGGTGATCCTAAAGTTAAACATGAAATAACTATACAAAACACATTGAGAAAGTAATATATCTCCTGAAAAGATTACTCCAATTAAAAGGCTCAAAAGTCCAATACTTGACACTTACTGTATCACTATCATCACTCTCAGTTTCTGATTTTGAATCACTGTCAGCATCATCATTTTCCAAGGAAGAAATACTGATTTTATCCAATTCTGCTTCTATTTCTTCTCTAAGCTTTGCATCATCTTCATCATCATCCATCATCCTTCATAATAAAACACAGAACTATTTAAAGAAAATTTAAAAGGTGCCTGATCAGGCAGTGGTACAGGAGACAAAGTGTCAGACTGAGATGCAGAGGACCCAGGGATTCAAAATCCCCAGGTGACCAGCTTGAGCACAGGCTTATTCGGCTAGAATTTGGGCTCACCAGCTTCAAACATGGGGTTGCTGGCTTGAGTGTGGGATCATAGACATGACTCCATGGTTTCTGGCTTGAGGCCAAGGTCTCTGGCTTGAGCAAGGGGCCACTGGCTTGGCTGTAGCCCCTCCAGTCAAGGCACATATAAGAAAGCAATCAATAAACAACTAAGGTGCCACAGTGAAGTATTAGTGGTTCTTATCTCTCTCCTTCCCGTCTGTCTGTCCCTATCTATCCCTCTTTCTGTCTCTCTGTCTCTCTGGCAGAAAGAAGAAAGAAAAGAAAAGAAAGAAAAGAAAAGAAAAGAAAAGAAAAGAAAAGAAAAGAAAAGAAAAGAAAAGAAAAGAAAAGAAAAGAAAAGAAAAGAAAAGAAAGGAAAGGAGGGAGGAGGGAGGGAGGGAGGGAGGGAGGGAGGGAGGGAGGGAGGGAGGGAGGGAGGGAGGAAGGAAGGAAGGAAGGAAGGAAGGAAGGAAGGAAGGAAGGAAGGAAGGAAAATTAAAGATGCTAATATGCCAATAAAAGCTATATGTTTTTTAATGTGTCATAATAATCCAGCATTGTTCTATATAAATATGTTTTAGTTTAACAAACATTTATCACACCTTATTATGGTCATACCATATATTGAAGAACACTGATTTTTCTCTCCAATCATTCATTGTTTCTTTAATGTTTGATTATAAAATGGTCAACTCTAATAATAGATTTCCTCTAAGGGAAAAGTTATATTAATGAGCTGACTTAACTTCCTGAACAAAACAACTTCACAGTAAAACTCATCCTCTTAAAAATGAGTAATGGAAAGATGTCTATGATCATCTTAAATATTCAGAGATTAAAACACTCTTAAGAGAATAATCTAAGTCTATTATGGGGAAACATATGGCTAGTTTCTACTCATTTACTCTGAGTTAATTTTACCAGAGAGAGCCACATTTTCCAATAATAACATGTCAGAATGGTAATATATGGCATATAAAATCAATATTCACTTCATTTAAATATCTAATGCTTATAATAGATATGGGTTAATATAAAGATATATTATAGTATATCTTTACATCATCATCATAATCTTCATAACCACCATCATTAGCTTCCATGTATTGAGTGGCTGTGACAAGGCAGGTACTAGAAGACATTTGTCTTCTAGAATAATGTTCAGAGTAATTTAACAGGTTTAAGGTCATTTTAGCCATTGTATAATGAGAAAATCTAGGTTTGAAGAGGTCAGTTAACTGTCCATAGTCATTAAGCTAGTAAGTAACAGGGGCTGGATCCTAATTCAGACATCTTGAATGCAAATCCTATGCTCTTCACTACCAAATGGTCTCTAAGTTCAGTCAAGCTATTCATATGCCCAGCAATACTTCTGAATATGTCATCTAACCTTTAGTTGCAGATCATAATCCATAAGTTAATCAAAATATTAATTTAGTAGCTCTTGATTATCAATTTTTAATGATAGAATAGTATAGAAAAAGTTAAATAGGTCAGAAAAGAAACTTAATTGCACTATATATACTAAAGATTTCTTTTTAAGTTCTAAAGAATGTATGTATGTGTGCTAGAGTTACAGTGTAACCAATTCTTTATTTTATTGTGGGCCTTGGTGAAAATAATTTTGAAAATGATTGCACTAGTCAGCCATGATTTTATTTCCCAAACTATTCTAAACTTCCATTCTTTCCTCAAGTCCCTGGCTTTTCAACTTCTGTCTTCTTCATAGCTTTTCCTTCCTCCCTCCCTCCCTCCCTCCCTCCCTCTCCCTCCCCCCTTCCTTCCTTCCTTCCTTCCTTCCTTCCTTCCTTCCTTCCTTCCTTCCTTCCTTCCTTCCGTCCTTTCTTCCTTCCTTCCTTTTCTTCCTTCTCTCTCTCCATCTCTCTTTTTCTTTCTTTTTCTATTTTGCTCATTCATCTCAAAATTAACATTTTGTGGGTCTACCAGGTGCACTCACAGCAGAGTTAGGTGTTACAAATAATTGATTAAATGAAACAATAAATTGTTGAAAAAAGGCAAGTGGGGGGTAGTGTAAATAATTCAGCACCATAGCTTAACAGCCTTCTGTAACCTAATCAGGCAAGTGAGGTGGAGGGTTGGGGCAGACTGTCAGCTTACAGCCAATTCCCCACACCTCTGTCACCCAAAAATCTAAACTCCAAAAACCCAAAATCCCTGTTGGTTTTTTGGTCCCCAACAGGCACATATTTCTCTGGAATACCATAGGGCACACCTGGAAATCTTCTATGGTGCATCAGTGCACCCTGGCGCACACTTTGAGAACCACTGCCATAGAGTATGTAGTCTATTTAACAAAGAAATTGAAACACACTCATTTTTCTTTTTTTAAACACCCTCATTTTTAAATCTTTTTCCTGAAGTCACTTCTTACCCATGTTACTGAAGAGGAGCCCCTCTTCATAATAAAGTGTAATTGTCTACTTTGACTCTGACAACTGCTTTCCTACTAAACTGTCCTCCATCCACTGTTTCTATGTTTACTGCCTCATCATACATGTTTATTTCACTGAGCCCCCTCTCCTCTCATGAAAACAAGGAGTTGATGAAAACAGAACAACAACAAAAAACTCCTGTACTTGCTTTTCCTCTAGCTACAGATATTACATTTCTTTATTTTACACATAAATGATTTAATTTGACTTATCTACATGTTTTGCTTATATTCTTGGGCATTTAGCCCACAAAAATCAAAACTTCTGTTCACACAAAAACTTCTATATGAATGTTCACCACAGTTTTATCCCTAATTAGTCCCAAGATAGAAACAACCAAAATGCCCTTCAAAGGTGAACTCTACTATATGCATACCATGGAATAATACTTAGCACTAAAAAGAATGAACTATTGATACATGCCACAATAGAGATGAATCTCCATGAATATACTTGGAATATGCCGAGAAACCAAAGCATGAAATACTTTATGATTCCATTTCTATAACATTTTCAAATATCACAATGTTATAAATGAAGAACATATTAGTGATTGGCAGGAGTTGGGCGTGGACTGGTATGGAGAAAGGTGGTTACAGTGATAAAAGGGCAACATGAGAGATCCTTATAATGACAGAACTGTTCAGTATCTTGATTGTGGTAGTAGATAAGTGAAGATATTCAGATACTAAAAATTGTATATAACATATACACCCAAATAAGTACAAGTAAAATTGAGGAAATCTGAATAAGATAAGCAAATTGTATCAATATCAACATGCTGATCATATTATTATACTATAGTTTATAATATATTACCATTGGGAGACACTGGACAGTGTTATGAAAGATATTTCTGTATTATTTAGTTAGTTACTTTTTATTAAGTGAGAGGCAGGGAGGCAGAGAGACAGACTTCTGCATGCACCCCAACTGGGATCCACCTGGCAAGCCCCATACTGGGTGGAAATCTTCTATGGTGCACCACTGCTCAGCAATCGAGCTATTTTAGCACCAGAGGCAAGGCCATGGAGGCATCATCAGTGCCCGGGGCCAACATGCTCCAACCAAGCCATGGCTGCAGGTTGGGGGGGAGAGAGAGAAAGGGAAGGGGAAGTGTGGAGAAACGGATGGTTGCTTCTCCTGTGTTCCCTGACCCAGAATCAAACCTGGTACTTCCACACACCAGGTTGATGTTCCACTATTGAGCCAACTGGCCAAGGTGCTGTATTCTTTTTTATTACATCAATAAAAGTTAAAGATATCCTAACTACTTACTAAGAAAACAGTTAAATAAATTATAATCCATAGAATAAAATAAAATACAAGTCCTTAAAAAAAAATCACACACACTCATTGTACTTCTTTGAAAATGTAGCCAAGAATAAATAAATCATTGAAAAAAGGCAAGTGGTAGAAATAAACTAAAAAAAAAAAAAAGAAATAAACTCAAAGTAGTATCACTTTTATGTAAGTACACACACACTCTTTTTGTTTAGACAACTTTCTGGAAGACATTGAGGAATATTTAATTTTCATTTGATACCTTTATGTTGAAAATATTTTAATAATAAATATGTACTAATTTCATAATTTTAAAAGCTAGTTTTAAAACATTGAATTTTATCCACAACCTACCGTATCTAAAAGAAAACAAAACAAATCTACCAGTACAAAATGCCATCCTGTAATCAAACTAAAGTGCAATTCAAAGTTTAGGCAGATATTAGTTGTGTTTGTTTAAATGTGGCTACAAAGTAGAATACATAAGTACACAAAACTTTATGTAGAAAGAAAAGTAGGAGCATAAGGTAAAGGTAAGAGTCATTTTCCTTTATGAGTTCATCCACTGCCTCTTTAGATCAGCCCTGTCCAATTACATATTCAAGCACATATGTAATTTTAAATTTTCTAGTAGCAACATTTCTAAAAAGAGAAACAAGTGAATTTTAATAATATATATATTTTTCAAATTTTATTTAGAAAATTTAATTTAACAGGGCAATGTTGATCAATAAGACTACATAGTTTTCAGGTAAACATTTTCTATAGCATTTGAACTGTTGATTATGTTGTATACCCATCACTTAAAGTTAAATCACTTTCTGTCACCATACATTTGCCCCTCTTGACTCCCTTCTCTCCATTCTCTCCCCCACATCCTCCTCCTCCTGGTAACCACTTCATTTTTAAAAAATTTTTCTTAAGTAAGGAGTGGGGAGGCAGAGAGACAGGCTTCCGCATGTTCCCTTACTGGGATTGACCTGGAAAGCCCCCTACCGGGTAATACTCTGCCCATCTGGGTCCATGCTCAGTAACCAATCCATTCCTGCACCTAAGGCAAGGCCATGGAGCCATCCTCAGTGCCTAGGGCCAACTTGCTCCAATCAAGCTATGGCTGTGGGAAGTGAAAAGAGAAATAGAGAAGTGACCGGGGGAAAAGTAGAGAAGTAGATGGTTACTTCTCTTATGTGCCCTGACCAGGAATCAAACCCAGGACATCTACATACCAACCTGACACTCTACCACTAAGCCAACCAGCCAGGGCCACCACTTCACTTTTATCTATGTCCATGAGTCTCAGTTTTATATCCCACCTATGTGTAAAATTATATAGTTAACTTTTTCTGATCTACTTATTTTACTCAGTATAATGTTCTCAAGGTCCATCCATGTTGTTGTAAACATCACTATGTCATCATTTCTTAGGGCTGAGTAGTATCCATTGTATATATGTACCACACTTTCTTTATCCAATCCTCTGTGAAAGGACATTTTGGTTGTTTCTATGTCTTGGCCACTGTGAATAATGCCATGATGAACATGAGGGTGCAAGAGTCTTTACGTTCCAATGTTTTCAAGTTTTGGGGTAGATACCCAGTAGAGGGATTCCTGGGTCATATGGCAGTTGTATCCTTAATTTTTTGAGGAACCACCATACTTTCTTCCATAATGGTTGAACTAGTTTACATTCCCACCAGCAGTGAATGAGAGTTCCTTTTTCTCCACATCCTCTCCAATACTTGTTATTAACTGTCTTGTTGATGATAGCTAATCTAACCTAATCTAACAGGTGTGAGGTAGTATCCCATTGTAGTTTTTATTTGCATTCCTCTAATACCTAGTGAAGATGAATATCTTTTCATGTATCTGTTGGCCATTTGTAAGTCTTCTTGGGAGAAGTGTCTGTTCAGGTTCTCATTATTTGATTTTATTATTTTATGGCAGAGACAGAGAGAGTCAGAGAGAGGAACAGACAGACAGGAAGGGAGAGAGACGAGAAACATCAACTCTTCGTTGCGGTTCCTTAGTTGTTCATTGATTGATTTCTCATATGTGCCTTGACCGAGGGGCTACAGCAGACCGAGTGACACCTTGCTCGAGCCAGCAACCTTGGGCTCAAGCCGGTGAGTCTTGCTTGAACCAGATGAGGCCCCGCTCAAGCTGGTGACCTCGGGGTCTCAAACCTGGGTCCTCCACAACCCAGTCTGACGCTCTATCCACTACGCCACCACCTGGTCAAGCCAGGTCCTTATTTTTTAACTGGATTGTTTGCTTGTTTGTTGCTGAGCTTTGTGGATTCTTTATATATAATTTTCTACTGATGACATGTTGAAATATTTTGTATAAAATAAACTTATTTTTAAATATTTTCTATAAAATACAAAATATATTTTGTATAAAATATTTTGTATAAAGTAAGTTTATTTTATACAAAATATTTCGACATGTCATCATAGAAAATTATTAAGATCAATGTAAAAAAGTTTACATTCTTGTTTGCACACTAAATATTCAAAATCTGATGTTTATTTTACACCTACAGCCAGTAGTGGCATTCAGCCAGTTCACACAGGTTTGAGAGAAGCGATATGTAATTTTTTGTTGAGTTTGGCGAACCAGTTGTTAAAATGGTACTAGTAATCAAGGTTCTCTCTAAGATGGATACCTGGGCAACTGCCCAGTGTGGAAATCACAAATTTACATTCCTTACTTTTTTTAAAGTTCATTTGAGCAACAGCATATTCTAAGCGCCCATAGTAATGTTCATTCCGTCCATAAGTGGAAAAAAAATTGCAAGTGAGGATGCCAATCAAGAAGCAAATGAAAAAATAAAAAAAATAACAGTTTTATTGCTTTTTATCAGGTATTATTTAATATTTTCATTAATATTTTAAAACATAACAGAATCTAGTTTTGTGTACCTCTTATTGTTCTTGTTTAAGTATTAAATGCATGAAATAATAAATTATTTTTCAGTATATCTTTTTTTATACTTAAAATGGTCATTAGGGAAGAATCCATTGTTAAATTATTTGAATGCCATTTCTGCCTACAGCATGTTTCAGTTCCGACTGGCTGCATTTCAAGCCTTCAATAGTTTCCTTTAGTTGCGGGTGCAGGAGAGGTCAGGGCAGCCCTAGGTTGATTCCACTGGTACACGGACTAAACATTTCAAACTGACAATAACTCACTTAGAATTGGCTGAAGCTGGCAAAAATGGGAAATCTTAAGTAATTACACCTTTCAACCATAGTTCAACTATAATAAAAGGGGAGCAAAATCTACTTTTTAAAATAACCAGAATCATATATATATAATTTCATATATATGTATATAATTTCACATATATATGTATATATGTATATAAAAGAAGAAGGAAGAAAAAATAGGGAAGCAGGGAGGGAGAAGGAAATCCTCACTTAGGGACGGTTAGAGTGTATTTTCAAGTTTTGAGTGAGCTACCAAAAACCTCCCAAATTGAAGGAAGCCTCGAGCTTCACAGACCCGCGAAGCCAGCTCTGCCCTCGGCCCTTTCTCCCCGCCTCTCCTCTGGAGCCCGGTCTTGCGGGGAGACCTCTGGCTCCGTCTGTGCTCCCACTGCGCTGCTTCTCCTCCTTCACCACAAACACCGACCACCAGGGGTCTAGGCTCACCCACCAGCAGCTAAATCCCTCGTCTTGGTTGGAAGACAGCGCCCAGAGGCTCCAAACAAAGTGTAACCACGGCAACAGCCAATCCCAAGGAAGATGGTCTGGCTTCCCGTACAAGTGCTCCAGTAGGACAAACTATCTCCCTTCGAATTGGAACGAACGCTGTATTTCGGGAGCTGGATAAGGAGCCTAGGTAGATTTTATATTTCAATACTTTTGGAAAGTAATTAATAAGTGACAGTTTGTTACAATTACTAGAGTAGAGATAGCCTGACCTTTAAAATGTTTCTGATCTATCTGTATTTATTACTTCCATTTAGTGAATGCTATATTGCCTATCTATAAAATTGTTCATTCCACAAAACTTTAATCCTGAATAGTGATTTGTGGGATCTGGAAATATGAGAGAGAAGCCAATAAATTGTTTTCCTTCATGACAGCAATTTATTTAAAAAAAAATCAACATTCACTCAATGCCTATCAAAAAACTTGTTAATGAATGGGTGAAAAATTAAAAAAATTATTTTCTGTAAGATATATTTTACTGTAAAATATTGACGGTGATACACTGTTTTAATATGAAATTTGAAGTTTAAGTATGTATCATGCAATTTGTTACTTAAAATTGATCAAAGTTTCTTCTTTGTGTGTGGAGCAAATATATAGCGTACAAATGTGAAATTTCATTTTAGTTACAAACAAATATTTCTGGTTATAATTTTTTTATGTTTTTAAACAAAGAATTAAATTCCAAGAGGAAGTGGCTCTGCATGATTATTCTAAAAGATACCTGACATACAGTAAGCTAAAAGCAAACATTTCATTGAGTTTCTGAAAGGAAGTAGATTCTATTGCCTGGTAACAATAAACTTGTATTGGATCAACATAAGAATTAGTAATGCAAAGTGAGAAACCATTAGACTTTTGATATTTAAAAAACAAGTTAGTTCCTCGTTTAAGAAAGATTATTTTGAAAAATAAACTATTCCTGCTTTTATATCTAATTAAATTTAGAATATCTTCATTATGAAAAATCATGCTAAAATGTCTTTTATTTTAGCTTAGTTTTATTGCTGGTTTATAGACTATTCACACACTTCAATTAAAATGGTCAGGCTACCATATTATGTTGAAATTCACATGTAAAAATTTTAAGCTTAATTTATTTTAAGTATGAAATTATTCAGGCTTTTCATAAAAATATATAAAAAGCATTACTAATCAAATACTTTCTAAGACTAATTTTAAACGGCTAATTTATTAAACAGCTAATTTGAAGATGATGTCTAGATTGCTTTCCTTCTTAAAGCTTACCTTGTCAAACAAATTGAGGGCAAAAAAAATATTGAAAGTTCTTCTGAAGTTAAATTAATCCATGGTGTTAGTACATCTCTTACATTCTCGTGTTATTTTAGTGATCACTAATTAATATTACTAATAAAGAACAAAACACAACAATTATCTCAAATAGTTATAGATTATGAATCAATTTCACTTTAAATTATTATTTAATGATGCAGAGTTTGGCAGAAATCTATTTAATTGCAGTCTTCTTAGAAGTTATAGCCTAAAGTTGTGTTTGTTAGTATGCCTATAACCTTTTTTTTTTAATTAAATTGCCCAAAACCTTTTAACCTGAGGTGTTTTCCTGTTATAAAAGCAAGGGGTTCTTTTTATTAAAATTTGCTCTTATTTAAAAATTATCCACATGTCTACTTAGTTTATATCCTAAACCTATTTCCCCAAAGAGTATAAAATGTTTACTGAGGGAATGAAAAGATGAAAGAAAACCGTTTGTTCTTCAGATATCTGACTAGAATAAGCGTTGTTTGAAAATGTTTATTGATAGTGAACTTTAGATTAATAGTATTCTCCAACAGATGACTTAGTCAACAGATGAAATAATTTAAATATTCTGGAAGATCATTGTAGTACTCAAATAGCTAAAAAGTAAATATTTGCTTTTTTGTTTCATTTTCTTAAAAGTGATTATTGAGAATCTATGTACTCTAATTGATCAATGTCACCCCATTAAAATTAATTGTCTAAATAACATATTTTTTAAAAGAATGATTATTGACCATAATATTTTTAATATGCAACTCCAAGTGTTAGATTCTTAGACCTCTGCTTCTCTTTTTCTACTATAAGGCTATCTATTCCAAAGCTTCAGGTTTCCTCTCTAACCCTCTTGATCCTCTCTCCCTGCAGGTGTCATGATCGACCACTGACATCAGAGTCCATCACTTTGCCACAGGTGCCATCTCATTTTTCATCCTCATGCCCACTTGCCTTGTATAACCTTAGTATTTCTATACTAACATGTGGTATAGCCAGGCACTGGATTAAGTGCTTTATAAACATAATCTCATTTAATTTTCACAACACCTGTTTAAGGTATGTGCAATTATATTGTGCATTTACAGATGATGACTTAGATGGTTTCAATCTCTGGGTTGAATCTCAGCTCTGCCACATATTAACTGGGTGTTCAAAAGCAATTATTTTACCTTTCTGAGTCTCTTTCCTCATTGGTAATTCTGAGAGTACTAGCATACTAGTGCTGAATTTACAAAATATTGAGGGTCCAGGGAATCAATATAAATGACATTCTAGGATATAAGATAATGCTCATAGTTTACATATTTAAGCTCTACAAACTTTAGTTCAAGTTTCGCCTTTGCCTCTTTAAGACAGTCCAGGGCTGGAGATTCTACTTCTGTTATAGTACTCATATTCTGGAATTGTTCCACAGCCATCTTGCAATTTAGAACACATTCATTCCTTATGAATGAGCGTGTTAGCTTTGAAAATTACTGTCTTAGGTTTCTTTTCTATTTGACTTATGCACTGATGAAAGAATTACGGCTCCCTCGTACCTTCAGAAAATAAAAGCGGATTTTTAGCAAAGTATACATAATTCTTCACAGACCTTACTTCTCCAGCCTTATCTTTCATCTCCTGCCACTCTGACTCATACCCCCATGCACTTCACTGTAAAGCTGTGAATATAGTTTTTTATCTGTCTTGAAAACTTACTACCTCTACCCATTTTTAAAATCTGTCTTAAATATTTTTTAAGGATCATCTCAAATTCATTTCCTCTTTGAAGTATTCCAGTTCTCTTTATTTCTGGTCCCCCAACCCCAACACATAATTCAGTATTTTCCAGGGGTTTTCATATTTAACCCCTTGGCTGTTTTTGTTATTCAGTCATTTTTGTATTTCCATTTCTTAGTACTTACAAGGAAGTTAAAAATAATGAAAGCAATTAGTTAATTAGTGAAAAATTACACTATCAATAGGTTAATTATTATAAATTATCCTTCCCTATAGCATTTATACTAATAAAAATACCTCTGCTATTGGACTAATAATGAACTAATCAGGAAATGAATAAAAGAAATATGACACCAGGACTTTATTTGATTAAGTAGAAAACAAATTATTTGTCTACAGCAGAGGAAAATATAGATCGTCCACGCTACCAATATTTACATAGGAACTGCTCTGACTTGCTGTGAGTTTTTGTGTTTGCACATCTACCTTTTCATTGACATTGTTTCCAGTATGTGGTGCTTGTGGCTGAAAAGACCAGCACATGACCATCTCCTCTTTACTTTGTGTGCAAACATGGCTGTGGGCTTCCTTGACTCGTTGCTTAAACATCCTGTTATCTGTGCACTTGAACTCCTTGCTATGGTCTGAATGTTTATGGACCCCCAAATTCACTTTGGAATCCTTACACCCAATGTGATGGTGTTAGAAGATGGGGCCTTTAGGGGGTGATTCATGAGATGGATCCTCATGAATGAGGTTGGTGCTCTTATAAAAGAGATCCCACATTGCACTGTAGCCCCTGTTGGGCAAATGAGTTTGTAAAATTTGTATTTTTTGAGTTTTCTGACTTTTATTGTTAAAAAATGGCACAAGGCAGCCGTGTGTGTGTGTGTGTGTGTGTGTGTGTGTATGTGTGTGTGTGTTTGTGTGTGTGCGTGCTTGCTCAAGCACTTGCTCTCAGAGCAGGGCAGTTGATTGCAAATTGCGATTGCATTCCTGCTTGAGAAGGGCCACTGTTTCGCTGTTTGCTGGAGGAGTGGTCTTGGTTGGCCCAGGTTGTTTGCAAGCTCCGCTGAGACAGGGAGCCCTTTGACCTTTGATTCAAGGAAAAACCAGAGAAGATTCTCCTGGTTGTGGAACCAGAGAATGTGTCAGGGCTTTGGGAGCCTTGAAATGAGAGGGAAGTGTTTTCTCTGTGTGTTTGCTCATTGGCCAGTGTGGGAGTTTAATAAGCAGAATGGCCCACCACTTTTTGGCTCCACTTTTTCTTTACTCTCTGTTCAAATTCAGTGATAACCTTCATGGCCACATCAGTGGCAAACACTGGCCATACAGCCCCTTTCAACATTTGGGGATACCAGAAGTTTAAAACTTAGAAGAGGGGTCTCACCCAACTGTACTGGTACCCTGATCTTAACTTCCGGCCACCAGAACTATGAAAAATAAATTTCTATTGTTCAGCTGCCCTGTCAGTGGTTATACGTTATAGCAGATCAAATGGATTAAATCACTGCTCTTTTGAAGTTACTATAAACAACTTCCTTAATGAATGGGGTGACTTTGAGGGTACTAAACCTTCATTCTTTTTTACCTCTGTATCATATAAACACCATTTTAGAAATTTCTTCTTCTATTTGTTTCTATGAGATCATGCTTTGATTATCTTCTCATTTTCTAAAAGTCTGCTTTAAAAAAAGTTCAAATTCCTAGTTACATTGTTCTCTTTCCTCAGACTTCTGCTAATTTTTATCTCTAATCAATTCCTCTTCTCTTTCCTTTATTCCCATGGCGTTGCCTCTCTGTGGATGACCCCCATGTCTGCTTAGCTTATGCTATCCATTGACCTGCACTCCATTTCCAGTGCTTAACCACAAAGACCAGTTCAAACTCAATTTATAAATATTAAATTTATGAGACTTACAAATTTTTTGATTATTTTTCTAATTGTCCTATTTCCAGTGATTATCATTATTCTTTTTTCTCCCATCCTATAGGAATCCTTCTGATCATCTCTGATTCTTTTTCACAGTAAAGCAAATGCACATACAGTTCCAAGCCCTCATTTTCTCTAATTTCTTTCATAGTACCTTTTATTTAGCTCTCTCACCCCAAGTCACTTTTTTCTTTCATCTTGGGCACAGAGTTGCCTCCACTCCCAGCTGTGCAAGGCCAAATGACTAATAAGTCTGTGCCAGTGGAATATGAGTAGAAGAGAAATGTGTAGTTTTCACCACACCTGTCCAAGAGATGCTCACCTGAGTTTATTCATCTTCTTTTCTTTTCTACTGGCTATAATATCTTGAGCAAATTTGGGAGCAAGACCTAGGTTCCTAAGATGATTTCCTAGAAAAGACTCAGTTACTCACCTTGCACTGGGAAAAGATAAACTTTTTTATTTTTATATTTGATTCCTTTGATACCATATTTTAGCTTTGACTCTAATGTGCTAATTATTACCAAATCAACACACCAGAGTTACCACAGAGCTATCTAATTTTAATTTCCTTTCTCTTTCTTATTCACAAATGGAGATCAGGATTTTGGACTGAACCTCTTGTTTAGACAGTAGGAGAGAATCCCAATCTTCTCATATGCTGAAATAAATAGAATTGAAGACAAATAAATATAGCATCTTGGGGAGGAAAAGGCACTGGAAGAATCTAGGAGAAATAAGAGAAGAGGTCAGAAATTGGAGAAACCATATGACAATAGGAGAGTTCAAAGCAGAGAATGGAAGATGAAGTCTAGTGGGACTTCAACTGGAAAGAAGAATCTTGGTAGTTTTCAGGAAGAATGTGGCTTTGGGTCAAAGTAGGGAGGGAACTGTATGTACTCTAACTTAGAAATCTCTTGAGACATAAAAACGAGACTCAGAGACATGGACTAGAGTGTGGTCGTTAGAGGGGGTAAGGGAGGCAGATGAGGGGCACAAGGAAAACCAGATAGAAGGTGACAGGAGACAATTTGACTTTGGGTGATGGGTATGCAACATAAATGTCAAAATAACCTGGAGATGTTTTCTCTGAACATATGTACCCTGATTTATCAATGTCACCCTATTAAAATAAAAAAATCTCTTATTTTTTTACTTCCAATGCATCCTTTATTTTATTTATTTATTTTTAATATTTGTTTTATTGATTTTAGAGAGAGGAAGGGAGAGAATGAGAGAGAGACAGGAACATCGATCTATTCCTGTATGTGCCCTGACCAGGGATTGAACCAGCAACCTCTCTGCTTCAGGAGAATGCTCTAATCAGTTGAGCTATCTGGTCAGGGTACATTATTAATTTTAAAAAATAGATTGGATTCTTCCTAAGTAGGCAAAAAATAGCTTGGAATTAGTTTTATTAAATATCCCATTACATCAAATAACCACTGCGTGTATTAAAATGTTGTAAACTACAATATTTTTATGGTGCTAGCTAGAATTAAAACAATGAAGATAGAAAACCAGAAACATACCTAGAAAAATTTAAAACATTGATATGTATTAATAGTAATTCCACAAAAACCAATGGGGGTGTTAGTTTTTTCAATGGAAGTTTTAGGAAGATTGGCTCTCTGGAAAAATTTTTTTTTATTAAGTGAGAGAAGGGGAGGCAAAGACACAGACTCCCGCATACACCTCAACTGGGAGCCACCCAGCAAGCTCCATACAGGCGATGCTCTGCCCATCTATGCCGCTGCTCTGTTGTTCATCCACTGTGCTATTTTAGTTCTTGAGGCAAGGCCATGGAGCCATTCTCAGTGCCTGTGGCCAATTTGCTCAACCATTCAAGCCAATCCGCAGGAGATAATAAAGAAAGAGAGAGAAGAGCCCTGGCCAGTTGGCTCAGTGGTCGGCCTGGTGTGCAAGAGTCCTGGGTTCAATTCCCTGCCAGGGCACACAGGAGAAGCGCCCATCTGCTTCTTCACCCCTCCCCCTCTCCTTCCTGTCTGTCTCTCTCTTCCCCTCCCGCAGCCAAGGCTCCATTGGAACAAAGTTGACCTAGGCGCTGAGGATGGCTCCATGGCCTCTGCCTCAGGTGCTAGAATGGCTCTGGTTGCGACAGAGCAATGCCCCGGATGGGCAGAGCATCGCCCCCTGGTGGGCATGCCGGGTGGATTCTGGTCGGGCTCAGGCAAGAGTTTGTCTGACTGCCTCCCTGTTTCCAACTTCAGAAAAATATAAATAAATAAATAAATAAATAAATAAATAAGAGAGAGAGAAGAGGGAGGGCATGGGGTGGAGAAGCAGATGGCCACTTTTCCTGTGTGCCCTGATCTGAAATAGAACCCGGGATATCCACATGCTGGCTCAACACTCCACTGCTGAACCAACCAGCCAGGGCCATGGAAAATAATTTTTAATTTAAACACCTGAAGTTAGTTCCTTTCCTTATATTGTATACCTTAAATTAGAGACTAGTTAAATAATTTCACCTATTTATTCATTCAACAAATATCTGTTGAGTACCTACTATGGGCTTGTATGGTATTCAGAACCTATTCTTTTCACATAAAGATGTCAGAGACTGTAGGAAGAAAGACATGTCAAAGAGAAAGTAGGCAAAAGTTGATTGAGGTGAGACTTCAAGGAGGAGTTGACTTTATTGTATGAAACAGTAGGAGCATGAAGAGGTAGGGGGGAAAAAGCTTTTCAGCAAGGATACAATTGTGTGAAGACTGAAAACTATGTAAAATATTTTACTTTCTGAAAACTGCAAAAAGTTGAGTAAGGAAGCTATTGACATTTTGTACAAAAGCCATCTTGGTCTTAACTTCCTAGCCAAAAGAATTCAGATGGAGAAAGACAAGTCCAGTGACGGATGTTGTACTGACCACTGGTATGAAAAATAAAATGTACAAATAAAGACATTAGTAGGCAGAATTATTTAAATTTGTTACTGTGGTTAGTGTTTACAATAAAAATTGTGCTTATCTTTTCAGAATCATCAGTATCTGAGGAGAGAAATAATGTTAAGGAAAAGCAAATCAATAATTTTAAAATACTTTCTCAATCTCTTGAATGGAGCTTTCTTGGTAAGAATTTTCAAAATTATTTAGTCTAAAAAATGTAATGCATTTTTATTGACAATTACCAAAAATCACATTGACTCTTTTTTATAGGTTCTTGGACTTTTACTCATGGGATTTGGTGCATGGCTTTTATTCGACAGAAATAATATTTTCACTGTTCTAGGTATGCATCTATTTTCCTTTTTCTTTCTGAATGAAATTGCATATATGATTTATTCAGCAGGTGGCAGTATTTCTCTAAAATTCAGTTTTCCTCTGAAGATCTTTGGCAGTTGGTTTTAGAAACATCTTATGAAATCATAGGACATAAATTCAAGACCATGAAAGAAAGAGAATTTGGGGAGAGAAAGCTAGAAATGTTGGACAAGAAGAATGAGAGAAATGGAAGACTGTGATTATTCTGCTAACTCTGGACCTTTACAGATATGTAGACTTGAAAAGATAATGGAGATCTACATAGATTCACTGCCCAAGTTAAATATTCTTTTTTAGAACTCAGTTACTATCTATTCTTATCATCACGTGATTAGAAACAAAATATTCCCTGTGCAAATGACCTAAGTATCCATCAGCATAAAGAAGATATGAGATACATATATACATACATATATATGAATAATATTCTTATAATATATATATGAATATAGCTACATATTATTCAACCATGAGAAAGAAGGAAATCCTGCAATTTGTGACACCATGGATGGACCTTGATGATAAGTGATATAACATGGATAGAGAAGAAAAAATAGTTTATATCACTTGTATGTGATATAATCTAAAGAACCTAACTTTGTAAAAACAGAGTAGAATGGTGGTTATCAGAGGCTAGAGGATGGGGAAATTGGAGATGTGTTGTTTAGGGGTACAAACCTATAATTAGTAGATAAGTAATTTCTAGAAATTTTATGCACAACATAGTAATTATGGTAAACAACACTGTTTATAAACTTCAAGGTTACTAAGTTACTAACTCTTAACTATTCTCAACACCAAAAAATGGTGAATATATGGTAGGCTAACAGCATTAGCTAATGCTACTATAGTAACCATGTTGTCGTATATAAATGTACTAACACTCTCTACCTTTTGAACTTACACAATGTTTTATGCCAATTTTATCTCAGTACAACTATTTCCCATAGGATTTTGAATTTGAGGGTGAGACTCTAGGATTAGTCTCACCCTCGGGAGCCAAGATTATTGAACACAGAACCTGTCAGCAACCATATATTACCTAATGAATTGAGGCACAGCAGCAGCTGGTCTGGAGGACAAAGTGAGAAGACTCAGATTCCAGAGAGAGACAGATAAGAGAGATATCATCCACCACTCATTTTCACAAGGCCCAAATGCATCTCCATACTTTCCCTGGTTATTTTCCAGATATTTTTTGCATGTCTGCAGTATTTATTAAATAAAATTTTTATTTTATTTTATTTTTTTTATTTTTTATTTTTTGTATTTTTCTGAAGCTGGAAACGGGGAGGCAGTCAGACAGACTCCCACATGTGCCCGACCGGGATCCACCCGGCACACCCACCAGGGGGCGATGCTCTGCCCATCTGGGGCGTCGCTCTGTCATGACCAGAGCCACTCTAGTGCCTGGGGCAGAGGCCAAGGAGCCATCCCCAGTGCCCGGGCCATCTCCTGCTCCAATGGAGCCTTGGCTGTGGGAGGGGAAGAGAGAGACAGAGAGGAAGGAGAGGGGGAGGGGCAGAGAAGCAGATGGACGCCTCTCCTGTGTGCCCTGGTCGGGAATCGAACCTGGGACTTCTGCACGCCAGGCCTACACTCTACCACTGAGCCAACCGGCCAGGGCCTATTAAATAAAATTTAATATATATATAGTTTAAAATTTTCTACACTTATATAAATATATATTTAAAATATATTTTCTAAATATGAATAAAATAACTGAATAGATTTGACTTTATTAAAAAAAACTGTAGATCTTTACATTGTCCTTATTTTGCCATATCATGTCATGCTGTGGTCACTGTGGACTGAAGTTTAATAGCCTAAGGATTATTTTCATATAAATATTCTTGACTGGAAGAAAGAACCACATATCGAGTACTCACTGTCTGTATGTGGCTACCTTATTGGACTTAGCAGATATAGAACTTTTCCTTTTTTTCAGTAAGTTCTACTGAATAGTAGTACCATTAATCATTAAATACATGGCAAAAGCATGTGCTATCAAGTCAATTTATTTCTTAGTGGATATCAAGTAAGAAAAAATGTTTATAGGAAAAATAAAGCTAAATAAAAAGATTTAATAAAAAGTGCTACAAAGTATTAAATAGTTTAGCTAAACTTCAGCTATTTCTAAGTGCTTAGTATCTTAATTCTTTTCTCTTTGTATACTTTACTTATGGAAAGTATTTATGATATCTGAGGGCATTAGGGGTTTGCTCAGAGTAAATGGCATGTAAACATTTCTGTCCTTCTCTTCCCCACAATAATGACAATAGTAACTTACACTTATAGAGTGTTGACTATGCCTTGCACTAGTCTGAGCACTTCCCATCCAAATCTAATATAATAATGTATTAATTTGTGTGTAGCAAATCATTTTCTTTTCCTGTTCCACTTTGGACTTGACAGATAACACTGGGGAACAAAACTTTTGTTGCATCCACAAAAACACTTGTTCTTACCTAATTCAAGTGTGCTGATCTCAAATCTGACTTTAGTTTATCTCTGTAAGCTACAGTTTTTATTGCAATTCAAGATTTTAGATTTTCATCTTATTGTAAAATTTTCAACATTTAGTTTAACATAATGAAGTAGAATATCTTCTTGGGCATCATCTTTGTGAAAATATAATAATTTATATAATGCAGTAAATACACTAATACACTAAAATATATGATTACATCATAATTTGTCTACAATTTCAAAATAGAACATATTAAAACACTTATTTTAATCATAAAATTTATGCAAAACTTATTTAAATTCTACAGGCAAAAATTTGCGTTTGTAGCTCTTGAGTTTGCATACTTGTTGAGGACAATCTCGTTTGATGCTCCAGAAGTTGTCTGCTCATCACTAACAGCTCCAAGATTTTTCGGAAACTTATCAAGGTGACTGTTCAGGAAGTGAATCTTAACACTCATGTTACATCCAATGTTGCAGAAAACCAACAGCATACTTTGCCAAGGAGGTTCTTTGTAACTGCCACAAAAGACTGCCATGCTGCTTTCTCCTCCTTATTCATCTTCCTAGCAAATTCTTCGTCACATATGAGGGTTCAAATTTGAGATCCATTGAATACACTCGCTTTTATCTTCTCAAAAGACAAAGCAGGAAAAGCAGAAATAATATGTTCAAAGCATTCACTTTCTCTATTCAAAGGCTGAACAAACTGCTTCATTAAGCCAAGTTTGATGTGAAGTGGGGGGAAAATGATCCTGTCTCGATTAACTACAGGTTCATTGACAATATTTTGCATCCCTACTTCCAGAGCCTCATGTTTCAGCCACTCTTTCTGTGTCCAGTTTTTCTCCCAAGCTTGGCTGTCCCACAAATACAGAAAGCAAGAATACTTCATGAGACACATACAGGTGGATAGCTGACAGTGATGAGCAAAATCTTGAGGAAATATACAGAAAGGCTATCTATTTATCTGGAAGGTAAGTTATTTAAAAAAGAAAGAGAGGGGATCTACCTTCCAGAACCAAAGTGGATTACAAACTAATTTTAAGAACTATCATCTGGAAAAACCACCTTTGGACTAAACTAAGAGGACTCTTCAACCAAGGAACACTGAAGAAGCCACACCAAGACTGGTAGGAAAAGCAGAAATGCGGAGAGGGCTGCCCAGCTCCCCGGAGCGAATGGCAGCCAGGAGAGACTCGTGTGGCGGGAAGTGAGTTTAGCAGAGAGGGGAGGGTCCTGAGCCCCAGGAACAAAGCCCCAGCCTGCAGCCCCAGAGCCCAGAAGAGGTGTAAGGACAGTATTTAGCTGGAAACAAGTCAGGATATTGTCTGTGAGAAAGAATCTGATTTCTCAGACCCAGGATTCTTCTTAAAGGGACCGCGCAGAACACCTCTCTCACAACCACTCACCCGGGGCTCCGGGGAATGGGGAGAGAAGAGAATACCAGAGTTGCAGGAAGAGAGTGTAATCTAGGAGGCACAGGGAGAAACATTTTGGGAGACAGCCACCCTAACCCCTGGGTTGAGTCACTCCCCAAATCTGAAGTGAATATTTCCCCAGAAAACAGCAATACCAGCAAAGGGAAGCAGGAGAGCAGTCAAACAAGCTCCCCCATGGCACTCAGAGCAGAGTTGCTTAGGAGGAGGGAGCTTTCGGGGCTACAGTAGTGAGTCTTAGGGTCTGAGCTGCAGTGCCTGCACCCACGCAGCTGAGGGCTCGCCGGAGGGCAGGTGGCAGCGGGAGACAGAAACGCGGTTCTGTTGGCAGGGGCGGAAGCCGGCTAGCCAGCACTGGGCTCAGGTGTGAGCTCAGTCTTGCCTGGCTGGGGAGGAGGGGGCGTGCAAAAACGGTCAAGTCCAGCTGCTGGCAGACTATAATTCAGCCTGCAGGAGAAGGGCGGGAACCCCGGAAAGGGTGAAGACCAGCCCCTGAACAAGGGCACAGGAGCACAGCTCTGCCCGTGCAAACAAGGCTTGTGGTCTGACTTGGGAGCCAGCTCCTCCCGCGGGGGTGGAGCCAAAAGCCCAGAACAGGCGGAATTCCGCTACTGAACTGAGCGTGGGCACGCAGTCCTGCCCGGCAGGTAGAGCCAAGGCTCCTCCTGCAAGGGTGAGGCGGAAGCCCAGAAATAGGCGGAGACCCGCAGCTGAGCAAAGGTGTTCACCAGTGCCCTCAGGAAAGGGGCGGGGCAAAGGCCAAGGCCACCAAGTCTTGTGCACCTGAGCACGTGATCACAGCCACTCCCGTTAAGAGAAAATGCGGAGGCAGAGAAATGCAACACAAATGAACCAAGAGAAATCCCCAGAAAAGGAACTAAATGAATCAGATATAACCAAATTACCAGACGCAGATTATAAAATAACGATTGTTAGGATGCTCAAAAATATTAGAACAACAATAGATGGTCATTACAAAAACCTATATAAAGAAATAGCAAGTATAAAAAAGGACATTGAAATAATAAAAAAGAATCAGTCAGAAATGACAAATACAATATCTGAAATAAAGAACACAATGGAAGGATTAAAAGCAGGGTGGATGAAGTGGAGAATCGAATCAGGGAGTTAGAGGACACAATAAATAAAGGCACGGAAGCAGAGCAAAAAAAGAAAAGAGACTCAAAAAGTCTGAGAAAACTCTAAGAGAGCTCTGTGACAACATGAAGGGAAATAACATTCGCATCATAGGGGTTCCTGAAGAAAAAGAGAAAGAACAAGGGATAGAGACTTTGTTCAAACATATCATAGCTGCAAACTTCCCTCAATTAAGGCAGGAAAACATCTCACATGTTCAGGAAGCACAGAGAACTCCATTAAGGAGAAACCCAAAGAAATCAACACCAAGACACATCATAATTAAAATACCAAAGCTAAGTGATAAAGAGAAAATATTAAAAGCTGCTAGACAAAAAAAGACTATCACCTACAAAGGAGCCCCCATAAGAATGACTTCTGACTTCTCAACAGAAACACTGAGGCCAGAAGGGAATGGCAAGAAATATCCAAAGTAATGCAGAACAAGAACCTACAACTAAGACTACTTTATCCAGCAAGGCTATCATTTAAAATTGAAGGAGAAATAAAAAGCTTTACAGACAAAAAAAAAACTCAAGGAATTCACTGCAACCAAACCAAGGATGCAAGAAATGCTAAGGGACCTGTTGTAAACAGATCAAAGGAGAAAAAGAATATAGCAAAAGAGGAATACAGTTTTAAGGAATAAAATGGCAATAAACAATTACATATCAATAATAACCTTAAATGTAAATGGATTAAATGATCCGATCAAAAGATAAGAAAACAGGACCTATACATATGTTGTCCACAAGAGACACACCTTAAATCAAAAGATGTACACAGATTGAAGATAAAAGGATGGAAAAAATATTTCACGCAAATGGAAATGAAAAAAAAGCTGGGGTAGCAATACTTATATTAGACAAAATGGACTTTAAAACAAAGACCATAGTGAGAGAAAAAGAAAGTCACTACATAATGATAAAGGGAGCAATCCAAAAGGAAGATATAACCGTTATAAATATTTACGCACCTAATATAGGAGCACCTAAATATATAAAGCAGACTTTGATGGACTTAAAGGGCAAGATCAACAGCAATACTATAATAGTAGGGGATTTCAATACCCCATTAACATCATTAGATAAATTCTCAAGAAAGAAAATTAACAAAGAAAAGCAGACTTAAAGGACATATTAGATCAACTCGATTTAATAGATATCTTCAGAACCTTTCACCCTAAAACAGCAGAATATACATTCTTTTCAAGCGCTCATGGCACATTCTCTAGAATAGACCACATGTTAGGGCACAAAAGCGGTCTCAACAAATTTAAGAAGATTGAAATCATATCGAGCACTTTCTCTGATTACAATGGCATTAAACTAGAAATCAACCACAAAGAAAAACTGAAAAACATTCAAACACTTGGAAACTAAATAGCATGTTATTAAATAATAAATGGGTTAACAATGAGATCAAAGAAGAAATTAAAAAATTTCTAGAAACAAATGATAATGAGCATACATCAACTCAAAATTTATGGGACACAACAAAAGCAGTCATGAGAGAGAAGTTTATAGCATTACAGGCATACCTCAAGAAGCTAGAAAAAGCTCAAATAAACAACTTGACCCTGCATCTAAAAGAACTAGAAAAAGAACAGTAAGTAAAAGCTTGAACTGGTAGAAGGAAGGAAATAATAAAGATCAAAGCAGAAATAAATGACATAGAGGCTAAAGAAACAATACAGAGGATCAATGAAACTAGGAGCTGGTTTTTTGAAAAGGTAAACAAGATCGATAAACCTTTAACTAGACTCACCAAGAAAAAAAGAGAGAGGACTCAAATAAATAAAATTAGAAACGAGAGTGGAGAAATAACAACTGATGCAACAGAAATACAAAATATTGGAAGAAAATACTATGAAGAACTGTACGCCAAAAAACTAGACAACCTAGATGCAATGGACAAATTCCTTGAAACATATAATCTTCCAAAAATCAATCTGGAAGAATCAGAAAACCTAAACAGATCAATTACAACAAATGAGATTGAAACAGCTATCAAAAAACTCCCCCAAAAGAAAAGTCCTGGACTTGATGGCTTCACAAGTGAATTCTACCAAATATTCAAAAAAGAACTAACTCCTATCCTTCTCAAGCTATTTCAAAAAATTCAAGAGAAAGGAAGACTTCCAAGCTCCTTTTATGAGGTGAGCATAATTCTTATTCCAAAACCAGGCAAAGACAACACAAAGAAAGAAACATATAGGCCAATATCCCTGATGAATTTAGATGCAAAAATCCTCAACAAAATATTAGCAAACCAGATCCAGCAATATATGAAAAAAATTATACACCATGATCAAGTGGGATTTATTCTTGGGAGGCAAGGCTGGTACAATATTTGCAAATCAATCAATGTGATTCATCACATAAACAAAAGGAAGGAGAAAAACCCACATGATAATTTCAATAGATTCAGAAAAAGCATTTGAGAAAATCCAGCACCCATTCTTGATCAAAACTCTCAGCAAAGTGCGAATACAGGAAACATACCTCAACATGATAAAGGCCATCTGTGACAAACCCACAGCCAATATTATACTCAATGGGCAAAAATTAAAAGCAATCCCCTTAAGATCAGGAACAAGGCAGGGGTGCCCACTTTCACCACTCTTATTCAACATAGTTCTGGAAGTCCTAGCCACAGCAATCAGACAAGAAGAAGAAATAAAAGGCATCCAAACTGGAAAAGAAGAAGTAAAACTATCATTATTTGCAGATGATATGATAATGTATATAGAAAACCCTAAAGTCTCTGTCAAAAAACTACTAGACCTGATAAATGAATTCGGCAAGGTGGCAGGATATAAAATCAATACTCAAAAATCAGAGGCATTTTTAAAAATTTTATTTATTAAATTTAATGCAGTGACATTGATAAATCAGGGTACATATGTTGAGAGAAAACATCTCTAGATTATTTTGACATTTGATTGTGCTGTATGCCCCTCCTCAAAAGTCAAATTGTCTTCTGTCACCTTCTATATGGTTTTCTTTGTGCCCCTCTCCCCTCCCCCAATGCCTCTCTCCTTCTTCGCCCCCTCCCCCTTCCCCCCACCCCCACCTCTGTTGCCATCATATTCTTGTTCATGTCTCTGAGTCTCATTTTTATGTCCCTTCTATGTATGGATTCATATAGTTCTTAGTTTTTTTCTGATTTACTTATTTAACTCCGTATAATGTTATCAAGGTCCATCCATGTTATTGTAAATGATCCGATGTCATCAT
Organism: Saccopteryx bilineata; assembly: GCF_036850765.1. Taxonomy (NCBI): domain Eukaryota; kingdom Metazoa; phylum Chordata; class Mammalia; order Chiroptera; family Emballonuridae; genus Saccopteryx; species Saccopteryx bilineata. The sequence goes on from NC_089491.1 coordinate 129,536,488, forward strand.
TTCTTATGGCTGAGTAGTATTCCATAGTATATATGTACCAAAGCTTTTTAATCCACTCGTCCTCTGACGGACACTTGGGCTGTTTCCAGATCTTCGCTATTGTGAACAATGCTGCCACAAACATGGGGGTGCATTTTCCCTTTTGGAGCCGTTCTATGGTGTTCTTGGGATATACTCCTAAAAGTGGGATAGCTGGGTCAAAAGGCAGTTCGATTTTCAGTTTTTTGAGGAATCTCCATACTGTTTTCCACAGTGGCTGCACCAGTCTGCATTCCCACCAGCAGTGCAGGAGGGTTCCCTTTTCTCCACATCCTCGCCAGCACTTTTCTGTGTTGTTTTGTTGATGAGCGCATTTCTGGCTGGTGTGAGGTGATATCTCATTGTGGTTTTAATTTGCATTTCTCTAATGGTTAGTGATATTGAGCATTTTTTCATATGCCTATTGACCATCTGTATGTCCTCTTTGGAGAAGTGTCTATTCACCTCTTTTGCCCATTTTTGGATTGGATTGTTTATCTTCCTGGTGTTGAGATTTACAAGTTCTTTATAAATTTTGGTTATTAACCCCTTATCACACGTATTGTCAAATATGTTCTCCCATTGTGTAGTTTGCCTTTTTATTCTGTTCTTGTCTTTAGCTGTGCAAAAACTTTTTAGTTTGATATAGTCCCATTTGTTTATCCTGTCTTTTATTTTCCTTGCCAGTGGAGATAAATCAGCAAATATATTGCTCCGAGACATGTTGGAGAGCTTACTGCCTATGTTTTCTTCTAAGATGCTTATGGTTTCACGGCCTACATTTAAGTCTTTTATCCATTTTGAGTTTATTTTTGTGAGTGATGTAAGCTGGTGATCTAGTTTCATTTTTTTGCAGGTAGCTGTCCAATTTTCCCAACACCATTTCTTAAAGAGGCTGTCTTTACTCCATTGTATTTCCTTACCTCCTTTGTCAAATATCAGTTGTCCATAGAACTGTAGGTTTATTTCTGGGTTCTCTGTTCTGTTCCATTGATCTATGTGCCTGTTATTATGCCAGTACCAGGCTGTTTTGAGTACAATGACTTTGTAGTATAACTTGATATCAGGAAGTGTGATACCTCCCACTTTATTCTTCCTTTTCAAGATTGCTGAGGCTATTCGTGTTCTCTTTTGGTTTCATATAAATTTTTGGAATATGTGTTTTTTTTGTTTTTTTTTTTGTATTTTTCTAAAGCTGGAAACGGGGAGGCAGTCAGACAGACTCCCGCATGAGCCCCACCAGGATCCACCCGGCACGCCCTCCAGGGGGTGATGCTCTGCCCATCCGGGGTGTTGCTCTGTCACAACCAGAGCCACTCTAGCGCCTGGGGCAGAGGCCAAGGAGCCATCCCCAGCGCCCGGGCTATCTTTTGCTCTAATGGAGCCTTGGCTGTGGGAAGGGAAGAGAGAGACAGAGAGGAAGGAGAGGGGGAGGGGTGGAGAAGCAGATGGGCGCCTCTCCTGTGTGCCCTGGCCGGGGATCGAACCCAGGACTTCCGCACGCCAGGCCGACGCTCTACCACTGAGCCAACCGGCTAGGGCCGGAATATGTGTTCTATATCTTTGAAGTATGTCATTGGTATTTTAATTGGTATTGCATTGAATTTATAGATTGCTTTGGGTAATATAGACATTTTAATGATGTTTATTCTTCCTAACCATGAGCACGGTATATGTTTCCACTTGTTTGTATCTTCCTTGATTTCTATTATCAATGCTTTGTAATTTTCCAAGTACAAGTCTTTAGTCTCCTTGGTTAAGTTTACTCCTAGGTACTTTATTTTTTTTGGTTGTAATTGTGAAGGGGATTGTTTCCTTAATTTCTCTTTCTGACTGTTCATTGTTGGCGTATAAAAGTGCCTCTGACCATCGGCCCCATCTACGACACTGTGGACGAGCCTAGAGTATTTCTTCCAAGAAGCAGGTAAACTGATCTCATTTGCACAAGGGCCACTTAACTATGTCTTGCCTGAATAGTCAGGTTTTTTATTCTTCCCTTGAAGATCTCTGTTGTGGGTGTTGATAGTCCTATTTTCTGCTGCTTTGTTTAATATATAGTGTTTCCTTTATTCCTCCTACCTCAATGCCCCACTCATATTTCAGGCTGGGACCTACTCCTAATTTAGAGCTCTCTTTCTCCCTTTTGCCAACTTCTATTATGAATCTACCTTTGCCACCCAGCTTAGTGTATCCCAAGGTTCTCTTTACCATGCCACAGTCACAGAGCTCCAGGGAAAAGCAACTTGGTCTCATCCCTCCAGGCAGAGGAGAACAGAAGCTCCATATCCACGCATGCTGCAGATGGCTTTTCCAGTCTACCTGAATCATTACCAGGTTGAAGCAGCTGTCATTGGGACTTGGACATGAGCCGCAAAGTATAAAATTATGACAACAATTCCAGTGCCATGCGGACTTTTCCTGGATGTGGACTTTTTCTGGACTCCTGCTCCTTGTAACAGCTCCTAACAGAATGAACTGGGGTTGGGTTGCATTTTTCAGGGATTTGGCATGGTGTTGGGGCCAACTTGGACTTGGTGAACATGTTAAGGACACTATTCTTTTATGGATTCCTGCTGTATTGGCCAAGAGTTTGCTTAAAGGCTATAACCCCTGTAAAAAAATAAAATAGAAGACTAGATAAAGAATATGTGGCACATAAAAAATTTTTTTTTTCATAAGTAGGAAGTCACACTTCAAACTATGTTTCCTGATCTCAAGGAATTTGAGGAACAAAGACTAATATTTTTTCCCATTGAATTTTGAAGAAACCCATAAGATTTCCATAATATCTTGCTCCAAGTCAAATAAGATTTTTACAATAAAATGACTTATTATATGTTAAAATATTACATATTTATTAGTCACAAAAAAAAGAAAGAGAGGGGAAGGATATTCTAGGCTTGGAAGAAACTGTGAATACAGTTTTTAGTGAGCATTTAATCTGTGTCCAACTGTTCTAGGCACTGGGCATAACAGTCTCAGTGTACATGGGAACGTACCTAAGTAAGTGGGTAGTTAGAGTCAATGTTGTGAAATGTTAAAAGAGGTGTAGAGACATGTTTCTAAGGAAGCATAGAGAGGGGACAGATTTTGTGGCTAGAATGTGATGAGTTTGACTGACGTCCGCTGGCTGAACATTAGTTAGATGTCAGGTGCCACCTTAAAGCATCTCTAAAATAGGCTGAGATATATTTGCAAGGCAGGAATTCTCCAGGAGGCAGTTGTTGTCCCAGCATTGCTTTGACATTCAGCACCTACAGCTCACTTCTGTGCAAACAAATCCCTGTGACTACTGCGCTGTCGTGAAGACTGTGTGCTCCCTAGTTCTCTGAGCATCTCAAACTTGGGAATGCTTGCCGGGGGCACTCCTTCTATGGTTTCATTTCTGTGTTTTGCTATTTATATATTTAACAATGACCCTCTTGCTCCTGCGCATTCTGCTTTTGTCTCCTGGCCCTCACACACTGTTTTCTCTTGAGTTGCCTCCTGCTCTCTTTGCTTGAACAAGTCATCCTACCCATTATTCAGGCCTCAGCTTGTAGGAGCTTTTCCCAGGGTTTTCTCTGACCTACCAGACTCTAGAATAACTTAGACCCCTCTGTACTTTTTTTTTCATGGACTTATTACGATAACATTATATAATATATATAATTATTTATTTGATATTTATTTATTTTGTATTTTTCGAAAGTGAGAAGCAGTGTATGGTGGGGGTAGCAGCAGACAGACTCCCGCATGTGCCCAACGGGGATCAACCTGGCATGCCCACCAGGGGGTGATGCTCTGTCCATCTGGGGTGTCGCTCTGTTGCAACTGGAGCCATTTTAGTGCCTAGGGCGGAGGCTATGGAGCCGTCCTTAGCGCCTGGGCCAACTTTGCTCCAATGGAGCCTGGATGCAGGAGGGGAAGAGAGAGATAGAGAGGAAGGACTGGGGGGGAAGGGTCGAGAAGCAGATGGATGCTTCTCCTGTGTGCCCTGACCAAGAATCGAACCCAAGATTTCCACATGCTGGGCCGATAAATATATATATATATATATATATATATATATATATTGACTCAACTGAAGGATTGACAACGGCAGTAACTATGCTTGTGTTTCTGTTGCTTTTTGCTGCATTTCTGGTGCCTACCACAGAGGATGGTATCTCAGTAGGTACCCAGTAAAATAATTTTTGAGTGAATCAATTTAAAAAAAAAATACTTCGTGAAATCTCTCTGTTGTCCTAACAGGAAATTTACCATTTTAAGATCCACAGAAATGATCCAGTTATGCTCCTCATACTTCAGAAAGTCAAGGACAATTTTTATGTCATTCTTACTAAGTCATTCAATCTGGGTTGGCTAAACTGCTGAGGAGTTAATGACTGCTTGGCATCAGAAGAAGACCATTCATATTCTACAACAATTTCCTCATGCATCTTATCAAAATACACTTGATCACTATGTTCACTTTCTTTGTCCTTAGAAGAAATTAAACCATTGAAAACTGGAACTGGGAGTGTCTCAGAGTGTGTGATAGGTCGTATTGATGAAGGAATATTAGGATATGTGATCATATGCCATTTTTTCTTGCCGATGCCCTTTGTATGGATCAGACAGAAGTAACAGTCACTGCTGTGGTCCTTAGGTTCACGCCAAACTATGGGAATAACAAAAGGCATTCCTTTGCATTTTCCTTTTTCCAGTCACGTAGCATTTCCTCACAATTATGACACACAATATGAGGAGCCCAATTCTTGTCTTGATCGCCAAGGGGAACTTGAAAAAAGGCAATAGATGCACGTGTCACAAATGATGAAATATTGAGCCTTTGAAGTTGAAGTGTGTAGCAGCCACATATATAACAGAAGGTGTCAGGACTATTCTTACATTTACGCCTACTCAAAGAAGCCATGATTCAATCTTAAAACAAAATAAGAGGGTGCTTTTATCAGATAATAATTTTTACATTTAAAAATAACTACAATTATGTAAAAGTGATGTTTGTAAAACATTAATTGCCTTGTGGGTATGTTCAATCCAAGAGTCGTTGCTCTTTAACTCCAATTTAAAAACCAATACATGCCATTAACTAACAAAAAGAGATTAAAATTGCATAAAAACTAGAGCATGCACCAAAAAAAAACGGATTTCATATTTGGAATCAACAATGCAGAAATATATAGAAACAGTTCTAAAAACTCTTGCAACAGAAAATGAAAAAAAAAATTGTTCCCCAGTGAATTCTCATTAACCCTAATGTTCTTGCTTGTGAGAACTCCCCACAAATGCAGTAGAAATTTATTTTTTAAGATTTTTTTTTCAAAAAAAATGGATATTAATGTAACAAACCAGAAGGAGACTACTGAGTCATTATGGAACCCAGGTTCTTTCTATACTGTGCTCTGCTATTCCCTAAGTGTCTTTGATTGCTAAGCCGTCACGGGCTCAACCAAGTTTACTTTCTAGGCTGTGAGCTGTGGAAAAGCGAAGTGGAAGGCAAGTGGTTTTCTGTTTTAATGAAGGAAGGCACACATTACTTGTATGTTTAAAACACTTAGTGAAATCTCAGTTAAGGTTTCAGGACATGGAACTGAAAATAAGTAGTTTGAGAAAAGAAACACTGGGATCTTCCCTCTTTTTATCCCATCTTTCAATTAATCTACCTCTTTTTAAAGTATTCTGCCCTCACCTCTCCATTTGTAATAATATCATGCCACCTAAATTTCCCATCTATCCTTTGCCACTATAATAGCCCTAGGAGCCTGTGCTCTGATCTCCTTTCTTAGCCATCCTCCAAATTGGCTGGCTGAGTAATCAATTTAAATGGCAAATTTAACCATGAAACATTAAAAGCTTCTCTCTGGTTCCCCACTGCCATTATATATCCAAAGGACAAGTGTACAGCATCTTCTACATATAAGGCACTATCCTGTGAGCTGAGGATACAACAGTATTCAAGAAAGACAAAGGTCCCGTCCTCATGGAGTTTAATTCCAGTGAGGAGGACTAGAAAAAACATTCAAAATGCCTATAATTTAACCCCTGCAAACCTTTTCAGTCTCAGCAGCCTCAAACTGGGAGCACCAGCAAAGCAGAGCTTCCTACACACAATGCACTGTTCTGAATCTCCAAATACGTCTACTATTCCACTGTGGGTATTTCTAATCATCACTTAAAGCTCAAGCTCAGATGTTAACTTCTGTAGGAATCTTGACTATCAACAACCCTCCAAACTCCACCCCCTAACTGGACTAGGTGCTTTTGTACCCAAAGGTGTGCTGGTAAATATTTAATAGGTTTTGGAATAGAGAGTTTTGATTTATGGGTTTTTTTTTTTTTTTTTTTTTGCATTTTTCTGAAGCTGGAAACAGGGAGAGACAGTCAGACAGACTCCCGCATGCGCCCGACCGGGATCCACCCGGCACGCCCACCAGGGGGCGACGCTCTGCCCACCAGGGGGCGATGCTCTGCCCCTCCGGGGCGTCGCTCTGCCGAGACCAGAGCCACTCTAGCGCCTGAGGCAGAGGCCACAGAGCCATCCCCAGCGCCCGGGCCATCTTTGCTCCAATGGAGCCTTGGCTGCGGGAGGGGAAGAAAGAGGCAGAGAGGAAGGCGCGGCGGAGGGGTGGAGAAGCAAATGGGCGCTTCTCCTGTGTGCCCTGGCCGGGAATCAAACCCAGGTCCTCCGCACGCTAGGCCGACGCTCTACCGCTGAGCCAACCGGCCAGGGCGGTATTTTTTATTTCTATGATTCAACTAACTCCCACCATGGCCAATTTTAAGGTGTCAATGTGAATTAAGTTGGCTTTTATATTTTGAGAAAAATTAACAATTGCCTTTTATGAGCCAGAGCAAGCTCGCTCCAGTACACTGGTGCCTCTCTCATAGAACCTATGGCATGTTTAATATATTTATTTTTCTTGCTTTTAAACAAATATCTGCTGAGCACTTAGTGCTGTACAGTCTATGCCATACCATTAAGCATTTAACAATTAGTATGTTGAATATATAAATATTCTCCTAGCACAGAGATCTGAATCTAGATGCAGAGAGAATAAAATATAGCTTTAATAGGGCCGTATTAACAAGAAACTCAGGGTAACTTAGCCAACATATTTTAGGTACTTAAACATTATTTGATGAATAAATAAATACAGAAATGGTGTACCTTAGTTGTAGAAGAGTTTTCTTCAGAAAAAAATTGTCCTATTTTATAGAATACAATGAAAGTAAGTTAAAGGTAAAGAGAACTTTAGAAACCAAAGAAATTCTTCATCATGTCATTAAAGGAAGAAACGTTGTTTCTATAAGGAAGAGAATCTAGAATAAAGTTTTAAAAAGAGAGAAAGAATCTTAGTGGTTTGGCAACAGCTGCTTAGGGAAAAGTTGGATTGCTGCATTTGTTACTAAATAAAAAGCAAATATTACTTAACAATAACTTATTTTTATCATTTCCACAGATGAAGATAATCACTTAACAGTTTATATTTTTGGAATTTTGACTGGAACTGGATCAGCTATTGTTCTTTTTTGTCTCTTGGGTTATTTAGGAATTCACAATGAAATCAGATGTCTCCTAATTTTGGTATGTATTTCACTTCAATAGCCTGAATGTGGCCCTGACCTGTTGTCTCAGTGAATAGAACTTCATCCTGGCATACTGACATCCCAGGTTTGATCCCCACTCAGGACACACATAAGAAGTGACCATCTGCTTCTTGCCCCCTTCCTCTCCCCCCCTTCCCTTCCCAGAGCCAGTGACTCCATTGGTCTGAGCCTCAGGCACTGAGGATAGCTCAGTTGATTCAAGCATCAGCCCTAGATGGGGGTTGCCAGGTAAATCCTGGTTGGAACGCATGCAGGAGTCTGTCTCTGTCTCCCCTCCTCTCACTTAAAAAAGATAGCCTGAATGTGTATCTCCACTTTTGAGTATCCAAGTCACACAAATGAGCTGAATAATTTATGTTACCATAACACTTCAGTCCAGTGTGCCCTTGAGCATAAGGCAAGCACATAACGAAGCACCCCCTTCCAAGAAACTGTTCCAGGTTGGATTTTCTTGAGGAGTTTTCCATGGATCAAATCTGTTCTTCAGCACGAGCACATTTATATATTAATTTTTAGCCCAAAGTTAATAAGGATCTGTCTTCTAAGGTGAGCTACATAGTAACCAAATTTAAGACTATGAAGAGTAATATCAAAATAAAGTATATTAAAGTCAATGAGCATTTATTTTAGTAGTAATGGAAACATGCTTAGCAAGCAAGAGCAAACCTGTCCTGTGGTCAGTGCATTTTCTCCTTGTGGGCCTGCATGTAGGAAACTAATTCTAAGCTGAGATTACAATTTATTACTTAACAAAAAGGAATGTAACTGCTGAGAGAGGCCAACCCTAGCCTCTGGCTAGTACTGTCTCTTTCTCAATGCATGTAACATGAAAAATAACTTATAATCAGGACTATAGACCTAACATGAACCATTTCCCCATACATGTGATAGGCATGAATCACAATTCACACACTTAGATAGGATAGTTTTTAATATTTCTTTTAAATCTAATTAATTTTCATTTATAGGCATTCTCCTGCCAAGAAGATAGAAAATTTAACTGGAGTCATTGTGTTTTACTGGGAAGAATAGAGAGATAGTTATTTTTATTTAGCAGTGAAAGTCTAGGTAGACACCCTGGATACTGGTTTTCAGTCTATAGTGGTCAAGGGAATTAACTAATTGAATTTCCTTCTGTGACAGTTTTAGATCTGAAAGAAGGTGGAATCAGCAACAACTTTATCAGGCCACATTATCTGTGAGGGGTCTCAGGAAATACTATCACTTCTTTCCATCTTACTCTTATCTAAATGTTCATTGGTATTTTTTTCCTTCGCTATTTGTTTTAAAATTTTTACCCATGTATATGAGAACAGGACATTTCAACATGTATATTTTAAGACTGAATATTTCACATGATGTATACTTTCCCATCATTGAAGCATCTAAAAAATGTATGAGAAGCCTTGTTTTTATCTCTCTGTTTGTTTTGGTTTAGTACGCAGTACTGTTGACGTTGGCCTTTGGTGTTCAGGCTGTACTTTCATCACTCATCTTCGCAAAGAAGGAGGAGGTATAGAAAGATCATCCTTTCACTTGAAATCTAGAGAAAGTTGGATAACTTAGATTATTGATACCTATCAGCCTATATATTATAAGCTAAATGTAAATATTTTTGAGGAAAAAAAGTATCAGTGAAATTTCTACAATTCTATACAGGAAGAAGCCAGATATCAGACTGGAGGGGTGAGCTCAAGAACTTGTCTTTTACTCTGTTTGCAGAAGACTGAGTATGTTGCAAATTACAAAGAGTGGGATGGGAGAGGGGACGATGCTGAGTGTGGGAAATCCAAAATTGACCCCCCAGCCCACCTAGGCTACCACTGCTGACCCAGTCACTTTACTGTATTCTATTCTTATAAAGAAATACCTTTCAACTTGTACTAATTTGAATATAGCAATTTTATTAAGATGGACTGAATCATTCATGTTTTTTGCACAGTTACGGTCTATAATTATAGTTAAATTAATTAGGTAAGTTCCAAATAAAAAAATCTTTTCCTAACCAAATCTACTTACAGCCTACAGTTACATTTAATTCTTTAAGAAATGTCAGTGTTTCACCCTGGCTGGATAGCTCCATTGGTAAAAGCATCAGCCACAAGCGCAGAGGTTGCCTGTTCAGTCCCCGGTCAGGACACATATAGGAACAGACTGATATTTCTGTCTGTCTATTTGTCTGTCTGTCTCTCTCCCTCTTCCTCTCTGCCTAAAATCAATAAATTAAATTTTTTAAAAATGTTTATCTTAAAGAAAAAGAAAAGAAATATCAGTGTTTCGGTGCAGGCAGGCTCTTTGTGTCATGAGAGAGTGCCTCATAGTGGAGAGAGCATGGACATGAAGTCATACAGATTCCATATGACTAGAGACCAGCAAGATACTTAATAGCCTTAAGCCTTTCTCTTCATCTGTATGGTATGGTTAGTGTCTGCTTACCTTATAGAGTTATTATTAACTGAGAATCTTCAAAGTTCCTGTCATAGAGGGGCTATTTAAGATTAGTTCCAACCTTCCCTTTATTAATTTAAAATGAGTCCTGAATTAATTCCTCTGCTTTGTAAATTTCAAATTCTATTTGTAAACACCTAATTAATGTCCAAATTCCAACAAAATCTTCCTATCAGTGATGGGATTCAAATAATTTAACAACTGGTTCTCTGCCCTAATGACCGGATATACCAAAAGGTAGTTTATTATTTCATGCATTAAATACTTAAATAAGAACAATAAAAGAGGTGCACAAAACTAGATTATGCTATAAGAAAGTTTTAAAATGTTAATAAAGATATTAAAAAATACCTGACAAAAACCAAGAAAACTTGTTATTTAAGGTATTTCCATATTGCTTATTTTATTTTATTTTATTTTTTGGTAGAGACAGAGAGTCAGAGAGAGGGACAGATAAGGACAGACAGACAGAAAGAGAGAGAGATGAAAAGCCCACGCTCAAGCTGGCAACCTCGGGATCTCAAACCTGGGTCCTCTTTATCCCAGTCCAATGCTCTACCCACTGTGTCACAACCTAGTCAGGCTCCATATTGCTTCTTGATTGGCATCCTCACTTCCAATTTTTTTCACCTACGGACAGAATGAACATTACTATGGGCGCTTAGAATATGCTGTTGCACAGATGAGCTTTAAAAAAGAGAAAAGAATGTAAATTTGTGATTTCTACATTGGGTGGCTGCCCAGGCATCCACCTTAGAGAGAACCCAGATTACAAGTGCCATTTTACAACCAGTTCGCTAAATTCAACAAAAAATTAGGTATCGGTTCTGCCGAACCGGTGCAAACCAGCTGAATCCCACCACTGCTTCTTACATAAGACCACTGCCCCCCAACTTTATTTGCTCTGTTGTACGTAGCAGCTACCCTGGATCTAACCACCCAGGGGTTATTGTTAATGTCCTGGCATTTTTAGCTAAAACTTGTTCCCCTTACAACCAAATTGTGTGTGTGTGTGTGTGTGTGTGTCTGTGTGTGTGTGTGTGTGTGTAGCAGGTAAGTTTTGTAAAGCTGCTTTGGTGACAAAACACCAGGTCTCTACCCATCAACGTTTTTTTTTTTTAATTTCATTGCTGATTTGAGAGAGAGGATGGAGGAGAGAGAGAGAGAAAAAAACATTGATTTGTTGTTTCACTTATTTATGCATTCATTGGTTGATTCTTATGTGTTCCTTGACCAGGATTGAACCTACAACCTTGGTTTACCGGTCGCTGCTCCAACCAATTGAGTACCCAGCCAGGGCCCAACCCATTAGCTTGTAACTGTTGGAACTAGTGATAAAACCTGAACATAATAATACTGAAGGACGCTTAACACGTAAATATAGTTTATCAGCATCACACACCCATATTTACTAAGTATTATTCACATACTCCTCTCTTTCTACTTTAAAAATAATAAGAATCATATAATAATAACTATCATATACCAGAGACTGTCATTAGCACTTCTTAGGCATTATATTACTGGTCCTCACAACAATTCCTAGAGATGCATTGTTAGTCTGACTTTCTAGCATGAAACTGAGGCTTTGAGAGGAGAAATACTTGCTGAAATATATCATGGCTACATGACAGAGCCTGGGCTCAAACCCTTGTTAGTTCATCCCAGAGATAACAGCTTTCTTTACATTGATTTGTCCTTCTACATTCAAAGTCGATTAAGGTGTCCGGAGCCTCTATAACTCTTATACCCTTTACAGTGCTTAATTTGGTGTTGGAGATGCACTAGGGCTTCAGTAGCTGCTTGTCAAATTGAATATGTGTGAGGGAATTTTGTTTGTGTAGTGGTTACACAGATTATTTATGGAACTTACTTTACTCTTCTATACTAAGATGTTTTTCAGAAGCACTTTGTATTTCCCAAATAATGCTTAGAAGGAAAATGAGGACATAAGTCTGTCTTTTCCCCACAGCAATATAAAATGGAGAAACATCATTTTCTATTTTAAATCAAAATTAAGTTAGAGAATAAGTTAGATAACTTTAGAATAAGTTAGATAATTTATCGCTCTAAATAACACTCCATATTATTCTAAGCTTCTTAAATATATTAAAGCATAAACATATAAGTAAATGTATAAGGGTTTAATTTGTACAAATGTTTTAATTATTATAGTATCCCCACCACTTATTTAGTTTTTGTTATTGAAAGACAGCATAATAGAATAAAATGTCATTAGCCTGGGATTTAAATAAACTAGTGTTAGAAGTCTCAGCTCCTCTTCCTTATTTATGTACACAAAGCAAATTATTAAATTCTCTGAGTATCTGTCTCCTGGCTCATAAAATGGGTATATTATATGTTCTTTCTAATGTTTGGCATTTTTGAGGACCAAATTAGGAATTATTTATGAAAGTCATATGAAATTTTTAATGCTTAAGTTAGACGAAATGCATCAACACTCACTAAGACTGCTAAAAATAGTTAAAAGGAAGAAAAAAACAGCATTTAGACATAAGCAGAAAACAACAAACTGACTCTGAATACTCTTTTATGAGGAGTCATAGGAAAGTTTCTGTCAAAATTTTACTTTTAATGCAATTCTCAATAGGTTCACCAAGTATGGCGTGATGAAATTGATCTAGTCATGTCTCAGTATGGATCTCAAGATGTGCCTGAAGACAAACCTAAATGGACGATTCTGAGTGCTTTACAGAAAACAGTAAGACAAAATTAGAATAAAACTAAAAATTAGATGTCCAAGGTGAACACTGTAAGGTAGGGGCAATACAGAGAAGACTTGGAGACAGGGACAAAGGAATGAGACGTTCTTCTACGAGTATCTTTCAAACAAGGTGTAATAGCATTGTCTCCGCTTACAGATCTTAGTTTTAACTTCCTTTTGTAACTTTAGTTCCTCTTCTAGTTTAATTGATGTGCATTTTTCCCTGATTTCCCTATAAAAGTGTTGATGGGCTTTTGCCAATTTTGGTCATCTGCCCTCCTGCACCCATGGGAGGTAAGTCTGAGCACAGTCCCTATGGGCAGCCAAGTATGTGATGGTTCTAATTTGGTCCCGAATATTAGGATTGCCACACAGTAGCTTTGTGACTCTGGACTAGTAATTTTCTTAACTTCATGTTAGTAAAATGGGCAGAATAACGCTTACCTCTGGTTGGCAGGAATAAATGGAGTAATATTATATGGAATACTTAGAAAGTCTTGGACCTAGGACATAATAAGCAACTAATACTTAATAGCTAATATTGTTAGAATTGTTATTTAATAGTTCACATCTTTCTGGGCAGGGAAGGGAATTGGTAGGTCAGCCAAATAATTTGCAGGAGTAGGTCAGCACCTGGAACATAATCAGTGCTTGGTAAAGAAAATAGCAAACATTTATGTAGCACCAGGCCCTTTTCTAAGTGCTTTGCTTATATTTACTCATGTAATCCTCTCAACCAATGAAGTCAAACTATCATTTTCATTTTATAGATAAAGGAAAGATAAATTTAGTACTTGAGCCAGTGTCACCCAGCTAATTAGTGGCAGAGCCAAGATTCAGTCCCAGACAATCTAGCACTGGATTTTGTATTCTTAACTGCTACACTAGACACCTCACATAGAAATATTTACTTTTAGTACATTTACTAACAAAAATGCATTTTAGGAAAACTGAAATGTAATTATCAATGTTTTTATTCTGCATATGGTATCTCTGATGTATTTAACCATATGTATGGATTTCATTTTCAGATTGTATTCCAACTGATAGAATACCGAAATAGTTCTACATAGGACATTACTTCAACTAATGAGAATCCAGCTTACAGTTCTTAACCATGAAATAATTGATATTGTATATGTAGGTTTGATTGGTTGAACTAACTTTTAATATCCAAACTCTAAAGCATTATTTTAGTCAACCATTTTAAGATAGTGCCAAGATTGTTGGTGCATATTGTGACATAGACAAGACTGATTTTATAACTTTTAATAATAAGTTTAGAAAACAGGTCCTGGCTGGTTGGCTCAGTGGTAGAGTGTCAGCCAGGCGTGTGGAAGTCCCGGGTTCAATTCCTGGCCACTTTTCCCCCTCTCCTTTCTCTTTATCTCTGTCTTCTCCTCCTGCAGCCAAGGCTCCATGGGAGCAGGGTTGGCCCAGGCACTGAGGATGGCTCCATGGTCTCTGCCTCAGGTGCTAGAATGGCTCTGGTTGCAGCAAAGCAATGCCCCAGATGGGCTGAGCATCGCCCCCTGGTGGGAATGCCGGGTGGATCCCAGTCAGGCACATGTGGGAGTCTGTCTGCCACCCCCCACTTCTCACTTCGGAAACACACACACACACACACACAATGAAATGTTCACTTCAACTTTCCTATTTCCTATGTGTCAAATATATAAACTGATTTTTTCACATCCTCCTAATTCACCTTAATAAGATTGGAAATGAGACATTTTTAACATGTTTGATCATCTCTATGACTGATTTCTTTATCATCCTTTTTTATCTTTTGTTGTAATTTTTCAAACAATACAAATTGAAAGTTAACAACTCACATTAATTCTAAAGAAAGTAAATATAACCCTGAAACTCTTTTTGTATATTAAACACATATGGCAGCATATTTAAGATAAATATAAAGATAATTGCCATAGTTGGGAGGAAGATATGACTAAGGTTATTCTCTATTTTATGTTTTGGCCCTAAACATGGTTTGTAGCTTTAGTTAATCAAGTGTCTCTTTCATCCTGGGATCTTATAAATAAATTCAGATATAATAATTTCAGCCAAACATAGCACACGTATGTAAGTAGAGATCTTTACCTCTTGTTAACATCAACAATAGCAGAAACAAAGTAATAGATTAAATAAACAACATACTTGTGTAATTCATTACATTACAATGTAGAATAAATTAATAAAATTCATCATAAAACACTTTAATGCGCATGAGAATTGTATAATTAACTGCACTTTGAATATTTTATGGTAAAATTCATAGAATCTTTTTCCTAGTTACAGTGTTGTGGCCTGCACAATTACACAGATTGGACAAAGAATAAGAATAAAGAAAATTCAGAACAGGTACCATGTTCTTGCACGAATTCTACGTTAAAAAAGTGGTTCTGTGATGAGCCAATGAATGCAACTTACCTTGAGGTAATGATAAGTCAAAGCTGCTGCTGCCTTTTTTTTTTTCAAATCAATCAAGTATTCTGAACAATTTTTTATATAAAAAGAGTGATATTTATACAGATTACATTCTTATACAACTTCATTAAATTAAATTCATATTTAGGTGAATTCTGTATTATCTTAGGTGTATAATAAGTAAATAAACTTTCTGAAATTATGTGATCTAAGTAAGTGCTCCTAGAATTTAAGATATTTATCAACCTTTTCCCCAAACCTCCTCCCCAAATCCTTGCAGAGAGAGGAGGCACTACTGGCAACTCTCTGGTGTAAATGATTGGTAGTAGAGCTGCCATTCCAGTTTTAAAGAGGTAGAAGTACTGGCAAAAAATCAAGGGAGGGGGACCCCAGCAATGAGAAAAATGATATTTAGGTAAATTGAACAGAAGCAAGAGTACAGGTTGACCTGGAGCAACTACTATTTACAGGTACGGAATATTGTTGAACTAAGAATTTCCACCCCAAGAACTTCTAAAACTTTGTTCATATGCTAATTTTATGATGTATATTTTAATTACATAATTTATTCATAGAGAATTGTTTTTCTAAAAGCTTCTCCTACCTGGGTACTAATCATTTTAGAGGCCAGTGTATACCCTGCTGAATTACAAATCCAATCAAAAGAATAAATTTCTAATTTCAATTGCATACAACATCTCAGCAACTTTATAAGTAGCAACCAAAGTGTCCTACTTTATATGAAGCTCCCTGGACTAAAAACTTCAGTGTCCAGTTAGCCATTGACTTGCTTTTTAGACTGGTATATTTCTAACTTCTTTGTCTCTTCTTGGTAATAGAATTATGTATAAAACCATATCCATCTTGAAGTCAATCCAAGTGACATTTTTTTTTTCCTTAGGGTTGTGAAAATAAAATCAACACATGGTATCAAGCTAATGTTTTAACATTAATTGAAATTAACTTCGGACTTTTGGTTTTAGAGGTAAGCTTTTGTTCTTATTTTTAAAGATAAAAGGTATTAAGTATAAATGACACAAAATAAACGTTGGAACAACTAGCTGAAGACGTAATCAGACAAGTTAATCCATTGGGAGCCTGGGCCTTGAAACTATTAGCACCAAGAGAGGTATAGGTCCAGCTGGAGGTCATATCAGCCTAGTTGGTGTAGCCTATTAATAAGTAGTCATACTGGGAGATATCAAATAATTTCACTGCTTTGTGATATTAAAAAAAAAACCCTTCCTATCTCAGCAATGAAAACAATATTGGCAAGTTGGCAAACTTCTAAAATCCAGGCAGATGTTTGACATTAGTAAATCTACTTATTCACTCTCAGGCTCATTCATTTACTCCTTCATTTAGTAAATTTGGAGGGTGGAGAACATCTAGTGTGGTTCAGGTACTATACTAAATGTTAGAGATACAATTGGAAGCAAAGTGACCCACAGGGTGCTGACTGCAGAGCTGAGATTTAGAAGGAGGACTTCATTTTATAGTCTCAGTGACCGTTGATAAAAGCAAATGAGGCCTATGGATTCAAGAAAACTGTGAGTGGATAGATTATTACAGTGCAGACTATAACATTGGCATGAATACATATGATACATAGTTTGGCCAAAATAGGATACTGAGTTTAATTTTATATTGATCCACAAAGGCACTGACCTAAGGTTCCATAAATCTTCAACTGGTGACAGTTTTAGTCTCAGAATGATGACAAACCAAGACATTCGGGGTTTTTTTGTTTCTGTTTTTGTTTTTTGTATTTTTCTGAAGTTGGAAACGGGGAGGCAGCCAGACAGACTCTGGCATATGCCCGACTGGGATCCACCCAGCACACCCACCAGGGGGCGATGCTCTGCCCATCCGGGGCATCACTCTGCCGCAATCAGAGCCATTCCAGTGCCTGAGGCAGAGGCCACAGAGCCATCCTCAGCGCCCAGGCAAACTTTGCTCCAATGGAGCCTTGGCTGCGAGGGGGGGAGAGAGAGACAGAGAGGAAGGAGAGGGGAAGGGGTGGAGAAGCAGATGGGCGTCTCTCCTGTGTGCCCTGGCCAGGAATCGAACCCAGGACTCCCGCACACGAGGCTGACGCTCTGCCACTGAGCTAACCGGCCAGGGCCCAAGACATTCTTATAAGCATTAATACTATAGTAATTTTGAAATGCTATATGTTCATACTGAGGAGTTTAAGACAAGACTGAGGGGCGTAGTACCTGTGCTCCATTTTACTATGTACTTTTTACACACCACTTGACTTGATCCTATGCCAAAAAGAGGCAGTTTTGTATGATTGATGATATGGTTAGAATTATGTTAAAAACAAACAAACAGATCAGCAGTTAGCCCAATGATAACCCATGTAATGAAAAGTGAACAGTCAAGTCCTTAGTCTCCTCTACATAGTAAGTGCTAACATTACAAATTATTCTTATAAATTACGTTTTGATTCCTTATTGTTTTCTTTTCTTCCAGGTTTTGCAAGTCTCATTAACTGTATCTTTCTTCAGACATATCAAGAATAAAATATGTGCAGAAATGTGATCTTTGGATTTTAATTTTTTCAGAAGAAATCAAGGAATTCTCAAAATAATCACATTGTGATTTTTTATTCCAACAGAAGTTCTAAATTACATTAATGACATACTGCAGTCATCGGTTATATGCAACATAAAATTATTAAAGTTATATTACATCACTCCATGAAATTTTTATTAATTTTCTTTTTCAAAATATCAAAAATTTCAAAATATTCTTCAATTTAGAACTTTACCTTGACTTACTTTCTGAATTTAAAAGATATCACTGCATATATTGAATTCAAAATGTGGTGAAGAACCACCATATGTTTTGAGTTTCTTATGTTAAAAATATCTATATGATGTTTAGAAAATATTAATCAATCAAGCAATTATAACATGTATCATATTTGCAAATTAAAAAAAGATACTGATTTATAGGAGATTTAGAAAAAACATTGAAAATCATGATACCTTTATACTGAATTAGTCATTTATTTCTTTATTTTCATAATGCTTACAAGTGAATAAAAAATTAAACACTTTATAGATTTGGATATTCTTGGGTGGCAGTATTAAAATAGCAATGAATTTCTAACTGTGGCAGAAAAAAATACCTATTCTAAATGATCACTGAATTACCAAACTTGCTCCTCATTTTCTTCTCTTTTTCCTTAAATTTTGTTCAATGTGTGCATGCACAATTCTTTGAAAAGTAAGAAAATGACCTAACTGTTCTATTTTCTTAACAATATTGTGAAAACAGAAAAAGTTCTTTGAAAAATTAAAAAGTGTGATGTATTATTGTCTCATTGTTGTCCTTTACAGTAAAAAGCTATTTTGACCTTGAGAAAATGAAGAAAGAATAGAATAACTGAAGATTTTGCATTGCTCCCACTCCTGTAGAAGGCTGATTCTCATTTACTAATTCAATCTTATTTCTTCATCTGTCTGTTCAGTACATTGTAGATTTTAGAGACCTGTAGAGTTTTCTTAAATCAGCAAAAAAATAAAAAAAGATAAAATAACCATTTTCTATCATCTTTATGATTGTAGGGAATATTGCCTTAAACAATGTTACTTTACACCTTGAATAAAATAAAGACTTGTTAGCTAATCTAAAATAGAATAGATCAGGATTATCTTTTCCTAACTTTTTATTTTTAATTTTTGATACAAAATAATAAGTTCTGAGAATCAGTCTGGAGCAGAAGAAAACCATTCAATTTAGTTACAATTTAGGGCAACAATTAAATCCGACTTCCCCTTCAAATTTGTTATATCACTTACAAAAACATATTAAACTTGCTTGAGGCACTCCTCATCTTAATTATATTTTCAAAATTCAGGGAGATTTGTGAAGGTACTATGTAAGTGGAATACTTTCAAATTCTTCTCAATACAATATGTGTATTCAGTCAACAAACATTTATGGAGCGCCTACTCTGTGCCAAGATTATTGCTCACTACTGGGATATAAAATATGAAGGTAAAGAGACACATGTATAGTTAGTTCTTCTATTGGGTTGGCTTCAGGGGCATGCAACCTGTCTTTAGAAAAGCTCCATACTTGTTTTAATACTTGGCAGTTGACATCTTGAAATGTTAATCCTTTTGGAATAAGAGATGTCACATTTACATTTTGCACTGGACTCTATAAATTAGGTTACTGGCCATGTCCCTACAGTTAGTCAGTCACACAACCTAATGTGAAAAATAATTTTTATGTATATGATATTTTTTATAGACATTCATAAAGAGCATGTCTGTTTGCCTTAGAAGATCTGAGAGTATTTCAAAAAAGGAAGCTATGCATTTAATAATTACTGAGTGACTTCTATGTGTTGAGCACTTTTCCAGGTGCTAGAGAAACAATAGTGAAAAAATCAAAGCTGAAGAAAAATTGTCCTCATAGTGGTTACATTCAAGATAGGGGAACCAAACCACAAAACTAATGTATCAGATGATGGGAAGAGCTATAGAAAAAAAAAAGTTAGGATGTAGGATAAAAAGTGTTGTGGTATTATAAGTATTGTAGTTTTAAATAAGATGTGGAAAGAAGGCCTCACAGAGAAAATACTTTTGAGTAAAGATGAGAGAATAAGAGTGCAGAAACAGCAAGTAGGAATGAAGATAGGAATGGAGATGAAAGTGATCAGCTGACTTCAAGGAAGGGCGAGGAAGTCGCTGTGCCTAGAATGAAGTGGGGTTGGGGAGGCTGAGATGGAAGCTTCAGAGGGGGTAAAGGTCTGGTAGGTATTTGTCAGCCACTCTCAACGTTTTAGTATTTACTGAGTGAAATGAGAACCAATTGGCAGGTTTTGTATGAGTGACATGATTAGGCTTGTAGGAGGAATCTTGCTGCCGTGTTGAAAATTGACTTGAAAGGTACAAGTATAGAGGCAGGGAGAACGGAATGGTTTTTATTTAATAATCTAGTTAAGAATGATAGTAGGTTTGGCCAGAGAGTAGAAGTGACTTTGATGAAAAGTGATCAGATTCTATATGTTTTGTGGTGAAGTCATCAGAATTTGCCCATAGTTTGAGTGTAGAGATATAAAAGAAAAAAGAAGTCAAAGATGACTTGACGGTAGAGCGTCGGCCTAGCGTGCGGAGGACCCGGGTTCGATTCCCGGCCAGGGCACACAGGAGAAGCGCCCATTTGCTTCTCCACCCCTCCACCGCGCCTTCCTCTCTGTCTCTCTCTTCCCTTCCTGCAGCGAGGCTCCATTGGAGCAAAGATGGCCCGGGCGCTGGGGATGGCTCCTTGGCCTCTGCCCCAGGTGCTAGAGTGGCTCTGGTCGCAACATGGCGACACCCAGGATGGGCAGAGCATCGCCCCCTGGTGGGCAGAGCGTCACCCCATGGTGGGCGTGCGGGGTGGATCCCGGTCGGGCGCATGCGGGAGTCTGTCTGACTGTCTCTCCCTGTTTCCAGCTTCAGAAAAATGCAAAAAAAAAAAAGATGACTTGAGTACCTGTAAGGTTGGAGTCACCACTTACAGATATGGGACAGACTGGGAGAGAAGCAAGGTATTTTAAGTGAACACTTCAAATATCTTACCAAAGTGCAGTTATGTGTCTGTGTCTCCCGCTGGTCTGCAGGAAGCTCAGTGGTAGAGCTATTTTGAGTCATCTTTGCAACTCCAAAGTTTTGCTCAGTACTTGGCAATGTAGGTGACCAAAAAAGGTTAATGAACTTTAAGAAACCAGATTACTTACTATACCATCAGATAAAATGCAGTTGCCTTCTTAGTTTATCTGACCTGATGCACCAATGGTTTTGTTTTCATTAGTCAATCTTAAATATAATCTCTCCAAACTTGTTTGGTAATTAGTAGCTTCTAGGTCAATTAGTAACCACCACCCACATCTTCTTTCTCCAGGAAACTGATTGAGGGATTTTGGTAAAATAAAAACTTCTTAAAAAAAATATCTCATTGAAACAAAGTTTTTCATGTTTGTTTGTTTTGTTTTGTAAGGATTGTAGTTTATTTTTTCTAAACAATTTGAGGATTAGTTACATACCTGGCCCTTTATTCCAACATCCTTCAATGTATTTACTAAAACTAGACATATTCTCTTTTTTTAACTAATTTTAATTTGTTGTGTTTACATAGTTACAAGTGTTCCCCCAAATATATCTCCCTCTCTCCCCCCCGTGTTCCCCTTGATACCCCCTTTGTCCCCTCCCCCACCTCCTTGCCCCCTTCTCTCCATGATTTACTATCCTACCCTCTATCTCTCTGTGTTATGTGTATATACTTTCACTAATGTCTTTCCTTTCTTTGATCCTCTCCTCTCATCCCTTTTCCCTCAGACCGCTTTCCCTCTGGACTCTTTAACAGCTTCTCTGCCTCATGTCCTTTCCTCAGTTCACATTGTTCATTGGATTCCTCATATGAGTGAGGTCATATGATATTTTTCTTTCTCTGCCTAGCTTATTTAGCTTAGCATGATAGACTCCAGGTCCATCCATGTTGTCGCATAGGGTAAGATTTCCTTCTTTTTCACAACTGTGTAGTATTCCATTGTGTATATGTACCACAGCTTTTTTTAATCCACTTGTCCACTGATGGACACTTGGGCTGTTTCCAGATCTTGGTATTGTAAACAATGTTGCAATAAACATGGGAATGCATTTCTTCTTTTGAATCAGTGATTTGTTATTCTTAGGATATATTCCTAGAAGTGTGATAGCTGGGTCAAAAGACAGCTCCATCTTTAATTTTTTGAAGAATCTCCATACTGTTTTCCACAGTGGCTGCACCAGTCTGCATTCCCAACAGCAGTGCAGGCAGGTTCCCTTTTCTCTTCACCCTTGCTGGCACATGTTATGTGTTGTTTTGTTGATGAGCGCCATTCTGACAGGTGTGAGGTGGTATCTCATTGTGGTTTTAATTTGCATTTCTCTAATGATTAGTGATGTTGAACATCTTTTCATATGTCCATTGGCCATCTATATGCCCTCTTTGGAGAAGTGTCTATTCAGTTCTTTTGCCCAATTTTTGATTGGATTGTTTACTTTCCTGGTGTTGAGTTTTACAAGTTCTTTGTAGATATTGGTTATTAACCCCTTATCAGACATGTTGGCGGATATGTTCTCCCATTGTGTGGGTTGTCTTTTTATTCTGTTCATATTGTTGTTAACTGTGCAAAAGCTTTTTAGTTTGATATAATCCCATTTGTTCATCCTGTCCTTTTTTTCACTTGCCCATGGAGTTAAATTAGCAAATATATTTCTGCGAGAGATGTCAAAGAGCTTACTGCCTATGTTTTCTTCTAAAATGTTTATGGTTTCACATTTAAGTCTTTTATCCATTTTGAGTTTGTTTTTGTGAATGGTGTAAGTTGGTGGTCTAGTTTCATTTTTTTGCATGTATTTATCCAATTTTTCCAGCACCTTTTTAAAAGAAACTGTTTTTATTCCATTGTATGCTCTTACCTCCTTTGTCAAATATCAATTGGCCATTCTGGGTTCTTTGTTCTGTTCCATTGATCTATATACCTGTTCTTATGCCAGTACCAAGCTGTTTTGAGTACAATGGCCTTGTAGTGTAATTTGATTTCAGGAAGTGTGATACCCCCCACTTTATTTTCCTCTTTCACAGTTGCTGAAGCTATTCGTGTTCTTTTTTGGTTCCACATAAATTTTTGGAATATTTGTTTTATATCTTTGAAGTATGACACCAGTATTTTAATAGAAATTGCATTGAATTTATAGATTGCTTTGGTAGTATAGACATTTTAATGATGTTTATTCTTTCCATTCATGAACACGGTATATGCTTCCACCTGTTTGTAACTTCCTTGATTTCTTTTATCAATGTTTTATAATTTTCCAAGTACAGGTCTTTAACTTCCTTGCTTAAATTTACTCCTAGGTACTTCATTTTTTTATTACAATAGTGTAAGGGAGTATTTCCTTAATTTTCCTTTCAGACAGTTTATTGTTGGTGTATATAAATGTCACTGATTTCTGAATATTAATTTTATATCCTGCCACCTTGCTGAATTCATTTATCAGGTCCAGTAGTTTTTTGACTGAGGGTTTAGGTTTTCTATGTACAGTACCAGGTCATCAGCAAATAATGAAAGTTATACATCTTCTTTTCCAATTTGGATGCCTTTTATTTCTTTTTCCTGTCTGATTTCTATAGCTAGGACTTTCAAAAGTATGATGAATAACAGTGGAGAATAGGGGCAACCCTGCCTTGTTCCTGTTCTTAAGGGGATTGCTTTTAACTTTTGCCCATTGAGTATGATGTTGGCTATGGGTTTGTCATATATGGCCTTTATCATGTTGAGGTATGTTTCCTGTATCCCCACTTTGCTGAGAGTTTTGATCATAAATGGGTCCTGGATTTTATCAAATGCTTTTTCTGCATCTATTGATATTATCATGTGCTTTTCTCCTTCCTTTTGTTTATGTAATGAATCACATTGATTGATTTGTGAATAATAAATCCCACTTGATCATGATGTATGATTTTTTTCATGTATTGTTGGATCAAATTTGCTAATATTTTGTTGAGAATTTTAGCATCTAAATTGATCAGGAATATTGGCCTATAATTTTCTTTCTTTGCAGTGTCGTTGCCTGGTTTTGGAATGAGGATTATGTTCGCCTCATAAAAGAAGTTTGGAAGTTTTCCCTACTATTGAATTTTTTGAAATAATTTGAACAGGATAGGAGTTAGTTCTTCTTTGAATATTTGGTAGAATTT
The DNA here is from genome assembly GCF_036850765.1 of Saccopteryx bilineata. Classification (NCBI taxonomy): domain Eukaryota; kingdom Metazoa; phylum Chordata; class Mammalia; order Chiroptera; family Emballonuridae; genus Saccopteryx; species Saccopteryx bilineata. Next base: position 129,560,450 of record NC_089491.1, read on the forward strand.
GCCTGTGAAGCCATCGGGCCCAGGACTTTTGTTTGTTGGGAGTTTTTTGACAACTGTTTCAATCTCATTTGTTGTAATCGGTCTGTTTAGGTTTTCTGATTCTTCCAGATTTTTGAATGATTATATGTTTCAAGGAATTTATCTATTTCATCTAGGTTATCCAATTTTTTGGCATACAGTTTTTCATAGTACTTTCCTACAATCCATTGAATTTCTGCTGTGTCAGCAGTTACTTCTCTGCTCTCATTTCTAATTTTATTTATTTGAGACCTCTCCCTTTTTCTTGGTGAGCCTGTTTAAAAGTTCATCAATTTTGTTTACGTTTTCAAAGAACCAGCTCTTGGTTTCATTGATCCTCTGTATTGTTTTTTTGTTTGTTTGCTTCTATGTCTTTTATTTCCGCTCTGATCTTTATTATTTTCTTCCGTCTACTTCCTCTGGGCTTTACTTGCTGTTCTTTTTCTCTTTCTTTCAGGTGCAGTTTTAAGTTGTTAATTTGAGCTTTTTCTTGCTTCTTAAGGTATGCCTGTAATACTATGAACTTCCCTCTCAGGACTGCTTTTGCTGTGCCCCATAAATTTTGAGTTGTTGTATGTTCATTTTCATTTGCTTCAATTAAGTTTTATATTTCTTCCTTGATCTCATTGTTAACCCATTCATTATTTATTAGCATGCTATTTAGTCTCCAAATGTTTGAATGTTTTTTCAGTTTTTCTATTATAATTGATTTCTAGTTTCATGCCATTGTGATCACAGAAGATCCTTGATAAAATTTCAATCTTCTTAAATTTATTAAGACTTGTTTTGTGTCCTAACATGTGGTCTGTTCTAGAGAATGTACTGTGAGCACTTGAAAAAAATATATATTCTGCCTCTTAGGGGTGAAAGGTTTTTTTGTTTGTTTGTTTGTTTTCATTTTTCCGAAGCTGGAAATGGGGAGGTAGTCAGACAGACTCCTGCATGCGCCCGACCGGGATCCACCTGGCATGCCCACCAGGGGGCGATGCTTTGCCCCTCTGTGGCGTCACTCTGCTGTGTCTAGAGCCATTCTAGCTCCTGAGGCAGAGGCCACAGAGCCATCCCCAGTGCCCGGGCCATCTTTGCTCCAATGGAGCCTCAGCTGCAGGAGGGGAAGAGAGAGACAGAGAGGAAGGAGAGGGGGAGGGGTGGAGAAGCAGATGGGCGCCTCTCCTGTGTGCCCTGGCTGGGAATCGAACCCAGGACTTCTGCATGCCAGGCTGATGCTCTACCACTGAGCCAACCAGCCAGGGCCAGGGGTGAAAGGTTTTGAAGATACCTATTAAATCCAGTTGATCTAGTGTGTCATTTAAAGGTGCTATTTCTTTGTTAATTTTCTGTCTGGAGGTTCTATCCATTGATATTAGTGGGGTATTAAAATCCCCTGCTATTATAGTATTGCTGTTTATCTCGCCTTTTTTGTCTATCAAAGTCTGTTTTATATATTTAGGTGCTCCTATATTAGGCACATATATATTTATAATAGTTATATCTTCCTGTTGTAATGCTCCTTTTATCACTATGTAGTGACCTTCTTTATCCCTTACAATAGCTTTTGTTTTAAAGTATATTTTATCAGATATTAGTATTGCTACCCCAGCTTTTTTATTTTTCCATTCGTGTGAAGTATTTTTTTCCAACCCTTTATTCTCAGTCTATGTGTATCTTTTGTTCTGAGGTGGGTCTCTTGTAGACAGCATATATATAGGTCCTGTTTTCTTATCCATGCAGCTACCCTATGTATTTTGATTGGAGCATTTAATCTATTTCCATTTAAAGTTATTATTGGCATGTAGTTGTTTATTGCCATTTTATTCTTTAAATCTATAATCCTCTTTTTCTCAATTTCTTTTTTCCTTTGCTCTTTTTACACCAAGCCCCTTAACATTTCCTGCAGTACTGGTTTGGTTCTAATGAATTCCTTGAGTTGTTTTTGTGGGTTTTTTGTTTGTTTTGTCTAGGAAGCTTTTAATTTCCCTATCAATTTTAAATGATTATCTTTCTGGATAAAGAAGTCTTGGTTGTAGATTCTTGTTTTGCATTACTTTGAATATTTCTTGTCATTCCCTTCTAGGCTCAAGTGTTTCTGTTGAAAAGACAAATTTCATCCTTATGGGGGCTCCTCTATAGATAACTGAGATGTTTTCTTTTGCTGCTTTTAGTATTTTTTCTTTATCTCTTAATTTTGATATTTTAATTATAATGTGTCTTGATGTAGGTCTCATTGGGTTTCTCTTTACCAGGACTCTCTGTGATTCTTAAACTTGTGTGACTTTTTCCTTCATCAATTTAAGAAAGTTTTCAGCTATGATTTCTTCAAACAGGTTCTCAATTCCTTGTTCTTTCTCTTCTTCATCAGGAACCCCTATGATGCCGATGTTATTTCTCTTTGTATTGTCAAAGAGTTCTCTTATAGTTTCCTCAGACTTTTTGAGCCTCTTTTGTTTTGCTGCTCTGTTCCTGTGTTTTTATTTATCTTGTCCTCTAAGTTGCTGATTCAATCTTCTGCTTCATTCAGCCTGCTGTTGATTCCTTCTAGTGTAGTTTTTATTTTTGATATTGTAATTGTTATTTCTGATTGATTCTTTTTTTTATGACTTCAATGTCTTTTTTAATTTATTTTTTATTTTTATTTATTCATTTTAGAGGAGAGAGAGAGATAGAAGGGGGGAGGAGCAGGAAGCTTCAACTCCCATATGTGCCTTGACCGGGCAACCCAGGGTTTTGAACCGGTGACCTCAGCATTCCAGGTCAACGCTTTATCCACTGCGCCACCACAGGTCAGGCTTCAATGTCTTTTTGATGCTTGCAATTTCTTTATTTAGGTGCTCATTACATCCATCCATTGTAGCTCTAAGATCCTTAAACATCCTAACAAACATTATTTTACACTCTGTATTCAGTAATTTGGTTACTTTCATCTCATCCAGTTCTTTTTCTGAGGATTTCTCTTGTTGATTTATTTGGATTACATTTCTCTGTCTTCTTATTTTTTCTGTGTGCAGTTTGCAAGCTTGTTGGGGTTGTGCAGCTGAGGTTGGTATATGGAATGCAGCCCCTCCTCCAGGGCTTTATCCCTCAGCCTCTGCTGGTTGCTTGGATTTTAATTCTCTTTGACAAGTTGAGCCATTTAAAAGTCTTAATTTCCCTGCTGTTTGTTTGTTAAGTCCAGCAGGGAACTTTTGTATTTAGGACTGAGGTAGTGGGCATATCTTGCTCTTTAGCCCCAGTTGAAACTCTGCCCAGGCCTTTTTTTCTTTTTTCTTTTTTTCTGTATGGTAAGTCTACAGGAATGCAGTGGGTGTGACCTCTCAGAACCAGAAGGTGTGGTCTTCCCAGTTACTCTCCAGGGGCAGGACATGTTCTCTGTATCAGAAGGGGGAAGTGTAGCTCAGATCTTCTTAAAAATCTGAGTCACTGCCCCTCCCCTTCTTCCTTTCTGAATGGTCTTTCATGCTGATTGGAGCTGGAGAACTTTTTGGAGGTGGGTTAATTGGCCTTACATTAGGCTTATGCTAGATGAAGGGAGTGACCCTCCCCCTGCCTATGGCTGCCTTAGTATTGGAGAATGACTAAGCAAAGATATTCTTCTCCTCATCACCATTTATGTCCCTGTGTCTTCATCCCGCCACCCTCCTCATGCAAGACCAGTCCTTTTAGCTCTCCTCATCTCCAAAGCCCAAGGTAAATGGCTGTGAGTGATGTTTTCAGTGCTGGCCCTTTAAGGCTATAGCTTCTTTGCAAGCCTTTTCCCAGAGACAGAAATCCTGCTCTTCTCCCCACTTAATGATATCGGTCTGTCTCCTCCAGTCTCTGGGTCTCTAGGCTGGGGCTCCGGTCGTGGGACTGAGGACCCCTGCCTCTCAGGGTCTCTATCTCCACAATGAGAATCCTTCTGGACCCTCAGCTGCCTCTTACTCCTGGGAGCAGGGGAGCCCCCACTGCTTTCCCACGCTTCCTGCCAGTCTCAGTGTGATTTCTTTTGTGATTCCTTATTTTTGAGTTCTGTTCTTTTAGTCCAAAGTTGCTTTTTCATGATGATTGTTCTTAAATAATTTGTAATCCATTTTGGTTCTGGGAAGTGGCAGTTTGTATGTCTGCCTACTCTGCTGCCATCTTGGAATCTCTCGAAACAAGATTTTAAAAGAAGAAATACTACAATAGAAATACTGCCAGAGAACTCCAAGTACTATTTAATGTTTGTCATTTTGTTGAATATTTGTATACTTTTATTTTCTCTTTGATCTTAGAGAGCTAGTTCTTCAGAAACATAAGAATTCCTTGCTAAAAGAAAAAACAATAATCTAATATTTTCACTGCCATGATATAGGGTTGCAAAATAGAAGAAATTTTTAAAAACCCTTCATTTTATACTACCTTGATGTTTCATTGTTGGGTCTTTTTTATTTTTTAGTCCTCTTTATATTTGAATTCACCCATTAGATGAAAAAGGAAAATAGTATATTTCTGGTAAATCTATAAATATTTATTAAACAGCAATGGATTTTCATACTAAAAATGATAAAACCAGGGAGAGCAAGAGCTACTCCTTGATAAATTAAATTATGCAGATTAAGCCTTTGTCAGTATTCTGAATATTTGGGAGAAAGTTAAAGGGAATATTTTTGTGCAAGTGAATTTGTAATGTGAAAACAAAGAGTATAATTATTGTTGAAATTATTAAAGCTTATTACTAATTGCATTTATGTACAGTAGACATTGTTCTTAATGCCAGAATAGAGTGATGGAAAGAAACATGCAGGATTACTGATTTCCCTAATTTATAGTTCATTGCTATTGCATATTTTATTTCAGGAGAACAATGTAAAAGGTACTAGACAATAGAATATAACCTTAAGAATTCCTACAGTTTTTTAAAGAAAATACAAAAGTATATTTATTGTGTGTGTAAATTTATGTCTATAAATGACATTTAAATTATCATATATAAAGGAATTAGAAAGAAAACACGAAGAAAATCAGTCATTTTATAGTTAATTTTCTAGAATAAAACAATAAAGTGTGGGTAAGTCAAATTTTATAACATATTCTCATGTAAGTTATTTACTATTTATTTATTTATATTTTATTTTATTCAGGAGGAAATGTTAACTTTTTCATTTTTAAATGTATTTTATTACAAAGTATTAGGGAACTTTTAAATAACAAAATCAGATTTAACAGTAAAATCAGAAATTTTCACATTGTATAAAGTATATCACTACCTAATGTTTCTAAATACTAGTAAATGAAAAATGGCTAGAATATCATGGACCACAAATTTAAACCAATTGAGATTATATGAATTTATCTGTGTCAAAAAAATGCAAAGTGTTTTTGAAAGGCCTAGAATAATTCTGCAATAAAACTAGGCAAACATTATCAACAACCTTAAAATAAATTATAAACAAAGGAGTTACAACATTGGGAAGGTTATTTTTTAAGTTTATATGATTTAAAGATACTGAATTTCAGTGTTTACTTTTGTGTCTATTGGTGTTTGACTTTCTGGTATAAAAGTTTTCTTTTAAATCCAATCTGTTTGGACTATTATTAGGCACCTGAAACTGTGCATTTAATTAGTGATTTTTTTCATTTTAATTTTTATATTGCCTTAGCCAGTTGGCTCAGCGGTAGAGTGTCAGCCCCATGCAGTGGCTCCAGTTGGGCAAGGCACCCTACCAAGGGGCCTGCAAGGTGGATCCTGGTTGGGGTACATGAAGGAGTCTGCCTTTCTGCCTCCCTGCCTATCACTTAATTAAAAAAAAAAAAAGGAAAGGAGAGGAAAGTACCCAAATCTCCAACACTGTGGAGATAGTATGCCAATCTTGAAGACCAACCCAGAGTGCCAGTGAAAAGAAAGTGCCTTTTAAAGCAACTATCCCTTTTAGTCCCATGTTACAAAGCTTAGACTTTATTCTATCATGCATTACATAACCCCCAATTGGTGTTTTAAGGTTTGTTTGGAAGCAATGAAATGATGAAATTGCCTATGTAAGCACTGTTTCATACTACAACAGCAATGAGTAATACTAAGGGGAATAATTGAGCACTGAACTAAACTCCAGTTTTATTCACACTCTGTATGAATCTTTTTGCCTCATAACAGAGGTATGTCTGTTTTCCCTCCCTTATATTTCTAATGCTTTGTACACACAGAGGAGGTACTGAGTAAATATCTGTTAAAAATTAGGGAATTAGCCTGACCAGGCAGTGGCGCAGTGGATAGAGCTTCAGACTGGAATGTGGAGGGACCCAGGTTTAAGATCCCAAGGTCGCCAGCTTGAGTATGGTCTAATCTGGTTTGAGCAAGGCTCACTAGCTTGAGCCCAAGATCGCTGGCTTGAGCAAGGGGTCACTCGGTCTTCTGTAGCCCCCCAGTCAAGGCACATATGAGAAATCAATCAATGAACAACTGAGGAGCCACAACAAAGAATTGATGCTTCTCATCTCTCTCCCTTCCTGTCTGCCTGTCCCTATCTGTCCCTCTCTCTGACTCTCTCTGTCTCTGCCACACACAAAAAAAATTAGGAAATTATAACTCATCATATATTTATCATATTGTTTCACTTTTTGGAAGTTCAGAGTTTAAATGTACTGCCCACCTCTTACAATTGTATGACAGTGAATGTGCATGCACACAGACTTCCTTCTAAGTGGCTTAACGGCACGCAAGGGTTTGGTAGAAAGATTGGGTGTAGATATGAATTCAGTTCTTAAGGAATAATCGTGGGAGATTCACTGAAGCTATTAAAGTTTTGAGGTTCTCGTACGTTAAATCAAATAAAATACAAGATAACACCATGCAATTCATGCTTTTGCAATGATATATAAAGGAACTTAAATATCACAAGGTTCATTATTTGTTGGTTCTCTTATTAATTGAACTATTTGTATCAAGTTTATGTATTTCTTCTCCTTTTTACAAAAATAAATGTGAAATAATAAAAGTGTAGATATTTTCCTGTTTGAGATTTGTTCTTTTCATCATAGTGCTCTTCACAATATCGTTCTCTTCATAATAAACTATGAAATGCATTGACACTTACATGGAAGATGACAGGCACAGAGGCTTGTCTACATGATATGCATCTAACATGGACCCTTATGTTGCACAGCAGTTTTCTTTTTCTGATTGAAGGTAAATAGCCAGAGTTTCTTAGCAGAATGAGTAAATTGAATTTGTTTACATATGTTCTATAGAATCTTCTCCATCATAGCTTCATTATTTTTCCCCAAATTAAAAAAAAAAAGATTGGCCCTGGCCGGTTGGCTCAGCGGTAGAGCGTCGGCCTGGCGTGAGGGGGACCCGGGTTCGATTTCCGGCCAGGGCACATAGGAGAAGCGCCCATTTGCTTCTCCACCCCCCCCTCCTTCCTCTCTGTCTCTCTCTTCTCCTCCCGCAGCCAAGGCTCCATTGGAGCAAAGATGGCCCGGGCACTGGGGATGGCTCCTTGGCCTCTGCCCCAGGCGCTAGAGTGGCTATGGTCGCGGCAGAGCGACGCCCCGGAGGGGCAGAGCATCGCCCCCTGGTGGGCAGAGCGTCACCCCTGGTGGGCGTGCCGGGTGGATCCCGGTCGGGCGCATGAAGGAGTCTGTCTGTCTGTCTGTCTCTCCCCGTTTCCAGCTTCAGGAAAAAAAAATACAAAAAAAAAAAAAAGATTATATTTGAATAAGCTTATGGTTTTGCATTCTGCATGATTACATGTTATTTTTATAGATGTGATCTTATAATTCTATTAAATTTAAGTTTTTCTATGAACTTCAGAAAAGGAATCTCTCTGAAAATGTATTTTTTCAGCTTTCTTTAAATGAGCATGGTAATATTTAATAAAATTCACAATCTATTTTTAACTGTGAGAGTACCAGCAGAAGGTGTCTGTGATTCTAGAATCATTCCTTTTGTATCAAGCAGAAAAATAAGGTTTAGAGTTATTTACAAAATATAAATTATAAAATGATGGAGACAAATGAATAGAATGATTATATCTGTTCTGCCTATACATAATTTAAATTCAGCTTTACAATAACCTCTGGAAAACTTAAATCTTTATGTTACCATAGCCTCTCACTTCAGTTTTCTCTGCTTCTTACTTTTATCCCCTTAATAATTTGTAGTATGATTACAACACGTTTGAAAACTCCAGTTATCTGGACCAATATTTTTGTCTGTTTCATTTGCTTAAATCCTTCTACACACTGTTGCAAACCAACAAAGTCACATGAGCACTATTACATGCTTTCCTGTTGCTATGGGCAACACTACAGATGGCAAAAACTGGCTAGTGTACTTCACATGTTACATACACAAACACATGATGGCTTAAAACAGCTTAAACTATTCAAGGGAACTTTGCTGCTAAGTGTTAGGAATGTATATGATTACACGACCTTTAAATACTGTGTTGAATCCAGTTACATAAAATGATTTTTTTGTTATTATAATATCAGTCAATTGCCTTTATGATAGGCTTTTATCTCAAAAATATTAAGAAATAGATTAAATACAATGTCATGTGTAAAACTATATGATTAAATTTACATTACATTTGAATTTCTAATTTCTGTATTTCTTCATAGTCGTTTGTGCATGTTGTCTTTCTCTTGATTTTTTTCAAGTAAATGGGTTTCAAATTTGGGGACTCCCACATATCATTTAAAAATACTATTTAAAATCCAGAAATAGATATATAAACATATAAATATAATTAAGTGGATGAATTTATGATACACATATATAAAAACACAAAATAATGTAGAATATATATTATATTTATTTATGTGAAAGAGAGAGAGAGAGAGAAAAGAGAAAGAGAAAAAGAGGGAGAGACAGACAGGAAGGGGGAGAGATGAGATGCATCAACTTATAGTTGCAGCACCTTAGTTGTTCATTAATTGCTTTCTCATGTGTGCCTTGACCAGGGGGCTCCAGCTGAGCCAGTGACCCTTTGCTCAAGACAGCAACCTTGGGTTCAAGCCAATAACCTTTGGGCTCAAACCAGCAACCATGGGGTCATGTCTATGATCCCACACTCAAGCCAGTGACCCCGCAAGCAAGCTGATGAGCCCGCACTCAAACCAGATGAGCCTACACTCAAGCTGGTGACTTCGGGGTCTCAAACCTGGGTCCTCAGCATCCTAGGTCGATGCTCTAACCATTGTTCCATGATCTGGTTAGGCTAAAATACTTTTTTTGAGTTTAAAAACATTCTTTTATGGACCAATAATTTTCAGTGCTTGGCTTTGTTTATACTTTCTTCTTTCTGAAAAACTGTCGATCCTTTTGGTGAGTAAAGTTGAACAGATTATCCTTGAAAAATCTGAATGTGATTTTCATGCAACAGAAGTTGAGTCTTAAGTTGTCTCTATAGACCAGGGGTAGTCAACCTTTTTATACCTACCGCCCACTTTTGTATCTCTGTTAGTAGTAAAATTTTCTAACCGCCCACCAGTTCCACAGTAATGGTGATTTATAAAGTAGGGAATTAACTTTACTTTATAAAATTTATACAGCAGAGTTACAGCAATTTAAAGCATATAATAATAATACTTACCAAGTACTTTATGTCAAATTTTCGCTACGTTTTGTAGAATAAATCTTTATAAAACAACTTACTATAGTTAAATCTATCTTTTTATTTATACTTTGGTTGCTCTGCTACCACCTACTATGAAAGCTGGAATGCCCACTATTGGGCGGTAGGGACCAGGTTGACTACCACTGCTATAGACAAAGAGAATTGAAAAGCTGAAGCAGTTATTCTAATTAAAGTAAGAGCGATAGAGTACAGTACCTAATCTAACTCACTGAAGGGTTACTTGGTTTTCATAGTGCTATTGCAGATATGAATTAATAGTGCTATTAAAAATACAATTATCTGAAATGTCTTAATACTTGGGCACACAATAATAATTTTGGCTTTTGAGTGACATTTATCTATATCCCAGTTTCCTCTGTGTTCTTCTTTTATTTCTGTCTTTCTTTTTTTTTTTTTTTTTTTGGTGAAATTGAAAGAAGACAGATTTAACTCAAAAATCGGGATTTGAATTTCTTCTACCCCACTGATTATAACATGATATTGAACCTAACTTAACCTCTCTGAGTCTCAGTTTACATGTATGTAAAACAAGAAAAACAGTAATATGTGGCTTTAAAATATTTACATGTAAATATATTTTTAAATCATACATTTTCACATAAATATATGTTATTGTTAGGTACCAGCTTACTTTTTATGAATTTACCAGAAGTCATGCCCATTCAGAAAAAATGCAATCAGATCAAAATGAAAAAAAAACACCCAGAAATAAATCAGAAATTAATCACAACAATATTAGCTGAGTTTTGAAATAAAAATATTACCTAATAGCATACATAATTTGAAATATTATTTAAATGTGCACATTTATTTGTTTCTATTTATAATCAAAAGATCTATCTCAAAATATAACAAAAAGGACATTTAAAATAAGGGTAAAATAAAATTTTCAATTATATTTATGAGGAATAATAATGTCATTCAAAATTCTCTTAGAGAAATGCTTTTATTTTACCTTGCTTACTCATATATCATTTCCTATTAGTCATTTATTAAAATTAAGAAAATTGAACTATTTAATGCCATTCTTTTTACTAATCAGTATATGTTTATTTTAGCTAGTTAAATTATAAGTACTGGGAAATAATAAATACTTAAATATTCAATTTAGTTATGTGGGAGTCTGTCTCACCATGTGCATCTCACTTAAGGAATATATATATAATTTGATTGTTAATCAATCCTCAGTAATGATGTTTTTATCTTCTCTCTTCTGTTTTCTGTCAGTACCAGATTTTGTTCCTCAATGTCTTTTCAAAAGACATTGAGTCTTTTGTAACAAGTGTTGTAACTATTCAACTGCACATTTATCTCAATGGGTATATTTTCAATGTCTGCTGTGTTACAGAACTATTTTCTGCAATCAGGAACATAAAGAAATATAGGGCATAGTCTGAGATGCAAAAATTATAAAATATGCTTAGGAAAATAAAGCTAAACCACAGAGGCAAGTAGTGCTATATCCATAGGATAAGTCAGGCTTTCTTTCTTTTTTTTCAGACTTGGAATATGATGTTGAAAGTACAGACATGGTCTATACCCTTGTGAAAGGCAAATGTATTAAATTAATAAGTGCAATGATTTGATTGGTTCAAGCATCAACTCTGGGCACTGAAGATAGCTCAGTTGGTCCCAGTATGTTAGCCTCAGGTGTTAAAAATAGCTTGGTTGATCCAAGCATTGACCCAAGACAGGGGTCACCAGATGGATTCAGCTCAGGGCACATGCAGGAGTTTATCTCACTATCTCCCCTCTTCTCACTTAAAAAAAATTAATAACTGCAAGAATACAGTAGTGATTAAAATGATCATAAACCGTGCTGAGAAAAAACTATCATATGTAGCAAGCAATAAAGGAATGTTGCCTAGTCTGGAGAGTTGAAAAGTGTACTCTGAAGAAGTTACATTTAAGTGGGTAAATGCAGGAGGAATAGGTTGTGAGTGAAGCGCAGAGAGTAACACAGGAAGAAGGATAGAGGAATATGCTGATTAAGATATTAAGGGGATTTGAAAAATGACTGTGAGCACAGATGGGGGTTGAAAAGCAGTGAGAGATCATGATAAAGAGTAGTAGCTCCTGCCTGACCAGGCGTTGGTGCAGTGGATAGAGCGTCGGACTGGGATGAGGAAGACCCAGGTTCGAGACCCCAGAGTCACCAGCTTGAGCACGGGGCTCATCAGGTTTGAGCAAGGCTCATCAGCTTGAGCCCAAGGTCACTGGCTTGAAGACGGGGTCACTCGGTCTGCTGTGGCCCCTCCGGTCAAGGCACATATGAAAAATCAATTAATGAACAACTAAGGAGCCGCAATGAAAAATTGATGTTTCTCATCTTTCTCCCTTCCTGTCTGTCTGTCCCTATCTGACCCTCTCTCTGACTCTCTCTGTCTCTACCACAAAAAATAAAATAAAATAAACTCTCTTAAAAAAAAACAGTAGTAGCTCTCATAAAACAGGGGTCCCCAAACTTTTTACACAGGGGGCCAGTTCACTGTCCCTCAGACCGTTGGAGGGCTGGATATAAAAAAAATTATGAACAAATCCCTATGCACACTGCAAATATCTTATTTTAAAGTAAAAAAACAAAACGAGAACAAATACAATATTTAAAATAAAGAACAAGTAAATTTAAATCAACAAACTGACCAGTATTTCAATGGGAACTATGCTCCTCTCACTGACCACCAATGAAAGAGGTGCCCCTTCCGGAAGTGCGGTGGGGGCCAGATAAATGGCCTCAGGGGGCCGCATGCAGCCAGTGGGTGGTAGTTTGGGGACCCCTGCCATAAAATATTGTAGGCTTGATAAAAAATTTTGGATTCTATTTTAGTGAAATAAAAGTCTATTGACAGAATTTTAAACAAGGGAGTAAGTACTATGATCAAATTTGCTTTTTAAGAGAGAATGAATTACAGGGGCTATTCACAGACTTTGTAGTAGAGGATTAAGTCATGGTCTAGGATAGTGGCAGTGTTAGTAGAGATAAGTAAGGGAATTGAATTGTATTTAGAAAATAAAATTAAGTACTTTATTTTTTAGCAAGTTTTTGTGAGGCTTGCTATGTGGATTCAGGGCCGTAGCTATATATATTTATTTAAATATTTATTTATTTTTTATTCATTCATTTATTCATACATTCATTAAGTCATTCAATCATACAGTCACTCATTCAATCACTCATACATTAATTTCAGAATGATGGATTTGTTTCTAATGTGAGTATCTGCGTCAGTTCCTACATGTGGTGGCATCTGGGGTCTGCTGTGTGGCTCCAACCTTCCAGTCTGGGTATGGTGACAGAGATGGCTTCTGTCAGGACGATCTGTGGTTCCCTATCAATTCTGTATTTGGAATATGTATGTCTGGCATCCTGGGTGGGTTTGGAAGCGGCTTCGTGTCCTGTGTCTCTATGTGGGCTACGGATCTTGGTTCTGATGTAGGAAACCTGGTATAAGGGGTCTGATGTCTGTCTTTGCTGTCTTCTGTCTAGCCTTTTGGCTTCATGTGCTGCATCCTGTCTGGGTAACAGCTTTGGGTTGGAGGCTCCTGACCTCCAGTTTCTGTTTGCATTGCTTTCCAGGGCTTCGGGTGTGTGTCGGGGGGTCCTGACTTTGTCACAGCTGCCTGTTGTGTGCCATGCCTTCTTCATTCAGTGACATGACCCACAGGTGCCATAGTAAAATAATCTAGTTTCTTAGGGTGAGAGCTGTTTTCCCACTCTGATGCACACTGCCACAGAATGTGCACTCGGGAAGAAGGCCAGAGCAGAGGCTGCTGGAGAAAACCAATTTTTTTTTCTGTTTTGCTGCCTTCTAGTGGGAATCTTGGGGATGGCATCTTTGAAGAGAAAATACGTTCAAATATACTGATACTGCTTTGGAAGAGGAGACTTTGTAGCTCCCCAAAGCAGCTTCCATCATAACAGGCCTTAGATATTTCCGGTTGCTGATTTGTGTTCTATTTCTGGCAGGGAGATTCTAGAGGTTTCACAGAGGCTTGCTTCTTCCCCACAGAAGGAAGGGATGAGACATTTGACAGAGGGTGGACATGGGGAGCATGTGCATGTTGCCAGGTCTTGCCATGCGATTGATTCATTTGAGCTGACTTATTCTCAACTGCATGAGTAGGTCGGTGAGATGGGAAACATCTTCTACTTTGTGGATGGAAAACTTGATTACAGTTAGAAATAATCAGAGTCACAGTTTTGCACCTGACACATTGATTTGAAGGTGATTTTAAAGGACCCAAAACTGACATACAACCTATGATTGTTACTCATTTTATTATCACACATTGTTTGAAATGCCTGGTTTGCAAAGACAGTTTTGTCACAATCAAGTTCATTTTAGGCATGAACACTCCCAGCACCTGTCTATTCACTTACTCGGCCCCTCTGCTGTGTGCTATGTATGGTTTTGATATTGCCTCGTGAAATATTACTTGCTGTCTCTGTTTCATTCTTCCTGACTTATGTTGCTTCGAACATGTTCATTTGAATTCTGTCAGGTTATTATAATTCACAAGGTATTGAGGAAAGAAATTGCTTGCTTGCATCAGCAGAGATCGGATGATCTGGCAACGTGAAATTCATGGCTGGGATCCTGCTAAGTTCTCAGGGTGTTGTACATGGGGGAGATCATGGACATCTGCCAGGTAAGGTAAGTGTTGTTTATTCACTATGTATGTGTCTTCTGGCTATTGGTGCTGAGTGTGGACAAGTTGTAAGGGTTTGCCAGTTAGATTTTCATCCTGTGACTTCATTTTGTTATTACAGAGTATTTGTGAGGCTTGGTGCTTGGATTTGTTTGTTTGGTTGTTTATTTGTTCTTTCGTTCATTCATTCATTCATTCATTTGTTCATTCATTCTTTTATTTATTTAGAGTTGCAGGGTAGGTCACTTTGCTCTGTGAGGATCTGCTTTTGGTCCTGCCTTTGGCATCTAGGGTCTGCAATCTATCTCAAACTCCCAATTGTGGAAATTGCCTTTTTGGGTATAGAGGTGGGTTTTGGTCCTATGCATTGTCAGAATATGTGTGTCTGGTGTCCTGGGTTTCTGTGGGTGGTCCTGGGGTGGCTACAGATTCCAATGGTGATGTATGAAATCTGGCAGGAAGGGTCTGATGTCTGAAATTTGTTGTCTGGACTTTTGGGTTTATGTTTTGGAACATGTCTGGCTACCGGCTTTGGGTTTGAGCTCTACTGGCCTTCAGTTCTGATGTGCCATGTTGTCCATGGTTCAGGATGAGTGTCTGAGGTCCTGACATTGCCTCTGCTGTCTGTTGCGTGTGAAGTTGTCTTTATTTAGTCAGATGACCCACAGCTGTTGTCACAGGATCTTCTGGTTAATCAGGGTGTGATCCCTTTTCAAACCCTGTTGTGTGCTGCCATGCGTTGTGTATCTTGAAAGGAACAACAAAGTTGAGGCCATTTGGGG
Organism: Saccopteryx bilineata; assembly: GCF_036850765.1. Lineage (NCBI taxonomy): Eukaryota > Metazoa > Chordata > Mammalia > Chiroptera > Emballonuridae > Saccopteryx > Saccopteryx bilineata. The sequence continues at coordinate 129,575,499 of NC_089491.1, forward strand.
GAAATTTTTATTTTTGCCTCCCTCTCGTGGGCATGTAGAGAATAGCACCTCTAAAGAGAAACTATCTTGCTATCTCCTGATACTGTTTTGCAAGAATACTTTGAAACTGTCATTGTAGGTTGCATCAGCAGTGCCTGTGAATATGTCTGATGTTCATTGTTTCTTCTATTTGTCATATAGTCTTCTGTTTGTTATGTGATTCTTCCTTCATCATGAGGCAACAAAGGGCTTCTTCTCCTTTGAGGATGGCCACACCTCTGTGTCCCCATCCTTTCCACAGGTAGGCATGCATGTTTGCTTTCTTTCCATTAAGCTGTTCAGGTTCCCACAGACCAGCAAAGAGGGGAGAGGTGGGAGGTGGAAGCTCTGTCTCCAAGGGCACTTCTGAAATCGAACTTTCCAGTGAGCCAGCTTGCAGTTCTGCCTAGATTCTCTCCCAATGCTGTGGTCTTGCCTCTCCTCTCTAAATGCTTCCCTCAGTCTCCCTTTCTTAACCTATCCTAAGCATTGTCTTTCAATGACTCACTCTTGTGTTGTGACAGTCTTCCTTCAAAAACTCTAGCTACCACACATCCATTCTAGACAGTGGTAGGACACAGATGTCTGTTACATTGTTGATGATGGAGATCAGAATACTTCGTATCATTTGTTTACTGTGAATTGTACTGCTATTGATATATGGATAAGTTTCCTTCAGGATGTGCTGGTTTTGTGTTTTTCAGTGTCTTAATCAGATTCAGTGTTTTCTGTGTCTGCGAAGGGGGTGTTCCATGGATATGTTGACCTGGATCATGCTTCCCACTGCTTCTTCTCTATTTTTAAGTCTCTCAGGAGAAGAGAGTAGGGAAGTTCGTTGATGGAATGGAGTCATTTGTCTTTCCCTTGGCTTTTGCCAGCAGTTGATGCTATAACAGTGTTGGAAATGTGACTGCAACTCTTCTCTGGTGTTCCATGGGCCCTATTCCAGCTGGATGGCTGTGTTGGATGCATGCAAGTGGTGGATCATGACGGCCTTTATCTTTCATTGGAGTTGCTATTGTGTATCCACAATTGACTGCTATGTGTATTGTGTTAAATGTCTTTTGAGTGTGAACTTTGGGTGTGCAATGGATAAAGTGTTCAAAAAAGTCCAGGCTTGTCCTGCTCAGTCAAGGCACATACAAAAGTGAGTATTAATCATCACTACTTCCCCGTTCCTCTGTCTCTCTATTCACTCTAATGTAAACCAATTAACATTTTGAACAAAAAGTCTTCTTTAATTCTATCCTGTGTCATTCTCTTGTGTTTTATTGACCCTAATGACCTTTATTTCATTCAGGTTAGATAGTTGGAGTGGAAGGAAAGACAACTTTAGGGTCAGAGGACAGGTTGACACTGCTCTGGGGTCCAGTGTCCAGCAGCAGGCATTTGAAGTCTGCCACAGGCTCTGGTTTGGGACTGGGTGCCAGCTCTGGTGTGTACCGGAAAACATCTGGGGTTCGATTTGACTTCAAATTGTAGTCTGTGCTCTGGGCTGGAGTCTGATGTCCCACATCAGGCTTCTGGGGTCGGGGTCTGGCTTCAGACCATCGTCCCGGCTCCGAGTCTATCCCCCGGTTGTTGGCATCAAGGGAATTGGTTCCGGGCATTGTCAGGGCTCCCCGTGCACTGCCTCGTGTCTGGCCTCAGGGGCTCGGCCTCTGGGCACGCTGCCTGATGTCAGCACGAGACCCATGGACCAGGGGTCCTGATGCCATCATTCCCAGGGCTCTGGGTCCTCTGCCCGACGTGCCGTGCGGCATCTGGTACTTGGGCTGGGGATCCTCTTCGGTCTGCTGATTGGGCTCTGGTCCCGGGTCTGGCGTGAGGCATCAAGGGTCTGGTCTTAGGGTCCCTCTTTCATCTGTGGTCCGAGCTCTGGCTCCTCTGCCTGATGTGCGTCATCAGGCATGCAGCATCGGGGTTTGTCGTCTGGGGTCCAGCATCAGGGTGCAGCCTCTAGCTCCGCGGCCTGATGTCCGGTATCAGATGTGCTGGCTTGGACATGACTTCGGTCCCTCAGCTATGCTCTGAATCTGCCGCCTGGTGTTCGGTCTCGAGCTGTGGCTTCTGCCTGTTCTTCAGTGTCTGGATTCATGGCCTGGTGTGCGGCATCAGGTGTGCAGTTCGAGGACTATCACCCGGGCTCTGACTTCATTGTCTGATGTCCAGCATCAGGGGTCCAGCCTCCGGATCCATTGCCTGGTGCCCGGTATCAGAAGCGCAGCCAAGTCTGGGTTCCCGTGGTGGTCTAGCCTCTAGGTCCGGTGCCTTACATCTAGCATTGGATGTCTGAAGTCCTCCTTCCATCCAGAGTCCGCGGGAAGATTCTGCGTCTGCTGTCTGACATGAGGCTTTCAGGAGTATGTAGTAGGTTTGAAGTGACGGATGGAAGGGAACTGTAAGGGACCAACTTTAGGGTTAGTCTATTAATGTATGTATGCTACATATTTAGTGTTTATGTATTTATCTATGCTTGGTCTTTCAGTCACTCTTCTAGGTAGGAAGTTATTTCCTGTAAAGGAGTTTGGGTGAAACGTAGGGGTAGGATGTTTGGAATTAGCAGCTGGGCCAGGGGAATGGCACTGGCCCATCTTATGGTTTCTTCTTGGGTGATAGGTATTGGTCAAGCCTAGGATAGTAACATCAGGTAGTTAGGGTTGAGAGGTTGAGTTGGAGGCCTAGGTTTCGATGTTAGGGAAAAACTTGGAGTTACATTCAGAGGGTTAGTACTATAGTCTGGTCTAGGGCTAGGCTAGAGCTAGGTTTTGGATTTAGGGTTTTGAGCTGGGGCTGGGGTTAACATGTGGGTTAGAGTGAGAGTTAAGGTAAAGACTCAGGGTTAAGAATCAGGGTTAAGACTCAAGGTTAGGGTTTTTATTAGGGTCGTTATTTAATGAACCTTTATTCTCATTAACTATGGCACACTTATTACCCCCTTTCATTACCATCTGTTATCACATCACTCGCATACATCCAGCCTTTCTGCCCTCTAGGCCCAATATCATCTCTTACTTCAATGTCATTTTGTATGTCCCACCAAACCTCCTTGCCATCTTCAAACACAATGAATTCCACCTTGACTTTAAGTAACCACACAAGAGCACACAGCATATATACGACCTGTCAAGGCATTTAGTGTAATCCTATATGTTAAATTCTATGTCTTTATTTTGTTCACCAAATCTGCTACTTCATCAAGGTTTCTAATCATTTTGCTCCATTTTCTAACAATTTATCACTCTCTTTGTTATCATTTCTCTACTTAGAATTTTCTGAAATCTTTCTGCTATGTTTAAAATAAAAACGTCATTTCTTACATTGGCCAACAAGAACCTGTATGATCTGATCACTTCCTAATGTCCTGGTTCCATTTTCACCCCCCTCTGCCCTTCGTTCATGACCTTGTTCTTAATACTCTAACCTCATTGGTTGTATTTCTAGCCCTCCAATATAAAATTTTACTATTTCAGAACCTCCTGTTTTCCCATTTAGCTAGACACCTTTCAGTTATATTTTAATATGACTACTTTCCTTTTATCTCTGAGGTCTCAACTTAAATGCTGCCTCATCAGACCCTGTCAATGCAACAGCTTTCTGACTCCAAACCTCACTATCCCTGATTATACTCTATCATGTTACTCTAATTTCTCCATAGGATTAATATTTTAAAAATATATATTAACTTTGTTTTTAATATCTTTCCTTTCTCTTTTCAGTGCAAGAGCCTTTTTTGCCTCATTTATTACTATATATTCAGTGCTTTGATGAAGACCTTGAGCAATGTTTTAGTAAGCCATGGACAGACACACAAACCACAAGTTAAGCTCCTAGAGGATAGCAATTTTATGTTTTTACAATGACAAATATTGGTTAGAAGAAAAAAATCTTCAAAGAAATGCAAATGGAAAATAAACATATAAAATCTAAACTCTTAATCAAGTAAATATAAATTAAAACATTGAATTACCAATATTATATATCAAATTGGAAAAATTAAAACAAAAATATACCGTATTTATTCAAAGTTGTGTAGAAAGGCCTCAGAATATTAGTCCAAATGTATTCTACTTCTAGGAATTATTCTGAGTACTCAAATATTTGTGTCCAAATATTTATCATAACATCATTTAGTATAATAAGTAATTGGAAATGATCTACGTGTCAATAGCAGAAAATTGGTTAATATATTTCTAAGATGGAATGAGTTATTTCAAATGAAAATAGAAGTATATACACCATGATGTTTTCTCTTGTCCATAAGTAAAGGAAAGATTTTTCTTTATTCTGTTAAATATATTCTTTCAATGAGAGTTTATATTTAGTTCAAATAAAAATCCTGGCTTTTCAAACTGAGTAATCCTTTACTAAGTTCCTGGTAGCTTTCAGTTCTGTTTCAGGAGGCACAGAAAAAGATATAGATCCTCATAACAAAGAATCTAGGATAAAGAAGTTAAAAAAATTTTTTTGACATCATGAAACATTTAAATTATAAAAACCAAATCAGTCTCCAAAAATATAATTTCTTTCTCATGAAATTTTGATAAAGTACCAATGGTATATTCAGTATATGCTATCATAGGATAAAGATGAAGAGAGCAGAACTTAATTAAGAGCTATTGTCCTCACAGCTAATAACCAGCAATTCCACTGATTACCAGTCCCCAGTATCCTATGCAGCTGTGTTTTCCTTCCTCCATGTTTTCTAATTGTGAGATTCAAGTTTCCCAAGAGGTTTCTGCAGACATAGCCAAGTATTTACATCTAAAAATGGAGTGACATTTATGGCAGAGATACCCTTGAAGCCTTGGTGTGCAAGTATGTGGAAGGAACGCTTTTCTTCCCAAGTAAAATTTCTGGGATTGCACATATGACACTTTTTAAACTACAGATCTGAGGATTTTATTATTTTGTATTCAAAATATGTTTAACTGCTCACTTAGAACTGGTGAACTAAGGCCTGTGGACCTAGTCCATCTGGTTTACCATTGCTTTTGGAAATAAGGTTTTATTATAATATTGCTGCACCCATTCCTCTATGGGTTTTCTACAGTTAGCTATGGTTAAATTTAATTGTTTCAATAGAGGCTATATGGTCCGCAGAGTCTAAAATATAAATATTTACCATCTGGCCCTGTAAAAATAAGTTCATAGACCCTTACATAGCCTAAAGCACTCTTCATATATATTTCAAATTGGTTTAGCAAAAGTATTGCTTAAAATATTTCCATGGTGTATTGTTGTTAATAATCACTTGACACCATAATAAAACCTAATAACTTTTATTAGCAAAATTACTTTTTTTGTAAGTAGAAAACAGTGAATTAAGTCTTCATTATCTCCTAACTACAGTTTCTTCTATTTGTATTAATATTCTAGTGTTCTATTGAATATGATAATCCACATTAGACACATTCTCAGTAAATCTCTTATTGACACAGTCTTAAATTACAACCAAAGTCATGTTATATCTGGAAATTAGTTATAACTATTTTATATGGGTGTCATATGAATCTAGAGATCTATGAGCAGCCTGGCCTGTGGTGGTGCAGGGGATAGAGCAGGGGTAGTCAACCTTTTTGTATCTCTGTCAACCACCCACTTTTGTATCTCTGTTAGTAGTACAATTTTCTAACTGCCCACCAATTCCACAGTAATGGTGATTTATAAAGTAGGGAAGTAACTTTACTTTATAAAATTTATAAAGCAGAATTACAACAAGTTAAAGCATATAATAATAATTACTTACCAAGTACTTTATGTCGGATTTTTGCTAAGTTTGGCAGAATAAATATTTTTATTTTATTTTTGATTTTTTTCATTTTTCAGAAGCTGGAAACGGGTAGAGACAGTCAGACAGACTCCCGCATGCGCCCGACCGGGATCCACCCGGCATGCCCACCATGGGGCGACGCTCTACCCACCAGGGGGTGATAATCGGCCCATCCTGGGCGTCGCCATGTTGCGACCAGAGCCACTCTAGCGCCTGAGGCAGAGGCCACAGAGCCATCCCCAGCGCCCGGGCCATCTTTGCTCCAATGGAGCCTTGGCTGCGGGAGGGGAAGAGAGAGACAGAGAGGAAAGCGCGGTGGAGGGGTGGAGAAGCAAATGGGCACTTCTCCTGTGTGCCCTGGCCGGGAATCGAACCTGGGTCCTCCGCACGCTAGGCCGACACTCTACCGCTGAGCCAACCGGCCAGGGCGGCAGAATAAATCTTTATGAAACAATTTACTATAGTTAAATCTATCTTTTTATTTATACTTTGGTTGCTCCACTACCACCCACCATGAAAGCTGGAATGCCCACTTGTGGGCAGTAGGGACCAGGTTGACTACCACTGGGATAGAGCATCAACCTGGAGAGCTGAGGTTGCTGGTCCAAAACCCTGGGCTTGCCTGGTTAAAGCACATATGACAAACAAGCAATGAACAAATAAAGTGAAGCAACTATGAGTGAAGAGTTCTTGCTCTCCCCTTCCTCTCTGTAAAATTAATAAATAAAATCTTTAAAAAAAATGCCCTGGCCAGATAGCTCGGGTGGTTGGAGCGTTGTTCCGAAGCACAGAGGTTGCCCATTTGATCCCTGGTCAGGGCACATACAGATGCTCCTGTCTTTCTCCTGCTCTCTACCTTCCTTTCTCCAAAATCAATAAAATAAACCTTAAAAAACACTAAACTGCTAATAACACAACAATAAGAACCCTATAGGCTATGCTCAATAAAATAAATAGTAGTATTTGGTGCCTTAAATTTTTCCATAGAATATATGTGAAATGTAGACATTAATTCAAATTGTGAGTAGGTAATTTAATCATTGTACTTAGTTAAGAAGAGTTCATTATATTTGAACATTTTAAATCAGATCATGACTTTTTCTTACACTAGTTGTCTCTAAATGGAACCTAGAAAATCATTTTAAATATCATGAACTTAAATCTGAATAAGAGAGGGAAATTTTAGGCAGTGCTTATACAGAACTGAACCATTTCCCTCTCAAGAGAGAAGCTTAATTCCATTCAGATAATCAGTACTTTTTAGTAACTACCTCCCCTCCAACACACACACACACACACACACACACACACACACACACACGAGTTCAGCAAGATACATACTATAAGTTTTTGAGGCAGTCTATAATAATAAAAATCATTTTTGTCACTACAATTCAGAGCTTAAGGATGGTTTTTATTCTTTTTATTATTATTATTATTATTATTATTATTATTATTATTAAGTGAGAGAAGGGGAGGCAGAGATAAACTCCTATTAGCACCCCGACTGGGATCTACCTGGCAAGCCCCCAACTGAGAGATGCTCTACACATCAGGGTGTTGAGCAACTGAACTATTTTAATCTTTGAGGCAAGGCCATGGAGCCATCCTCAGCACCCATGGCCAACTTGCTCCAAAGAAGCCATGGTTGTGGGAAAAGAAGAGAGAGAGAAGCGAGAGGGGGAGGGGTGGAGAAACAGGTAGTTTCTTCTCCTGTGTGCCCTGACCGGGAATCCAACCAGGAACATCCCCACGATGGGCTAACATTCTCAACCACTGAGTGAACTGGCCAGGGCCGATGGTTTATATTCTTAAGAAACCTCAGGCCAATTCATAGAGAGCTATATTAACTTGAAGAATGCAAGATGAAAGGCAGAGCAGGTGGGAATGAATCAATCCAACCTCCACTCAATACATGAATTGTTTCACACACCTACTTAATAAGTAGTTTGCTGTTACTTGTAGTAACAGCAAACATATTCATTTTTTTACTTATTATATGTGGCAACTTGTTAACACTGGTTTCTCATTTAAACTGCTTTCTAACTGATGAACTCTTTTTAAGCCAATTGTTTTACTAAGTTCTTAGACTTAAATGTCTCAAGTAGAATATAAACACTCTGTAAATATTGTCACCTTAACTTTTCACAATTTAATAAAATTATTACTTACTTATTATTGATAAGAATACCAAGGTACTATATAGAGGACAAAATTAGTTACCTTTTTCTTTTTTTTCTCTCATAAATTTTTCCATCCAGAATATATATGATATATATATATCTCATATATATAAAATATATGATATATATATACATATATATATGTATATATATATATATAAAATCTCTTACTCTTTTTTTCTTTCTAAACCATGGTCATTTTTTAAGGCTCAGAGTTCAAATCACTGCAGGCTTGAAAAGTAATGTTATACTACATTAATTCTTCCTTTCTTAGAACTCCTAGAAACCTATAGTTTGTACTAAACAGCTCAGCACCTGAAAACAATCTTGTATTTCCTAGTTGACTCGTGTGTATTAGTCTGGTTTCTCCAAGAACATAACAAATGTTTTACTTACTATTGTTTTACTTCATTTGATTATTTTAAAGCATTTTTCAATTTAATGGAAGAATTGACTGAATTTTAGGAAGATTTATTACAAATGATTTTAACTAGCAATTGGAAAACTGCCCATGGTTCAGTCTCTCATTGTTAAAATACATTTATACATCTATACTTTCCATTTTGTTCTCAGTCAGATATTTGATTTTCCTCTTGATTGTCAGGGATAAGTTACAAGAGCACACTGTTTTTCTTCTCAGTGTCAAGGAGAGAGTGAGTATTTGTTTCCTATTGCCAAAGAAAACTGATGGTGTGCAAAGTGAAAAAGAAACACTTTCCTTGTACTAGAAAATGAAATTGACATTAATAATTAATCACAGTATTGTATTTGTGATAACTCCTGGCCACAGAAGATATTTTAAATATATTTTTGCAGTTATAATTTCATCTTGCTTCACATCACTAAAACCCAGAGAAAAGCAAGATATCACCTCACACTATGATTGAAAAAACAAAAGATAAACAAGTGTTGGTGAAGATAGGAAGAAACTGGAACACTTTCACACTGCTGGTGGGAATGAAAAACGGCATAGTCACAATGGAACAGTATAGAGTTTCCTCAAAATAATTAAAATTTTAATTTCCATATAATATAGCCATCTCACTTCTGAGTATTTATCCAAAGCAATTGGTATCAGGATCACAAAATGATTTCTGCAGTCACTTCATTTCAGTATTATTCACAATAGTTAAACTATAGAAGCAACCTAAGTGCCCATTTCTTTAATGGGTAAAGAAAACATGGTGTATGCATGTAATAGGATATTATTTAACTTTAAAAAAGAATAAAATTCTATAATTTGTGACAACATGAATGAGCCTGAAGACATTATTCTAAGGAATATATCAGTCGCAGAAGGACAATACTGCATGATTTGACTTAGATAAGGTATATAAAATAATCAAACTCAAAGAAATAGAAATTAGAATAGTGATTACCAGGGTTTGGGTGGAGGAAAAAAATAGAGAGTTGTTTTTAATGGGTTTGAAGTTACAGTTATACAAGATGAGTAAATTCTAGATATTTGCATATAAACAGTGTCTATAGTTACCAATACAATGGTGTGCCTGTTATAACTTAAGAGGGTAAGTCTCATGCTAAGTGTTCCTAACCTTTTAGAGATGATGGATATATTTATTTCTTTGGTTTTAGTGATGGTATAAGAGGTGCATGCATATGTCCAAGCTCATCAAAATATATACATTAAATATATGCAATTTTTGTATGTTTGGAATACCTCAATAAAGCTTGAAAAAGGGTGCAGATGAATTTGTTGTTTAGGATTACAGGTATTTATGTTTTTGAATAGAAAAGCAGTAGCACTGGCAGTACTTGAATAATTTATTTCAAACATTAGTGAACAACAGGAATAAGGGGACTGTTAAAGGCACAGTTTTTACTTATGAAAACTAACAATGTTAAATTCTGCTAAAATAAGTCCCTTTAGACTCAACAGAAAAGCTTGTAAGTACAGTTGACCCGGTTTCTAAAAATTTGGCTTCAAATAGAAAACACTTTGATAATGTGCAATTCTATTTATATTTTAGACTCATAATACTATTTTTATAATTGTAATTGCCATTTAATGTGTTTAGAAACTTCCTGCACATTACCCATCTTGTTTTTGGCATACCAACTAAAATTTAGTTAAATAAAAGGATTATTTTTTGTATAAATTATTGTAGCTATCTAATAGATAGGAACTATATTTAAATTCCAATAGTACCCAGCACTCAATGCATTGTGAATATTAGAGGAAATTCCTATCTAGTAATGGGAAGAATTTCATTGTATTATTCCTAACATGTTTTCTTCTCGCCTCTGTTTGATAGTATCCATATTTAATCTCTGTATTTTTCTATGAAAGAAAGAATTTTTATAACATAACATAAGCTTTTAAAATATAAATTGAAAGGATTACATAGATATTACTAAGAGCAAGCATTCTAATAGACAGATACACTAATGAAAAATCTCTGGATTATAGTCCATTTTCATTTTTTAAATAGCAGACTCGTCTATTTCAATATCCTAATGACAGGTTTATTTTTCATATAGCCCATATAGAATTGGATTACTTTAAAAAGCCAAAACATTTTGAAGAAAGATAGTGAGTCAGAGCCTACTCATATATAAGAATATTTGATAATATAAATTTCCTTTTCATTATTTTTACTTAAAATTTTTTCTATTTTCTTCTGCATCCTGACTTTTTTTTATAGAAGACTATGAGCATACACTAAAATATTCTTGAAATATAAAAATTAGATTATATTAATGGGTTTTTCATGGTTTGGAAATAAATAATTCACATTACTAAAGTCTACATCTTATAATTAGAAATTTAATAACAAAGAAGAAATTGTCAAATGAGCCCTATTATGACACAAAATGTATGTATTGAATTTATAAAACAACTGGAAGTCCATTGGAAAGTTACACTCCTTTCAGGCAAATCTCTTTAGTTATACACTATTTAAACTGATAAGAAGCCACACTATTGAATTTGCAAGTAAAAAGCAAGGATGCAGTTCAGACTTGTTTACACATGATCAGATTCTCTTCTTATAAAGATGAATACATTCTAGTGGAAGAATATTGCAATTTTTCAATATCAATCTGGTGGAAATTGTAGCACTTTAACTGTACCTATGAAACTCTGTAGCTTGTCATCCAGAAATATATTAGTTTCTACAGTCATATAGTGTCTGGATTAATGTTATTCATGTCTTATTGCCATTTACCAAAAAAGTAAAAAGCTTTAGGAGTGTGACTAATCAATTATTGGGTACTTACTATGTGCAAAGTATCATAATATGTACTGTAAAATATAAAATAAAATGAATTTATAGGATCTTTATTCTTTAACTGTAGATACTGAGGTAAAAAAAGAAATCTGTACTCATTTATACCCCCAAATCACTCTAATCTAAGAAGACAGCAATAAGAGAGAAAAGAACTGTACGAAAGCCAACACAGTATATCATATCTAAATAATTATTAGTGTATGAGTGTTTTCACATGTGTCTTCTCTCTTGCCCTTATTAAAGGATGATAGACTTGCTAGGTCTCAATGTCCCCAAATAAACACATTCATTACTATTTCTGTTATGATACTGTCATTGACAGAGTGAAATTTTACTTTGCCTTTTTCTCCACCTCCAAGTCACACATAGGATACCCAATTAAACAAATTAACCACGATTATCTTTCATCTAGGGAGAGAAAATTGACTGTGTTATAGTCCAGTACATTTCAAGTATGGCATTAGGCACTTTATCTATTTTATCTCATTTAATTTGTAAAAACATCCCAGTGAGATACACAATATTACAGATGACAAAATTGAATCAGGGAAGGAGAATGGCTTAGTAGATTTGTTACACAGATCTTGTTAATAATAGTTAGAACCATCATCATGCATGTTATTTCCTTATCATATTAGCTGGTCCGGAGGTCAGCTGTGGATTTCCTTTGTCTGGTTTTCTACTTTTCTGGGCCTGGAGCTATAATACAACTGAGGCTTAGATGTTATCTTTAGGGGTTAATGCTTAAGCGCTATTCTCCAGCTTTCTTGTTTGTTCCTTCTCTAAGGGGGTTTGAAATCACATGACTAGCTATATGCCAGGGGAAGGTTCAAATTCCATGACCAGTGATATGAAATCAGGTGGTCTAAACCTTAAGACCATCCAAGGGAGGAAAGGTCACCCTGGGGGTGAGGTCCTTGCTTTCTCAGTTTTGCTTGTTGCTAGGTACCTGAGGCTTTCTGCCTTTATGACCTTCTATGCCTGGCCTATAGTGCTCACTCTGCTCATGTCTGTCTAACTGCCTACCACATTATCATGCTTTGTTTAGTCACCACAACTGATTCTGTTACTCTAAAACACTAGCCACAAAGGACAATAGGATTGCAATTATTGCTGTGGGTCAGGTAGGCATAGCCATTAGAATGAAGGAGGAATTGCTTAAGACTAGAGAATGGTTAGCTGTTCTAGTTAGACTCTTCTGGGAGCAATATATTTATTTATGTACAGAAATTCTCATGTAAGAAGACTCATAATCTAATACAAGACAAACACATTTGAATAATGGCCAGTCACAAGTTAAAGAATGCATATCTTACTTCCTCAATAGTTAGCCCTTATCTCCTTTCCTTAAAGGGAGGAGAAAGGGAATCAGATAGTTTCTCTCTTTTACTTTCCTTATTTTACATTGACAAAATTTCTGTGCTGGTGAAGATGGGGAGTTAATAATTCATGCCCAAGTCTATCCCTTAAAACTCTGGTTCACAGTTCTGTGGGTCTAATTTTTGGGCAAGATACACTAAGGATGGATTATCTCTTACCATGTGTAGAAATCATCAGGGATTGTTCAAATATCAAAATACAGCTGAAGCAGTGAGGAGCCACTGAGCCACTTCAGCCACAGGGTTATAGTACCAAAAGCTCCAGAATTAATATTAATATTTTAGGAGGCTTGGAGAACATTTTATTAATTTGGGTTAAGGTGTGCAGAGAAATTGTGAGAATAGTCTCTGTACTGTGTGATTGGCATTGTATTGTAAATGCAAAGGGGAGGAAAACATGGATCCCCAGACGTTCCACCACGCCTGTGGGGAAAGGGGTGAATGGCTAGCCAGGTGCAGGAAGAGAAAAGCCAAAATAAACCTTTTCTTATAGCAATGAGCCATTTGCAGACATTTGTCCCCACAGAAACTACCTCTCCTATGTAAATGCGTGTGGTTAACACGTGTGACTCCAGAGAAATAGCAGGTAAACACTAGATAATATAGGAAAGCCTTTTAAAGAAACATCTTTCTACCAATGTGTTGATTTGTAAATTTTGTTTTCTCCAAAAGGATGTACGGCTTGCAAATTGAACATGGTCTTATCACGTTAAAGGACATATGACTATAACCAATAGTGGTAAGGGGTTCCTAATTACAATTTTTGCTTCTGTACTTCCCACTTACAAAACTATAAAAACTAAGTAGAATAAAGGGTCAGCGCGCTCTCCCTCAGATTCCTGTTGGAGTTCCCGCCGCTTGGCCAAGCTAGACAATAAAGCTTTGGTGTGTAATCGACGGATCTTGTTCGTGTCTTCAATGTTTCCGGTCCCTCCGTATTAGGATTAACAGCAGCCATGTGTCTTGGACTTTCAGTTCTTTTCCATGTCGTGGCTGCTGAGTCTGAAATGATTAGGGAAGCTTTTTCACCTTCATAACATCTAGACTTGGATGGCAGAGCAACTGGCAGTTAACCAGTATATTAAGTTCCTTTTGTATATTGTCTTCACATGACTATTTTGAAATTTCTCACCAACCAGTTAGTTCTCAACTAACTCACACTTGGAAAGCTGATGACTATTCTTTTGAGATCCTCCTTCCCACCCTTATAACCCTTTAGGACAGAGCAAGCTCTCTCTTCCAGGAGCATACCCACACCTTTCCCTTCCACCTCCTCCTTCTCCTCTTCCTCCCCTAATTGTGTATTCCTTGCCCATCTTTTTCTCATAATCTCTAAGGGACCCCACTAGATGAGACTTGCAACCAGGGGAGCAGTAGGCAGTGGCAGCTTGTCCCAGGCTAATCCCCTGAACCTGTCTCCAGGCCTACTTTTCTCTAATTTTATTTCTGTGTGGCCAATAAATTCTGCCTTTACTTGCTGCATTTTGCCTCTTAGTTGGATTCTTTCTCTCAAGCAAGACAAGAATCAAGATCTTGTCGCTCCCCTTGTAACAAAAATGGAAAAAGTGTTCATGAGATGGGGAAGCAGCCTGGTCTAGGTGATTGGAGGTAGACATCCTTGAATTCATACCCAAAAGGTGGTGTGAGCTTTGGGCAAATTTCTAATGTAAATCTTCTCATCTGCAGTGAAAGGATAATCTAAATCACGGAAATACTTTAAGGATTAAATAAAATGACCAGAGGAAAGGACTCAGCATATAATAAAGTAGTTTAACTGTTCACCAAAATTAGGGGATCAGGGAACATGCAGGCACTCCAGTACTTTCAGTCTTTCCTATAGTGCATTTTCATCAATAAAATTAAAGTTGGTATTGCATCTCATTTGCAAAATCAGACAACTTTCTTTGACTTGTCATTTGCTTTTGTGATGTTCTTGTTAATAAAAAAAAAGCAAATGCTTCTTTTCTTTATTGCTTCATATTCATTTTGAAATACCCCCCTAATTTTTGTGAGTGGTATATTTTCCTTCTTTTATCCTTTCAGGCAAAATAAACAATCATTTAGTGTGGTCTTGCTCTACCTAAGTGAGGGATTCAAAGACACTTTAATGTGTCTGGAGAAAGATGTGTTCTAGGAGTCACTTACCATAATAATTGATATTGTTAAGTAGATTAGCCAGACCACCTGCAGAACCTTTTTCTGAGGGGATACAGAGTAGTTTGGAGGAATGAGCAGCTACCCTATGTAAGCATAATTCTTTTCTACATCCGTATTAAAGCTAGTGTGTATAGCAGGTTATTAGCAAGAGATGTATTTCATCTTCTTCCCTTTTACAAATATGTTTGAATACATATAATAGTAAAGTGACCAACATTTTTATAGTAAAAAGGAGGACAAAAATAAATTGAAGAAAACAATATTGTAAATAAAAGAAACATTTTATTTATTGCAACAATAATATACTATAATATGATAAATGCATAATAAAAACATTTGTAATATTTTATATTGTAACTATGCTTACATGCCCATTAATTTTTAATAATAACTGTAAGAAAATAGTACTCATTTAGATACAAATCGTCATTTCAAATACAAATACGTCACATCACATGCAATGGATCGACTCTGCATTGATCGAATACAAACCTTTACAGATTAGTCTTCTAATATAAAAAGAAGGATTTGTAGGAGGACACTTTTTGAGGGAGGACAAAACTTACAAAAGAAGGACTGTTCTCCTTAAAAGAGGACGATTGGTCACCTTAATAATAGCACTTAGTCTAAGTTATGGGACCTTGTCTTACATTATTATTTTTTTAAGCCATATTTTCCTTTCTTTAAAAAGTATTCTCGCTAAATGATTTTAGGATCTTAAAATTTATTTCCGTAGATTATAATAAAAACTTGTTGGGCAAATGAGTTTGTAAAATTTATATTTTTTGAGTTTGCTCACTTTTATTGTTAGAAAATGGCGCTGGGCGGCCATGTGTGTGCTTGTTCTCAGAGCAGGGCAGTTGATTGCAAATTGCGGATTGCATTCCTGCTTGGGAGGGGCCATTGTCTTGCTAATGTTTGCTGGAGGAGAAGTTTTCTGCCAGAAAGTTTTGAAAGGAGAGAGAAGAAGGAGAGAGAAGCCATGTTTGCAGAGTGAGAGCAGAGAGAATGCAGAGTGCTAAAAGGGAAGCCATGTTGGTAGAGAAGAAGGTGTGCAGATGGGGAACCACAGGTGAGGGGTTTTTGTGAGCTCCACTGAGACTGGTGGGGCCTTTGATTCTAGTTGGAACTGAAGACAATTCTCCTGGTTGTGGAACCGAATAATATGCCAATATGCCAGGGCTTTGTGAGCTCTGACTGAAGAAGAAGGTGTTTTCCCCATGTGTGTTGTTTGTCGGCCAGTGCAAGACTTTAATAAAGGAATGGCCCACAATTTTTGGCTCCACTGTTTCTTTACCATATCCCTGAATGCAATGTGAACCTGCATGTGAATGGCCATGATGGCCGTGACTGCTAGCCATACAAGAATGAAATCTTCTGTTATAGTTAGATCCATTTGGCTGTAAGGGACAGATACATTACCTTAACTAATGGAAAATTATTTCAATAATCAATAAGAAAAGCAGGGAGCTGAGGAAATGTGAGAACACTCATAGTGAGTGGGTCATGGAAAGACTGACACTAGACCAATGGTGGGATTCAGCCAGTTCACACCATTTTGTTAGAACCGATACCTAATTTTTTGTTGAATTCAGTGAATTGGTTGTTAAAATGACACTTGTAATCAAGGTTCTCTCTAAGGTGGGTGCCTGGGCAGCCACCCAATGTGGAAATCACAAATTTACATTCCTTACTCTTTTTTAATGTTCATCTGCACAACAGAGTATTCTAAGTGCCTATAGTAATGTTCATTCCATCCCTGAATGGTGAAACCAATAGGAAGCTAGGATAAAAGCAATTAAGAAACATATGGAAATATCTTAAATAACAGTTTTATTGTTTTTTGTCAGGTATTACCATATTTAATATTTTTTCATTAATATTTTAAAACTCTTATGACATAATCTAGTTTGTTCACCTCTTTTATTGTTCTTATTTAAGTATTGAATGCATGAAATAATAAACTACCTTTCAGCATGCTGGGGGGGTTTTATACTTAAAATGGTCATTAGGGCAGAGAAATGTTTGTTAAATTAATTGAATCCCATCACTGAACTAGACCCAAAGCTGAGACCTCTGACCAAGCCATATTTTTTTATTCTCCCTTTAACTTAGCAATTTTCTGGTACTGTTTCTCTTACCCTTCTACTATTAATGCTTTACCCTCAGCTAGTATCTATACCAGCGGTTCTCAACCTGTGGGTCGTGACCCCGGCGGGGGTCGAACGACCAAAACACAGGGGTCACCTAAAGCCATATGACCCCTGTGTTTTGGTCGTTCGACCCCCGCCAGGGTCACGACCCACAGGTTGAGAACTGCTGATCTATACATTCTACTGACTACCAGGCCTATTTCCTTATAATCGCAGATTACTTCTCTCTTCTACCTTTTAGTCTACCTCTAGGCAGCCTTTCCATTTGGCTGACTGTTTTACTCTCACTTTTAAATTTTAAAGAGCACTAATATGACTGATGTCTCATTGTTACTTTAGAGCTCATCCTGCACAGCCAGAGCATAGGCCACAGTAGAGTCCTGGGAATGGCTACACTTGGACCATGAGCTGTAGGTTGGAGAGGTGGGCTGAGGCAATTACTATTAAAAGAATTTGTAGTTATAACTGGCATCACAATTGGCATATTTAATGCAATCTGAGGTCTTTAGGGGTAATCTTATTTATTAACTAGTATATAATTAGATTTTTATTTGTTAAGATTCTTCTAGCTACTACATACACCAGGAAAGCTTTCCTTACCCTCCCATTCCAAGACTAGATTTTTACTAGGTGCTGTCACATTACCTGTCAGGTAGCCTTATAATTACCTGGGTGTCTCCTTCTTTGGACTATATATTAATTGAGGACAGAGATGATTATATTTACTCCACTATTTGTTTATGTTATATTTGTTCCCATTATATGTGTGCCATATGGAAAGTTTATATATGTGTGTGTATGTATAAACTTTGAATGAGTATGGAAAATAAAATATATTTGATTTGTCACTGTCCATAAAGTAACCACCGAGGAGACATCATGATCAATGCAATGTAATGCTATGTTTTAAAAAACTTCAACTTACTACCTGACACAAAAAGTAAGAAACAAAATTAAACATCATCACTAAGGTATCCTTTATAATCTTTATTGAATGAGTCTAATATAAATGGTTGTTTTTAAATGATTATTTAAAAGTAATTGGCTTTATGTAACTCTCTTCTGTATTCTTTCGTATATTCATAACATTTATTCCATTATTTAAAATTGTAGAATATTTTATAATTGGCTCTTCACCAAATTTTGACAAAAAAATGTTTCCTCAAGTTGGCATATTTTTTCCCAGTTCAAAAATGTTTCAGTGACATGTTAGGCTAATTTTATTATTCCAGTCCCAAGATTGTCTTTACACTGACTAAGTTTTATTGGGGTGTCAAGAATAAGAAAAGATGTCAAACATTTTGCATCTTTCTGTCATTGGGTCATTCATTTATTCAATCATTCGCAAGTTTAGTTCATACATTTTTTATATATTTAAATGAGCTAATTATTGAGAGAAAAGCTAGAGAAAGTAACACTCTGCCTGGTATCATAGCAAATGTGGAGGCAAAACATGACAGTTTTTCTTTAAAATACTCAAGCATTCTTGATATTAATACCCAGGATGCACTGGAACTATTTGTGAAAAACAGAAGTTTCTCCTGCTGCCAAAGGCAGATATTTGTTGCTTTAGTCTACTCAGGTATTCTCATTTGTGGGAGCTCTCTGCTATGTCTCAAATCTCCAACATGATTATAATATTAATGAAAAGAAACTGTGCTATTCAGAGTGCTAAAAATAAAGAAATGATACATACCAGAAAATATGAATAATACTTTTATTTCTGTCTAAATTATTGCCCTGGCTGGTTGGCTCAGTGATAGAGTGTTGGCCCGGTATGTGGAAGTCCTGGATTCAACTCCCGGCCAGGACACACAAGAGAAGCAACCATCTGCTTCTCCACCCTTCCCCCTCTCCTTTCTTTCTACCTGTCTCTTCCCTTCCTGCAGCCAAGGCTCCATTGGAGCAAAGTTGGCTTGGTCGCTAAGGATAGCTCCATGGCCTCATCTCAGGCACTAGAATGGCTCCAGTTGCAATGGAGCAAGGGCCCCAAATGGGAAGAGCATTGCCCACTGGTGGGCATGCCAGGTGGATCCCGATGGGGCACATTTGGGAGTCTGTATCTCTGCCTCCCCGCTTCCAATTTCAGGAAAGTACAAAAAAATAAATTAAAATTATTAGAATCTATTTCCCTGTTGGAGCTATTAGAAAATAATATCTTACTAACATTACACTAAGTGTTGTCATCCTGATAGTCATGTCATAAATACACAGATACTGCTTTCCTTAAGTGGGAGGGTTTTAATTCCTCTACTGATACATAGCCAGGCATTGACATCACTGGGCTGGACTTTCTTAGGGACAGGGGGAAGTAGCTAGCACATAGAAGTGCCAGACTTTGACTACCTTTGCATGTGTCATTTTCTTACCTTTACTCTTCTTCTCATAATATCCTTCCATCATAGTATTAATAATTATTGAATCGCCATATAGATTAAAAAGGTACTTGTTTGAAGAATGAAAATTTAGTACCTTACAATCTGTTTCTTAGGTTTGATAACGGCATGTTAAGAATGAGTGTACTGCCTCTTTATAACCAGTGTAATCCTAATCTTGGCTCTGAGGTCAGTTTTCCCTTGCATCACAATTCCATTGGATGCAGAATTTCAGAAGGATATTACATGGAAAATACCAAGTTTCCTAAAAATGATAGTAATCAATAAAAAGGTTACTGGTAATAACATAATAACACAATTTTTATGTACTTAATTGTGTGCTGGCAGATACTGTTCTCAGTGTTTTTTATGAGAAATAACTCACGTTTAGATGAGGAAAATAAGGCACAGAACAGATAAGTAACTTGCTTAAATAGGGGAGAGAAGAGGATGAGTGAAGTGAGGAACTTAACCCCAATGAAAAGTGTAACTAATTCAAAATTTCAATAATCAAGGTTAATATTTCATGCAATCGGTTGAAGATAAAAATCAAATTCATAATAAGCAAAGTATCAAAATTTAAAATAAAGACAAGCTGCTGTTTATTTGCTTCATAATCAGCCTATTTGTGCAAATGGAAGAGTTGTTTCCAATCACCTCACTTTTCCTGAGCACAAGCAGTTGTTGTGACCCATTGTCCCATGTGCTTATGAGGGTTCACAGAAGTGTATGAATAGACTTGGCAGTTCAGAGATCTCTCTTTATCTACTGTCTATCTACACACACACACACACACACACACATAAATATATCTATATGTATATATATATAACTATATAGAAAATGTTGTATTAACTTTCTCTACTTGGTTCAAAATATGGGAGGTAAGTATATATACAAAGACACATTTATTTTTATCTCATACTCCAGTGTGGCTTTGCAGGGTACTGTGCCTAAGGCTACACAGTCATAATTGTCAGAGCCAGGATTTAAATCCAGGTGCTCTGGCATCAGCGTGTTCATTTTAGAAGTCCAATGCACTATCCATTGTGCTACAGAGCCAGCATGTTCATTTTAACATACAGATTCTTTCTATTGGTGAGCAATGCACACAGTTTGCATAAAAACACAGATTTTATTCCTCCTTCTGTTTTTAATCTTCAAGTTAAAAAACTAAGTGAGCATCTGATGTTCATAGAACTTTTGATTATTTAAAACTTCTTGGCACTTGAATATTCTTTCTGGTATGTGTAAGTTTATGTAAGTTTTCTACTCTCCTCAGACCAGTATACTCCTCAAATTTAATTATACTAAGTAAACATTTATTCAAATAAAAATACATACTTTTTAAATATTAAAATTGTAACAATCATCTGGATATTTTTAATGTTTCATTCATGAAACAAGTAGTGTTCAACCTCAAATAATGTAGTAAGAATACTAGTATATCTATAGCAGAAACACATCTCAGTGAAATATATGAAAAGTACGGCTTGGTACTTATTTTAAGAAATTTCTTGAACAAAATAAATACTGGATAATACTATATATTAACAATGTGTGGATATCACGTGGTATCAATTTACATTGATATGACCATTTATAAATATAAAAATGTGAGTTAGAGGAATACCACCTTACCTCCCATTTCTTCATTAAGTAGGTGTTAGTAGAACAAGTATCCTTGACTTAATATGGTCTTAGGGGTCATGTACTTTGTGAACCAGCACATTTTATTTATAGCAAGAAGCAGTGGTGTGTTTTATGATGTAACTGAAGAATGAAGGGAACAAATTACACTAGGAACAGAGATGTGTGAGGCACTTTAAGAGGTCTTGTGAATGGTGAGAGTAGTAAAGGAGGTTTAAGAGGTGCAAAAGAGTGAGTTTATGAGAATAAGATATGATCATCCTTGATCAGGTTCCAATACCATCAGATAAAGCACAAAAACAAATATTATTTTATAATGATCCCAGGAATCTCATCTCATGGTGAAACAGAGTTCTTAGTACCAAAAGGGTTCAGGGTTTTTTTCATGTATAATTTATTTATAAAACATCCTGGAAACATTTGATAGACACTGTTGAGTACTAAATTATAAAATAAATAAGAAACAAACCTTTACCTCAAAAGGTTTACTATCTAGTACAAAGAGGCAGAGTGCATTTTCTAAAGGTGGTTATAGGGTAACTCTGTATAAATTTATAAAATTACTTTTCTTTGCTTTAAGATCAAAGTTCTCATTTTTAATATTTCAAGCACTTCATACTAAAATATTTTTTGCTAAGTAGTGAAGAATTCTAGGTTGAATTACATACTTGGTAAAGCATAGAGAGGCCAATGAAGTATGCATTTATGAAAGATCATAATCAAGGGACCTTTGTATTATGGGAATTCTTTTACAACAAATCTTAAATACACCTGGATCAGGGTCCAGGTCCTTCTGCCTTGTACAATGCAATGTCTCATTGTATTATTTAAGCATGATTTGGTCTCTATTCAGAACAAACTAAAAAAGACTGTTTGCTTAAAATCTATGCTGGACATGTCAGAAATAGTCATATTTTGTCAGGCACACGGTTTATGACAGATCGAGGGCACAAACAGAAAGCTTGGCAAGTGTCCTATAAATTATAGCTGTGCTGAAGCTTCTAGCAATGGCTCAACTCAGGCCAACCTTCCAAACATTCTTGCAAAAATAAAAATGATAGTTACCTAACACAGGAAGGCAAAAAGCAATTCCCAAAAAAAACTAACAGCCAAGAATCAGTACTAGACTTAGATTTTTTTATGAATCAGTTTTATTTTATTTTCCAACAAACCTGAAACTGTCACTATTAATAAAAAAACAAAAAAACATGCTTCATTATGTAATGCTTTTCTTTAAAGTTTAACAAACCTCAATTCTAAAGTCCTGGCACAATTTTATTCAATAAAATCTTACCCCAAAGAGATGTGACACTAATGTCACTCTTTGTTGCATATTATGTATTGATTTAGTAATCTTTAGATTCTAAATGGAAGTGCTCTTCATTATCTATGTTCTATTTGTAAGAGGGAAGGAAGAAAAAGGCTGTCATTACTGGGAAGAAAAATCTATATCTCTTCACTCAACAATTAAGAATCATTATTCTGTATCAGGTGTTTAGGCCAAACAAGAAACACTTCTAAGATGTTTGATTCCCATGGCAATAGAATCCCAGTATAAATTTAATATTCAAACCAGAAAAAAATCTGTAATAAATTAATGAAAGAATTCAGGTTTTATTTTAGACAATCTGACACAAGAACTTTTGTTTAACCATTAGATTAAACTTGCATCTTTTAATAAATGATTACATAAACTTGTTACTATATCATTTAACAGTTCTTTATAATTTATTTGCACATAGTATAAAGGAAACCCACAAAAAAAACCCACAGAAATTTCCCAGATCATTTTTATTTGCTATATTTTAACTAGGTCCTGGTTAGTTAGCTCCATTGGTTAGCATTGTCCTGAAAACCAACGTTGCCGGTTTGATCTCTAGTCAGGGCACATATGAGAATACACAACCAAGTAGAACAACAAATGAATGCTTCTCTCTCTCTTCCTCCCCCCTTTCTTTTTTTCTCCCTTCTTTTCCCTGCTCTCTAAAATTAATCAATAAAAAAAAATCACTAACATTTTTTTCACCTTTGTGTAATTATTTATATAGACTTGTTATACATTCTAATTGACTTTCACAATTTTTATATTCTTCCTAGGAAATAGATGCCAGTACATGATTCCCTTCAGGCTACTACAAAAGATAAATTTATCTTCTCCACTCTTAGTGTGGTAAATTTTTTCTATGGATAAACTTGAAAATTTTGTAACCACCTACTTCTAAATATCCTTAGTAAAAATATCATGTTTTAATCAAAATAAACAGTCTTTATAAGTATTTAGTGTGTCATTGTATGAACAAAGATAAAATAATAATAGTTCTAATATTTCAGTCCTGATAACCCAAAATTCTCCATTCTCCAATTCTTATTTTCAGAAATATAACTTCCTTATGTGTTGTATTTTAATAAGGGAAATAAGTTCCCTTATTAAATGCTATTCTTATCAGAGGAAGAATTTCAGTAGATACAACAGTTTTCTCATCAATAGTTTTGAAAAAATCAAATTGTCTTGATTCTGAAACATTTTATATCAGTGCAATAGTATGAACTTTGCTCTGATCTGCTTGGAAATGAAGAACCTTTCAAAAAGAAATACTTTCATAAAGTATCACTTTTTTATCTAACTACATAAAGACAGTGATATAAAAAATATATTTTTAATTGATTTCCAGAGAGACAGAGGAAGGGGGCAAGAGATACACCCACATCAACGAATCTTTTGGCTCCATTTAGTTGCAGGGATCTAACCAGCAAAGCTGGCACAGCAGGACAACATTCCAACTAATCAAAGGCTTTCTTTTAAATTAATTTTAATGGGATGACATTGATAAATCAGGGTACATATGTTCAGAGAAAACATCTCTAGGTTATTTTGACATTTGATTATGCTGCATTCCTATCACCCAAAGTCCAATTGTCTTCCATCGCCTTCAGACTGGTATTCTTTGTGCCCCTCCCCTCCCCTAACACCCTCCCTCTTCTCCCCCCCCATAACCCCCACACTCTTCTCCATCTCTCTGAGTCTCATTTTTATGTCCCACCTATGTATGGAATCATATAGTTCTTAGATTTTTCTGATTTCCTTATTTCATTCGGTATAATGTTATCAAGGTCCACCCATGTTGTTGTAAGTGATCTGATGTCATCATTTCTCATGGCTGAGTAGTATTCCATAGTAAGCAGCAGAATATACATTTTTTCAAGTGCTCATGGTACATTCTCTAGGATAGATCATGTGTTAGAGCACAAAAGCAGTCTCAACAAATTTAAGAAGGTTGAAATCATAGCGAGCAGTTTCTCTGATCACAATGGCATGAAACTAAAAATCAACCACAACAGAAAAATTGAAAAATACTCAAACACTTGGAAACTAAATAGCATGTTATTAAATAACAAATAGGTTAACAATGAGATCAAAGAAGAAATTTAAAAATTTCTAGAAACAAACGATAATGAGTATACATCAACTCAAAGCTTATGGGACACAGCAAAATCAGTCCTGAGAGGGAAGTTCATAACATTACAGGCATACCTCAAGAAACTAGAAACAGCTCAAATAAACAACTTGACCCTGCATCTAAAAGAACTAGAAAAAGAACAGCAAGTAAAGCCCAGAGCTAGTAGAAGGAAGGAAATAATAAAGATCAGAGCAAAAATAAATGACATAGAGGCTAAAGAAACAATACAGAGGATCAATGAAACCAGGAGCTGGTTCTTTGAAAAGGTAAACAAGATAGATGAAACTTTAACCAGACTCACCAAGAAAAAGAGAGGACTCAAATAAATAAAATTAGAAAGGAGAGAGGAGAAATAACTGACACAACAGAAATACAAAATTGTAAGAAAATACTATGAAGAACTGTACACCAAAAACTAGACAACCTAGATGAAATGGACAAATTCCTTGAATCATATAATCTTCCAAAAATTAATCTGGAAGAATCAGAAAACCTAAACAGACTGATTACAACAAATGAGATTGAAACAGTTATAAAAAAACTCCCAGAAAAGAAAAGTCCTGGGCCTGATGGCTTCACAAGTGAATTCTACCAAATATTCAAAGAACTAATTCCTATCCTTCTCAAGCTATTTCAAAAAATTCAAGAGGAAGGAAGACTTCCAAGCTCCTTTTATGAGGCGAGTATAATTCTGATTACAAAACCAGGCAAAGACAACACAAAGAAAGAAAATTATAGGCCAATATCCCTGATGAATATAGATGCAAAAATCCTCAACAAAATATTAGCAAACTGGATCCAGCAATATATGAAAAAAATCATACACCATGATCAAGTGGGATTTATTCTTGGGAGGCAAGGCTGGTACAATAATTGCAAATCAATCAATGTGATTCATCACATAAACAAAAGGAAGGAGAAAAACCACATGATAATTTCAATAGATGCAGAAAAAGCATTTGATAAAATCCAGCACCCATTCATGATCAAAACTCTCAGCAAAGTGGGAATACAGGGAACATACCTCAACATGATAAAGGCCATCTATGACAAACCCACAGCCAACATCATACTCAATGGGCAAAAATTAAAAGCAATCCCCTTAAGATCAGGAACAAGGCAGGAGTGCCCCCTTTCATCACTCTTATTCAACATAGTTCTGGAAGTCCTAGCCACAGCAATCAGACAAGAAAAAGAAATAAAAGGCATCCAAATTGGAAAAGAAGAAGTAAAACTATCATTATTTGCAGATGATATGATATTGTATATAGAAAACCCTAAAGTCTCAGTCAAAAAACTACT
Source organism: Saccopteryx bilineata (assembly GCF_036850765.1). Classification (NCBI taxonomy): domain Eukaryota; kingdom Metazoa; phylum Chordata; class Mammalia; order Chiroptera; family Emballonuridae; genus Saccopteryx; species Saccopteryx bilineata. The sequence continues at coordinate 129,601,195 of NC_089491.1, forward strand.
AGACCTGATAAATGAATTCGGCAAGGTGGCAGGATATAAAATTAATACTCAGAAGTCAGAGGCATTTTTATTCACTAACAATGAACTGTCAGAAAGAGAAATTGCAACCAAAAAAATAAAGTACCCAGGAATAAATTTAACCAGGGAGATTATAGACTTGTACTTGGAAAATTATAAAACATTGATAAAATAAATCAGGGAAGATACAAACAAGTGGAGCCATATACCGTGCTTGTGGTTAGGAAGAATAAACATCATTAAAATGTCTATATTACCCAAAGCAATTTATAAATTCAATGCAATACCGATTAAAATACCAATGACTTACTTCAAAGATATGGAACACATATTCCAAAACTTTATATGGAACCAAAAGAGAACACGAATAGCCTCAGCAATCTTGAAAAGGAAGAATAAAGTGGGAAGTATCACACTTCTGGATATCAAGTTATACTACAAGGCCATTGTACTCAAAACAGCCTGGTACTGGCATAAGAACAGGCGTATAGATCAATGGAACAGAACTGAGAACCCAGAAATAAACCCACACTTTTATGGACAACTGATATTTGATAAAGGAGGTAAGAGCATACATTGGAGTAAAGACAGCCTCTTCAACAAATGGTGTTGGGAAAATTGAACAGCTACCTGCAAAAAAATGAAACTAGACCACCAACTTACACCATTCACAACAATAAACTTAAAATGGATAAAAGACTTAAATGTAAGCTGTAAAACCATAAGCATCTTAGGAGAAAACATAAGCAATAAGCTCTCTGACATCTCTCGCAGCAATATATTTGCCCATTTATCTCCATGGGCAAGTGAAATAAAAGACTGGATAAACAAATGGGACTATATCAAACTAAAAAGCTTCTGCACAGCTAAAGACAATAAGAACAGAATAAAAAGACAAACTACACAATGCAAGAATATATTTGACAATATGTCTGATAAGGGATTAATAACCAAAATTTATAAAGAACTTGTAAAACTCAGTACCAGGAAGACAAACAATCCAATCAAAAAATGAGCGAAAGAAATGAATAGACACTTCTCCAAAGAGGACATACAGATGGCCAACAGGCATATAAAAAAATGCTCAAGATCACTAATTATTAGAGAAATGCAAATTAAAACCACAATGAGATATCACCTCACACCAGCCAGAATGGCAGTCATCAACAAAACAACACAGAATAAGTGCTGGCAAGGATGTGGAGAAAAGGGAACCCTCCTGCACTGCTGGTGGGAATGCAGACTGGTGCAGCCACTGTGGAAAACAGTATGGAGATTCCTCAAGAGATTAAAAATCGAACTGCCTTTTGACCCAGCTATACCACTTTTAGGAATATACCCCAAGAACACCATAGCAATGTTTGAAAAGAAGAAATGCATCCCCATGTTTATGGCAGCATTGTTCACAATAACGAAGATCTGGAAACAGCCCAAGTGTCCGTCAGTGGACGAGTGAATTAAAAAGCTTTGGTACATAATCAAAGGCTTTTACTTTTGTTAGCATTTATTTTATGCTGATTACTTCTTGGCCTTTTGGCTAAGATCAACTGTAATTTATGCTGAATTTACTCCAGGCCATAAGTTTTTGTTTCTTCAGTTTCTTCTTGGATATCTTTTTCAATTGTGCTGCCCCCTCACCTGGTTTAAAAACAATCTGCTCTTTTTCAAGGATACTCTCAATGTGGCACGGAGAGCAGAAATATGGGGTAATCTATCTGTGAGTTCAATAAGTTCTGTGCCACATCTTAGGGACTTTGTTCACCTGTCTGTGCTCAAGGACAAAAGAATCTACATCTAAATTCTCCTTTTAATTTTTTGTGTCAGAGATGAGAGAGAAACAGAGAGAGGAACAGATAAGGACAGACAAACAGAAAGGGAGAGAGATGAGAAGCATTAATTCCTCATTGCAGTACCTTAGTTGTTCGTTGATTGCTTTCTTGTATGTGCCTTGACCAGGGGGCTACAGCAGAGCAAGTGACCCCTTGCTCAAACCAGGGACATTGGGCTCAAGCAAGCGAACTTGGAGTCATGTCTATGATCACATGCTCAAAACAGAGACCCCACACACAAGCTGGTGAGCCCACGTTCAAGCTGGTGACCTTGGGGTTTCAAACCTGGGTCCTCTGCATCCTAGTCCTACACTCTAACCACTGCACCACCGACTGGTCAGGCTATATCTAAACTCTTAAGTTGAGCATTAACTCTTTGCAATTTTAAGCATGTACTGCAAAAATTTAGCACCTTTTTGGGCCACCAATTCTGTGTATAACCCCAATGTATGGCCTGGACACACCTACCAATTTCACCATTGTAATAATGGAAGGGCACATACTGTTTCTATAAAGTGACATCCTTCAGGTACTTGGTGACTTTTTGAATATGCATACCCATGATGGCCTTGCTGTTTCATGAGGGTTCTTAGAGTGAACACAAAGATCTGAGCCATTTGATTTACATGATTTTGTGGGGATTCCTGGGTCAAGTAAATAGCAAACTATTCTCAGAGGTCACTTCTGGCTGCTTTCAGGAAGAGAAAAAAGATTTTTTTTTAATTAAAAAAATTTATAAATAAAGAATGGATCTTGTAATTCTTGCCATGATGAGAGAATTGCCTTTGTCATTGACGACTAGGAAACTGGACAAAACATATGAACTCTTCAGACACTGGATAAAAATGCAGCTCTTATTCTCGAGATAAGAAATACAAATGAGGCCTTGGCCGGTTGGCTCAGTAGTAGTGTTGACCAGGCATATGGATGACCTGGGTTCAATTCTTGGTCCAGACATATTGTAGAAACAACCATCTACTTCTCCACCCTTCCCCTTCCTCTTCTCTCTCTCTTCCCGCAGTCCTCCCGCAGCCATGGCTCAATTGGTTTGAGTGCATCAGGCCCTGGGAGCTGAGTATGGCTCCATGGAGCCTCTACCTCAGATGTTAAAAATAGCTCAGTTGTAAACATGGCCCCAGATGGGCACAGTATCAGCCCCAGACAAGGGTTTCCAGGTGGATCCTTGCTGGCGCATGTGGGAGTCTGTCTCTCTATCTTCCCTCTTCTCACTTAAAAAAGGAATGAAAAAACAAAAAGAAAAAAAATACAAATGAGATGACTAACATGATCACCCTATCTTTCTACCTAGAAACACGTTCTAGACCAGGGGTAATCAACCTTTTTATACCTACCACCCACTTTTTTATCTCTGTTAGTAGTAAAATTTTCTAACTGCCCACCAGTTCCACAGTGATGGTGATTTATAAAGTAGGAAAGTAACTTTACTTTATAAAATTTATAAAGCAGAATTATAGCAAGTTAAAATATATAATAATAATTAATTGCCAAGTACTTTATGTCAGCTTTTCACTCAGTTTGGCAGAATAAATCTTTATAAAACAACTTACTATAGTTAAATCTATCTTTTTATTTAGCAACTTTGGTTGCTCTGCTACCGCCCACCATGAAAGCTGTAATGCCCACTAGTGGGTAATAGGGACCAGGTTGACTACCACTGTTCTAGACCATGATGAAAGCAGAGGGAATCTAAGCACTGATTTGGAAAATAGAGAATCAAGTTTGGGGATGCTAAGGCTACTAGTATGCTGAAGTAATAAATAAATAAATAAATACAGAATGAGCTTCAGAAAATTGAAAATTGAACATGGTTTGCCTTGGGTCTCTGAGTGAACACTAAGTTGTACAGGTCCAAAGTTAAGTTCAACAAAGCTAAGCAAAGAAGTATTATGGAGTTATAAACTAAACAATTCCTAAAGCTTTCATAGGATGAGAGATACTCAAATCCCACCTGGCCAAAATGGAGGAACTTCACTGAGTAGCCAAGCATTCATTAGAGTCCTGAAAAGCCATAATTTAATAAAATGACTGAGGTGGTGCTAAGAGTTTCGGTTACTGTCTATGTGTCTTAACAAAGGTTAAAATCCTCAAAAAAGCAAGCTAATTCACAGTAGCTTAAATTACTGTAAACAAACAAATAAACTAAATGCCCAAAATCTTTAAAGAAAAATAACTAGATTCAGGCATTAGATAATTTAATATTTATAGTATCTCACATCCTATAGAACCATAATAGACATTCCAGAAAACAGGAAAACAGATTAATAACTAGGAGAACAATTAACCAATAGAAACAAACTCAGAAGTAACAAAGATGGTAAAAGTAACAGATAGGAGTAAAGAAAATATTGTAGCAAATATACTTCAAAACTTAAAGAAAATAAGATGTAATATAATTAAGATAAAATAAGATAAAAATATAATATAGTGAGAAACAGAATATATTAAAAAGAACCAAATGAAACTTCTAAAGATAAAATATTCAATATCTAGAAAAAAATTTACTGGATGCTTTTAATATCAGAGTAGACACTGTAGAAAAATAAAAGACTATCCAAATTTAAATATAGAGAAAAATATATACTGTATTTTTTGCTCCATAAGATACTTTTCCCCCCCAAAAGTGAAGGAGAAAATACCCGTGCATCTTATGGAGCAAATGTTCATTTTTTTAGCTGCTGTGGGGTGCTGTGCCTGTAAACACATGTAGAATGAGCACCAGCAGGAGCATAATCATACCCGCCATGGCAGCGTACGGGACCCCAGTGTCTGCTGAGTAATCTCCTGGTTCTGGTTTCCACAGTTGCATGAGTGCAGGAGGGAAGGCAAGTGACTGCATTCATCTGGCATCACTGAGGCAGATGTGAGAGGCACGCTGCAGCTATGGAGGGCTGTGCTGCAGCTGCTGGAGCTCTGTGTGAAGTGCTGACATCACTTGCTGCCCTATTAGTGCTTGACCAGTTTAGAGCACATATTTGCAAAACCACACACACACAAAAAAAACTTTAAAGAAGTGAAGACTCAACTAGCTGTAATTCCTGGGGGGGTCTTACCAGCCAGTTGCAACCTCTTGACATTTTCATCAACAAACCGTTTAAACTCTTTATGCAAGAAGAATGGAACAAATGGATGGCTGCTGGTAATCATGATTTGACACCAACTGGACGAATGAAGAGACCCACTATCACTCTAGTTTGTGAATGGGAAAAACATCATGGCAGTCAGTGAAGAATGAAACCGTGGTACAGTCATTCAAAAAATGTGGCACTAGCAATGCCTTAGATGGCACTGAAAATGGTATCATATATTAAAATAGCAAAAAAAGTGATACCAGTGATTGTGAGCAACTGTGCTTCTTAAATTCTGTCATTAGCAATGATGAGTTCCTGGGGTTCTTGGACAACTAGAAGAGTATTTGCACAGTAAAGTCTCTTCTCATTTGTGAATAACAGTGCTAACGGTTGTTAATACTGCTGTTGATTTTACATTGTTGAAATATTATTGTAGTATATTTTATTAAATATTTTAACATCCTATTTGGTTCAGAATATTTTTTTTCTTATTTTCCTCCTTAAAACCTTAAGTGTATCTTATGGTCAGGTGTGTCTTATGTAGCAAAAAATATGGCAAAAAATTAACAGTATGGAGTTACCCCAAAAAATTAAAAATGAAATACCATATGATCCAGTGATTCTAATTCTGAAGATTTGTCTGGAAAACCTCAAAACATTAATTCAAAAAGATATATGTGCCTTTATGTTCATTGCAGCATTATTTACAATAGCCAAGATATGAAAGCAACCCAAGTGCCCATCAATAAGCAAGTAGGAAACAAGGTGTGGTACATACAATGAAATATTATTGTTAGTCAAATAAGTCTGCAAATATGATGTATATGTTTGCTTGCTTATAGTTTGCATTGGGTATGGAAGAAAGGCTGTAAGCTGGCAAGGTCCTTATAAACTAAGGCTTAGTTTTAAGACTAAGCCTTTTCTGCCCTTTTAATAATAAGATCTTTTCAATATACTTCTAATACTAAGATCTTTTCAGAACCTAAGCTTTTCCCCACACCCTTGACTGTTGCATGATGTGGGGTGGTGCACTCTTATGAGGAATCCCATTTATGCCTCAGATGAGTTGCTTTGCATTAGAGACTTCCTTATTTGTATATTGCCTTAAGGGCTTTAACATCTACACTATAAAATAAAGCAGACTGGGGGCTCTCTCGCTCAGATCCTGTCATCAGCATTGCAGAGGAGAGGCAGCTAAGATAGCAGAGTGCTGAATGATTCAAAGCTAGCTTGTGCAGAGTTTGTGCAGAGAGAAGGAGATGGGGAATAGAGGTGAATAAGTCTGGTGAGCTAGAAACCTTTGATTCTAGGAAACTAGAATAAAGTCAGTAGCTTTGTGAGCATTGAATGAGTGGGTTTTGGAGCCCAGTGTGTGTTTTTACTTGCCCGCTGGGTGCAAGGTAGGATTAAAGATGATGGCCCACCAGTTCGTGGCTCTGTTGTTTCATTATCGACTGCCCGAATCCAAGGAGAACCTGCATGGGCCAGGCTAGTGTGATGGTGGCCGCGGCAACTGGCTTCACATTTGGTGTAGTCTGTGGCAGGATTTCGTACAGTTCAGTATGATACCTCCACCATGTTTGAGTGGTGGAGTAGAGGACTGGCTGCTGTTATGGTTCCCCATGGCTGTCCTGTTGGGGGCCGTAAGCTGGCTGACTTTTACAGCTATGCATGAGAAAATATAGAGCTCTGTGGAAGAGGCTTCCTGGGACCTGCAAACCAGGCAATGGAAGGAGCTAGAGCAAGGGTCCCCAAACTTTTTAAACAGGGGGCCAGTTCACTGTTCCTCAGACCATTGGAGGGCCGGACTATAAAAAACCCTATGAACAAATTCCTATGCACACTGCATATATCTTATTTTAAAGTAAAAAAAAAAAAAAAAAAAAAAAAAAACGGGAACAAATACAATATTTAAAATAAAGAACAAGTAAATTTAAATCAACAAACTGACCAGTATTTCAATGGGAACTATGGGCCTGCTTTTGGCTAATGAGATGGTCAATGTCTGGTTCCATATTTGTCACTGTTAGCCATAACAAATTATATGACGTGCTTCCAGAGCCATGAGGTGTGCTTCCCGCATCACCGGAAGTAGTACTGTACGTGAGTGACGCAGCACTTTGCTTTTCACTGACCACCAATGAAAGAGGTGACCCTTCTGGAAGTGCAGTGGGGGATGGATAAATGGCCTCAGGGTGCCGCATGCGGCCCGTGGGCCATAGTTTGGGGACCCCTGAGCTAGAGCAAACATGGGAGAAAAAGATGCCGATCCTAGAACTGAAGCAAGCACCGGAAGAGGTCAACCAGGTTCATGAGATTCGTTTGGAAATGGAGCAGATGCTGGAGAAGGAATCACAGGTTCATGAGTTGGAGATTGCCCTGGACGTTGTGAAGAGCCAGCAGCAGCGAAAGACCGGGGCTGAGGCTGAGGCCAGGATTGAGGCCGGGCCCAGGGTGCAAGGCCGGCAGCGGGAGCTGATGTTTTCAGTTCCTCTTTGGAGGATGAGGAAAATTGGGCTAGAATGGCAATCTGCAGTCTCCAGAAGGTGAGAGCCCAGCAGCAAGAATACTTACTCTGTTCTTGGTAGGTCTGCGATTTTGGGACATAGGGGTGGATGCCATCATGCTCTCTGGAGCTGAGATGGAAATGCTGACTGCCATTGCCATGTGCTCCTCCTTGGGACAGTGTAAAACCTGCCAGAATGGCAGGAATGAGGGGGGTGGCTGATGCCCCATGTGCATAGACTGATTCCTGGACTATGACCACAGTGGGCACTGGCTCCTTTGTCAGATGGACTTAAGGATATTGGATAATGTGAAATACCCTGATGGGGGTGGGAGCAGCTTTGCTGGAAGCACTCCCCTGCCTGGGGAAGTTTTTCCCATGGCTAGAAAGAAGGCCGAGGACATTTTGCACTTTTGGCAAAGTGCTCAGAGACTGTAAAATGTACCTTTGTAATTGTTGAAATTGTATGATTTCTCATTTTGTTGTAATTTGTGTGCCTAATTTCCTTGCACAGGGATGCCGATGGTGTAGATTGTGGGTATAAAGTGAGCATAGGGGTGCATTGCTGGGCAGATAAAATATATTATGCTCACTTTGTTAAAGATGGCGCTGCCCACGTGGAAGCCCATCTCCCAGGTGATGATATTAGTTGCCCTTATGCTTGGAATGGGCGTAATTATATTAATGTGTGTTGGAGGCAGGCTGTGGGCAGGCAGGATCCTTGTAGCCTGGGGCTAGGTTTTAGAACTAAACCTTTTCCACCCTTTTTGATGTGGGGTGGACTTTGTATCAGAGACTTCCCTATTTTGTATATTGGATTAAATGTTTGGATTTTCTGCACTATAAAGTGTGGCAGACTGGGAGCTTGCTCTCTCGGTTCCTGAGATTAGCATTAAAGAGGAGAGCAGAGAAAGGCCACATGGAGGAGGCCAGGAGAAGCAGCCAAGATGGCGGAGTGCTGAAGGAAAAGTCAGTTTGTGCAAAGTTTGTGCAGGGAGAAGGAAGGAGATGGGGAAAAGAGATAAATAAGTCTGGTGAGCTAGAAACCCTTGATTCTAGGAAACTCGGATAAGTCAGTAGCTTTGTGAGCACTGAATGAGTGGATTTTGGAGCCCAGTGTGTGTTTTTACTTGCCCGCCGGGTGCAAGCTAGGATTAAAGATGATGGCCCACCAGTTCGTGGCTCAGTTGTTTCATTACTGTCTGTCTGAATCCAATACGAACCTGCATGGGCCAGGCTGGTGTCATGGTGGCCACGGCAACTGGCTTTACAGTAATATGCTCCATGAAATAAGTCAGTCAAAGAAAGATAAATGCCATATGATTTTACTTATATTTGGAATCTAAAGAACAAGATAAATGAACAAACAAAATTCAAGCAGACTCATAGACAGAGAGGAACTGGTGGTTCCCAGAGAAGAGGAGTCTTGGGAAACTGGATGAAAAAGGTGAAGAAATTAATAAATATGGATTGGTAGTTACAAAATATTCGCGAGGCTGTAAAATACAGCATAAGGAATAGAGTCTACAATATTGTGATAACTACGTATGTTGCCAGGTAGGAGCTGGAAATATTGGGGGTGGGAAACACTTTCTAAAGTATATGATTATGTAACCACTATGCTGTACACCTGAAACTAATACAAAATAATATTAAAAGTTATCTGTAATTGAAAAACTAAAATTAAATTAACAGAACCAAAGTGACATAGAATAATATCAAGCATTTAAAATACACATGTTTGGAATTACAGAAGGAGAAAACAATGAAAGTTTTACATTCAGAGGAACAAAGGTCAGAATTCTATTGCCTTCTTTTCAGAAACAATACAGACTGGAAGAAAATAAAATATATTTATGATATTGAAGGAAAACAACCTGAAAGTTTCAGAAAAACAAAAGGTGAGATAATTCATCGCTAGAACACTTTAACTACAAAATATGCTAAAGAAAGTCTTCTTGTGTAAGGAATCACCCATTTAACCTTGAGCCCTCTATACCTTGGATTGGGAAATTTTAAAAGCCCTGAGTGTCTCTTGGATGCAAACACCAAGAGAGTGGACCTTTGTGCAGACACAAAGGAATGCTTGTGAACAAGCTTTAAAAATTAGCCTAGAGGTTCTAGATTGCCCCTTCCTTTGTGCTTATTAATTAGCAAAAGAAAAAGAATGTTCTGACCAAATTAGCCCTTTCTCCATGTCAGCAAAATGGCCATTAATCATTCTTCCCCTTGTCACCTGATCTCCCTCCCTTGTAATCCTGTTACCTCTGTTCTGCTTCGGATAATAAAAGCTAAGGGAGAAGGAGATTCTGGAGAGCTTCTTCGCCTTCCTTGGCAGACCTCCCTTACCCCCTCTTGACGTAAGTTTGTGTCTTAAGTAGGTTTTCTTCCATGTGACACTGGTAGTTACCTGTGGGCTTGAGTATTGTAAGGCCAGTAGCCACGGCCCACCATCACAGACGCCTGGCCTGCACAGGTTCGAATTTGATTTAGATAGACAGTAATGAAACAGTGGAGCCAAGAACTGGTGGGCCATTATTTTTAACCCTAGCTCGCATTCGACGGGCGAGAAATACACACAGTGGGAAAACACTTCCCTTTCCATTCAGGGTTCCCAAAGCCACTGACTTATCCGAGTATTCCTAAAATCAAAGGTTTCTACTTCACCAGCCTTATTCACCTCTGTTCCCTATCTCCTTCTTTCTGCACAAACTGGCTTCTCCTTGAGCACTCCGTCATCTTGACTGCTTCTCCTCTGCAATGCTAATAGCAGTGTAAAGCCAGTTGCCGCGGCCACCATCACAGCCGCCTGGCCCATACAGGTTCACATTGTATTCGGACAGTCGATAATGAAACAACAGAGCCACAAACTGGTGGGCCATTAGCTTTAATCCTAGCTCGCACCTAGTGGGCAAGTAAAAACACACACTAGGCTCCAAAACCCACTCATTCAGTGCTCACAAAGCTACTGACTTTATCTGAGATTCCTAGAATCAAAGGTTTCTAGCTCACCAGACTTAATCACCTCTGTTCTCCATCTCCTCCCTTCTCTCTGCACAAACTCTGCACAAACTGACTTCTCACTCAGCACTCCACCATCTTGGCTGCTTCTCCTGGCCTCCTCCACATGGCCTCTCTCTGCTCTTCTCTCTACTCTCTCCACTAATGCTAATCTCAAGAACCGAGAGAGCTAGCTCCCGGTCTGCCCCCATTTTATAATAAAGAAATCAAAACCTTTATCCAATATACAAATAAGGAAGTCTCTGATAAAAAGTCACTTATCTGAGTCATAATGAGATTCCTCATGAGAGTGCACACTCCTACATCAAAAAGGGTGGGAAAGTCTTAGTCCTAAAATCAAGCCCCAGACTACAAGGATCCTGCCTGCCCACAGCCCACCTCCAACACACATTAATATAATTATGCCCATTCCAAGCATAGGGCAACTAATATCATCACCTGGGAGATGGGATTCCACATGGGCAGCACCATCTTTAACAAAGTGAGCATAATATATTTTATCTGCCAACAAGCAGGAACTGAGAGAGAAAGAGAGAGAGAGAGAGAGAGAGAGAGAGAGAGCCCAGTCTGCCCCATTTTATAGTGTAGAAATCAAAACCTTTAAGCCAATATACAAATAAGGAAGTCTCTGATACAAAGTCACTTATCTGAGGCATAAATGGAATTCCTCATAAGAGTGCACCACCCCACATCATGCAACAGTCAAAGGTGGGAGGAAAAGCTTAGTTTTGAAAAGATCTTAGTATTAAAAGGGCGAGAAAGGTTTAGTCTTAAACTAAGCCTTACGCTATAATGACTTTGCTGGCTTACAGCCTGTCTCCCACACCCAATACAAACTATAAGCCAGCAAACATATATATCATATTTACAAACCTATTTGACCAACAAGTACTACATTCTTGCTGAAGGAAAATAATTCCACATATTAAATCCGATATTCATAAAGAGTGCCAAAAATGATATATGTATAGGTAGGTAAAAAAGTAAGACTGTTGTTTTTTGTTTTAGAATTTATTTAAAAATAATAAACACTTGTTATTTTGACTATTTACCACACAAGTTTATCATTAAATGGAAATTGGAGAGAATGTTTAGTCTGTAATATGCAAGCTTCAGATACAGAAGCATTAAGCAAAATCTATCTTCATGGACACCGTTAGGAATATTTCAATTGGAAGAAAGATAAAAAAAATTAACACACAGGAATTAATATGAAATTTTTGAAAATCAAAATTCAAGACTTTCCACAACATGACCTCAAACTAACTTTCTAGAGTTATTTGTCACTATTTCCCAATATGTAATAAAGAATTGAAGAAAAATAGAATGTCTTATGTACTTAGCTCATTTTGATTGGTTAGCTATAAGCTTGCCTACTATCATCTCTCTCATCAAGCTAAAAGGAAGAGAGTAGCTATACTGCATGCTTATTATGCACCTTTATAAAACTAATTGAAAATTAATAATCTTCACCACAACCCAAAGGAACAGGTACTAATATTTCCGCTTCATGCATCATGAAATAAAACGCATCAAAATCAGATAAATACTAAGGACAAAGACATAAGAATAACCCCTGATTCTATAACAACAATATATATATATACTTATCTCACTAAATATTGTATATAATTAATTGGTAAAAATATATATCAACTGAACAGTTTATATCAGTAAGTTGTTAAATCATTAAGTAAAAAAAGAGAAAGGAATAAGGGAAAGAAGGAAGGAAGGAAGGAAGGAAGGAAGGAAGGAAGGAAGGAAGGAAGGAAGGAAGGAAGGAAGGAAGGGAGGGAGGGAGGAAAGAGAAGGAGAAGGGAAGAAAGGGGAAGGAAGAGAAGGAAGGAAGAAATAAAAGGAAGGAAGGTAAGGAGGAAGGGAGAAAGAGAAATGGAGGGAGGAAGGAGAAAAGAAAAATGGTAGAAGTGAAGGAAGATGCTAATAAGTATTTGAAGTAAAAATTCTAATCATTTTGATTTAGAATAGTTTAAATAGGACACTCCAGGGAGTATAAAAGGATAAATCAAAATAATTTTTGGCTCAATACAGACAACTATCATTCTAAAACAAAACACTACTAAATATTATTTCTTAAAGTAGCAAAATTGCAATTGATTTGGAGTTGTTAGAGTTAGAGATAACCTGAATAAATTATGTCTTAAATTGCTGTTGACAACTCAAAAAGCAATTTTATGAATGCCTGAACAAGGAACTATACTTTTTTCAAGTAGATCAAGTTTTCCAACATATGTTGCCTATGTATATAATTAACAAAATTTATATCCTGAGTTACAAACAATAATTATTTTAAATCAGACAGCATTTATTTTCTGTATTAAATTCAATAAACACATTAATTAATGTCTCAGTTACTCTAAAAATGTCAGGAATGCTTTTGTACTATGTAGCCCCAAAGAATATTGAGCAGTCTTTCTCAGTAAAAGTGATGTTTGATATAAAAAAGCCACAGCCTCAATCTGGCTCTTTAAACATATGATTTGGAGTAAGTGTCAATAAGTTGTTAAAATATTCACAACTATCATTTTTGTATACTTATATATCTATATTTGTGTGTGGGGGGATTGTACCTATATATGTGTTAATTATATGTTATTATAATGGGTATATAATGGCCAAATTAAAAGTTATGTAATTTATTAACATATGTCAAAAAGTAGAATGAGCAGATGTTGCTAACTTCCATTTGGTAACTTCAAGTCACAGATGTGCACTGTAACCACTGCCAATGCTTTTTAAAAATGGTTTTATAAATGTTGAAGAACATGGAATTAATATCTGAAAGATATGTGCATCTTATGAAAATACTCATTGTGAGGATCCTCATATAGAAAACAAGGATGTGAGCTCTGGTTCTCATGAGAAACTGCAAGCAGCACCAGCCATTCTGTGCTGAGCAGCCGGCCCTGATGCCAGTTCCCTCGCATATTTGGGCTAGCTTAGCCTTGGTTCCCAGGTGCTTCTAGGTCAGGTTCCTGGAAGATTGCCTTTTAGGGAAAGGGCTAGCTAACACAGCAAGTTGACATCACAACACTGACGCAATACTTGATGTAATGTTGGTACCCAGCCACTATTGTCTTTGGTGGTAACCTAGAAACTGCAAAATGAAGAAAGAATAAAGACTTGAAGCATGCATCACTTGCCCTCAGCTTCTCGGACTTTTTTCACCTTGAGGATCTCACCACTAAAATCATCCCGTGTGGAGCAGGTGTGCTCTGACATTTATTTAAATATATTTCTGAAAGATATTTTCAAATATGCAATTTTAAGATATTGAAATATGTTTAAAGTATATTTACTAAGGATCTCTTCTCAATATACATTCAAAAGTGGTTCATAATTCTAGTAATTAGAATTGAAAATAATGATGATCTTCAATAATAGGAAGTAATTATTGTGGCAATAATCTATAGAAAATAACTTTAAGCAGCTAATAACAAAGGCAAAATTATAGGCATTGAATAATTAAGTGAACAATTTCCCTACAAATAATGCTTATTTCATGGCAATTTGGTTAATGAATATTGTCAGTTGCAAATCAACTGAAAAAACAAGCAAGTATATTAGCTAAAATAAATAGAAAAAGTAATTAAGAAAAATATTATGAAGAATCATCGATACCAATAAGTATTTGTAGAAACTTACCTCAAGCAGATAAATAGGTAAAAGACATAAATGCAATGTTGAATTATGAATCATAATGCTAATTGATATAGTTTGCATCATGTCACAAATATAATCTAATGTGTTCCAGAGAAATTTTTCAAAGTAAGAGGGCAAAAGACCCCTAAATTGCTAATAAGGTACCTCACAGATTACTTTTTCTTTCTGTATCATTCTGTGGAACAACATGTGGCCCAGAGGGGACTGGAAAGCTTAACATTTGGGTCATAGTGTTCCTTCTGATGTTTCATTGTGGTCCCAGACAGTAAAGTTTGATGGCTTCCAGGAAAACAAATAAAAACTAATTCAGACTCTTCTCTAAGTATCGCTATAACCCAAAGTTTTATTCTTACTTACGGCACAGGGATCTTGGGAATTCTTACTAGAAAAGTAAAATTTCTAAGTCAACAGAACAATTCAAAAGCAAAGCTGTTCAACCCATCAAAGAGATTAGTATTGCAGAGGGAGCCAAAGAACCTGCTTATCTGGAATCATGCCAAGGTGTAGGAAAAAGCCAGATGGAGCAAATATGGCCACTCCTGATGATGCGAGAGGTAATTGCACCCAATGTAACAATTTTATTACACACATCTCAGCTTAAAATCTGGAGAAGGTTGCACTGAGTACCAACTCATGACCTTCAACTGCATATATTTGACTGACATGTTTATGTTTTCTTAGGTCTATTCACTGTTAGCCTCATGGATTTTTAACAGTTGATTCATCAACAATCACAATTTGGGATACTTCAAAACCAAAATGTAAAATTCTATACTTCTGGAAGTTTGGAAACGCACTGGGTGATAACAGTGGGGTTTCCTAGTAGCCACTTCCTTTAGACAGAGGGGAATGGCCTCCAATCTACCACAGTGTTCATCACTCCTAAACGATCACATGATTGTCACGACAGGACTTTTTATTAATACAAAACATCACGG
Organism: Saccopteryx bilineata; assembly: GCF_036850765.1. NCBI lineage: Eukaryota > Metazoa > Chordata > Mammalia > Chiroptera > Emballonuridae > Saccopteryx > Saccopteryx bilineata. Next base: position 129,616,277 of record NC_089491.1, read on the forward strand.
TAGGATTGAGGCAGTGTAGTGCTGGAGATGGCTGGTACTGGTTCAAAATAATATGCACATCTCTTTCTAATTGCAAGTTCTGCGGCATCATGCTGGTAGCTTGAATTTGGTCATAGTGAGACTATTTACACAACAGGAACCTGCAAATGTTATCAGCTAAGTTCTTTAACCAACCTGAAAGGCCAGTGTTGCACATTTACCAGGGCACCACTGGATTGAAGTGAAATGGAGAGCAGCTGCAAGTCACACTTCCACTTCAGTTACATGCTACCTGCCGTACAGAATAAAATCGCAGTCTATGCGCACACACACACACACCATACTGAATCTTTCATGACTGACCTCTACATTTACCTCTAAACATAATAGCAAATAGTCTATTCAGCCATACTGAACTATTTGCCATTTCTAAAATGGGATTCTTTTTCTTTTTTGTGTCTGTAAATATTGTTCCTTTTTTCTGGACATTTCTGTCTTGTCCATCTGACTAATGCCTGCCTGTCTATCTGCTAAGTTTTCTCTTTAACTGCCCTCAAGGCATATTTCTATGCTCCATCTGTGTGCTGCTGAACAAGAAACACATGCCTCTAATAGTTACCAGTGTTTGGCAATTGCCTGTTTGATTGCCTTTTTCCCTTCTGAATTTCATACTACTTGTTTTGTAGTATCCTTCCAAAATGATATATTACCTATTAACAAATAGGTGTTTGTAATGCTGCTGGCCAGGGCCAGGCAGGTCCAACTGGATTTGGGCAAATGGTAGAGAAACTGCAGAGCCAGAAAGTGTTGGGCCATTAGTTCCAGTTTAATAGAATCTCATAACTGTGGACAAACAAACAGGCAGGGAAAACCGCTTCACAATCAAACAAACAGCAAAATGGCCCCTCATACAGTGGCAGGCAGGCAATCCACCATCTGCCATCCACCCTGAGGGCAACCACCCATAGCCTTACATAGACCATACACTGCTATGTGCTCACGCATTGATCAGGCAAAGTGCTTGCAGCCGGTAAACCAGCAAGCAAGCCTAACAGCTGTTTTACCCACATTCCACCTCCTTAGGGTTGCTCGCCTCATAATCTATGTAACAGGTATCTTCCACAATAGTCCCTGTGCAAGGAGTGAGGTACATTACATAAACAAACATACTACAACAACAGCACAAGTTATACAATAATTACAAAGGTGCCCTTCTCAATGTCTTCCCGAGCACTCTGCCTAGAGAATTAACTAGAGTCCCATCTCTAGCTCCCTATCGTAGGTAGGAGGGCCTATATAGTCCAGGGCTATGTCTACTGAAGACAGTGCTTGGTGCATCCCTGCAACTGGCTGAAAGCAGCTTCCCGGTGCAGAAGGACCCCTACAGGTACTGCCGGCCCCCTAAAAGGTCCCTTATACTGTCCACAAATGGCATGTCCATCCATCAAGGAAGACATTGCCCTTCTCTGACCATAGCACAAAAGTCCATTATGCCATTCAATGATCATTCCATGACCGACAGCCAGCTGTCTGTGAAGATCACCAAGGCAAAGGTCCATTAAGGCAACTAGCCATACAGATCTTTATTAACAGACCTCAGCACCTTTCCACAAGCACTCTGTCCATTGCCACAAGCCCCATCCAAACCCCTCAGCAAGCTTACAGGGCTTCGTGCAGTGAAACACTTCAAGGCCTGTGCTGCCTTGACAGTTCTCTTAGATGCAAAAAAAAAAAAAAAAAAGGAAAGAAAGAAAAAAGTGCCTATTATCATCTAATTTATTATCTAATGCCAACATCTGCTGCACATTAGAAGGGGACAGTGGATTGCCAATTTCACATGACCCCTCCAGCCTCTGCCCATCCCTGTTAGATGGGTCTTTCAGCCTTCCTTCTATGATAGAGGGAATGATCCAAACTGGGACAACAGGTCTTGGGCATCTTCCTCTCCCTCAAGTGTCTCCAACAAGTAATCCTGCAACCCAAACACCAGCCATTATTTTGGCAACTTCTGGGGCAGCCCACTTCCCCCAATTTTTCAGAAGCTGGAAACTCTGTTCTAGCTCAAGCAGCCATTAAAGCTCTAACAGGACTTTATTAGACCTGCATTGAATTTCTCTCTATCTGCCCTGGCCACAATAAAATCTACCTACATTTGTGTTTGGGTAACCTTTGCAGGTCCATTTCGCTTGCTAGTTGGGGGGGGGGGGGGCTGCATAGGCAACAGCCTGCACAGCCTTATGGTTCTATGTAGTCTTCAGCTCCCCAAATCTGCCACAATCTGTGTAACTGCGTTGATGGGCTGCCCCACATAGGGGCTCAAGATAGCCACTATTGACCTGTTGGGAAAACAGCTATGTTAGGCTTGCTTGCTGGTTTACCAGAAGCAAGCACTTAGCACAATGGGTGTGTGAGCACATGGCCACACCATGTGTGCATAGCCTATGTAAGCCTATGGGTGCTTGCCCTCAGGGCAGTGGATGGCAGATTGCTGATTACCTGCCTGCCACTGTGAAGGTCATTTTTCTGTTCATTTGCCTGAGAAGCAGTTTTTCTCCTGCTTGTTTGCTCATCTGCTGTTATAAGACTCTATTAAATGGGAATGGCTCAATAGTTATAACTCTGCAGTTTCTCTACCATCTTCCTAAAACCAATGTGGATCTCCTTAGCCTCAGTCACTGGCATTACATCTGGTATAGTGGGTAGGATTAAGATCCGATCTCTATGGAGCTGCCAACACTCTTGAAGGGTGGGAGAGAGGAGAGAGGAGTGGTCATTGTTCTCCAGTGTATAGTTCCCCATGACTGTCCTTTATGGGGCCATGGGCTTGGTGGTTTTATAGCCCCGGAGAAAGAGTTGCAGATTCGAGAACTGCAGGTCAGGCTATAGGCTGAGAACCAGCGACAGTGTGAACTAGAGCAGGTGCTGGAGAAGGAGGCTGACCAGGTTCCAAAGCTGCAGTGTGAGATGCAGGCTGAGCACCAGCGGCACCTGAAACTGGAACAATCTCTGGAGAAGAAATTACGGGTTCTCAAGTTGCAATTTGCCCTGAAGTTCAACATTGGCAGTGACAGTTGTTAGAGAAACAACTGCAGTTTAAGAGCTCAAGATTCAGCTTCAGGCCAAGAGCTGGCAACCACAGGAGCCGAAACAGTTGACAAAAAAGGAACAACATTCGTGCCAGTGGAGTGGCTCTGAATTGGCAGGAGCAGGCATTTCCAACTCCTCGTCTTTTGAGAAGTAGGTTTGGGCTGAAATTGCTGTCTGTAGACTCAGAGCCCAGCCAGTGGTCATCCAGAAGGTAAAAACTCAGCAGCCAAAGGTGCCTCAGGTTCAGCACAACCCCCTCCACAGGTAGTGGAGCACTCTGTGACCTGGCCCTATACCCAGGCAGAGCTGATGGAGTTGGGGACACAATTTAGGCAGAAACCCACTGAGCCCCTGGCCACCTGCTTGTTGTGGTTGTGGACCTAGGGGGTGGATGGCATCATGCTCTCTGGAACAGAGAAGAAGAAATTGACCACCATTACCATGCACTCCTCCTTGAGGCAGCATCTTCAGAACTGCCATGACAACCCAGGAAACCATACCCTATTAGAATGAGTGATGGCTGCCATTCATACAGCCTGGCAGAATTCTTGGGGCTTGCCAGGGGCAGTGAGCTGGTGGCAATAATATACAGAGTTTCCCCAGGTCCTTCAGGAACTAGGTACGAAAAATGCTGCTTTCATCGTGACATCACATGAGCCAGATGAGGAAGTGTTTATGGCAGGGATAAGGGATCTTATTCTCTGTAGCACCATGTCAGCCCCTTTTGGGTCACTAGTAGCTATCTTGGGCTCCTATGTGGGAAGCCCATCAACACAGTTACACAAATGGTTACAGATTTGGGGGAGCTGGAGACAATACAGAATTATAAAGCTGTGAAATCTGCTGCCAGAGGCGGATTAAAGTTGGTTGAGGTCCTGGGTACAGAAAAAATATTGGGCCCCTTAAAAAAAAAGGAAAAGAAAAATACATGTTAACCGTATTTTTAAATAAATAAATATTATATAGTATTAATCAAGGGTCCCCAAACTACGGCCCACGGGCTACATGTGGCCCTCTGAGGCCATTTATCCGGCCCTCTAGGCACTTTCAGAAGGGGCACCTCTTTCATTGGTGGTCAGTGAGAGGAGCACATTGACCATCTCATTAGCCAAAGGCAGGCCCATAGTTCCCATTGAAATACTGGTCAGTTTGATTTAAATTTACTTGTTCTTTATTTTAAATATTGTATTTGTTCCCATTTTGTTTTTTTACTTTAAAATAAGATATGTGCAGTGTGCATAGAAATTTGTTCATAGTTTTTTTTTTATAGTCCGGCCCTCCAACGGTCTGAGGGACAGTGAACTGACCCCCTGTGTAAAAAGTTTGGGGACCCCTGCTATTAATGTTAAAATTGTACGTATGAAACCAAACTTGGTGCCATTAGAAAAAAGTGTAAAGTTAGGGTTTTTCAGGGCCCTTCAGAAGTTGGGGCCCAGAGCATGCACCCAGAGTACCCACCATTAAATCTACCTCTGTCTGCTGCCCCCTGACAAACAAGAGAAACAGGTTTATAAAGGCTACCCGATCACAGATGTGGGTAGATTTGATTGTGGCCAGGACAGATAAGGGAGAAATTAGATGGCAGGTCTAATAAAGTCCTTTAGAGCTTTGGTGGCAGCTTAAACCACAAGGAGTTTCAACCACTGGAAAAGCAGGAAAAGCAGGTAACCCCAGCAGCTGCCAAGAAAATGGCTGGTGTTCATTTTGCACTGTTGCAGGATTACTTGATGAAGACAGCTGAGGGAAAGGAAGATCCCTCATGACCTGTTATCCCAGTTTGAATAGAAGGAAGGCTGAGAGACCAATCCAACAGGGACAGGCGGGAGGCTGGAGAGCCCATGTGAAATTGGCAATCCACTGGTCCCCTCCTAATGTGCAGCAGCTGTTGGCATTAGAAGATAATAGGTGCTTTTCTGCAGCAGCAGCAGCAGCAGAAGCAACAACTAAGAGAACTGTCAAGGCTGCCTGTTGGGCAGATAAAATGTATTATGCTCACTTTGTTAAAGATAACACGAGGAGGCCATCACCCAGGTGATATTAATGTGTGTTGGGGTGGGCTAAAGGCAGGCAGATTCCTTGTAGCCTGGGGCTTGGTTTTGGGATTAAGCCTTTCCTACCCTTTTTGCTGTGGGGCGGTACAATCAAATCATGCCTCAGAGAAGTGACTTTGTATTAGAGACTACCCTATTTTGTATATTGGATTAAAGGTTGTGAAGCTACACTATAAAATGGGGGCAGAACGGGACTTGGTTCTTGGTTCCTGAGGTTAGCATGAGAGAGCAGAGAGAGTAGAGCCAGCAGCGGAAGGAGGCCACGTGGAGAAGGCCAGGAAAGGCAGCCAAGATGGTGGAGTGCTGAGTGAGATGCCAGTTTGTACAGAGTTTGTATCTGGGATAGGGAAGGAGATGGGGAACTGAGGAGAATAAGGCTGGTGAGCTAGAAACCTTTGATTCTAGGAAACTCGGATAAATCAGTAGCTTTGTGAGCACTGAATGTGAGTGGCTTTTGGAGCCCAGTGTGTGTTTTTACTTGCCCGCCAGGGGCAAGCTAGGATTAAAGACTATGGCCTACCAGTTTTTGGCTCCATTGTTTCTTTACCGACTGTCCGAATCCAATGCGAACCTGCATGGGCCTGGCTGCTCTGATGCTGGCTCTGGCCGTGGCTTCTGGCTTTACAAAGCCCATACCTTGAATGTGTTTGATTCCACCACGTTCTGTGAGCTTGGACTTCTGAGGGGTTTGGATGGGGCTTGTGGCAACAGAGCACTTTGGAAAGGTGCTGAGGTCTGCTAATAAAGAGCTGTGTGGCTAGTTGCCTGTAATGGACCTTTACCTTGGTGATTTGCACAGGCAGCTGGGCTGTCTATCATGGACTGATTATTGAGCTGTATAATGGACCCTTGGACTGTGACCAGTCAGGTGCACTGGCTCCCTTGCTGGATGGACACACTGCTTCTGGACAGTACTATAAGAGACCTTGTAGGGGGACTGTGGCACCGGTGGGTGCCCTCTTGCACTGGGAAACTGCTCCCATTTAGTTGCAGAGGTGCACCAGGAACACTTACGATTTCAGTAGACATAGCCCTGGACTATACAGGCCCTCCCATCTACTGTGGGGTAGAGGGGCAGTGGTGGCCCTCCAGCTAACTTTCTGGACAGAGTGCTCAGGGAGACATTGTGAAGGGCTCCTTTGTAATTGTTGTGATTATTGTGCTGTTGCTGTAGTATTTAAAGTACTTCACTCCTCACAGAAAAACCATCACAAAAGATATCTGTCATGTAGATTGTGAAGTAAGCAACCCTAAAGGGGTGGAATGTTGGGGAAATGGCTGTTAGGCTTGCTCGTTGGTTTACTGGCTGCAAACACTTAGCACAATTAGAGTATGATCACATGGCCACACCACCTGTGCATAGCCTATGTAAGGCTATGGGTGCTTGCCCCCAGGGTAGTGGATGGCGGATTGCCAATTGCCTGCCCACCACTGTGAGGGACCATTGTGTTGTTCATTTGCTTGAGAAGTGGATTTTCCCCGGCCTGCTTGCTCATTTGCAGTTGTGAGACCCTATTAAACAGGAAAGGCCCAACACTTTCTGGCTACACAGTTTTTCTCCCATCTGCCTGAATCCAATGTGGACTTTCCTGGCCCCAGTCACTGGCATTACATGAACCCAAAAGGGCTGACAGGGAGCTATAGAGAATGAATGAGTCCCTCATCCCTGCCATAACCACTTCCTCATCTGGCCCATGGGACCTCAGGTTGAAAGCGGTATTCTTCATACCTAGTTCCTGAATGACCTGGGGCTGCTCTGTATACTATTGCAACCAACTCACTGCCGCCAACAAGTCCTCAACATTCTGCCAGATGGTATGAATGGCAGCCATCACCCATTCTAATAAGGTATGGTTTCCCAGGTTGTCATGGCAGTTCTGAAGACTCTGCCTCAAGGAGGAGTGCATGGTAATGGTGACCGATTTCTCCATCTCTGTTCCAGAGAGAATGATGCCACCTGCCCCTAAGTCCCACCACCACAGCAAACAGGCTGCCAGGAGCTCGATGGGTTTCTGTCTGAATTGGCTCCCAACTCCATCAGCTCTGCCTGATGATATAGGGCCAGACCACAGAGTGCTCCACTACCTGTGGTGCAGGTTGTGCCTGCCCCTGAGGGACTCTTGGATGCTGGATTTTTACCTTCTGGGTGACCACCTACTGGGCTCTGAGTCTGCCAACGGCAGTTTTATCCCAAACCTTTGTTTCTCCAACAACTGTCACTGTCAATGTTCAGCTTCTAGAGAAAACTGCAGCTCGCAAAAGAGGTTGGCCTCCTTCTCCAGCATCTGCTGCAGCTCCTGCTGCTGTCAGCGCTCAGTCAGCAGCTCATCCTGGAGGACTTGAGCTCAGGTGGTCTCTTGCATGGAGCTTTCAGTTTCTGATCACAGGTTTGTAAAAAACACCCAGCCCATGGCCCCTAAAAGGACAGCCACAGGGAACAGCCACTGCTCTATCCCACCTTTCAAGGGTGTCATGGGCTCCATATCGATTTGATCCGAATCCTGCTCACAGTGTCAGCTGTAATGCCAGTGGTCATGGCCAGGCAGGTCCATACTGGATTAGGGCAGACAGTAGAGAAACTGTGGAGTCAGAAAATATTGAGCCATTTCCATTTAATAGATTCTTGCAAGGACAGACGAGCAAGCAGGCAGGGAAAACCGCTTCTTCAGCAAACAAAAAGCGAAATGGCCCCTCACACAGTGGCAGGCAGGCAATCTGCCATCTGCCTTCTACCTCGAGGGCAAGCACCGATAGCCTTACATAGACTATACACATGTGAAGTTGCCACATGCTCACGCACTAATTAGGCAAAGTGCTTACAGCCAGTAAACCAGCAAGCAAGCCTAACACAGCTGTTTTCCCCACAGTGTTCAATAAAAGTTTCTTAATTTTATTTATTATTTTTTAAATAAATTTTTATTAATGTAATGGGATGACATTAATAAATCAGGGTACATATATTCAAAGAAAACATGTCTAGGTTATTTTGTCATTAAATTATGTTGCATACCCCTCGCCCAAAGTCAGATTGTCCTCCGCCACCCTCTATCTAGTTCTCTGTGCCCCTCTCCCTCTCCCTAACTCTCTCCCTCCCTCCCTCCCATGCCCTCCCTCCTCCCACCCCTGGTAACCACCACACTCTTGTCCATGTCTCTTAGTCTCGTTTTTATGTTCCACCAATGTATGGAATCATGTAGTTCTTGTTTTTTTCTGATTTACTTATTTCACTCCTTATAATGTTATCAAGATCCCACCATTTTGCTATAAATGATCTGATGTCATCATTTCTTATGGCTGAGTAGTATTCCATAGTGTATATGTGCCACATCTTCTTTATCCAGTCTTCTATTGAAGGGCTTTTTGGTTGTTTCCATGTCTTGGCCACTGTGAACAGTGCTGCAATGAACATGGGGCTACATGTGTCTTCACGTATCAATGTTTCTGAGTTTTGGGGTACATACCCAGTAGAAGGATTGCTGGGTCATAAGGTAGTTCTATCTTCAGTTTTTTGAGGAATCACCATACTTTCCTCCATAATGGTTGTACTACTTTACAGTCCCACCAACAGTGAATGAGGGTTCCTTTTTCTCCACAGCCTCTCCAACATTTGCTATTACCTGTCTTGTTGATAATAGCTAATCTAACAGGGGTGAGGTGGTATCTCATTGTAGTTTTGATTTGCATTTCTCTAATAACTAATGAAGCTGAGCATCTTTTCATATATCTGTTGGCCATTTGTATCTCTTCCTGGGAGAAGTGTCTGTTCATGTCCTCTTCCCATTTTTTTATTGGATTGTTGGTTTGTTTGTTGTTGAGTTTTATGAGTTCTTTGTAAATTTTGGATATTAGGCCCTTATCTGAGCTGTTGTTTGAAAATATCATTTCCCATTTAGTTGGCTGTCTGTTTATTTTGATATCAGTTTCTCTTGCTGAGCAAAAACTTTTTATTCTGATGTAGTCCCATTCATTTATCTTTGCCTTCACTTCTCTTGCCATTGGAGTCAAGTTCATAAAATGTTCTTTAAGACCCAGGTCCATGATTTTAGTACCTATGTCTTCTTCTATGTACTTTATTGTTTCAGGTCTTATATTTAGGTCTTTGATCCATTTTGAATTAATTTTAGTACACGGGGACAGGCTGTAGTCGAGTTTCATTCTTTTGCATGTGGCTTTCCAGTTTTCCCAACACCATTTGTTGAAAAGGCTTTCTTTTCTCCATTGTGTGTTGTTGGCCCCTTTATCAAAGATTATTTGACCATATATATGTGGTTTTATTTCTGGGCTTTCTATTCTGTTCCATTGGTCTGAGTGTCTATTTTTCTGCCAATACCATGCTGTTTTGATTATCGTGGCCCTATAATATAGTTTAAAGTCAGGTATTGTAATGCCCCCAGCTTCATTCTTTTTCCTTAGGATTGTTTTGGCTATTCAGGGTTTTTTATAGTTCCATATAAATCTGATGATTTTTTGTTCCATTTATTTAAAAAATCTCATAGGAATTTTGATGGGAATTGCATTAAATTTGTATATTGCTTTGGGTAATATGGCCATTTTGATTATATTTATTCTTCCTATCCAAGAACAAGGAATATTTTTCCATCTCATTGTATCTTTTTCGATTTCCCTTAACAATGCTTCGTAATTTTCATTATATAGGTCCTTTACATTCTTTGTTATGTTTATTCCTAGGTATTTTATTTTTTTTGTTGCAATCGTGAAGGGGATTATTTTTTTGAGTTGGTTTTCTAATATTTCATTGTTGGCATATAGAAAGGCTATGGACTTTTGTATGTTAATTTTATATCCTGCGACCTTACTGTATTGGTTTATTGTTTCTAATAATCTTTTTGTGGAGTCCTTCGGGTTTTCGATGTATAGGATCATATCATCAGCAAAAAGTGATACCTTTACTTCTTCTTTTCCGATATGGATGCCTTTTATTTCTTTGTCTTGTCTGATTGCTCTGGCCAGAACTTCTAGCACCACGTTAAATAAGAGTGGAGAGAGTGGACAACCCTGTCTTGTTCCTGATTTAAGGTAGAAAGTCCTCAGTTTTATGCCGTTTAATAGGATGTTGGCTGATGGTTTATCATATATGGCCTTTATCATGTTGAGATATTTTCCTTCTATACCCATTTTGTTGAGAGTCTTAAACATAAAATTGTGTTGTATTTTATCAAAAGCCTTTTCTGCATCTATTGATAAGATCATGTGGTTTTTGTTCTTTGTTTTGTTGATATGGTGTATTACGTTAACCGTTTTGCGTATGTTGAACCATCCTTGAGATTCTGGGATGAATCCCACTTGATCATGATGTATTATTTTTTTAATATGTTGTTGTATTCGGTTTGCCAGTATTTTGTTTAGTATTTTAGCATCTGTATTCATTAGAGATATTGGTCTGTAGTTTTCTTTCTTTGTGCCATCCTTGCCAGGTTTTGGTATGAGGGTTATGTTGGCCTCATAAAATGTGTTTGGAAGTATTGCTTCTTCTTCAATTTTTTGGAAGACTTTCAGTAGAATAGGAACCAAGTCTTCTTTGAATGTTTGGTAGAATTCACTAGTATAACCGTCTGGGCCTGGACTTTTATTTTTGAGGAGGTTTTTAATAGTTTTTTCTATTTCCTCCCTGCTGATTGGTCTGTTTAGGCTTTCTGCTTCTTCATGACTCAGTCTAGGAAGGTTGTACTGTTCTAGGAATTTATCCATTTCTTCTAGATTGTTGTATTTGGAGGCATATAATTTTTCATAGTATTCTACAATAATTCTTTGTATATCTATGATGTCTGTGGTGATCTCTCCTCTTTCATTTTGGATTTTATTTATTTGAGTCCTGTGCCTTTTTTCCTTGGTGAGTCTTGCCAAGGGTTTGTCAATTTTGTTGATCTTTTCAAAGAACCAGCTCCTTGTTTTATGGATTTTTTTCTATAGTTTTTCTGTTCTCTATTTCATTTATTTCTGCTCTGATTTTTATTATCTCCTTTCTTCGGCTGGTTTTGGGTTGTCTTTGTTCTTCTTTTTCTAGTTCCTTAAGGTGTGAAGTTAAGTGGTTTACTTCGGCTCTCTCTTGTTTGTTCATATAGGCCTGAAGTGATATAAACTTTCCTCTTATTACTGCTTTTGCTGCATCCCAGAGATTCTGATATGTCGTATTTTCATTTTCATTTGTCTGTATATATCTTTTGATCTCTGCGCTTATTTCTTCTTTGACCCATTCATTTTTTAGAAGTATGTTGTTTAGTTTCCACATTTTTGTGGGTTTTTCCCCCTCTTTTTTGCAGTTGAATTCTAGTTTCAAGGCTTTATGATCAGAAAATATGCTTGGTACAATTTCAATTTTTTTAAATTTGCTGATATTGTCTTTGTGGCCCAACATATGGTCAATTCTTGAGAATGTTCCATGTACACTAGAGAAAAATGTGTACTCTGTCGCTTTGGGATGAAGTGTCCTGTAGATGTCTATCACATCCAGGTGTTCTAGTATTTCGTTTAAGGCCACTATATCTTTATTGATTCTCTGTTTGGATGACCGATCTAGAGCTGTCAGCGGTGTATTGAGGTCTCCAAGTATGATTGTATTTTTGTCAGTTTTTGTTTTAAGGTCAATAAGTAGCTGTCTTATATATTTTGGTGCTCCTTGGTTTGGTGCATATATATTAAGGATTGTTATGTCTTCTTGATTCAACTTTCCCTTAATCATTATGAAATTACCATTTTTGTCTCTGAGTACTTTTTCTGTCTTGTAGTCAGCATTATTAGATATGAGTATTGCTACACCTGCTTTTTTGGGGGTGTTGTTTGCTTGGAGTATTGTTTTCCAGCCTTTCACTTTGAATTTGTTTTTATCCTTGTTGCTTAGATGTGTTTCTTGTAGGCAGCATATAGTTGGATTTTCTTTTTTAATCCATTCTGCTACTCTGTGTCTTTTTATTGGTAAGTTTAATCCATTTACATTTAGTGTAATTATTGACACTTGTGGGTTCCCTACTGCCATTTTATAAATTGCTTTCTGTTAGTTTTGTATCTTGTTTGATTCTTCTCTTTTGTTTTTCTATCATTTGTTTTTGTTTGTTTGTGTTCCATACTTCTTTCCTCTGTTGCTACCTTTTTTAAGTCAAGTGTTTTTGTGGTGGTTTTTTCAAGGGTGGTTACCATTAAGTAATGAAAAAGGTACCTACCATATTCATTGTAGTACCCTATCTTATGAGTATTTCTGCACTTCATCGTCCTTTGCTACTGTTAATCTCCATCCTCTCCCCCCTTTTTTTCCTTTGTTGTCACAGTTTAAGTTTGGTTTTATTGTGTTCTTGGTGGAGCTGTTACTTGTGGTGTTGTTTTCTTTTGTTCTTTGAATCTGAAAGTTTCTTAATTTTAATAAATATTTAGCATCCAGGAGTATAAGTTCTTTGTATTTGGAGACAGTCCATGCCTGCTTTGTATGGTCATGAGTACTTTCTGTCTCTTGATGGAAAAGGGCTTCCCAAACCTGACACATCAGAGACGTTTGCTGAGAAGAAAAGTACATAAGTCAAATGGCATTGCCACCAAGAGCACAAGGCTCTGGGTAACTGAATAAATCAAGATGCTAGTCCAAGGCTACTAACAACAATGCAGTCATCTTTCCACTAGGTCCCAGCTGTTGCCCTTGTTGTTTAATTTTATGACTTCAAACTTTTCTTTTCTGTTGCTAAAATTCTAGCACAGGTATTATTTTTCTTATTCTTAAAGGCACAGAGTTTCAGTAAATATCCTAGCATCTAGTTTTATTATTTAAATAAATACCTTAAATATCTACTTACAATGTGAGTCCATTACTACCTATCCTGAAGTTTTTCAGAGATATCCCCTATCATCATCTTATCACTGAGATTTATTGGTATCTTTCATGTATAAACTGCCCTTTTCATTTTATAGCAGTTGCAGATGTTTAATCTGGCATCTTCTCCAGCTTCAATTAACATGCATAATGCCACAGTTTCTTGATTGGCTTCAAAACATTTTCCTGTCTACAAACAGGAAGATAGTTTAAGGTTTCTGGTGGCACATTTCAAGTGATGCTGCTTAATTCATCTACAGTTTTCAATATCATGATTATTTCCCATTGATCTGTATAAAGAATCTCTCTGATGTTGCAAGCTGAGAAGCGATCCTTAAAACAAGGAAATTAAAATCATGATGGTGCAGTATAGTACGAGACATTCTATTTCACTATGAGTATTAAAATGAGTATGTTAAAGAAAAGCTTAGATGGCATGAAAAGTTAGATAACTCCTCCTAGGTCATAAAGTTGTTTACTGTGATAGTTGTTGCTTCCTTATTCAGGTTTTTTTTTTATCTGCTCTTAAGTAGAAAAATACTTTTCTTGGCAGTACTTATGTATGATTTTTCATGATCTATAAGAAACTTGTCACTTAAAGAGGAATGTTTTTGGAGTAATTTCCATATGATGCCCTTATGCTAAATTAATACAAACTGCTCCAAATAAATTTAATATAATAAATGTCTTTTATGTAAAATCTTTTTCAACTCCCCAAATAATAGTGTTTTTAATGCTTGTAGTTACAATAAAATATTCAACCTATCTTCATTAAAATATTTTTCCTAATTTTGTTTCTATATGGCTGCTTTTATTGTTGCTTTTAAAAAAATAATTTATATGGTATCAATTGACCAAATACATACAACAAAGCCAAGGTTTTCTTATTCTCTATTGAATTTGGCTCTGCCTTCACTATCCTTGTCTCCCCAACTTCTGAGGCAATCAGTCAATGACTACTTAAAAATTTTAGTTGTAGTTGATGAATTCTGAAAATGAGGTATCTTTTAAAGGACCTTGCTCACAAAAATTATTATAAGAAACACACATGTGATTTTTCTAAAAAGTCTTCCATTTTCTGGAGCTATATTTACTTTGTTTTCTTGTTATAATTTGCTATTTTTACATAAATTAAAACAATCTGGTATTTGGAAAACCAAATATACTGGCTTTTATGTTTATACTATTCTATTTAAAGCTATTTAAAAAAAATTTTAGAAGTATCTGTTCCTCAGAGTAGCCAGGATATATACAGAAGGTGTAATGAGGCAAACGTTTTGTAAAGAGATAGCTATAAGTGAGTAAGACATAAGGAGACAAATCACTTGGTTGTCACATTGATCTGAATTCTGGGAGGACATAGATCATAAATTTGAAGGAGAAAGGCAATGTATTTATGCAAATGAATAGTGCTTAAGTCCCTAAAATGCTTCTTGAAATAAATGGGCACAAAAGAGATTTCTTTACCCTAAAACAGGGGTCCCCAAACTTTTTACACAGGGGGCCAGTTTACTGTCCCTCAGACCGTTGGAGGGCCGGACTATAACAAAAACTATGAACAAATCCCTATGCACACTGCACATATCTTATTTTAAAGTAAAAAAAAAAAAGGGAACAAATACAATATTTAAAATAAAGAACAAGTAAATTTAAATCAACTAACTGACCAGTATTTCAATGGGAACTATGGGCCTGCTTTTGGCTAATGATGGTCAATGTGCTCCTCTCACTGACCACCAATGAAAGAGGTGCCCCTTTCGGAAGTGTGGCAGGGGCCGGATAAATGGCCTCAGGGGGCCGCATGCGGCCCGCGGGCCGTAGTTTGGGGATCCCTGTCCTAAAACATTCTCACTTTCATTCTTGACAGACTTCTGAATTCCTGAGAATTCTAGACTATGGTCTGAAATCAGTGTCTCTTTAAGGGGCAATGCAATGGAGTTTTCACTAAATGTAAAATCAGAGAATTCTGGTTTTAAAATAACCCTCGCCTCTTACCAGTTTATCGGTCTTAAGCAAATCATTCAAAGTAAGCCAGTCATCCTGAGCATTAAATTAATTGCATCATCTATAAAATAGAGTTTGTTGAAGAAAATCTTCACAGATCTCAAAAAGCACATGACGTATAATAGTGCCATGTAGCCTCAAACAAAAATCCATTCCATTTTCTCCATAGAACAGTTTCTCTTTTAGGAGCTAGTGGAAAATATTCCAGTAAAGCATCTAGTAATTTCTGAACATTCTAATGATGGATATTACATAATGTTGTTGTATGTTAAGGCACTAAAGACATAGTTTAGGTTTCACTAAATTTGTAATCAATGTATTTCCAGAAGGAATTAGCAAGATTACACATAAATACACAAAATTTTAAATTTCATCTTTGCTACTTAATTTAAGATTTTTATCTTAGCTAAATAACCTTAGTCATCTCCTTTATCTTTTCTGAGCTTCATCTTTTCTTCTATAAAGTAAAGAGAATAATCTCAACTCTGATTATACCATAGGGTTATGAAAAAGTAAATTAAATATGTAAAAATTTACTATTATATAACCTAGAAATTACCTGTATATATGAGTAGAAGCCAAGAGTTTCACATAAACAGTGA
The DNA here is from genome assembly GCF_036850765.1 of Saccopteryx bilineata. NCBI lineage: Eukaryota > Metazoa > Chordata > Mammalia > Chiroptera > Emballonuridae > Saccopteryx > Saccopteryx bilineata. The sequence continues at coordinate 129,631,816 of NC_089491.1, forward strand.
ATTGCTTTAGTGTCAATGTTTGAAAGAAAGACTGATAAGTAGGTGAGTTTCATTCATACATCCAAACAGCAATGAAATATTTCAAATACTGATGTAAATACATAAAACATGTCCCCTAATTTCAAGGTATGCACATTCTGGAAAGGATTGCAGACTCAGTTAATCATGGCCCACAGATATATTATTTTTGTTAATACTTTATTTCATGTTTGAATTAGAAGACCTTTTGCTATACACTTCCTAGTTAAACACAGGCTCAATTTCTCCCCTTCTTGTTATATTAACACACTCTAATCAAACATGGTACCTGTACTTGTTTCACAAAAGCCATGCAACACAGCTACTCCCTTCCCTTATCCAAATGAACACTGCAGCATATATGCCTTTTTAAAAATATTTTTTTTATTTATTATAGAGAGGAAAGTGAGAAGAGAGAGATAGAGTGAAGAGGGGTGGAGCAGGAAGCATCAACTCCCATTTCTACCTTGACCAGGCAAGTCCAGGGTTTCAAACCAGCAACCTCAGTGTTCCAGGTCAATGATTTATCCACTGCACCAGCACAAGTCAGGCTATATGCCTTAGTGATGTTGCCATTTGACTCAAAGGCTACTTTCAAGAACATTTGCTGCCATTCAATCTTTTGGAATAACACTCATATCATCCATTATGTTTATATATTTGTCTCAAAAGCTCCCTCCCCATTTTTTCTATATTCTATGCATATCTCTAAATATTTACTGGATTTTCTGTATTTCACCATATTTTTGCCAAAATACAGCCCTGCCGTACAAGATACTCTTCTCTTACATCCTTCTGAGGCCTCTACTCCTCTCAAACTCAACAAACTAATTGAGATCTTTATACCAAACTATTCCAGTCATCACTAACTGCTCCTTTTTCTGAATTCCTATAGCATTCCTAATGCCTATACCACAAACTTGGGACTGTAACCACATATAAAAACACTTTTTTAGCTATTTCGTATCTTTCTAAAACCTCATTGTTTTTTGTTTTGTTTTGTTTTGTTTTGTTTGTATTTTTCTGAAGCTGGAAACGGGGAGAGACAGACAGACTCCCGGGATCCACCCGACACGCCCACCAGGGGCGACGCTCTGCCCACCAGGGGGTGATGCTCTGCCCCTCCGGGGTGTCACTCTGCCGCGACCAGAGCCACTCTAGCGCCTGGGGCAGAGGCCAAGGAGCCATCCCCAGCGCCTGGGCCACCTTTGCTCCAATGGAGCCTCGGCTGCGGGAGGGGAAGAGAGAGACAGAGAGGAAGGAGGGGGGGTGAAGAAGCAAATGGGCGCTTCTCCTATGTGCCCTGGCTGGGAATCGAACCCGGGTCCCCGCACACCAGGCCGAGGCTCTACCGCTGAGCCAACCGGCCAGGGCCTGTTATTTTTTTTAAGAGCAGAAATTAGGTCTTACATTCTCTTGTTTCCAGACTTTCTCCTAGTGAAATCATAGAGAATTCAATAGACAAATGAGCACTGGCTGGTTGGCTTTGCGGTAGAGCATTGGCCTGGTGTGTGGATATCCCAGGTTCCATTCTCGGTCAGGGCACACCAGACACTTCACCCCTCCCTCCCTCCTTTCTCTCTCTTCTCCTCCAGCAGCGATGGCTCAATTAGTTTGAGTGTATGGGTCCCAGGCACTGAAGATGGTTCCATGGAGCCTCAGCCTCAGGTGTTAAAAATAGTTCAATTTAAGCATGACTCCAAATGGGAAGAGCATCAGCCCCAGACAACAGTTGCCAGATAGATCCCAGTCAAGGCACATGTGGGAGTCTGTCTATCTCTTCTTCTCTCACTTGGAAAAGAAGAAGAAGAAAAAAAAAGATAAATAGACAAATGAGCAGTGACAGATAACAAACTGTGTCCAAAATTCATGGTGTGACTCTATGAAGAAATGGAGAGAGTAATCAGCAAAAAGCCAAGAGAAATGCAGCTGGTAAAATTTAAGGCAAGCAGATGGACAGCTGGTATTCATGAAACCTCACAGTAAACTTTCAGTCTAGTCATGATAACATGACAATGATAAAAAAGAATAATGAGAGTTGACTGCAAAGGGCCAGTTATTAGAATGATTATTTAGTCAATGAGAAGTGTTTCCTTGCTTTATTATATTTTTTAAAGAAATAAAGTGTACTTGATAAAATAACCAAAATCTCAGTTGCAAAAACTACAAGACAGATTTGATATTTGGTCATATAGTAATGTCCATAAAAATCTCCCATCAGCCACACTCTCAAAATTTAACCTGGTTCTTGCACATATTTCAGGGTGAGACCAAAGACAGCATTAACAGACTCCCTTACTCATGTTAGAGGAGTTTCATTCAACCCCATCGTATTTCTTTAGCAAGAGCAAGTTTACCATTTATTAATCAAGAAATTAATCCAAGAAGTACACAAGGTTATAAAATTAAAACTGTGATAAGCTATATAAAAAAGCCGATGATGTTATTAAGTTTCTAAACTGGGCATTTACTCACTTGTGCATGCCAGAGAAATTACCCTGAAAAAAATAATTTGAATTGAAATATGAAGAAGTAAAAAGTTAAGTGGTGGGAAAGATAAAATAGGAAGGAAGCATTCAGGCAGAGGAAGAGTATATAAGCCTCATTCAAAGGCAAGTAAGGCTAAGAACTGAGGGCAAAGGAAGAAAGGAGAAAAAAAAATGAAGTTGTAAGAGTAAACAAGGTAAGGTCCTGAAAGCCTTGTCAAATATTTTGGCCTTACAAATAATAGAAACTTTGAAGAAAGAGATGCACATCTAAATTTACATTTCATAGAATATTGTGGCTTCAGTGTGAAGAAGGAATTTAATTGTACAATATTGGATATGGGCAGAATAGTTGGGGACTATTGCACTGGGAAAGAGACAAGACTGTATGGATTAGGCATTGACAGTAGAGATGGAAAGAAAGATTCACTTGAGAAATATTTGGGATCTAAAATCTGTTCATGGTGCTGAACTCTCGGAGGAAAGGTGAGGACAATCAATGCTGACACTGGAAACGCTAGAAGAGATAACATGAGCAGGGGCAACAATGAGTTCAAAAATGTTTACTGGTAGGTGCCTTCAAGACATCCAAATAGGAATATTAGAAACCTAGTTGGGAATACATTTGTAGAGTCCAAAAGTTTGAAGACTATAAACTTGTGAGTAGTTTGCATATGTTTGGTAGTAGAATGGTTGAACAACACCTAGACCTATTTTAATTTGCTGAACAGTTTGCTGTATGATGAGACTTTCTCCCAACAATACATGCCTGCTTGAGTGCATTCAAGAGAGAGCAAGCAGTCGGACTTATTTATAGCTGGAATTTTGTTGGAAGCATATAACAAAATATAAAGAGAAGGTATGGAATTGGTAGTCTTATTAAGAGTGTATTGAAATTTGGATTGTAGGCCCTGGCTGGTTGGCTCAGCGGTAGAGCGTCGGCCTAGCGTGCGGAGGACCCGGGTTCGATTCCCGGCCAGGGCACATAGGAGAAGCGCCCATTTGCTTCTCCACCCCTCCACCGCGCTTTCCTCTCTGTCTCTCTCTTCCCCTCCCGCAGCCGAGGCTCCATTGGAGCAAAGATGGCCCGGGCGCTGGGGATGGCTCTGTGGCCTCTGCCTCAGGCGCTAGAGTGGCTCTGGTCGCAATATGGCGATGCCCAGGATGGGCAGAGCATCGCCCCCTGGGGGGCAGAGCACCGCCCCTGGTGGGCGTGCCGGGTGGATCCCGGTCGGGCGCATGCGGGAGTCTGTCTGACTGTCTCTCCCTGTTTCCAGCTTCAGAAAAATGAAAAAAAAAAAAGAAAAGAAATTTGGATTGTAGACTCTAATGGAATTGGAGACATCTGAAGGCAGGGAAGTAAGAAAAGTGGTCAGCGGACTTGAGACACCGATGAAGTTCAAAAACAGTTGGAATGGGAGAAGTTTGAGATCAGAGTGGGGTGTGCTTTAATTCTGATTGAAGATGAAATAGTTACAGGTGGCATGGCAGTATGGTGCTCATTGGAATAAATGTGGTGGTAGAGTGAAAAGAAACCCTTCGGCAGTGAGGTCAAGGAGCTGAGAAGCTAGCCACATGTTGAAGATTTCATGACCACAAAGCGATGAAGAGGAAGAGTAAAGGGTTATGAAAATAAAATCACAAAGGTTATTTCTTTGTTTAAAAATATCAAAGAAACAAGAGCATATGCTGTTCTACAAATTTTAAAGAAATTTTACAATAAACATTTTGGAGTTTCTCAGGTTTGAATTTCGGTGTCAAATATTTGTACATCAGAACCTAAAGCTTTTCTATATTTTGTATGCCAGCTGATGTTACATTCATGTGTCTCATTATTACAAAAAAATAAAATATAGCACAGAAAAATATCTATTTGGACAGTTTTAATAATTATAAATCAGTAAAGACAGTCAAAAGATATTTTCTAGTCGGCACTTGGACAGAGAAAGAAAATGGAAATAAAATGTTGAATAATTTAATGATGTACATTCTTCAGAGCATATCAACTTTTACTGCTGTTGCTATTTCCAGATTCTATTTTCCAGCCAGCAATTTTTTTTTATGAGCTGAGATATTCACTTGAAACCTTACTCATTCTCAGAGATTCAGCTCGAATATAGAGAGTAGAGCTTTTTCTTTCACCTGAGACTCACTTGAAAGAACTAGAGCTGCTGTCAACTGCTTTCAAAAATTATGAAAATTCTTAAGAATAATATAACAGATTTTTAGGGCACTGGTAATGTATACGTTTCCTATGAAAACTTCAATGCTGAATTTTTAGGTTCCAGATTAAAATACTGGTTAGATGCATCATATGATCCAGGTAAGAGTCCCTAATAAAGACTGTGTCATCATAAAATTAACTATTAATAGCATTTGAAATAATGTAACTAGAAAATAAGAGGGAAGTACAATTTTTGCCCTCAAAACTCTAATTTGAAAAGTTCCATTGAATAATTTTCAATTTGTTGTTGGTGCTATTTCAATGAATTTATTTGTCAAATTCTGCCATTTTTACCTAATACTATGTACACATTTTTACTTTGCCCTTGGCTTTAAAATATAATCCTTATTCCATTCCAGATTGTTTGCCTTCTCAGCTTTGTCTCTGTTAGTTCCTGGCTATATCATTGTCCCCATGCAGTCTTTACCCCATGATATTCTACAAAGTGTCTCCTTCATTCTGCATATGTTTTTCTTCCCCAGGTGAAGTAAATTACAATGATTGATCTCATCCCATCATTGATTTCTAAGCTGCAGCAGAGTAATGTTCCCCCAAAGATACCTTTGTGGTTATCCCAGGAACCTAAAAATGTGCTATGTAACAAAGCAAAGGGGAAATAAGGTTTCAAAAGGAATTGCATTACTTATAAGCTGACCTTAAAATTGAGAGTTTATTCTGGGTTGTCTCAATGTAATTGCAAGAGTCCTTAAAAGTGAAAGAGGAGACAGAAGTGGCATCAGAGGCAGAGATATTTAGTGATGCTACGCTGCTTGCTTTGAGGATAGAAAAAGAGGGTTTGAGCCAAGAAATGCAAGTAGCCTCTAGAAGCTAAAAAAAAAGGCAAGAAACAGATTCTCTACCAGACAGCCTGCAAGGAACACAGCCCTGCCAACACCTTGATGTTAGCCCTGCAAGACTCACTTAGACTTCTGACCTAAAGGACTGTAATACAAATTTATGCTGTGTTAAGCAACTATGTTCGTGAAAATTTGTTACGGCATAATAGAAAACTAACACACAAGCCTTCACTCATTTTTATATCAGCAATTTTCTGCTCTGAATTTTTATCTTCATCAGCAACTTCTACTGATTCTCATTCCACATCAATGATTAGCATTGTTAGCAAATCCTCTCCAGTTAGTTTACTGTACAGTAGTTAGGGTTTTTCATTACTCGATGGAAATCCTATCATTTTAAAGAAATAAAAATAATTAATAAAGGAAAGATTGGAAAAACCCAGGATTAGAGATGATGGAGGCTTGCAGTGACGCTGCGGAGGGGGATCACTCTCCCCAATGTCTGTCACATCACTCACCAGGCTCTCTCACCTGTGGGGCTGCTTCCCCCGTTCCTGAATTCTCCTCTCACCAGATCCAGAGCCACACCCATCAGAATGTACCATGTGTGCCCCTAAATCTGTACCCAGGATACATCCTAATACCCCTTATTGTTATTGCTTATAAAAAAGCTCATGAAGTATCACTTCTTCCTAGGTATTCCACAACTAATTGGAAGAGAAATGGCAATCATCTAACTTATCTAAATAAATAATAATTTCCAAATGCATTAACTTCTAATAATTTCTAATAATAATATGCTGAATTATTTGTCAGAAAACCTTCCTAATTAGTATTTAAGTGCTAAAAATATGGAGCAAACAAGTCTGAAGAAGAAATATGAATTGTAAGATACATAAAAACCATAAAATTTCAAATTTATATCACTTGTCCTAATATAACTTCTTATAATTGTCAAGTACTAAGCTATTTTTCTTAAGATTATATCAAGGTTATCAGTAGACTATTAATGTTTGTATAATTTAAGATGCTTACAATTTGAGAAAATAGCTTGTTATAAAAAAAACCATAAAGTATATATCCTTCTAGAATGTTACTGAATTTTCTCTTTTTCGTTCTTTTTTTAAATTCACTTAGAGAAGAAGAGGCAGACAGACAGATTCCCACATACACCCCAACTGTAATTCACCAGTTGAGTCCACTAGGGGCGATGCTCTGGCCATCTAGGGTGTTGCTGCGTTTCTCAGTAACCAAGCTCTTCTTAGTACTTGAGGCAGAAGTCATGGAGCCATCCTCAGTGCCTGGAGCCAACTCACTTCAATTGAGCCATGGCTGTAGGAGGGGGAGAGAGAGAGAGAGACAGAAAGAGAGAGACAATAGAGAGGGGCAGGGGTGGAGAAGCAGATGGACACTTCTCCTGTGTGCCCTGACTCGGAACCAAACTGGGGCCATCCACACCAGGCCGAAGCTCTACCACTGAGCCAACCACCAGGCCTATTCCTTTCTAAGAAAGTATATAGAAAACTTACCTTGTGTGCCCCAAAATGTTAATTTCTATATTAACAAACAGACAATTAATTTGTTATTTATAAAACTGATGCATATTTGTCTATATCTATAGTTTTTGTACTAGGCTGTAGCATCTACAAGTAGTACCCCTGTATTATGTAACAAGAATAAAGGTGTGGTAGATGCATCCTTTTTAACTTAGCAATGATAATGATTCTAGTTATCAATTTTTTCATCTTTGAACTCACAAGCCCTAAAGTCTCTGGCAGAATGTTTTAACTAGAAAACAGGATATAATAAATATATTATCTTGAAGAACTACCATGAAAACCTCAACACCCTGATTGTGTACCTCAGGGAATAATTTTGAATAATTTGGAAAATTGCTATATTGATGATCTGTTAGAAACAGATAGTCTTGGAATGTCCTTTCTGTAGAAAAGAAATGCCATGCCATAATTTACAGAAAACAAAAAGCAATGGAGAAACTAATACCAAAATATTAATTAATTAAATCCTGTCACCAAAAATGAAATGTATTTCTTAGATTTATACTGAATCAAAAAGATTTTTAAAAAGTCTTCCCAGAGAAACACAATACCACTATATTTTAAGAAACATTTTCTTCTAAGCTGGTAGCCTTTGAAAGAATCTAGCATTTAGGCAAGTCAGCATGAAATAAACTGAGATCAAATAAAAAAAACAACAAAGCTTAGAAAAAATATTCTGACTCTCCTTTTCCTACTCTTTCTTCTGGAAAGTTCAAACAAGAAAATTCTCAACTTTATTCTACTTTTAGAAAACCGCTACTCACTAATAATAGATGTTAAAAAATATCGAAAGATAAAGTAAAAATTGTACTGTTCTACTAATAACCATGACACTATGAACAAACCTAAATGAGGAAAATAGAGAGAGTGAGTAGTGTGGTTGAATAAAGAGGGTTGCTGCAGAGGTTGGTGATTAGAGTAAAAATGCACAAAAGTCAGGCCTTTTAACCTATTGTATAAATAAATAGATAGGTGATAAATGATAGATAGATAGATAATAGATAGATGATAGAGAGTTAGATAGATAATGTATAGATAGATAGATGATAGATAGATATCCAGTTATGCCTTAGAACAGGGGTAGTCAACCTTTTTATACCTACCGCCCACTTTTGTATCTCTGTTAGTAGTAAAATTTTCTAACCTCCCACCAGTTCCTCAGAAATGGTGATTTATAAAGTAGAGAAGTAACTTTACTTTATAAAATTTATAAAGCAGAGTTACAGCAAGTTAAAGCATATAATAATAATTACTTACCAAGTACTTTATGTTGGATTTTCACTAAGTTTGGCAGAATAAATCTTTATAAAACAACTTACTATAGTTAAATCTATCTTTTTACTTATACTTTGGTTGCTCTGCTACTGCCCACCATGAAAGCTGGAACACCCATTAGTGGGCAGTAGGGACCAGGTTGACTACCATTGAAAATTACCTCTATAGCGTCTAGAAAGAATTTTTTAAATCAGACTGAAGATTAATTTTATCAATTTATTTTTTTCTGATTCAGTTGAGATAATTGTTTTCCTTCAATTAATGTCTTAAATTGATAAATTTTCTAATGTGGAATAATTCTTGCATTCTTAGATTAAATTCTACTTGATCATTAGAAAATATTTTAAATAATTTTTTTACTTTTGCATGTGTTATAACTTAAATCAGCGATTCTCAAACTTTTTGAAATCAGGGTTCATTTAAAATCTTACAAATAATTGTAGGCACACTATATACAAATTTCTGAAAAATATGTTATAATAATTAAGACAAATATTTAAGAAAAAATAAAGTCCAAGCATACTTTATGGTAATTAAATGAAATAAATATGAAAAAATTAAATTTATTCTGACATTAAAAAACATTTTTATGTTACATTTTTTTGTTATGCTTTTTAGAATTCATAAAAAAGAGGGGTTAAAAATTAAAAATGACAAAAAATTATCTTTTTATATGTATAGATACATTCTTAGTAAGATTTAGTAAATTCGGCAGGTCCTGGCACAAATGTATTAAGTTTTGTCATTCTTGTGTTTATGAGAAACATGAGCCTGATATGTCCTAGCAATTTCTTCAATGTTTGGACATACATTTGAAAGACAAACTCTCATTTCCTTGTCAATACATTGAAAAATTCCTCTCTTTTTACTCTTAATTGTGTTGAGGGTAGAAAATCCTAATTCACATAAATAGAAGTTGAAAATTCTAGTAAAATGTTCAAAGCTTTTTTAGATATTGCCACATATTTTCTTTTATAAAATTGCAAAAGTCTTCAAGAGATAATTTCTTATGTTTAATCATCAATCCAAAACCCCCACCATATATATCATCTTAACTTTGTACCAAACAAAGGATAGAAAAAACTTGCCTTCAGTCTTTCCAGGGAACATGAGCACCACAGCTTAACAGCCTTTGCAACCTAATCAGGCAAGTGAGGTGGGGAGTTGGGCAGACTGTCAGCTGACAGCCAATTCCCCGCACCCCTGTGCCCCCCAAATCTAAACTCCATGGATTTTTGGTCCCCAACAGTCACATATTTCTCTGGAATACCATAGGGCACACATGGAAATCTTCTAGGGCACACCGGTGTGCCCCGATGCACACTTTGAGAACCACTGACTTAAATGACTGTATCATTCTCTTTATTTCTTACTTCATTTTTCAGTTTGAAATTAAAGTTACATTCACTTCATAAAACTAAGTGGAAAACTTCTATTTTTTATTCTATAATAATATATAGAAACGTAATATGTTTCTTAAATATTTTCACAAACTCATCAATAAAGTCATATGGTCTGTGACTTCTTATTGAGGGTGAAGGATGGGCTCTAATCACCACTTGGGTTTCTTTAGTAGATAATAAATAATGGTGTACTCAAGTTTTCCATTTTGTTCTGTTCCAATTTTGCCATTTTATGTATTTCTCCAAATTTTAAAAATTTCTGGTAAATACTTAAAATTTATTAACATATAATTATTCATGATATTCCTCTGCTATCTTGCAAATCACCATTATATATGTAATCAGATATTTCTTTCTCATTCTGGATTTTATCTATATTTAAAGTTCTTCTTTCTCTTCTTGATCTGTTACCTGATGGTTGTGTGTTCATTAATCTTTTCAGTGAACGATGTTTTTGGTTAAACTTCTTTTATTTGATTGTTCTCTGTTTCATTGATCTCTTCCTTACCTTCTACTTATTTGTCTGGATTTGTTTTCTTTTCATTCTGTCAGTGTTTTACTATTTCTTGAAGTGAATGCTTGTCTCAGGTTTTTCTTTTTAATCTCTTTTAGTCTGTGATGAGTGTACTTAGAGCTGTAAGTCTTTAAGCAAAAATTTTCTGTGTTACAGGTTTTGACATGCTGTTTCTAATGTTATGCAGTCATAGGTATTTTAAAATTTGTCTTATGTGACCCTCATTCACACAAGAATATTTAGTAGTACTTATTTATTTATTTATTTTTCCTTTTTGCATTTTTCTGAAGCTGGAAGTGGTGAGGCAGTCAGACAGACTCCCGCATGCGCCCAACCTGGATCCACTTGGCATGCCCACCAGGGGGTGATGCTCTGCCCATCTGGGGCATCGCTCTGCTGCAACCAGAGCCATTCTAGTGCCTGAGGCAGAGGCCACAGAGCATCCTTAGCACCCGGGCCAACTTTGCTCCAATGGAGCCTTGGCTGCGGGAGGGGAAGAGAGAGACAGAGAGGAAGGAGAGGGGGAAGGGTGGAGAAGCAGATGGGAGCTTCTCCTGTATGCCCTGGCCAGGAATCGAACCTGGGACTCCCACATGCCAGGCTGTCGCTCTTCCCCTGAGCCAACCGTCCTGGGCCATATTTTTATTTTTTATTATTTCATTTAAGTGAGAGGAGGGGAGATAGAAAGACACAGTCCTGTGTGTTCCCTGACTGTGATCCACCTGGCTATTTTTAGTGCCTGAGACAGAGGCAGTGCTGATGCACTCGAATCAATCGATCCATGGCTGCATGAGGGGAAGAGAGAGAGAGAGAGAGAGAGAGAGAGGTGAAGGAAAAGGAGGAGAAGCAAATGGTTGCTTTTTCTGTGTGCCCTGACCAGAAATCAAAACCAGAAATTCCACACACTGGATTGACACACTACCACTGAGCCAACTGGCAAGGACATTTCGTAGTATTTTTTAGTTTCTAGATGTATTAAATTTCAAGCTATTCTCTTGTTATTGATTTTATTTTATTGTATTATAATCAAAGAAGATCATATTTTAGATGTTGAATCTTTGAATTTATGGAGTTTCTTCTGATGCTTAGAACAAAATAGATTTCTGTAACAGACTGAGAAGAATGGATGTTTTATATTTATTCTAGTTCTTGGGTTTTAGATTCATTGTTTATTTTAATATATATATATATAGATATAGATATAGATAGATAGATTTGTTTTGAAGAGTTTAAAGTCACCTTGAATTTATTTTTCTGATATTAGAATTGCTATTCCAGTTTACTTTTGGTTAAGATTTTCTTGGGGTATCTTTTTTTTCTCTATCATTATATTAAAACTTCTGTTGTTCTTTTCTTTGAAGTGAGTCTCAGACTTTTGATTGATGTATAAAGAATTTTCTCTTGATTATTGTTATATCAGTACTGCTTTCTGTCATGTTATTTTATATTTTCTATCTGTCATCACTTTTAGTTCTTTTATCTTCTTTTAGGCCTGGATTTACTATATAGTCTTCTGATTTAAAAGGTAAACATGGGCCCTGGCCAGTTGGTTCAGTGGTAGAGCATCAGCCCAGCGTATGGATGTCCCAGACTCAATTTTCAGCCAGGGCACACAGGAGAAGCACCCATCTGCTTCTCCACCCTTACCCTTCTCTCTATTTCTCTCTTCCCCTCCCACAGCCAAGGCTCCATTGGAGCAAAGTTGGCCTTGGTGTTGAGGATGGCTCCATGGCCTCCACGTCAGGCACTAGAATGGCTCGGGTTGCAATGGAACAACAGCCCAGATGGGCAGAGCATCGCCTCCTAGTGGGCATGCTGGGTGGATCCTAGTCAGGCTCATGTGAGAGTCTGTCTCTCTGCCTTCCCCACTTCTCAATTCAGAAAAATAGAAAAACATTTTTTAATAAAAATAAAAAATAAAAGGTAAACATATTCATTTTACTTATCTAGTCTTTAATCTTTTCTACTACGACTCAGGCTTATATATTTTTTCTATAAATTCCTGTAGCTTAATAATATCCTTATCTTCCTCCAGAACAAAGAGATGCCTTAGGATTTATAATTTTCCTTAGTCTCCCTGCATTCTCCAACACTCTGCCTTCTCATCATATTTTATCTTCTATAAATCTAGTCCTGAAAAATTTTATAGAGAAAATTATGTAGAGAGAGAGATAAATAGACATACAGATCAATATATTGATAAATAAGATGTATTTAGTTCTTGTATTTGTGGACAAAAGTAAACATTTTATCCTTAACTCAATGTCACTTTCAATGTCATAGGCAATAACCCTAAATTTATTTTCAGGTATTTGTTAGAGTACTTTCTTAAAAAATGATGTGAATAAATCTTTGGATTATATATTCTTTGATGATTTTCACTTAAGAATAACTGTAATTCATTTTCACATTTAAATAATATATTAGCTGGATAGCTATTATTGGTTCCAAGTTTTTTTTCTTCAAAGCTTTAAAAATATAACTTCGTCATTAACTTGCATTGTTACATGCCGATGAAATATCCAAGGTTATTTTTATTATTTTTTATTTGTAGATGATCTGCTCTTCTTTAGAAGTTTCTGGGTTTTTTTTTTCTTTCTGTCTTTTTTTGGGGAAGGGATGGAAATCTCTAGGCCATCTCAATCATTGCAATCTCAAATATTTAATTTATCTTCTTCTTTTCTGAGACCTCCTGGTCATTGCTTACACCAAAAGTATCTATTGATATTTTTCTCCCAGGACTCCCATAAATGTTGAAAATTCTTCTTTTATTCTTGAAATCTAATTTTTAAAAAGATTTTTTATTTAAAAATATTTTCCATTTTCTTATCACATCTGATACCATCTAAGAAATGTGATAATTACTTACCTTCCAGAAAATTACATTTTTGATGTCATTTATTTTGTTGTGCAAAAGATTATCAGTCTCTATTCCACCTTTTATGCTGTTCAATGCATGGGAGTGTTTATATAAGACACAGGGCGAGGCAGGACCAGTATTATTGCAGAAGTGGTTGGACACCTCTGTGGATTGGGTTTGACCAAAAATCACTCTGTCCTGACACTGCAGGGTCTGCTCTTTCCAGGAGCATTCTTCCTGATGATGATCTCCCAGCACTCAAATGTAGATATAGAAAAGGTGGAAGGAAGAGAACATCTAAGAACTGGTGGGTAGGATATTTCTTTTTTATATTTTTGTCACTCCAACAAAGCTTGATTTCTACTTGATCTCTGCCTTTAGTCTTAGGCTAGTGCTAATTGGCACTGATGGTTTCTGCCTTTCAGTTCCAATGGGCAGGAAAGGATCTTCTCAGAGCAGGCAAATGACCACCCAATATAACCTTTATTCTCAGCAGACCTTCCATCCATGGCCATCAATTTCTCCTCACACCACAGCCCAAACAGTTTCTGTCTCTAAGGAGTTTCAGGTTGTCTATGTCAAGTACAATAAATACCTAATGATTCTTCTCTTTGCTCCTTCAGCCTCTCTAGGGATAGATGTGGAAAAAGAGGTGACAAACTGCTTTTTATTATCTCCTTAGCAGCTAGAGCTAAAATTAACTTCTCCGAACCTTTCTGTCCTCCTTAATACATTTTTTTTTTATCAATTCTCCTTAAAGGGCATAAAAGAGGTTTACAGTCTGCTAATTCTGTTGCTATTTCTTTAAAATTTTCAGATAAATAGGACCATAGCATGGGCTGAAGCTCAGGTATGTGTTTAAGAACAAAGTAACATTACAATTATCGCTTAGTAATTACTTAGTATTTTTAAAAGTTAGTGAATATCCTGAAGTAAGAATACCAAAGATCAAAAATTGGATGACGCTCAGACATAGAGTAATTTTTTGGTATAGATTTTGAATATATAACATACAATTAAAAATAAACATTCAGACATTACTGTTTTCATGAGACTGAGTCGAAGTTGTTTTAAATGCCTTTATTCTAATTGAGCAAATCCTCTATATTAATCTGTGTCATATTTATTTATTGCCTATCATGAACCAAGCACTGCAACATGCTTTCATTTATCGCTTAGGAAACTGCTTCCATATACATTGTCCTGTATGATTCTTTAGCCACACAACAGGTAAAATAACTTACTCTAGAATCCAGTCTCCTGCTTGCAGAATTTCAATACTTTTCTAGACTACAGCAGAGTTAACTGCAATTATAATTAGTAATACAAGCCAACCCTTTTCCTCTTTACTTCCAATGCTCTCATTCTGATTCCCAGCTGCCCAGGTTCCCATGCTAGTTCAAATTTCATAGAAATGACATGTTCACAGACTTTGACACTCACCATCTCATGAAACCTCACTTCTGTCCCATTCTTCCGGTGTTTTAGCATGTGATTGCCAGCTCATTGATTTGAGGGGTTTTGTTTTTGTTCTTAATTCTATTAAATCAAAGTATATTTTAAATACATGGGGGATTTAGTTATGAAAGAAAATCTGTGGTTAATTATTTTGTAATACCTTCTCACTTACCTGTTTAGTAAGTTGAGTTTCTCATGTGTCAGATTTTCTTTATATAAGGGGATCTTGTAACTGATAATGTATTAATTTGCCTCTCTCTCAAAGGGTATTTCCATAATGATCAGAAACTTCCAATGCCTTAATTCAAGGGAATGAATAATGTGTTAATTTCCAGCCCTGTGGCAAGGCTAGTGGGAGAAGTATTTTTGAACCATGGGGTGTATGAGTAGCAAGAATTGGGCTTGACATGAGCTTAGTCACCGTATGTAGGCAGCTGTGCCCTCACTGCCCACTCAACAATTTCTCTGAGTAGCCAACCAAAAGCTATAGGTATGTAAAAGCTCACGACTCCACTTCAGAAAATAAAAAGCTCCACACTTTTAGAACCATTTAGAGCCATGTACATTTATATATGCATTAATTATGTGCATGTTAATTATGTACAAAGCATATTAGTATAAAATTAAATTTTATCCAAGGTAAATTACAAAATCATGTTAGCATATTTTGCTTTATTTTATGCACTCCTATCACCTGAAAAGAATTAGATCAATTGACCCTGCCTGGTTGGCTCAGAGGTTGGCTCAGTGGATAGCACGTAAGACCACTATGCAGATGTCCTGCGTTCGACCCCACTCAGAGCATACCGGAGAAGCAACCATCTGCTTCTCCTCTTCCCTCTCCCCCTTCTCTCTTCCCCTCTCACAGCCAGTGGCCCAGCTGGTTCGAGCATCGGCCTCAGGTGCTGAGGATAGTTGGGCTGATTTAAGCATTGGCCTAAGACGGAGGTTGCCAAGTGGATCCTGGTTGAGGCGCATGTGAGAGTTTGTTTCTCTATCTCCTCTGCGCTCACTTAAAAAAAAGAAAAAAATAGATCGCTAAAGTCATGATTTTGAGTTTTTATTGAGTTTTTCAATGAAGTTCTTACCATGGCCTAAATATCTCTTTGTGATCTGTGTCTCAGCTCATACCCCACCTTTCTTTTTTTTGCTCACTCTGTTCTGGCCACACTGGATCCTTGCTGCTCCATGATCACAACAATCATGCTCCTGCATTATTGTCGTCTCATATACTCTTGTCCCAAATTTCTTCCAGGACCAAGTCTTCTTTAATGACCCCGTGTACATGACACCTACACCATCTGCTTCCTATCTCCACGTCCTATGCATTTTATACCCCTTATCACCTTCTGGCATATAATAACATTTATTTATGTATTCTTTGTCTTTCCCTACCGAAATGTGAATTCTCTGAGAGCAAATATTTGGCCTTGTTGTGAAACCATTGTGCCTAGGAAAAGAATTGGGGATTCAACAATTATTTGTTAATAAATAAACCAAAAAAGAGAATTTAATCATGTTTATTGTAGCATTATTCACAAAAAAGCAAAGGTATGAAAACAACTCAAATTCCCATCTATGGATAGATGAGTAAAAAGATATGGTATATATACATAAAGAAATATTATTCAGCTATGAGAAAGGAGGATACTGCCATTTGTGACAAGATAGATGGACCTTGAACAGATTATACAAATACTAAGCAAAGGAGGTCAGATGAAGACAAGTACTATATGCTATCACTTGTATGTGAAACCTGAAAAAGTCAAACCAATCAACCAACCAAACAAAAAACAGAACAACAATAGAACAGTGGTTACCAGGAGCTAAGGGGTGAAAGGATAAGGTTGATGGTATTTAAGAATACAACCTTATAACAAATACTACATGAGCCAGAGAGATCTAATGTACAGTATATTGGCTATAAATAATCATATTGTAAGATGGAATGTGGTAAATATTGTTGAAATGGCAACCATATTATAATACATAATTATATCAAAATAACAGGCTGTACACAAATTTACACAATGTTATATGTCACATTTATCCAATTAAAAATAAGAACTTCAGAGATCCCAGGCACTGCAAAGGTTTGGGGAAGACTTTTATGAAACACAAAGTGAAAATAAATTCTAACATGTAAAATAAAAAATAAAAAACTAAAACAAAAGAGAATTTAAGGACCATCCATGTTACAATAGAATCATATAATTCTGAAGGAATGCCATATCAATGAAAGTGGCGTAATGTTTCTGAAATGCCTTAAGATGCATAATGGTTTTCATAAATAAAGACAATTTTTACTGGATTCTATACTTTGTATAATTCATAAGTATTGCTTTTAACAGTTAACACTTATGGAGGACTGAGTATTTAGTTATCTAAATCTTGTTTAATTGGACATATTTGGAGATAAAATATGCTGATAAAATCAATGAAAACCTAAGTACCTTTGTGCAAGTTTTAAGATATTTATTTCTATGCTATCAACTGATAGATCAGTAATCATGTTTTGTGATTGAGATTTCCAGTTATCAGAGTTCACATTTGAACAATATCATAAAACTGAATAAGTAGATGTGGCTTAAATTCCACCATACAACTCAGGTACAAAAAACATGACGTCACTATATTTGGCAGCCAAATCAACTGTACCTCTATGCTTTTCTTTGTCACTGTGGCTAGAAATTCAACTACAGTCATTATTGGGCCATATCTACTCCTTTGAACCTAAGGTTCTAGGAAAATTCCTGGGCCCTGTGCAGTCCAGAAAATGAATGGTCTCAGTCTTTTGTTCTCACCGATGGCTGAAGGCATGTTTATATATATTTCAAGTTGACATTTTCTCTTGGAAGAGGTAACATGCCACATGCAATAGAAAGTTGAGTGCTGCCAGACTGACCTTCTATTTCCAACGTATCCTCTTTTGCCTTCCTCAAACATAAAAAAAAACAAACTCTAAACACTAAAGACCCAGCTTACCAGGCTTTATGGCAGATTGGATTAGACATGTAATACAGACTGGGCAATGAGCTAAAAAGTAGAAGCTCATTGGTATTGCATTTGCCATGGTTCTTCCTCTATTCTGCTTCCTGGAACAATGACATAAAGCTGGAGGTACATACAGATGCCCAACCAAAAACAAAAGAATAAAAATCTTGCTAAGATGACAGAATAGAGACCAGCAAGAGCCTGTCGTTGACATTGCTAAACAGCTGAGACAATGCCAAGAACAAAGCACCTATGGACTTAAGTTTATGTCTGAAAAATAAACACCTATTTCCTGACCTGTGGTGGCAAAGTCGATAAAGCATAGACCTGAAATGCTGAAGTCGCTGGTTCGAAAACCTGAGCTTGTCTGGTCAAGGCACATATGAAAAGCAACTATGAGTACTTCCTGCTCCTCATCTCTCTCTCTCCTTTCTCTAAAAATCAATAAATAAAATCTTTTTTAAAAATCACAGGTAATAATAAATAGGCATCTATTTGTTTAATATAGTTTAAAATCCTCTTGGTTGCAGCTGAACACATCTCTAATTGCAATTCCAGCCTTGGTTAAGCGGATCTTTGTCTAGCAGGGTAAGCCTGCTGCCTGGGGTCCCACTCTCCAGGGATATCATGTTGTCATTTTCCATAGCGAATGCTGCCTCTTTGGTCTACTATGATAAAGTGGTACAGTTGTCTGCTATTCTAGGTAAGGCTTTGAAAGCCTGCCTCCTCCCAGGACTGGTGAATTTCACCTTCGCCAAGAGTGAGCAGTTCCAGCCTTTCCCCTCCAAGTACTATGTTTATTCTCTTCCTCTTTGGAAAGATCAAGCATACTCACTGCAAATGAACCTTTAGACTTAAATTGGAACCTCCTTTTAAGGTTTAAAATATAGTAACCATAGAATCTGAAGTTTAATTTAGACTAGTTTTTGTGTCTGAGAAAGTTCAGTTCAATGGATGAGGCAGGACAGCAAGGGATCCAGGGACAGTGATAAACATGGTCTACTATATCCCAGACATTTGGTGAGGCCCTGGAGATACTAAACAAAGGAATCAAATAAAAGAATAAATAGCTGACCCTAGACAGGTAAGAAAGAGCCAAATGATAAAATATCTTGAATAGCAAGATTAAAAGTTTGTGTTTTATTCTGATGTTGAAAGATGAACAACCAAGGAAAACCCCGGTGACATAAATTTCAGAAAAAATCAGTCTAAATTCGATTTAACAAATGTAGATTAAGACTCTCCCATGGGCCTGGTGGTGTGCCAGGCCGTGGAGATGGGGTGATGAATGTCTGTGAGGGGACTCTGGGAGACAGTGCCCAGAAAGAGACCAGAACTAACTAAATCGCTTTATTAAGTTCCTTGACAGTAGAATGTGAAGAAATGAATGGCAGCAACCTATCAGTTCCCTTACAGCTCCCTGTCAATGTAATCTAAGAAAAAAGAAACTTAACCTTTCTGAATAAGGAATGCAAGCCACTGATCTTTAACAATTTTAAACTAATATTTCTGATAGTATTAAAATCTTATAAATATCTTTCAAAATTAAAGTAACTAATACAGTAGTTGAAATCCAACCCAGCTCACCCTAATTCTTTTAAGTAATCCTTATAAGTACTTAAAGCTGTTGTTGTTTTTTATTGTGATTCACCACAATTATAATATTTATCAAAGAAATGGCAGAGATAGATTACACCAGGTCAAAGAGTCCAAAGAAGTTTTTTGTTTTTGGGTTTTTTTTGTTTTTTGTTTTTTACAGAAACAGAATGAGAGTCAGAGAGAGGAATAGATTGGGACAGACAGACAGTAACAGAGAGAGATGAGAAGCATCAATCATTAGTTTTTTGTTGCGACACCTTAGTTGTTCATTGATTGCTTTCTCATATGTGCCTTAATGGTGGGCCTTCAGCAGACCGAGTAACCCCTGGCTCAAGCCAGCGACCTTGGGTCCAAGCAGGTGAGTTTTGCTCAAACCAGATGAGCCTGCGCTCAAGCTGGCGACCTTGGGGTCTCGAACCTGGGTCCTCCACATCCCAGTTCTATGCTCTATCCACTGTGCCACTGCCTGGTCAGGCAAGAAGATTTTATTTAAGACTTGCAATAAGGCAAAGAGATTGAATTCACTCCACTGAAACAAAAGCTGGAGAATTTTTAAGTGATGAGATGACTAGTGAAAAAGTACTGGAGGACTTTATAGGAGAGATTAGTCAATGTGATTAGGCCATTTGTGTTTGCTAATTGGCACTAAATTAAAATTAGGTACTTACCCTACCATAAACTGGTAGATAAGGGTGCTATCTTCCAGAATTTTGACATTTCAAAGGAACAGCTCTTAGGCCTTTGAGAAGGACATTCCTGGGTTGTATTGTAAAACTGGCAAGATCTGGGAGAAGGCTTACTTTTCCAGGGGGCAGAGAAAAAATATACAAGAGCAGTTTTCAAAAGTAAGTGCTCTGAGACAAAGGAGGTTAGGGACCTATAGTAAGGAAGATGCATGTGACCAGGCGGTGGCGCAGTGGATAGAGCGTCGGACTGGGATGCGGAGATGCATGTGTAAAGTTTAATTGAGCTGAGGGGAATGTTAAGGCAGCTTGGTCATAACTACTGATTGTTTAAGTCAATGTTTCTTAAGATAATATTTAACCTCATATTTAATACCAAAATGTCTTACATTTAACCTTGTATAATTAGACAATGATTATCTGATTGTGTGAGCCTAAGGAAATAACTGCCTATGACTCTCAGGTGGACCACATATGTCAGCAGATGCCTTCTAATCATTAACTCTGCTTGTCTTTTTTCCATGTGTCCAACAAACCATGTGTCAGTACATGGACATTAAGTGTCAAGAAAAGCTGTCATTACAGGCAAGCGGTCTTCTTCTACCTTAATATTTTGACACTCGGTGTTATGGCTGTTATGCATAAAATTATCAGATCTAAAAATGTAAGTAGACAGATCTAAACCATAATAAGTTTAATTTGGGAAAATAAACCTTATAATAATATCTGTTCTAGGACTCTCTCATTGGTGCCATTAAAAAGTCCTACATCAAAAGTCAATATATTCTAAGTAGTACTTTATCTTTAGTTTTGCTCTTAAAATAAATGACACTGAAAACGTGTGTGCAATACATTTTTTACAAATCAAACCAAAATAAAGACAGTGACTTTTTTATATTTTGACAGTCGTTAGTTGATTCTGAAAGCATTTAACCATAAGATGGATATAAACATAAACATAAAGAAAGGCTATTTCTTTTCAAAACTGAAGGAAGAAATTGAAAAGAAAAACATCTAAGATAAAGTTATCCAAATTCATTCTTAGTTAGGGAATGTGAAAATTGGTGGTCTCTTCTCCTGCCCATGCTATATATACAATTCAAACCTTTCCAAGTCTCCACTGAAAAGAATGTATGGTCCTTTTGTGCAGAATTTATTCTAACATGGTTTAGGAAGCAGAATTATAAAATTACTTCTTTACCTTTGACTTGCTTTTTGTTTGTTTATTTGTTTGTTTATTTCACATTACATGACCTTGCTTAGAACAACATTTAGTTTTTGAGGCTTTATCTTAATTCTTTTCTTATATGCCTTTTCTTTATCTCTATATATCCAGCTGTGTGTATCAGTGTGTATTTTAATCATTATTATCTTAGATTCTGGATCTTTCTCTCAGCCAGCCATCAGAATTCCTATATTCCTATAGTTTTTAAGCTTCCTACCAACATCGAATGGGATAAGAAACAGCTACCGCAATAGGAAAGAACAGCATGTAGAATATGTAAATTAGTGTTTTTTGTTTCCAGAGAGATCAAGTTGCTGGTAAAATGTGAGGTCTTGAGGCAAAAAAAAAAAAAAAAAAAAAAAAAAAAATATATATATATATATATATATTTTTTTTTTATACACACACACATACATACTTAAATTAAAAAAATTAATGGGTATTTTATAGCTTCATATTCATTTATCCCCTAATTTTGTGTAAATATATATATATACACACACATAGAGTCAGTTTTTAAGTACAGTACTGGCTTACAGGTTTGGTTTGTTTTTCTTTTGTTTTTATTAATTTTGAACAGCAAGTTAAACTTGTCTTTAACATCTTTAACATAGCTTTCTCTGCCACATTCAAATGACATTAAAAATATTTTACATATAGTAGTATTTTTAACTGTTTTATGTCACTCCTAAGAGAAATGCAAAATTTTCACTTATGCCAAAATATTTCAATCATTTTCGTGTGTTAATATCTCTTTCTGGCTTATAGGAAAAATTCTTAATGTTTACCAAAAATAACAAAGATAAAAAATTTATCCCCCCCCAAATAAATTACTTGATTTTTGAGTTACATGGAATGTCTTTGTCTTGTTTTTATTATTATGAGAAATACACACTGAAAAATGAAGATATAAGCTCCATGGTTTACAATGCACTAACATTATTTTGCATTCAACAGTCCATCAAATTTGATTAAAACAAAAAAGATATTTCTTATAAAGATACCTGACAGGCCTGCTAGTAAATGACTGCTAACCCTGGAAGAAACATAAGGTCATAATATTTATAAAATTTATAATGTTTCAATTCATGCTAATTTCTATATATTGAACTTAATCTCAGACTGCTAATAAATGATCATTGCCAAAATATATATTAATATGATACTTAATCACATGCATAAAGTCTGTACACGAATGTTTAACCAACTTTATTATTGCCAAAACTTGGAACCAACCAAGTTGTCTTTCAGTAAGTGACTGGATAAACCAGGCGTGGCCAACAGTTTTTGCCCCCGGGCCAGATTAGAAAGAAAACTTTTTTCACGGGCCAGACAAAATATTAAAATTTTAAAAATGTTAAATACAAAAAAAATTTGTTTAAGTAAACAAAATTTTATTATGTAATTTGTTTATGAATAAATGTAAGTAAGTTAGTACAACAAATTAACAAAAAAACTAATGTGATGTGTTGAGGTGCTTTGCATTGCCTACTATTTTTTTAATATCTGGAACTATACTTGTAGTAGCTATTCTTAACACAGCCTCCAAATGTAAATCATTCAATCTTGATCTTGTTATAAACTTTTATTTAGAATCATTAAAGAAAAAGTTTGTTCACAAATATAAGTTGAGCTGAAGATTACTAAATATTCCTTGGCAAGTTTTTTTTTTTAATTTCCATATTTTCCATTATTCGATTGCTTATAAAAATTGCACAGACAAGTACAAAGGTTGTAAATCTTTATAATGGAATTTTTTTAAAAAAATAAAGAAATATGCCCTGGCCGGTTGGCTCAGCGGTAGAGCGTCGGCCTAGCGTGTAGAGGACCCGGGTTCGATTCCCGGCCAGGGCACACAGGAGAAGCGCCCGTTTGCTTCTCCACCCCTCCTCCGCGCTTTCCTCTCTGTCTCTCTCTTCCCCTCCCGCAGCCGGGGCTCCATTGGAGCAGGGATGGCCCGGGCGCTGGGGATGGCTCTGTGGCCTCTGCCTCAGGCGCTAGAGTGGCTCTGGAAGCAACATGGAGATGCCCAGGATGGGCAGAGCATCACCCCCTGGTGGGCAGAGCGTCGCCCCATGGTGGGCGTGCCAGGTGGATCCCGGTCGGGCGCATGCGGGAGTCTGTCTGACTGTCTCTCCCTGTTTCCAGCTTCAGAAAAATGGAAAAAAAAAAATAATAAAGAAATATCACGAATCCATTTGACCAATTATTGGAAGTTAACCCTAGATTAATCACACATGGAATTCTTTTCCATGTGTATCACTATCTACTTAAATATCTCGATTTCCAATAATCAAAGACGCTTCCGCTTCTGAGTAGCTGAGATTTTAACTTTCATTGTTGTACAATGGTTAGATATCGTAGTTTATGTATAACGATTTAAAAGTACCACTTATTTCATTTCCACAGTGCGTCATGCAGAGAATATTAAAAATTTAATCACGGGCTGCATAAACTTATTATGTGGGCCGGATCCGGCCCATGGGCCATATGTTGGCCACGCCTGGGATAAACTGTGGTATAGCCAGACAATGGAATATCATTCAGCACTAAAACGAAATGAGCAATCAGGCTATGAAAAGACATGTAGAAATCTTAAATGCACATTACTAAGTAAAATAAACCAATGTGAAAAAAATAACATAGTTATAATTCTTAGTATATAACATTCTGGAAAAGGTAAAAATGTGGAAACAGTAAAAAGATCAAGGGCTGCCAAGTGTTAGAAGGAGGAATGAATGAGTGAAGCAGATGGTTCTAGGGCAGCACAGCTATTTTGTAGGATACTACAATGTTGAATACATTTCATTATACAGTTATAGAAATCCAGAGAATGTACAACACCAGGAGGGACCCCTCATGTAAACTAAGGACTTTAAATGATAATGATGTGTCTTTGTAAGTCCACAAATGTAACAAAAATATATCACTTCAGTGTGGGATGCTGATAATGGGGGAGGTTTATGTGTGAGGGTCAAGGATAGATGGGAACTCTCTGTACCGTCTGCTCAATTTCCCTGAGAATTAAGAAAAAAAATGCGTATTTTAAAAAAAATGAGTATTAGGTTACCTGGGATTCTAGCTGGAGATTACTAAAGTCTTTAAAGAATTTAGGGTTTAAATAAATTCAATAAAAAAAATGCATAGTCAGTGGTCTATCACTTTGACATGACATTGTGATAAATTCTAAAAAGTCATTTAATACTAATTCAATTAAGTTATTTAATTTTTAGACAATAATAAAACTATAATGGCCTCAAAACAGTTAGTTTAAGAAACAAGAAATTATAAAATTTAAGATCAATATTAATAATACTGAACCCATGTTAGAAAAATTTAGTATATATCAATAGTTTAATAAGGTTCAAGCATTTAAACAATTATTTCAATCTTGTCAGTGGAAATTGAAAGTTAGTAAATTTTTTTAATTAAGAATAATTCTAAATCATCTATTTTAATCATTATGAAGTACTAAGGATTTTAATAGATTCATTTAGCTCTAAATGTCTTCAAGTACATTGTAAATTCCTTAGAATTTCTGCTTTGTAATACATTTTAACATATTCATTGTCTTATTCTAAGAAAGATTCACTATTGCTCTTTCATTCTTGTCTTGTTATTTATTTCAAAGATAAAATGAATATCTTCACTTTTCATTTATAACTTTAATTTATATTAAAATCAAAACTTAATGGCAATTATTATCTATTAAAATTTACTCTTTCCCCTGCATACATTTTTTCTTTTTACAGTAAATCCTACATTCTGACACCATCAGTAAGACATATAATTAGTAATTCTACTTAGATTCCCTTTTCTGAATTCAGTTTCTTAATAGTCTTTTCAACACTGAGTGTTTTTTGACGTAGAAAAGATACTGTTGATGCATAATGGAAAAACTTTGAATTTGCCAACCTTATTTTGAAAAACTGTGAATTTGCTAGCCTTATTTTTCTTTTACATTTACCTTCCCCTAATCTTATGGTTTCATAGAATGTTAGAGGGTAAAGTTACATGTAAACTCATAATATAAGAGAATGCCAGTTACATGTGTTGTGCTACTAAAACAGAGGTCCATTAACCAAATGAGACAGAAACTACCTTTAGAAGATAAAGTGTTTATAACTAGAGGCTCAGTAAATATGAGAAATTATGCCAGGGAAGATTATCTGTGGCAAAAATAGAAGTGAACAGTTCTGTCTCTCTGATCTTTAACTTAGTCACCAGTAAAATAAAAACAAAAAATATTTAGTTTCTGAACTTCTGTGCTGATTAAGTTGGAAAGTATAAGTGAAAATCCAGTATTAGTTATAAAATATCATATAAATATCACATATCATGATAATAATTCGACCATCTCAAATTACAAGAAAATTTAGACAAACAAAATATTAAAAAAAACAACAACTCTGGCTGCATGCTTCAGAGTTGAATGAAAGTGAGCGCTATGCATATTTATAAATCATTTTATCCCAATTTTCTTTTATTTTGTATCTGGTTTGGTCCCCTGAAACATAAAAATATTAAAGCCTTTCTTGAAAACTCTAAAACAAAGAGAAGGGCTCAGAAAAGAACACAAATAATTTAATCAGATAAGATTCAAGTTTATCCCCAGCTTAATTGTCTTTTATTCTTCATTTCAGTTAGTTACATGTTCACGGTTATCAACAAGATTGTGCATGCACCTTGAAATGTTCACAAAAGGTCCACGATACAGGGGTTCATTATTAGGTTATATGTTGTATTCAGAATCCCAGGGGAACTACTAGATTCTAGAAATATTGTTTAAGCAAGATGAAGAATATTTATACAGTTTCAACTACAACAGTTTTAAAGACAAGTACAAGCTTCATTTGCCACAAAATTCACAAAAAGTAATTGATTGAAGAATATCTCTTTTATGCAAAATATACATTTTAGAATATAATTTGATTAATATTCTACTATATATATATACTGACACTGCTCCTTGATCATTTAGTAAAAAAATACTCTCATTGCCAGAATTTTTTCTATAACATTTATAATTGAGGTAACAATGACAAAAGACAAACTATGAATAATGTTGATGAGTTTTTTTGTCACAGCAGTTTTCCGGAACAAATATGTGACTAAAAATAGGACAGTTTTGATCAATAGGCACTGCAAATTTCACAACATAATGATAAGCTGGTAACATAAGTGGTTTATAAAAAAATGATACAGTCATTGTTCATGAATCCAATCAACAAGAGAGAAATAAGAAAAATTAAGACAGACCAATACTACACCTTGTATGATTTACAGCACAAACTACTCAGGGCCCATGAGGATGAATTTACAGAGGTATGGGCCATACTTGAAGCGTTAAAGATAAGAATCATGAATTCAGCTTCTTTTGAAGTGAGATGGCCAAAACTATTGACCCATGCACACATGTTGGTATTTACAGTTGTTTCATGGACATTGGCCAGTCCACAAGCAGACCACTCATATGGGGAGCACCAAATGAGTTTCAGTCACGGTTCTTCTATGAGCTTTAATATGCTTCATGAAGACATGGAGACCTCAGCAACCTGGTCACCTCAGGGCACTTTCAGCATCAGAAGTCTGTTTCCAGTTCAGTCCTTGGTATGGCTAAATTCCACTGTCCCTTTTTCAGCAGTCAAAAATCCATGATAAATTCTGTACAACACTGCAGTCAATAACAGCAGCACCAGACAGTACATTAATTCCTTTACCATAAAGTTGTGTGTAATTATAGCTTTCTATGTGTGGTGTTATCAAGAGGATCACTGAAGCTCGAAATACCCGATGTATACGTCTGGGTAAATACCTTGCTGTACAAGATGTCTGACATGCAGGTCATGCTCTGGGACTTGGGGATATAGAGTAATATAAGTTATGTGGCCAAGAACAAAAGTGATAATTGTCCTCCTAACAAAAAATAAACATGAGAATAAGAAATTAATCAACAATATTAACGATCCTAAATGCCTTAGAAATATTATTTCTCCCTCTATATATAGGATGGCATTTTACTTCCTTCGCATACCCAATACACCAGATACACTATTGCTATCGCATTCATGGGGATTTGTAAACAGAATTTTTTCCATTTGGACTGAACAGGACTCCCTAGGGTTTCATTGCAGCGTAGAGATGAATGCTGGTTGGTAGGTATTAGAAATTGGCACTGCAGCAGGCAAACAAATGCAATGGTGTCATTGCTGCTGCCTAAATCCTGTTCATAAGAAAGATTCATAGTACTGACTAACTTAGTCTACAGGGCAACCTTAAATTATACACAAAGCAGAGAAGCTATTTCAAGTAGCAAAGAAGGCAGGGGGCAGGGGAGAAGACACGGTTCTAAAATAATGAACACCTTAGCAAGGCCTTTCTGTGCTTTACAGAGACAGCTGGCATATACAGTTAAGACAGGGAGCTAAGATAGACAGACAGAACAACAGTCAAGACAAAGCACATGATTACACATTGAAAATCTGATTATTCTCGTGAGTCAGAAATTTAAGCCTCCTGTGAGCAACAATGCCCTTTGATGTTTGCACAAAAATTAATAAATAAAAATAAAGGAAGGCATTAAAAAAGGCATGAGTGCCTTGGGAAATATTTGGCACTCTGCCTCTGAAAATGATGACAAATTCCAGGATTTGAAAAAAAAAAAAAAGATTCTAGTATCAAGCAGCAATTCCTGTTTAAAGAGCGCAAGCCTGGCTGGCAGTTACCTTCTCTCATGTTTGTGCCTTCCCCAAGCCTTTAAGTCAGGGATCTGGCCTCAGCTTGCGTGTAACCAGTAATGACAACCTCTTTGTAGTTATCTGTGTGCAAACAACCAGAGACATTCAGAACTCCAATACAGCATTTTGAAGAAAAGTAAATCAATCAAGAAATTAAGCTGTTTAAAACAAATATTTTTTTCGAAGCATAAAGAAAAAATATGTCAAAGAGAAACTTTTCCTCCCTGCCCCACCACTCAACATGCAGAACAATGAACCTGTTATATCAACAGATAGTACAACGCAAGTACATATATCCTGAGCTATCCAATGTCCCTGAACTCTGTGACATTGCTTTCAGGTGATAGAGATGAGATGGCCCACGCAAATGAGCTGACCAAAGTCACATTGTCTGCAAGCAAGATAGGCTCCCAGACATCTTCAGAATGGGTTAGAAAGTCACAGACCCCAATGAAGTGGTTGGTATTTGGAAGCACACTGTTTTAAATATATCTCCCTGAAAATTTGTTTATGTATTAGTGTACTGGCCAGTATCTGATACTATCTGTTATTTTATTGCAAAAGGATATCAGGGCAATTAATATGGAGAAGTAGTACCACTATTTTAGATAGCCTTTAAAACCAAGATAAGACTCATTAGCTATCCCAATGGCCTTTCTGACTCCATATAACATCATGCAGGTTTGTACTGTATTAATGGAGATTGGAGTAACTCTACATTTAATTAGTTCCATTATGGGCTAGACAGTACTTGAAACAATACAATTTAGCTGACTGAAACAGTTGGGTTTACAAGATAGATGGGATGGGAGACCGAGAGCGCCTCAGAGGACAAGGAGAGTTGTAGGGTGATGTGACTGGAGAGAGCCTCAGAGCATTGCCTGCCAAGCCCGCTATGTTGTTTAAGCTTCGGGATTTTTCATATCCTTTTATGAAAAAAGGCATAGACATCAGTTGAATTAAACCAGAAAATAGACACAGACAAACAATACCATGCAGGATAATACAAAGTGCTATTTTTGATCTTAAAACATAATTTGTTTACAAATAATTCAATATTGAGACAATGTTTAACCCTAACAAAACTGAAGTTCACTGTAGCTGTCATTTCCAAAAGAGTAAACCATTACAAATTACAGTTGCAATATTTAAAAAATCTTCTTTTTCCCATATCAGTTTGTATTGATGCATTTAGGCATATACAAAACCGGAACTCTTTTAGAATTAGGCAAAGCAATTTAAGTAAGATATACACATGGCTAATATTATCAAATGTTAGAATTTGTTCCTGAAAAAAGAAATTGTCTGTTTTCTTTTTCTTTTTTATATTTACTGAACAGTTAAAGCATGATTAACTTTAAGTGGACAACTCTTTTATAGCATAGTTAATCTTCTAGCTTTATGGAATTAACAGAATGATTCTCAAATAATGACATTTGATGCCATTATCTGAATAATAGAGAATGAATGCCTATATCTAATCTTTTCAATAAAAAAGTGAAGAAAAGTGAAATGAATAAAATATAAACTGAGTTATATTTTCAATGAGTTAAAGCTTGAATTGGAGTAAATGATGTTGTTGGCTGATTCTTCCACCAGGAATTAAGAACTTTTTAAATTTAATTCATCTTTTCTTTCTATTATTTTGCATATTAACCTTTTGTTAATAATAGTCATAGACTTAGAGAAGAAAAGGTCTTTCTCAAAAGCTTTAACCCTTAGCAACCCAAGAAACACCCCATTAAAAATAAATAAATAATAAATAAAATAGAACTTGAAAAAAAAGAAGAAGAACCCTTCCATCAAGGTCACCTTTGAAAGAATTCATATATTATAGTATTTTTTTATTAGAAAAGATTAGACGCAGTTAAATGAGGTAGGGCACACTGACAGCAAAGCTAGAAGTGGATTGTCTTGAAAGCAGGGCAACTATTGATTGAAAAATTAGTTATTCTACAGCTCAGAAAAAAGATGTTCTGACAGCTCCATTGAACAAGTATTGTACAGCAGGAAAATGAAATTTTCTGTTGGCCAGTCAAAGCTGAGCAATTAGATATGATTCCAGTGAACTCCTTGTCTCCCTTTGACTTATGGTTTACTCCTTGGGCCCTGATTAGCTTCGGGGTGCTTGATGACACTGTAAGAAAGAAAATGGGCCTGTTGTGTTCCTCTCAACTACATCTTCCTTTAATTCTGTACTTTCATGAAACTTTTGGGGAAGAAGCCACTGCTCTCTCTCCCCTTTCGCTGGAGGAAGAGAGGTGATTCAAATGATTTAGTGACTATTTGATTTACAAGTGCCCAGGACAGATATGGATATATATTACAATAACAAACTCTATTGCAGGGTAAGACTAAATGGCCAAGAAACCCCTTTCTCACATACACACATAAACTTTCAGTAGACTAGATGTTTTCTTTGTATTTTGTAGATGGAAATTTATGTCATCCATTAACTATGGTAAAGTTCTCTAGGAAATAATTTTTGCTAATGAGAGAATTATCTGTCAATATATTTTGTAAGTATTCTGAACTATAAAACATGGGAGGTGAGATATATTTTATTCTAGTTTAGTGGATGATGGAATAATTAATGGGAGGATGTCTTAATTAAAAAAGAATTCCAGGTAATTTATCCTTACACGGTGATCTTCACGCACCTACAGGGCTAGTTTTTACTGCTCTTTGGTAAAATGATTGGAATTGAAATTTTGGACACTACAGAAAGAATAATTTATCTTAGTTGACTGTGTTACCTGAAAACATAAACTTCACTATAAACATTGATTGGGTTTTATTAAAAGCAAACTTGAGAATATGCATGAACCAAAGGGGTTGTTAATATCTGTATATCATCCATATAAAAATTTAATTTTATTTCCTACCATCTCCACGCTCCCTACAGTTCCTCCAAATATGTAAAATATCTGTTTGACAGTTTTATATTCATCGTGCTATTTACATGTAGATCTTAGCTACCATTCTTAATGTTTAATTATTTTCTAAAATATAACCTTTAACATAAATATTATCTATTTTGTTTATAAATCCTTTTATTAACAAGCATAATTTTAGAGTTCATTTGTAAAGATTTCCTTTCTAATTTAATAACAAGTATCTCACTAGTAAAATTATAAGTTACTGACATAAATATATTTTTTCTTATGCTGCAGGTTAATTTCTGATAAGAAACTTGATTAAAAATTTTCCCAATTAAATTTTTATTAAATGGGATGTTCGAAAATATAATTTATAAAAATAAATTACATGTACATGTTAGTTTGAACCACAATCTAAATACATGGTGTGCATTTTTTTATAGTTCTTAAGGGCATGTGTTTATTTGGAGCAATATTGAAACTGACTATCCATGCACTATCACTGGGTATATTTTTGCTTATTAATGTGATTTCCCAAAAATTACTGCATAAATAAAATCATGGACTTTACTCTTTTAAAGAATCCACAAGTTTTCTTAATGTAGGTCCAAATACATTCATAATTATTGATAAAAAAAAGAATTAATGGGAATTCAATAATTTTTTTAATCTGTATAGGGGCGAATTTTCAAAACTTTAAAATAAAATCAGTAGAGGACCAGCTTAAAAGGTAAAGAAAAAAAAAGATCATCTAGGAAATAAATGTCTGAGTATGCATAATAGGAGAGATCTATATTCTACATAAAAGGAAATCTGTAATTTATATAAAAAGAAACAGAGAAAATGAATGAATTCCTGACAGACATGAAAAGATCACACACTAAGAAGATAAAGCGAAGTTAGCCGGAATGTTACCAGACCAAGATAAAAAACACAAAGCTGCAAATGCATTAACTAAGAAAGGAAAAATAAGTGGATGATGGTGAGAAATGACAAAGAACAAAGAGCTTATAGATAAATTTTCAAAAATGTTCTCATTGATAAAGAAAATTTGTATTTGTGAAATACAATTGTATGTATACCTTTTCCATACAAACGAAATATCTTATTAATTGCTTTGCTCATGAAAATTTGCCATTTGATAAGAAAACTCTATATTTATGTAATGCTTTATAACTTGCAAAGTTTTTTATATGTGATCTTCTTTGATAGTTTAAAATTCAAAATTCTGTCTAACATGTAGAAAAAATTTCAAGTTCTTAAACATGGAACCTTAGTATAAACATTGCATGTGATCCATTATAGAATATGCTAAAAATAAATGTAAATTGAACCACATATTACATATATGTATGATACAGTATATGTATATACATATATAGTGAATTAAGATATGTAATGCACTTAAAATACTATGTTCTATACATCATTAGATATTATTACTTAATGTTAGTACATATATTTTGCTCAAGTACTATAGTAGGCTATAAACTATCTTCAAAAAATATTTTAAATTTTTCCTAACATAGCATTTAGATTAAAATAGCAAACAATCACACATATTTATATAACTGAAAAACATTTTGGTGAAAGGAATAGAGGCAGAAATGGAAGTAATTGAAATGAGGAATTTACAATATCGCATACTGAAGAGACAAAGGAAGAGTCCTTTGTCTTCTGAGACTGAAAAGCGTGGAGGCAGATGGGACAATGCAAAGTGTTCAGAGAAATGAGCGAGAAGGACATGGGTAATGAGATATTTCAAAGAGAGGAGGCATCACAGAACAAATACATGAAGCTTAAAATGGTAACGCACTCAATAGGGAGAAACCGCAATGAATAGCAAAGAGCACACATTTTTAAATTTAGTTGCATTAATATGAAAGTTTTAGAGTGGTTTTTCATCTAATCTTAGTTCATTGCATAAGAAATTATTGGAATTCTTTTTCAAAATTTTCAATAAACAGAGAATGACCATGGCAATAGAGCAACTGGAACCATCAAAGTAGAAGGTAATAAAGAGCACACTGTCACTTTTACAAGGGTGAGTAATGTCACAAAACTATTTCTTAAAGAAGAGAAAAGGATCAATTGTCCTGATGTGTGTAAAGTTTACTCAAAACAAAAACATAAACCAGCACCTAGGACAGAGACAAGGTGGACCAATCTGGGAAAACCAAACCATATTAGTGAAGCTTCCATACAGGAGTCCTCGAATTATGACAGTCTCAACTTATGACATTTTGAGTTTATGATGCTCACTCCCATAAAAACTTCAAAAAATTGAGATATGAGTGTTTTGGCTTATGCTATTAGAGTTGTACTTACAGACTACGTGGGCAAACTTGTTTGGTTGCATGTAGCAGAAGAATACACAGTACAATATATTATGTCCTTTTTCTTTTTCTGTGGCTTAGTTGTGTTTTCATGTTCTAGATTATGATTTTACAACTGTGTTAGGATAGGTAAGTGACTTAGGCTAGGGTGTATTTCAACTTACACCAAAATTTGGGTTACGTCACTGTCATAGGAACAGAGCTATGTCATAACCCGAGGACCCCCTATATTCTGTTATGTTCCTTAACAAAGATGCCTGCTCAACAGAATCTATCTATTCAACATATCTTCCATGTGCAGGCAGAGTTCAGTGTGGGTTGGAATACAGTAATAAATTTAAAATTATAATTGCACTCAAGAGAAATTATGTAACCCTATTTTATAAGTACATAAACAGCTTTTCAAATGATTGGGTACACCAATCTATACGGCCAGAGATCTTATAGTTTTTCAGCCTCCTAACACTCAGATAAACCACAGCAAAATAAGTCCAAATTTTGGATAAGACACTTAGAAAATATTTAATGCTTTTCTTTGAAAAAGAAAAACCTTATTATTATTTTATAATCATCAACTACCTACCAAATATACGCATAGAGCCAATTAGTGAATTTTATTAGTTGCAGGGAAAGAAAACTTTTAAAGACTGCTGAGAACATTATATTAAAATAATTAGATGAGTGACAATTTTTAAATACTCCATTACAATTCCTCCCATAGGCACATGAAAAATCAAAAATAAATAAAAACGGAAAGAAAAAGAAAGAAAGAAAGGCAAAAAACGAAAGAAAGAGAAATGCCTTTCAGATATGACAGCCAAGTAGATTGTTATGATACATACTTTGAAATGTTTACAGTAAGAAAACATGTAATGAGGAATGGAAAAAAATACTATGTGTAGTCTTTCCTTGAGAAAATGAAAGAGAAATTTTTTACAGGGCTCCATATATTTGCATCACTTAATTTCTAAGTCACCTGTGAGGATCTGATTAAATGCATTCCTACCTTTCCTGATCCCTCCATCAGAAGCACACGTGTAATCACCTGTTGACAGTAGGAAACATGTTTCCCCTCTTCTGTTTCTGTCTCTGGTACTAGATCGTCTGATGGGGAGCCTTTCTGGGGGTGATAATGGTGGCTCACGTCCTGTATTGTCATCACCTGATAAGACTGATCACAGCACCATGCCCATTGACAGACAGTGATGGATGAGGAAATGAGACAGACAGTACAAAGAGTTTACACCAAATGTACATAGTACAATCACTCAATATACAAAACAAAGTAATTACATCATAATAAGAAAAAGATTTTCATCACTCACCACAATTTACATGAAGTAAAATGGAAACGTACTGAAAGGGAGAGAAATGTTCTTTGGGTACTTTGAATTCCATTAGAATTCTATCTAAGAAGAAATTTACGTTCACTAAACTAATTATTAGAAATCAAAATAAGTGTGATCATCAAATAACATAGTAATATCTTTCAATTGTTGACAGGCTATCAAGTTACTGTGACAAGAAATTTTTATTTTTTCAAGTGGAGTTTATTTTCAAAAACAACAATGAAAAAACCCTCCTAAATAAATATTTGTCTTTGCACCTCTTTAAGACACATTTTTTATTATTTTTCTGAAAGTAATTTTTCTCTCAAATTTTTTAAATGGAACCCATGACTGGCTTTTTTTTCCCCCTAGGTGAGAGGAGGGGAGATAGTTAGGCAGACTTCTGCATGTGCCCCAACCAGGATCCACCCAGCAACCTGTCTGGGCTGATGTTTGAGTGCCAAGCTATTTTTAGCACCTGAAGCTGTCATGCTCCCTGGAGCTATCCTCAGTGCCAGGGGACATGCTCTAACCAATCCAGCCACTGGCTGCAGGAGTGGAAAAGGGAGAGAAGGTGGAGAGGTAAGAGGAGAGAAGCAGAAGGTCCCTTCTCCTGTGTGCCTTGACCAGAATCAAATCCAGTATCTCCATATGCTGAGCCAATGCTCTATCCACTGAACCACTGGCCAGGGCCCCAAAAATCTTAACAAAAATAATCCTAAAGCTCACAAACTTTGTTTCTGAGTTCTCTAGTTCAAAGTTACAAGATAGTTTTTAACATAATTGAACAAGATCAACTTCCCCAAATGCCAATAAAAAAAAGGTTTGCTTCTATGTGCTTGCCAAAGATGGTCACAACCTATCAGCCTGAGTACCAGCTTGTTATAACAATGTTTACTTAGGCTGAGAGGGTCCTCTTCTTCCCTGCCCTACAAAAGGCACAGGTATTCTGAGAACAGCTGGAGACCAGCAACGCCAACTAAATTTTACCTGTCATAAAGATATCTTTGATCTAACAGTTTTCAGATATATATTGACATAATTTGAAGAACAATCTACTAAATGAACATAAATGTTTTAAAAGCAGTTTAATTCTAGTCACTTTTTTCTTCCATTTACTCCATAAAATCTTCTGGAAACTAAGGAGGATACTTATGAAAATGTTACCTGCCATTTTTGTTTTCTTTCTTGTTTTGTTTAATTGGTGTTTTTCTAACTTATGCAAAATTATTCACATAGGATTATCATAAATAATTTTTCTATAAAATATTACATACAACTAAGTTATAGCAAATTTTTATAGTAGGCTAAAAGGTAATTAAATTGTTTAATCTACAAAATATTTTATCTGTAACAGACATAATAGAATAGAAATGATATTACTGATGATCACTTTAGCAAACTGAATATCAATTAACAGTCAATCTAGTCAGTCTACTCTAGATTAATATGGGAATCAAAAGGAGTAGGGATTCAGCTAACGTCAAACAATAAATTATCCAACCTTTAGTTGTGGGAGGGAAAAGAGCCCAATGCATTGTATATAAAAAAAAGAAATCCACAGAGTTCAACATTGCCATTGATTAGCCAAAGAGTTCATTAATCCCTAGAAAAATGACTTCATTATATATCACCTTTCCCAATCCAAAAGGATTATGTTGACTACATTACTAATTTAAGAATAATGAAAATTTTATCAGTTACCCAGAATATTATTAGGGAAAACCTTTGCTATCAAAAGGGCTATCTTCTATATCACCTTTTTGACGTTTAAGCCTTTGAAATGTAAGCATCCCTTCTTCATAAGTAACTGCTTCTTGTGAATTATGTTAAAATGCATGGCCCCATGTGGCAGAGATAAAACTGAGACAAACACAGCAAGCCAAATGATATGGAGATCAACATTACGAGAATGAAGGATGGAAAATGGTGAATATCATACCATCACATTGTGCAGGGAAACAAAGAAACATTGGCACAAAAGCAACACACAGGCAAAAGAAAACATTGGCACCATCAGCAAAGGGCATTCCCACTAAAGCAGGAAAGCTCCATAGACCAGCTATGTAGAACTTCTACTTGGAATTTATTTAGAAAAACTACAATCTAGCTATCTATAAGCCTGACACAAACACATGTTTTATGAAAGGGTAGAACTGAAAACTCATGAACATTTGCAGAAAATGACGATGACTGCTTTCTACCCAAGGGACATACTGGCCTATAAAGTATTTAATAGCATTCATTTGAAATTGTGCCTTACCTGATCTGTTATGTTCCAGAAGTCGATTGTCTTTGCCCAGACACGTGTCACCCTGTGTGCTATTGCAGGCCATATTTAATTCTGTCTTGCAAAAAGTAGGTGAGCTTGCCTGAGGGGCAGGAGGAATGTGCTTCTTTCTTTTTCGTGGAAGTTTTTGCTTCGCCATTGCCAAGGAGTAGTACATCCCAAAGTTGTTGACAATGACAGGCACCGGCATGGCTATTGTCAGCACTCCAGCCAGAGCACACAGGGCTCCAACTAGCATCCCTGACCATGTTTTAGGGTACATATCCCCATAGCCCAGAGTAGTCATGGTCACCACAGCCCACCAGAACCCAATAGGAATGTTTTTGAACTGCGTGTGTTCACTAGCTGAAGGGTCGTTAGGTTGAGCGCCTACTCTTTCGGCATAGTAGATCATAGTAGCAAATATCAAAACTCCAAGAGCCAGGAAGATTATCAGCAGCAAAAATTCATTAGTACTAGCTCGAAGAGTATGTCCAAGCACCCTGAGGCCTACAAAATGGCGGGTGAGCTTGAAGATTCTCAGGATCCTCACAAATCTTACCACCCTGAGGAAGCCAAGTACATCTTTAGCAGCTTTGGATGAGAGCCCACTGAGTCCCACCTCTAAGTAGAAGGGGAGGATGGCCACAAAGTCAATAATATTCAAGAGATTTTTGATGAATTCAAGTTTATTGGGGCAAAAAATAATACGGACTAAAAACTCAATAGTAAACCACACCACACACACTCCTTCTACATACGTCAAGGCAGGATCCGTTTCGATTTCGATTTCATATTGTAGAACAACACTTGTGCCATTGCTGACTGGTTCTGTCTTATTTTTAATAGTAGTGAAAGCTTCATGGGTCTCCAGGCAAAAGGTTGTGATTGAAACCAGGATGAAGAATAAAGAAGCAAAAGCAATAAACTGCAGGGGAAAAAAAGAAATAAAAAAAGAGAGAAAGTAATCTAAACCATAATATATAATACTTTGATATAAATCTATGAGTATCAATCCCTGTAGAAGAAAAACAATAAAAGCATATTTGAAGATTTTACTTAGGATATTGCTCAAATGAAAGAAGAGACAGATAACATTAATTGGAGTTGCACATGTGATCTGTTTCAAGTTCTGTTTTTAGCTTATATAGATAAAAACTTTGATTTATATTAGAAAACAATTTCTTGAGTGCTTTGTATACCTGTGAAGAGAGCATAAAAATCAGTCCGAAAGAATGTTAAAGGGCAACAGACTAAAAAAAATAATAAAGGTTAATAATAAAGACAATCACCCCAGATATGGTTTATAATTCTAGAAATCTTCATGTAGTAGATCAAATTTTACATCTGTAATGTAAGTTGTAGTCCACACTGATGGAAACTTGAAAGCCACCAAATTTAACTGTAGGTTTCTATCTATAAATAAAATGCTCCAGTTATCATGAAATATGAACATGACAAAAATGTCTTTGATTTATGTTACTATTTAAATTGTATCAATTTATCCAAAAGAGCTAATCTAGGGAAGAAGATAGGCAAAAGGTTAACGAGAGAGAGAAATAGAGTTAAGGAACAAATTAAAATACACTCTTGCTCCTCTCCTGAGGGGGGGGGGACTCCAAATGTTAGATTAGCCTGTTATAAAGTTGCAAATGTTTTTTATTCAACTATTTCATTTCTTCAACCAATAAAATATGAATACAAAGAGTTACTAATACAGAATAATCATAAAAGTTCTGTTTTACACAGTTCTTATTACATAGTACCAGAAGGTTTTAAAAGCAATTTACATAACTAACTCATATCAATACTTATAACAACACCATTCCTACTGCATTTTACAGTTCTGAAATATTAGCCACAGAGTTCAAGTCACTTTTCCAAAGTCATAAGATATACAGAGGGACAGGCCTGAG
Source organism: Saccopteryx bilineata (assembly GCF_036850765.1). Taxonomy (NCBI): domain Eukaryota; kingdom Metazoa; phylum Chordata; class Mammalia; order Chiroptera; family Emballonuridae; genus Saccopteryx; species Saccopteryx bilineata. The sequence continues at coordinate 129,670,376 of NC_089491.1, forward strand.
ACACACTAAACTGACAAGGTGCACCTCAGATTCTGTTCCATTAACATACTCCTTAAAACTAAAGATCTAAAAAAGCTGAAACCCAGTTGAGTGAATGGCACTGGTGTATTCAGTACCAGAGGCTTTCAAAATAGCTGGCATGTTCCTAGTGCTCTCTAGTTGAGCATGCTTAATGAGAAAAAAGAGATTGTTCTTTGAATGTCTAAATAAGTAAATTATTCAGGAGCAAGAGGTCATTAGTCAAATGTAAAGAGGTCTGTTCTTGGAAATAATAGGATACATCCAAAAACTCAAAGCTGGTTCTTAATATCTACTCCTCAACCAAGCCACTGAAAAGAGATTAAAACCAATTCTGAAAGAAAGATGGAAGGAAGGAAGGAAGGGAGGGAGGGAGGGAGAAAAGGAGAATGAAAGAGAGAAAGGGAGAAAGAAGGAAACCTGGTTAAATCTCAATGTGAGAGATACATATCTCACCAAATATTTAAGACTGACAAAATCTTAGGACTTTGAGTATCTGCCTTAAAGAAACACTCAAATTATGAAACTCTCTCTCTGCAGGGTGCCAGGTAGTACAGCATTCATATAGTATTATAAGGCATGTCATTTTCATGGCTTTGACTTAAGTTCCCATGCACATCTTCCAAATTTTATTGGTTTTGACATAATTTGTCTTATCTTTCCCAGACATATTGTGAGATATTAGCTTGGTTTTTTTTTTATCTCTCATCTTTACCTTTTTACAAAAACACACAGTTCCTCTTTCATTCAACTACTTCTTAAAACAGTATCACTGAGGCCATCTGGATACTTTAAAATGTAACATATTATGCTGCTAGTGTTCTTCACGAAGTCAGCATTTTTTCAGCTAACTTTGCAGCCTCAAACTCTCTTCACCTACATTCATGTAGCAAATTTAGTGGGATTTCCCAACATTGCTCTTTCAAAATCAGTCCAAGCTCACCAGCCCAGCCTTCATACAATAAAGACAATTTACTAGTATACTTTGATACCTGTCAACATTAAACATTGGGATTTTTCCAATCAAATACTTTCTACTTTTCATTCATTCATGCAACAAGTATGTACTAGGTTCCTCTTTGTTCTCGGCTACATGGCTAGAGTCTTTTTTTTTTTAACAGTAGTTAACTAAAGATAATCTCTATCCTTGAATAGCTCACATTTACTAGGGATGCAAACATTAAATATATAATTAACCACACAAAATTATATATATAATTACAATTGTAATAAATGCAGTAAAAACAAATAAGGATCAAAAGGACTTTATTTAGACTGAGGGGTCACAGAAACCTCTGAGAAAATGGCAATAGATTGAGGAAATGAGTACTGGTTAACCTAATGGAAAGGGAGATGTATATTACACAGTAGAAAGCTTTAACAAAAAAGTCTGGACCTTTTCAACTTTACTTTCTCAAGTGATGCCTTGACTCTTACAGCACAGGAACAGTAGGTTTTCCATATCTGCCTCTTCTGCAAAAATCATGATGATTAAGTCCCACCTAACACAGGGGCTTTAACTTTTTAAAGGTTAATCTCTTGTTCTGAAGAGCTTCAAGTCAACCAAAAATATTACCTTGGCCTGACCTGTGGTGGCGCAGTGGATAAAACGTCGACCTGGAAATGCTGAGATTGCTGGTTCAAAACCCTGGGCTTGCCTGGTCAGGGCACATATGGGAGTTGATGCTTCCAGCTCCTCCCCCCTTCTTTTTCTCTGTCTCTCTCTCCTCTCTCTCCCTCTCTGTCTCTCTCTCTCCCCTTTAAAAATGAATAAATAAAAAAAAAATATTACCTTGTTTTTTAAATAAGGATGTAAGATGACTTCAGAGTAGTCTGACTGCCGGTAATATTTCACTTGACTTGTTGACCTATTGAGAAATCTATAAAATTCACTTGTCTTAAATTATTGTTACCAGCCCCACTTGTTTAGAATAAAGTGAAAATAAAAAATATATATTAAGGTATTTGTTTTTTAATTTTAAACACTATGCAAATACTAGAAATCCTCATTGTACATATTTTAGTGTACATAAAAAATATAATTATTACCTCCATAAGAACTACTACATCTTGACCAGGTGGTAGGTGGCGCAGTGGATGGAACATTGGACTAGGATGCGGAGGACCCAGGTTCAAAGCCCCGAGGTCACCAACTTGAGCACAGGCTCATCTGGTTTGAGCAAGGCTCACCAGCTTGAACCTAAGGGCACTGGCTTGACCAAGGGTCACTCAGTCTGCTGTAGCCTCCCAGTCAAGGCACATATGAGAAAGCAATCAATGAACAATCAAGGAGCCACAACAAAGAATTGATGCTTCTAATCTCTCTCCCTTCCGGTCTGTCTGTCCTTATCTGTTCTTCTCTCTGTCTCTGTCACAAAAAAATCCCCCAAAATAACTACTACAACTTGATGGTTATGTGTATAAAACAAATTATTATATTGTCAGTAAAAGGTCAATAGATACAACACACGGTGGTTGGAATAAGTAACATGAATCATCTTGTACATGGAAACTATTTAAATTCTCCACCCACAGTCCTAGAAAAGGGGTATGACTTAATGATCACATTAATTAAAATATATTTGTGGAGTTTACATGAAGTAAATTCCTTACCTCCATACCAGACGTTATATGTGTGGGGAGAAGAAATCTGCATTTAACGATCTGCTTCCTAATGATTGCTCTGCATACTGAAGTTTGAAAACCACAGTTGCAGTGTTTTCCAACAGATTGATAACCCAAAATTGATAAATCATTATTAAATGAATTGGAACAAACTTTTTAAAAAATTATAAGTATTTATGAAATCTTAAAAGAAACTTAATAAGAATTATCCATTACCTCTTAAATAATGGATATTTGTGTGTAGGTTGTGACATAATTTTGGCTTTAACACAAATACCTATGAACAAATAAAGCAACTAAACAGCCTCTAAATATATACAATTCCAAGACACAAAATTTTGGGAACCAAAAATCATCAGTTTTTATAAGCCGTTTAGAATTTGATTTATCAGTATCTTCATTAGCATTATTTTAAAGTACATCATGAGTTTGTACTTGTATCATTCTTCATTGTAATTTTTATAGCTCAGTATATCTTTAGCTTTTAAATACTTTGTGAATCTGCTGTAGTGTGAAAATACTGTAGTAAGAAAATAAGAAGACTATAGATGCAAGGCTATAGATGCATGGTGGTTGTGGCCATGCAGATTCATATTGAATTCAAGCAGACGGTAAAGGAACTGTGGAGCCGGAAAACTGTGAGCCATACCAACTTATTGGAGGTTCGCAAAGACAGGCAAGCAAAAAGAAGAAAGAAAAGGAAAAAAAAAAAACAAGTGAAAACAAAGGAAAACCTGCTTTTTGCAGTGGAGGGAAAGGGATTAGGAAATACACCGCACCTTTAAGTGTTGGGCACAATCTGATCTCATCGCCCCTGAGGGGAAGCACTTATATCTTTACAATAGTGTTGTCTCGTGCTCATGAACTAACTGCACAAAGTACTTGCAGCCAGTAAACCAGTGAGCAAACCTAATACAGCTGTTTTCCCCACAATAAAATAGAACAAACTTTGGCATTCTGGAGACAATACTTATCACAAAAGTAAGTGATTATTTTGCATTAAAAACCCAGCTAGATTTCTCTTTTCTTTTCTTTTCTTTCTTTTCTTTTTTCTCTTCTCTTCTCTTCTTTTCTTTTCTTTTCTTTTTGTAAAGCCTAAGAACACTAGGTATGGTCTAGAATGAGAAAGTTGTAACCCAAAACCAAAGTATGCTTTATAATAACATAGTAGGAAATTGGAAGTTGGTTTGATAGTTCTATAAGAAAAAAGAGGAAGTCTCATAATATGAGAGCAAGTAAGGAGAAATCCTTGCACATGTACAGCTGCTGAACTTTGGGGTCCTAGTGGGGTTATTAAAATTTAAGATGGTATTCTTTTATACCTTCAGCAAAAGAAGGTTGTACAAAACAGCTCAGTGTTGATAGTACTTTGAGTAATGAAGGTATTGGGCTCTGGGAGGACAAATAGAGGGGAGCAGTCAACCTTAGAAGGCAAAGATATACAGTGAGGTTCAAAAACATAGGATGGTAATAAATAAGAGTGAAAGGCAATCAGGAGAAATTTAGCACACATAGAAGTCCTTGGAGATACTGGGAGAGGCTGAGGTTTTCATGATAAACCTCAGTTTATTAGGAACTTAGTTTGATTATCCAATGAAAGGGTGACCCCAGAAGCCTTGAAGACCAGGCATTACCCAGAGGCAACAAATACTTCATTGCATTAGTAAGGAATCTGCATTTTATCTGAGCTTAATTCTAAGAGCCTTGGAGATGGAAAAATGACTTATTTTGTTTCTCAATCACTGTGTTGTTGAGCTGAAATGGGAAAATATGAGGTTAGATTGAATAATATTAGGAAAAATAAATAAAAAGAAAAGAAATAGGGAAAAAAGGCTTATTTATTTGTCTTCTTCCTTCACTGAGCGGTAACTCTTAAGGACTAGAACAAGGTCATGTTCATTTTATAACTCTTGTTCCTGGCACAGTTATTAGTATTTAAAATGGCTGGATGAATAAATTGAAGGAAGGGAGAATTAAAGGCGAATAAATAAATGAACAAAATAATAAGATAGAGCACATTCTAATGGAATAAAAATGATGTAAAGAAAGAAATAATATATTGAAAGAAGAAAGTATAAATACTGAAGCAAAAAAAGCCAAATTTATAGCAGAAGCAAATTTACTGGTTCATTGATCCATATGTTACCAATAGTAGCTTCTGTTCTTTGATTTAATGCAGCTTGTGTCTTAGCAGGGAGTTGGAAAACAAAATCACATTGTCATCTCTCTTTCTTTTCCCTTGTGTAAGACCACAAACTTCTACGGTATTTAAAAATAAAATGAAGCTTGTTATATAATCACAATTTAGAAAGCTTTTTTTGTATGTGTGTCACAGAGACAGAGACAGAGAGAGGGACAGATAGAGAAACACAGACAGGAAGGGAGAGAGATGAGAAGCATCAGTTCTTCGTTGCAGCTCCTTTGTTGTTCATTGATTGCCTTCTCCTATGTGTCTTGACCAGGGGACTACAGCAGAGCAAGTGACCCCTTGCTAGAGCCAGTGACCTTGGGTAAAGCCAGCGACCTTGGGCTTTAAGCCAGTGACCTTTGGGCTCACGCCAGTGACCTCACACTCAAGCTAGTGAGCCCTCCCTCAAGCTGGTGACCTTGGAGTTTCGAACCTGAGTCCTCTGCATCCCAGTCCAGCACTCTATCCACTATGCCATTGCCTGATCAGGATAGAAATCTTTTTAAACAAAGGATGTCATGTTGACGGAATTCACAGAACTGATATATGGAAAAATTTTGCTAAAATATTGGTTTATGGGTTTAATGAGTAGCCACTTTTCTTACTTAATCCAGTGTCCATGCCTACATACATAAAGTATCCAATACCCTTTTTCCAATTAGCAACCATAAAGAGGAAGTCCTGAATCTAAGTTCTCCATAAAAATATTATGTCAGCCTACCTTGACGCAAACATTCAAGTAAATCTCTAGGTGTGTGTAATACGCTGAGAGAAAAGGGTGGGGGAGGAGGGTTTACTTATGTTTCATAAGTTAGTATTAAATGTCAGTATTAAATATAACTGGGCTTGATAACTAATTTAAAAATTCCTTAACTTTCTAAATGAAAGGAGGACCAGATCCACTAAGTAACCCTTCTCAGTGCTTCCTGAACCCAGGATCATTGATATTGTAGCAATTTTCACGCACTTCTGTTACTGATTCCACACATCTACAAGTTGTGCAAAGAGAGGAACTGAAACATCTATCCCCAGAATAAATGACATGGTTTAACCAAAGGCAAGAAGTAGGTGCTCCATTCTAGTGGAATTAGCAAAGGAACACATTTTTAAAATGTTTGTTTGGTATATAAAAATGCCTTTGTCCCTCAAACAAAATCTGTCTATAAAAGTCATTTATACTCTTAATTCACAATTAGAAACCTCAACACATTCTGCAAACTTTAAAGGCAAAAAAAAAATTGTTTTGAAAAATTAAACTCAGCTCTATTTTTTAAATGAGAGTCAGTGAGATCATTTACTATTTGGAGATCAGCATTACAAGGAGATTTTTAAGACAAGTTACTTAAAATATAGACTCACGAATTTCAGTTTTAACATTCCACATGAAGTACATCTATTTTTAGTTGTATTCTAAGAATATTATAAGTTTCCCAAAGGAAAGTGCTTCATTCTTATTTTGCTTGTTCTTTTTTTCCTCTGAAATAATGAAATAAGACATGAAAAGAGGAGGGACTTCAAGTATTGAGGTGTCTGAGCCTATAGGGTTTCTTAATCCAAAATTTCCACTTTGGGAAATTTACTCTAGTAAAGTATTTATATAAAAGTATATACAAGGATATATGTAGGAGAACATGTAGGAAAGAATTATTTATACAAAACAACACATAAATATACAATAGTTTACAGTATGTCTATATAAAGCATTACAAAGAATGACATAGCTCAATACTCGCTGATCAGGAATAATCTCCAATGAAACATTAAGCCAAAAAAAAAAAAATTGCTCTGGCACAGCACATGCAGCCTAACCCCATTTCCTTATGTATAATTAGTGCATGCAGACAAATAAAAACACTATATACTGAATACTGGTAATGTCTAGGTGTTAAGAGTGGCATTGGGTGGGTTAATGGGCAATTCTGATTTTATAAGTTTAATTTTTTTACAATAATTTTAATCCTGTGTTATATGTTTAATTTTTAAACAAAGTTCAAAGAAAACAATGACCCAGAGAAGGTTAAACCTAGATCTTTATTCTTAGTGACCGTTAAGCTGCTCTTACTTGTCTGTAGAAATTACGCATTGGCAGTCTGCCACCTTTCTTCTTTTCTACAGCTCCTTAAATTTGGCAGATGCTCTTAATTATGTATGTAGTGAAGTCCTATAAACTAGCTTTGCCATAATGAACAAGTGTGATGTTGTTCACAGATCTGTGTTCTCTAGAGAGAAAAGACTCTTTCAATAGTAAGTCTATCCTCAAGGGTCAGCCAAACAGGGTTAAATAGTGCTCGTGGCTTCTGGTGCCCTGCAGAGTTAACAATTCCTTCAGATTCTTCTTAGGCTGGTAAAATTAAATTTTCTTCATTCAAGTTTTACCATTTAAAGGAGTTCCACAAACTTCAATTATGGCACTGATTAGATTGAAGAAGGCTGATGTATCTTCAATGGAGACACCATACACTTACATGATTACTAAATTCAGAAGTCAATGAAAATGAAGAGGATTAAGCTTTCAGTATCTGTATATAAATGTGTGTGTTTATAATATTATATGACTTATATCCATATATACAGTGTGTCCGTAAAGTCATGGTGCACTTTTGACCGGTCACAGGAAAGCAACAAAAGACGATAGAAATGTGAAATCTGCACTAAATAAAAGGAAAATTCTCCCAGTTTCATACCTATTCAGTGCAGTTCAATGTGGGCTCATGCACAGATTTTTTTAGGGCTCCTTAGGTAGCTATCCCATATAGCCTCTACAGATCGTCACTGACTGATGGCCTACCAGAACGGAGTTTCTCCACCAAACTGCCGGTTTCCTTCAACTGCTTATCCCACTGAGTAATGTTATTCCTATGTGGTGGTGCTTCATTATAAATGCGCTGATATTCACATTGCACTTTGGTCATGGATTCGAATTTAGTGAGCCACAGAACACACTGAACTTTCCTCTGTACCGTCCACATCTCGACTGGCATGGCCGTGGGCTGCTCCACTGTATACATGGTGTTACGTCATCATCTGCACATGTGCACATGCTGCCACATCATCCTACAGAAACTGGGAGGATTTTCCTTTTATTTGGTGCAGATTTCACATTTCTATCATCTTTTGTTGCTTTCCTGTGACCGGACACACTGTGTGTGTGTGTATAAAGAATATATAAGTATAAAATAACATTTAGATTCTTCAAATCAAGAAAATATACTCAAATATTACTTTTGGTTTCTGAGACATATGTGGCTTCTGATAAATACCTCTATGTATGTTTTTTGATATCCTTATCCAATATAAATACACACCATTCTGTCCACATTTTTATTTCTAGGCCACAGACAAATTTCACTAAAATTTTGATTGCGTACAGTCAAGGCCTATCCACTCATACCCAATTGTAATTTTCTGGGATACAAGAAAGCAGACCTATACATATATTAGTATTATTGCAATAAATTATGGTGTTTTCAAAGTTAGGTAAATAAAATTAAAAATCATCAAATATGAATATAGAGTATGATTTTGCTTCTCTAAGTCTCATAATAAAATTTAAAGGTTTTGCACAATCAATATATTTCATAAAATAATTTTTATAATTGTTTCATTACAGTAGGTAAATTCCAGTTATCAGTTACAAAAACAGTAACAAATTGCATACAATTATTCCACAATATAAACATAAATTGTAATTCCTAAATTTCAATTATGAAAACTTCCCCCAAAATGTCCACTTTAGCATACATGAATTTGTTTTAAATTTATTTTATTAAATGGTTCCATTTGTCTTTGAATGATATGACCAACACTACCGTGATCTAAGAATACTTAGAAGGCTGCATTTTTGAGTCCTATCTACCACAAAACCTAGTATTATTTCGTTAGGCTATCAATCACTTTCCAAAAGGAACTATTAAAGAATTTTTGGTCTTATTTAGTTAAAAGTGAGAGTAGTGAAGGAATGTGAAAGTTGAAGGTGAAGGGGAGTGACTAGTTGCAAACATCTGCCGGAGATCTGCTGATTTAGATGTTTCTTTCACCGCTATGACACTGTGGTCGTAATATACCCCACACAGTGCCACATATGCCTATCTACCCTGTGAGACAGAAAGAGATGCTACATACAAAATCTGACAAGCTCAGGGAAGTCCTGCCTGGTGAGCTTTACAAACTCAGACACCAAAAACAATCACATAAAAATTCCTACTAAAAGTGAGTCATGGAGTCAATCTTTGAGCCTTCTATTGTATTTTTGTATCTAGGATAACATAACCTTGGACTGTTAAAATTAAGCCCTTTTTTTTCTGGACCCTTCAGGGTCCAATCTCCCAGCAGAGCAGACCACAGAACCCCTAAATGTAATCTCTATGTGCTATCCCGTACCCACCAAAGTAAAACAATGTGTCTCTCTGTTTTACTCTGATTTCCCCACTTTCCTTTCTCCCACCCCTTAATCTATCATTAGTAAATTTCATGTAATTCCTCCCTTTACGAGTCTCCTCCTTTGATTCTGATGTGTAAAATATACTGAAAACTGCCATGGCCTGGAGCACAATCACAATCCATTGAGATTTTGTTTCTGGCGATTGTAGTCAGTCTGGTACAAATAAACTCATGAAAATTATCTTCAGGTTTGGATATTTCTTTTATTGACACATTCAATACCACATTTACTGGTCCAGGAACAATAAAGAGTGTCCCAAGCTTTAGGCTCAAATATTATTATTCTCTTTTTCCTATCTACTTGCTCAGTAATCCTTTCTAAAACAATGCCATTATGCTCAGGTAGTCAAATAATGAGTCTTCCCAATCAAACCACAGTTCCAAAGCAGTTGGTCCTGCCCTCACACACATTTACATATTTAAATTAGGACTTTAGTACTCCTTCTTCCTCAAGTTGATTTTGCATAGTGTATATTGGCCTTTCCTGGCTACACAGTCTAGACCAGGAACCTCTAGTCCACTCTGGTCTACCTCAGCAGATTCCCCTATGTGGACACAGAACACTAAGTGTTTGTGGTTCCTCCTTTGACTAAAGATTTTTGGCACTCTTGCAAATAGTTGCAAATTGTTCTCAGAAGGCAGAGGCAAATTTTCTATATTCCGCAAAATTAAAGTTCCCATGTAAGTTGTAATTTTATTACAAGAAGAAGAAAAGTCATTTTTAAAATCTGTAGAATACGGATTGGCAATGTAATTGAAAATCCAGTACAAATTGACATTAGTGTTCTTGCCTTAGCAATTTAACTGAATCAACAGTCTCAAAGTATGGTCTAGTCTAGTGAATATGAGACCTTTTCTAGGGCTCCATAAAACTAAAATTAGTTTTTAAATAATAATTTATTTTATTTTATTTTTTGCCTTTTTTCTTTTATTGCCTCACTAGTTTACAATGAGTTTTCCAGAGGTTACATGCCATATGATATCATGACAGAGTGAATGACCAAGTAGATAAGAAAACCCAGCCATCTTCTATTAATCCAGACATAAAAGAGGTTGACAAAAGTATAAAACAATGCCATTTTTTCACTTTATTTTTTCCTTTTAGAATTTTTTAGGAAAAAAAAATATACAGTATTTTTTGAAGTTAGAAGCGAGGAAGCAGTCAGACACACTCCTGCATGCGCCCGACTGGGATCCACCCAGCATGCCCACCAAGGGGTGATGCTCTGCCCATCTGAGGCGTTGCTCCATTGCGGCCAGAGCCATTTTAGCACCTGAGGTGGAGGCCATGGAGTCATCCTTAGCACACAGGCCAACTTTGCTCCAATGGAGACTCGGCTGCGGGAGGGGAAGAGAGAGACAGAGAGGAAGGAGAGGGGGAAGGTTGGAGAAGCAGATGGGCACTTCTCCTGTGCGCCTTGACCAGGAATCAAACCTGGGACTTCCACATGCCAGGCCAATGTTCTACCGCTGAGCCAAGTGGCCAGGGAAAAAAAATATTTTTTTATGAAATATATATTTTCTCATCAAATGTTAATCTCCTCTAAAAAACTTTCTCACAGACACTCAGAAATAAAATATTATCAGCTATCTGGCATCTCTCAGTTTAGTTGTAATACTGGTTGTTGAGGCCAGGCTGGTTGCTAGGCCAGGCAGGTTCACATTGGATTTGGGCAGACAGTAGAGAAATGCAGAGCCAGACAGTGTCAAGTCATTACCTGTTTATTGGAGGCTCGCAAAGATGGACAAGCAAATAAACAAAGGAAAACCTGCTTTTCGCAGTGAAGGGCAAGGGACCAGGGAAATCGCACCTCGCAATGGCGGGAAAACTATCTGAGAGAATTGCCCCTAAGCACCCATAGCCTTACATAGATGCACTCATCAGGCAAAGTGCTTGCAGCTGGTAAACCAGTGAGCAAGACTAACACAGCTGCTTTCCCCATATTCCACCCCTTTTGGGTTGCTTGCCTCACAATCTATGTGACAGGTATCTTCTGTGATGGTCGCTTTGCAAGGAGTGAGGTACAGACATAAATAGTACAGACAACTGCAACAGAATTATAAAGTACAAATTATGGCCAAAATGAGAGAGTGGTTACTGGCACAAAGAGAGGCAAATCTTTCCCTTCTGGCAGAATATAGGCCAGAGTTTTGTTCACAGACAGCACAATGGCGGGTACCAGAGGCTGCCCCGGGAGGGCATACCAAACCTTAGTGGCCTGTACACCAGGGTCTGCTGGTTCTGTGTGTAATAAAACGGGAGAACTCATTATTGGCCATAAATAAATTACAAAGGTGCCTTTCATAATGCTGTCTCCCTGAGCACTCAAGGGATAATACACTTCTATCTTAGGCGACCAGGTACATGTTGCCCAGGGAGTTAACTGGAGGTTTACCTCTAGCCCTTTATCCCATGGTGCCAACAGGTCACCCATTGTAGGTGGGGGGCCTGTATCGTCCAAGGCCATGTCCTTTGAAGCCATTGGCCTTTAACAAGTGCTGTTGGGGCAGGCAGGAGTATGTTGCCGTGCTGTTCAAAGCCCAGCTTGAGTAAAGCATCCTGAGTGCATATCTGCAACTGGATGGGAGAAGCTGCCCAGTGCAGCAAGGCCTCCACTGGAGCTGGGCCCCTATATCAAAGTCTCTCATTCAAAATCCAGAGTGCCATCCACAAGCAGCGTGTTCATCTAGTAAGGGAGCTGGTACCCCCTTCCTGTTGCAGTCCGTGCTTTAAGAGTCCATTGTATCACTCAATGATACCAGCAGTCTATGGGTGGTAGGAAACATGATACATCTAGTCCATCCCCAGGTCTTGAGCACATTACTTCACAGAGAACCAGTGAAATGGGTACCATTGTTACTTTTAAGGACCAGCAGCCGCCCATATGTAGCACTCAGGCAGTCCAGATCCTATATGACTGCCCTCTTGGAAGAGTTACAGGTGGGGTAAGCTGCAAGCAGACCAGTGGCAATGTCTACACAGGTGACTGCATACTGGTACCCGTCCAACTTTGGTAAAGGTCCAGTGATGTCTATCTGCCACTGCGTCAGTGGAACATGACCTCTCTGGATCTGTCCAGATGGTGTTAGTTGTCTATGAGGGTGCTCCTTGGAACACATTTCACATTGATTCCAAGCTACAAGTACCTCTGCATAGGACACAGGCAAGTTCCACACCTTGACCATAGCCCACATAGTTTTCTGTCCCACATGGAGCAGATGCTGGTGGAGCCATTGTGCCATATCACCTGCAGGTGCAGTCTCCAACCATCACACCCTGGTCAAGCTTCTGCCTCATCATTCCCAGGATGGGCTAGAGGGGCATGCCCCATGACATGATATACTGTCACCTGCTTCTGGTGTCCAATTTCCCAAAAGTCCTGCCACATGGCCTGACCCCATAGCAGATGATGCATTACCATCCACTGGTTAATGTGCCAGGTATCAATTCCAAAGGGTCAGTCTACAATAGACAGCCCAGCTGTTGGTGCAAATCATCAGAGGTGAAGATTCATTACAGGTAACTGCCATATGGCTCTTAATTCTGCCCATTGGCTGCTTTTGCCTGTACCTGTGTCCATCCAAATAGTCTCAGTGGTCAAATAGAAGGCTATGGCCATCCACTTGGCAGGTTGGGCCCATGCTAGAACCATCAGTATACCCGGCATCCTTGGGAATGGGTGTCCACCCCTCCCGGTAGGGACTGACTTCAGGTTATACCTGATTCTAAGGTTCCATAGGTGACTGGACCCAAGACTTCCTGTAGTGCTGCACTCAAGGGGCTGGCGCTAAGACCATAGCATTGTTGCAAGTATGCAACCCACTTGGCCAGGGTGAACGTTTGGTCCATACCACTATGTGGTTTTGTTGCCCAATCTCTTACATCCTGCAATAGGGTATGTTGTCTTGACCGTAAGTGGAGCTGTGGTCACAATACTCTCCGGCTAGGAAGAAAGTATACACACCTGCCAACTGTTTCTCCACTAATGAGTGATGGATTTCAGCGCTTTTCCACAATTGAGACCAAAACCCAGGATGTTGCCATATGCGCTCTGTCCATTGCCACAAGCCCTATCCAAACCCCTCAGAAGTGACATGGGCATCAAACTCACAAGGCCTGGCAGGATCAAACACATTCAAGGCCTGTGCTGCCTTGACAGCTCTCTTAGCTGCAAATACACCTTGTGCCTGCTCAGTCCAATCCAACTAAACTCCCTTCCAAATAAGGTTATATAAGAGGCACAGTAACTGAGCCAAAAGGGGTATGAATGCTTGCCAGTACCCCAACAGACCTAGAAATTCCTGTTACTGCTTTACCATGGTGGGCACGGGGAACACTTGGATCTTATCTATAATTGTGTTCAGAGGTAACTTTTGTCTTACCTGGCCAGCCAACCCCAGGAACTTAACAGATAACCCAGGTCCTTGTAATTTGCCCTTGTTGATCACCCAGCCACATGCTTTCAAATGGGATAGCAGAGTAGGTCCTGCTTGCTCCAATTCTGGAATAGAGTCACCAGTTAGCATATCATTGATATAATGGTACATATGAACCACCTCTGGCTGTTTCTATGTAGCTAGGTCAGCTGCCACCAGCCCATGACACAAGGTGGGGTTATGCAAATAGCCTTGTGGTAATATTGCGAAGGTCCATTGCTACCTTTCCCAAGTGAAGGCAAATTGGTCTTGACTCTCTAAAGCTATATCAATAGAGAAAAAGGCATTAGCTAAATCTGCCACAAAGTGGTATGTCCCTAACTCATGGCTTAGCCAATCCATCAGGTTAGCTATCAAGAGAACAGCTTTATTAAATTCTCTGTAATCTACTGTCATTCACCAGGTTCTGTCTGGTTTGCATACAGACCATATGGGGGAGCTGTAAGGGCTGTGCACCAGCTGGATTATCCCCATCTTTTCTAGTTCAAGGACTATCTCTTTCATTTCTTCATAACCACCTGGCAGGTGGTACTGTTTTGCACTAATCACACACTGAGAAATAGATGATTTTCAGGGGAAATGCGCTGTGTGTCCCTGCAACACTGCCTTCACAACCCAGACCTGCAGGTGGAACTACCTGGCTGTAGTTTCTAATCACATTACTTGTAAGGCACTGACCCCCAAAATATATTCAGGAATGAGATACATATCCCTTGTATGGCTTAGGATATATACTAACTATCCAATGGAGTAGTTATTGGCTTTACTAGAACAGTTTGACCTCCATAATCATCAATGGCCACTGGGGTCCCAGCAAGTCATTATGGGTTTCCATAAAGAAGGAAACAGTCTGCTCCTGTATTTACTAAAACCAACACCTGTTGTACATTAGAAGGGGACCAGTGGATTGCCAGTTCCACATGGGCCTCTGGCCCTTGCCCATCCCTGTTAGATGGGTCTCTTGCCTTCCTCCTATTCAAATTGGAACAGTGGGTTTTTGGGATCCTCCTCTCCCTCAGCTGTCTCTATCATATAATCTTGTAACTCCATCCATGCACCAACAATTTTATTGGTAGCTTCTAGGGCCATTTGTCTCAACAGCTGGAACCTCTGTTCTAGTTTAAGCTGCTGCCAAAGCTCCAAAAGAACTTTATTAGGCTTGCCATTTAATTTCTCCCTATCTTCTCCAGCTGCAATCAAATCTACACACATCTGTGTTCGGGTAACTTTTACAGACCCATTTCTCTTATTAGTGAGGTAGCATGGGCAGCAGCCCTCACAGCTTTATGATTCCATGCTGCCTCCAGCTCCCCAAATCTGCCACTATTCGTGTAACTGTGTTGAAGGGCTACTCTACATAGGGGCCCAAGAAAACCACTAGTGACCTAAAAAGGGCTGATGGGGTGCTACAAAGAATGAGGCCCCTCATCCCTGCAGTAAACACTTCCTCATCTGGCCTCCAGGACCTTGGGGTGAAAGCAGCATTTTTCATACCTAGTTCCTGAAGGGCCTGGGGCAGCTCACTATAGGACTTCCACCAACTCACTGCCCCTGGCAAGTCCCAGCATTTTGCCAGACCGTACAAATGCTAGCCATCACCCATTCTAATAGGGTATGGTTTCATGGGTTGTCATGGCAGTTCTGAAGATGCTGCC
Source organism: Saccopteryx bilineata (assembly GCF_036850765.1). Taxonomy (NCBI): domain Eukaryota; kingdom Metazoa; phylum Chordata; class Mammalia; order Chiroptera; family Emballonuridae; genus Saccopteryx; species Saccopteryx bilineata. Next base: position 129,685,739 of record NC_089491.1, read on the forward strand.
TCAAGGAGGAGTGTGTGATAATGGCAGCCAATTTCTCCATCTCTGTTCCAGAGAGCATGAGGCCATCCACCCTTATGTCCCACCACCACAAAAAACAGGCTGCCAGGGGTTTGGTGGGTTTCTGCCTGAATTTTTTCCCTATCCCCATTAACTCTGCTTGGGTATAGGACCAGACCACAGAGTGCTCCACTACCTGTGCAGGGGGTTGTGCCTGGATTTTTACCTTCTGGGTGACCACCAGCCAGGCTTTGAGTCTGTGGACAGCAGCTTCAGCCCAAACCTCCTCAGAGGAGAAGTTGGAAACACCTGCTCCTGCCGACTCAGAGCCACTCCACCAGCATGGATGCTGCTCCTTCTTTGGCAACCATTTTGGCTCCTACAGCTGCTGGCTCCTGGCCTGAAGCTGAAGCTCAAGCACTTGAGCTCACAGTTATTTCTCTAACAACTGTCACTACCAACATTTAGCTTCCAGGCCAAATTGTAGTTCATGAACCTGTAATTCCTTCTCCAGAGACCATTCTAGTTCCAGGTGCTGTTAGTGCTCAGCCTGCATCTCACACTGCAGCTCTTGAACCCAGTCAGCCTCCTTCTCCAATGGTCATTCCAGTTCATTCCACTACTAGTTCTCAGCCTGCCCTGCAGTTCTCAAATCTGCAACTCTTTCTTTAGTGAGCATTCAAGCTCCTGCCATTGTTGACACTTGGTCTGCAGCCCATCCTGAAGCTTTTAACCTCAGGCAGCCTCTCACACAGAGCTCTTGGTTTCTTGTCACAAGGCTGTAAAACACACCCAGCCCATGGCCCCCAAAAGGACAATCATGGGGAACCATATGCTGGAGAACAGCAACCACTCCTCTACCCCACCCTTCAAGGGTATTGGTGGCTCCATACCAATCTGGTCTGATTCCTGCCCTCTATGCCAAATGTAATGCTATTTATTGGTTGAGACCATGCAGGTTCACCCTGAATTTAAGCAGACAATAGAGGAACTGAGAAGCTGGGGCATTACCCCTTTATTGGAGGCTTGAAAAGGCAAGCAAGCAAATAAACAAAGGAAAACCTGCTTTTCACAGTGAAAGGGCAAGGGATCAGGAGAACTGCACCTTGCAGTGGTGGGAGAGTGGTCTGGGAGAATTTCCCCAAGGGAAAGCACCATTAGCCTTATGCAGACACACTCCTCAGGTAAAGTACTTGCAGGCAGTAAACCAGTGAGCAAGCCTAACACAGCTGTATTTCCCACACTAGTCAAGTTGACACATAAAATTAACCATCCCAATGACTATTATACATTTTATTATTGATGGTTTCAGAGGAATTTCAAACTCTACTTGCCCAATATTTCACTCAAATCAGATCTTCTTACTCCATTACATGAATCTGTCATTTTGAACCATCATTTACTAATCAACCAAGTTAGTACTTTTCTTTCTAAACACCTTCATCAGTTGAATCACTGATCCCGCAAATTCTCAGACTTGAAATATCTCTAGTATCTTTCTCCCTGCTCTCCATTCCTAGTGCCAGTAGCTTAGCTTTTAACTTGCCTTTAATCAGCTTTTACTGGAGTCCTATGAATAAGTACTCCTTTGAGAAAACAAATGTGATTGTCATTCATCTGCTTAAAATAGTCTAATGGCTCCCAATTGTAGGATAACATACAATATTTTTAATATGTTATCCAAGAAATTTCTTTCTGTGGGCCTTACATACTTTTCTACTGTGACTACCGCCATCCTCTATGACATGCAAGTGCTCCAATTCTCACAACTCTTTACCTGCACTTTGTGAAACAAAGCCCTTTCTTTTATATGACTGGCAAAGAACTACTTAGTATTTGAAACTCAACTCAGAAACCACTTGGTCTTTGAAAAAACATCCCTGCAATGTGAAGCAAAATTAAGCCCTTTCTTGTAGTTTCCTGTTCATGTCTCTACTACAGCATTTACCTCATTTCCATAATATTTTATTTTCTGATCCTTTGGTAAAGCAGAAGCTTGTGCCAGCAGGAATTTTTATTTGCATTGTATGTCATGGGGGCTGAGTTGGTACTAAACAAATATTGTCAAGAAGTAACAGCAAAAACTGTAGCCTCACCAAACATAAGGCTTAAGTCCATATGGCTTCATTTATTTATACCAACTACCTTTCCCAATGGATTGTTAAGAAGGCTTATGAAGACAAGAGCAAAGGAAGAAAAGTATATACTTTTATATCTGATTGTTTGGTATTGTTTTTAACTAATTCTACTCCCAAAATCTAACTCTGGACCCACTGTCCTAAGAGGCATTAGCAAAGTAAGAAATTCAGGGCCACACCACTGATCACAATTCTATAGGGTTAATAAGTAATAACAGAAAAACTAGTAATAGTTTTAAGATTCCAAGAGCAATATTACCTTTGTTACTTAAAGGGTCAAAATCATAACAAATAAAATGTATGTATTTTCTTTTAAAAAAAGATTTATTTACTTATTTTAGAAAGGAGAGAGAAAAAGAAAAGGTGGAGGAGGAGCAGGAAGCATCAACTCCCATATGTACCTTGACCAGGCAAGCTCGGGGTTTTGAACCTGTGACCTCAGCATTCCAGGTCGACACTTTATCCATTGTGCCACCACAGGTCAGGCTATATGTATGTTCTTTCTAAAAATAATAGCACTACTAATACTAATATGTAATATTAAGAGAGAACACCTGTCCTAAAAAATAATTTTCATCTCTAATCTTGTAAATATATTGCACAGTGGATTCTGTTATTCCATTTTACAGAGGAGCAAACTGAGGCATAGAGACTAAGGTCAAAGCTCTCTGTTTTGTAATAACATATATTGTGTCTTTGATTTACCTTTTGTCTACAAGAATCTTCAATTTTACTGAACACAAAAATTTAGAAAATAAGTATTACCATATTCCTATAAAGTGTTTTGTATACATATATGCATGTAAATACAAACACACATGTGCTAAACTTTGGTCATCAATAGTTCAACAACAACAAAGCCAAGAAAGTGAAATTCCTAAGCTTCGTTCCTGATCTGTCTGATTGATCTATATAAATATAGTACTTGTTCAAGGTCTTTATAAAATAAATGGCTTAATAACCAAATGCTGATTCTATTGTACATAAGCAAAGATAACTAAGCAAATGAGTTTCAAGCTAAAAAGTAATTGTGTTTTTATTATTTTAACAATGTTAACTATATATTTTGGGCCTGAAGTATCTAAAAAACTCTGAAACTTGCATGAATGGATAAATATGAGCTGGGTTCTTCTTTGTCCTTTATATCCTTTTCTTTCATTCTGTTTTCTAGCTAGAGAAAGAAATGGTTGTTTTCATAGATTATTTAGCTAATTTCAGATCTTTCAGAGCAAGGTTTACATGATTTGCCCTTGATATAGAGACAACAGACAGAAAGCTTATGAATATTTAATAAGCTAGAAAAAACTACATTTAATATCCTCTTGAGCTTGCACAGTGCTAACTTACAAGGAAATCTAAAGTGTCTCTTTTCCACGTAGAATCTTTAAAATGCAGTCAATAAAGCATTCTCTAAAATAACACCCAGAACTTCAATGGTTACATTCTTAGAGTTAAAACAGTATTTTTAAAAAATGTGTCAAAAGCTATGTTAAAAGATAACTGAACTGTGCTTTAAAGTTTTGTTCATGTTCTGTTTTTTATCACCTTATTACTTCTTTTTAAAACTCCAACAATTTGGCAAGAGCCAGAACTTTACCAAGGCTTTGTTTATTTTGTTCTGCTTTGTTATTTTTGTTTTGTTTTGTTAAAGTAAAAGGAAATTTAAGGAATACTAACCAAATCATCCATCTATGCCATTTAACAGTTTTTGCACATCTAATGTGCTTTGTCAAAATTGATTTTAAGAATGTGAAAATTCCTTTAGACAGAGTAAGCTTTTGAAAGAACTCCTCCCCCACATTCCTGCAAGTCCCTTATCAATGGTTATAGTCCTCCATGGGATATTTTTAATGTTCTACAGTTTTTTTTCTTTGTTCTGCAATTTTTTTATAGGTATGCAAGAGTCTATAATTCAATTCAATATATATTTCTTGTCCACTTATTAAGTTGAAGGCTATTTACTGTGAGTTATGGAGAAACCAAGACAAGTCATTGTGCACAGAAGCATATAATCTATTTGGGGGGAATAATTTAAAAAATAAATACCTCAAATAAAGGTAAAATACTGTTCATTCAATAAGAGAAACAAAATGCTTAAAAGTCAGCCATCAGCCTACCTCAGTCTGCCTTCCATTCATAGTTCTCCAATTAGAATAGCGAACTTGGCCTGACCACTGGTGGCACAGTGGACAGAGTATTGACCTGGGGTGCTGAGGTATCTGGCTTGAGCGTTGGCTCACCTGGCTTAAGCACAGACCCACCAGCTTGAGTGTGAGGTTGCCAGCTTGAGTGTGGGATCGATCATTGACACAATCCCATGGTCACCAGCTTGAGCCCAAAGATCGCTGGCCTAAAGCCCAAGACCACTGGCTTGAGCAAGGGGTCACTGGTTCAGGTGTACCCCCGCCCAGCCCAACTAACATGCTGCAACTATGAGTTGATGCTTCTCATCTCTCCCTTCCTGTATGTCTATCTCTCTTGATAAAAAAAAAAAAAAAAAAGCTAGCGCATATGGAGGTTATCAGTTGTTTCCAATTCCAATGAATATTTTTATGTTCACACTCACAAATGAAGTAAAATCTAAAGGTGCTCTCCCTTTGAGGCACTCCCACTAAATTTTTTTTTAATTTTTTATTTATTTACTTTGTTAGATTTTATTTATTCATTTTTATTAGAGAGAGAGGGAGAGATAGAGAAAGAACAGGAGGAGGAGCAGGAAGCATCAACTCTCATATGTGCCTAGACCAGGCAAGCCCAGGGTTTTGAACCGGCAACCTCAGCATTCCAGGCCGACGCTTTATCCACTGCGCCACCACAGGTCAGGCCACTCCCACTAAATTAATGGCAGTACACTATTTTCTGATTTTCTTCCCACTTCTCTGAACAACACCGGTACTTTCCAGTTTCCTTTGCTTGGTTCTGATCTCCAAATGTGAGAGGGACATAGAATTTGGCTCTAGACTTCTTTCTATTTTTAGGTGCCGTGATATGGTCCAATTATTAAAACCCACATTCATTTGTTCATGATTTCAAATTTATATCTCTAGCCTTGACTTCACTGAGCTTTAGACTGCTTTTTTGCTCAATTGCTTTCTTTTCTTTGTCACAGGAAATGATGTCAAATAGGTTAAACAAATTTTCATATGTCTTTCCTCTCAAATCTGTTCTTCCCCTCATCCTTTTAACTTCAGTAAATGGAACACTGCTACTCAAGTCAACACTCAAGGTCATGTAGCTACCTCCCATTTCCTCCTCACTTCACTACCTAATCTAATCCACAAACTCACGGGAGTCCAAGTGACAATCATCTCTCTGAGAAATTACCATAGTCTTTCAATTAGTCTATTTGTCCCCATGCTTCTAGACATTATTGCAGTTATATATTGCTCTGTAAATACCATCCCAAAAACATAACAACTGAAAACAACATATATTTATTATCCCAATTTTTTAGCAGTCGGGGTGGGTCTGTGTGGGTCTGGCTCAGGACCCTTCATGAGCGGCAGTCAAGATTTTGGTCAGCAGCTGTGTTCATCAGAAGGATTAACTGGGGCTGGAAGGTCTGCTTTCAAGATAATTCACTCACAGGCTGAGGGCAAAAGAGCTCAATTCCTCACTATCTATTGAGAGAATACCTCAGTTTCTTACCATGGGGCCTCTCCATAGGGCAGCTTGAATGTCTTCAAAACATCACAATATGTCAGCTGCCTTCTTCAGAAAAAGGGATCCAAAAGAGAGAGAACACTAGGAAAAATAAATGATGCCTTTTATGACCTAGTCTCAGAAATTATTTAAAGCACCATCACTTTCTCCATGTCCTATTTGTTAGAAACACATCATTAAGACCAGCTCACATTCAAAAGGGGAACCTTAAATTCTACCTCTTGAAGAAAGAAGCAATGATTACAGAAATATTTTAAAACCACCACAGCCTTCCTTTGCCTACAGTGTAAGGCTTTTACATGATATAACTCCAAGACCACTGTGACATGTAGTGAAGTGGAACAGAAAGGTTAAGCAATTCACGAATTGTGAATTTGTGTGGATACGGATGGAGAGAATAGCATTAAAACAGGTTTAGGTAGCCCTGGCCGGTTGGCTCAGCGGTAGAGCGTCGGCCTAGCGTGCGGAGGACCCGGGTTCGATTCCCGGCCAGGGCACACAGGAGAAGTGCCCATTTGCTTCTCCGCCCCTCCGCCGCGCTTTCCTCTCTGTCTCTCTCTTCCCCTCCCGCAGCCGAGGCTCCATTGGAGCAAAGATGGCCCGGGCGCTGGGGATGGCTCTGTGGCCTCTGCCTCAGGCGCTAGAGTGGCTCTGGTCGCAACATGGCGACGCTCAGGATGGGCAGAGCATCGCCCCCTGGTGGGCAGAGCTTTGCCCCATGGTGGGCATGCCGGGTGGATCCCGGTCGGGCGCATGCAGGAGTCTGTCTGACTGTCTCTCCCTGTTTCCAGCTTCAGAAAAATGAAAAAAAAAAAAACAAAAAAAAAACAGGTTTAGGTGAAAGAAAGTCTGTGGTTAACAAGAAGGAGTGGAAGAAATTCAGAAAGTCTGTGCGTGATTTCAATGAGAAGGAAATGACCTAAATGGGAAAAGTACAGCTACAAACTTTGCTTCAAATGAGAAAAGCTTCAGACAGCTGTATGAACTTGGCAGCAGGGAAAAAAGTGAAAACGTACTTCTCAAGGAATTGCACAAGGAGGAACCACTAATTGAAAGCAACCTCAGGAAAATTTGTTTTCATTCAGGGAAGGAGGTAGAAGAATGACAGGAAAGTGAACTAGAATCTGGATGTATTAGTCTGCTCAAGCAGCTATAACAAAATACCACAAGCTAAGTGACTTAAACAAAACAAATTGATTCTCTGACAGCTCAGAGGCTAGAAGTCTAAGTTTAAGGTGTTGGCAGGGTGGATTTCTAGTTAAGACCACTCTTCCTGACTTGCAGATCAGTATCTTCTCCCCATGTCCTCACATGGCTTGTCTTCTGTGTGTGGTCATTCCCTGTATCTCTCCCTTTTCTCCAGAGGACAGCAGCCCTATTGGATTGGGGCCTCACCACTATGGCCTCATTTAACCTTAGTTACCACATTAAAGGGCCTGCCTTCAAATACAGTCACATTGGCAGTTGGAGCTTCAATATATGAGTTTTGTGGGTAAGGAAAAGAAAAACTTCAGTCCACAACACTGAAACAATTAGTTAGTAGTAAAAATGAATTGCAGGTTTCATGGGACCAGGTGAAAGAAGAGAAGAGCATCATAGCCCAGCCTGTTGTTGGCACAGGAAGGAGTTAGAATAAAATTTAAGAGGGTGGGAATGTCTGAAAGGGAGGACGTAGGGTCAGACTCAGAAATAGAGTAGCTGAGGAATAGGGGAGTGCTGGTCTACAAGCAAGAAAAATTGCTGACGGTGCAACGAGATAGCGAAAATTCCCTTGTTGCATGAGTTTTATGAGAAGTTGGAAATTAAAAATCATTAAATATTCAATTTGAATATAATAAATTTGATTCGAACTGGTGCCAAATTATTAGCTTTCCCATAGTATCTGCCTGCCTTGCTTGGTCCTAGAAGGGCAATTATTCTGCAAACAAAAATGATTTTCAGCCCTGGCTGGTTGGTTCAGTGGTAGAACATCAGCCCCGTGTGTGGAAGTCCTGGGTTCAATTCCTGGCCAAGGTACTCAGGAAAGGCACCCATCTGCTTCTCCCCCCTCCCCCCTCTCCTTTCTATTTCTCTCTTCCCATCCCACAGCCAGGACTCCATTGGAGCAAAGTTGGCCTGGGCACTGAGAATGGCTCTATGGCCTTCGCCTCAAACACTAGAATGGCTCTGGTTGCAGCAAAACAACATCCCAGATGGGCAGAGCATCGCCCTCTAGTGGGTTTGCCAGGTGGATCTCGGGTGGGTGCATGCAGGAGTCTGTCTCTGTCTGCCCACTTCTCATTTCAGAAAAATACAAAAAAAAAAAAAAGAAGATTTTCAACACCAAAAATGAGAGTAGATCAGTGATAATTGTGTGTCAGCAACAGGCTGAGGGTGCAGACCTGAACAAGCAATAGGCTGTCATTTCATAAACTTCATGTACTGAATCACTTCAAATACTTCATTTAATAAACAATAATTAACAATGCTGGAGATAAATTTAATAGAATATTTGAGATCCTGAATTTTCTTATCATACATTTTGGAAGCAGAAGATGCGTGTGGACCAGAGACAGGACAAATCTTTTCACAATATATCATGAACATGTTCAGCCCAATGAGAAACAGATGAGAAGAATTAGTGCAAGAGCAAATCTCATTCAGTATACCCACACTTCTTTACCAATGTGTTAATTTTCACAATCAATCATTATTTTTCTCAATAAATGAGTCATAACAATTGGATCAACTTTGAAACTTTGCAACAAATAATTTTTAATTTTCAATTCCTTGGTGTTAAAAAATTATTTTTAACTACTATTGCCTAAAACAGGAATACAATAAAATATTCCAAGATAGACAAATACTGAGAAGTAAAAATTGATACATGCCTCTTAATCTCTATTAAATTCTATTTTGAAATAATCTCTCATTAGCTCCTTTATTTTTATTATTATTTTTTTGTATTTTTTCTGAAGCTGGAAACAGGAAGAGACAGTCAGACAGACTCCCGCATGCGCCCGACCGGGATCCACCCGGCACGCCCACCAGGGGCGACACTCTGCCCACCAGGGGGCGATGCTCTGCCCCTCCGGGGCGTCGCTCTGCCGTGACCAGAGCCACTCTAGCGCCTGGGGCAGAGGCCAAGGAGCCATCCCCAGCGCCCGGGCCATCTTTGCTCCAATGGGGCCTTGGCTGCAGGAGGGGAAGAGAGAGACAGAGAGGAAGGAGGGGGGGTGGAGAAGCAAATGGGTGCTTCTCCTATGTGCCCTGGCCGGGAATCGAACCCAGGTCCCCCGCACACCAGGCTGACGCTCCATCGCTGAGCCAACCGGCCAGGGCCTCATTAGCTCCTTTATTTATTTACTCCTTTACTACATTATTCTAAAGTGTCATAAATTGCAATCTCTCTCTTTTATTTGATTCTAAAAGATTTTAATGCCAGAAAAAAACCACATTAGATAGACAATATCACCTCCCCCAACCCCTTTAATCTTTTGTCATGGAGCTCCATGTAATAAATGTGACTGTTTTAATGAGGTGTCCCAGTTACTTTTGAAATAATTATAACTTTTTTACTTCCTGGGGAAAAACACACTAAATTCTACTGATCAAGAAGAATATTAAGTGTTTCATGTAATTGTAGTAGAAAGACTGAATAAATATTTCTCTAAATTATATTGAATATAGAGAAGATACATAAATGGCATGCCTGATTTTTGTTATTATTATTAGAAGACAGGTTTAAATTTCTCCCATTAAATTTTTGCTTTGGTATTATCAGCAGTGGCAACTGTTTTCAACAACATGGATGTTTTCAAAAGTGGACTTTGAAATGACAATGAAATTTACGGTCAAAAATGTTATTTCCAAGTTTAATTCTTCTGACAGTTTATCGTCTTTTAACTTTGTGAGACTGATCAGAGAATGTTCTCTCTCTCTCTTTTTAAAATTTTTTTTTTTTTTGCATTTTTCTGAAACTGCAAACAGGGAGGCAGTCAGACAGACTCCTGCATGCGCCCGATGGGGATCCACCCGGCATGCCCACCAGGGGGCGATGCTCTTCCCATCTGGGGCGTTGCTCTGTTGCAACCAGAGCCATTCTAGCGCCTGAGGCAGAGGCCACAGAGCCATCCTCAGCGCCAGGGCCATCTTTGCTCCAATGGAGCCTTGGCTGCGGGAGAGGAAAAGAGAGACAGAGAGGAAGGAGAGGGGGAAGGGTGGAGAAGCAGATGGGCTCTTCTTCTGTGTGCCATGGCTGGGAATCGAACCCGGAACTCATGCACGCTAGGCCGACGCTCTACCACTGAGCCAACTGGACAGAGCCTAAATTTTTATTTTTATGCTTGAATTTTGTAGACTAACTTTCTATCAAAGTATACCATTTACAATTTTATTTCAGGAGAAAGTTATTAGTATGTATTATTGAGATTGTGAGTGTCTACATCTCACTACATATGTATGTGTGTGTAGCATATTGCCAAAAAATATTATATATAGATTTTATAAAACTTATGAAATTGTGAGTATATTTCTCAAAATAACATAGACAACTAGATAGGTGGAAAAGAAAAACGAATATCAGTTTCATTTCCTTATTATATGAGCATCTAATCATATTCATTCACTAATTTAATTTTTATAAGCTAGCCTTTATACGAAAAAGACAGAAAGACAAAATTAAGTATAATTATCAGTCCTTAAAAAAATCTATTTTAATGGTCACACAAAATGGAACCACTGGGAATCAATGAATCTCAATGGAGATTCAAACCGTAACAGTCAACCATTATTGGCTCAGTTTCTTCAAAAGACCCCAATGGCAATAAGAATATAGTAGTTCAGTGCATTGGTGTGCTGCACATGAAGTTCCTATTAGATCTAATTTAATGACACTTTTGAAATTGATAAACATACAATTTTTACATAAAGTTAAATATTTATATTTTTATAAATATTAAAATTATATATATTTATGATATTACCAGTTCTCTTTAGTTTTCTCTACAATTTAAATTTTGTAAATGTTCATTGACAGTATTTGATGATTTGGTTTTCTTTCACTTTTTAAAGTAAAATTACAACCATGTTTTCAATTTGCTACAATCCCTTTTGTACCAATTAAAACAATGTGAAATATATTATCAAAACCTTATATTGAAACAATATTAAATATAAGTTTATTAAAAGTAAGATAGTCTTCTTCTTTTATAAAAAATATAAGAATAATTCAAGAAGACCTAATTTTATAATAGTAATATTTTCTTTACAGATCTCTTTATCATTTTTTTTTTTTTTTGTATTTTTCTGAAGCTGGAAACGGGGAGAGACAGTCAGACAGACTCCCGCATGTGCCCGACTGGGATCCACCTGGCACACCCACCAGGGGCTACACTCTGCCCACCAGGGGGCGATGCTCTGCCCCTCTGGGGTGTCGCTCTGCCGCGACCAGAGCCACTCCAGATCCTGGGGCAGAGGTCAAGGAGCCATCCCCAGCACCCGGGCCACCCTTGCTCCAATGGAGCCTTGGCTGCGGGAGGGGAAGAGAGAGACAGAGAGGAAGGAGGGGCTAGGGGTGGAGAAGCAGATGGGCGCCTCTCCTACGCGCCCTGGCCGGGAATCGAACCCGGGTCCCCCGCACGCCAGGCCGACGCTCCACCGCTGAGCCAACCGGCCAGGGCCTCATTTTTTTTATTTCATCAACATCAGCACTATTTTTTACGGTTAGCCATCTTTAAAGTATCACAATAAAACATCTTCTCTGCATTGCTAAATTTATCTATAAAGCCTGACCAGGTGGTGGCATAGTGGATAGAGCATTGGACTGGGATGCTGAGGACCAAGGTTCGAGACCCCAAGGTAGCCAACTTGAGCGCGGGCTCATCTGGTTTCAGCAAAGCTCACCAGCTTGAACCCAAGGTCACTGGCTTGAGCAATGGGTTACTCAGTCTGCTGAAGGCCTGCGGTCAAGGCATATATGAGAAATCAATCAATGAACAACTAAAGTACCACAATGCACAATGAAAAACTAATGATTGATGCTTCTCATCTTTCCATTCTTGTCTGTCTGTCCCGGCCTATCCCTCTCTCTGACTCTCTCTCTGTCACTGTAAAAGGAAAAAAAAAATTACCTATAAATTTTGTTGTTACATAACTTATAATGTAGTTAAGATTAATATTTTTTTAAAAGAAAACGTTTGAATTATAATATGCTCTTTATTCCATTGGAAGTAATACTGTTATTTATTAATTGATTTACTTATTTTTAAAGATTTTTTTTTATGAGAGAGAGAGACAGATAGGAGCAGACAGACAGGAAAGGAGAGAGATAAGAAGCATCAATTCTTCGTTGTGACACCTTAGTTGTTCATTGATTGCTTTCTCATATGTGCCTTGACTGGGGGTCTCTAGCTGAGCCAGTGACCCCTTGCTCAAGCCAGAGACCTTGGTCTCAATCCAGTGACGTTGGGCTTCAAGCCAGTGACCTTTGAGCTCCAGCCAGTGACAATGGGATCATGTCTATAATCCCACACTTAAGCCATCAACCCCACGCTCAAGCTGGTGAGCCCACACTCAAGCCAGATGAGCCTACGCTTTAGCCAGCAACCTCAGGATTTTGAACCTGGGTCTTCTGCATTCCAGGCCAATGCTCTATCCACTGTGCCACTGTCTGGCCAGGTAATAGTGTTATTTTTTAAATGGAATAATTTCACTTATAAATTTGGATTACATAGATGTCACAGCCTTATGACTTAAAGTTTCCTAGATAATTTAAACCTTTTGGGTTACGAGTAGTGCTCAGTTCAAAGAGTTCATTTGCATACAAAAATGAAAGGTTTGATAATAACTAAATCGAAGAACTTAATTTCAATTAATTTTACTGAAATGAATAGCATCTTATTACTACTAGATTGACAGTTACATTATATCAATCTGACTTTAAGCCATGTATTCTTTCTCCTTAAGTAATCATTAATAATTTAATAATAACATTAAAATATTAATTTCAAAAAGACCAATATATTTTCAAAAAGTCTAATATATTTTGGACCTGCAATTGATATATATCTTGTTCTTACTAGTTAAATGCAAATAAAAATTATCAAATTTGACAAGATGTCATTTAAGTGATATTTTTACCTTAAATATACCCAAAAAATGTATTGCAATTCCTTTTTATCCATAACAAATAGAAAGGAAATGTTGACCCTGGCTGGTTTGCTCAGTGGATAGAGAGATGGCCTGGCGTGCTAATGTTCTGGGTTTGATCCCCGGTCAGGACAAACATGAGAAGCAACCATCTGCTTCTCTTCCCTTTCTTCCCCCACTTTTCTCTCTTCCTCTCAACTGGGTCAAGCTTCAGCCCCAGGTGTTGAGGATAGCTCGTTTGGTCTAAGCCTCAGCCCCAGACAGGTGTTTCCTGGTAGAACCTGGTTGGGGCACAGGAAGGAGTCTGTGTCTCTATCTTACCTCCTCTCACTTAAAAAAAAAAAAAGTTAAACCTCTAAAGAACTGTAAAATTATTTTGTCTAACTTCTTCAATGTAAGATGACAAAAGAAAGCCTAACAAGCTATGTCCTGTGTCCAGAGTCACATAGACGGTTTGTGGCAAGGTCTCTAACCTACATAGTATAAGGTCTACCAGAAAGTTCTGTCCATTTTTGTAATAAAACAAATACAAATTCTTCTGACTTAATTCATGTGGCACCCATCTTGAATATTTCCACACCAAACCTATCTTCCAAATATGCTCCGAAATGGTTTGCTGAGCTGAATTAAGCCTTTCTGCGATCTCCGAAGTTGTCAGAAAAGGATCTTGCTCCAACATGGTTTTAACAACATCATCATCGATCAAAGATGGTCGCCCAGAACGTGGCTTATCAGAAAGGTCGAAATCACCTGTTTCGAATTTTTCGAACCATCTTCTGCATGTCCTATCAGAAACTGTACCTTCACCAAACACTTTCAATAAATTTCTACATGCTTCTGTAGCATTTCTTCCTTGTTGAAATTCATAAAAATACAGTGGCGTAAATGAACTTTATCAGTAGCCATGGGTACACTATCGCTTCACACATAAGACTAACGTGAATCAACTTTGTTTTAGTTAATTTGCTACGTCAGTATGTATACATTAAGTGATAAAAATAGAGAGGCACACATGCGCCAAATAAACATGTGCTTACGTGTTGAAACTTGTTGTGATAGAAACGGACAGAACTTTCCGGTAGACCTTATATTTAGATACAGTTCTAATTAAAAGTTTGCACACTAACAGCTAAATTACAAAACATTATATACATTCAGCCAACACTTATTGAACATCTACACTATATAAGAGCCAAAATAGACCAGAAAATTTGGCAGCTATAAACAAAATTCTATATAAATGGAGAGCCAGAAAAGATTAATCTTCTTGAAGGGGTATGCAAAGGCTTTACTGTGGAGGAGATGGCGTATTTGACCTATTCCTTTAAAAAGACTTCCCTGACTCTCTTCTGTATGGCTGGTTGTGTTAGAAGAAGAATCTAATCTAAAATCTTCTAAAGCAGCACTGAAAACAGATCCAGCTTCACTACTTGCTCTAATAAAATAAATAAATAAAAATTTGAAAAATCATCAATATGGAGCATGTGTTCAAGAGCAGCAGCTAATCTCTAACTCCCTATGTTCATGATTAGCTGATTAGCTGCCCCTCTCTGAGTTCCCGTGAGATATTCTACCAATCTGACCACGTCTCTCACATCTTCCCTGACTCGACTCCTACAGACAGTGAGCTCTTTGGGAGCAAAGATTTATCTTTTGTTCTCTATCTTACACACACAAAAGGCCCCCTAATGTGAATGAGGTCCAATGGAATGAACATGGGATTTATCTCTTAAGCAAAGAAGCTAGAAAATAACTTCTTAGGGAAGAAAGTAAATGTAAAAGGTACAGAGTTTTAAAATACTCTAGTGAATCTAGCCAAAGGGAGGACACCGCATTGAAAGCAAGAGCAATTGCTTAGAGAGTAAATGATGGGTGATGAGTTGGATCTTTGGGAATAGTCTTAACTACCATAACAACCACTGTGTATTTTTCTGTTCAAACAGGTACCCGGAGGCCATTTAAAAAATGATAGTGACTTAATTGTTCTTTATTTTTATAAAACTTTAATTAATGAGAAGAAAGAAGTTAAGATAGAAAAGACTAAATAGAAGTATTGCTAGGGGAGCCCAAAAGTTAGAGAATTTGCCATACTTTTGATCATTTTAAACATATAATTTTTCTGAATTTAAACTACTCTGAAAAGAAATAAAAATAATGTTATTTTTAACATAAACATAAAGCTAAAATAAGTGCTTAGCTAGCTAAATTTTTTGGAAATATCTTTTGATTGGAAGTAGAAAATACTGTACATAAAAAAGCTTTCAAAGTCAAAGCCATATTTCTATACCCATTTCTGAAACTCATTTTATTTTTAATTTTGTATGTCTTCTCATTTCTTTAGATAGGCAAGATTTTCACAAAATTAAACTTAGGAGAAAACTCAGTATAGAGGCATATTTAATAAAAGCTTTCTCCCTATAGTTACAATATTACATTAGTTTCAGGTAGATCCAGATGATCTTATTTTAAGTATTTTTTGTTCCTGTTTAAAATATTCTGTACTACTAGCAACACTGCACCTAAATTTAGGAGACTGTGAATTAATTACATAAACTATGTATAATTAAGATAATTGTTGAAAGAAAGAATATAAAATCCCAAAAGTACAGAGGTAGATGATTTTCAAGTGCCTTTAATGAATAAACCATGGTAATAATTTAAAATTCCTGAGAACGTATAAATTTATGGGTTATCTAGATCTAAGTAGTAATTATTCTTAAGATACTGCTATATGCCCTGGCCGGTTGGCTCAGCGGTAGAACGTCGGCCTGGCGTGCGGGGGACCCGGGTTCAATTCCCGGCCAGGGCACATAGGAGAAGCGCCCATTTGCTTCTCCACCCCCACCCCCTCCTTCCTCTCTGTCTCTCTCTTCCCCTCCTGCAGCCAAGGCTCCATTGGAGCAAAGATGGCCCGGGCGCTGGGGATGGCTCCTTGGCCTCTGCCTCAGGCGCTAGAGTGGCTCTGGTCGTGGCAGAGCGACGCCCCGGAGGGGCAGAGCGTCGCCCCTGGTGGGCGTGCCGGGTGGATCCCGGTCGGGCGCATGCGGGAGTCTGACTGTCTCTCCCCGTTTCCAGCTTCAGAAAAATACAAAAAAAAAAAAAAAAAAAGATACTGCTATATTTTTAACATAAAATTTTAACTCAATGAGTCCATATAAAACTAATATACCTACTCTAATTAACATTGCTGCTTTATATTGAAGTTTTTCCTACATACTCTAGACAAGTGACTTTTCTTATGTCAGTTTCACATATAGCAGCTGTTAACTATCATTCTCTTTGATGAATGTTCAATTTGCCTACCTATTGAAATTGTAAACCTGTTGGGAGGAGAAACATCATAAAAAAGAATCATCAAAAAACATAGAGTTTAAAATGGTGGTTTGGTTTTAGGATTATAGTAAAAGTTGATTTAAATTTTTCAAATCTGTTATAATAATAGTTATAAAAGAAATTAAGTAACAAATCAGCAGCTGGGACAGAGAGTCTAAGCAAGGCAAGTTCATGGGTACTTTTTTCTTTTTTTTTGCTGTATGGGTAAAATTGCTGTTGAAATTCTACAAAACTCATCAGCAGGCTGTTTCCAGAGTGGAAAGTATAGAAGAGTCGCTTTAGCCAGATCTGAGATAAACATAGAGAAGAGGGAAGAAAGGAAGGGTCATGGTCTGTGTTCTCTCTGTAGGCTGCTCTCTGATATCTCACTACTTAATCATCAATTCTACTTCCTTTACCCTTTGGGAAATCTAGCATCAAATTAAGTTGTTTCAAGTCAATAACTGCATTAACCCTTATAGTTTTAACCTCATTTAGAATTTTGGTTTTGATTCTAGACTTTTGGGTCCTGTGTTAATCTAGGATTTGGATATGATATTGAAGGTTCCTTTCAAGTTTAAAAGTATAAGCCTTGGCCTAATAACGGCTTTGTTCAGGTCTTATTCATTTTATAAATATCAATTATACACCAATCATGTTCCAAAGATTAGACAGGAGATATTGATGCCACAACATGTATATGTTTCCTGCCCTCAAAGAGACATGAATTAATATTTAATATAATGGTATAGTAAGTGTTGTGTTAGGGAAACACTGTGCTAATGGAAGCACAGAAAGAGGCAGATCTAACTCAGGAACACAAGAGAAAGCTCATGTGAATTAATGTCCAGATTACTGAAGGAAAAAAAAGGTGTTCTGAGATCAAAACGGAGAAGAAGGGATAGAAATGTTAAGAGCAAGATGTGCTGTGTTGTTATATTAAAGTTTCATGTGAAGGAATAAGTGAATGTGAGACCAAAAGGATTAGACAAAAAATAATTTAGGGATATGAGTATTAATACAGTATATAGATTTTAAACTTCAATCCCAAAGCAACATTGGAGGTCTGTGCAACAGTGATAAAATTAGATCTATACTCTTGAACTTTATTAAAATGTGAAACAGTTTTACATTATGAGCTATTTTTGTTGTTTTTAGTCTTGTTTTATCCATTTATCCCAACCCCCACCATGCCAGGCCAATGTTGGTGGTTAAGCTTTGCTCTTATCAAGAAATGGCGGTGGTTCTTCCTCTCATCATCCAGAAAAAAATGCCCCTTCAGGGTCTGAATTATCTCTTTAACTTCTTTGGTAGAAACATGAATAGTCTCCACACTTAAATTCCAATTCTAAGGAAAGCAAAGCATAAAAATACCTCAGCATGTAAACTTAATTTGAAGAGTCAAAAGGAACTAGTGAAAGCTTCTTTAGAAGAAAACCTCATAGTCTTCAATTATTCAAGGTTGGGTGGAAAGCAAATGACAGCTATGATTGTACAACTGGTTCCTAAGTCTTTGACTTAATGTTGAAATTTCTGACTTGATAGTATTAAAAAAATAAAGGCAATTATAGCCGTATTCATGTTCTAAGGTTTTTTAAAAATTACATATCAGTACTCATTTTATTTCCTCAATAAGTACACCTGGAAAAGACAAAGTATAGGATCTTCTTTTGTTATCCTTTTACAATATTCCTTTAGAATAGATCTGAATAAATTAATTCCTATATAGATCTGTCTTAACAAAGATATCTTCTTGGTACTTAAACACTTTAAAAAACCCCAATGCACATTACTGCAGTTTCAGGCAGGGAACTTCTTGACTTTCTAAGTGTTCCTTTTAATATTTTGTTTTACAGTTAAAAATATCTATTTTCTTTATGTATACAAATATATTACAAGCATTATCAATTGGGTTTTTATGGTTGTAAATTTTCTTTTAATTTTAATTATTAAATTAAAATTAATAATATTTTAATTATTAAATTAAAATTAATAATATTCCAGATTTAATTATTAAAAAGAGAAAGGAAAGGAGAGAAAGAGAGGAAGAGAAACAGAAACATCAATTTGCTGTTCCACTTATTTATGCATTCATTGGTTGATGCTTAAATGCGCCCTGACCAAGGATGAAACCTACAACCTTGGCATATCAGAACAATGTTTAATCAACTGAGCTACTCGGCCAGGGCCTGAAAAGATTTTTAAATTTAATCTAGTCAATGAAAAAAACACATGAACCAATTTACAAAAATTTTAGTTTCACTAATTTTATTAATAAATGTATTATATCAATCATATACCTGGTTATTGCCAATGTTAATTTCATTAGTATTTTCTATAGGAAGATGTCACCTTAGTCTTCATTATTTAAGTAAGAATGCAACCATTTTTATATGGCAAACTTCATTAAATCATTCAATTTTCTAAGACTTAATATATTTCTGTCTTTATGGATCTGAATGACTCATACAATAATTACTTTCCACACATAGGCATTTTGACAATATTTCACCTATGCTGTCTGAGCAAATTTGTTTGTTTCTTTAATGGGATATTCCATGGCTCTAATAACCATATTAAGAAAACAAAGTCAGGTTTCTGATACAAATCAACTTCTTTGCATTATTCATTTGTTCTTTTATTGTTCAGTCCATAATACCTTTGAAGGGCTATGATTTCTTCTCTTCTAAAGGATTGTGGCCCTGGCCAATTGGCTCAGTACATAGAGCATCAGTTTGGTGTATGGATATTCCAGATTTGATTCCGGGTCAGGGCACACATGAAAAGTGACCATCTGCTTCTCTTCCCAACCCTCTCCCTCTTCTCATTCTCTTCCCCACTAGTACCTAGTGGCTCTATTTGTTTAAGCATCTCCCAAGGTACTGAGGATAGCTCAGTAGATTTGAGCATTAGCCCCAGACATGGGTTGCTAAGTGGATCTCGGTCAGGGCACATGCAAGAGTCTGTCTCCGCTCCTCACACTAAAAAAAAAAAAAAAAAAAAGATTGCAAGATAGCAAGATACACCTGAATTCTTAACTATGGATTTGTTGACTATCTTAAAATGAACATGGTATCAATAGACTCTTAAGCAATTTGATAATGTCCTTTGTTAGAATAGCTAAATTATGATAGAAAAAGACCTTTAAAGTATATTATACAAAAATACAAGTAAAGGGCAAGTGAGTTGAATCCCCACTTTCCTCAGTAATTCTAACAGGAAAAGAAGAGGGAGAGTGAAACATTTAAGAGTAGAATTATATAGTATACAAGCATCCCAACTGGAGACTGATGTTGGAAAAAACTAACACATGCAGTTATTCTCTGAGTTCCAATTATCATTATCATATTTCACTTTCTACTTCAAGACTCAAGCTCTCTGGCTGCATTGTTTTTGTCATTTATTTTCATGTTCTGTGTTGTTACTCTTAAACTTCTATTTTTGTGTGAACAGGTTTAATAAATAAGTGATAATAAACTCAGCCCATTTTAGTTACGTTGCATCTAACAACAAGAGTAGGAAACCATAAACTGTGAATAAGTGCTAGGAGAAAGTGGTCTAAATGAAGAATCCTGGGTGTGTTTTTTCAAGGGTACATAAATGGTCAGGGTGGTAAAAGTGGTACAGACCAAACCTGGGAGAAGGGCATTGTACACTAACTCAGTTTTTTAGGATACATCAGTATAAAGGAGTTTAACTTCCACCTCTGCTCAAACTTATGTATTTAAACATTCAATTCAATATTTTCACATAAATCTATCTTTTATAATTGTAATGACTTTTAAAAAATGTGATCAAGAGAGTACAGAAAGAGTTGTTGAATGACAATAGCAATTTCCTTCAGTATGGTCTGTCTTCCCCATCATAACAGTCAACAGTTACTGAGATCCCTTATTACAAAAACAGCACTGCTCTAAATTCTATGCATGTGTTAACTCCTGCAATCCTCAGGGAAACCTTATGGGGCACATACTACTCCTTATTTTATATGTGAAGAAAGTGAATCAATTGATGTTCACTTGTGCAAATTCACCTGATAGTAAATTGGAAGATATGGGATTCCAATCCAGTCAGTCAGCTTCTGTATTAACCAAGAGAGGGAATCTGGTAAGAAAAAGGAATGACTGGACTGTGAAGTGTGGATAGTTTTAACATAATTTACATCCCTACTTTGTTAAAGTTTTTGTGCTTCTCACTAAAAATGGTCTTTAAACTCCACAAGTTATTTAACTTGGGTATAATTAAACACTACTTAAATAATGGTAGGGTAAATTCCTCTAGAATCTATATTATTCACAAACACTAAAAATATTTCTCTAGATTGCAAACACTATTTGACACTATATTCAAGGGAGAGGGAGATGCCTTGTGTGACTTCTGGAACTCAGAAGTGGAGAGGGGCAAGACCTATTTTTATGCCCAGGGCCAGGGTTATAATTTACATTCCACACCTCGTTCCACACCTCGAAGCAACGAAGCATAACATTCCGTCCCCTCTGGTACCCAAATTTACATAAGGACACAGAAAATTTTATTAAAGTGTACTTTCTTTTTCTTCACTAAGACAAATAGGTACTAAAACACAATGGCTTTAAATTTTGCCATCAAAAGTTGAAATTAGACTAAGAATGAAGAGAAAATTGAATTATTTGTTTCAACATAGATCCTTGAATATAGTGTCAAATAGTGTTTGCAATCTAGAGAAATATTTTTAGTGTTTGTGAATAAGAGAACATGGAAATATGTTAAATTATATTTATATGGCTGTGCCTCTTCTAACGAGGAAACTTGTTAAACTTGAAAGAAGATCAAATCTTTGATTTTTCACATCAATAGATTCCCAAATGCTCTAGAGCTATGATTTTCCCAGAAATTCTCTAGGGATCTATCATAGAGATAAAGTTCTTTCCATCCCTGAATGAAAAAAGTATATGCAAATTTTCAATTTCAAAAACAAAAATGTTCAACTGTGAGAAAATAACCTAAGGTTTCAAGATCTTAAAAATATTATTTTTTGTAATTGGCATATAATACATATTAAGAAATAATTTGTTAACTGAATGAATGCATACTAAACATCTTTGCTAGTATATTTTGTGTTTAAAATGTATAAATGTTTGTATGTGAGCATACAGGGGTAGGCAAAAGTAAGTGCACTGTGCCACTACAACATTTTTTGCATTAATCAAGTTATTGTAATAATTATAACCTGCATATCTTTCTTCATTCAAACAATTATAAACCTACTTTTGCCCACCCTACTATGTGCTCATGTACTATTTGATCACCATAACTACATGCAAGTTAAATCTTATTATACACGGCAAAGTAAGCAGTCTCTAAACTAGGCTGGAATTCTAACCCCCTTTCCCCCCCCCCAAAAAAAATTCAGTTATTACCAGATGCCAAAACTTTGAATATATCTAAGTATCCAAATGACTCACTGAAGTTTACAGCTCTTAATCAGAGTTTCTCAATATAAAATAAACAAATAATTCAAGATAATTGATAATATAATTCTCTGAGACATAGTTTTTAGCATTTGAGACATAGAGAAAAAGATGTAGCATCTCTGTATGATATAAATGCAGATCTTTCAAGGGAAGCAATGTTTTCTTGCTCTTGTTCCTAACACTTTTCCACATTTTTTCATTAGTGAGAATAAAAGGTAAAAACAAATGAGATGCTGGATTTGGCTTTAACAGCAGAACAAGGCCCATGGTCTATGATTACACTGATTTTTCGATGAAAACTTCCTTTCACCACATTTAATTTTAGAGGAAATTGTCTCTTAACTTTAAAATACAGTGTGTCTGTAAAGTCATGGTGTACTTTTGACCGGTCACAGGAAAGCAACAAAAGACGATAGAAATATGAAATCTGCACCAAATAAAACGAAAACACTTCCAGTTTCATACCTATTCAGTGCAGTTTGATGTGGGCTCATGCACAGATTTTTTAGGGCTCCTTAGGTAGCTATCCTGTATAGCCTCTACAGACTCGTCACTGACTGATGGCCCAGAACGGGGTTTCTCCACCAAACTGCCGGTTTCCTTCAACTGCTTATCCCACCAAGTAATGTTATTCCTATGTGATGGCACTTTGTTATAAACACGCTGATATTCATGTTGCACATTGGTCACGGATTCATATTTAGCGAGCCACAGAACACACTGAACTTTCCTCTGTACCGTCCACATCTCGACTGGCATGGCCGTGGGCTGCTCCGCTGTATACACGGTGTTACATCATCATCTGCGCATGCGCACATGTTGCCACATCATTCTACAGAAACTGGGAGGGTTTTCCTTTTATTTGGTGCTAATTTCACATTTCTACCATCTTTTGTTGCTTTCCTGTGACTGGTCAGAAGTGCACCATGACTTTATGAACAAACTGTATATTGTTCTTCCTACTTTTCTTTCTCAATCTCATGAGATCTGTTGGCAATGAGTTAGTCTTCCAAAATAATTTAAGAATTTCATTGAAAATAATTTTTAAAATCAAAAATGTAGAAAAAGTAATTGAATAACTTGCTGAATCAGATGCAAATGTGCTATGTAAACAATCCCTTCTTTGGGGCATTTGTACATCAAGAGTTCAGATTACTAATTGCTTTATTTTAAATATGTGAGAGAATCAATGTGTATGTTCTTGATCATGCATAAGCCCCAGCAGGAGTGATAGTGCTATGGAAGGAAAAAAATATGTTAAGAGACTGCTCAAATTGTCTTGATATAAACCAACTATTCATGCATAAAGAGAACATGGAGTTCCATTTAACACTAGAGATTTCACTCTACAATTAAAGCAACAAATCATTACTGAATATGTGTAATTTCTCTATAATGGAATTGTTGTATTGGGCTAGAATTGTACCAAATGACACATCACAGATCCATTTTCAAGATCTGGTTATCCTTCAAGGATCAAATCAAGGACCAGGTCTACCCTGAAACCTTCCCTGGTTCCTTTAGCACACGGAATTTTTTCTTTTTCTCAAACTTTGTGTTAGTCACCAAGTGTTCTCTTTCTTTCTCACTCTCTCCCTCTCTCTCTCAGCAAACAGTGAAGGGCTAAGTATATATCAGAAATCATTTATATTAATTGACAGATTGATGGTTTCTTAATTTCCTCATAGTGATACCTTCTGGAAATAGTATATGCTAGCATAAAATAAACTTGGCTGTTTTCAGAATGCCTTCTTATTTTCTGTAATTATATTTGATAGCCTCTTGTAACTCTACACACTAACTATGCCCTCAGTATCTATCCTATTAGAAATAAATGTATTTTTAACAACTTTTCCCCAGTAATCTTTAAATTTCTTGGAACAGCTTTCAAACTGAACCAAATCACATCTTAGAAAAAAACAATTTTTTTTAACATGAGGGTACTAGTATATCAACAGATTTTAATAATTAGTGTATTTTGTCACATTTCATTCTTGGTCAATTTATATTTTGTTTATATCAATATGTTCTTATTGGAATAAAGCACAGCTTAATGCTGCTTATTCTTTTTTTTTCTTTTTTCCAAACTGCTACTCTTTAAACATTTATGTTGACCTTAGAATCCCCTTTAGCTAAGAACTAGCTTTATAGAGACAATAAAATATAATAACAAGATCTAAGACTTACTGGATCAACCTCAAAATGTCTTTGTTCTAAAAACTTATAATAATTTGGTTGCTGGGGATAGTTTGCTAAATATTTTATCTACAAACAGCTTGATTCACTTCTTGTAGTAAATTTACTTAGCTACCTGGAAGAATGCTAGCAACAAAAATTTCCATTGCAGGTAATAGAGTCATGCTTATATAATAGTTTGAAAATATAAAAAGAATATAAGAATTATTTATACCTCAAAAAAGAGAAACATAAATGCTTCAATGGAAACATACAGAACTGGAAATTATGATGCACATCTTCTAAATTTAGAGAATAAACATAACTCATATTAGTCATTTTCCTCTGATGTAACTGATCGGCACCTAGAGGACTGTGCTGGACCCAAGGCCCATCCTATATGAACCTTTCTACTGGTTTCTTTTCATCCTACACATCTTTGAAATTATTATCTTTATAAAACTAAAAGATGATTTTAGTTTTCTAGATGTATGCATTTTCATATAACCTTTTGAGAACCACTTAATTTCTGTTTATGTTTGAACAAGTTGTCTTTCCACTAAGTAGTTGCAGAACGTGTAAAAGAAATACAATACTTATTTCATACTATTACCTCACAAGGATGGTGTGAAGATCAATTAAAGCACTGCTTCCTGATAACTTTGAAAAGTGCTATATAAACACAAGGAACTGTAATTTTGAGAAATAAGTTAGCCTGACCTATGGTGGCACAGTAGATAAAGCATTGATCTGAAACGTTGAGGTCGCCAGATTAAAACTCCAGCCTTGCCTGGTCATACAAGAAGCAACTACTACAAGTTGGTGCTTCCCGCTCCTCTACCCCCTTTCTCTTTCTCTCCTACCTCTAAAATTAATAAATAAAATGAAAAAAAATACATTAACTCAGGGGAGTTTTAAATCCTGAAAATTTGAGATGTATCACAAGGTATTGGAATTATCTATAGAATCCATAAAAATAATAATACTTATTATAAATATAAATAATTATATTATTTAAGTATAGCAATATTAAATGATATAATTATTATTTTACTTAAAATTATTGAATGAAAATGCAAGTGATATGTTTATACCTGACCTTGTTACCACCACCACCAACAACAACATTTTGTGATAAAGGGCAATTGTTCTATAGACAACAAACACAAGAAAAACACAATAGTACTCTTTTTTTTTTTTTTTTAATAAATTTTTATTAATGGTAATGGGATGACATTAATAAATCAGGGTACATATATTCAAAGAAAACATGTCTAGGTTATTTTGTCATCAAATTATGTTGCAAACCCCTCGCCCAAAGTCAGATTGTCCTCCGTCACCCTCTATCTCGTTCTCTGTGCCCCTCCCCCTCCCCCTAACTCTCTCCCTCCCTCCCTCCCATGTCCTCCCTCCCCCCCCACCCTTGGTAACCACCACACTCTTGTCCATGTCTCTTAGTCTCATTTTTATGTTCCACCAATGTATGGAATCATGTAGTTCTTGTTTTTTTCTGATTTGCTTATTTCACTCCTTATAATGTTATCAAGATCCCACCATTTTGCTGTAAATGATCTGATGTCATCATTTCTTATGGCTGAGTAGTATTCCATAGTGTATATGTGCCACATCTTCTTTATCCAGTCTTCTATTGAAGGGCTTTTTGGTTGTTTCCATGTCTTGGCCACTGTGAACAGTGCTGCAATGAACATGGGGCTACATGTGTCTTCACGTATCAATGTTTCTGAGGTTTTGGGGTATATACCCAGTAGAGGGATTGCTGGGTCATAAGGTAGTTCTATTTGCAGTTTTTTGAGGAACCACCATACTTTCCTCCATAATGGTTGTACTACTTTACAGTCCCACCAACAGTGAATGAGGGTTCCTTTTTCTCCACAGCCTCTCCAACATTTGCTATTACCCGTCTTGTTGATAATAGCTAATCTAACAGGAGTGAGGTGGTATCTCATTGTAGTTTTGATTTGCATTTCTCTACTAACTAATGAAGCTGAGCATCTTTTCATATATCTGTTGGCCATTTGTATCTCTTCCTGGGAGAAGTGTCTGTTCATGTCCTCTTCCCATTTTTTTATTGGATTGTTTGTTTGTTTGTTGTTGAGTTTTATGAGTTCTTTGTAAATTTTGGATATTAGGCCCTTATCTGAGCTGTCATTTGAAAATATCAGTTCCCATATAGTTGGCTGTCTGTTTATTTTGATATCAGTTTCTCTTGCTGAGCAAAAACTTTTAATTCTGATGTAGTCCCATTCATTTATCTTTGCCTTCACTTCTCTTGCCATTGGAGTCAAGTTCATAAAATGTTCTTTAAAACCCAGGTCCATGATTTTAGTACCTATGTCTTCTTCTATGTACTTTATTGTTTCAGGTCTTATATTTAGGTCTTTGATCCATTTTGCATTAATTTTAGTACACGGGGACAGGCTGTAGTCGAGTTTCATTCTTTTACATGTGGCTTTCCAGTTTTCCCAACACCATTTGTTGAAGAGGCTTTCTTTTCTCCATTGTGTGTTGTAGTACTCTTGATACATATAAAGGCAGGACAGATGGCATTATTTATTAAGCACTCTATTTTGTGCTAGACAGTAAGCCAGTTGATTTTGTGACAGTTGTCTCACCTGTATCATATCTTACCACATCTTTAAAGTATATGGGTATTATTTTAATAATTTCTGACTGAGGAAGCATTTTCTAGCACATTCAATATTGTGCCAAAATTAAAACAGCTTGTAACGACCGAGCTAGCATTTCCCTTTAGGTCTTTCGCTGTATGCATTTCAGTATATTGTGAGTGTTTCTTTTCCATGGTCACCGACCAATATAGAATTACTATTTCTCCTATTTGATGGTAATTTACATTTCTGAATGACAGTGGCTGCTCTGTAAGAGCTACTTCCCTGTGTGGGAGTGGCTATCACTTGGTGTGCAGGTAAATATTGCACTATGTGTATATAAATAACTAAAATTTAGTTGTGAGTGCCACTGCACAGAAGGACAATTTAGACTGCTAACATCACAAGTAAAATAAAAATACAACAAACAACCTCAGAAGAAAATGACATTTGGAACATAAATGACCTAGATGAAGTATCCTTAATATGTAAAGAACTATTCTTTTTTAAATTTAATTTTACAATATTTTTAAAGGTGAGATATGAGTCAAAGAACATAAGCAGTGAATCCACAAAGAAGAAATACAAATATTTATTGTGTTTTTTAATGTTTATCTTCACTAGTAATTAAAAAATGAAATTCAAAACAACAATATATTTGCTGTTAATCAAATGCACGTTTGAACCAGTGTTGATGAAATTCAAGGATGTTTATTCTTCTTGTTGGAGCATTAACTGGTACAGACTTTCAAAAGATGAATTTAAGTTCTATTTGATACAGAAATTCTTCTATAAAATTGCTTCATTAAGCATTGATGTGTTTTTAAAAAATTAGTTATATATTTTTTAAACATTTTTTATTTATTCATTTTAGAGAGGAGAGAGAGAGAGACAGACAGACAGACAGACAAATTTCGGAGGAGCAGGAAGCATATGTGCCTTAACCAGGCAAGCCAGGGTTTTGAACTGGCGACCTCAGTGTTTCCAGGTCAACACTTTATCCACTGAGCCACCACAGGTCAGGCAAATTACTTATATTTATTGCAGGGTTGTTTTTCATGGTAAAAACATAAAAATAACCTAATAGTCATGCATTTATATATTGATCTGCTTTGTAACCAATTAAAATGATATTCTGGAAAAATAATAATAGAAAAAATGTTCACAAATTAACTGAAAATAACAGGTTATAAAAAATACCAAAAAATACTAAAAGCAATTCTATTTTTGTTTATGTCAAGATAGCATACATTTCATTTTTGCATCCAGAGATAAAAATATCTATGTAGAAAGACAGAAATGGATCTGTACAGCTAGAATAGATAGAACAAGAGGTAAACTGAGGGAGACAGAGACAAATATACCTACAGAGAGAGATTTGGAGATAAAAGTAGAGATACAGGTATCTACATGGAGTAATAGTAATATATCTATAAATAGATCTATGAAGATAGCATTACCAATTCAGATATATACGGGGTTAGGCTAAAGTAGGTTTCCGGTTGTGAGTACATGAAGCACAGTTTATTCTTCCTCTTTTCCTTAAGTGAGAAGCTGGAAGGCAGAGAGGCTGATTCCCACATGAACCCTGAGCAGGATCACCCAGCCAGCTCATCCAGGGGATGGTGTTCCTTGTAGACAGCCACTGCATCTGAATGCGTCCAGCCCACATGCAGCTGAGAGCAGAGGAAGGGCCTTCCTCGGCCTTGAGTGACATTGACGCCAAGAGCAAGGCCAGCGGTAACATAGTGGATAGCATGTCAAACTGGGATAACAAAAGACCCAGGTTGGAAGCTCCAAGAGATCGCCAGCCTGAAAACAGGCTGAGGTCATTGGTCTCTATCAGAGCACAATGTCCCACCTGGCCAAACTTGATCTATGTCTCTGTGTTTTCCTTCATTCTCCGTCGACCCTGGCAGCTCTTCCCATTGAGGGACGATGCTCTGACCATCTGGAGCTATTGTTCCATTGGTTGGCAACTGAGCTATTTTATTTTAGCACATGAGGTGAGGCCATGGAGCTGTCCTCAGTGCCTGGGAACAACTTGCTCCAACCAAGCCATGGCTGCAGGAGGGGAAAAGAGAGAGAGAAACAAGGGAGAGGGGGAGGGGTGGAGAAGCAGACGGTCACTTCTCCTGTGTGCCCTGACCAGGAGTTGAACCTGGGTTATCCACACACCAGGCTGACTCTTTACCGTTGACCCAACTGGCCAGGGCCCGGTTTATTCTTGTATTATTATTTATTAATTCTTGTATTATTTTTCATATGAACAATTGTAAATCTACTTTTGCTCCAGTGTGTGTGTGTGTGTATTTATGTGTGTGTAGCAACATTTAGAAGTGGTTCTTTATAGGTAGTGAAGAGTAGAATTTTTTCTTCTGTTCATGTTTTATTTTGTATAGAAATTCAGAAACTTCAAAATTTTTTCCAAAATATACAATATTTTGTAAAAAAAAAAAAGTAATTAAAAAAGAAAAGGCCATCATTATCTTATCAAGAACAGTAGCACTGCTGTTTTTTGTTTGCTGTTTTAATTCATAAAGAATTAAAACTAAACTAAAATAAAATAAAGACCTTTTTGGTCTTCAATCACAATTTCATTATCTGTTAATTATATTCATTTAAAGAAAAATCCTGAAAGACAAGATACTAGCTGCATCAAACGGGTTAATGTGTGAAGAACATAGTTATTTAGTAGTTAATTTGGTAAAATCAATGACGGTTCACATTAAAGTAGAAAGAGAATAATAAATTAGAAGTCATGAAAATAAAAGTCCCATCTGGTTTTGCTGTTTGCATGGCATGAAACCTTAAAATGTTTCCTAAATACTCCCGTGTCTCATATTCTTCTTTCATAGAATTGGGCTAAAAATAACTGCCATTCTACCTTAAGATAGATATGCTAATACAGACTTTGATAAAATGCATAAAATTTATGAAGGATTATATAAACATTATCATCATTATGATTGTTGTTCTTTAAAAATAAATCAGGAAATTGACAACTTGAGTTAATTATCACATTGGTACAAAATATTTAAATCTGACATTTCGAAGCCTTTATAAAGATACTTTAGTGTAACAAATATATGGTTTTCTACTGTTTTCTTACTCCTCTTTTATAGACTAGAAATATACTGTACTCTATAATTAGTAAAAATTTAGAAATATCAAGATATATGAAATAGAATGACATTTAGTTAAACTCAAAGAATAAATATATGTATTTATTTTTATTTCTTCCCTCTTATATTCCTGAATCCAATGGAATATGTACAATCATCAATGTTTCTAAATTGAATGCATCCTTTTAATTAGAATCCTATTTAAATTTTGATTTGAGAGCTCATACTTCCCTTGAAGTATTCTAGAATTAAACCACTTCAAGTGTGTTCACAGAGAAAGTTGAAAAATGTGAATGTCAAATAAAGTAATTGATTCAGAAGTATCTAAAGAACATCTCCTCTGCCAAATACAATATACAATGGAAACCTTGCTCTCCAAGGACTCATAATCAAATCAATTATATGTATGATATATATATATTTATAGTAGATATTTATATAACACATACATACTATGTAAATATCTAATGATTGTTTTAAACCTGAAACTAATATTTTATGTCACTATAATTAAAATTTTTCTAAAAACAAACAAAAAGATTCAACAGACCTAATTTCTCATCTTCTAAACATTTCTTGATGAAATTTCCTTTCTGCTGACATTAGGAGTCTGAACCATGCTCAAACCAATTATAAATTTTTTACCATTTTAATATAAAACAGGTTTTACAGATAAATATATTTCCCCCTTTAGTATATTCTATTCATAGTCTAGGAAAAATTTAGGATCTAAGAGATATCCATAGTGCCTCTAAAATTTCTTTACCCCAAAATTCAAGAAATTTTTCTCCAAAACCACTTGGAAAGGCTTTCCTTGGTGTGTGTGTTGGATGGAATAGGAAGGAAAGTGGAGAGGGTAATGGGTGAAAAATCTCATCATCAGAAGTTAAGAACTTGTGTCAAATGTGGTCAACCACAAATTGCTCATGGCTGTTACACCATCCACAATCCTTGTCATCTGTCAGCTGTGCAATTTAGAGAAGTTGAAAGAACATGCATAACAAGATAGTAAGAATTTAGCTAAGACGAGAAATATGCATTCTTCCATCTCAATTTGTTTGGTATATTCTATCACCTTGCCACTCTCTCCTGAAATACTGAAATGCATATGAAAAAAGTCAGATATTACTAATTTGTTCTCAACCTACATTTGGTCACACAGTAGACAAGCTTAGTGAGTCAGCATCAGACTTCAGGGTTAAGAGGTATTTTTAGTTCACCATCAAACAAGTAGAATCTAGTCCTATTAAAAATAAGATTCATTCAGACAAAAAATACAATTTAAGATAAATGATAAATGCATAGTTTAAGATGAAGAAAGAAAATGAGCATTTGAAATTTTCCAATTAGGCACTGGGCAAGACATTACATATATAAAATATTTATATTAACATTCTTCTTTTTAGATTAGATTTTTTGTTTGTTTGTTTTTTTACAGAGACAGAGAGTGAGTCAGAGAGAGGGATAGACAGGGACAGATAGACAGGAACGGAGAGAGATGAGAAGCATCAATCATAAGTTTTTCATTGCGCGTTGCAACACCTTAGTTGTTCATTGATTGCTTTCTCATATGTGCCTTGACCATGGGCGGGCCTTCAGCAGACCGAGTAGCCCCTTGCTGGAGCTGGCGACCTTGGGTTCAAGCTGGTGGGCTTTTGCTCAAACCAGATGAGCCCGCACTCAAGCTGGCGACCTCGGAGTCTCGAACCTGGGTCCTTTGCATCCCAGTCCAACGGTTTATCCATTGCGCCACCGCCTGGTCAGGCTGTTTATGTTAACATTCTAAGTGAACTGGGTTTATTTAGCAATTGGCTCAACTAGTAAACTGAAGTTGAATGAGTATAAAATTTGCTTTTATTAATACAATGCATTTTAATGTTCTAAAGCAACTTTTGACTTATTTTATTAAATTAATGTGGTCATTCAACAAAAAAAGAAATTATTAAAATACTTTCTGTGCACCTAGTATTTTGGTAGCTTTTGTACTTGGTGATAGAGAAGAAAGGCACATAAACAAATTATTATAACTCTATTTGATAAATGCAATAATGAAAATGTTCAAAATTTTGAACCTTTTATTTTCAAAATAACCATATGAACTTAACAAGATTAATACATGCATCCCCATATTAAAACTAGCATCAGAGTTTGGAGGGGTCACATGGTTTTTGTATGGCCTAAGAGCTCATTGAAACCAGAATTAAGAATGCTCATCACTAATCATTCACCTTAATATTAATACATGCTACTTCTAGTTAAAATAATATACTGGAGGTTTAAATTTATAAACCTTTTGGTTTTATTTAAGGTGAGCAGAGTAATATCTGTTGGTTGTCTTAGCATCATCTTATAAGCAATTGCTTCTATGATTGGTCATTTCATTAATGTCTAACTCTCTAATAATCATATAGAGACATGATATATTTTTTTGATGAATTTAATCTTTCATTATTTTGAGGTTCATGATATTATCATTTAAAAATTATCACTTGGTGTGTCTTTACAGTGTCCATGACCTTACTTTCACTTGTCCACATTAAACTCTTTCAAACTAAATCTCAGGAAAACTCAGTCCATACTGCTAGTTAACCGGCGGATCTCTGTACGTAGATGTACTTTACTGTGGAGCCTGGACAACCGAAGCCTAGGTACAGGAGGAAAGCTGCTTCCCCTAGTAATCGGGAACTAGACCGAAAAAAAAAAAAACTTTTAGAAAAGCATCTAAAGGAAGAAAGATATTCATATGATATAGACCAATGTGTTACAAATAAAACCCTTTGGCAACCAGAACCATCTCTTTCCTATTCCCTTAAGCCTTTGATTGTCCAAGAGACAGAATCATAAATTTCACAACAAAAATCAGTTTGGAAAGAAATATGACTAATAATTAAAGGATAGACTTTTTATCTGACATATCTGGGTCAATATTGCATCTATGACACTTACCATCTATATAATATTGGGCAATAAATTTCCCAATCTCTAGTTCCCTCATCTGTGAACTAGAGATTAAAAAAACTGTTGATCCAATAGAGTAATTATGAGGATTAAATGAGGCAGTAAACTTAAGTAATTAATGCAGGGTCTGGCATGTAGTGAAATTGATGGGATTTACAATATTTTATAAAGATGAAATTCTAAGTTTTAGTTTCCTCACCCATGAAATAAAAATAAAAATAGTCTATTCCATAAATGTTAAGAATTAATAAGGTAATGCATAGCGTCAGACCTATAAAATCAGCACAATAAATGTGAACTCTTTGTGTGTATACAATTATAAAGTTACAGTGAAAATTCTCTTAACCTTCAATTAACTGACTACCCAGATTAACCAAACATTTTATTCCTTGTGTAAAACATATTAACTAACACCCAGAGTAATCAAACACCATAGCTCACAATATAACCTCTAGTAACCACAGGTAACCATAGGCCTCAGTTCATCCCGGCCAGCCATAGGCCATGTCCTCTTTTACTCCCCAGAGGATCTGAGCTGGGAGATAGACCACATGACTACCTTGTGAGTACACCCATGACCTCCACTCCTGCCAGAAAAGGTGTATGCCCATCAAGTACTTTCTGTATTAACTCCCAATACTCTTTTTGCAGATCTAATTTATTACAGTAACTTTATAATTCAATTAAAATCTACATAAACTATAAATATAATGAAAATTTCTATAGCTTTGGACATGAGAGAAAAAAATTTAAAAGATCAGGAGATGAGGCTGGAGAGAGTTTGAAAAAACATAGACATTTCTGCACTCATGCTTCCCATTTCTCTAATGCAGAAATGGTTAAAGTAAAACTGTAGAAAATTCAAAAAACAAAAAGTGAAATTTGTCAGTGGATGCATACTCACAATGCCATTAAACTTCAAAATAGTCTTGCAAGAAAATAGTGTGTCCAAGTGCACTCATCTAATAAACAAGTGCTGAAACACAAACCCAAATATGTTTGAAAAAGAAGTTCTTGCTCTCAGTTGCTACATAATAGCCTCTCTTCCCCCCATAATGAAGAGATGATATATAAAGCCCAGAGTGAGCAAGAAGATATATCACCATTAGAATATAATTTGTTAATTCTAGAGTACTGACTACAAATTTTTATTAAAAAAAAGAGCATCACAAATTAAGGATAAAAAGAGCATCACAATTTATTATTCTCTATGTCAGCATTATATAAAATATTTTATATAAAATATGTACTTATGGAATATATATATATACTTAAATTATAAAAGAAAAAAATGAACAGAGATTGGGTACATCCTGGTGATTTATTTTCTCCGTTAATGTTCACTGAAATTAAGTGCTTATATTATATAATTCTGCTGTAATACATCACAGATATAAATTTTCAGTAAATGAAAGTATAAACATTTATGTTGAGTAAAAAACTGTCATCACAGCCTCAGCATTCATTATGTAATGCTTCTAAATTGAAATTGTCTATTGGAATGCTATGTAATATAACTGTAAAATAGACTCAAATTTCATCAGTAATTGAGTTGGGCTATGCTTTGAAAGATTATCTTAATTATAGTAAAATCGAGAAAATAAAAAAGCCAATTAGGTAGATTTAATGTACGATTTATGAGTTTTTAAATATGGAACATTGTTTTACCTACATTTTCTATTGATATAAATGGGGGATGTGCAGTCAGAAGAATAGGCAACAGGTAAAAAGTTACACTTAATTGGATCCCTTTTTCTATTTTCTTCATCATTGATGAATTTAGTGGAATTATTACAAATAGAGTTGCGGTCTCCAAATTGTTACCAATGTGCTCTGTTTCAGATTAAAATATCTATATCTGGGCTAGACCATCTTGGTAACCACTAGCCATATCTATTTAATTTTCAACTGATCAGAATTAAATATGAAATTCAGTTCCTAAATTTCACTAGCCACATTTCAAGCATTTAATAAATGCATGTGGCTGTGCCTACCATATTGGGCAGTACACATTTAGAAGAGTTCCATCATCTCTGAATGTTCTACATCAGTGGTCTCCAACCCCTGGGCCACGAACCGGTACCATTCTGTGAGCCATTTGGTACCGGTCCGCAGAGAAAGAATAAGTAACTTACATTATTTCTGTTTTATTTATATTTAAGTCTGAACAATGTTTTATTTTTTTAAAAAATGACCAGAAGGCCCTGGCCGGTTGGCTCAGTGGTAGAGCGTCGGCCTGGCGTGCGGAAGTCCCAAGTTCGATTCCCGGCCAGGGCACACAGGAGAAGCGCCCATCTGCTTCTCCACCCCTCCCCCTCTCCTTCCTCTCTGTCTCTCTCTTCCCCTCCCGCAGCCGAGGCTCCATTGGAGCAAAAGATGGCCCGGGCGCTGGGGATGGCTCCTTGGCCTCTGCCCCAGGCGCTAGAGTGACTCTGGTCGCGACAGGGCGATGCTCGGGTTGGGCAGAGCATCGCCCCCTGGTGGGCGTGCCAGGTGGATCCCAGTCGGGCACATGCGGGAGTCTGTCTGACTGCCTCCCCGTTTCCAGCTTCAGAAAAAAAAAAAAAGACCAGATTCCCTCTGTTATATTCGTCTAAGATTCACTCTTGACGCTTGTCTCCATCATGTGATACATGTATCCGTCCCACCCTAAAGGCCAGTCCGTGAAAATATTTTCTGACATTAAACTGGTCCGTGGCCCAAAAAAGGTTGAGGACCACTGTCCTACATGGTAGCCCTGAACTAGGCTTTAGTAGCAACTGTTTTTAGCTTTGATTTCTTTTTCTACGTATATGGTCCAGTTTAAGACTTTCTAAGAAGCTGGACTGAGGTATTTTTAAATAATATATTATTATTATTACTAATAATAATAAGCCAGATTGTTGGTCAAATAAGTTTGTAAATATGATATATATGTTTGCTCGCTTGTGACTTATATTGGGGGACAGGCTATAAGCAGGCCAGGTCGTTGTAGCCTAAGGTTTGGTTTTAGGACTAAGCTTTTCCCCACACCCTTGACTGATTGTATGATCTGGGTGGTGCACTCTCATGAGGAATCCAATTATGCCTTGGATAAGTGACTTTGTATCAGAGACTTCCTTGTTTGTATATTGGATTAAGGGATTTTGGTTTTTTACACTCTAAAGTGGGACAGACCAGGAGCTGACTCACTCAGTTCCTGCTATCACGATTGCAGGGGCTTCCCTGATCCCTTGCCCTTCATGGGAAAAGCTGGTTTTCTGCTTTTCCCTTGTCTTCTTTTGTGGTTTGCCTGTCTTGGTGAGACACCAGTAAATAGGATGGCCCTCCATCCTCTGACTCCGCCATTTCTTTATCGTCTGCCCGAATCCAATGGGAACCTGCATGTGAATGGCCACGATGGCGGCTCCTGGCCTTACACAGATGAATTTTTGAAGCTACTTTATAAATAACTCCAAAATCTTATTTTAATAGCCTAAGTGACAGCTCTACCAGAAGTTTCTATATATCCCCAAAGTCATTACTTTTGAAAACTCTACTCATGCCTCTTATACTGCTCTCCAAAGGTTGTTTTCCTTCTTCTTTTTATGTTTATAGTACTATAATCTCCATAGCCACCTAAACACAAATCTTCAAAATCATGTCTTTGATTTTTTTTCTCTTTGTCTCTTCATACCTCTGAGTTGGCCAACATGCCCTGTTTCTTCCACTACAATTTATTTTTTGTCTTTTCCTCTCCACCCTCCCGGCCACTGTCCTCCGTCTTTCTCTCCTTTTAATGTCTTCCAAATAAAAGTCATAGCAGTCTTTTTAAAACACAAACTGGAGGAAAAGTCCAATTACAAAATGCAGTGCAAACTACTTGATATTGCATTGAAAGGCTTCATAAACACTTATACATGCCACCAACTTCCCTCTCCAAGGCTTGATAAATGCAGTTGGGGTTTTTTAAGCCTTTTCTAAAAACCTGAAAATAAGTTCAAGGTCTTTCATTTCTGTGACCTTCAGTTCCTCCATCATAAAGCAGAGGAAAGAATATTAACTTGCAAAAAATATATATTAATTTTCAGGGATAATTTAGAGACTAAAATTAAAGCATGTAATAAATTGTTGCTGTTAATATCACTATCACTGTAACCACATAGGAACTTCATTTCTTTAAGATGATCTTTTCTTCTTTCCTTTTGATTCAAACTGGCCTCATACAGCACCCAGATTCAGCAGCCTTCTTCTCCCTTGCAGGACCACTTCCTTAAGCATTAAGCCCTCAAGACGATGAGATTCTGATCAGCATCAAATAATCTTTAGGAACAAAGCCTTGGGGCTATTGACCCCAGAAATAGAATTTCAGTCAGAGATAACATTTAGCCTCAGTTGTGTTTCAGCTCCAGGCCCAGAAGAACAGGGAGATTGGTGGAAGCAATTCCATTGCTGATTTCAGAACCAGCTGCACTGATCAACCACCCCCTATCCTAGCACTGACCAATCAGTAGAGACCACTGCTCTGAAAAACAAACCTAACTCTCTCAGTTACCATGATTAATGATTTTCCCCTTTATAACCCATACTCTGGAAGCCAACAGGCAGTGAGGTCTTTGAGCATTAGCTAACCTGTTTTTCGGCAGAGGCCACTTTCTACAAGTAAATCCTTACTTTGCTGCAAAGTAAAAACAAAACAAAACAAAAAAAAAACCCTACTTTCCTGTTTGTGTCTTGCTGGCTCTGATGCGTGCAAGCATGTGAACTCCGTTAGTCTGGTAACATCATTATCATTATCTTCTACATCATCTATAATTTGGCTCTAGCCTCCAAGTTTCTAGTTGCATTTACAAAAGAAGTCTGCATAGACAAATTGGGAAAGACCCCAAGTTTCATTTTACTGGTGAAGAAAAATGGGTCAGACAAGGCACCATCCACTTGCCACAACTAATCATATCACTGACAAGTAGCCTCAGGATACCAATGACCTTCTCATTATCACTAAAAGTTACTGTAAAGCCAGGAGGCACGGCCAGGGCCAGCATCAGAGCAGCCCAGCCCATGCAGGTTCGCATTGGATTCGGACAGTCGGTAAAGAAACCATAGAGCCAAAAACTGGTGGGCCATAGTCTTTAATCTAGCTTGCACCCGGCGGGCAAGTAAAAATACACACTGGGCTCCAAAACCCAGTCACACTCAGTGCTCACAAAGCCACTGACTTATCCGAGTTTCCTAGAATCAAAGGTTTCTAGCTCACCAGACTTATTCTCCTCAGTTCCCCATTTCCTTCCTTATCCCAGATACAAAGTCTACATAAACTGGCATCTCACTCAGCACTCCGCCATCTTGGCTGCTTCTCCTGGCCTCCTCCACGTGGCCTTTCTCTGTTCTCCTCTGCTCTCTCTTGCTAATCTCAGGAACCAAGAGCCAAGTTCCCGTTCTACCCCTATTTTATAGTGTAGCTTTACAACCTCTAATCCAATATACAAAATAGGGAAGTCTCTAATACAAAGTCACTTCTCTGAGGCATGATTGGATTGTACCACCCCTCATCAAAAAGGGTGGGAAAGGCTTAATCCCAAAACCAAGCCTCATGCTACAATTCTCAACACACATTAATATCACCTGGGCAACGGCCTCTTTAACAAAGTGAGCATAATACATTTTATCTGCCCAACAGTTACCCAAAGGTTGTTGAAGTCCAATGCTATAAATGACCTTAAATTTTTTTTATAAAATGTTGGGCAGATGTGTTTGTAAAATATGATTTTTTAAGTTTGCTTCCTTTTATTGTTAAAAAATGGCTGCCCAGATATGTGATCTGTGAAATTGCTAATTACCTTCCTGCTTAGGAAGGGCCTTTGTTATGCTAATGTGTGCTTGAGGAGGGGTTTCACACCAAAAATTTGGGAGGAAGAAGCAGAAGGAGGAAGAAGAAGCCAAGATGGAAGGGAAGGAGAGAGAAGCCAGTTTTGCAGAGTAAGAAGCCATGTTGGCAGATGGGGAACCAGAGGTTACTGAGGCTGGTGGGGGCCTTTGATTCTAGCAAAAACTGGATGTGTCAGTAGCTTTGTGAGCTGAGCGATGAATGAATAGGTTTTGGAGCCCTGTGTGTTTTTACTCACCTGCTGGGTGCAAGGCTAGAATAAAGGAATGGCCTACCAGTTTTTTGGCTCTGTTGTTTCTTTACCTTCTGTCCAAATCTAATGGGAACCTGCACCTGAATAGCCATGATGGCCACGGCTATTGGCCTTACATAAGATTTATGAATTTAATGCAAAGATTTCCATTGTATTTCTACTTCCTGATACAAAAATCACATCTTTACTCTGTATGCTTTATTGCTCAGGTATCTTATAATAATGTTATTCCATTACCACTACATAAAAATTTTTGGACTATTGTTACTATGAGGTTTATCTCAATTTTTGTTCTTTCATTTTTGTAACTTTCACTGAGCTTTTTAAATCTTCAAAATTATTTTCTTTTGCTCTTCATTAAGCAGCAATTTAGTAACAGTCCTCATAGAAATAGCAGTCTTTTGATTTAACTAAGGCAATTTATTAGCATAAGCACAAAATTTGCTAAATGACCATAACATCTGTGTGAAGCTGTTTTAGCAAGTTAATCTTCTTGAATCTCAGCTTTCCTCAAACACAGTCCTGTTTTGAGTAACAAAATAATGCTTGAAAAGCAAGTTTTAAAATGTGAGATCTTTAAAAAGCAGTACATCACCCGGGGGGGGGGGCATGCAGGTGTATCCCAGTCAGTCTGGTGCAAGCAGGAGCCTGTTTGTCTGCCTCCCCACCTCTCACTTAATAAAACAATTAAAAAAAAAAATAGTCTCCAGTTTCTAAGAGGCAAATTCTGTTTTCCTTTTGTTTCTTCTTGTCCTTAAAAGAGTTTAGAAGTTGTTAAAGTATATGGAGAATTCTGTCTCACTGGTGTTAAAATATTTATGGTTCTCAAAAATAACCTACAAATAAGTGGGTCCTTATAGTGTGTTCAAGTATAAAAAATATCTTACATAAAGAAAACAATAATGCTATAGGAGTATAGAAGAATATAAAATTATGTCCTTTAAGATATATTTGTAAATACTAGCCATTTTGGTTGTAGTCTAGAACTTATAAAGACCTCAATTATTTTTTTTTCATGTATGGTAAATGTTCAGCAACTGAATGATAAGTTGATGAACAAGGAGAATAATATACATGTTGTATTTCTATATAATTTCCCTCAAATATCAGCATCATTCTATTATACCTGTAAGTCTCGGAGTGTGCTCCCTGAATCAATAGAATAAAATCCATCTAAAATGCTTCCTTGAAATGCAGATTCTTGGAGAAAAAAAACCCTGAACTTTGGAGATGGAGCCTAATCTGTGTTTTAACAATCACCCCACATAACTTCTAAGTACACAGAATCTAAAAACAGTGCTCTATGTTATTTAGAATGAAATTGATTTAATAACTCTTAGGTTTCATTTCTTTAACCCTGCCAAGTAAGTCTCCTTTCAGGGCTCACAGCAGATGGCCAACCGAAAAAGAATGTCCGATGTCACAAGCCAAGAAGTCCTGGATGATTGAAAACCCCACAGCCCTTCCTACTCCCCCTCCCCAAAACCCTTAAAACCCGGTCCCAGGCTGTGCCTGGCACAGGACTCTCCCTTACAAGTCATCCCGGCAGGGTTCCTTTCTTCCTTTCAATAAAGCCTGTTACACTGGTCTTTTCGGACTCCCATGGGTTCTAACAATAACAAAACCAAAAACAGATAAAAAGTCATATGGAACTCTCCATCTCTCTTCTCAAAATCAAACTGAACAAATGATATCTTTACTTTAGATGTAGGAAATATAGCCTAACATCTGGTTTTCAAATTTTCCTGACAAAACATTGATCATTTTAATAGTAAAATAGACTAAGGCTTGTATACCCAACATAAATTTGTTTGTAAAATTATTTTAATCAGTGTAACACTTCTCTGGGGAAAGATTTATTTTTCATTGCCTTGCAAGCATATTCAAATGTATTTTCCTTGGGTTTGCATTAAAATTTATTGACAACTTGTATCAGTATCTTCAAGGCAAATTGAACAAAGACATCTATCCTGAAAAATGAGACTCTTTCTTGGGTATGTGATGATTATATTAACCGGGTGTATAAAACTTTAAACAACAATAATCAAAAAAATAAAATTTCGTAGTTAAGAAAAATAAATGAGTAATTGCCAATCTTCCCTTCTACTACCTTTTCATATTTTTGTTCAAATCTCTAAAGAAAGCACATAGCAAGGATTACATTTTAGTCCTGAAGGCAACATTCTTTGAATAAAAGATACAAGTTAGTAGTTTTACTCAAAATTAAACCTAATATTTGTGGATAAGATTATCACATTTCAGTAGAAGTCATCCTTGCATATACTGTTCAATCAGTCTCTCACAAATTTTTATCACAAGAATGACTATAACTGAAAGGTCATGAATCTAATATATGATTGTGATTTGACCTTTAGATTTTTTTAAACAAATTAGTTGCATAGCTATCTTTTTCTTCACCTATTTTTAGGGATGGAGAATAAGAAAAAAACAAAGCAGCAGTTAAAATCGTTCTTTTTTACCATTTCACAAATTCATAGAACCAAAATACTCTGGCAATCATAACCATTAGGAATGTGCATAATCAGATAGAATGGCAGCAGTTCATAAAGTAATAAAATTCAGAAATGTTTTTATTTTAAATCTGTTCTCTTTTTTTATATATCAATGGCCTTCTTAATATCAACACTGCATGTTACAAGATCAGTTTATGTTCATAAAAGAAAAAATTATGTTAAAATGTTTCTTTCCTGATGGGTCTACAGAAAAGCAATCTCTGTAAGAAGCTAATGGCCCAGCAAGCCTGATTCCTCCAGATACACTATTCATTCTTGTTGAAAATCAGATCTATTTACCATGGATTGGTCACCCATGGATTAGTGGATTATTAAAAGACTTGAAGCCCTTTTTCAATTTACTGGGGAATAGAAGAACTCATTTCATCTATGAGTATTGACAACAACATATTAAAAACTAAATTATTCTTCAATTGAAAGGGTTAATAAAGTTGTCAAAGATGCTTACTTTACAGCCAGGTCTGCATATAAGTATGAAGATCCTAGTACAACCTGACATTGACTAGAGCTTATTGCACTAATTTTGTTTCAATTTAAATGTCCAATAGCAACTAAGACCCACGGTTACTCATAAAACATTCAAGACATTCAGAAAATTAAGTTTAGAATAGTTATTATTTCCAGTTGGTGAACAAATATCTACAGACAAGCAAGGAAACTGAGGTAATGTGAGATTGTTTTACTAGAACGGTACACTTAGAGGGTTCCATTTAATACGTTTTGAATTGTAACAATGCATAGACTGAGGATAGTGCTTTATTTGGTCTTTATTTTAAATTTTTATTATTTTTCTATTAACTAGAAAGGTAACTCTTGCCTCCTTTTTGGTTTGAAGTTCAGAATGTCCATGCTGCACATTTAGTTATTGGTTCATAGTTTGAGTGGATACAACTTTCTGCTTGTTAAAATATGATTTTTAATGTTGTCTTTCAATTTTTCAATTATATGATATTTAAACATGCACTAAGTACATATCAAAAATAAAAAATTCTCTGCCCCTCCCATACTAACATCAAATATTCCATCAGCTAATATTTAATAAATGCACCACCATAAGACATTTCTCTATCAAGACAATACATAGTTTAATGAGTTGTCATTCTCAGATTGAGCAAGTAGTAACCTGATTTGTTAAAGGAAATATAGCAATATAGTAAAATTATTCTGCTCTTACAAGCTTATAAGTAAATGCACCTATTCTCATATTCCCCAGCTCAAAAACTGAATGTGAATAGCAAGATTGTCCTCCACCCTTTCAAAATTACATCCAATAATATTTCACCTTTTCTAAATCAGTTGGTAAATATAAACCAGCCCCACCCCTCAGGAAATGTCTGACTTGTAAAGTCCTTGTTTCTATTTAACAAGAACTTTCACCTTCCAAGGTTTCCATAGGATAATTCAAGAAGACATTGAGAAGTTCCCCAGAATTTTTTAATTGAATCAGAACTGATAAGGATTAATTAACTACATTTGTCCTCCTGACAGTCCTGATATGGGAATAATAATCAAATGAAAGCTCTATCAACAGAAATTGGCACTGATAAATACTTAATGCATTTCTCACTCAAATGCAAATTCCCACTGCAAAGACATTACAGAAAATGATGTTACAATGAGATAAAGGATACATGACCCACTGTGCTTGGCGGCAGACCAATGTAGTCTAGGAACATCTAGCTCTTTTTTTAAAATAACAATGGGTAAAAACAGGAATTCACAATAGCCATTGTCCCCTAGATTAAAAAAAAAACGGTTTAAGGCTTCATGCCTTACATAGTGTGGAGTATACACTGTCAGCATACTCAAGTACTGAAAGCAGATCTATACAGTGGTAGGCAAAAATTGGTTTACAATTGTGAGTACATGAAACACAGAGTTTATTCTTGCATTATTATTTATTCTGGTATTATATATTTTTCCATATGAACAACTGTAAACCTACTTTTGCCCACCCCTGTATTTACTCATTTCTGTTTTACAAGTAACAGAAGTATAAGGATAGAAAATGGTTTACAGCTGATCATTAATAAAGAAAATAAAGCAACCTTACTGATTAACTGTTCTCATATCCAGTATATGATATTAATCTTGAAGGAGTCCTTCAGTGCTGGAAAGCAATTATACTAGTATGTTCTCTTAGGTTAAGATACATGGTATAGTTGCACAGGGCCCACACAAAGAAGGCCCCATGTTTGGTTTAGTGCTTAACTGTCACTCTTGAATTCTTAATAATTTAGTAACAGAACTTTGACATTTTGCCATTTCCTCCTGGCCCTGCAAACTATACTGCCAGTGCTATGCCTAGTCAAATTACTTACACTCTACAACTCTCCCAAATTACTATTTCATTTATTGTTTTCTTTTATTCCTCCAGTGTCTTCTTTCTCTTTCTTTCTCTCAGTTTGATGGTTTATGTATATTGTTTTACTACAGAGAAAATGAAAACAATCTAAAGAGAATTTCCATCTCTTCTTATAGCCATATTCAACAACCAACCCACCTACATCTGAACCCATATAATATTGGGTCTCTTCCTATTATATTGGATGAATGTTTCTTCCTTTTATCTAAAGTCATATAAACCACAGGAAACATGATTTCTGTCCAATACCATGAGAGGCCAATAAATCTGCCTAATTCTGAAATGCAGAATTAGGAAACCCATTTAGCCCTGACAGCTGAGCCACATTCCCCATTTCACCATAATAATACTAGAGCTAATATTTCTGGATCTCTATCTTTTCATTCTTCATTTTATTATTTCAGGAAATAAAATACTATTTATATGAGTCCCTCAAAGACCTCAACAGCAATCACTTAATAAGTATTTATTGGTTGAAAGACTAAAGGAATGAGACTAGTAATGTTCTTAAACATTTTTAAAATTTCCTAATCTTGACTTTCCTATTATAATTATGATATTTTATTTTTATTCCATTAAAGACCAATGTGGGTGGGTACTTTATTTGTGACTTCCCTAGCTATAAAATCTATTTTAAGTAAGATGATAGTGGTCAAAGACCCAGTTTATTTGAGCAAGTAATTTATAATGTTGTTTGGTACAATGGTAAAGCTATGTATGGCTATAGAATTCAGGCTTTACCCTACTCCTACCACAGGCCGTCTACAGCTTGGTCGAAGTCCTTAATTTTCCTCATATACCACAATAAACAAACCCCACGATTGGCTCTTCCATTACATCACTTCCAACCAAGTCAAGTGCAAAAAGCTCAGCTCAATCTTACTTTTCTTTAGAAATAAAGACACAGTTCAATTTCCCATGCTTATCAGAGATTCAATTTACATGTGAAAAGTGGCAAGAATGAATAGGATAAATGTTTCCTAATCGTGTTGATTTCATGGAAATATTTTAGGTACAGTCTTGGGAAAGTGGGGAAAATAAGAAGGAATCCCAGTGGATTTT
The DNA here is from genome assembly GCF_036850765.1 of Saccopteryx bilineata. Lineage (NCBI taxonomy): Eukaryota > Metazoa > Chordata > Mammalia > Chiroptera > Emballonuridae > Saccopteryx > Saccopteryx bilineata. The sequence goes on from NC_089491.1 coordinate 129,730,374, forward strand.
CTACTTTCTACCAAAACAAATCTACATTTAGCTTCCTCATTCATTAATATTTAAGATATTCTTCTGCTAAAAATTGTCTAAGTTCCTTTACAGTTCTAAATGCTTAAAAATATATTTTTGTTGAGTATAAGAAAATCATGTAGTAAAGATGTTACTTTAAATAATCTATATCAAAGGAAGAAAGGGTATGTTTCCTCAGAAGAAAGACTGAGTGACAATCTAACTGAAGTAATTTTAGATGGTTACAGGAGAAAAAGGAGTAACAAACAAGAGAAATAAGAAAAAAATGCAGAAAGTACAACCCCATCATTATCTTACACTTCATAAATTAGTTTACCCAGACTTAAGAATTTGAAAAAAATTTGCATTTCATTGATATTTTTTTTGCATTTCATTGATTTTTTAAAAACTGACTTAAAATCAAGTATAACTCCTAATGTTTAGTGCATAAATAATATCTTAATTAATTTTAGGCCTTTAAAGAATTTCTACTTTAAAATTATTGGGAATAATTTAATTTTAAAAAACATAATTTTAAAACTCAATAAAATATTCCAATAAAATAACTGTACTTAAAAACATATATCGTTTTATTTTATTTCCAAATCTTAGAAGAGACCAAGATGTCTTTCAATAAGTGAATGGATAACAAACTGTGGTATATCCATACAATGAGATATTATTCAGTTATAAAAATAAATGAGCTATCAAATCATAAAAAGACAGAAAAACTTTAAGTGCATATTGCAAAATGGCATAACTATGGGGAAAGTAAGAAGATGCGTGGTTACCACGAGCCTAGGGGAAGGAGAGAAGGATGAAAACGTGGAACATAGAAGATCTTTATCACAGTAACGTTATTCTGTAGGATACTCTAGTGATGGACTTGTCATCATATGTTTGTCAAAACATGGAATATACAACTCGAAGAGCAAACTGTAATGTGAACTAAGAACTTTAATTAATTGTATGTATCAATATAGGCCTATCAACTGTAACAAATGTACCACACTAAAGTAAGGTGTAGTAATAATAATAAAAGAAATGAGAGGAGGGGAGGAAAGGCATATATGGAAACTGTACTTTCCACTCAATTTTTCTGTAACCCTGAACTGCTCAAAACAACAAACAAAAAATCTATTTTTAAGTCCCACTAAAAAAATAAGAAGAGAACAAAAATACAGTAGTGAAGTAACTCTAGTTTATAAAAATGCATTAGAAACCATATAGCATAGTTTTAAACTACAAGGACTTTGAAGACAAGCAGACCAGTATTTCCATTTAAGCTCTGTTATTTACTACCTGTTTGACTTTGAAAAAAAAATTTTAACTTCCCAAAATCTAAGCTTCATCATTTACAAAATAGGGACAACAGCTGTACAGATATTTCTATTTTTTTTATCAATATAAAGTATTCCAAAAACAAAGTCTATTTGTTCTTGTAGAAATAAAAATAGTATCAAGTTTTGACATGGTTCTGTTGGACCCATTGTATAAATTTAGTACCTTCTACTTGTTGGAGTGCTATAGTAAGAAACTTTATTACTTACATTATTATGAATATATATAATTAAAAAGTCTTGCTCATTTTTGAGCCTTAAAGGGATGGAAAATTTACAGCAATACTTCCCAATCTGAATTTATAAATAGATATACCCTTCTAGATAAGGGCAGCTTAAGGACATGACCATCTTGTTGAATATTTTATGTTAAAACACATTATCAACATTTAATACAAGAATAGTTTGCTTCTGTTCTTCCTAATAAGAAGCATGAACAGCCCCTTTAAGTACTGAGCACTTATATTAGTGTGCACTCTGTTGCTATTTGTAAAATATTTATTTCACACTACTCTGGTTTGGTTGATTCAGGTTTCGCCTCCAGTAAAAACTGCAGTGGTGCTTTTCAGACATTCTACACCTAACTTACATCCCTTTTCTCTGTGGAATTCTTAAATTGTGTTGGTCTGGTACCAGAAATTACTTCTCAGAAATCATACTAGAAAAATTCTAAAGCTGTACACTACCATAAGCCAGGTGTGGTCTGAGAAAGACCTGGAGAGCTGCTGATTCATAGAGTGGGGCTTGGCCCTCAGAGAACTTGGAAAGGTGTTTTCCAGGGTACTGCTGATTCGTTGTTTGACCTTGCTCAAGGTCTCTTTCTCAATGAATGTAGCGAATGAGCAAAAAGTATCAATATCTTCTACATTCTTTAATGACTACTTGTGAATTAACAACCTTAAGATACAAATATTAAAAAGACATACTGTCAAGAAATGCAAGCATCATTATTATTTATGCAAAATGAAATGGAAAAACTAGAATGTATTAATTTGAAAAAAAACATTATGAGCAGAGGGCTGGCACAAGTGCAAAACACCATTTGTTCTGAGATAAATTTACTTCCTATTTCTAACATTCAATGAAAGAAAGAAATTGAATGCTGCACACAGAAACCCACAACTGTACAATGCATTCAGAGACTTTGGAGTTGAATTCAGTTGACACTTAAATAAAGTTCAGATTTCACAGACTTTTGCTTTGTTTTGTCCATGAAAGGCCCAGCTGTTTGCCCAGCTGTCTATCAGTCATTCTTGATCATAGCCTTATTTGTGGGATTCTGTACTCTTGTAATTTCTTTTGGAACTAAAAATGGTGGACATATATTTTCTTTGTTTGAAGATTACACAAAAAAAGCTTCTGACTATGAATAGGAAGATTACAAAGGGACATTACTTAGAGACTCTTTTTTTAAATTTTTATTTATTTATTCATTTTAGAGAGGAGAGGGAGAGACAGAGAGAGAGAGAGAGAGAGAGAGAGAGAGAGAGAGAGAGAGAGAGAGGAAAGACAGAGAAAGAGAAGGTGGGGAGGAGCTGGAAGCATCAACTCCCATCTGTGCCTTGACCAGGCAAGCCCAGGGTTTCGAACTGGCGACCTCAGCATTTCCAGGTCGACGCTTTATCCACTGCACCACCACAGGTCAGGCTATTTAGAGATTCTTAAATAAGCATATGATATTTCTAAGAATTCAACTCTAATTGAGTTATTATGGCTCATTAAAGAGCTGTTGACTGGTCCATCATCTCAAGATAAAAAACTCAGCTTTGCTTAAATATTAGATTTCTATTATTTCCATTTCAATCTTAAATCTCTATTGAATAAGTTCAAATGAATAAACAAACAAAACATATCACATGAAATAATGCCATGTTTCTAAGACTTACCATTTGTCAAAATGAACAGAGTAAGTGTGAGCTGTGGCTGAGTGGAGTGATAGGCCAGAGTCAAAGAGCATTCTCTGACAACGAAGGATAGTGTGACCATGGGCAAACACTTGGGCCTCTGTGCACACATAAATATTGAGGGGGCTGAATAGATGAATGATTTGAAAATTGTGTTCCAGAACTCTGGGTTCTGTGAAGTTATTTTAGGAAAATCTAAGGTGAAAGAAAACAAAATGAAGTTCAGATGGGTAAGGTTCTCACTCCCCCTCTTATGAAAAGCATTTTATACTTATCTTTTTTTATTTTTGAAGTTCATCATCATAGGATTTAGTTTAATAAAAATATTTCTTATTTTATACCTTAAATAATTAAGTTATTTCTAGTCTATATTACTAACTGGGGGTCAGGAGACCAAAGTCCTTGCTATCTTTGCAAATCTGATCAAATCAATTCACCACACAGTACTCTTTTTTTTTTTAAGTCTCTTTAAATATTAAAATATCAGCCTTGGCCAGTTGGCTCAGTGATATAGCATTGGCCCAGCATATGGAAATCCTGAGTTTGATTCCCAGTCAGGGCACACAAGAGAAGCAACAACCTGCTTCTCTATCCTACCCCTTCCGCTTCTCTCTCTCTTCCCCTCTAGCAGCCATAGCTCAACTGGAGTGAGTTGGCCCCAGACACTGAGGATGGCTCCATGGCCTCTGCCTTAGACACTAAGAAAAGCTTGATTGCTGAGCAACCAGCAATGCCCCAGATGGGCAGAGCATCACCCCTTAGTGGGCATGCCGAGTGGATCTGGGTCAGAGCAAATGCAGGAGTCTGTCTCCCTCTTTCCCCTCCTCTCACTGAATAAAATTAATTAATTAATATTAAAATGTCTAATTCTCTTGGATGGTAAATAAAAAGGAAAAAAGTATAATTTTCCAAGCCACTTTGGTCATGATATCAAATTTAAATTACTAATAAAATCTTAAAATCTAAAAATATTTTAACATTTCAAAGTAACCTCTTATATTTTCATTTTCAGTGCACATATTCATTGTTTTAAATATAGATATAGATTAAATTTTTTTAAAGCCCTGGACAGGTAGCTAAGTTGGTTAGAGCATCATCCCTATACACCAAGGTTGGGGGTTTGATCTCCATTAGGGAGCATATAAGAATCAACCAATGAATGCATAAAAAAGTGAAATAACTACAATGAGATACCACCTCATGCCTGTTAGATTAGATATTATCAACAAGACAGGTAATAACAAATTCTGGAGAGGCTGTGGAGAAAAAGGAACCTTCATTCACTGTTGGTGGGATTGTAAAGTAGTACAACCATTATGGAAGAAAGTATGGTGGTTCCTCAAAAAATTAAGAATAGAATTACCATATGACCCAGCAATCCCTCTACTGGGTATATACCCCAAAAACTCAGAAACATTGGTATGTAAAGACACATGCAACCCCATGTTCATTGCAGCATTGTTCACATTGGCCAAGACATGAAAATCACCAAACAGCCCTTCAATAGATGATTGGATAAAGAAGATGTGGCACATATATACTATGGAATACTACTCAGCCATAAGAAATGATGACATAGGATCATTGACAACAACATGGATGGACCTTGATAACATTATACTGAGTGAAATAAGTAAATCAGAGAAAACTAAGAACTATATGATTCCATACATAGGAGGGACACAAAATTGAAACTCATGGACATGGACAAGAGTGAGGTGGTTACCTGGGGCAGGGAGGAGAGGGGAGGGACACAAAGAAAACCAAATAGAAGGTAATGGAAGACTATATGACTTTGGGTGATGGATATACAACTTAATCAAATGTCAAAATGACCTGGAGATGTTTTCTCTGAATCTATGAACTCTAATTGATCAATGTCATCCCATTAAAATTAAGTGTCTAAATAAAAAAATAAATAAATAAATAAATAAAAACTTATAAAATTTAAAACAAGGAGAATAAAAAAAAGTGAAATAAAATATCAATGTTTTTTTCTTTCTCTCCCTTTGCCTCTCTCTTTCTCTAAAATTAATTTTTAAAATTTAAAAGCAATTTGTTTTTTATTTCTATATTTATCATTGTAGTCTTTAAATGATAAATAATATTTATATATAAATATATTTATTATATATGTGTATATGTATCAAAATATATTTATCAAAAATTTATCAGTGTAACTTATTAGTAAGAACTTACTGGTTAATAGGTTAAAAAAAGTAAAAGTATGTTGTCATACTGGTTTACATTTACAACCTGTATGTTGTCAATATAGCAAGGCTGACAATTCCTGACTTTTCTGGACAACTATAGCTGTATAAAATAATATTATGCCAGATTCACCTATTTGTATACTAAATAACTTTTTATTATATTGGAAAAAGTAACTAGCCTCCAGAGTAGAGCTGGTTGAAAAATGTCCTCAGTCACATTCGGGACTATTAGTAAATTATAACACTAAACTATGTTAGATAATTTGCTTTTAGGGAAAGGAACAACATTTAAGAGAAGGATGTTTCTTTTTCTCCGTTACAAGTATATTGATAATTTCAAATTAATGTTTTAATTGTGAATTCTTATTTAATGGAAGATTCATGTGCTATTTTGGACATAAGGTTTTACATATACTTTACACTTCTTGTGTTGGAATTGCAAAATACACATATATACAAAATTAATAAGACAAGATTTTAGATTAATGAGATTTATAGCCCATGCTCCACATACCTACTTAGAAATTTAATCCAGATCAATTTAAGAGGACAGTTTTATCAAGCAGAACTATTTAGTGTGGACTAAAAAATGTTCACATTTTTTATGAGTATGAACTCCAAGTTACCCAGTGTTCAGAGACATACAGATTCATTCTGGGGCATTCTCACAGGTTGGAACTATTCTGGGAACACCTAAAAACAGTTTTGATGTGATTGGCTAAAAAGCCACACCTTGTTTCAGATTTGGCCATTTTGTCTGTTACAACCATTGAGGGTGCAACTCTGAATTGGAGGAGGCAACAAAAAAGAAAGAATTCATTGATTAACCATGTGATCTTAAAGAAACCTTGATTTCCACAAAAAGAACATCTTTAAAAAAGAAAAACCTTGATTAGTCTCTAACCTCACCTTTTCTTCCAGAGTTAACTAATGTAAACATCATATTTCTTCCTTAGACATTTAAAAGAAACAAGAATAATGGTTCCATACTGTCTAGTTTAATACATATTTTCCAAAGCTTTAAATGTAGTACTAGAAATTCTGTGAAGTTCTTCCTTATCCTCAGCACCATATTTTCTTCTGTGTCCTAATTTAACAAGCCTTGAAATTGCTAGAAAATAAAATTTATTTTTAGAGGAAGAGACAGCATTTTTAACAAATCATGAAATTTGAACTGCTTATCTTAGCAGTGCAAACTGACAGCATATGCATACACATAATTAAACAGGAAACAATAATTGTACATCTCGATGGCTTTCCCAGAACAAGAAAGTCAACTGCCTAAGGGATATGTCAAGAATAATTTCTTTGCATGCATTGCTCTCATGCTGTGCTTTGTCACAGGGAGAGTTCATCAATGGAGAGTGTATAAAGCTCTCAGGCAACACAATGGATCTTTATTCTCACCCACTTCCTTACAAGGGAAGAAGGAATTGGGTCATCATCCTGAAACAAGCTCCTCTTCTCTAAAAATAGTAGTGGGAGCTTTTTCTAAAGAGCCATATTTCTCTGTATGCATAGAAATGGAGAGAAAAGGAAAATACAGCTATTTTCCAAAAGTGAGTGCAGACAAAAGAGAGAATTAAGTAGTGAGGCTGATCTGTTCTTCTTTACAGAGAAAAATTTCACCACTTAAAATAGTCTTTCACTTAAAATATCATCATTAGATGCAAATTAGATGACTAAGGTGATATCTGTACTGCTTACATACCTCTAATTTTGGAAAGGACCATTAGCTAGACCAGAAAGAAGACATGTCCACAGCCAAAGCAACCCTCAAGAAAATATATAACATACAAATGTCATCTGGACAGTTCTTCAAGGTCTGTAGTTTTAGAACTCCCTTCATAATATTTATTACCAATGGCCAAAGAAAAGTAGGATTTCTAATTATGTATATACATTTTTTCTGATTATATATGCCTATATTTAAAATTAGATGTACATATATATTCTAAATATATATACACATTCATTTTGCCTGCCCAGGTGATAGCGCAGTGGATAGAGCATTGACTTGGAATACTGAAGACCCAGTTTTGAAAGACCAAGGTTGCTGGCTTGAGCAAGGGGTCACTGGTTCAACTGGAGCCCCCCAGTAAAGGCACATATGAGAAAGCAATCAATGAACATCTAAAGTGCAACAACTATGAAATGAAACTTTTCATTTCCCTCCCTTCTTATCTGTCTGTCTCTATATCTATCTCTCTCTCGCTTAAAATATATATATATATAATATATATATATATATATGCACACACACATACATACACATTTTAAATTACATATACATGTATATTTAAATTATTTATTGCCCTGGTCAGTTGGCTCAGTGGTAGAGTGTCAACCTGGCACGTAGAGGTTTCAGGTTTGATTCCCAGCCAAGGCACACAGGAGAAGAACCCATCTGCTTCTTCATTCCTTCTTGCTTCTCTCTCTCTCTCTCTTTGCCTCCTGTAGCCATGGCTCAAATGGAGCAAGTTGGCCCTGGGCACTGAGGATGGCTCCATGGCCTCCGCCTCAGGTGCTAAAGAAGAGCTTAGTTTCTAAGCAATGGAGCAACATCCCAGATGGGCAGAGTATCGTCCCCTAGTGGGCTTGCTGGGTGGATCCCCATCAGGATGCATGCAGGAGTCTGTCTTTCTGCCCCTCTCTTCTCACTGAATTTAAAAAAAGTATGTATTATGTATTTCTATAATATATGCATATATAATTATAATTATATATGTATATATTTTTAAGATCCAAGATTTGTATCTTAATGGAACTAATTAGGGACAGTGCCAAAAAAATTATGTTCTCACTGGCAAGGTGAGTTTTCAGAAGTTTTCAAAAAATGTCATTGCCCACATAATACACCCCCTTCTGTAAATGTTTACTAATAATATCAATAGATCTTTTAACAGAAAAGTCTTCGATTTCACAAAATAATTTGTTTCAAATAGCCATATATGGAATAAAATGTTTTAATTTGAACCTCCTATATGATATAAAATATTATAACTAATACTTCCCTCAGAACAGGCCTTCATAGTTGGATGAAGGGCACTGGGACCTGAGATGTATCACATGAGTTCAGGCACAACAAACAGAGCCAGGATGCTGGAAGGGAAGATTAGGATTGTAAAGACACGTCCCAGCTTTCCCTTAGAGGATATTGAGTTGCCTAAAAACTAATCTGCAAGGACAAATCATTTACTCTCTAAATGAAAGTAAAAGGGTTTAAAATCTAACTCCATGGAAAACAAACAAGCCAATGAATGTAACTGGAAAATTCCAAACATGAGACACACTAGATGCATGCGTTCTATATACACTATTATGATTCCCAAATGTGTAGAGTCTGTGGGGAATTTTTCTTTCCTTATTGTGGTTAAGTAGAACTGTTAAGGAAAGCTTATGCTTTGCCCTTATCTTTTGTCTTGAAACCTGAAAATATAGCCATTCATAAAATTCCACCAGTACCTTTCATTAAGGTATTGAAGTAAGAGCAATAGATAGATAGTCTGGGAATTAATGCTTATTCTTCACTGCTAGAGTTACTGAGTTACTGGTTTATTAGCATTAATCATTCCTCAGGGCACTCTATATCTGTTTCCTCATTTGCTTATTATACTAAACTTTTATGGTGCATTAATACTTTGGTTTAAAATGAGGTGAATAAAATTTAATGTTAGTAACCTGAAGCCACACTACTAGTGGGAGAACTGGGACAACAAACTCATTCCAAAAACTCATATTCATTGTGTAATGTGATACTAATACATAGGGATGAGTATAGCATGTTCCCACCAAAAATAGGACTTGAAAAGTAGTTTATTAATAATTGAGTATTATCAAACTATAGTCCTGTGACCACCAATATTTCAATTTATTTTACATCTGAGCATAGTTTGAAATATGTCTAGTTCAGATGTGAATTTAATAATAATGATAATAAATTATATAGTACTTACCTAGAATTATAGGTGCCTGGTCCTGTTCTAAATGCTTTTCAAATATCAGTTTATTTATCTTTATGAATAAAGGAAATTGACATATAGAATTAAGTAACTCACCAAAGGTCCAAAGATCACACAAAGTAAATGATAGAGCCAGTATTCAAACCTAGGAGGTATGGTTCTAGAATCAAGAATCTTACTCTATTAAATGGCACAAAACTGAAGGCTTCCCCCTTAAATCAGAAACAAGACAGGGTTGTCCACTCTCTCCACTCTTATTTAATGTGGTACTAGAGGTTCTAGCCAGAGCAATAAGACAAGACAAAGAAATAAAAGGCATCCATATCGGAAAAGAAGAAGTAAAGGTATCACTTTTTGCAGATGATATGATCCTATACATCGAAAACCCCAAAGAATCCACAAAAAGACTACTAGAAACAATAAGCCAATACAGTAAGGTCACAGGATACAAAATTAACATACAGAAGTCAATAGCCTTTCTATATGCCAACAATGAAACATTTAAGAACAAACTCAAAAGAATAATCCTCTTCACGACAGCAGCAACAACAAAAAATACTTAGGAATAAACATAACAAAGAATGTAAAGGACTTATATAATGAAAACTATAAACCATTGTTAAGGGAAATCGAAAAAGATATAATGAGATGGAAGAATATTCCTTGTTCTTGGTTAGGAAGAATAAATATAATCAAGATGGCCATATTACCCAAAGCAATATACAAATTTAATGCAATTACCATAAAAATTCCAACGACATTTTTTAAAGAAATGGAGGAAAAAATCATCAGATTTATATGGAACTATAAAAAACCCAAATAGCCAAAGCAATCCTAAAGAAAAAGAATGAAGCTGGGGGCATTACAATACCTTACTTCAAACTATATTATAGGGCCATGACAATCAAAACAGCATGGTATTGGCAGAAAAACAGACACTCAGACCAATGGAACAGAATAGAAAACCCAGAAATAAAACCACATATATATAGTCAAATAATTTTTGGTAAAGGGGCCAACAACACACAATGGAGAAAAGAAAGCTTCTTCAACAAATGGTGCTGGGAAAACTGGAAAGCCACATGCAAAAGAATGAAACTGGACTACAGTTTGTCCCCCTGTACTAAAATTAACTCAAGATGGATCAAAGATCTAAACATAAGACCTGAAACAATTAAGTACATAGAAGAAGACATAGGTACTCAACTCATGGACCTGGGTTTTAAAGAGCATTTTATGAATTTGACTCCACAGGCAAGAGAAGTGAAGGCAAAAATTAATGAATGGGACTACATCAGACTAAGAAGTTTTTGCTCAGCAAGAGAAACTGATAACAAAATAAACAGAAAGCCAACTAAATGGGAAATGATATTTTCAAACAACAGCTCAGATAAGGGCCTAATATCCAAAATATACAAAGAACTCATAAAACTCAACAACAAACAAACAATCCAATAAAAAAAATGGAAAGAGGGCATGAACAGACACTTCTCCCAGGAAGAAATACAAATGGCCAACAGATATATGAAAAGATGCTCATCTTCATTAGTTATTAGAGAAATGCAAATCAAAACTGCTATGAGATACCACCTCACACCTGTTCGATTAGCTATTATTAACAAGACAGGTAATAGCAAATGTTGGAGAGGCTGTGGAGAAAAAGGAACCCTCATTCACTGTTGGTGGGAATGTAAAGTAGTACAACCATTATGAAGGAAAGTATGGTGGTTCCTCAAAAACTGAAAATAGAACTACCTTATGACCCAGCAATCCCTCTACTGGGTATATACCCCAAAAACTCAGAAACATTGATACGTAAAGACACATGCAGCCCCATGTTTATTGCAGCATTGTTCACAGTGGCCAGGACATGGAAACAACCAAAAAGCCCATCAATAGATGACTGGATAAAGAAGATGTGGCACATATCCACTATGGAATACTACTCAGCCATAAGAAATGATGACATCGGATCATTTACAGCAAAATGGTGGGATCTTGATAACATTATACGAAGCGAAATAAGTAAATCAGAAAAAAACAGAAACTGCATTATTCCATACGTAGGTGGGACATAAAAGTGAGACTAAGAGACATTGATAAGAGTGTGGTGGTTACAGGGGGAAGGGGGAGAGGGAGAGGGAAAGGGGGAGGGGGAAGGGCACAAAGAAAACTAGATAGAAGGTGACAGAGGACAATCTGACTTTGGGTGATGGGTATGCAACATAACTGAACGACAAGACAACCTGGACATGTTATCTTTGAATATATGTATCCTGATTTATTGATGTCGCCCCATTAAAAAAATAAAATTATTAAAAAAAAAAGGAAAAAAAAAAGAAATAGCAACACTAAAAGAATCCAACTCTTAGGTTATACTGCCTTTAGGTAATAAAAGCATGCTCTTAATATTATTAACAATTATTATAATCAATATTTCAGCAAATATTTTTGAGTGGTTACCTTATATCAGGCCCTGATCTAGGTGCTTGAGATGAATTTAGGATCAAAACATACCAAAGCCCCTGCCCTCAGGGAGGTTGTATTCTAGCATGGAAGTCGGGAAACAGGCATAATAACAAGTAAAATCTTCATCATGTCAGTAAGTGGAATAAGGAAGTCTAGGTGTAGAGGGGGTAAATATTTGCTATTTTAAATCTCTTTTCTGTAGAGATGGCATTAAAAGAGAAAGCTGAAGGAGGTGTGTGAAACATATAGATACCTAGGGGAAGAGCATTCTGTAAAGGAAACTGTAAGTGCAGAGAACACTTCCCTCTATGAGTTACATCAAAAAGACCATGTGGTAGGAGCAGTATGAATAAACCAATAGACAAAAAAAGTAAAGTCAGGTGACCTACTTTTACAGTCTTGGAAAAACTTTGGCTTTTACCTTGAGAGTAATAAGATTCCATTGTTGGATTTTGAGCTGAAAGGTGTTTTGGTCTAGAATGGATTGAGCAAAATAGGAGAGACTATTAGAAGATTATTGTGCAAATACAAAGGAGATGATACTAGCTTGAACTCAGGTAGTTGTGGTAGAGACAGAGAGATGTATCAAATTCTATGTAGCTATATTTTGAAGGCAGAGCAAATAGAATATCCTCAGGAAAAGAAAACAGGGAGTAAACAAAAAAGAGAAAGAGAAGTTAAACTTGACTCCAATGTTTTTGGCCCAGACAAATGACAAGATAAAATTGCCATATCTTGAGAGGAAGAAGACACTGATTGAGAATTTACCAGCATTTCATTTGGAGGCATGTTAAGTCCAATGGTAGCTATAAGGCAACTAGGAATAGATGTCAATTAAAGCCATTGAATGCAAGAATCCAGAATTTGGGGAAGAGAACCATGTGCATCATCATATTGATGAAATTTACATTTCTAAGAGTGGAAGAAATCACCTACAGAGAGAAATCCAGAGAGTAAGATTTTGAGAACTAAGAAGTTGAGAGAACTCAAACTTTAGGACTTTAAATAGATAAAGAAAACAACAGAAGAGACTGAGAAAGAGCAGACAGAAGGTAAAAGGGCAACCAGATGACCTGTACAACAAATGTTTCAAGCAAAATGGAACAATCAGTTGTGCCAAACGTTGTTGATAAACATGACTGTTGTCAGAATCAATGACATCACCTTAGTTTTATCAACTAGAGGTCACTGGTGACCTTGAAAAAAGATGTCTCTGAAATTGGAGGTTGAAAACCTGAGAGTGGTAGGTTCAAGCAAGACTGATAGGACAGAGAACATAAAAAAGAAATATAGAACACTTTTTGGAGAAATTTTACTGTAAAAGAGAGCAGAAAAATAAGGTGGTAAGAGGAAAACTCTATGTTTCTATGCTGATGAGAATTATTACAGGGGTAAAAGAGACAGCAATGATACCTGAGAGAGGAGATAGAATTGCTGGAGAGGTGTTATTGAGAAGATGAGATGGTTGGGTTTACCGAGCAAGAAGAGAGATTATTATTCAATAGAAAAGAGATTGTTCGTTCATAGAAACTGGAGAGCAAGCAAAGGATGAGGACATGGGTGCAGATGTAGATAAGTAGGTACAAACATATATAGGCTTCTTTCAGATTAGTACTATTTTTTAATGAAATATGATGTGAAAACACCATCACTACCACTAACTTTGAGTATCAACTATGTAGCAGGCACAGGGAATTAGGTCTATTAAGTCATTTAATACCTCTTATAATTTAGGTACTATTCTTGCATTACTATGGGGAAACCTGAAAGAAACAAAATAACTTGTATTTCATTTCAAAAATACATTTTTAATTCAACTCATGTTAAGGAAAGCTAATATTAATCAAGCATCTATAAGTACTAATAAATAATAGTTTTTAGATCAAATCTATTTTCCATAAGCAAATTTAAAGTTAATTCTTGTTTATATATGAAGATAAACCAAAAATAATATAACATGGGGGGTATGAATGGGTTTGAAAAAGGGGACAATTACTCATTATAAAGTGTTTTTATTATGAAGTTTATTATAAAATCAAATACATATAGAAGCAAAATAATATTTTCAACATTCTATGTATGATCTGCAATATTTAGTCTATTTTAGTACTTTGTCAGAAAAAAAATATTTCTTTAAAACTAATCTTCAATCAATGACATGGCCCGTCAATCTTCTCAAATCTTTGCTAGATTTATGGTTCCAACTAAAGAACAGAAGGAAAGCATGAAATGTATCCATTTATTTGAATGTGTTCTTGCACATACCTTCCCCATGACACAGCTATAATTTTTAAGTTTAAAAAGCAGTAAAAGGGATGTGATGATGGCAACCATAAAGAAAGTGAATTTTAGAGCAAGCTGCAAATGTGAGAGCAGAGAAAAATAAGGCCTAAGTCATCGATTTTTTTACCTTTCCTAAAATATTCAGAAAAAGCGGCATGAGAATCACTTTTACCTGATGCATATTAAAGCATAGAGCTGTCTAAACACTCTTATTTTCTGAAAGTAGCAAACAGAAATCTGTATATAAATCCGATTTGCTTTTAACTTCTGTATTCACATTACAAAAGATTTTTTTCAAAAAATAAAACATAGAAGAGAAAGAAAACAATTGCAGACTAGAAAATAAAGTCAATGGAACCGTCCTTAAGCCTGTGACCTCTGGGAGCCGACACATTACTTTAATCGATAGCAAGAAAGAAAATTTGCTGAACAAATCAATGAATAAATACCAAGTAAATATTTAGTACAATTTTAGAGTTTTCCACCTACCTCTTCATGAAATGACCTCTCAGAAGCTAATGAATACACCCCCCCAAAAAAAATTAATTAACAGCTTATATTTTGACTCCGAATGATTAGTGTTTTAAAAAATAGATATGCTAGACTAATGTGATCTTGAGCAAGCTATACTTAACCTCTCTGATCTTTAGTTTCCACATCTACCAAATAGAAAAAAAAATAATGAGTTATTATTATAGGATGACCAGATAATACAATTAAAGCATCTAGAAAGGTGTCTGAAACAACCCAAAATGAGTTATCTGCTGTCATAGTTATGCCTTTACCTGGTATAGATTTCCTAACCTCCTGCTTCATAATTTTTAACAGGTTTGGAAATATCCATGACTGTTCTTAAGCCATTTCACCTCCCCAACTACTTACTTCCATATATTAGCTTAGGGCAATGAGGTTGAGAGCAAATTTTATTAAATTTAATTAGAGGAGGAAAGACTGGAATGGCTAAAATTTGGTTGCACTTAGAGCTATACAAAATAATCATGTACATTTTCCATGCTTATTGAACTGCAGAGTGTTTAGGAGCAGGAGAAGAAAACCCGGCCCTCTTCCTGCTTTTAATTCTCCACACTCTCTAGAACACTTTCTATGATATTATTGTTTAACCACTTCAGACATAATTGTTTTAAAAATAAGTTCAGAATTGGGACTACCATTTACCACAACTAAGCCTATGAAGGGCCGTATCCATTCGAAACCAACTGCTCAATTTCATAAACCCAGCAATTATACCTTGCCCACCAAAGCCCTCAGAGCTTCTTGTAAATGGGTTTTTTGCTTAAATCTACTTTAAACCACATAGAAAATGATATTTTCATGAATCCAATGTGCTAGTTTCAAGGCTGAGAGAGTTTTGTTGGGCATGGGTACTTAAGATTTTTTTCTAAGGAGTTCAGCTGAAATTCAAATTATCAGATATAGCCATTTAAAGTGTACAGTCACTATCATCCAAAAGTAATATTTTTAATAATATGCTAGAAGGAAAAGAGGAAATATTATGGCAACATTAACAATTTTTAAGCAATCAGGTTCAGGCTAACTTGGAACACAAGACATTTACCTACAGGAAGGAGGACAAGTTTAGAGTCCAGACAAATCTTAGCCACTTACCAATGCAACTGTGATCAGGTTATTTATTTATCTAAGCCTCGATTTCCTCCATTAAAATGAAGCAATTATTATATCAATATATCTAAGGAAGCTGATGTAATGATTTAAAAGTATATTCTGACCCTGGCCGGTTGGCTCAGTGGTAGAGCGTCGGCCCGGAGTGCAGAAGTCCCGGATTCGATTCCCCGCCAGGGCACACAGGAGAAGAGCCCGTCTGCTTCTCCACCCCTCCCCCTCTCCTTCCTCTCTGTCTCTCTCTTCCCCTCCCGCAGCCAAGGCTCCATTGGAGCAAAGATGGCCTGGGCGCTGGGGATGGCTCCTTGGCCTCTGCCCCAGGCACTAGAGTGGCTCTGGTTGCAAGAGAGCGACGCCCTGGAGGGGCAAAGCATCGCCCCCTGGTGGGCAGAGAGTAGCCCCTGGTGGGCATGCCAGGTGGATCCCGGTCGTTCGCATGCGGGAGTCTGTCTGACTGTCTCTCCCCGTTTCCAGCTTCAGAAAAATACAAAAAAAAAAAAAAAAAAAAAGTATATTCTGCTTGATACACAGTAAACTCCATATATGTATTAACTTTGGTGTATAACTGAACAGTCGTATAGAAAGACCTGGTAGATTCTAAAAAGACCTCATCCCCTGAACATTAATGTTTCCACCATATTCCTTCATAGTCCAAGATAGTAGTCACTGATGAAAAACTGTCTACTTTCCTCTGTGTCTTGAGGGAGTCCAGGAACCAGTGGGTGATTATTTGGACCTTTGTGCACCCAGAGATAACTTCATCATTGAAGATCTGAGAGGTATTTTAGAGAGGTCATGCTTATGTGGGGCCTCATAGCCTATAGGGGAGCCACAGTTGGGTCCACATTGCTAACAGTCTTTGAAGTTAATACTCCAGCAGCTCTGGAAGCTTACAAGAAGCAAATTTATGTTGCTTCATCAGATTTTAAGTCCCTTGTCTATTCACCGCAGGTTCAAAAGAACAAAAAGCTATTGGGCTTATATCCTTCCTTTTTGGCCAGTACTTACAGGTCTCTAATAACCTGACCTAATGGCTACCAATGAGCAGTGGAACCCAGATACCTGCAGCAACACTTTCAAGCAGAAGATCCCAGAATGAAGTCTTTTATTTTAAACAGTTTACTAACTAACAAGAGTCTGATGATAACTTGAAAGTAATAAAAAGCAGTAAGACCATAAGTATATCCTTTAGGTTTTGAAAAATAATCCAGAATTTTTAAACCAGTAAAGAAAATGAAAGAGATGGTGACAATATTTAAGACTTGGAAAAGATCACAATAGCATTGCAGGACCTAGAGGATACTATGTTAAGTGCAATAAATCAGTCAGAGAAAGACAAATACCATATGATTTCACTTATATGTGGAATCTAAAGAACAAAATAAACTGACAAAAGTGAAACAGACTCATAGACACAGAGAACAGACTGATGGTTGCCAGAGGGGAGCCAGGTTGAGGGTGAAGGGATTAAGAAGAACAGATTCATGGTTACAAAATAAATAGTCACAGGGTCATAATGTATCTACAACATAGGGAATATAGTCAATGATACTGTAATAACCATGTATGGGGCCAAGTGGGTACTGAAAATATACTTTCTAAAGTATATGATTGCCTAACTTCTATGTTATACACCTAACACTAATACAAAATAATATTGAATGTAAACTTTAATTAAAAAAAAAGAATTGGCAAAGATCAATAAACAAGAATACATCAAAACAGAGAAAAAGTAAAAGGATATAAAAAAAAGTGGGAGAAAATGTAAGAGTACTAAGGAAAAATAAGGAGATCATATGCAAATAATAAGATTTTCTGATGAAAGCAAAGAAACAAGTGGAGGAGAGCGAATCATCAATCTAACAATAGGCAAAACATTTTCTGAACTGAGGAAACATTTGAGTTGCAGAATGAAAAGATTCACTACATCCCAAATTTGACTAGTGAAAAAACCACACCTTATTTTTACATGTACTACAGTAAATTATTTTGAATTCCTAAAATGGAATAAACTCTTGTTCCATACAAAGTAAGTAACTTTCACAATAAAAAGATTTAGACCAGCATTCAAACTTACCTGAAATCCCAAAAGACTGAAAGAACTAATATTCACAGATCATGAGAGAAAAAGACTGGAGTCAAAAATCCATATCCGGATGAGACAGCTGTCACATAGGAAAATGAAAAGTATACCTCTGGATATGCACAGATTCTAACATGTCACCATCACATTCCAATGAGAAAAATGTCAGAAAGTACCAAACATCAACTGAGCAACACCAGAAACCTTGGGACTGGAAAAGGTGAAGAGAAGAAATGGTGGGTGAGGCAAGAGCCTTGTAAAGCACAGAGATAAATCCATATGAATTTACTCCATGGAAAGGTTGTCAATTGATAGGCTATGCTATAAATGTACATTTTTCTAAAAATCTCTTTAATGCAATATTTTACTTGTAAAATATATTACATATATAAAAATTGTAAGGCACAATAATAAAGTGAATTTCCATTAACCAACCACCTGACTGCCCCAGAACCTTGACTCTAGGCTACACTACCTCTGCTTCACTGTACCGCTGTTTCCATGCTTTTTCTGAACCTGTTCTTTTTTAAAACACATATGTACATCTTTATATGATATATTCTTTGCTTTTCTTGTTTTTAAGGTTTATAGAAACTTGTATTACACTGTATGCAACTTTTTGGAACTTAGTTTTTATGCAATAATATGTCCCTTAAATTCATACTTTTTTTTTTTCAGGTAATTTACTTTCACGGCAGAACCATAATCCCCTGCATGCACCTATTGCACAGTGTCCATTTTTCTGCTGGAGAACCCTCAGGTTAGCAGTTATGAACAGTATTGCAGTGAACAATTTTATTCATACTTCCCTGTGCAATAATTTCTCTAGAGAATATATAAAGTAAAATATCAATTATTGTATAATAATAAATATCCATTCTTTGAGATAACACTAATTTTTATTCTACTAGAAGTATATGAGTAATTGAAAATTATCAAAATTTGGCATTGACACTAAGTAGGTTTTAGAATCTAAAATGATATATTAAAAGGTAAAGTTCAATTATTGAATAGTTTGGAATTCAAAATACTAAGCAATCTCCTCAAATTCTAGAGCCTGGAAATGAGTTAGGGAAAGGTGAGAAATATACGCATTCTAAAAAGTTACCTTTCTTTGTGAACCAGGGGACATTGTACTTGTTTCCATTTTTAAAATAATAATCACATGCTATAAACTTGAAAATTAACAATGTGATTAGGAAGGTAAGCAGCATAATGGAAAGATGAACTAAAAGCTTAATACGAGGAAAAAAATAAGAATGAAAATAAATAAATCCAGAAAGCAGAAATAAAAATTATGTAATAAAGCTATTATTATTTCATTAGTTAAACTAAATATGACTGACTTGGCTGACTTTTTCTATTATAGAAGAGAGATCACTGAAAACAGAACTCTGGTTCATTTTTTTCCTTTTCTTAAATAGTCCACATAAAACAGAAAAGTTAGAATTAAAATAATTTTCACTTACTGGATGAATGCAAACAAAACAAAGCAAATGTGGCAATACCAGTAGAAAAAAAATTAAAGTCAAAGCCTTCAATAGGACAAGAGGCATACAATGTAATCATAAAAAACAATTTACAAAGATATATAAAGTTTCCAGTTAAATATAAATACTCAAACTTACTAAAAATACAAAGTGACTTAGATAAACATACTGTTTTAAAATGAGATACTAATTTACATCTTTCTGAATAAAACAGAATACAGAGCAAAATCATTTTTTTAAGAAATGAGGGGTCTGAAAAAGACAATTAAAAATCTCAGTTATGTCATCTATATTTTCCATCGACCTCTGTATCTTTGTAATTAGGTTTTATACTACAAGTACTGCATTTCCATTTGTAACATGACTAAGAAATATTTATAAAAATGCATCATGTGGTTAGCAATAACAACATTCAATACTTTGAAAAATAAGAAATTTTATAGGTGATTAACCAGTAAACTTAGAAGTGATAAAATGACAGGTGAAAAGCTAACTACAATAGCATTTTCTGTTTTTTTAACCCCTAAGTCAAAGAAGTAATCAAAAGTAAATTTACAAAATGTATTTTAAAAATAAAAATATTTCTTTTAGAAGTAGCTAAAGCCTGACCAGGTGGTGGTGCAGTAGACAGAGCATCGGACTGGGATGCGGAGGACCCAGGTACGAGACCCCGAGGTCGCCAGCTTGAGCATGGGCTCATCTGGTTTGGGCAAGGCTCACCAGCTTGGATCCAACGTCGCTGGCTCGAGCAAGGGGTTACTCAGTCTGCTGAAGGTCCATATGAGAAAGCATTCAATGAACAACTAAGGTGTCGCAATGAAAAACTAATGATTGATGCTTCTTATATTTCTCCATTCCTGTCTGTCTGTTCCTATCTATCCCTCTCTCTGACTCTCTCTGTCTCTGTAAAAATAAATAAATAAATAAAGCTAAATATCTACTCATGAGTAGCATTATTATTAATAAAGACTTACTATTAATAAAAAAGTAACATACTCATTTTAAGAAACTGAAAAATTATAAAAATGAATGAATAAACTAGGAAAGTAAGATGTAATTAATACAAAAATACTAAAAGAAAAGAAAAAGGAACTTTACAAAATATCTTTTAATATTTCATTCTAGCTGCCTTCATCGTCAAAGTGTGCATTAATTAAATTTTATAACTACCATTACACATTAATAATAATAAAGTGTTGGCAGTTTTTAGAAGGATGGTCTTAATTAATTCATCATTGTTAACTTGAGTTCACTAAAATCTGTCACAAACTCAAATCCCTAAAGAGATCAGGTAAGCGACATAAGTGCTGGAAAACGAGTGAGGGTCCAGTGGGGAGGGCGTGCGCGCTGCTGGGAAACCGGAACACAGACGCTGCCTGACCCGGCTTTCCTTCAGGCGGACCTGCCCCCTGCACTGGCCCTGTGTCGCTGGTCTTCCCACGTTTCCAAAGAGCCTATTCATTCAGCTTTGTTTTGTGTTGTTTTGCTTTTATGTAAAATTACTTGGAAACTAACTAAACATTTTCGAAATACAGTGAGGATTGTATATGAATTAGATGATCTAAAAGTAGTGGGCCAGATCTACAACAGCTTGGTGCGCGCACCACTTGTCTTCACCCTCTTCTGTAACCCCAAATTCAAATGCTCTAACAAGTATCACAGCAAGCATTTAAGCAGAAATTTTTAAAGTTCCTTCAGCAAGCTATTCCATCATTGTTGTGTGGAAATTTAGACAATTCATAAGTAGTCTTGTTTAAAAAATAGACAGTCTATAGACAACATAAGAAAATTATGAAAATTTTGAATATTCAAATTTACACTAGATTATCTTCAAATAATTTTTAGAAACCTTTGCTTTTAATAAATAAAATGTCGGTTATAATTTCTTTTTCGTTAAATTTAATTGATTTGTCACTTTATGTAATGTGAAGAAAAATAAAGCTAGCAAAAGATTACTAATATATAAAAAAAGAGCAGTGGTAGGATTCAGCCGGTTCGCACGGGTTCGGCAGAACCGATAACTAATATTCTGTTGAGTTCGGTGAACTGGTTGTTAAAATGCCACCTGTAATCAGGGTTCTCTCTAAGGTGGGCGCCAGGCAGCCGCCCAATGTAAAAATCACAAATTTACATTCTTTACTCTTTTTTAACTTTCATCTGTACAACAGTGTATTCTAAGCACTTATAGTAATGTTCATTCCATCCACAGGTGAAATAAATTTGAGAAAACTATGCTTGTAATTATTTATTCATTTCATAAAACAATTATACCTTCAATGAAATACATTTTAATTCCCTTGCATTTGTCACTTCAGTAAACAAACATATAACGTAAAGAGAAAAAGTACCAAACAACCAGGGGTTGACAAGCTGTCACTGGAAATATCTTAAATAACAGCTTTATTGTTTTTTGTCAGATATTAGTTAATATTTTTTCATTAGTATTTTAAAACTCTTTCTTATAACATAATCTAGTTTTGTGTACCTCTTTTATTGTTCTTATTTAAGTATTAAATGCATGAAATAATAAACTACCTTTTGGTATATCTTTTTTATACTTAGAACAGTCACTAGGGCAGAGAACTGGTTGTTAAATATTTGAATTCCACCACTGAAAAAAAGATTATCCAATTCTAATTGATGTTTAAAAAACATTATTCATAATTCACAAATATGTCTCCAACTATCAAATATTAAGAAAAAAACTCAATTGAAGTTCTCTGAATTAATGAAAGATTATTTTTTCTTGATAGCAATGATTACAGAAGATTACATTTAGTCTAATAAGATTTCTAAGAACCAGAAGTTTTAAAAATATAAAAAAAAACCTTTTGTGTGTGATTCATTTGTTAACCTTTCCTGCAACTGCCCTGTCCCTGTGCTCTATTCCTGTCAAGTTCGGCATTTCCATGTTAATTCTATCGCATCTAAAAATTATACTATGTTCTACTTCTTTCCCCATTTTCTCCTTACATTTATTTAACTTGGATCCAGGATTCCCTTTCTTTATTCCTCAGCTGCAAGTTCCTACCTATTTCTCCATTTTATTTTATGATTGGAATGTACCTGAATTGATAGATGAAAGCTTGAACTTTATTAATAAGCAATATTGCCCGGAAGTAGGCATACCACAAGTATCACAAAACACAAGCCATCAAAATATATATCACTCATATAACTGAATATAAACAGACCAAGAATCTAATAGAAATCTTAAGAATATTACTTTTAAGTTTACTGTAACCATACAAAGATTAAATACAAATAAAAATTCACCATGGTAAAACTAAAAATTTGAAAATGTGGGAGATGTTGCTAACAAATACCTAGAGTATAGAAATATTCAGTCTTTGCTTGACAATCAGCCTTGCCTTGATATTCAAGGGATAAGAAATTGAAACTCTATAAAAAAATTTTAAATCTACACCAAGTAGAATCAATGTAGTTGAATTAGGAAACCTGAATTCAATTTATTATTTATCTTAAAATATAAGCAATAAATAACCAAGTGTAATTCTCAAGACACCAAGTGTAAGAAGCACATTATATGACAAAAAAATGATGCTTATAATTATATATCTAACAACATTTGAATATCTGATGTGTTCAAAGTAAATATATACACATGAGGGTACCTATCATTTGACAAATTTAAATGTTTAAAATGAATGTACTGATATTAATCACAAATTTCATAGCAAGGGATTTGGACCAGCAAGGTGAATATACTTAATTTTCATAAGTTCTCAGCATTATATCTTGAACACTGAATTCCCAACCTTAATTCAAATACATTAATCATTTAGATATGCAGCCTCTGATCAACTGAACATTAAAACCACTATTTCACTTGTAAGTTTCCAAAGGGAAAAAGAATTTAGTGCAGTATATTCTTCCAGCTATTCTTGCAATTAAGGTTTACATTTATTAAGGAATTCCACCATCCTATGCCAGAAATCCTGGCCAAATAACTTTCCCAGACCAGAACTCAACTTCCACACCTCCAGCTCCAAATGGTAATCCCACCCTCTTCAAGTGGAGTTTTGAGTGTCTAAGAATACATGGACTGTCCACCATTTATGAAAAATTGTCAGCTAAATTCAGAAACCGATTTTTGTAATTCAAATATAATAGAGAGATAAGAAAAAAAAACACCTCTGATCCACTTGTATTTTGGTTCTTAAGTTTAGTCTTATCCATGCCCAACACGGGACATTCGTCCACTCTCCTGCCCTGTATCATAAGAGTACTGTGTTTTAATCTCTTCTAGAAAAAGATTTTTTAATCAACTAATTATGACTTATTTATTTATAACTATTTTTCCTTTACCAGAGTAAGTCCCCAACATACACACATATTGTTTATGAAAGTATAATTCCACAGGCCATGGCTTGTCATTAATATAATTTACATTGGAACTTTATTCAACTAAGTTTTTAATTTGAAGCAAAATGAAAGACTTTCAAAATCTGATGGGATAATGTATAAAAAAATTCAACCAAAATGAAAGTTCTTTTGACATTTTGGCTTAAAGACTCAAAACTAAATATGGATAAATAGATTTTAATTAAAAAATTACTAAGCGAACAAAAAAATCAAATATTAAAACATAAAATTGTGGATGATTGCCATCTTTGACCTTTGCCTCTTTTTGTATTCTATAGCCAATCTATTAGTAAATACGGTAGGTTCTTGCTCCTAAATATTGTGGAGGCATTATTATTATTATTATTATTATTATTATTATTATTATTTGTGTGTGTGTGAGAGAGAGAGACAGAGAATGAGACAGGGAGAGAGACAAGCATCAACTCGTAGTTGTGGCACTTCAGTTGTTTTTTATTGTTTGTTTTTTTATAGAGACAGAGAGAGAGTCAGAGAAAGGGATAGACAGGGACAGACAGGAATGGAGAGAGATGAGAAGCATCAATCATTAGTTTTTCGTTGCACATTGTGACACCTTAATTGTTCATTGATTGCTTTCTCATATGTGCCTTGACTGCGGGCCTTCAGCAAGTAACCCCTTGCTTGAGCCAGCGACCTTGGGTCCAAGCTGGTGAGCTTTTGCTCAAACCAGATGAGCCCGCTCTCAAGTTGGTGACCTTGGAGTCTCGAACCTGGGTCCTCAGCATCCTAGCCCGACGCTCTATCCACTGCGCCACCGCCTGTTCAGGCATTCATTATTAATTTATTCAATGCATATATCAAGAGCATTTAATAAATACCAGGTAATGGTCTACCAACAAGGATGGAGTATTAAGCAAAATTAATTAATTATTGCCCTCTTGAGCCTGTGCTATAACGTACTGTTACTATAAGTTTTATCAAGAAAAATAAATTAGGACAAGGAAACGTTAAGAGGATAATATTTCACATATTTTCCAGAGAGGTTATATTTGATCAAAGCCTAAGGGATGTAAGGAACTGAGCCTTCCTTCAGGCTTGTGCAAAGAACCTGGGGTCTTTTCTGTTTCTAGAGTTACTCCCATCATACTATTTCCTTTATCTATACCTTGCCTTGTATTCTGTCTCTAAAATGCTCACCAATTTTTCTGCTGCCTTTTGGAATCCAATCCATTATTTGTATGCTTCCATGATTCTGTCTCCAAAAGTCCAGACAACACTCAACTTCTCTCATAACTAATTATACCACTTTGTTATTTGTAACAAATGTCACTGCACTTGGAATCTAAAAGACAAATGATACTTGAAGTACTTTTCATGTGAACCAGGATCTCTGCCAGTAGCCCTTCCATATTATTTAAATATTCCTAATAATTTTATCAGATAAGTATTACTATTCAATTTTATAGTGCAATGGATAAGCCTTGCCCCAGAAAAACCACCTTCATTATCATGGTATCTCCCTTGCCAGGTAAGTATTAACTATTCAATTTTATAGATGAGAGCACTGACCTGTTAAGACAGTCTGACCACACAACTAGTAAACGGCAAAGCCAAATCTATACTGTTTCATTTAACTTCATATATTCCATTGTATTTATTAATGTTTCCATATCAAAACATAGTTTGTCCCATCTCTCAGTTTCAAGATAAGGAGGTAGATGATTTTCCATGCCTTTCCCTGGAGTTCTGTTCAGCTTCTCCTTTGCATATCAAATTCTTCAAGGCCCTGCATGCTATGTTTTCACAAATTAGTTAAGATCACGCTGATGTCTCTTCTCTAAATTCCTAGTTCTTTTGGAATCCGAATTGCAGAGATTACTACCATTTATTTCTCTTAATTGTTTTTTCTAAACAAAATTATTTAAGAATTAATGGGAGCCCCAGATACCCTCCACAGAAGAATGAATATAATTACAATATTATGCATACTTGAAACTCATCCCCAGACCCCTACTTCAATGTATTTATTTAAACTACCTAAGAAAATTGAGAACAACTATAATTTATTTTCTCTTAAGCCCCCTGCAGGGCCTGGCCTAGTGCTGAACAAATACTAAAAGACTACAAAGCCGGTGCTTTAGAGCAGTGGTCCCCAACCTTTTTTGGGCCAAGGACTGGTTTAATGTCAGAAAATATTTTCAAGGACCGGCCTTTAGGGTGGGACAGATAAATGAATCATGTGACCAAGACAAGCGTCAAGAGTGAGTCATAGATGGATGTAACAGAGGGAATCTGGTCATTTTTTAAAAATAAAACATCATTCAGACTTAAATATCAATAAAACAGAAATAATGTATGTTATTTATTCTTTCTCTGCGAACCGGTACCAAATGGCCCATGGACCGGTACCAGTCTGCAGCCCAGGGGTTGGGGATCACTGCTTTAGATGATGCAAAGTGATAGGTTTTCAGCATAAGCTCATCTAATTCCAGTTTGCTAAATTAAAAAACAAATGTTGGACCCATTTTGCAGACCCTGAGAATCAGGGGATTATAACTTTTAAAAGGGAGCACAATATTGTTCAATCACACTGTTTCGAGGTCTGAGCTGTGAATTTTGAAGCTCACTCTAGAATCTGGGTTTATGTGAGGGTCTGAAGGCAGCTTTAGGGACAGCTGGGCTCGGCTGGGACCGCATATTTCCCCTCAAAAGCAAATCAGAAGACTATTTTCTCCTAGTGATATTGTTGGGATTGCTAATAATAATAATAATAATAATAATGTAAAAGGAATTATTGAATTTTGAAAAACAGAAGACTATAAAAGCAGCTACTAAAAAAATCACTGTTATGAACTCTTCCAATTCTTCCATAATATCATTTTCTTATTCAGATTCAAATAAAATGAACATTCCGAGGGAACTGGAACAAGCATGTCATTATTTCAAGAGAGAAAAATACTGTGAAAGCAAAACTACATTCAAAAATAACCAAATAGGAGCAGTAAAAATACAAGACAAAACACAGTATTTTACCCTGAAATTTTGATCACTAACAAAAAAAGACATTTAGAAGTGGAACGAAGCAGTAGTGTGGAAAAGATTGGGCTGCAGGATGGCCCCATTTCTGACCTTCTCTGCCCTGGCAATCTCAGCCCAAATCTTGGACCCAACCTCCTCAGTAGACACCTCGCTCACTCATCTCCAATGGTTGATTGACACAACACATCACTGCTGCCCGCCACCTCCAAAGAAAGCAGTCTTGCTTTAATCATCTAACTTTAAAGGGTGGCATCTCACTTGCTCCAGCTGCAATTTCCAGCCTAGCACAAGATAGCTTCACTTTACAATTGTTCTAAGATTCCATTCATACAGCAACACATTGTTTTCTCTGTTTTGGGCTCCATTTACTCCTTGACTCTCATTAAAACTGGTAATTGGGGTTTTTTGCATTGCAGTTCCAAAACAAAAAGAAGAAAGAGAAGACAAAAAGAAAGAAATAACTTCCAGATTTAATTACACATTTGTCTACATACATTGAGAAATTTCTGCGTTTAAAGGCTTAATGTGCTTTCCAATGATCTGAGAAGGTTTTGTTTTAAATTAATTTTGCCTTCTCCTTTCAAAATATACAAAGAAGGAAATCTGGGGCAGATACAAGCTGCACTGCCAGCAGGCTGCCCTGCATTGCTTTGACTAGAGCCAATAGGACAGCAGACAATTTACAAAAATTACCCAAAACAGCTGTCCCCAAAAAAGACTATTATGCTGATTTTCTTTTGTGACAATTGTTAGGACCATGAGTAATCTTGAAATGTCAAAGTGGCTTTTACAATCAAATGCCTTTTTTCTATATCTCTAAGCACTTATTTATAGTTTTCATTATAGATTTTTAACAAAGGTAATGCTAAGGATTATTCAGGAAAAAAAATTTTTTTTAAATAAAGGAAAGGGCCCTGGCTGGTTTGCTCAATGGATATAGATAATTGGCCCAGCATATGGACATCTTGAGTTGAATCCCTGGTCAGGGCACACGTGGAAAGCGACCATATGTTTCTCTTCCGCCGCCTCCTTCCCCTTATCTCCCTCTTCCCCTCCCACAGCCAGTGGCTCAGTTGGTTCCAGCCATGGCCCTAGGAACTAAGGATAGCTCAGCTGGTCCAAGCATCAGCCTCAGGTGCTAAAAAGAGCTCGGTTGGATAAGCATCGACCTAGATGGGGGCTGCCAGGTGGATCCTGATCGGGGTGTATGCAGGAGTCTGTCTCAATATCTCCCCTCCTCTCACTTTAAAAAACAAAAAAGGAAAGAAATCAGAAATATTTGGGAACAGAATAAAAATATTAGAGCTTCTAGTTTTAAAAACATGCAGCAGAGAAGGCAATAATTAAAGTTTAAATTCATGCAATATATAACTAATAACAGCATTATAATGAACTGTAACTATGAAAATTAAAGTAACCTTCTCATCAGCTTCTTAAATATCTGCTTGAGTTAATACTTTAAAAAAAATGTTTAAACCAATCCAAAAAATATTCTAGGGCGATAAAGCGGGGCACTACATACCACAAGTTCAATGGCACTCCAGAGCTGCTCAACTCTGTGATTCTGTGTCATAATTAACACGTGTCAAAGTTATTTGTCTGCATCACTTGCCTACATCACTGCACTGTGCTCTCCTGACAACAAGACCTATCTTTCATCTTTATACCTCAGTTTTAACTTTTAAGGCCTTAAAAGGTAAATACAAACCATTTTGAAGAATTTCACAAAATTCCTAGAAATTAAGAAAAGCAAATTTTATTATTTCCTTCAGACAAATAAAGAAACCAAATCACAGAGAGTAAATGACATAATCAAGAACTTTCAGTTAAATAGTCATTAGTCCTATTTTTTATGTATGTGACAGAGACAAAGACAGAGAAAGGGACAGATAGGGACAGACAGACAGCAGGGGAGAGAGATGAGAAGCATCAACTTTTTGTTGCTGCACCTTAGTTGTTCATTGACTACTTACTCATATGTGCCTTCACTAGGGGGCTAGAGTAGAGCAAGTGACCCCTTGCTCAAGCTAGCGACCTTGGGCTTCAAGTCTGTGACCTTTGGGCTCAAGCCAGTGACCATGGGGTCATGTCTATGATCCCACACTCAAACCAGCGGCCCCAGGCTCAAGCTGGTGAGCCTGCACTCAGGCTAGTGACCTGGATCCTCCGCATCCCAGTCCAACACTCTATCCGCTGCGTCACTGCCTGGTTAGGCTTACTGGTCATTCTCTGAGCCCCATTTCTGAATGCCTGTGCTATGAGAGACCCCAGGGTATAGACAAAGATAATGCATAATTATTACTGGGGACAGCCAACATTCAAATGGGGAGAAATAGGTGATAGAATGTAAGCAAATAAAATAACTTTAGATACTACTGGTGAGCAACAGGAAAACAATAAGGTTGAGTGTTAGACTCTAGAGTGGCTTGGGTGACTGGTGTATATAATACATTTGGGGAAGGCTTCTTCAAACAGTGACTTTTTTTTTTTTTTTTTTTGTATTTTTGTATTTTTCTGAAGCTAGAAATGGGGAGAGACAGCCAGACAGGCTCCCGCATGCGCCTGACCAGGATCCACCCGGCACGCCCACCAGGGGACGACGCTCTGCCCACCAGGGGGCGATGCTCTGCCCCTCCGGGGCGTCGCTCTGTCGGGACCAGAGCCACTCTAGCATCTGGGGCAGAGGCCAAGGAGCCATCCCCAGTGCCCCGGGCCATCTTTGCTCCAATGGAGCTTCGGCTGCAGGAGGGGAAGAGAGAGACAGAGAGGAAGGAGAGGGGGAGGGGTGGAGAAGCAGATGGGCGCTTCCCCTGTGTGCCCTGGCCGGCAATCGAACCTGGGACCTCTGCACGCCAGGCCGACGATCTACCACTGAGCCAACCGGCCAGGGACAAACAGTGACCTTTGAGTTTAAACATCAATGCTGAGAAAGACAGCCACGTCAGACTCAGGATATGGAGCACCCCTGGAAGAAGGACATCAAAGAAAAAGACCTGAAACAAGCTGACAAAGAGAGAAGGAAGCCCGGAGTGGCTGGAATGCTGGAAGGAAACAGGAGATTTTGGAAGAAGTCAGAAGGAAAGGCTAGGCATTACAAGTCATGGTCAAGAAGATTTTATTCCGGTTATACAGGAAATGCACTGGATGTCTTTAAGTAGGAAAGCAGTGTGATCTCATTTAAGCTTTACAAAATGTACTTCAGTTAACATGCTGGAAATAAGGGGAGAAAAGAGCAGAAAGGTAGTTCAGAATCCAAGGCAGTAATCCAGGAAAGAGATTATTGTTGGCATTACATTCTTTTCTACCACTGCCAGAGAAAAAACACCTAACTGAAGAGAATATTGTACTAATTGACTATGATATCCTGAATTTTATGTTTGTATGACTTACAGTCACAGGAAAAGGGAATTCACTTATAAGACAAACATGATACCTGCACCTTAATTTTGATCAACTTCACTGTCAGTTACCAGACCTGGTGATAGCCCATTTAAAACATAGCAAAATGAGGAAAATACAAAGAACAAAACAATGTACCAATTACAAGGAAAGGTTACGTGGAATGTA
Organism: Saccopteryx bilineata; assembly: GCF_036850765.1. Classification (NCBI taxonomy): domain Eukaryota; kingdom Metazoa; phylum Chordata; class Mammalia; order Chiroptera; family Emballonuridae; genus Saccopteryx; species Saccopteryx bilineata. The sequence continues at coordinate 129,760,712 of NC_089491.1, forward strand.
CCTGCTCGAGATCCTCGCCTATTTTATTCTCTTCTTTCAGGCATTTCCTTTTTACTCAATGGCCCAGTTAAATAGATTAATATTAAATGCACAATTTGGCAACTGCAAAACCGGAATCTGAAGCTGCTCACTGCTGTTTTTAGGAATACAACCAAAACTCACGGAGAGACTGCCAGACAAGCCATTCTACCCATAACTTCAAAATTTAGATGTTCTTTGAAAAGCAGCTTTGACCAAACCTCATCACAGCTGGGAAGACAGATACTCTCTGGCACTCATGGAGACAGTGGAGAGGATTTGGTCAAAAGTAACTAAGATTATACACCACTTTACTATTTATAAAGCACTTTCCCATACAATGCCTCATAAGATCTTTAAACTAACGCTGTGATGTAGGATAAGAAGAAAAATTATTATTATAGTCAATATAAAGATAAATAAACACATTCAGGGAAGTTAATGACTTAACCAAGAAAACTCAGCCAGTAACTGGCCAACTAGGCCTGAACTTGAAACCAGTTCAGAGTCATGCTAGTTCGTTCCATCACTCTACACTGTTGCATTGAGTGAAGGTCTCCAGCTCCCGGAAAGGTCTAATCCCATATAGCTCCACTGATCTGCATGCCCCTCTGCTTTCTCATTAGCAAGCTCTCTGGGCCCGAGCGTTTTCAGTTTCCTTACATGTAAAATGGGGACAACAAACACCACCGCAAACATTTTTTTTTTTACTAAGGATTAAAACAATGTATAGAAAGGGTTCAGCACAATGTCTTAAGCAACACCAATAGTTCAATAAGTGATAGCTTAAAAAATAGATGATCCGGCCCTGGCCGGTTGGCTCAGTGGTAGAGCGTCGGCCTGGCGTGCAGAAGTCCTGGGTTCGATTCCCGGCCAGGGCACACAGGAGAGGCACCCATCTGCTTCTCCACCCCTCCACCTCTCCTTCCTCTCTGTCTCTCTCTTCCCCTCCCCCAGCCGAGGCTCCATTGGAGCAAAGATGGCTGGAGCGCTGGGGATGGCTCCTTGGCCTCTGCCCCAGGCGCTAGAGTGGCTCTGGTGGTGACAGAGCGATGCCCCGGATGGGCAGAGCATCGCCCCCTGGTGGGCATGCCGGGTGGGTCCCAGTCGGGCGCATGCGGGAGTCTGTCTGACTGCCTCCCCGTTTCCAGCTTCAGAAAAAAAAAATAGATGATCCTTGCAACTAAATAAAGAATAAACCCTAGTTGTCTTCAGGACACAACTGTAAAACCAAGTTGAGGATATGAAGATTCATACAATTATACTCTGCATGAAGCTTTCAGAAACAATTTCCAGCCCATGCTCTACACCTCACTTATAGTTAATAGAAGGCGGCTGGGGATGTAAATGTAACAAATACAGAATAAATAAAACAGAAAGCAAAGTCTTTTGTAAGCTTCATTTTAATAATTCTAGTCATCTGTATTTAAGGGGTGTTTAGGGCATCTCACTTCCTATTAATTCCAAATACACTATCATTTTAGTAGCTGCAGAGATTTCACTATTTGGCAGCAGGAACTCGTTGATGTCTAGGATTGATTTATGTTGGAGCACAGGCCACAGGTTTCTGGGCAGCCTGGCAATGAGGCTTGGCAGACACAGCATCCCGCCCTGGCTTTGCACCAGGAGCTGCAAATTCTCCCTGCTGGCCTCCTTCGACCTCATATTCTAAATCAAGCAGGATGCACAGCTGGTGTTGCATGTAACAGTGCTTCCGTACAATGCCATTCCTTGAGCCTAGCCAGTTCTTTTCACAACTGGAACTAATCTACTATATGCTGTCTCCTAAATCCTTGGGAAAGGCTTCTGAAGCTGCATGGACTGAGGCCAGAAATGAGGCCAAAGCCGTCAAACAAATGCCCTGACCCTGACACAGAAGTTCTACATTTGATGAAAGACTCTAACGAGGAGAACCTCTTACAAAACAATCTTGAGCACATGGCTATTAATTATCCTGCCAGGAGAGGCAACTTCTGGTCCTCAGAAAGTGCATCTTTAGGAGAAGATGTGGGAATTACTTGAGAGGGGCTCCATGTATCTTCAGAACGATTTAAGATTATGCTCTCGTTTTTTAGCAGCGCATAACTTTCCACTTATTTTTTAATTGACTTTAGAGAGAAAGAAATGGAAAGAGTGAGAGAGAGAAGAGAAGAAACATCATTTGTTGTTCCACTTATCCATACATTCACTGGTTGATTCCTGTCTATGCCCTGACCAAACCTGCAACCTTGGTGTACTGGGAAGATGCCCTAACCAAATGAGGTACCTGGACAGAGCTCAGTTACTTTTAATCCTTGCAACATTTTTCCCTTAAACACTAGCTCTGAGTATAAATCCACAAAAGACTTGCTCTATACAGTAGGTGATGCTGTATGTTACCACCTTCCCTGGACAGTGTCTGCTTTCTATCTACTCTAGTCCCCTGTGTACACCTCTCTCTGAGCCATGTGACCCACAGTGCTAAGACTGGCCTTGACACCTATTTCTCCATTCCTAGCCCTTATAATGTTTCCAGTTCTTAATTCACCTCACCCCTCATTCCTAAACCTAAAGACTTCTATGGACAGTGTTATGGACTTGACCATTTGACTCTTAAATACATATCTGATTTCAGTAAATCTCCTAGTCTTTACACCTACTTTGTTTCCAAAGTTTTCCCTTTTTAGGGTCACAGAGAAGCCAAGCATTCTCTCTACCAAATCAGCTGCTTTAGGACAATTTGCTAACAAGTCTTTTTCATTCTGCAGTTAGCTGCTGAGCACAGGACCTACTATGCTAACGACATGGCAGTAAAAAATGGACATGATCCCAGCCTTCAGGAAGGAGCGAACACTAAGCAGGTAATCATGCATCTAAGTAGAAAGTAAAAGTTGCAATATGTGCCTGGAAAACATATGGAGGGGGTGGGAAGGGAAAGTGAGGAAAGGTCCCTGAGGAAGTGAATTGTCTTTGTCATAGAACCATAATCACTCTTCTTTGTTTAATTGTGATTTTGATTAGCAATTGAAATCAGAGTGTTGTACTAGTTTGGTTAATATTCAGCACGTGACTCAGATATTCTGCAGCTGTGCCTGGAGAGCTGGGTCCTGTGTCTTTCAGAACTCCCCAAAGAACATGTATTCATGTCCCATAAACACGTTTTATGAATTAAAATAAGAGCTACTCATTTTTCAGCTCAGTTTTAGTATCAGAATAAAATTCTCCATTTCATTTCTGATAGTCACTGGGATCCCTAGCTACCTCCACTTTATAGAGGAGAAGAGTGAGGTCCTCTGCAAGCTCATGATAGAGAAAAGGCCAGAACACAGAGCTCTGGATTATTAGCTTCTTGATCACTGACTCAGTGTTTCGAGTGAGGAGTGAGTGACTGGAGTCCTCATGTGGAGGCTGCTAATGGCATTGCTCAAGGTCATACCTGCAGTGACCCAGCTGAAGTGCTTAGAATGATGGCACACTGAAAATAAAGACCATTTGGAGAAATCAAAAGCCATATTTTACCACCACCAAGTCGAGAATATTAGTCTTTTCACCCAAAGGATGGAGCCATCTCTACCCTCCTATAGACTCATGGACAATAAAGTTCATTTGTTAAGTGTTCTGAAGGGAGGAGGGAAATGGGGCTGCTTTATACAGTCATGAATAGTGGCACCACACAAAACTTCTCACCCAAATTTTGCAACAATCTTAAAGGTAAACATAGGATCTTGATTTACAAATGCAGAAATTGAGTCCCAGGGCCACTTACACAATAGAAAGAGACTGAGCTCATTTTAGAACCCACATAAATGAGAATCCAAAGCTGCCAAATTTCTTAAACCTAGCTATGTTGGAAAAAGATAGGATATTGTTGGGAAAACAGCTGTGTTAGTCTTGCTCGCTTGTACTTTGCCTGATTAGTGCGTAAGCACATGGCAGCGCCATGTGTATATATTCTATATAAGGCTATGGGTGCTTGCACTCAGGATGAAGGGCGGATTGCAGATCACCTGCTCACCTCTGTGAGGGGCTGTTTTTTGCTGTTTATTTGCCTGCTGCGATGAGAAGAGGTTTTCCTCTGCCTGTTTGCTCATCCACCCTTGCAAGACTATTAAATGGAATGGCCCAATACTTTCTGGATCCACAGTTCTTCTACCATCTGCCCGAATCCAATGTGGAACCTGTTTGTCCTTGGCCACCAGCATTACAGGTATGAATTAAGTATGTCCTAACATATGCAATATTTTCCATTGAATTTTCTGGATAAGTGCCCATGTTATATATCAATTTATCAACAAAGTTTTTAATTTTAAGTCAGAAGATCAGGAAATTAATTGAAAGCTGAAGGCTCTGAAGGTCAACATACTTGGGTTTTCATCCTAACTCTGCTGCTCACTCATTTTACTATCTCTTTGACTTTTTTTTAATTTTATTTTTTTTTAATTTTATTTTTCTTTATTTGATTATTAATTTTTTTTTATAATTTTATTTTTTTAATGGGGTGACATCAATAAATCAGGATACATATATTCAAAGATAACAAGTCCAGGTTATCTTGTCATTCAATTATGTTGCATACCCACCACCCAAAGTCAGATTGTCCTCTGTCACCTTCTATCTTGTTTTCTTTGTGCCCCTCCCCACCCCCTATCCCTCTCCCATTCCCCCCTCCCCCCCCTAACCACCACACTCTTATCAATGTCTCTTAGTTTCACTATTATGTCCCACCTACGTATGGAATAATACAGTTCCTGTTTTTTTCTGATTTACTTATTTCGCTTCGTATCATGTTATCAAGATCCCACCATTTTGCTGTAAATGTTCCGATGTAATCATTTCTTATGGCTGAGTAGTATTCCATAGTGTATATGTGCCACATCTTCTTTATCCAGTCATCTATTGATGGGTTTTTTGGTTGTTTCCATGTCCTGGCCACTGTGAACAATGCTGCAATAAACATGGGGCTGCATGTGTCTTTACGTATCAATGTTTCTGAGTTTTGGGGATATATACCCAGTAGAGGGATTGCTGGGTCATAAGGTAGTTCTATTTTCAGTTTTTTGAGGAACCACCATACTTTCTTCCATAATGGTTGTACTACTTTACATTCCCACCAACAGTGTATGAGGGTTCCTTTTTCTCCACAGCCTCTCCAACATTTGCTATTATTACCTGTCTTGCTAATAACAGCTAATCGAACAGGTGTGAGGTGGTATCTCATTGCCGTTTTGATTTGCATTTCTCTAATAGCTAAAGAATATGAGCATCTTTTCATATATCTCTTGGCCATTTGTATTTCTTCCTGGGAGAAGTGTCTATTCATATCCTCTTCCCATTTTTTTATTGGATTGTTTGTTTGTTTGTTGTTGAGTTTTATGAGTTCTTTGTATATTTTGGATATTAGGCCCTTATCTGAGCTGTTGTTTGAAAATATCATTTCCCATTTAGTTGGCTTTCTGTTTATTTTGTTATCAGTTTCTCTTGCTGAGCAAAAACTTCTTAGTCTGATGTAGTCCCATTCATTAATTTTTGCCTTCACTTCTCTTGCCATTGGAGTCAAATTCATAAAATGCTCTTTAAAACCCAGGTCCATGAGTTGAGTACCTATGTCTTCTTCTATGTACTTAATTGTTTCAGGTCTTATGTTTAGATCTTTGATCCATTTTGAGTTAATTTTTGTACAGGGGGAGAGACTGTAGTCCAGTTTCATTCTTTTGCATGTGGCTTTCCAGTTTTCCCAGCACCATTTATTGAAGAGGCTTTCTTTTCTCCATTGTGTGTTGTTGGCCCCTTTATCAAAAATTATTTGACTATATATATGTGGTTTTATTTCTGGACTTTCTATTCTGTTCCATTGGTCTGAGTGTCTATTTTTCTGTCAATACCATGCTGTTTTGATTGTCGTGGCCCTATAATAGAGTTTGAAGTCAGGTATTGTTATGCCCCCAGCTTCATTCTTTTTCTTTAGGATTGCTTTGGCTATTCGGGGTTTTTTATAGTTCCATATAAATCTGATGATTTTTTGCTCTATTTCTTTAAAAAATGTCATTGGAAGTTTGATGGGAATTGCATTAAATTTGTATATTGCTCTGGGTAATATAGCCATCTTGATTATATTTATTCTTCCTAGCCAAGAACAAGGTATATTCTTCCATCTCATTATATCTTTTTCGATTTCCCTTAACAATGGTTTATAGTTTTCATTATATAAGTCCTTTACATTCTTTGTTATGTTTATTCCTAAGTATTTTATTTTTTTTGTTGCAATCGTGAAGGGGATTATTCTTTTGAGTTCGTTCTCAGTTGTTTCATTGTTGGCATATAGAAAGGCTATTGACTTCTGTATGTTAATTTTGTATCCTGTGACCTTACTGTATTGGCTTATTGTTTCTAGTAGTCTTTTTGTGGATTCTTTGGGGTTTTCGATGTATAGGATCATATCATCTGCAAAAAGTGATACCTTTACTTCTTCTTTTCCGATATGGATGCCTTTTATTTCTTTGTCTTGTCTGATTGCTCTGGCTAGAACCTCTAGTACCACATTAAATAAGAGTGGAGAGAGTGCACAACCCTGTCTTGTTCCTGATTTAAGGGGGAAAGCCTTCAGTTTAGTGCCATTTAATATGATGTTAGCTGATGGTTTATCATATATGGCCTTTATCATGTTGAGATATTTTCCTTCTATACTCATTTTGTTGAGAGTCTTAAACATAAAATTGTGTTGTATTTTATCAAAAGCCTTTTCTGTGTCTATTGATAAGATCATGTGGTTTTTGTTCTTTGTTTTGTTGATATGGTGTATTACATTAACCGTTTTACGTATGTTGAACCATCCTTGAGATTCTGGGATGAATCCCACTTGATCATGATGTATTATTTTTTTAATATTGTTGTATTCGATTTGCTAGTATTTTGTTTAGTATTTTAGCATCTGTATTCATTAGAGATATTGGTGTGTAGTTTTCTTTTTTTGTGCCATCCTTGCCTGGTTTTGGTATGAGGGTTATGTTGGCCTCATAAAATGTGTTTGGAAGTATTGCTTCTTCTTCAATTTTTTGGAAGACTTTGAGTAGAATAGGAACCAAGTCTTCTTTGAATGTTTGATAAAATTCGCTGGTATAGCCGTCAGGGCCTGGACTTTTATTTTTGGGGAGGTTTTTAATGGTTTTTTCTATTTCTTCTCTACTAATAGGTCTGTTTAGGCTTCTTTGACTTTTTATTGCCAGTAAAATGGGGTTAATAATAGTCCCTCTCCATTAAGATTTTTTTGAAGTAGTGTATTGAATAATGCAAAATTATTGCTTAACTCAATGTCTGGCACATACTCAGGAAATGGTAGCTATCTTTTTATAATTTATATTCATATGAACGAAATCATTTCTTGAAGCTGTGTGACTGAAAAAGCTAGCTGAATGAGTCTACACAACATATTCTTTTCCCATTGATTTGAAAGATAGAGAGGAAGGAGGAGAGTTTAAAGAAGGAAGGAAGAGAGAGACAAAGAAGCATCAACTCATTGTTCCACTTAGTTGTTCCATTTAGTGGTATACTCATTGGTTGCTTATCATATGTGTCTTGCCTGGGGATTTAACCCATGACCTTGGCATGCTGAAGTGATACTCTATCTACTGAGCACCCAGCCAGGGCACACACAACACATTTTTAATAAAAGTTGAACTTTACAGTACATATTCTAGGGTTTTTAAACTTTATATTCTATTGCTTAAGTCTCAACTTTCTAGAAAACCTAGCTAGTACATCCTTGAAACAAACATAGGACAGGCCATGTAATCAAAGGACAAAAGATTACAGGATCCAAAGATGAAGGTTCACATCCTATCTGTATCTGGGTGATCTTAAACAATCATTTAATTTTTATGAATTGATCAATAGTCTTATATTTAAGATAAAGAAAGTAGGATTGATCTACTCCACATGTCTTCACTACCAAAGTGAACATGTAGAAACATGAAAACCTATTAAGTATTTTTTGTAAGTATAAAGGAAAACTCAAGGAGAGAATTTTTTTATTTGATATATTAGTGAAAATAAGCACTAATATAATTAAAAGGAATCAAAGCTAAAAGGAATCAAGGCAAATAGCAAGTACAAACATTTTTTTAACTACAGAATATTCATTATCTTCTAACATATTCTAAGGTTGAATAATGAATATCAGAAAGCTAGAAAAACATAAAGTATGGTTGTAGGTAATAGTTTAACTAAAATAAATTTAATCTTAGGAACTCAATTTTTTTTTTTAATCAGAGGATATTTTGATTTAGGTCTTACAGCAATCTGCCTTGATAATTTATAAAAATATTTTATCAAGTATTTATAGTATTAAATTGTTAAAAAAATTCTAAATGAAATAAAATCCGTATCTAATGATATTAAATGATTGCATTAAATTAAATATATTCCTTTAAAATAAGTATAAATTTTATAGAAAAGAATTGAACACTGTTATATAAATCTTATTCATTTTAAAAGATAGGTGTTTCTCTAACATTATTATATGAATTTCAGATGCCATGTTATGACAAAAAGAAAGCAATTTCAGGCCCTGGCTCAGCAGTAGAACATCGGCCTGGTGTGTGGAAGTCCCGAGTTCGATTCCCAGCCAGGGCACACAGGAGAAGAACCCATCTGCTTCTCTATCCTTCCCCTCTCCTTCCTCTCTATCTCTCTTCCGCTCCCAAAGACAAGGCTCCATTGGAGCAAAGTTGGCCCAGGCATTGAGGACGGCTCCATGGCCTCTGCCTCAGGTGCTAGAATGGCTCTAGCCACAAAGGATCAACGCCTCAGATGGACAGAACATTGCTCCCTGGTGGGCTTGCCTGGTGGATTCCAGTCCAGCACATGCAGGCATCTGACTGCCTCCCCGCTTCTAACTTTGGGAAAATACAAAAAAAATAAATAAATAAAAATATAAAAATGAAAGCAATGTCATAAGATTTCAGTTTCAAATCTGGGGATGGAATAGAAACATATTAGGTTTTTCAAGACAATTTTTACTGCATAGAGTAAACCTAAACACTAATGTTATTTTAATTGGCTTAAAATCAGTGATATACAAATCTTAATAGAGCATCATTTGAATCCAATTCTATTCCTAATAGTACAAAAGTAGAAGAAGAGCAGGAGAAGAGCAAAACAAATCACTTGATATCTACCCACCATTCTAGGCCAATACCTTTCCCAAATGCCTCCTTTAGTGCTGAGTTTATAATCCTTACTTCTACCTGAGGTTTGCTTCCCTAATCATTCATTCTGCAAAAGAAACCAATATAGCAACATCCCATCCTCCTTTTCATGTGGGAGCCTCCCAATTTTATCTGACAAACTTTAAGGTCTTGATTTTAGACCAGCTATTTTCTTTTTTTTTTTTTTTGACAGAGACAGAGTCAGAGAGAAGGACAGACAGGGACAGACAGACAGGAAAGGAGAGAGATGAGAAGCATCAATTCAATTCTTCGTTGCAGCTCCTTATTGTTCATTGATTACGTTCTCATATGTCCCTTGACTGGGTGGTTACAGCAGAGTGAGTGACCCCTTGCTCAAGCCAGCGACTTTTGGGTTTCAAGCCACCGACTTTTGGGTTTCAAGCCACCGACCTTTGGCCTTAAGCCAGAAACCATGGGGTCATGTCTATGATTCCACACTCAAGCCAGTGACCCTGCGCTCAAGTTGGTGAGCCCATGCTTATGCTGGCAACCTCGGGGTTTTGAACCTGAGTCCTTCTCATCCCAGTCCAATGCTCTATCCGCTGTGCCACTGCCTGGTTAGACTAGACCAGCTATTTTAACGTTTTCCATACAATGGTACATGTAAACTAATTACTACAATTCTGCAGGATACCAAAAATTATGTTTTTGGCCATTGACAAAAAAGTGGCATAATTTTTATTCATTCACATCAGATGGCTGCTGTTGTATTGGCTATTGTCTTTTTTTTTCTTTTTTTTTTTTTACACTCTAATGAAAAAGAGGTCAGTGCCCCTAATTAAAAAGTCAGGTATTGCATGTTTTAATAATTCTTGCAGCACCTCATTGTGCCACGGCACAGAGGCTGAAAATTGCTCTTCTAAACTTATGGAATCCAGAGTTAAACGGTACCAGGTTCCCTGACCTGATGGCAGCACAACACAATCTGAATAGAGTAATTCTGCCTCTCCACTAATAATGCAGCACTCCACTCCTCTTTCCCCTTCAATTCTTTCCTACCATGGTGCAACCTTTATGGACCTGATTCACCAAGGGACCCAGGAAGCAGTGAGTTCCTCTCAGGATCACAAAGAAAGCAGAAGAAACTTCCAAATCAGCCAGTCCTTGCTACATTGGTCACAGAGGAAGCTCACCTGTGGAGGTTCTAAAGGTTATTTGTCAAAAAACAAAATTGAACATTACTTTTGCACCACAATGGAGCCATCTTTCAATAAATACTACATTTTCTGAAGCCTTATATATTTTTTCATTTATCTAGTCAAAGTTTAGTAACCTTTCGCCTAAGATTACTAAAAGAAGATAATAAAATATTCCATAAAAGAGCCTAAATCTTTCAACTCTTGCTGCATGAAGTTTTATTATCTTCTGTATAGAGTTTGGTTCTGTAGGAACTTAAATCATCCTCATTTCTCCAAATCAATTTTCCCACTGTATATAACTCCAAAGGAGAAAACAATCTGGCCTCTACTGATCAATTTTTATGCTTCAAAAAAACAGAGATATGATTATTTCCACTTCACAAAACATGTCAAGGCTATTTATAAACCCTAAAATGACTCTATAGCATATTTTTTAAGTTAAAAAGCTGCAGGTTCGGCCTAGCGTGCGGAGGACCCGGGTTCGATTCCCGGCCAGGCACACAGGAGAAGCGCCCATTTGCTTCTCCACCCCTCCGCCGTGCTTTCCTCTCTGTCTCTCTCTTCCCCTCCCGCAGCCAAGGCTCCATTGGAGCAAAGATGGCCCGGGTGCTGGGCATGGCTCTGTGGCCTCTGCCTCAGGAGCTAGAGGGGCTCTGGTCGCAACATGGCGACGCCCAGGATGGGCAGAGCATTGCCCCCTGGTGGGCAGAGCGTTGCCCCTGGTGGGCGTGCCGGGTGGATCCCGGTCGGGCGCATGCGGGAGTCTGTCTGATTGTCTCTCCCTGTTTCCAGCTTCAGAAAAATGGAAAGAAGAAAAAAAAAAAAAAAAAAAAGCTGCAGGTTTATGTGATCATAAGTTTCAATACTATGAAGATTTACTACAGAGAAAGAAGCGAGGTGTTTTTATACCTTCAGAATAAGAATTGAGATTACAATAAGAAGTATTTATAAGATGTAAATATAAATTGTTGGTAGAGGCAGTAGATGTTTTAACATATTATTAAGGATTAACTATCTGAAATGGTTTAGATATTTAATCCTACAGAGACAAAAAAAATGAGCTCTGAAGATCCCCAGGGTACCCTACGATTCTGTAGAAATGGGCCATGATACAGATGAATCTTTGAAAATAAAGATGTTTTCTATGTCAAAGAAGGATTAAAGATGTAGAATTTGCATTTATTGTGATTAAATCTCTATTTCTTACCAGGCTCATAAAACTTTCAAAATGAAAAACAATATGCCTTCTCAATAGTGACTACAGCATTCTTCAAAAAAACGTGTATAATCCTCTCACTGATATTTACCATCCTTAATAGCTTTATTACTATTTCTACTGAGAAGACCTTAATCAAAATGCACCTAAGGTTTAAGGCAAAAATAACAACTAAGCTGGCAAAAGGCATCAAAGAGATTCATGGGATCAGTGCACCGTCCACCATGGTGAGGAATAACTGGGCCTGTTGGCAGACTCATGAGATTACTATTCCTGAGCAATGTATTCACAGTGTGGGTGGCAAATGGATTAACAAAACATTAAAACATACACATCTAAATTGAGTATTTAAAAAAATATTCTCTAGAGCTTAGACTTGAGCCAAAATCAGAACAACCTACTTTAGCCAATCAACCAAGAGTTCAGGGCTCCATGTTACATGGTTATTTTTCTTAACAAAAACTTTCTAATATCCATACAGTTAAAAGCAGTCAGTTTTCTTTTCTAAGCAAAAAATTTAAAACCAAGAGAAGAAACAGAAAAGCAGGTGGGTTTCATATCTGCACTATTTGAATATGCTTATGAAATGGTGGAATCTTTCACATTTGGATTATTCTACTTCAGAAAGTAATCACTCCGAATGCAAGTCATGGCTCTCTGCCTTCTGTTATAATATGACCTGTTGTAAGGTACTTAGCCAAGATTACTGCAGTGCATAAGGTCAGTAACAGGAATAATTGTGAAGTAGGGATGTTTTCAGTCATTGCTATTTTATGTGCCAAACACGCTATTTGTTCTCCTTTTACCCCATTAGATGCACTGCTATCAGACCCACACAGACTCAAGCTGCTGACCAGGACCTTCAGACTAAATTCATCCCGTCTTCTCATTCCTCATCAGGATGCTCAGCTCTTTCTTTCCTGGACTCATCATATATATATATATATATATATATATATATATATATCATATCTAATTTTGCCTCTTATAATAACTCCATAACATAAATATTATTTTCTTCCTCGGAAGTGATAAGACTGAGATGTATATATAATGAGGTGTGCAGCTAAGACTATAAGGCAAGTCCCTCTTTCTAAATCTCATGGCCTTATTTTATGAAATACTAAAGAAATTCATCGTTATAGCCTATCTCAGGGCTACATGAATTGGTTTTAAATGGATAATTGTTGAATTGAAGGGGGTAAAACTAATAGTGAATTGAGGTATTATATTCACTTATAATATATGCATTTAAAATTTTTTTCCATTGACTTGAGAGAGGGGTGGGCAGGGAAGGGAGAGAGACAGAGAGAGAAAGAGAGAGAAAGACCAATTCATTGTTCTACTTAATTGTACACTCATTGACTGCTTCTCTCATATACCCGACCAGGGATCAAATAGCAACCTGGGCCATTATGCTGGGACAATACTCTATCTAATGAGCCACCCAGCCAGGGCCTGTAATATATGCATTTTGAAAGAGAATAACTTGGTAAATTAAATCTTTAAAACAACAAAATTATTTTCCATGTTGAAATATTATGCGTTGTTTTATTCATTCACACAATCACTCAACAAACTCTTACTGAACACCTATAATGTGCCAGGTACAACATGAATAAGGCATTTTCATATCTCAAATGTCAGCAAAGACAGGCAACTCAATACCTTTTATCACAGTAGAGTGACAAATAATTCAAGAGAAGTTTACACAGGAAGCTAGGAACACAAAGGAATTTGGGAGAAACATCTGTAAAGGTTTCACGTGTAATGTGACAAGTGAGCTAAGTTTTGAAGAATGAAGAAGTTGGTGATAAGAGAGGAAAGATGTTCCAGACACTTAGAACTGCCTGAAGAAGACACGGTGTGAAACTGCCCGAGAGGAGGGAGGAACCACGAATCATTAAGAATGGTTCTGTACAGGGGGACAATCTGTAGTCCAGTTTCATTCTTTTGCATGTGGCTTTCCAGTTTTCCCAGCACCATTTGTTGAAGAGGCTTTCTTTTCTCCATTGTGTTGTTGGCCCCTTTATCAAAAATTATTTGACTATATATATGTGGTTTTATTTCTGGGCTTTCTATTCTGTTCCATTGGTCTGAGTGTCTATTTTTCTGCCAATACAATGCTGTTTTGATTGTCGTGGCCCTATAATATAGTTTGAAGTCAGGTATTGTAATGCCCCCCAGCTTCATTCTTTTTGTTTAGGATTGCTTTGGCTATTCGGGGCTTTTTATAGTATAAATGGATCAAAGATCTAAACATAAGACCTGAAACAATAAAGTACATAGAAGAAGACATAGGTACTAAACTCATGGACCTGGGCTTTAAAGAGCATTTTATGAATTTGAATCCACAGGCAAGAGAAGTGAAAGCAAAAATTAATGAATGGGACTACATCAGACTAAGAAGTTTTTGCTCAGCAAGAGAAACTAATAACAAGATAAACAGACAGCCAACTAAATGGGAAATGATATTTTTAAACACCTGCTCAGATAAGGGCCTAATATCCAAAATATACAAAGAACTCATAAAACTCAATGACAAACAAACAAACAATCCAATAAAAAAATGGGAAGAGGATATGAACAGACACTTCTCCCAGGAAGAAATACAAATGGCCAACAGATATATGAAAAGATGCTCATCTTCTTTAGTTATTAGAGAAATGCAAATCAAAACTGCAATGAGATACCACCTCACACCTGTTCGATTAGCTATTATTAACAAGACAGGTAATAGCAAATGTTGGAGAGGCTGTGGAGAAAAAGGAACCCTCATCCACTGTTGGTGGGAATGTAAAGTAGTACAACCATTATGGAAGAAAGTATGATGGTTCCTCAAAAAACTGAAAATAGAACTACCTTATGACTCAGCAATCCCTCTACTGGGTATATACCCCAAAAACTCAGAAACATTGATTCGTAAAGACACATGCAGCCCCATGTTCACTGCAGCATTGTTCACAGTGGCCAAGACATGGAAACAACCAAAAAGCCCATCAATAGATGACTGGATAAAGAAGATGTGGCACATATACACTATGGAATACTACTCAGCCATAAGAAATGATGACATCAGATCATTTATAGCAAAATGGTGGGATCTTGATAACATTATACGGAGTGAAATAAGTAAATCAGAAAAAACCAGGAACTGCATTATTCCATACGTAGATGGGACATAAAAGTGAGACCAAGAGACATTGATAAGAGTGTGGTGGTTATAGGGGGAGAAGGAAGAGGGAGAGGGAAGGGGGGAGGGGGAGGGGTACAAAGAGAACTAGATAGAAGGTGACAGAGGACAATCTGACTTTGGGTGATGGGTATGCAACATAATTGAACAACAAGATAACCTGGACATGTTATCTTTGAATATATGTATCCTGATTTATTGATGTCATCCCATTAAAAAAATAAAATTATAATAAAAAAATAAAAAAATAAAAAGAATGGTTCTATACAACATGTAAGGCACAAAGAGGAGGCTTAAAAGGAAGGGTCATGGTCTAAGCTTATCTTGAATTTTACCATGTTCTGAACTTTATCTTGAATCTTAAGGGGAGCCATCAAAAGATTATAAGGATAACACTTTTGTTCCAAAAAGATTGCTGTAGCAGTAAGGAGAATTAGAAACATGCTTTAGACAAGCATTTGAGTCAGAAAGGAATTCCCAATGTATTAAAGCCACAAGGTAGAGAGTCAACTCTTCCAAATGATCCTGACATATTATATACAGTGCAGTGGACAAAGCATCGACCTGAAACGCTAAGGTTGCCGGTTCAAAACCCTGGGCTTGCCTGGTCAAGGCACACTTGGGAGTTGATGCTTCCTGCTCCTCCCCCTGTTCTATCTCTTCCTCTCTCTCTCTCTCTCTCTCTCCTCTCTCTCTTCTCTCTGTAGTAAAAATGAATAAATAAAATCTAAAAACAAACCAGAACAAACAAACAAATCAAAAAATCCTCATGTACAATAATCAAACATTTCAAAAAACTTTCTATTGTGCCTACTAAAATGACACTGGGTTAAACATTGCCTATACTAGTTAATATACAATATATCGTTATGGAATTTTGCATTCTAATTTGTCTGAGTTAATGTTTTGGCTTGGTATTTTTCTCAAAGATGAATGAGAACCCACTGTGGAAATTATAAAGACAGGTAGTAACAATCTTTGTTCTGCCAAAACCCGTGTTTTAACAAACCAAGAATTAGTGGCTACATGACAGAGCTAGTCTAAATGTAGCTCAAATTGAATTCAAGAAATACTGAAAATTATGATATCTCTTACTTGTTTTCACAGAAAAGGTCAATTCTTCAATTGCTGACAAGAAGAAAAAAAAAGGAGCCTTGATATTTAAGGAAAATTGCCTATGGTTTTATGAAACGGAGAAAACTGGCAGTCTCAGTGGTCTGTTTTATTTAATTCTAGTGAGGGTGTGAAAGTAATAATTAAACAGGCCATTTGGAAAATACAAAGAAAAGGGATGAGGAAGAAACTAGTTCTATATTGGATAATCAAGACACGAAGCCTCCCGTTCCCAAAATGGAAAGTTTCAAAGAGGCAGATGAGGCAAATAAACACATCGCCATCAAGAAGGAAAATGATAAAGACTAAAGATGACAGAGAAGTAAAGAAGGGGCAGCAAACCACTTTTCTCTAAAAACAAAAGAAGAGGCAAGTGAAAAATTACATAATTTAACCTTTCTTAAAGAGATGCTGATGTGAGCATGTTTGGAAGACAAACGTAATGAGAAGAAGGTTGAGCCCATGAAAAAGATTTGCACGGGAACATGTCCCTCTCACAACTCAAGGTATCTTTTCAAATAAGTTATCAATTACAGAATTGTTAATGGAACTCTCTCATCTTTAAGTAAAACATTAAAATTTTTTCATGGTTTTTATTTTTATAAAAACAAAGACTATGACTGGATATGACTTTTCTCCAAATTAAGAAACATATAAAGACAAAAACATTGATAAAGTTCCTAATGATTAACATTTTTAATATTAAAGTGGTATAGTGAGAAAAATACCTAGTAATATAAGTGGATGTCCCAGCTTCAAACACAGTTCCATGGAAAATTCTTATTATAGACTACCTTTTGTAATCTATTTTCTATCACTTTCTCTTCTAATTAACCTCCTTTTCTTATATAATCTTTACCTTGAAAATATTTACAATACAGATTTTAAATAAATGAAAATCTACCACATAATAAACACGAAATTAACAAAAGAAGAATAACTGAAATTATGTTTAATTTTTGTGACCCACAATAAAAATGTATTCTCTCTAATATATTCATTCAGAAGTAAAAATATATGCAACATAAAAAGATGTGCATATAAATATATAAATAAGCTTTATTTATATAAAAAATTTAAATGACCAAAGCAGTTGTAGGATTGAAATGTATAAATAAATTCTCAAGCTGGCTTTCAGACCCACTGTGCTTTAAAAATGTCAGGGCAGAACAAGATCAGATTAGTGTTCTTGGTCCTCTCAAAGTCCTTATAATTCTATGATTCCAACACTTAACTTACAAAATGAATTGAATCAATAAACTCCACCATTAAATAGTGTTTAAGACAGCGTAATACTTAGAGAATGAAAGTCACTTGTAATTTTTATTATTTTTTATTTAATTAATGTGTTTACATAGATTCTAGGGTCACCCCAAATGCATCCCCCCTCCCCCGTATTCCCCTCAACATCTCCCTTGCCCCTCTCTTTACAGCACCCTCCGCCCTTCCCTTCAGGTTTATCCCATCCTATCATCCCCTTTGCCTCTGTCCTCTTTTCCTCTGGTCCCTTTGATCCCTCCTCTGTCTCCAGAGAAAGAAAACTGTCATATGACCTCACTCATTTGAGGAATCCAAGGAACAATCACTTGTAATTTAAGCATAAGCACCCCTATTCTCCACTTACAGACTCAAAAAAGATATTTTTTGTTACCAAAAAGAGTAGTTCATATTTACAACATCAGAGATTTTAGACTTTTACATGTATGCATACCATTGCCAACTTCCTTTGGTAATAAGAAGGAAAGAAAATCATATATAGGGTTATGTCCTCTAAATTCTACAAGAGGAAAAAAAACATTCAGCCTCAAAAGGGTTTTCTGTTCATGCTATTGTTCAAAAAGTTTAAGCTTTAAACTAATTTACTTAATATAGGAGGCACAGAGAAATACATACAGCCAGATAATCGCCAGTGACAAATACCGTTATCTATTGATTCATGCTTTATTTATTTCCTTGTTTTCTCTAGAAAAGATCCAATTCACCACACTTATTAATCAGTTGCATGGCTTCAAGCCTCTCAACATTTCAAATGGTATTGATTCATGACAGTAAGGTCAGATTGCCACTAAATATGAAAATCTTCTTCATTGACTTCCATAAGCTAGGTAAGAAAAGCAGGCTGAGAGTCATCTAAAGTGTGGATTATACTGTGGTTGCCAAGGTGCCAACTTGAAATCCTCAAAAGCTAGGTATGCTTGCACTCTTGAGGCCATGGTTATATACTTCACCCCTAACTCTTGCCAAACTACTGTTGAAACAAATGACTCCATGGTGGGCCATGGGTCTCAAGGGAAAATGGACAAATGGTGGCAGATCAGCACAAACAAGCACACTGACATCACTGGCCGAACAACTGCCAGGAGTCCCCAAACTGCGGCCCACGGGCCGCAATGCGGCCCCCTGAGGCCATTTATCCAGCCCCCACTGCACTTCTGGAAGGGGCACATCTTTTATTGGTGGTCAGTGAGAGGACCACTGTATTTGGCAGCCCTCCAATGGTCTGAGGGACAGTGAACTGGCCCCCTGTGTAAAAAGTTTGGAGACCCCTGGAAGGGCAGTAACATTCCATGAGATAGTCTATGATTCTCCCTAGCGCTCTGCCAGCTTGCCTGGATCATAAGTCAGGACAAATATCTAGTGATATTTTTTATGAATAAAGTGGCTGCATTGAACTTGATGTTTCCTACTTGCTCATTTGTTTACCAAATGCTAAGTATTAAATAGCATAAAGCATTGTACTTTCATTGTTGTTTACAATTTTCCTCTTGCTTGTATTCTAGTTTTCTTAAGGGCAAGACTGTGTCCTTACCCTAACCAGAACTTCCCTTTCCAGTGCATACCACAGCGCTTGACACACAAGAACAGTTCTAGGTGTACAACTTGAAATAGAGGGAGCACAGAAGAGAAAGCAGAAAAAAGACTGGCAGGAGGAATAAATTGATTTGCTAAAATCTGTACTATGAAGTAAATATCATACAGAAGACTGAAATGGGAAGTGTTTGCTAGACAAAGAACAGTCTGAAAGGTCATGACAATCAGTATACAGTAGTAACAAGGTGTTTTTAGAATGGTATGACACCCAAGAACTTACTATACTTTAGAACATTTTAGAAGTCTGAAAAATTTATGGCTGAATAATTTGATTATGGATTTGTTGGACAGAGTAAATAACTGATCTAAAGACATCTGCAGAAATAAGTCTCATGTGCCTGACCTGTGATAGCACAGTGGATAAAACAGAACTAAGTCTCATGTAGCTTCCCAAAATTGTTGTTTACATAACACTATTTAATTTCTGTGTAGTATCCATAATATGCCATTAGCCTTAATTTTTAAGTGCGGGGACTGTCCCAATCACTTCTGAGGCGCTATCTCAAAACAGGTTATACACATCACCCTAAAATATGTAATGTATATAAACATATAAATAAATACAATTAAACAGATGCATATATAAAATTTCCCAAGGCAAGTAGAAATTGTTTTTTAACACATTTTCAGTCTTAGTATACCTTGAAGGTGTACACTCACACATAAATATTTATATCTTCTGTCTTTAGCCTCAATTAGGTCTGTTAGAGTGTGGTGAAGAGCTAATTCATCTGCATCACTGTGGATGTTGAAAGCATATGCTATTGATACTTGTGAGGGCAAGAATTTTTTATTTGACAAGGATACCTCAACTTTTAAAATCTTATAGGAGTTTTCGTATCTTGTGAAAGATCTCCTACTAATAAAAAACAATGTGTACACAGGTCATGGTAAAATGAGGCAGAAAAGCCAGACAGGGAAGCTCAGATCTCGTCCACCTTAAAATTCGTATCAGCTCACTGGCATTTCTGAATGAATGACCATAATCTATCATTCACAGATAAAAATCAACCCCATCTGTTGTGTCTTCTGAATTATTGCTTTTTGGATGCACGAATTCAATGATATAGAAATACCCTTCAGAATATAACTAGAATAAACATGTTGAGAAAGGACCTAAGGCTTCTTACATTACACAGCAATGGAAATTTTGCAAATGTAATTAAGGTGATAGAGCTTAAAATAGGAAGCTTATTCTAGGTTATCTGAGTGGGTCCATCTAATCGCACGAGCACTTAAAAGCACAGGGCTCTCTCTGGCTAGAGGCAGAGAAATGAAGCAGAAGAAAAAGTACACAGATGTGCAGTGTGAAAGGAACTCAACTTAGCGCCACTGGGAAGGAGCTACATGGCAAGCAGAGAAGGAAATCAGGCAGCTTCTAAGAGCAAAGTCAGCCCCTTGACTGACATCCAGTTACACAAGGGGGACCACTGTTCTACGACTGCACAGAACTGAATTTGACACCTGAATGAGGTGGAATCTTCCCCTAGAGCAACTAGTTAAGGGTCCAGCCCAGAGAACACTTTAATTTCAGCCTTGTAAGATTTTTGGTTTTTTGTTTTTTTTGAGAGATAGAGAAAGGAAGAGAAAGAGACAGAAATGTACAGAAAAACATTGACTTGTTCCTCTGATTCATGCCGTCATTGGTTGATTCTTGTATGTGTCCTGACTGCAAATCAAATTATAACCTCAGCATGTCAGATGATGCTCTGACCAACTGAGCCACCTGGCCAGAGCTGCTTTGTGAGATTGTGAGCAAAGTACCCAGCTGAGCCATATTCTGCATGAACTTCTGACCCATGAAACTGTGAATTAATAAATGGATGTTGTTTTAAGCCATCAATATTGTGGCCATTTGTTATAGAAGCAATAGAAAATCAATACAGAAGCCCTGGCTGTGAAATCAGATTTTCTAGGTTCAAAGCCCAGCCCTACCACAAGGACATAATAATCTCAGAAAGTTTACTAGTCAAATCTGTGACTTGATCAACCTCTACAATTAAACATAACCTTGAGAAAGTTATGTCTCCATTCTAAGGCTCTGTATTTTCACTTGAAAAATTAATTTAATAAAAATAATGCCTTCCTTATAGCTGGGGGTATCTACTGCAAAGGACATATTTAGCCTAGTGCTGGAATATAGTATGTGTTCATCAAATATTAGTTATTTCTATTTAAAATTAAATATATTTGTTGACATATTTATTGATATTTGTATTTGTCTATAATTACCTAGAAATTTATCAAAACTAAGTGGACTGATGAATAGACAGAGGGTTGGTAAGTGGATAAATATGTGAAGATCAAGTATAATATAGATCAAATATAATATTCTTGGTAATGGCAAAATAGAGGTGGTAAGTATATAGATGCTTACTGTGAAATTCTTTCAACTTTTTGTATACTTAACAATTTTTATTATAAAAATATTGGAATGAAACAAAATTCATGCCAGAGGCCTTTGAACAACAACAACAAAAATGCTTTATGTTAAAGCAAAGTACATACTTATTATAAATAAAATTACAAGTTTAGAGAAGAAACCTAGGTTGTAGCCCTTGCTTTTTCTTTCTGTCCTGTCTCTGAGAATTTAAGAGGGTCAAATTATATAAGGGATGCAAATTCTCAATGCAAAATAGAAGTACTACATGGTATACTTTTATTATACAATTAATAATTCTTAAAGTAATACATTTATATGTTTTAAATAGACTCATGAAAGTAAATGACTCCATGAAACTGATGAAGAAATGTAACATAAGTTAACTTTCAGCTCCCCTGCAAATGTAAGTTCCCTGCCTGACACTGTGTTTTCACTGATGCTTAGCATTGCTTTCATTCATTCCTCTCTGGTTCCATTTACATGAACATCCACATGTAAGGTTGCTTTGCACCTTTAAAAAAATAATGTTACTAAAAAAAAAAATAAATAATAATGTTACTACACAGACTGACTATAGACTTTATCAAATGTATTAGACACCTCATTTTCATCCAGACACCAAAAAATTTAATATAATATTTTTTAAATAATTACCTACTTGTAACCAAGAATTACAGCTTAGGAAATTGTGGATATTTTATCATGATGCTAACCCCTCAAGTGTTGACTGTATATAAAATTGCTACCATTTAGCAGTTGTATTTCATATGATTACATAAAATGAAAAAATTTTACTTTCAGATTTTACTAAATCTGATGTGATGTTGAAATTTAGTACCTTGAAATATAAAGTCTGGGCCTTATATGCAGGAGAAATGTATACAAAAAATGAAAAAATTTATAGGCCTTAAAAATCAAGTGATAATTATAAAAGTCAATCTATGTGATACATGTTCTGGATGCTATAATAATTGATAAATGAGTAAAATATCGAGACTGAAAAAGCCAATCAAAATGAAAAGATGTGAGCACTCGATTTGATGTGCACCTGATTCCCATCAATAACCCTGAGAATAAAGCTCGACAGAACTAGTTGCAGTGTAACCTTGTTTTAAAAAATTATGTCTACTCTTTTCAAAAAACATGTGGAGAAAACTAATTCAAATGGGCATTTTCCTAACTCAACTATATAATAAACTACCTGTTCTCTCAGATGAGTGGGGGAAATTATATTTCTTGTGTTTATGTTACAGTGATTATGATTGATTCTTCATTAGATTTCTTTAAAATATGAATTCTCACAATCAGCTCAAGTGTAAAGAAAAAATTTAACCCCAATGACATATTTCATCACAAAGATTTGTTGAAGAAACCTATTGATTCTCTAAAGTTCAATTTGAGCATAATGAGCAGAAATAGCCTACCTACCAAAAAAAGAATGTGCCTGCTAAAAATTTTTTGAACTTATTCCCAAACCACAACTACATATCACTTATACAGGGACCACTAAGACCAAGTCAACAATCATTCTGTACATAGGAAATGAACACATATAAGCCAAGTGAATCAGCTTAAATCTGGCTCAGGAGCACCAATTATGTGAATAGTAAATAGGAAGGAGAAGGGGCAGAGCAGGGCCCGAAGAGGTCCCTACTCCAGAAACACCTTTAGCCAGTGAGCCAGGTAAAGGCTATGGAATAAAATTGACAGTGATGTCTCAGTCCAGGGGTAGTCAACCTCTGTATACCTACCGCCCACTTTTGTATCTCTGTTAGTAGTAAAATTTTCTAACCGCCCACTGGTTCCACAGTAATGGTGATTTATAAAGTAGGGAAGTAACTTTACTTTATAAAATTGATAAAGCAGAGTTACAGCAAGTTAAGGCATATAATAATAATAACTTACCAAGTGCTTTATGTTGGATTTTTGCTCAGTTTGGCAGAATAAATCTTTATAAAACAACTTAGTATAGTTAAATCTATCTTTTTATTTATACTTTGGTTGCTCCGCTACCACCCACCATGACAGCTGGAATGCCCACTAGTGAGTAGAGACCAGGTTGACTACCACAGACTCAGTCTCTTAAATCACATCTTCACATGAACACAGCAAAACCAACTTCAGGGCCAGATACATTTGAATTTTCATTAATCCTGCTGCATTTGAACTAGATGATATCCTAATTTTTTTCTGTATCAGTTCAATGGCCCATTCAAGACTGGATAATTGAGAATCATTTAATGAAGAAATGAGAAACTATTTATCAAGGTGTAGGAATCGTTAAGGAAATCTGAGGGGTAGTCAGTCACCCTGGAGTTGGCAACAGCAGAAGTGGTTACCATCCATGGGCCTCAAGAGACAAGCGAAGGGACAGTATGAGGGAGACCGGCAGCTTTAGGGGAGAGCTGTTTGGTCAAGCAATACAGCTCTTGCCAGTTTAAGGTGCAGCAGTGAGGGAGAGGGAGAAATAAATATAGAAACTTCTAGTCTGCACCATCTGGTCTCTCTTGTGCCCGTTCCTCCAAACGACGGATCCTATTGGGACACGGGGGGCCAGGAATGTAGCCCGGTGAAGAAGTCTCTAAGCACAAAGGGAAGAGAGGGAAATGATCTGGAGAGGCAAACAAAAAATATCCTACATGTTTCCCACCACCCAACACAATCTGCTCTTTTAAACAGTAAAATGGCAATAAATACATATTTATCAACAACTGAATTTAAAAAAACCCCAAAAAATGAATAAGCAAAACAGAAACAGACTCTTAGATACAGAAAACATTTTGATGACTGCCAGATGGGAGAGGGATTGGGAGTATGAGTGAAAACCATGAAGGAATTAAGAAGTACAAATTGGTTCTTACAGAATAGTCATGGGAAAGTAAAATAAAGCACAGGGAAAATAGTCACTAACATACTAATAACTATGTATGCTGTCAGATGGGGATGAGACGTATCAGAATGATCACTTAGTAAGCTATCTAATGTGCAATCACTGGGTTGTACTTCTGAAACTAATATAACGTTGAATTTCAACTGTAGTTGAAAAATAAAAAATATTTTAAAAGAAGTGGAATGAGCAAAATATTGAGGAGAATTCAAAATGTGAGGAGAATTCAGTTCTCTACCAGAGGCTGAGTCAAGTGGCTCAGTAATTCCACTGATGTGAACTGAGCTAAATCAGTCCTCTACCGAAATGGTACAAGTGGTAAAATATTGAATTGAAATGGTAAAAGAAACTGTTCCCCATCTAAGTAAAAAGCATTTATGTTTTTACCATTAAGTATGAGGATATTAGGTGTAGGATTTTCTTATATACACTTTAACTGATTAAGGATATTCTCTTTTATTCCTAATTTATAAAAAATATTGCTTTTTTGCATCTATTGGGGAAATTATATCATTTTCCTTTGTTAGTTTGTTATTTTGGTGAGTTATGTTGTCTTCAAATGATAAATCTATCTGGTACTCCTGGGATAAAACCCAGTTGGTCAAGAAATATTACCTTTTTTATATATTGTTAAATTCAATTTACCAATATTTGATCATGATTTTTGAGTATATGTTCATGACAGATATTGATCTATAATTTTCTTATCTCTAATGTCTTTTATTTGAAATCTGAATAAAACTGGCTTCATAAAATGGGTTAGAAAATATTCCCTCCTCTTTTATTTTCTGAAAGAGTTCTTGAAGAACTGATATTATTTCTTTCTAAAATGTTTCATAAACATTTATATGTAAAGAAACATGCAGCCCCATGTTCATTGCAGCATTGTTCACAGTGGCCAAGACATGGAAACAACCAAAAAGCCCTTCAATAGAAGACTGGATAAAGAAGATGTGGCACATATATACTATGGAATACTACTCAGCCATAAGAAATGATGACATCGGATCATTTACAACAAAATGGTGGGATCTTGATAACATTATACAGAGCAAAATAAGTAAATCAGAAAAAACCAGGAACTGCATTATTCCATACATAGGTGGGACATAAAATCGAGACTAAGAGACATGGACAAGAGTGTGGTGGTTACAGGGGCGGGGGGAGAGGAGGGGAAGGGGGGAGGGGGAAAGACACAAAGAAGACTAGATAGAAGGTGATGGAGGACAATCTGACTTTGGGGGATGGGTATGCAACATAATTGATTGACAAGATAACCTGGACATGTTTTCTTTGAACATATGTACCCTGATTTATTGATGTCACCCATTAAAATTAATAAAAATTAAAAAAAATAAAAATAAAATGTTTCATAGACTATACCAATGAAGGTATCTTGGTCTGGAATTTTCTTCATAGAAATATTTTTAAGTAAAAATTTTTAATTTAATAAATTTTGGGTTATTCATATAAATTTATTTTTAATAAAACATATGAGATAATTTACACATCAGACAATTATTCACCATTTAAAGGTTGAAATTCAGTAGTTTTTAGTACATATACAGAGTGTGCAACCATAGACAATAATTTTATGACATTTTTATCATTTCAAAAAGATATTCCATACTCAATAGCAGTCAATTCCCACTCCTTGGTCCACTCAGTCCACAGCAACTACTGATTTACTTTTTTTCTTATGGATTTACCTATTATGGACATTTTGTTTAAATGTAATCATATAATATATGGTCTATTGTGCTTCGCTTTTTTCACTTAGCATAATGTGCTTATGGCTCATCCATGTTACAGCTCAGTGGTCCTCAACCCGTGGGCCGCGGACCGCTACCAGTCCCTGGGCCGTTTGGTACCGGTCCACAGAGAAAGAATAAATAATTTACATTATTTCTGTTTTATTTATATTTAAGTCTGAATGATGTTTTATTTTTTAAAAAAGACCAGATTCCCTCTGTTACATCTGTCTAAGACTCACTCTTGACGCTTGTCTCAGTCACATGATACATTATCCATCCCACCCTAAAGGCCAGTCTGTGAAAATATTTTCTGACATTAAACCGGTCCGCGGCCCAAAAAAGGTTGGGGACCACTGTTATAGCATACGTCAGTATGTCATTTATTTTTGTGATCAAATCATTTAACTGTGGTGTGGATATACCACATTTTATGTATCTATTCATTTGTTGGGCATTACGTTGTTTCCACATTTTCTTTATTATAAATAACATTGCTGGCCCTGGCCGGTTGGCTCAGCGGTAGAGCATCGGACTAGCGTGCGGAGGACCCGGGTTCAATTCCGGCCAGGGCACACAGGAGAAGCGCCCATTTGCTTCTCCACCCCTCCGCCGTGCCTTCCTCTCTGTCTCTCTCTTCCCCTCCCCCAGCCAAGGCTCCATTGGAGCAAAGATGGCCCGGGCGCTGGGGATGGCTCTGTGGCCTCTGCCTCAGGCGCTAGAGTGGCTCTGGTCGCAACATGGCGACGCCCAGGATGGGCAGAGCATCGCCCCCTGGTGGGCAGAGCATCGCCCCATGGTGGGCGTGCCGGGTGGATCCAGGTCGGGCGCATGCGGGAGTCTGTCTGACTGTCTCTCCCTGTTTCCAGCTTCAGAAAAATGAAAAAAAAAATATTAAAAATAAATAAATAAATAAATAAATAAATAAATAAATAACATTGCTATAAACATTCATGTACAGGTTTTTGTATGGGTATACATTTTCAATTCTCTTGGGTAGATAGCTAGTAGTAAAATTGCTAGGTTATATAGTAACTCTGTGTTTAATCAGTTGAGGAAGTAAAAGAACTATTTTAGAAAGTGGCTGCATTTTACATTCTCACTAACAATGTATAAGGGTTACAATTTTTCCATATCTTCCCCAGTACTTGTTTTTGTCTATCTCTTTAATTATAGATCTTATTAAATCTCAATGTGATTTTGATTTTCATTTCCTTAATGACTAATGATGCTGAACATCTTTTGATCTGCTTATTGGCCATTTGTATATCTTCTCTGGAGAACTGTTTATTCAGATTCTTTGCTCATTTTTAAATTGAGTTGTCTTTTATTATGGAGCTATAATTGTTCTTTCAGTATCATGGAAAACAGTTCCTTATTAGATGTACAATTTGCAAATATTTCAATAAGTGGGATATACTTTCTTATTAATATTATGACTTAGTTTTCATTGTATTTATTTTGTCTTTCATTGGTTTTTCTACTGTATTGGTCTATATTTTTCTTCTTTTCTGTATGACTTTTGATGATTTTTCTAGATTTCCTCTGTGTTAAATTGTTCCACTCTTCTTTGTTGGAGTATGAGTCAGCCCCTGTCCTATGTGACCTTTGGAGTTGTTCTACCTTTCACTTACAGTCATTCTTTCCCTGAATACACAGATAAGTGCTCAGGTAAAAACTGAAAGGGATTTTTTTTGCACATATCTGAAACAATCTGTGCAGTTCCATTCTCTTTTATGCTTTGTTCTGTCAATTACAGCAGAACACTGGACTGACACTGGACTCTGTCTCTACCGAAAGAGTGTATTGTGTTCTTTTTTGATTCTCTCTCTCTATCGTGTAGCCTGGAAAATATCTCCAAGGAGCCACCTGGGACAGTAGTAGAACTCACCTCATGCTCCTAGGGATCACTACCCTGTTAATATGGGAATAAATGAAGAGTTTTAAAAATAAGTTTGGTAAGTCAGAAATGATAAATTCCATACTATGAAATTTATCTCTACTATTTTTTTTTCTCCAAAAGGGCCATAATTAGTCATCTAATTAGAAAAATTATCAAGTAGTTTTGTGAAGGATCGATTGCAAAGCAAAAATCATGATTGGGGCCTGAAGTAAGATGGAAATTGTTGAAATGGTGAAGGAATGCATTTAACACTCAGTCTAGAAATAAATTCACTCTGCTGTGCATACCATTGAAACTGGAGAATAACATTGTGGAAGGAATCCACAATGATGTTAACTTTGTAGCTTAAGAAAATTGATGATAATTTTTCTAGGGAAAAAACTAAGAAATACAAAAGAAGGAAGAGTAATTTTTAGAGGAGAGGAAGCAAAGTAGTTAAAATGAGAATATTTAGTTAGGCATTCTATGTGATACATAGCTAAATGAATCAAGACCCAAAACTGTTTCCCTTTGGCATTTGTAGGCACTATATTTTAGTTGGTTGTCCTATATTTATATAATGGAAAGAAGTTGGACTTCCACCAAAAGTCTGCCTTGAAACCAGTGCAGATCAAGTTCTTTCATCTCCCTTGAGTACATTTGTGAGATTTTGGCAGAAGAGTCAAGATGCCTAAAGAGAATGTTGAATACTTTGAACAAACTAAATTAAAAGATGACTCTTATTTGAGCAGATTTGTAGATCAAAGTTGAACCAGAACTTAAAAATAAAATTTCTTCTATCTTGCTAACAAGAAAAGACTTTTTAAAGATATTCTGGCCATAAACAAAATAAGGAAAGAAACAGTATATTAAGGGATGGATAATTCCCTCATCTGCAATATTTTCTTTTTCAAATGCAACAAGTACAAGTTAACTTGTGTTTCAGATGAGGACTGCAATTGATCAAAATTGCCCTGATCTAAATGTATGTCCCTTAACAAAAGAAAATTAGTCAACTTACATTTAGACGATAGCCAGAAGTTTTTCTTAATTAATCAATTATTTATTTCTACATCAGGGCTCCTTTAGAGATTTTCAACATGTCTAATTTCCATGGAGGCATACATCTACAGATTATGATCTCTTACTTTAAACATATGATGAGAATTTCAGCAACACTACATTATTGACTTTTAACAGTAAATTTTTTATTGTTTTATTGGACTGGCTTTTATTACCCCAAGAACTCCTGTTAGCTGGAGAAGTATGAAAATTTACCTTGTTATAAATGACTTCCAGACTTCATCAGTCACTGAAGAAATATCTATTTTGGTATATCTTGACTAATAAAAATTGTTAAATGATCATTTTCATGTTTAAAGGATGTGCAAGACTCAATAAGTTCAAATCAAACAATCTATACAAGTTTATAGAAGAAGAAAAGATTTTTTCTATTGATTTTTTCTAATTATTATCTTTCATGTTTAAATAAATCTTTAAGATCTGGCTACCAGGTATCATATAAATTCAAAAATATATAACAAATAATTTATAAACTAAATATTTGATACCAATTAAACATTATTTATGGAGAAAAATTTATAGCTAAACTTAGAGGCTCAATGGCATTATATTCCATCATTTAGGACAGATGAATATCTACTGCATTTTTTATAATTTTCATAAAATGAAAGTTTACAAGAATCCATTCAAACCAATTCCAAACCCTACAGCTGAAATGACTGATAATATAAAATGTTATTTACACTATGAGAGTTCTTCAACAGTTGACTATCAACCACTAAGCTCCACATGTAAATTTGGTTACCATTTTGGGCAACGTGACAGAAGGCTAAACAGTATGGAAATGATCGCATGAGGGAGGAGAGGAATGAGACTCAAAAATAAAAGAAATTCTGCTTCTAGTTAACCTTCAGCACACATTTTGATTTCTCTTTAATTCATTCTCTGATACAATGGAAGCACACTTATCTCTTAAGAATTGTAGAGAATATGTCCTGTGCAAAACAATGGGTTAGACAGTAGTGACATTGTGATGAACCGACCACATATGGTTCTTACCTTTAAAAAAATTTTTAAGGATGAATAACTAAAAATAACAATAGTAACTTTTTTAAATATAAAAAAAGAAAAAAAAAAGATGGCAGAGGTGAACGGATATGAATATTGCAAGAGTATAAAACAGTGGGTATTGATTAGTATTTATCCTGATTTCCTCAAAAATACATTGTGATATGCAGTATGATGAAAGCTTGAACCAAATAAAACTTGTCATACAAATATACAGCAGTCTCTTATTATCTCCAATGGTGGTTAAAATGTGCCTTGGGAAGTTGTCAGAGTCACCTGACAGGGTTAGTTATTATCCACTTAAACTGGTATAATTAAAATTAAAGTATAATCAACTGCCTATAATACACATTAAGTGATTACCTGCTGAATAAAGTATTTGATAATCCAAAGATATAATTACATTGTGTTTCTACTCGTAACATGAAAGTACATGATTAATACTGACACACATTCTTCTTTACAACACAGAAGGTATGATATCTGTGTGTAATACAATTCTATTGAACATAAATGCTTTTACACATGATGTAATTGCAGAAAAATAGACATGATTATCTCTGTGATGGCTTAAAGTAATTAAAGGTTTAAGTTCAGTGTTGGAAAGTATACCACTTCACCTATTTACAACGACATTGCCAGTCCCAACTTACCCATAGATCTACCAAGGAAAAGAGAGCATTATTCTTTTTTCATAGATGAATAAATATACTGGGTTGAACTCAAAATATTCTCCAAGGCACTACGATTATAAAATCTTAAAGCAATATCAGCCTGACCAGGCAGTGGCACAGTTGGATAGAGCGTCAGACTGGGATGCTGAGGACCCAGGTTTGAAACCCTGAGGTCACAGGCTTGAGCGCACATTCATCAGACTTGAGCGCAGGCTCACCATCTTGAACATGGGGTCCCTGGCTTGAGCATGAGATCATAGATATGACCCCATGGTCACTGGCTTGAGCCCAAAGGTCACTGGCTTGAGCCCAAGGTCGCTAGCTTGAGCAAGGGGTAACTCACCCTACTGTAGCCCCCTGTCAAGGCACATATGAGAAAGCAATCAATGAACAACTAAGGAGCTACAATGAAGAATTGATGCTTCTCATCTCTCTCCTTTCCTGTCTCTCTGTCCCTCTCTCTGAATCTCTCTTTGTGTCTGTCAAAAAAAAAAAAGCAATATCATTCTAGTGACATCTATTCATATAATTATAGAATCACCTAATACTAGAGTAGGTTTCTTAAAACTTACTCTTTAAAAACAATTTTAGTCTAATATTAAATGTAGTGTGCATTTGTAAGTAATAAAATCACATGTTCTAAATGAAATTTACATGTTCTAAAATTCAGATTCAAACTACAGTTCTCTCCAGTTAGTCTGATTACCAGATTGGGTATAATTATAACTACATGCACACAAAAAAATGGCTTTAGTAAGCTCACTCGCAAACCATATCAGATCATTTTTCTCTAATAAAACCAAAATATTTTCTTATTTGTACTCTCAAATGTTACATAGTCCAAGTCATTAAGCAAAATTTTATTGATTCTTATGACCTAAGAATATAAAGAACTGTTCTCCTTAAAATTCCTAATCACAGTTACAAAGCAAATGGGAATAAATCCAGGACAAAACAGATGGAGAATAACTGGGTTCATTAGTCAATGTTCCAGATGTTTGTCTCTGGAAAAAATGTAAGAAAAGTAAGTGCTACCAAATCCCTGACCATTATACATTCACAACTCTGTATGAATCTGATACTGATGGTGGTTAAGTTAATGTGTTCCTCTTTGCTATGTGACAGGTCTGTGTTGTTTCAATCATACATTCACACTATTACTGCATGTAGACTCAATGTTCAAGTTTCTTAATGTTAATGTCCTTAAATTCTTTCTAGAAAAACTAAGAGAAATTAATAGCTAACTGAGTAAATAAATGCTTATACACAAACTTTGGACACAATTCTAAAAATAAATAATTTTAGTACAAAAGGGAATTTACAAACTAAGATATAATAACGATATTACAGCGATAACCCTGTAATTACAGGATTTTAAATGAAAGCTTATGATTGAAAATCAAAGGGAGAAAATGTAAAGGCATTCTACATTGATTCTGTGACAAACGGCTTCCTCTCTCCACACATCACAGAACTGTGGTTAGCACATTGGATGTAATCTCTGCCCACTCATTTCCTCATATTAGTGACCTATCTGAGCTCTTCAATATAATAGAAGTTCATTGTAAGTTCCCATCTTGATCATTAATTGTGTACTATGGATAATAGTACTTTTCATGCACCCTGCACATGATATTCTAATTTCACATGGTTCCTTTCTTTGACAGTTTATAATAAATTAAGAAAGAGTTAGGCATTTTTTTTACCCTATACATCAAATTTACCTTTAACTCCTTTCCTCTAATCTCAGAGGAAAGGGGCACCTTCAGCTAGGACTAATCTGTCAATTTAAACACTCAGTTTTCTCCATATCATTTAGGACTTAGTTCCATCTACATTATCCTTTCTCCATTTTGTATATTTAACTTGCATGCTCACTATCACCTTCTCTTCAGCTCGCAAAGAACCCAAGTCCCTCCCACTCTGTTAAACAAAGCAACCACTGCTTTCTGAGGGGTGCCCCTACTACAACATTATCAATCCACCACAACATTCTCTTCCCTCTCAAGCAAACATGCAGTAATAGCCTGCTCTGTCTTCCTTTCTTTCTTCCAACTCACTGCAGTTTCTCCTGAAAATGAAAAAGCTTTTGCCAAGGTCAACAGTGACCACCTAATTGCTAAATCTAATGAGCACTCTTAGGGCTTTTCTTCCCTCTTCTCTTTGATGCTCAAGACACTCTCTCACTTAACTCTCTCCTATCTCATTAACTATTTCTTTTATGTCTTTTCAACATGATGTAACTGCAGAAAAATAGACATGATTATCTCTGCAATGACTTTAAAGCGATTAAAGGCGTAAATTCAGTTTTGGAAGATGTATTCCCCTTTTGGCTTATGAATGTTAATTTCTCAAGAATCTTACCCACAACTCTTCTCACTCTCCACAAAACTGCATAGAAAAATATCTTATTATCTACTGGTTTTATCTACCATCTATATAACAGACATTTTATAACTGCATCTGTGTTCCTGGCTTCATCAAAAATCCCAGAATCTTATTCCACTTACAGCTGCAGGTGTGTGTGTGTGTGTAGATATAGTATGTATACTGTATCTATATATACATATATGCAAATTCTTCATCAAGCCAAGGAAAAATAAACTAATCGTATTTTCTAAAATGTGGGATAAATTAAAAAATAATACAATCATATTATTAAAAATAAAATTATAATTAATGTTTTCTCTCAATGTACTGTTTTAATATAAATCTTCAGGCTGAAACATTTTTGTATAGATCATTTCTATTTCTGCATGAAGAAAACTTTACAGTCAATGTGACCTTTAAAACAAACAAAGTAAAGGATATAAATAAGACAAAGCCAGCTTAAGTTCCTTTCTTCTGTTTGCATTCCATTAGCAAACATTAATCAGCATCAAATATTCTCAACTCTTCAGCCCGGGGAGGAGCAGAGCATCAATACCTCTGATTTAACCTTGCTACGCGGAAGTATGCCTGTTAGCAGTCACATTTATTTTAGTAAGTACCAAAATGAAAATAGTGTTGAGTTTGTTTCCTTAAAGAGAAAAATCTAATTCATCGAGATTATGAGCACCACTGAAAGCGCAGTGTGAGAATGCGGGCGCTGCTTAGGACAGGTTGTCAGTAATCAACAGCCACCCGTGCTGTGCCCCCACAGGAACTAACGCACTGATGTGTACATAAACAAAATCTTGCGAATTCTATTTTAAAAACAATGCTTAATTTAGGAGTACTGCATATCTGGAACATTTTTTGACATGAAAGCACAACAACCATCTGATATTTTTGCTGTTGTATTTTGTTCTTGCCAAGGTGAAAAAAAATCTACTTTTTAGTCATTTGTGTGTCTTGTATTCACTACAAAAAGCTTTACCACTGATTATTCTCACTCTTTACCATAGGTCTTTAAATATTCTTTTAGACATATGTGTGAATACTAGGATGGATTGGAAGGAGTGAATAACAGCATAAGTATACCCAAGGCTATGAAACTTGGTTGTTAGGCTGTTTCAGAATCACCTAGGTGTTTGTCTCAACACACACACACACACACACACACACACACACCAAATTCTTGGAGCCCCAGAAAATCTATATTAAGTCAAAATATTTTAAGTGATGAAACAGTCTAATTTTAATAAACATCCCAGATAATTCTATGCACAATAAAGTTGAGAACAAGACACGTTTTTATTACTTTTAATGAATTAACTTTGAACAAGAAATCACAGAGTCTGGTGGTGGGGCAGTGTATAGAATATCACCTGGAATGCTGAGGTCCCAGGTTTGAAACCCCGCAGTCGCCTGCTTGAGCATAGACTCATCAGGTTTGAGCTTGGAATTATCAGCCTGATCCCACAGTTGCTGGCTTGAAGTCCAAGGTTGCTGGTTTGAGCCCATGGTCACTGACTTGAGCAGTGGTGGGATTCAAATAATTTAACAACCAGTTCTATGCCCGAATGACCATTTTAAGTATAAAAAAAGATATACAGAAAATAGTTTAGTATTTCATGCATTTAATACTTAAATAAGAACAGTAAAAGTGATACAAAAAACTAGATTATTAGAGTTTTAAAATATTAATAAAAATATTAACTAACACCAGACAAAAAAACCCTGAAACTGTAATTTAAGATATTTTCATATTGCTTCTTTATTGGAGTCCTCACTTGCAATTTTTTTTCATCAATGGACAGAACATTAATATGGGCACTTAGAATACGTTGTTGCACAGATGAATTTTAAAAAAGAGTAAGGAATGTAAATTTGTGATTTCTACATTAGGTGGCTGCCCATGCGCCCACCTTAGAGAGAACCCTGGTTAAAAGTGCCATTTTAATCACCAGTTTGCTAAACTCAACACAAAATTAGTTATCAGTTCTGCCAAACTAGTGCAAGCTGGCTGGATCCCACCACTGCATTTGAGCCCAAGGCTGCTGGCCTGAGCAAGAGGTCACTGGTCCATCTACATCCCCCTTGTATGAGAAGCCATGTATGAGAAGCAATCAATAAAGTGCCACAACTATGAGTTGATGCTTCTCAACTCTTTCTCGTCCTCTCTCTCATTCTCTCTCATAAAAAATAAAATAATAAATAAAAATCAGTGAGATTGAAAGCAGAGGAAGTTGTCAAAGTGAGGAAAAAAAGAGAGAGAGGGATGGGATCTCATTAAGAAAATGTTCAAGGAGATGTATGCCAGTGTTTGCTACTCATCTGAGAAAATGCCAAAGTGATGAAGGCATTCTAGCATGATATCCTAGGGTCATCAGGGACCCAATAAATCACATCACTTACTGTCTACATCTTTACTATCAGCTTAACTGCCTGTTCCCTTTCTAGAGTTAAAATAACCAATTCACTTCGCTTCATTCTGCTGCACAAAAAAATATCGCTTCAAGCATCTATGATGATGACCCAGATATAAGACCATGCCTTAAAAAGAAAACTAAAAAGAATAAAACATGAACTGAAATTTTACCTTGTCCTCAAAGAAAGCTGTGAATTATGTTGTGGTTTTTTTTTTAAAGGCTGATAAAACTGTAAGTGATGACCTGTTTTAAAACAGCAGCTATTGAAGTACCATTTGGCAATCAGGAGAAAAGCACAAAATTCTCTTTACAAAGAGATCATGATGGAGAATTAAATTTTCTTATATGAACAAAGGTTTTTGTGTAAATTTAGTTCAACTCTTATGGCTATTCCACATCCATAATTACTACCCTCAGTCAGGCTTTCTCTTCTTCTCTCTAAGTACATTTTCTAGTGGTAGCTAATATAAAGGAGATGTCTTAGCAGAGATATGTTAAAGATATCTTTTTAAATATAAAATAAAATAATCTTGACTTTGGAAATATGATTCATATTTTGTTTAAGAATTTTTTTATTTCTGAAAGACCTTATGACATAAATGTCAGATTTTGTTTTTCTTCTAAAGCTGCTGTGGGAATTAATAAAGTATAGTAGAAGAAAAACTAATAGCAATCCTGTATTTGAGCCATAGATTCCTCATATGTAAAACTGAGACAACATTACCCTCCTAACTGCTTCACAGGATTGATATCCCCATACTTTTCAAATATGTGTATCAGTTACCTATTGCTGTATAGCAAACCACCCTAAAACTGAGGAGTCTAAGTAAAAATCATACATTAACTTAGTATTCTGTTTTGGGAGGGGTTTAGCTGAGGCATCTTCTAATGGTCTCTCTTGTATGTGCCCATGAGAAGGAGCTGTTGGGTCTAGAGGGGCCAGGGCAGTCTCATTCATGTCTGGTGGGGGGGGTCTGTGGGACTTTTGACTGGCACTTCTGGTCTTCACATAACTTCAGCATTTTCCAAGTGGACAAGTCACAATGTGCAAATATCTATCAAGCCTCTGCTTGAATCACATTTACTAATGTCCAGTTGACCAAAGCAAGTCACATCGCCAAACCTGGAGTGTGGGAGGGGACTGTACAGAGATATAGGGCTGATATACCCATACGTTGGTTCATCAGGGGTGTGATTCCTCAGGGATCATTATCATCACAATCTGCCAAAAATGTATTATAATTATTTAGTAAACTGTAAAGAATCACACAAATATAGTGTGCCCATAAGTCATGGTGCACTTTTGACCGGTCACAGGAAAGCAACAAAAGATGATAGAAATGTGAAACCTGCACCAAATAAAAGGAAAACTCTCCCAGTTTCATACCTATTCAGTGCAGTTCGATGTGGGCTCATGCACAGATTTTTTAGGGCTCCTTAGGTAGCTATCCTGTATAGCCTCTACAGACTCATCACTGACTGATGGCCTACCAGAATGGGGTTTCTCCACCAAACTGCCAGTTGTCTTCAACTGCTTATCCCACCGAGTAATGTTATTCCTATGTGGTGGCGCTTCATTATAAACGCGCCGATATTCACATTGTACTTTGGTCACAGATTTGAATTTAGCGAGCCACAGAACACACTAAACTTTCCCCTGTACCGTCCACATTTTGACTGGCATGGCCGTGGGGTGCTCCGCTGTACACACAGTGTTACATCATCATCTGCGCATGCGCACATGTTGCCACTTCATCCTACAGGAACTGGGAGGGTTTTCCTTTTATTTGGTGCAGATTTCACATTTCTATCTTCTTTTGTTGCTTTCCTGTGACCGGTCAAAAGTGCACCATGACTTCATGGACACACTGTATAAAAACTGTAATATTAAAAGTAATAAAATAGAAATAATAAAAAATAGTAAAAAACATTATAAAAGTAAATTTGGACTAACTCTATCAATTCCTTCCCCCCTTGACCTTGTTTGCTACCATGTAGTAAATCTGATCTAAATTTCATCACTTTTTAAATATGTTCTTTGAAGTACATGTCAATGGAGACATACACCTTTGAGATACATATCTTCTCAAGAATAAATGGAAGGAACAAAAGACAGGCAGACAGAAAAGGATATCTGATACTTAGAAGGCCAAAAACGAAAAAAAAAAAAATGTTAGACAAGTGAGCAATCACAAATTCAGTGAAATAAAGGTTAGAAACAGATATATAATTTATTATTGTTTAAAACAGGGGTCCCCAAACTTTTTACACA
The DNA here is from genome assembly GCF_036850765.1 of Saccopteryx bilineata. Lineage (NCBI taxonomy): Eukaryota > Metazoa > Chordata > Mammalia > Chiroptera > Emballonuridae > Saccopteryx > Saccopteryx bilineata. Next base: position 129,798,198 of record NC_089491.1, read on the forward strand.
GGGGCCAGTTCACTGTCCCTCAGACCGTTGGAGGGCCAGACTATAAAAAAAACTATGAACAAATCCCTATGCACACTGCACATATCTTATTTTAAAATAAAAAAAAGAAAACGGGAACAAATACAATATTTAAAATAAAGAACAAGTAAATTTAAATCAACAAACTGACCAGTATTTCAATGGGAACTATGCTCCTCTCACTGACCACCAATGAAAGAGGTGCCCCTTCCAGAAGTGCAGTGGGGGCCGGATAAATGGCCTCAGGGGGCCGCATGCGGCCCATGGACCGTAGTTTGGGGACCCCTGGTTTAAAAGATAGACCCAGAAACATAAATACAATCGAGAGATTGCCCATCTCTTCCAGAATACCACTTAATGTCATTCCAAAAATAAACCTATGCTTTAAAAAAAGTAAAGGGAATAAAATTTATCCATCTCTTTCATTAGCTTCACTCAATAGTTAATAACTCTCAGTGAGGGAAAGACATTTCTTGTGTCTAACCTATGCTATTCATGCTAAAACTTTATCTTTATTCCTGTCCTTGGGCAATTGCATGAAACTGGTTACCTGCTCACCATAATCCTGCACACACTTGAGAGGTCTTCTTATGACATCTCTTATTTTTCTTTTCTTTGACTAACTTGCAGTTTCTAAACTGTTCCTCATAATGTTTTATTTTCAAACCCTTCAATCACTGTCACTGCATTTGTGCAATTTCTTTCATTCAAAGAATTCAACTCTCATCTCTAAAGAGTAAGGATCTTTCTTCCTAATGATTGACCAGAGACAACTATAATGCCGCTAACCTCTCCAACATAAGCTTGTCGTGAGGATTAAATAAACTGATAAATTTCCTTAGGATTAGATTACACTAGTAACTAGCAAAAAAAATATGATTAGAAAGTAGCTGTTACAGTAGCAGTAATAGTAGTTATTTGGCATACTGATTTTAAACATTCTCACGTACTGGCATTTTCACTAACAGTGCTATATTTCTGACTAATATGTGGCTTCTCAGCCACTTTGGCCACTAGCTCTTCAACTTTATTCAGACAGAATCAATGATTCTACATTTGAACATCCCATTTTTTAAACTACTCAACAATCAAAGTCATCCAGAATTAAAATCTACCTTCTCACTTTCAAAGCAATTTTTCCATGTTTAATTAAAGCTGTAACTAATATAAATTTATTATAATCAACTGAGTGGATCATGAGGTATGGAGGAGGATCTGGGATAAAGACAGTATTCTTTAATAGCTATTACTATATACCAATCTAAGAAAGAGTTTTAAGCTTCGAAAGATCCTCTGATTTAACTCCCATATAATAATAGCACACATGTATTGAACATTTACTATATACCATACTATGCTATATAATTTACATGAATTATTTGTTTTACTGTCTCAAAGTTACAATGCTGGATTAGGTACTTATACTGTTTTATTTTACAAATGAAAAAGTTCAGTCTTAGAGAGATTGAGTCACTTGCTTAATGCTTTATGCCTTATAGGTGTCATTATCTGAATTCAAATCCAGATCATATTCAAGCTGCTGAATAACCTTCCCATACAACTGCCACAAAAGAATCTTGTGTGAGAGTTATTAGATCTATTTCATAGGTGAAAAATTGAGGCAGGAAAAGATAAAATATCTTGTCAGAGATCCCACCATAAATAGCAGATCTAAGATTTGAACACAAAACAGCCTGGCATCAGGATAAAACCAACAAACAGAAGAACAACTAGTAAGATTACTGTGGTCTCCAAAAACACAAATCTACAAATGTGCATTTCTTGTTTAGCTACTTAAACAGACTTGTTCACAAGTTCAAAATCAAGTTTTGAAAAAAAGGAATAGAAACAATAAAACCTAAACAGTTTTTAAAGCCCTCTTGAATACATGGTCTCACTGATAACCATCACTTAGTAAGCAAGTACACTGCATCCGATATGCCAAACCACCCCCAAAACTTAGCATCTTAAGACAACAGTTATTTATGTTTCTCATAGATAAACATGCTACTTCTACTCCATGTGGCACCAGCTATTGGCAGTTTGAATGGGGTCTAGAGAGTCCATTTTCAAGATGGTTTTATATAAGTTGAAAATAAATGTAGACTGCCAGCTGGAACCTCGGCCAGGGATACTGAGCCCCTTAGCAACTGCTTGGGTTTCTTATGGCAGGGTAGCTGGATTTCAAAAGTGAGCATCCTAGGAAAACTACCTAGAAGCTGTTATCACTTTTATGATCTAGGCTGGGAACTCACATAGAAACACTTGACTGTAATCACAAATTGCCTGCCCATATTCAAAGAAAGAGAGCATAGATGGGAGGAGTGTCAAGGTGATAATTATATCCTTTAACTCAAATTACTAACTTTAGTCCCATGTCCAATTCTCAGATTAACTTTGTCTCTAGCAAAAAGGAGTGTTCAAAATCCTGTTCAAACAGTTCAGCAGCTTCACAATGAGTCATTCTTGCAGGACTATAGAAATTATAATGCTATTAAAAGAACACTCATATCGGTAGGTAGGAGATCCGAGTCTAATTCCAGGAGGTTCCATAACTTAAGGAACAGAGGCCTCTGTAATCCTTAGTGACAAAAGGAGGGTCACGTTCTTAGTCAGTGATTTTCAAACAGTGTTCCATGGAACGCTGCTGCAACATAAAATTTTGAAAGTATGCAATACCTGACTATTTAGTCAGGTGCACTGACCTCTTCTCCCTTACACTGTCAAATAAAAATAATAATAATAACAGCTAACACAACAATAGCCGTTGATATACATGAATCAACATTATATCTTTTTTTTTTTTTTTTTGTCAGACCAGCAAAAACTATTTTTTGGTGTGCTGCAGAATTTTAGTCATTAGTTTACATGTGCCATGAGATAAAGAAAGGTTGAAAATTTCTGATGTAGATGATCGCCAAGGCCTCCGAGGTTAGTGATCAAAGTAATCCTTACCTATCTATCCTCCCATATTTATGTCTCACACCTCATATTCTAGGGCCCATCCAGATACAAAATGTATCTGTCTCTGACAACCTGCCTCCGTGATTAGGCACCTAGTAGAACCTGCTCCTACAACCTTCCTGAATTCCTATCACATGTACCTCTATCATTCCGCTGCCTCACCTGATTAGAAGGTAGATGCTGAATTCATCCCAATCAGGGCCTAGCTACCTGCCCCTTCTGTTGATTGACATAAGAGACTTATCTTCAGACTCACACCCTGCATGTCTTTCCCTAGAATAGCAGACCCTGTCCTTGATCCCCTGCTTTCCTTGACCTTCACCTGACCAAGAAGATTTTAATAGAAATCACTCATTTACTGGCTTATAATTCCCCACTGCCATTTGATCCTGGACTCTTATGTTTATTTTAGATGACTATCTATTTTCATAACTAACTTTAACAAAAGTTCCAAGTGAGTTCTTGTATTTTTCACCTTGATTTTGGATTCTTTTTGCAAAGATAGTAGCAAAACCTTCACACAAAAGCTTCCACAAATCAGTTTGAAAACTCCTATTATGTATGCTATTTTTATGGGAATTTTAATTAGACATATAAAACTAATTTAAGTGCTAGCAATATTTTTTTCTAATATGCATGTAGACACACTTTTCACCTGGTAATAAAAATGATAAAAAGGTGAGAATTGTTGCATGGGAATAAGATTGCATAAGAAAATAGTACCAGCCCTTGCCAGTTGGCTCAGCGGTAGAGTGTCTGCCCCGCCTATGGAGGTCTGGGATTCGATTCCCAGCCAGGGCACACAGGAGAAGCACCCATCTGCTTCTCCACTCTTCCTCTTCGCCTTCCTCTCTATCTCTCTCTTCCTCTCCTTCAGACAAGGCTCCACTGGAGAAAAGTTGACCGGGTGCGGAGGATAGCTCCATGGCCATCTTCAGGTGCTAGAATGGTTCCAACCCCAAAGGAGCAACACCCCAGATGGGCAGAGCATTACCTCCTGATGGGCATGCCGAGTGGATTCCGATCAGACGCATGTGGGAGTCTGTCTGACTGCCTCCCCATTTCTAACTTTGGAAAAATAAAAAATAAAAATAAAAAAAGAAAAGAAAAGAAAATAGTGCCATGCACAATGAATTCCCATTTTTATATGACTGCCATTGTGTTGATAATTTTAACTTTTACTGTCATTGAAAGGGAAAAAAGAATACTAGCTTTGGCCCTGGCCAGTTGGCTTAGTGGTAGAGCATCGGCCTGGCGTGCAGGAGTCCCGGGTTCAATTCCTGGCCAGGGTACACAGGAGAAGCACCCATCTGCTTCTCCACCCCTCCCCCTCTCCTTCCTCTCTGTCTCTTGCTTCCCCTCCTGCAGCTGAGGCTCCATTGGAGCAGAGATGGCCCAAGCGCTGAGGATGGCTCTGTGGCCTCTGCCTCAGGCACTAGAATGGCTCTGGAGGCAACAGAGTGACGCCCCGGAGGGGCAGAGCATCGCCCCCTGGTGGGCATGCCAGGTGGATCCCGGTCGGGCGCATGCGGGACTCTATCTGACTGCCTCCCCGTTTCTAGCTTCAGAAAAATGCAAAAAAAAAGAATACTAGCTTTATTGTACAAAAATAGATTCCACATATTGTCCAATGAGTGCAAGCATTATTTATTTTTTAAATTATCACCTGCTTTTTAAATTAGTATGTCATAAGTATCTACAGTTATTGAAAGACATAGGTATTATCCCTAAATATCTTTAGAATAGAACATGATAGGCTCATCATGCATTCACATATGATAGAGCAGATATAATCTGCTAAATTAGCAGTGGTTTTCCCCTATTATCTTAATGATTTTTAAATAATTTATTAGACAGTTGGCTACTGTACTATGCGATGCTACTAGAACTGCAAAATATGTTTGTATGACACAATGAGAATACATTCCAGAGTTTCCTCACTATTTCCATTTGTCCTGGTTTATAACCTAGACTTGTTAATACTTTATAGATACCATTAGGCCCTCAAAATTCTAGTTGCTATTCAAAATGTGAATTGTCTCTGGTGAATATCTTCCTTTTAACATAGTCATTGTATTACCAAGACTCAGGAGCCAAGAACCTCTCCATAATTGAAAAAGTCAGAGTTCCTCACCAACTACAAGTCCCAATAAACTTTATCTAAAGTGAATAAAAGTCAAGGAAGAGGCTATTGCTTACAGTATTCAGAAACATACATCTCACAAATTCATTGAAGAGTTTTTAGACCTTTCCTGCCCTTCTGTGGTGTCAGTTATGAATGCATAACCAAGTCATTTATCTTCCCACCTCAATTTTCTCATTTCCAAATTGCAGAAGTCAGTCTGTGCAAAAACCTAGTAGAATCTCTGAATCCTCTCAACAGAAAGATACTTAAAATCATGAATGGATGAAATTTCAAGATATGCAACTGCTTCTCAGAATTTACCTATGTTCTCTTGAGACTATCCATAAATGCTAGTTGAAAACGCCTGGCCCAATGATTTCTAACATGCTATGTACAGGTTTTATAAATTTTATGTTGGCTACTGCTTATTTACATACTGAGTCAAAGTCAGTTTCACTAAGTTCATATTATTTTCTCTTATAAAAAAACACAATGACAAGTATGATCCTTGTAATAGCTGTATAAGCTAATGATCACATACCATCTTTTCCAAATCACTAATTTTTTTTCATAAAGACAAAGAAATACACAGCTTTGATATTTTCTTGATGATCATTATCATTTTTTATTGGTAAATATGAGACTAAAACTAAATGTAATAATTTAAAGAATATAAAAGCACTGTCAAGAATAGTAGAGGCTCTGGCCAGTTGGCTCAGTAAATAAAGTGTCAGCCTGGCATGAGGATGTTCTGGGCTCACTCCCCGGTCAGGGCACACAAAGAAGCCACCATCTATTTCTCTCCCCCCCCCTTCTCTCTCTCTTCCCCTCTCATAGCCAGTTTCTCAGCTGGTTTGAGTGTCACCGCTGGTGCTGAGGATAGCTCAGTTTATTTGAGCACAGGCCCCTGCTTATCACATACAGGTAGTCTGGTAAATAGTAAAATATATGTATTCTTAGTTGTTTTGTAATTGTTAAATATTTCAAAAATATTTTTTAAAAATTGAATATATTATAAGGAATAATGTTATGACTATCCAGAATTAATGTATATTAATATTGTGTTATATAGTTATTTCAAGTCTTTGGTTGTTATTGATCATTTTGTTTAAGAAATAAACTGTTATAGGTACATCTAAAGTCCCACAATCTCATTTACTTCCCTTCCTTATCAGAAATAATCACTTTCCTGTATTTAATGTGTTCATTTTCTTGCAGGAATTTTTGACATATAGATACACCCACACAAAATGAAATACCATAGTCATACCATAGTCCAGTATGATTTTAAGAATTTATATAAATGAGTTCTACTCTATTTATTTAAATCTTACATTTTATGCAACATTTCATTTTTGAGATTTACTCATGTTATTGAAAGTAGATCTTGTTGATCAAATTTTTTTTTTTTTTTCATTTTTCTGAAGCTGGAAACAGGGAGAGACAGTCAGACAGACTCCCGCATGCGCCCGACCGGGATCCACCCGGCACGCCCACCAGGGGCGACGCTCTGCCCATCCTGGGCGTCGCCATGCTGCGACCAGAGCCACTCTAGCACCTGAGGCAGAGGCCACAGAGCCATCCCCAGCGCCCGGGCCATCTTTTGCTCCAATGGAGCCTTGGCTGCGGGAGGGGAAGAGAGAGACAGAGAAGAAGGCGCGGCGGAGGGGTGGAGAAGCAAATGGGCGCTTGTCCTGTGTGCCCTGGCCGGGAATCGAACCCGGGTCCTCCGCACGCTAGGCCGACGCTCTACCGCTGAGCCAACCTGCCAGGGCTTCTTGTTGATCAATTTTAACTGCTATGTAATAGGCAAATATATGGATAAAACATGCTTTATTTATCTAATCTGCTACAGAAACATATTAGTTTCACATTTTTCACTACAAAACATAGTACAACAATCATCATCACACTTGCTCAGGTGTGAGTTTCTCTAGGATAAATACCTAGCAATAGAATTGCTAAGTCATGGAGTATGAGCCTCTTCGGCCTCAATAGATACTGATAAATTGATCTGTGTAGCAATTATAACAACTTGCATTTCCATCATCAGTGTGTAAGTTTCCATTACCTCACATGTTGCCAACTGTCATTGTCAATAAACATGTTAATCATTTTTCATGGAAATGCAATATACCCTATTTCCCCATTTACAAGACGCACATCTTTTTGTCAAAAAATTCAGAGTCTAAAAACTGGGTGCGTCTTATACAGTGGTTGTAGTTTTTTTTTACTTGCATTTCCTGCTTTTTCACATGGATGAGGAGTTGTATGAATTTTATGATGAATAAAACGAGTTCAATAACTTAATATTTTTTTTTTCAAATTTCGAGCCCCCAAATTAAGGTGTGTCTTATACATGGGAGCATCTTATTCATGGGAAAATACAGTATCTACTCACTGGTTTAATTTGCATTCTCCCAGAAAACACTTGGCACTTAGTCTATTTAACACAGTGCTGAGTTCTTACTGTGAGAAATAAAATAAATATAAACAAAGCAAAAGCTACCAAAGATTAGAAAAAATAGATTTGCAGATCATAAGACTCTAGACTGATAAAATCCAGAAGTTATACAATTTTCAACCCAATAAGATATCTGACAAGTGTGCTGACTTATATGAAATATATGAAAATTCTTAGTGTCTTTATAAAAATTAAATGAATAATTCAGTTTTGTTGAAAATAGCAATAAAAATCGTAAGTTGCCTAAGGATAAATAAAATGTGTGTAACGTATTCATGGAGAGAAACATAAAAATTTATAAAAGTTATAACTAAATAAATGAGGAGATAAATCTTTCTACATGGGGAAGAAGACAGTCCTCCTCACAATCTATATTTTTAATGCTGCTTTGATCACTATCGAAACAGGATTTTAACTGATTTTTACTGTTTTACCATCAAGTTCATATAGAAGATTAAGTCCCTCTACTAAATCAACTTATGGTTCTGATTGATATGAAGTCAGTTGCACATGGAAATAAATTCCTAACCATTCAAGAACTGATTGGTTTTAATAGAACAGTATAGAAAATGAGAGATATAGTCATTCTGAGGAAGAGCTTAAATCTAAAGTGGTCAAAAAAGATGTTTATATATATTAAAACTGAACCTGGGCCCTGGCCGGTTGGCTCAGCGGTAGAGTATCGGCCTGGCGTGAGGGGGACCCAGGTTCGATTCCCGGCCAGGGCATATATTTGCTTCTCCACCCCGACCCCCTCCATCCTCTCTGTCTCTCTCTTCCCCTCCCACAGCCAAGGCTCCATTGGAGCAAAGATGGCCCTGGCGCTGGGGAAGGCTCCTTGGCCTCTGCCCCAGGCACTAGAGTGGCTCTGGTAGCAGCAGAGCGACGCCCCGGAGGGGCAGAGCATCGCCCCCTGGTGGGCAGAGCGTCGCCCCTGGTGGGCGTGCCGGGTGGATCCTGGTCGGGCGCATGCGCAAGTCTGTCTGTCTCTCCCGTTTCCAGCTTCGGAAAAATACAAAAAACAAACAAACAAACAAAAAAAAAACTGGACCTGGGATTTTGGATAGAATTTGATTAGACAGGAAAGGGGAAAAAAAGCTATTCCTAAGGGTAAACAGAGCACAGATAAGATACGTGTCTTGGCCAAGACCACAAACAGTACTGATGGGGAAAAGACAGTCAGAGCTCTGGGCTTATTTCACCACATTTATATATTTCAGTTTCCAAATTCTACCCTTGGAAAGACTAAAGTAACCCAGCTTTCAGATAACAAAGGTGCACAGTGTTGGTGATGTGGAAGGTATTACTGCGACAAACATCCAAAATTTAGGATCTGAGAGATGGAAAGTAAAGAAGGAAAATATTCATCCAAACTATAAAGGCTCTTAAATTCCAGGGTTAGAAGTTTGGACTTCAAGCAAAAAATAGTAAAATGGTCTCTGCTGCATAAATTTGGTAAAGAACATACTGTACTGATTAAGAATCTATAGTGTCCTAGTTGTAAATGAATGCACAATGTCCTCAAAAAGATACAAATCAGTGGTTCACTGTCACGTAGAAATTTAACAAAGTCACAATGTTATCCTTCACATGGCTAGTAAAAGAGTGAATGAGGTAATATGCATCCAAACTGACAAAACTGGTATAGCTTTTCTATGGCTGATATCCCAACTATAACAAATATTTATTTAAAAAGATAAATCAGGAATATTTTTCTCCCTTGATTTGCTTTTAAACTTTGCATGTGTAGGTCTGGAGGTCTGCTTGGCCCTAGATGTATAGATAATACAGTGGTTTGTTTGTTTGTTTTTGTCTGTTATTTTTTTTCTGGGTATGTCATTTTTAATGTCAAAGGTAATTTGTTATTTGAATCAAAATTAATGACTATGACCTCAATATTTCCATTTGGCAGATTAAAAGAAAAATACTTCTTGTGTGTTTTATGTTGCATTTTACAGGTAAAATAAAATTGCATTATTTAATTGTTTTTATCTAAAATGATGCAGGCTCATTGGCAAGCATTGCTGTAGTTTTATAGTTTCTCATCAAATGGCCCAATTTCTTTAAAGAACACTGAAATTCCTTTGTTGCTATATTCTCTTTAATATCTATCTAAGGAAGAAAGAATGAGTCAGCGTTCCTAATTCATTTTTATCCCTCAATTACAACTCAACAGTTTGAAGATTTTCCCTGTCTGCCAATGCGAATATTTTAAGATGGCATTATTTCTTATCATTTGTGTCACATTGAATTTCATGATGAAAATAAGTGTGAAAAGCTTTTTTGATGACTGATGTTCTTTAATTTTAGCAGAAACATTTTTCGTAGAAAATAAAAATTGGTATGATCTTATTACTGTCTTCCAGAATATTAGAATGTTAAGTGCAAGTGACTAATGGCCAATATTCAGTATCTCAATAAATCAAGGATGAAATTTAAGGAAACTTTTAACCAGTCATTTAAAAAGGTAATAATGTGGAGAAATCGGAGATGCTCTGCACGCATGTTTATGGCATTTTGTTTTATGGTGTTCCCAATTACACTACTCCTAATTAGTAATAGTAATGTGCAAAAATAAGTGACCCTTATGTCCAAAAATGTCCATGCACAAATCAAGGCTGTGTATTATCTATTTTTGACTAGTCTTCTGAAGATCACATATTATTAGCCTTTCCTCTAAAAAAAAAAGCTTCAATAACATGGAAAAAGTAATTATATCACTATAAATGCAAATCAAGTATCCAGTTCAGCCAGAAACTTCATCTGTCCAAGACTGTTTAAGACTGTTTTCTTTGCCAGTATTTTAAAAAGTCACACATAAGAATAAACAGTCCCTGGGCATGATATGCCTTTTTATAGATAATGCACTTCAAATCTCACACTAGTCATTTTTAATCGTCGTTAGTGCTTCACGTTTATAAATTATAAAATGAATGTTTTCATTTCTGTTTTGACCTGTTTCTCAGACAATATTTTATTTATTATTTTTTTTGTTTTGAAGGAGCAGAGAGAAAAAAAGGAGAGAGAGAAAGGAGCAGGGGAAGAAGGAAGCATCAACTCCCATATGTGCCTTGACCAGGCAAGCCTAGGGTTTCAAACTGGTGACCTCAGCATTCTAAATTGATGCTTTACCAACAGTGTGCCACCACACTTCAAGCCTGTGTCTCAGAATTTAAAGTTTTCCCTTGAAGGCATTTTAATTATCACCAAAAAAATAAAAAGTCTAGTATAATTACCTATGGTAGTCAAAATACATATATCTATATATGGTTATAATTTGGACTGAAAAAAAAAAAGTTCAACTTCTTACTCAAATATTGGCTCTCTTACCTAAGAGCCACAACTAAAAATTACTGAGACAACTTCAATAAGAATTTCTGTTTTATTCAACAGAAAAGTGGGTTGTTGTTTTTTTTAACTCACTGATTTTTAGATAGAAAGAGAAACACTGTTACGTTTTTCCACTTATTTATGCATTCATTAGTAGCTTCTAGTATATGGTCTGAACAAGGATCAAACCTTCAACTTTAGCATACGGGAACAACATTCTAACCAATTTAGCAATCTGGCCAGGGCAGTGCAAATTCAGTGTTTTTAAAACACTAAATTTGAACACCTTTATGGTAGACATAGACTTTTTTATTTGGCCACAGTGCCCATACTCCCTGGTTTCTGACCATAAGCCACTGCCTATTACCTGCCTGAAGGCATTTGATTGCACAAGTTCAAATATAACCTGACATACTGCACCTTTACTTAGAGTTCACTTCTGCTAAATATGTATTCCTCTATAGTGCTATACTTATATTAGTTTTTTAAATTAGAAAATCATTCAGTATCAATAATTTGGATGGTTCAAGAAATAACATAACTTTAATGCCTCTGCTTAACAGTTTACTCCATATTTCACCATACCCTCAGGTCCACACATTATACTCTCTAGTAATAGTGGGCTTATAGTTCTATGAAATATATCATACTGCTATGCATGTAATGCCATGGCTTTATGAGTCATCATCACCATCACCTCTAATTTATTCACTTGGTAGATGCTCATTAACATACACATACCAAAGGAATTTCTAAGACTGCATTGACTCTCACAGGCAGACTGATTTTATCATTCTTCTAAACACCATTAATGTGTATATACTTTTGGGTTTATATTGTAGCTATTTGATTGCATGGCTATCCATTTACTAAAATGTCAGTTTCATCAAAGCAGGAACATCCCAAGTGCTTTGTGCAATTTCTTGTACACAGTAAGTATTCAATAAATATTCTTCAAAGGAAGGAATAAATCATTGCATAAAAGTATCTTCAATTTTCCAAGTCACTTAGAAAATCAGTATAGCACAAATTTAGAAAAATAAGATTCTAAAACCACACTGCTTAGATGTTAATTCCAACTTGGCTGCAGTTAGCTATGTAAACAAAGGTAAGTTTCTTTGACTCTCTGACCTCATTCTCATCTGTAAAACATATAAAAAGTATCTTTTTCAAGGGTTATGATGAGGACTAAGTAAATATTTAGAACAGTTCCTAGCACAAATGATCAACAAAAGTTAGCTATTTTTATTACTAAATGTAAGCATAGAAATAATGCTTTTTTATGGATATCATATATATAATATTCATAAAGGCAAACAGATAAGCAATGTAATTCTCACAATTCTTTGATTTTTACAGAAATTTTAAAATCCTGAAAAGCCTGACTAGCCAAACATATTTTTATATATACATATGAAACGTACAGTCTTCCAAAAGAAAATATTACATGACCACATTCTAATCAAGAGTTCATAATTGTGTTTAATATAAATATGTTGGCCCTGGTTGGTTGGCTCAGCGGTAGAGCGTTGGCCTGGCGTGCGGGGGACCCGGGTTCGATTCCTAGCCAGGGCACATAGGAGAAGCGTCCATTTGCTTCTCCACCCCCCCCTCCTTCCTTTCTGTCTCTCTCTTCCCCTCCTGCAGCCAAGGCTCCATTGGAGCAAAGATGGCCCGGGCGCTGGGGAGGGATCCTTGGCCTCTGCCCCAGGCGCTAGAGTGGCTCTGGTTGCGGCAGAGCGATGCCCCAGAGGGGCAGAGCGTCGCCCCCTGGTGGGCGTGCTGGGTGGATCCCGGTCGGGCGCATGCGGGAGTCTGTCTGACTGTCTCTCCCCGTTTCCAGCTTCAGAAAAATACAAAAAAGAGAGAGAGAGAGAAAAAAATTGTATGTTTGTATGGGTTAGGGGTAAATAGCTAGTATTAAACCACAGAACCATAGTAATACACAAGTTGCTCTCACATTAATCAAGTTATTCTAAGGTATTTGATTCATTTCAGGAAAGAATAAAGACAAGGCCTCAAGTATGCATGTTATATATGCTAGCTAAAAAAAATATCATAGACCATATGACTCAAAATTTACAAGTAAAATATATAATGAGAAAAATAAGTATAAAAACACAATATGTGGTTACAAAAGACTGGGATTGCAGCAAGGTGGGAATTGAGTACCAAGAAAGAGTTAGAGGGAATAAAAGCAACAATACACATAAATGAATTCAAAATACAACATGGAGGTAAAGTCAAAGAAAATTAAATATGATATGATTCATATACTTAAAGTTCACAGAAGGTCAACACCTAACCATATATAATTAGGGATGTATTCAAAAGTACTTGTTTGGAATTATAGCTATCTAGAGGGAGAAATGATGGTATAAGATGGAGGGTTCCTAATGTGTAAGTAACATCCATTTCTTAGTCTCTGTGATGTAGCAATTATGTTTGTGCTATCATTTTCCTTAAAAGTATGCACATTATTTTATGCATTCATTAGTAAAATAAAAGCATTATACTATCAGGACTTTTATAAGGATAACTTACTTTATTTCTTTTTTCATTTTTATTTATTGATTTCAATGAGAGAAGAAGGGAGAGAGAAAGAGAGATGGAACCACGGGGCCACATTTGCATGTGCCCTGAGTGGGGATCAAACCCACAACCTCCATGCCTTGGGATGATTCTCTAACCAACAAAGTCATCTGGCCATGGTAGGAAAACTTACTTTTATTCCATTCAGTAGTTTCATGTTAGAACTGACTGGAACATACTGAAGCAGACCCTTAGGGTCCCTCTTCTTCCTGATATTTAATTATTTAGAAAAATAGACAACTACTGCATTTGTTATATCAGTATAAATAATTGTGGAAGATTTAGATGGGAGCATCTGAAAGACAGGCATCTCAAACAAGCCATACTCTGTAGCCAAAACTGGCTGTCAGCAAAGGAGCAGCAGAGTATCGGGAAACCTGAATTGTGTTCTCCTTTCATCACATCTGTCTTCACAGTTGTCCATTTCCAGGCGCCCACCCTGCGCTCTCGTGGATGTTCAGTGGTTCTCATTTTATGCAGCCTTTACACTGTGGCAAATGTCAGGCATCTCAGACTCATTTCCAGCATTTGTGGCATGTGCAAGATAAGCTACAATAAATCAGACTGACTAAATTCCCCAATCCCATCTGGTGCTCCTGCCACAGATATAGATGCCATCATGTCTGAGAAAAGAAATCTAACTGGCAATGGTGTGTCCTGAGTCATGAAATGTGTGAGCTGGTCACCCAAATAAGTAACAGAGAGAAGAATCACTTAAACCTCTTCTAATTCTGAACTATTATATATTCATTTGATGTCACCTCATTAATCCATATGGTACTGATGCTATAAAAGTAAATAAACAATACACAATATATAAATACATAATATAAAAGCCTATTAATAGAATAGTTTAACATGGCAACTGCTATATGAATTCTCTTTCACATTTTAAATATTTGGAATAACTAATATTAGAAAAACTAAAATGTTTCTGTCAGGTCCTCTATCTTTATTGACTCTACCAAGAAGTGCCTTTCAAATTTCAACACATCTTTTCACTGATGCTGTGCTGTATGCTAAGTCTGAAGAAAGTTTCATAACTACCATGAGTTTGGAGCTCACACAAGTTCAGAGAAATCAAAAGATGCTAGAATCAATCCTGTCTTCCAACACCCCCTCATAAGAAATTGCCCTCTTTATCATGTCTTCACAAACATCTAGCCCAAATATTGCAGTAACAATGACCAATGTAAAAATTGGACTAGGGGCTGATGATGTAAATTGAGAAAAATTTTTTTTTCATTGAGAAGAGGAGAGGCAGAGAGACTCCCACATGGGCCCCAACCAGAATTTACCCGGTAAGCCCACCAGGGGGCAATGCTCTGCCTGTCTGAGGCCATTGCTCCATTGCTCAGCAACCATACCCTTCTTAACTCCTGAGGTGAAGGCCATGGAGCCATCCTTGTCACCCAGGACCAACTTGCTCCATTCTAGCCATAACTGCAGGAGGGGAAGAGAGAGAGAGCGAAAGAGAGAGAGAAGCAAGAGGCGGGAGGGTGGAGAAGCAGATGGGCTCTTCTCCTGTGTGCCCTGACCAGGAATCGAACATGGGACATCCACACACCGACCAATGCTCTACCGTTGAGCCAACCGGCCAGGGCCCAAATTGAGGAAATTATGTTCAGTGGGTCTTGTAATAAAGTCAGATTTCCTCACACACTCTAACAGCTGACTTGGAGGAGGTAGAGCCAAGTGGAACAAAGAAAAACTAAGAATAGCAATATTTTTTCCACTCAAAAGCTAGTCTCAAGTTCAGGTTAAAAAAATATGTCAGGGATAATAAGTAAGACAAAGAAAAATAAACTCATAGTCATGCAAGAGAATAAAGTCAGTACCAGCATGATTGCTCAACAATGGGGTCCCCACAAATTAATGTGGATTTCCTTCCAAGTTAAAGTTTGTGGCAAAAATTAGAAAAAATTTGTCCTCATGGCAGCAAGGCTTATTATCTAACCCTGATGTGTGAGTTCATGTGCTGTATGTACCCAAGGATGAAAGAAAGTGACCCCAACTAAAGAGGAGATTTAGCAAGGAGAAGGATGAGAAATGAATGAGTTAGAATAAAAAATCAAGTCACAGTGATGGCGCGGTAGGAAGCGATACCGAAAATCTCCCCATAAACTCAACAAGTTCTTCAACCAGAAACAGAAAAACCTATCCTTGGAGTCTTCAGATGCTTCATAACACACCCGAAAGTAGGATCGAGCGAAAGATTGGCTAAATATATGGTCAAACTCCGGGGGAAATAAGGAGTAAGAAATGCTCTGCCTTCCTCTCTAATCCAAACAGGATGGCTTTCACTGAGAACTGAGAATATAGAAACTAAGGCGGGCATAGGGAGTGAATAGTTCCAGGCTGCGGTACAAACAGCCAAACCAGGCTGTGGCTCGAAGATCCAAGCCGTGGAAAAACCTGGGCAATTCAAGCTAACACGCGCGCGCCAAACCCAGACAAAGAAAGACAAGTGGGGCAGCCATTTTCCGCATCTCCTGGTTGGCGTGGTTAGTGGGCAAGAGATTCCTACGAACACTTCAGGGGTGGGCGCCGCCCGTGCTAACCCACAGAGAAGCAAAGTCAGAGGCCTCTGCGTGGGCAAAAAGCAGCATCTCCTAGGAACCCCAGCGCCCTGAGGGGACCGGGCACGGGGAGGGAGCTGGAGCCAACTCCAACGGCGGAACTTTTCTGTGCAGGAGGAGGGCTTTCCCGGAGCGAGAGGCGTCCCGCCTGAGCCTCATAATCTGGTCAGTGCGCACGCGCACGCAGAGTGGGCAGGAGATTCCTCCGAACTCCTCAGGGGTGGGCGCCCGTGTTTTCCCTCAGAGGAGCAGAGTCAGAGGCCTGTGAGCGGGCCAGGAGCGGAAGCCCCAGCACCCTGGGAAAGCCGCACGGGGACAGAGCGAAAGCCAATTCCAACCCAGTAACTTTTCCGTGTGGGCAGAGGGCTTTCTCGGAGTGAGAGGCGTCCCGCCTGAGCCTCATAATCTGGTCAGTGCTCACGCAGGAAGAGTGGACAGGAGATTCCTCTGAACTCCTCAGAGGTGGGCGCCCGTGTTTTTCCCACAGAGGAGCAGGTCTGTGAGTGGGTCAGGAGCGGAATCTCAGACATCGCTAGCCCCTTGGGAAAGCCACACGAGGATAGAGCAAAAGCCAATTCCAAAGCTCGATCTTTTCCGTGTGGGTAGGAATTTCACTTGAAGTGTGACCTGTCTGGTCTGACATCCTGGTGGGTGCGCACGGAGAGTGGGCTAGAGATTCCTCCGAACACCTCAGGAGTGGGCACTCGAGTTATCCCACAGAGGGGCAGAGCCAGAGGTCTTTGAGTGAGAGGAAGCCACACCTGATTATGCTGGAAGGTCTGATTGACTGATCCTTACTCAGAGCCCTGTGCTGAGTGGGAATAGAGTGGGGAGTTGCCAGCTCTTTGAGACTCTTACTATCCAGGCAGAGGCAGCAGCAACCCCATAGCTGGATTATCAGGCTTCTAATTGTGGAAGGAAAGACTAGGAGAGAGGCTCCAGGAACACTCTCACAGTGAGAGATCCTCTCACTGTTGGAGCCTATAAACACTAATGAACCTCGACTGCCAACGAGACTGAAGCCCAATACATGACATTGCCATAGAGAATTATCAACTGCAAACCTCTTCCAGAGCGTGCCACAGGGGCAGAACCCGGGGTACAAAGTCACCGACCAGAAAGACAGAAAAGAAAAAGCAAGACAACCTCTCAAAATCAAGAATAATCTGCAGATTTTATAACCTATCCCATTTTATTATATTTGTTCGTCTGTGTCTCTTTTCTTCATTCTTGATTTTTTTTTTCTACTCCAATTTGGTCATTTAATTCTCTCTCAGTCTTACTCTCGCCTCTCTTTGAACTACACTACCCATAAGTGTTACATCTCCCATTATCTTTTCTTTCCTCCTCCTTTCTCTCTTTGAGGGTTGCAATCCAAAACCCCTAACTCTCTCTTTCTCTCTCCTCCTTTTGCTTTTTTCTTCTTTAAGTGGTTCCATCTTTTCTCTCTCTCTCTCTCTCTTTTCTCCCTCTATATTAGTCTCTTCCTCTCTCCTTTACGCCTTCTCTCATTCAAACTTCAATAACGAACAAATTATCTTATCTGGGATTCAAACTTAAGTTTGTGGCATTTGGAGGGTTTTTACTTCACCTTTTTAACACATTAGCAGTGCTCCCATCCCTGGCTCTCCATTTTATCTAGTTCTTGTTCCACTAAATACAATAGTAATTTTTTAATTTTCCACCCCTTTTTCCTGTTTCCCTCTTATTCCTCTCATCATAACTCTGAGTCAGCCAACACCTAAAAGCAAAACATTTTATTCTTGACCCAAATTTTTTCCTAATTTGCTTTTTGTGGGTCTATACTGCTCCCCCCTTTTTTATATATAAATATTTTTTTCTTTTATTTTTTTTTCTCTTTTTTTTCTTTTTCCTTTACCCCTATATTACTTCTCCCCAATTCAGGCCCTCCACTACAGGTATTGTTTGTTCTATTTAGTACAATATAATTCACAGTTCATCACAAGATTTTCTCAAAAAAAAGAGGAAAGGAAAAAAGGAGGGGAAGGAATTATTCCCTTTTTTTCCTCAAATTTTTATCTTATTTTATTTTTCTTTATTTAATGATTAATTTAAAAAAAACGCGCAATTTTTTATTTTTATTTTTATTTTTTTATCCTTTTATTCCTTATAAAATCTCATTAATACTATCAAGAAAACCACCTTCAGATGCCATTAAAGAAGAGAAAATCGAATATCATGGATACAAAAGAAAGAGAGGTAACACAGAGAGATGAGGAAAAATCTATGGAGAAAAAATTTAAGATATTGGAAACCTTAAAGTTAAATGACAGAGAATTTAAAATAGAAATTCTAAAAATACTCAGAGATATACAAGAAAACACAGAAAGGCAATTTAGGGAGCTCAGAAAACAACTCGATGAACACAAAGAGTATATCTCCAAGGAAATTGAAACTATAAAAACAAATCAAACAGAGATGAAAAACTCAATTCATGAGCTGAAAAATGAGGTAACAAGCTTAGCTAATAGAACAGGCCAAATAGAACAGAGGATCAGCGAAATAGAAGACAAACAACTTGAGGCTCAACAAAGAGAAGAAGAAAGAGATTCAAAAATTAAAAAAAATGAAATAGCCCTACAGGAATTATCTGACTCCATCAAAAAGAATAACATAAGAATAATAGGTATATCAGAGGGAGAAGAGAGAGAAAATGGAATGGAGAACATACTCAAACAAATAATAGATGAGAACTTCCCAAGCCTCTGGAAAGAACTAAAACCTCAAATTCTAGAAGCAAACAGAACTCCAAGTTTTCTTAACCCCAACAAACCTACTTCAAGGCACATCATAATAAAATTGGCACAAACCAACTGCAAAGAAAAAATTCTCAAGGCAGCCAGGGAAAAGAAGAATACAACATATAAAGGAAGGCCCATTAGAGTATCATCAGATTTCTCAACAGAAACTCTACAAGCTAGAAGAGAGTGGACCCCAATATTTAAAGTCTTGAAAGAGAGGAACTTTCAGCCACGAATACTATACCCATCAAAGCTAACCTTCAAATATGAAGGAGAAATAAAAACATTCACAGATACAGAAAAGATGAGAGAATTTATCACCAGAAAACCCCCACTCCAGGAAATACTAAAGGGGGTTCTCCAATCAGATACAAAGAACAAAAAAAACAACAACAACAAAGCCACAAGTAAAAGCTCCAAGAAGAACATAACAAAACCAACTTTAAACTGTGACAACAATAAGAAAGGGGGGGAGAGGATGAAGATTAACAGTATCAAAGGGCAATGGAGGGCAAAAGTACTCACAAAATAGTGCACTACAATGAACAGGGTAAGAACCCTTTTCATTACTTAAAGGTAACCACCATTGAAAAAACCACCACAGAAGCACATGATTTAAAAAAGATAACAACAGAGGAAAGATGTATGGAACACAACCAAATAAAAACAAAAGATAGAAAAACAAAAGAGAAGAATCAAACAAGGCACAAAACTAACAGAAAGCAATCTATAAAATGGCAATGAGGAACTCACAAGTGTCAATAATTACACTAAATGTAAACGGATTAAACTCACCAATAAAAAGGCACAGAGTAGCCGAATGGATCAAAAAAGAAAATCCAACTGTATGCTGCCTACAAGAAACTCATCTAAGTAACAAGGATAAAAACAAATTCAAAGTGAAAGGCTGGAAAACAATACTCCAAGCAAATAACATCCAAAAAAAAGCTGGCATAGCAATACTCATATCAGATAATGCTGACTACAAGACAGGAAAAGTACTCAGAGACAAAAATGGCCATTTCATAATGGCTAAGGGGACACTGAATCAAGAAGACATAACAATTCTTAATATATATGCACCAAACCAAGGAGCACCAAAATATATAAGACAGCTACTTATTGACCTTAAAACAAAAACTGACAAAAATACAATCATACTTGGAGACCTCAATACACCGCTGACAGCTCTAGATCGGTCATCCAAACAGAGAATCAACAAAGACATAGTGGCCTTAAACAAAACACTAGAGCACCTGGATATGATAGACATCTACAGGACATTTCATCCCAAAGGGACTGAGTATACATTTTCTCCAGTGTACATGGATCATTCTCAAGAATTGACCATATGCTGGGCCACAAAAACAACATCAGCAAATTCAGAAAAATTGAAGTTGTACCAAGCATATTTTCTGATCATAAAGCCTTGAAATTAGAATTCAACAGCAAAAAAGAGGGAAAAAATCCCACAAAAATGTGGAAACTAAACAACATACTTTTAAAGAATGAATGGGTCAAAGAAGAAATAAGTGCAGAGATCAAAATATATATACAGACAAATGAAAATGATAATACGACATATCAGAATCTATGGGATGCAGCAAAAGCAGTGATAAGAGGGAAGTTCATATCACTTCAGGCATATATGAACGAACAAGAGAGAGCCCAAGTGAACCACTTAACTTCACACGTTAAGGAACTAGAAAATGAAGAACAAAGACAGCCCAAAACCAGGCGAAGAAAGGAGATAATAAAAATCAGAGCAGAAATAAATGAAATAGAGAACAGAAAAACTATAGAAAAAATTAATAGAACAAGGAGCTGGTTCTTTGAAAAAATCAACAAAATTGACAAACCCTTGGCAAGACTTACCAAGGAAAAAAGAGAAAGAACTCATATAAACAAAATCCAAAATGAAGAGGAGAAATCACCATGGACATCGTAGATATACAAAGAATTATTGTAGAATACTATGAAAAACTTTATGCCACTAAATTCAACAACCTAGAAGAAATGGATAAATTCCTAGAACAATACAACCTTCCTAGACTGAGTCAAGAAGAAGCAGAAAGCCTAAACAGACCTATCAGTAGAGAAGAAATAGAAAAAACCATTAAAAACCTCCCCAAAAATAAAAGTCCAGGCCCAGACAGCTATACCAGCGAATTTTATCAAACCTTCAAAGAAGAATTGGTTCCTATTCTACAGAAAGTCTTCCAAAAAATTGAAGAAGAAGCAATACTTCCAAACACATTTTATGAGGCAAACATAACCCTTATACCAAAACCAGGCAAGGATGGCACAAAAAAAGAAAACTACAGACCAATATCTCTAATGAATACAGATGCTAAAATACTAAACAAAATACTAGCAAATCGAATACAACAACATATTAAAAAAATAATACATCATGATCAAGTGGGATTCATCCCAGAATCTCAAGGATGGTTCAACATATGTAAAACGGTTAACGTAATACACCATATCAACAAAACAAAGAACAAGAACCACATGATATTATCAATAGATGCAGAAAAGGCTTTTGATAAAATACAACACAATTTTATGTTTAAGACTCTCAACAAAATGGGTATAGAAGGAAAATATCTCAACATGATAAAGGCCATATATGATAAACCATCAGCTAACATCATACTAAATGGCACAAAACTGAAGGCTTTCCCCCTTAAATCAGGAACAAGACAGGGTTGTCCACTCTCTCCACTCTTATTTAATGTGGTACTAGAGGTTCTTGCCACAGCAATCAGACAAGACAAAGAAATAAAAGGCATCCATATCGGAAAAGAAGAAGTAAAGGTATCACTTTTTGCAGATGATATGATCCTATACATCGAAAACCCCAAAGAATCCACAAAAAGACTTCTAGAAAAAATAAGCCAATACAGTAAGGTCGCAGGATACAAAATTAACATACAGAAGTCAATAGCCTTTCTATATGCCAACAATGAAACATTTGAGAATGAACTCAAAAGAATAATCCCCTTCACGATTGCAACAAAAAAAATAAAATACTTAGGAATAAACATAACAAAGAATGTAAAGGACTTATACAATGAAAACTATAAACCATTGTTAAGGGAAATCGAAAAAGACATTATGAGATGGAAGAATATACCTTGTTCTTGGTTAGGTAGAATAAATATAATCAAGATGGCCATATTACCCAAAGCTATATACAAATTTAATGCAATTCCCATCAAAATTCCAATGACATTTTTTAAAGAAATGGAGCAAAAAATAATCAGATTTATATGGAACTATAAAAAGCCCCGAATAGCCAAAGCAATCCTAAAGAAAAGGAATGAAGCTGGGGGCATTACAATACCTGACTTCAAACTCTATTATAGGGCCACGACAATCAAAACAACATGGTATTGGCAGAAAAATAGACACTCAGACCAATGGAACAGAATAGAAAGCCCAGAAATAAAACCACATATATATAGTCAAATAATTTTTGATAAAGGGGCCAACAACACTCAATGGAGAAAAGAAAGCCTCTTCAACAAATGGTGCTGGGAAAACTGGAAAGCCACATGCAAAAGAATGAAGCTGGACTACAGTTTGTCCCCCTGTACTAAAATTAAATCAAAATGGATCAAAGATCTAAACATAAGACCTGAAACAATAAAGTACATAGAAGAAGACATAGGTACCAAACTCATGGACCTGGGCTTTAAAGAGCATTTTATGAATTTGACTCCACAGGCAAGAGAAGTGAAAGCAAAAATTAATGAATGGGACTACATCAGACTAAGACGTTTTTGTTCAGCAAGAGAAATTGATAACAAGATAAACAGACAGCCAACTAATTGGGAAATGATATTTTTAAACACCTGCTCAGATAAGGGCCTAATATCCAAAATATACAAAGAACTCATAAAACTCAACAACAAACAAACAAACAATCCAATAAAAAAATGGGAAGAGGATATGAACAGACACTTCTCCCAGGAAGAAATACAAATGGCCAACAGATATATGAAAAGATGCTCATCTTCTTTAGCTATTAGAGAAATGCAAATCAAAACTGCAATGAGATACCACCTCACACCTGTTAGACTAGCTATTATTAACAAGACAGGTAATAGCAAATGTTGGAGAGGTTGTGGAGAAAAAGGAACCCTCATACACTGTTGGTGGGAATGTAAAGTAGTACAACCATTATGGAAGAAAGTATGGTGGTTCCTCAAAAAACTGAAAATAGAACTACCTTATGACCCAGCAATCCCTCTACTGGGTATATACCCCAAAAACTCAGAAACATTGACTTGTAAAGACACATGCAGCCCCATGTTCATTGCAGCATTGTTCGCAGTGGCCAGGACATGGAAACAACCAAAAAGCCCATCAATAGATGACTGGATAAAGAAGATGGGGCACATATACACTATGGAATACTACTCAGCCATAAGAAATGATGACATCGGATCATTTATAGCAAAATGGTGGGATCTTGACAACATTATACGGAGTGAAATAAGTAAATCAGAAAAAACCAGGAACTGCATTTTTCCATACGTAGATGGGACATAAAAGTGAGACCAAGAGACATTGATAAGAGTGTGGTGGTTACGGGGGGAGAGGGGAGAGGGAGAGGGAAGGGGGAGGGGGAGGGGCACAAAGAGAACTAGATAGAGGGTGACAGGACAATCTGACTTTGGGTGATGGGTATGCAACATAATTGAACTTTAAGATAACCTGGACATATTATCTTTGAATATATGTATCTTGATTTACTGATGTCACCCCATTAAAAATAAATACAATAAAAAAAAAAGAAAAGAAATGAATGAGTTAGACATTACTGAAGCAGCTGAAGAGAAACAATTCCTCAATGATGAGGTTAGGGAGGTTCAAGTCACTGGGCAAAGGCCTTTAGATATAGTTTATCATTTTCTGTCATAGTAAGCCTTCAAGGGAGGTATAATTACACATGAGGGCAATATGATATTCCAAAGAAATAAAACTGCTTAAATCTGAAAAAGGAGAAAATGTTGTCATTGGGAAGCATAAATAAAAAATATGTACCAATAATACAGCACTGTTTATTTAAAGGAAATAAAGTTGGTCTTCCATGTTTAAAAAGAACTTTCTAATGATCTGATTTCAGGTCACTGAGAAAGAAAATTATTTATTTCTTCCTTGCAGTTTTTAAAGGTAGAGATGTCACAGAGAGTGCAGATGTCAAGAAAATTCTAGCTTTATATATCTACAGTAGCCAGATAAAACACAAAGGACCTATAGTATATAGTAGATAGAACACCAAGGTCAAATGGACAGGATTTAGAGCAGTGGTCAGCAAACTGACACATGGGACAAATCTGACACTCTGTCCACAAGCTAAGAAGGGTTTATATATTTTAAGTGCTTGAAAAATATGAAAACTTTTATCACATGTGAGAGTCATGACTCCCACAGACTAAAATAATTACCATCTGACCCTCTACAGAAATAGTTTGCTGACCCTGCTCTAGAGTCATTGTTTTAAATTCAAATCTTGATTATTGTCTAGCTATGTATTCTTAAGAGAGTCACTTAACTTCTTTGAACATCAGTGTCCTCATCTTTAAATACCTACCTTGAAGGTTTATTGTGAGACAAAATGATAAACTAAAGCACTTAGCCTATGGCCTTGCACATAATAACACCTCAAAAAACTATAGCCACAGATCCTTCACAGATAACTCTCTCTATGTAACTTTGTAGCCTACCATTTTTATAATATGGCATGAGTTCCATAGCCCATTTAGAAGTTTTTAATATCATTATAATAACCAAACAAATCCATCATGTTATTAATTTCCAGTGAAGTGGCTAATGTGTTTATAAGCCAGGGAGGGTAGCTTAGCTAAAACTAAAGCTCTCTAAAATATCAACTATGTCATCTATAAATCAAATTAATTCAAGAAATGTTTACTGAGAGTCTACTATGGTCTAGTGAAAATCCTAGGTGCTGCTCTGGTTCCTCCCTGTACAGAACCTGATGGTTGTATTCTGCCTTCTTCCTTAAAGACAAAACTTCGGTTAAGAGTACCAGTACACCCAGCTAACACAAGACACAGCATTTTCCTACCTACCTTGAAGGTAGGAATGAATGTGGTAATGAGAAGGAAGTGGAACTTACTGAATGAGAGGCTTCCACTTTGGGCTATGTTGCTCTTTCTGTTTTTTGTTCTTAGTCTTTGCTCTTCCTCCTCCCTGAACTGTGCACACCATGGCTGGAGCTCTAGCAGTCCTTTTGTGGTTATGAAGGAAAGGCTTAAAAATTACAGAAACCTAGCTTTGACATACTTGAGCTTATGAAGCAGCAATGGTATCTTACGACTTCTTAATAAATCAGAAAAATAAAGGCTTTAATTTCTTTCCGTTTCTCTTATAGGTAGATCCAATCTTAACTAACATATCCACTACCAAAAAGCTATAGCTGGTTAGCTCAGTCAGTTAATAGCATCATCCTGAAATGACAAGGTTGTGGATTTAACCCTCAGTCAGGGCACACATGGGAAGCAACCAATGAATGCACGACTGAGTGGAACAACAAATGAATGCTTCCCTTTCCTCTTCCCTCTTTCTCCCTTCCTCTCTCTGTCTCTCTAAAAAAAAAAAAGAAAAGAAAAATAAAGAAAGAAAGCTATTTGATACATATACTCCTTTGGGCCCAAACATCAAGATTATATTTAGCAATTTTAATCAGGTTTTTATTTCTATTTTTATTGAATTTGTTGGGAGTGACATTGGTTAAAAAAATTATATAGGTTTCAAGGGTACAATTCCATAATATATACATCATCTGTATATTGTTTTGTGTATTCACTACCCAAAGTCAAATCTCCTCCCATCACCATTTATACCCTCTTTGACCTCTACTCACTCCCCTTACCCTCTGGTAATAACCATAATGTTGTCTGTGTCTACAAATTATTATTATATTTTTTACTTAATATTTTTTTCATCCTTTTTTCACTCAACCCTCCAAACTGCACCCCCTCTGATAACTGCCAGTCCATTTTCTGTATCTATGAGTCTGTTTCTATTTTGTATGTGAATTTATTTAGTTCATCCAATACCATTTATAAGTAAAATCATTCAGCATTTGTCTTTCTCTAATTTACTTCATTTAGTGTGGTAATCTCCCAGTTCATCCGGGCTGTCACGAAAAGTAAGATTCCCTTCTTTTCTTATGGCAGATAAATATTCCACTGTGTAAATGTACCACAGCTTTTTTATCCACTCATCTACTGATGGACACTTGCACCACTTCCAAATCCTGGCTATTGTAAATAACACTACAGTGAACATAGGGGTGAATGTATTCTTTCAAATTAATGTTTCGTATCTCTTCCAATATACTTCCAGAAGTAGAATCATTAGATCGTAAGGCAACTCTATTTTTAATTTTTTGAGGAACTTCATACTCTTTTCCACACTGACTGCACCAATCTGCATTCCCACCAACAGTGTAAGAAAGTTTCCTTTTCTTCACATCCTTATCAACACTGCTTTGTTGATTTATTGATAATAGCTGTTCTGGCTGGTGTGATGTAATATCTCATTGCAGTTTTAATTTTGATCTCTCTGATGATTAGTGATGTTGAGTATCTTTTTATATATACAGCTAGTGCTCGACTTATGACCATGATTGGTGCCGACAGACCGGACATAACACGATTTGGTCGTAAATTGAGTAGGCTATATGTACAGTAGTGTGAAATGATGTTATAAAAATCTTTAAGTTGCCTGACCAGGCAGTGGCGCAGTGGACAGAGCATTGGACGGGGATGCCAAGGGACCAGGTTCAAGACCCCGAGGTCACCAGCTTGAGCGTGGGCTCATCTGGTTTGAGTAAGGCTCACCAGCTTGAGCCCAAGGTCGCTGGCACGAGCAAGGGGTCACTCGATCTGTTGTAGTCTTCCAATCAAGGCACATATGAGAAATCAATCAATAAAAAACTAAGGAACTGCAATGAAGAACTGATGTTTCTCATCTCTCTCCCTTCCTGTCTGTCTGTCCCTATCTGTCCGTCTCTCTGACTCTGTCTCTGCCACAAAAAAATCTTTAACTCATATTTTATCATAATTTTCTTTCATTATGGTTATATATCATAATTTTCTTTGTTCATTTTATGCCATTTATGTCAACTCTACACCATTTTGTTTCTTATTTTTATATTCATAAGGTTTAAGTAAAACACTGCATTACCAATACAACTGGTTTAATATTTGCAAAACATACAAAATTAGACGCAGAGCAGTCATGGCTAGCAATTGTGGTCATAAAGTTGAATGGTCATAAGTTGCATAGGTCGTAAGTTGATCAATACCTGTATCTCTCTGTATTTTCTTTTTAGAGAAGTATCTATTCAGGTCTTTCTCCATTTTCTAATTGGACTGTTTCCTTTTGGTATTGAGTTGTATAAGTTCTTTATAAACTTCAAATATTAACCTCTTACCAGATGTATCATTGGCAAATATGTTCTCTCATTCAGTAGGTTATGTCTTCATCTTGTTAATGGTTTCCTTTGCTGTGAAAAAAATTTTTAGTTTGATGTAGTCCTATTTGTTTATTTTTCTTTTGCTTCCCTCACCCAAGGAGATAGATCAGAAAAAATATTGTTACAAGAAATTTCTAAGATTTTGCGGCCTATATATTCTTGTAAAAGTTTTATGGTTTCCAGTCTAACATTTGTCTTTAATCCATTTTGAGTTTATTCTTGTGTATGATGTAAGAAGATAATCTATTTTCACTTTTTTCTTTGCATATATCTGTCCAATTTTCCCAGCACCATTTATTGAATAGACTATCTTTACCTCATTTTATGTTCTTGCCTCCCTTGTCAAATATTAACTGACTGTAAAGATGTGGGTTTATTTCTGAGCTCTCTATTCTGTTCCATTTTCTATATGTCTTCTTTTATACCAGCACTATGCTGTGTTGATTACTCTTGCCTTGCAGTATAATTTGATATCAGGTAGGATGATTCCTCCAACTTTGTTCTTTGTTCTCATGATTGCTGTGGCTGTCCAGTCTCTTTTGTGGTTTCATATACATGTTTGTATTATTTGTTCAAGTTCTGTGAAATACACCATTGATATCTTGATAACAATTGCATAAAATTTATAGATTGCTTTGGGTAACATAGACATTTTAATGATGTTAATTCTTCCTATCCATGAACATAATATGTCGTTTCACTTATTTATATCTATTTCAGTTTTTTTCTTCAGTGTTTTATCATTTTTCAAGTACAGGAACTTTACATCCTGGATTATTTCTAGTTATTTTATTCTTTTTGTAAACATTGTGAATGGGATTTTTTTTTCTGACAGTTTATTATTGGAATATAAAAATGTAACTGATTTCTGAATATTTTGTATTCTGTTACTTTATTGAATTCATTTATGGTTCTAGTTTTTTAGTGGAATATCTAGAATTCTCTGTGTACAGTATTATGTTGTCTGCAAATAATGACAATTTTACTTCTTCCTTTCCAATTTGGGCATCTTTAATTTCTTCTTGTCTGATTGCTATGGCTAGGACTTTCAGTACTATGTTCTTTGTCATTTGTGCTAAAATAAATAATGAATTAGCACGAATCAAAAGTGATGGAGAAGGTAAGAAAAAAGGGTGTGTCATTCCTTGGAGATAGAAAATTTGATATTCTGAGCTTTGAGACTTCTTGCCAACTGACCCCTCACAGTTACATTATCAACTGACTCCTACAATTACATTATCACTGAAAGAACTTTTAATTGGAAACTTCAAATTTCATGAACCTTTGTTTTACCCACTCCTCTAGAAACTTTCTTTTTTACAAAGATCAGATTAAATCACAGAGGGGCTTTACTGATATCAAAATCATTTAAGCCATAACTAAGGCGAGTCACTGGTTCAAAGTAGACTTATACTTGGCCAACCTTTGTCCTAAACTGATTTCCATGGACCCTAGTTACACCCCTTACATTTGAATTCAATATATATCGGAAGGAGACTTATTTACATTTTTCACAGGGGTCAGTAATAGATTCATAAATTTTACCAATATTTTAATTTATTAACTTATTATCTGAATAAACCCATCATCCAACAAAACTCAAACTATGAAATTGAATAGTAATAAAATAAATAGTATAGCTTTGTAACCCAAAAAACATACTTCTAATTTCCTGAACTAATGGAATCTAATTTCTAACCTTAATTGAAAGCAAGGAAACACTTTTCCTCACAACTTTGCTGACCCCTTTTAATAAGAATGAAAACATACATATCATATATTTGAAAATCGCTGAAGATTATATTTTTAGATATGCTTCAAAGAAAAAAAAAAAGGAAGCAGTCACACATTTTTAGTTAATAACAAAAACAAAGTAATAACCTGTATGCTCTTATTTTTTCATTGTTACCTTGGTTATTTTCTACCAAAAAGGCCTGGTACTTTAAAATCCAAAACAAAATTTTTCATGGTTATGACATTTCCCATGAAATTTACTCAAAAAAACAATCTGTTTTTTCAAGCATTGGAAAATCTGTGAAATGAGGAAACCATAAAAAGGCTTTAGCCAATCTGACGTCACGGAAATGGCGCCGTGAGAAGCGCGACCGACAGCTCTCCCCTAAATCACAACAAATTTATCAACTAGAAACAGAAAAATTTATCCTCGGAGCATTCCGGAGTTCCACACAAACTGAAAGCAAAAGGACTGTTATCACTTGAATCTGAGAGACGAGGGTGTGGAGGAAGCTACCGCAGCGACGCTCATTCAAGCCGCCAGGGAGTGCGCCTGCGTGCTATCAATAAGACCACCCTCAGATGCCGATAAGAAAGAGGAAATCGAATATTATGGATACAAAAGAAAGAGAGGTAACACAAATAGATGTGGAAAAATCTATGGAGAAAAGACTTAACATATTGGAAGCCTTGGAGCTAAATGACAGAGAATTTAAAATAGAAATCTTAAAAATACTCAGAGATATACAAGAAAACACAGAAAGGCAATATAGGGAGATCAGAAAACAACTCAATGAACACAAAGAATATATTACCAAGGAAATTGAAACTATAAAAACAAATCAAACAGAAATGAAAAACTCAATTCACGAGCTGAAAAACGAGGTAACAAGCTTAGCTAACAGAACAGCCCAGATTGAAGATAGGATTAGTGAAATAGAAGACAAACAACTTGAGGCACAACAGAGAGAAGAAGAAAGAGACTCAAAAATAATAAAAAATGAGAAAGCCCTACAGGAATTGTCTGACTCCATCAGAAAGAATAACATAAGAATAATAGGTATATCAGAGGGAGAAGAGAAAGAAAATGGAATGGAGAATATACTCAAACAAATAATAGACGAGAACTTCCCAAGCCTGTGGAAGGAACTAAAGCCTCAAATTCAAGAAGCAAACAGAACACCAAGTTTTCTTAACCCCAACAAACCCACTCCAAGGCACATCATAATAAAGATGACACAAACCAATGACAAAGAAAAAATTCTCAAGGCAGCCAGGGAAAAGAAGAGTACAACATATAAAGGAAGGCCTATTAGATTATCATCAGATTTCTCAGCAGAAACTCTACAAGCTAGAAGAGAGTGGACCCCAATATTTAAAGCCCTGAAAGAGAGGAACTTTCAGCCAAGAATACTATACCCATCAAAGCTATCCTTCAAGTATGAAGGAGATATAAAAACATTCACAAATACAGAAAAGATGAGAGAATTTATCAACAGAAAGCCCCCACTCCAGGAAATACTAAGGGGGGTTTTCCAACCAGATTCAAAGAACAAAAGAAAACAACACCACAAGTAACAGCTCCACCAAGAACACAATAAAACCAAACTTAAACTGTGACAACAAAGGAAAAAAAGGGGGGAGAGGATGGACATTAACAGTAGCAAAGGATGATGAAGTGCAGAAATACTTATAAGATAGGGTACTACAATCAATATGGTAGGTACCCTTTTCATTACTTAATGGTAACCACCCTTAAAAAAACCACCATAAAAACACTTGACTTAAAAAAGGTAGCAACAGAGGAAAGAAGTATGGAACACAAACAAACAAAAACAAATGATAGAAAAACAAAAGAGAAGAATCAAACTAGATACAAAACTAACAGAAAGCAATTTATAAAATGGCAGTAGGGAACCCACAAGTGTCAATAATTACACTAAATGTAAATGGATTAAACTTACCAATAAAAAGACACAGAGTAGCAGAATGGATTAAAAAAGAAAATCCAACTATATGCTGCCTACAAGAAACACATCTAAGCAACAAGGATAAAAACAAATTCAAAGTGAAAGGCTGGAAAACAATACTCCAAGCAAACAACACCCAAAAAAAAGCAGGTGTAGCAATACTCATATCTAATAATGCTGACTACAAGACAGAAAAAGTACTCAGAGACAAAAATGGTCATTTCATAATGATTAAGGGGAAGTTGAATCAAGAAGACATAACAATCCTTAATATATATGCACCAAACCAAGGAGCACCAAAATATATAAGACAGCTACTTATTGACCTTAAAACAAAAACTAACAAAAATACAATCATACTTGGAGACCTCAATACACCGCTGACGTCTCTAGATCGGTCATCCAAACAGAGAATCAATAAAGATATAGTGGCCTTAAACGAAATACTAGAACACCTGGATATGATAGACATCTACGGGACACTTCATCCCAAAGCGACAGAGTATACATTTTTCTCTAGTGTACATGGAACATTCTCAAGAATTGACCATATGTTGGGCCACAAAGACAATATCAGCAAATTTAGAAAAATTGAAATTGTACCAAGCATATTTTCTGATCATAAAGCCTTGAAACTAGAATTCAACTGCAAAAAAGAGGGGGAAAAACCCACAAAAATGTGGAAACTAAACAACATACTTCTAAAAAATGAATGGGTCAAAGAAGAAATAAGTGCAGAAATCAAAAGATATATACAGACAAATGAAAATGAAAATACGACATATCAGAATCTCTGGGATGTAGCAAAAGCAGTAATAAGAGGAAAGTTCATATCACTTCAGGCCTATATGAACAAACAAGAGAGAGCCGAAGTAAACCACTTAACTTCACACCTTAAGGAACTAGAAAAAGAAGAACAAAGACAACCCAAAACCAGCCGAAGAAAGGAGATAATAAAAATCAGAGCAGAAATAAATGAAATAGAGAACAGAAAAACTATAGAAAAAATCAATAAAACAAGGAGCTGGTTCTTTGAAAAGATCAACAAAATTGACAAACCCTTGGCAAGACTCACCAAGGAAAAAAGACACAGGACTCAAATAAATAAAATCCAAAATGAAAGAGGAGAGATCACCACAGACATCATAGAAATACAAAGAATTATTGTAGAATACTATGAAAAATTATATGCCACCAAATACAACAATCTAGAAGAAATGGATAAATTCCTAGAACAATACAACCTTCCTAGACTGAGTCATGAAGAAGCGGAAATCCTAAACAGACCAATTAGCAGGGAGGAAATAGAAAAAACTATTAAAAATCTCCCCAAAAATAAAAGTCCAGGCCCAGACGGTTATACTAGTGAATTCTATCAAACATTCAAAGAAGACTTGGTTCCTATTCTACTCAAAGTCTTCCAAAAAATTGAAGAAGAAGCAATACTTCCAAACACATTTTATGAGGCCAACATAACCCTCATACCAAAACCTGGCAAGGATGGCACAAAGAAAGAAAACTACAGACCAATATCTCTAATGAATACAGATGCTAAAATACTAAACAAAATACTGGCAAACCGAATACAACAACATATTAAAAAAATAATACATCATGATCAAGTGGGATTCATCCCAGAATCTCAAGGATGGTTCAACATACGCAAAACGGTTAACGTAATACACCATATCAACAAAACAAAGAACAAAAACCACATGATCTTATCAATAGATGCAGAAAAGGCTTTTGATAAAATACAACACAATTTTATGTTTAAGACTCTCAACAAAATGGGTATAGAAGGAAAATATCTCAACATGATAAAGGCCATATATGATAAACCATCAGCCAACATCCTATTAAACGGCATAAAACTGAGGACTTTCTACCTTAAATCAGGAACAAGACAGGGTTGTCCACTCTCTCCACTCTTATTCAACGTGGTGCTAGAAGTTCTGGCCAGAGCAATCAGACAAGACAAAGAAATAAAAGGCATCCATATCAGAAAAGAAGAAGTAAAGCTATCACTTTTTGCTGATGATATGATCCTATACATCGAAAACCCGAAGGACTCCACAAAAACATTATTAGAAACAATAAACCAATACAGTAAGGTCGCAGGATACAAAATTAACATACAAAAGTCCATAGCCTTTCTATATGCCAACAATGAAATATTAGAAAACGAACTCAAAAAAATAATCCCCTTCACGATTGCAACAAAAAAAATAAAATACCTAGGAATAAACATAACAAAGAACGTAAAGGACCTATATAATGAAAATTACAAAGCATTGTTAAGGGAAATCGAAAAAGATACAATGAGATGGAAAAATATTCCTTGTTCTTGGATAGGAAGAATAAATATAATCAAAATGGCCATATTACCCAAAGCAATATACAAATTTAATGCAATTCCCATCAAAATCCCTATGAGATTTTTTAAAGAAATGGAATAAAAAATCATCAGATTTATATGGAACTATAAAAAACCCCGAATAGCCAAAACAATCCTAAGGAAAAAGAATGAAGCTGGGGGCATTACAATACCTGACTTCAAACTATATTATAGGGCCACGATAATCAAAACAGCATGGTATTGGCAAAAAAATAGACACTCAGACCAATGGAACAGAATAGAAAGCCCAGAAATAAAACCACATATATATGGTCAAATAATCTTTGATAAAGGGGCCAACAACACACAATGGAGAAAAGAAAGCCTCTTCAACAAATGGTGTTGGGAAAACTGGAAAGCCACATGCAAAAGAATGAAACTCGACTACAGCCTGTCCCCGTGTACTAAAATTAATTCAAAATGGATCAAAGACCTAAATATAAGACCTGAAACAATAAAGTACATAGAAGAAGACATAGGTACTAAAATCATGGACCTGGGTTTTAAAGAACATTTTATGAACTTGACTCCAATGGCAAGAGAAGTGAAGGCAAAGATAAATGAATGGGACTACATCAGAATTAAAAGTTTTTGCTCAGCAAGAGAAACTGATATCAAAATAAACAGACAGCCAACTATATGGGAACTGATATTTTCAAACGACAGCTCAGATAAGGGCCTAATATCCAAAATTTACAAAGAACTCATAAAACTCAACAACAAACAAACAAACAATCCAATAAAAAAATGGGAAGAGGACATGAACAGACACTTCTCCCAGGAAGAGATACAAATGGCCAACAGATATATGAAAAGATGCTCAGCTTCATTAGTTATTAGAGAAATGCAAATCAAAACTACAATGAGATACCACCTCACTCCTGTTAGATTAGCTATTATCAACAAGACGGGTAATAATAGCAAATGTTGGAGAGGCTGTGGAGAAAAAGGAACCCTCATTCACTGTTGGTGGGACTGTAAAGTAGTACAACCATTATGGAGGAAAGTATGGTGGTTCCTCAAAAAACTGCAAATAGAACTACCTTATGACCCAGCAATCCCTCTACTGGGTATATACCCCAAAACCTCAGAAACATTGATACGTGAAGACACATGTAGCCCCATGTTCATTGCAGCACTGTTCACAGTGGCCAAGACATGGAAACAACCAAAAAGCCCTTCAATAGAAGACTGGATAAAGAAGATGTGGCACATATACACTATGGAATACTACTCAGCCATAAGAAATGATGACATCAGATCATTTACAGCAAAATGGTGGGATCTTGATAACATTATAAGGAGTGAAATAAGCAAATCAGAAAAAAACAAGAACTACATGATTCCATACATTGGTGGAACATAAAAATGAGACTAAGAGACATGGACAAGAGTGTGGTGGTTACCAAGGGTGGGGGGGGAGGGAGGACATGGGAGGGAGGGAGGGAGAGAGTTAGGGGGAGGGGGAGGGGCACAGAGAACTAGATAGAGGGTGACGGAGGACAATCTGACTTTGGGCGAGGGGTTTGCAACATAATTTGATGACAAAATAACCTAGACATGTTTTCTTTGAATATATGTACCCTGATTTATTAATGTCATCCCATTACCATTAATAAAAATTTATTAAAAAAAAAAAAAGGCTTTAGCCAACAAAGTTACTTTGATTTTTCTTGGCCCCAGAACGTTCTGAATAGTTTTACCTGGAAAGGGACCTACTAAACTTCAAAAGCAAAGGCCACCAAAGAGGCTTTTTATTACCAACAAGGTTATCTTTAATTTTAGTCCCTTGAGACTTTTAATATAATGAAGTTACAGAGTCAACACTGAGAAAAATTTAATTTGGTCTTGTCTAATCATACCCATGAGATATAACAACAGGAAAGGAAAAATTTTCAGTTTTTAAAAGGCTTGGAGGTATGGAGTGAACATGTAACCTGGTAAGGGCTGAGGGAGCAGCTAAGATTTGTGCAACACACTTAAGAAATGTCTGAACTCTAAAGTTTCAAAATAATGTGCATCTTGTTTTCATTTTTGGTTTTCTCCCTATACTATTTTCTTAAGTTCTAGTAAAATTTAAGAAATATTCCACTGATCGCTTTAGGAATAATACTATGACTGGCAATTACATACAGAAACCCAATAGACCCAATGGTTTAAGATTATCTCATAAAATAATTAGAGATTTATTCATGTTGGGTAAGTGGAGTAAAAAGGCTCAGTCCAACCCCTCACTCAAACCAGATACGTCATCTTGGGCAAAGCACTTGAGATTTTCTTAAGGTCAATTTCTAACCTCACTGGACTATGTAGGACTAGAGGGCATAATGATCACAAAAGGGCTCAACTATCTATAAAGCAATATATATATGGTTAATTATTTCCCATTTGACTGGTGCATATGCCCACATCTCCCAGAGATTTTTTCAGAGTTTTTTACAACAACATATTTACAGCCCACTCTGAAAGAGCCCCACTTACTCATGAGTCTGTATACTTTAAAACTCTTCCCGTTATACTGTTGTGCAGCCAAATTTGCAAACCACTGAAACTTTACTATGAGTTAATTGAGGACAAGGACAGTGTTGAAATATTTTATATCCCCTACACTAGCACAGGTGCCTGCCCCAGAATAGGTTCTTTATAAATGAATGTTAAGAGAAAAAATATATAAACAAATGAACCAATGATAAAAACATTGTTAGTGTTTTAATTGTGCCACTCCACTCAAATTTACATTCCCCAGTATCTTGGAATCTGACTACACTTGAAACTAGAGCCTTTAAAGAGGTAATTAATCATAATAAAATTGTTAGAGTGGGCTATAATCCAATATGACTGTTGTCCTTATAAATGGGGGGAATTTAGACACACAGAGATAGATACTAGGGATTTGTTCACAAACAAGAGAAAGCACAGCAAGGTGGTCATCTGCCAGCAAAGGAGAGAGGATTCAGATGAAGCCAAACCTGCTCTGACATTTTGACCTTGGATTTCTGGGTTCCAAAACTGTGAGAAAATAAATGTCTGTCACTGAAGCCACCAAGTCTGTGGTATTCTGTTATGGGAACCTTAACAAATTAATAAATTTACCAAGAAGAAACATCAAAGCCATATCACAGAGCCAGAAATCCAAGTAAGTTCCTAGGCAGGGTTTGAATACAGGTTTAACAGGCTTTGTAATTATAGTCAAGAACTGGAAAATGCCCCTTTTAGTAATAAATCTGGAATTATAATTGTCTTCTTAAATAGGATCCAATCTGTAAAAAGAGAAAGGTTACTTGTTTAGAAACGGTAGGCTTTCTGATAATGTTGACAAATGCACATTGGTATCTTCTTTATTCAGAACCCCATTTACTCATCATAAGATACATATACTAAAGACTTTATTACAATATGAAAGAAAGCATGCAGTTAACCTCACAGTTAAAAGCATTATCACAATTTCACAAGTGATATGTATGGTGGGCCATAATTTAACCATAAGAAGCACTTTTCGATTTAAAATTTTTGCATCTACCATGAAAGCAAATGGGATGGAATCAAATTTAATGAAATATATATTTTATGTCTATTTTTAATCAGAAATTACAATAAAATAAAAAGAAACTAAAACAGAACAAGTTTTATCCCCATTTATGATTGGGTTTTGTGAGGTGCAAACCTACATATTTAGGTATTAGCCCATATCATTGAAGGTAGTAAGCAATTCCATAAACTAGGTCTTCATTTAGAAAGATTAATGGACACTTACATATCCTGAAGTATAAACTTAGGAGTGCTTTTGTTTAAAAAAAAATCATGATAGCAACAATAATAAATAGTACATAACACTTTATATTTTCTGAATTAAATTCAAGTTTTAAAGCTAAAATTATTTTTGTAAACATCTATGGATTTATTTCTAAAAATGCATTTTAAAATGTAAATGATATCTACTCAAGTTGAAATTAATTTTTCCCACAGCCAAATGGGAAGATACTTTCAGAAATAAAGTGTTCAAAGACATGAAAACAGCCTGTCAAATGGAGCATTACGATATCTTTTAAATAAAAAATTCACTTTGTCCCACATCAGGGTCTTTTATATAATAAAGTTCTGAGAAGTTGAACAGCATGAAGCTAAGGTGTCCTAATTTCTACTTAGTGAAAGATGTTATTGGCATATTCTCCTCTAGCAATGTAAAGAGAAAACTTATTACTTTTCATTGGAGCTGGTAGAATTTGTGGTCTGGCAAGTTTAATATTCTAGAACCATCGCATCCCAGTTACTCAGACAAGCCATTACCAAATGGACTTGAATGTGAATTGCAAGCAGCCAGAGTCATACAACACTGCTTCTAACTAGGGAATGCATTCTTACTCTAAATTTTCCTACTAGAAGTAGCCTTGTTCTTTTTTTTAATTATTTTTTATTTTTTATTAAGTGAGAGGCAAGGAGGCAGAGATAGATTCCAACATGCACCCTGATTAGGATCCACCTAGCAAGCCCCCTACCAGTCGATGCTCTACCCATCTAAGCCGCTGCTCTGTTGCTTGGCAACTGAGCTATTTTAGTGCGTGAGGCAAGATCATGGAGCCATCCTCAGCTCTTGGGGCCAATTTTGCTTGAACCATTTGAGCCATGGCTGTGGGAGGGGAAGAGAGAGAGAGAGAAAGAGAGAAATAGGGTGAAGAAAGAAGCAGATGGTTGCTTCTTCTGTGTGCGCTGACCAGGAATCAAAACCTGGGACTACCATAGACCAGGCCAACGCTCTACCACTGAGCAAACCAGCCAAGGCTAATAACCTTATTATTGTATCCATGGTGTGTTACTATGGTATCTTAAAGTATGTTTGAGGAGGGCAGGCATTACATTGGGGAAAATTTCACCTTTTCTGTTTTTTTGGGAATTTGCAAGAACAATATGAGAATGGTACTTGGACTCGGGAACTCTCAAAACTCTCTTAAACAGTTACCTTTAATATATGAGTTGAACTCTCTGCTATATGACTATCTTCTCATTGGTTATTTGAGAAGAATGACCCAGTTATGAACATCATTAGTCTCATATTTATGTTTTTGTTATATTTTTTTTCCTCTATCTTTTCAATGGCAGCAATGGCTTGGACTTTATGTAATTCTCAAGCATCTGGCTTTGCCCTGTCTAGGTTCACTCAGTCCAGCCCAACATACCACCATCTAAAACTGAATTTAATTCACTTCATTTTGTTCACAATAAACCAGCATCCATTTTGACGACTACTTTAATTATATTATCATATAAAGATGGTGATGTGTCATATGTCAAATTATACCCTCAGTCCCACACTTATCTAACACTTTTCACAGTCCACTAACTATAAAACTCCACCTTCTAAAAACCATTCAGATTTCTGATCTTTCGCCAGAGGCCACTGTCTCTTCAGGCTTTCACTTAATGCATTGGGGCATTACTGTTTATTCTTAACTGGAATGCATTCCTCTAGTGCTGCCAGGTAGAATGTTGGTAATGGGCCCACCTGGCATCAGCAGGAAAGACATAAATGTTCTCCAGGTAAATAAATTAGTCCCTTAAACACTGACCTGTAAAAACTATATTATTTCCTCTTTCAAATCTATTTTTTATCTATGAGAATAGCCAATGGTATGGTACCTGGAGCTTTCTATGTATTATTCATAGATTAAAAATGGTTGAGGCCCTGGCCAGTTGGCTCAGTGGTAGAGCGTCGGCCTGGGGTGCAGAAGTCCCGGGTTCGATTCCCGGCCAGGGCATGCAGGAGAAGCGCCATCTGCTTCTCCACCCCTCCCCCTCTCCTCCTTCCTCTCTGTCTCTTTCTTCCCCTCCCGCAGCCGAGGCTCCATTGGAGCAAAGATGGCCCGGGCGCTGGGGATGGCTCCTTGGCCTCTGCCCCAGGCGCTAGAGTGGCTCTGGTTGCAACAGAGCGATGCCCGGAGGGGCAGAGCATCGCCTCCTGGTGGGCAGAGCGTCACCCCCTGGTGGGCGTGCCAGGTGGATCCTAGTCGGGTGCATGCGGAATCTGTCTGACTGTCTCTCCCTGTTTCCTGCTTCAGAAAAATATAAATAAATAAATAAATAAAATAAAAATGGTTGAAATAAAAGAATCTTCATCTACATGAATTATTCAAACTAGAATTAGTATTTTTTGGATGTTAACACTTTGAAAGCCCATTTACCAAAACCTATCAATGTCCTAATTATGTGCTTCCTTAACTTCACCACCAAAGGATGAATCTACCAACTGCAGTTATAACCATAGTGTTTAGGCCAAACCAGGGCTGCTTCACATACTTAAATTCCTGTTTCATTTCTTAGAGATTCTAACTTGTTGAGGTCAGCTAGTGATCTTGTACAAACTCTCATAATAAATCCCCGGAATGCATTCATAAAAAATTCTAAGGAAACCAATAGAAGGAGGTCTGATGAGAAGTGTTTAGAATAGTTACCCTTTAAGGATACTTTTTTTGCATGTTATCAGTGACTTAAATAGCAAATCACACAAAAAAAAAAGTAAAGTGATGTTCTACTAGTAATTTCAACCGCCCCTTCTTCAGAAAATCCAAACTTCATATTTTCAAGAGCAAATTCCACCAAAAATGTAAAGAATTAGTGCCAATACTTCACAAACTATTCCAAAAAACTAAAACAGGGAACACATTGCAATTCATTCTATTAGACCATTATTATCCTTAAACCAAAACCAGAATCACAAAACAACTACAGAACAATATCTCTTATGAATATGGACCCCACCAGAAAGAATCCTCAACAAAATACTAGTAAAATGAATTAAGAAAAATATAAAAATGTTTATCCCAGCAATAAAAGACTAGATTAAATCTGAAAAATTAATCAACATAATACATTATATACATAGAATTTAGGACAAAAATCACAGATCTTAACTAATCTGAAAAAATTCAGCACTCATGATTAAAACAAACAAAAAAAATCTAGGAATATAAAAACTAAGAATATGTACAAAAAATAAAAAACACAGCTAACATTATATTTAATAACAGAAACCTAAAATCAGAACAGTCAAAAACCAGAAATAAGACAAGAATGTCTACTTTTGCCAGTTCTATTCAACTTTGTACTGGAAGCCCTCATCAGAAAAATTATCCAATAAAAAGAAATAAAGGCATCCAAAATAGAAAGGAAGAAGTATTTCTATTTTAAAATATCGTGACGATGATGATGATGATAAGGAATTCATTAAGTTATAACTCAATTTTAGCAATTTTATAGGATACAAGATTAATATGCAAAAACAACTATTTCTATACACTAGCAATAAACAATCCAAAAATAAAATTAAGGAAACAATACTATGATATTTGAGAGCCCTGGCCAGTTGGCTCAGTGTGTAGAGTATCAGTCCGGCATGTGGAAGTCCCAGGTTCAATTCCTGGCCAGGGCACACAGAAGAAGTGCCCATCTGCTTCTCGACCTTTCCTCTTCTGCTTTCTCTTTATCTCTCTCTTCTCCTCTGGCAGCTAAGGCTCCCTTGGAGCAAAGTTGGCCCAGGCAATGAGGATGGCTCCATGGCCTCCACCTCAGGCGCTAGAATGGCTCCAGTTAAAACAGAGCATCTCCCTGGATGGGCAGAGCACTGCCCCCTAGTGGACTTGCCAGGTGGATCCTGGTTGGGCACATGTGGGAGTCTGTCTCTCTGCATCCCCGCTTCTCACTTCAGAAAAATACAAAAAATAGATAAAATAAGTGAAAATATTTAAAAATAAATTTAATTAAAAATGGAAGATTTGTACATTGATAATTACAAGTATTTATTTAAA
Organism: Saccopteryx bilineata; assembly: GCF_036850765.1. NCBI lineage: Eukaryota > Metazoa > Chordata > Mammalia > Chiroptera > Emballonuridae > Saccopteryx > Saccopteryx bilineata. The sequence goes on from NC_089491.1 coordinate 129,839,451, forward strand.
ATCTTAAAAGTCTCTAAATATATGGAAAGATAACCCATGTTCATGGATTGGAAGACTTAATATTGGTTAGATGGCAATGCTTCCCAATCAATTTACAGACTAAACAAGATTTTTATCAAAATGCCAGCTGCCTTTTTAACAGGCATTGACAAGCTGATATTAAAATTCATCTGGAAATGAAAGGGACTTAGAATAACCAAAACAATTTTGAGAAAAAAACTCACTTTTCAACTACAGGACTTTCTACAAAACTACAGTAATCAAGACAGTGTAGTGCAGTAGTAGCATAAGAACAGATCATGTGGTGCTGGGATATCCACATGTAAAAGAAGAAAGTTTTTCATTTAATTAACTTGAACTATATGCAAAATTAACTCCAAATGGATAACAGACCTAAATGTAAGAGTAAAACTATAAAACTCTTAAAAGAAAATACAGGAGTCAATATTTGTGATCTTGGGTTAGGTAATAGCTTCTCAGATGCTATAAAAATATTCAGAACATTGCCTGGCAAATAGTTGGGATTTGTGTATTTATTATTTTGACCCAGTTAAATAGCATTTGTCTTTTAATTATACTATATTTAGTATATAAATAATGTGTTGCCTTTCATTCTTTCTTGCCCTATTTTAGATCAAATTTTAAAATAACTTGTTTATAATCATTAATATTTGTTATGCATTGTTGTATGACAATGGTAACCCTCAAAATTATAATATGTCTCATACTATATCTTAAATTATTACTTTTACCTCTTTCCAAATAATTCAAGAACCTTAAATTATATAACACCATTTCCTTTCTCCTGCTTTTTGTAGTATTATTGTCTTATGTTTTATTTTACATTGGTTATAAACCCTGTAATACATGTTTATCATTGTGACTTTAGTGAATGATCTCTTATATCTGCCTATTTCTAGTTCTCTTCATGCCTTCCTTCAGTACAGTACAGATTGTTTCTATTTGTGATTCAGTTTGTTTTCTATTGATGTCTTTTTATTTCACTAAACCTGTTTTCTGATGTCTCAAGTCTGTTAGTTCAACCTAACAAGTTCTCAACTTTAGCATTAGCAAAATATTCATTTGAATTTCTCTGATAGTTTGAATGTCTATGAAATTCTTCATTTTTAAACTTTATTTTATTCTTCTTTTCTTTATTATCTTTAATATATTAATTATAGTTAAAGTTTTTGTCTGCCAACACTACCATTTGGATTATCTGTGTATCTGCTTCCATTATCCATTTTTCTCTTGATCTTTGATCCCTTCAAATGTCTTTTAAGTTTTTATTTATTTATCATTTCATTTCATTTATTTATCATATATATATATTTACCATATATATATATATATATATGTTGAGAATATTTTCCCCAGAGCAGATTAATAGATTAATCTTTTCCACTGTTAGGTAGATATTTTGAGAGGTTAAATACCCAATACAAAAAGGAATTGAGATGGATCAGGAATACTTTGCATTTTCTGTATTGATTCAACACATCTCTGGATTTAAATGTCTAAAGATGAGACTTGTAAAGTGTTTGTTGCATCAGCACTGAAAGTATATGCGATTTCACACTGCTTTCCAATCCAAGGTTAACATTAATTTTACAAATGCTATTTTTATCATTAATCCATTAACCCTCACAACAACCCTGAGAGAATTGCTATCATTTTTCTTTCACTTGTGAAAAAAGTGATTAACATAGTAATTAGGAAATTTTCCCCAAATCACTCATCCATTAGTGGCAGAGCTGATATTTGAACCAAAGAAGTCTCGATCTAAAAACCATGCTCTTAGCCATTACACATCCATTACTGCCTTTCGTATATATTCTAAATGTTCAAAATCAGAATTGGTTAAATAAAGGATAAAATTTTTTATGGAATATTATGTATTATGTTACTATTATAATTACCATGTAGATGTATATTTAGGCATATAAGATGACAGTATATATATATATTGTTAACTAAATAAAAGAGAAACAAAACCGTATTATAATATATATAATTTAATTTTTGTAAAATAAAAATGGTATAGTATGTGCATTCATATATCTGTGTGGTAAACATGTTGAACACATAAAAAATACAAAACAATATGCATCCAAGTAGCAATGATGATTATCACCAGGCATAAGGTCATAGGTGAATTTTTACTTTATTATTTATATTTTTATTTTCTCCTTCTGTTTCTCCTTAACAATAAGCATGCAATACTTATTTAATTCTTTCACTTCTAAAATAAAATTCATTTAGTAAATACCACAAAAAATAAATTGATTTATTTAAAATAACCTAGCACTTGAAAAATATAAAATAAAAGCTACTTATGGGTCACATTTTTCTCTTTAGAAATAATGATAATTATAAGATAAGATATCAAACATTATATATACAGATCATAAAAATATATATTTATGATAATTTTTGATAAATATAATGCATAAAAAGAAAATCATAACTGCAAAATGACAGAATGAGAAAACTGCACAAAAATATAACCTTGAAGTTAACACATACAAAGACACATGAATTTTAAACTACAACAAAGGCTGATAACTAGAGTTGCCCTGGCAGAGTGGCCTTTCTGCCACCACTCTGAGCTCTGCTTCTGGCTCCTGTGTTTTCTCAAAAGTACAGCTGAGAAAGATTGAGGCATTAAATCATTCATTCTACCGAATAAATTTTTAACTATTTTCATTAAAATCCTCTCTTTTCACACATCTATTTTATAATAGAATTTAATCATAGTTGTATATATGACAGTATCTCAAGATTTTCGGACTCCCTGATGGCCTTTAGTCTATAATGCATAAAAAGGTTAAGTCCTCAATTATCATTTCCAATTTTACTTTAATCTCTGCATTTTATCTTCCATATTAGAATGACAACTCTTTGTTAAAAATGTATAATATGAGATTGCCAAAGACCAAAATGAGCTCCATGTACAAATAATCTGGAATTACTCCAAAAATCTTATCTCTTCTGCTGTTTATCACTCATCTTCCTGTAACTGACAAATATGATTGCAGCTTTTTCTTTCAATAATAAATGGTTTGAGAAAAACTGAAAGGCATGGCTATGTTGAGTAAAACAATCAAGTATGAGTGAAAAAATTCTATAATAACTATTAAATCCCTTTTGAGTATGTATTGTTTTTCAGTCTAGTAGATGTGCATAGTCTATAAGAATAGAATAATACTGCATTATTAATTAAGCACTTCTCTATTTGCCAGATATCATGTTCAATCTTTTACTAAAGCAAAATAAAAGCAAACATATATCACTAGACCTGTTTTGCCAAATAGAAAACTGAGTCAGAAAAGCCAATTGCCCAACTTCATAAAGAAGCTAAAAAGGGATAATGCCACACTGCCGATCCAGACTTGGTTTAATTGTTCTGCCATATAATTATCAATTACATGGTTTCCATACACTAATAAACATCAAATAAACTTATTGGAAAAAAATACAATTAAGTGAAAATCAACAAAAAACAATTATTTTCAGAATCACAAATGATAAATATTTATATAATCTTTGATTTTTTAAATTTTGACAATTATATTTTTGTTTCTGACTAAAACCATATTGGTAGATGAAGATAATTGTTCAATATATATATATATAGAGAGAGAGAGAGAGAGAGAGAGATCATTCACTTATTTAACTTTTCCCCAAATAATTATGTAGTCAGTAGAGACTGTACATAACATATCAGTCTATGATTGACTAGAAATTGAAACCTGTTCAAATGTATATATTTAATTCAGCCAAGATAAATATCACAACTCTAATTCAGCCAAAATAAATATCAAAAATCTGTGTCAATATTTTTGAAGCAAATATAAAATCTTCATTTAAAGATTTACACAATCTTCATTTAAAGATTTACACTATCTTCATTTAAATATTCTCTTACTTCCTTTAGGACATGACTATTTGTAAAGATTTGTTCACAAATATAATCCAAATTATAAGACTATCAGAAAGACATCCCTTTGCTAAAGTCAGGTAGATGATATTTTTAATTATCAATCTTCTCTTGAGATAGATGCCGAAAAGGAAAAGAGCAAACATTTTTTTAAAAGTCATCTATCTCTCCATCAGGCAATTAATTTTGCTACTATAGCCTCCTATTTTGAAATCCAGAGATCAATGCAGTAATAAATAAATCACAGTATTAAAAATCTCTTTCTCCTGACCAGGTGGTGGCGCAGTGGATAGAGCGTCAGCCTGGAATTCAGAAGATCCAGGTTCAAATCCCCAAGGGTGCCGGCTTGAGTGCAGGCTCGCTGATTTGAGCCCCAGGTCGCTGGCTTGAGCAAGGGGACACTCACTCTTCTGTAGCCCCCCAGTTAAGGCACACATGAGAAAGCAATCAATGAACAATTAAGGTGCCGCAAAAAAGAATTTATGCTTCTCATCTCTCTCCCTTCCTGTTTGTCTCTGTCTATCTGTCTCTCTCACTCCTCTCACTCAAAAAATAAAAATAAAATAAAAATTTCTTTCAATCATAAAATTAGTTGGGACTTTGGGGCCTTGACAGTCTTTCCCAAGTAAATCTCTATCCTAGCCCCTAGCACAATGCCTGGCAAATGGTGAACACCACACAAAAATATTTTTGAATAAATAGATAAATTACTGACTGTCACAAAATATATATAAGCTGAAACAACTGACAAACTACTTGAATTAATAATAGTTGATATAATATCACATTATTCAAAATTTATAATAAGATCTTTCATGATATTTGAGCATAATAATAAGATAATATCATTTAAGGTACAAAATAAATTACCTTTTATAAAATTGTTGAAATCAAAAAGATATAGTACATTTTTTTAAGCAACCAAACTTCATTTATACTTTCTCTTCACTGGGTATCAAGGTAAAAAAGCCTTAGAAGGAATTTTATTACCCAATACAGTCAGTTTCAGGGTACTTTTATTTCCTCATCTCCTAAGTTTTATTTTATTAATCTTTAGTATATATTTAATCCTTCCCCCAAAAAAAAATTTAAAGGAAGTGATGTATTTAATATATATTTTGACTGAGTTTTGGTTAAGTGTTCTTCTCTCTCATAGTTCTAACATTTCTCCAACCAAGTTTCTTAATTTAATCAGGCTACCAAAGCAACAACCTTGAATATTATAAATTATCAACTAAACTTGATTAGAATTCTTGAAAAGTAGAAATACATGGATAAATTGTTATAAAATTGGTATTTGTATATAAAACTAATTTTTCAAATATTCTTGAATATAACAATTAAAGGACCATCTTAAGCACTCTGACGATGTCTATGACATAATTCCCCTTGTAAATGTAAGGAGTAGCAAAATACTTTCTTATCTTGCCTCATTCTCACTACAAGAGAGATGAAACTTTGCAGCATTGTTATATAGTTTTGTCTCCTATTGAGAAACAAATGAATTTTCCTTGACATTGTACAAATGTTGGCTCTATCCTCTCCTTTTCAGGTTGAAAGTAATCATTGCAAGCCACCCCTCACTTCGAGTTTGAACATCTCAACGTCCTTTTCTCCAAGTCTTGATACATATAAGAATATATCTTCTCAGCTGTTGGAAAATAAAACCTATTCCTAGTAGATACCTACCAAAATTTTCTTATTTATGCCAAATGAATTAAAAAAGAAGTCTCTCCTTTGAATTGTCAACATATTTTCCTATATGTTCTACGGAATTAACTGGTTTTGTACACATGGGCTTGCCTGTGTGAGTGTCTATTTAAGCGATCTAGTTGAAAAAAATAGCAGGAAAGTAAAAGTTCAAGAGAAATAAATTAATACCAGATTAACTCCTCCAAGCTGGAGATAGCCCTGATAAAGATGTATGAAAAGCACCCTGGCTGGTTGGCTCAGCGGTAGAGCGTCGGCCTGTCATGTGGAAGTTCGGGTTTGATTCCCAGTCAGGGCACACATGAGAAGTGTCCATCTGCTTTTCTACCCTTCCCCTTCTCTTTCATCTCTATCTCTCTCTTTTCTTCCAGCAGCCAAAGCTCCTTTGGAGCAAAGCTGGCCCCAGCGCTGCAGATGGCTCCATGACCTCCGCCTCAGGCGCGAGAATGGCTTCGGCCACAATGGAGCAATGCCCCAGATGGGCAAAGCATAGACTCCTGGTGGGCTTGCTGGGTGGATATCAGTCCAGCACATACGGGAGTATGTCTGTCTGCCTCCTCACTTCTAACTTTGGAAAAATAAAAATAAATAAATAAATAAATAATAGAAAGATGTATGAAAAGCAGAGAAGCTAAAAAGCAGAAAAGAGGAACCTGCTTCTTGTCTGCCGTAGAGAACCCCTAGGAAATCAGCAAGAGTAGACAGCTAGGCAAATAAGAAGCAGAGGGATCCTGTGGGAGGCCAATGAAGACTGCAACACTGGACACTTCAACAGAAACCCTAAAATAAAATCACATTTTCCACAGGACTGAGCCTACAGGAAGGTGAGTGAGATAGTCACTTCAAGCACAAAATGTAAGATCAATTCAACATACATGTATTGAAGATCTACTTTCTGCCAACATAATTCTAATTTTGCATCTCATATAATTTCTTATCCCAAGAAGATTAAATAAGTAGAAAATGATTAAGCCGTAAGTTAGTCGTTTTCAATCTTTTTATACTTGGGGGCCGGTGAAAATAGAAAAATTATTTTAGAGATTGCTAAGGCAGAAATTATCCTGAGCATAAAAAAATTCACTAAAATCAGTGGGTCTCTAATCTTCATACATCAGGGTGGCGGACTGGTGGTAGAAACACACTGGTATAAACTATGATGCTTTCAGCTGCATTCATCAAAGAATTAAACTGACTTAAAACATAAGGAAATCCATCTTAAAGTTTATGGAAACAAAAGAAAGGAGAGGCTTTAAGGTTGGTTGTCTCAACAGCTCAGCGAAGTTGTCAAGTGGCCAGGTTCATTCAAATGTTCTGATCTAGCTTCCTTTTTGTTCATTTCATACTTTGTCAAGCAATAGTCTCATTCATCACATCCAGACATAATGTCAAATAAAGAATGCAAATTAAGTTCTCATCTTGAGGTGCACTGTTTGGAAAGAGGGGGTTTTCTCTCTAAAGTTTCCTTGGAGACTTGACCTAAAATACCATTTTTTAAAAATACCACTTTTTTTAAATTGAAAAATTTACTGGCCCTGGCTGGTTGGCTCAGTGGTAGAGCATCAGCCCAGTGTGTGGAGGTTCTGGGTTCAATTCTCAACCATGGCACACAGGAGAAGCGCCCATCTGCTTCTCCATCCTTCCCCCTCTCCTTTCTCTCTCTCTCTCTTTTTTTTTTGTTGTATTTTTCCGAAGCTGGAAACGGGGAGGCAGTAAGCAGACTCCCGCATGCGCCTGACCGGGATCCAATCGGCATCCCCACCAGGGGGCGATGCTCCACCCATCTGGGGCGTCGCTCTGCCGCAATCAAAGCCATTCTAGAGCCTGAGGCAGAGGCCACAGAGTCATTTTCAGCTCCCGGGCAAACTTTGCTCCAGTGGAGCCTTGGCTGAGGGAGGGGAAGAGAAAGACAGAGAGGAAGGAGAGGGGAAGGGGTGGACAAGCAGAGGGGCGCTTCTCCTGTGTGCCCTGGCCTTTAATCGAACCTGGGACTCCTGTACGCTAGGTGGATGCTCTACCACTGAGCCAACCGGCCAGGTCCCCCCTCTCCTTTCTCTTTATCTCTCTCTTCCCCTCCCACAGCCAAGGCTCTATTGGAGCAAAGTTTGTCTGGGCTCTAAAGATGACTCCATGGCCTCAGCCTTGGGTGCTAGAATGGCTCTGGTTGAAATAGAGCAACACTCCAGGTGAGCAGAGCATTGTCCCCTAGTGGGCTTGCAGGGTGGATCTCGGTTGAGTGCATGTGGGAGTGTCTCTCTGCCTCCTTGCTTCTCACTTCAGAAAAAAAAATTACTGGCAAGAGAAACGGAATTGTCCTTTAGACCAATCAGGCCCACCACTATATCTGGGTGGGGGTCAGCATCATCTAAGCTGTATGCAGAGAATGGTGGCTACCTGAACAAAATTGAGATTCTCTTTTCAAGGAGGAAAGTGAAGAACAGAGGTAAACAACAATGATCCTTGTCCTGCATATTAATACACTAATGGTAATAAATATCCAGACAGATTGAATACCTTATACAAAAATTGAATGACGAGACCCACCAATGATGCTCATGTCTTCTTGAATGTGAAGTACCCAATGAGAATACTGGTTAATTCTCTCAACCTTCACAATATAACTTATCCCCAAGAACACACTGAAGGCATAGCCTAGACATACAATAGTAATGAAGAAGTACTTCTCCACTTATGCTCTCATCACAGTCCTCATCTATATTTAGTGATGCGGTTCTACTGTACCACAAAATCAGCATAGATGCATAGGCCTGCTAGCAGTCACAAAAAACTAGGCCTTTTCAAAAGAAAATCAGGTAGTGGGAAACAAACTGGAAAACTGATCTATAGGGATAACAAAAGTATTCTTTTTTTTTTTTTTTTTTTTTTTTTTTAGAGGCAGAGATAGGGACAGACAGACAGGAACAGAGAGAGATGAGAAGCATCAATCATCAGTTTCTCGTTGCGCCTTGCGACTTCTTAGTTGTTCATTGATTGCTTTCTCACATGTGCCTTGACCACGGGCCTTCAGCAGACCGAGTAACCCCCTGCTGGAGCCAGCGACCTTGGGTCCAAGCTGGCGAGCTCTTTGCTCAAGCCAGATGAGCCCGCGCACGACCTCTGGGGTCTCGAACCTGGGTACTTCCGCATCCCAGTCCGATGCTCTATCCACTATGCCACCGCCTGGTCAGGCAAACAACAAAAGTATTCTTGAAGCTCAATGTAATTGATATCAAAATTTTTAGTCGAGTCATGCTTGGTGAAGGCCATATGGAAAGTTTATTTCTCAAACTTGTGTTTTGTTAACTGTTAAAAATATTTTCCATGCTCTAGCTGGGTACCTCAGTTGGTTAGAGAGCCCTTTCAATATGCCAAAGTTGCAGGTCCTACCGCCAGTCAGGGCACAATGAATGTATAACTGGGTGGAACAACAAACTGATGTTTCTCTCTCTCTCTCTCTCTCTCTCTATCTATCTATCTAAAAGTCAACAAATAAATCAACAATTTTTTAAAGACCTTAGAAAAAAATATTTTCCAAGATTTCATTGTAAATAAAAAAGTCTACTAGATTTGGAGTCAAAAATTGCAAGTTTATAAATTAGCTTCACAGCTTAACAAAACTATCAAACATGGAAGTCTTTGGAGCCCTGTAGACTTCAAATGGAAATTTAATCAAACAAAACAATAATAATAACAAAAACACATGACCTTAAAAAAAGTCACAGAGATGCAGTGAGGGGAAATGAGTAAAATATATGAAAGCATTTAGATTAGCACAAAGAAGACATTTCTGCCATTGGTACAGAAGGATTCAAACTGCCAGTTTGAAGCAGTCAATTTAGAGTTAAGTTTCCATGTTTTCATAGAAGCAAAGCTATAGACTAAAGGTGTCTATAAGAAATTCATAAATGATAGTTTTTATTACTATTGTCATTGAAAAATACATGAACTGTGCTTTTTCAAAGGATATTTATGCTACTATTTTAATAACACACACAGTTTCTTCAACTTAGCATTCCATAAAATCTCTAGAGCTACTTATTGCATTGTATCTTAGTCATCATCAACAAAAACATTTATAGAATATTGTCTATTTTCAGATTTTTGCTAACCATCAAGAATAAAAAATGATATTAAGACATTAAAATAAAACTTCCAATTTTTACTATATTTTTCACTATTGTCAAAGGAATAATATATCTCCATATAGTAATTTAAAAGTATAGATGTATAAAAATGTTAAATACTCAAAATTTTGTATGTTAATATTTTGGCACATGGTAATATTTTTTAAACAATATTAGATATATCTAATATCACATTAAGTTTTTCCTTCTTATATTACAAGTCCCATGTGAAAAATCATATCTGCATATCTACAGCAGTACAGATCTGACCTATTCTAAATAAAACTGTAGAGTAACTAAGTTATATTTAACACTTTTATCTCAACCTTTGATTTATTCCTCCCTACTACGTATATGCACCCTCCTTTTCAGCGTTTCCCAATAGAGGACCTACCACCTACCTTTCTCAAGCAAACTCTCAATCTCTCAACCTTTTCATTCCAAGCAGTGCATTAAAGCTCCACCTTCTGCAAAGGAACAGCAGAGTACTGGTCAAAGGTAAGTGATTTGGTAACTTCACAGGTGAGGATTCAAAGTCTTCTCAATGACTCTGCAGCTCCTTGAACACGGACCAATTATTTAACCACATGAAATCTCAAGTTTCCATCTGTTAAATGGGGATCATTGTGCCAATATCACAGTTTTACCAAAATGATTGACAACAATAATTCTGTAAAGGCAGAGTTCGAAGTGCTTTGCCTCTCTCTAATCCCCACTACAAGTTTATAAGGGAAATGCTATTTGCTTTATTTTAGGTGAGAAAATGGAGGTAAAGGGAGGAAAAGCACTGTACCCAGAGGCACACATGTGGTTAAATGATAAAGCTGGAATCCCAACCCAAATAGTCTGACTTTCAATTTCCACTCATTCTTTCCACTCTGCAACAGCTGCTTCAACAAGACAGGTGAAAGTGCAGAGCACCTGGCCTGACACATGGGAAGCACTATATACATGGGACTTTCTAAGATCTTCAGTCTTTCTTAAAACCCTGAGGGCCAGATGTACTACAAAATTCCGAATTGTCTGGATTTTCAATTTATTGTTCCTTTGACAGGTGTTCTGTAACCCCTCCATCAGGTTCCCACGCAGCACCTCATACTCAGGTACATTAATATTTCTGCAGCAATCAAAATATTCATTCTAAATCAGATAAATAAAGAAGACTATATATAAACTCACTCACTTCAGGAATCGCTTTACTGCAGATAAGTTACTAAAAAATGTTCTATTTCCAGAATTTTTTGATTTGGGAATTGAAGACAAGAGATTGTAGGCTACTTTGGGCCAGACACTTTATTGGGTGCTATGGACATGTGATATCTAGCAGCAGATAAATCCATATCATCCCCATCTTCTCTCCTGAAACTGATTATTCTCACCTTCTTACATCTTTCAGACCCTCATTGATAGCACATTTAACAACCGGATCATTAACTGATAGCATCATTTGTGGCTGAGTAGAACCCAGTGGGTTGGTTACTCCTCTCAGGAAACATATGCACATGTTAACAGAGACATTCAAAATCACAATTCATTAATTGAAAGGAATGACTCCACTACTAGAAGTTCTTTTGCCATTCTAGCAAAGTAATACGTTGCAGAGATTTTGGTTCTCTTTTCAAATATTCTCCACAGACAGATTACCTACTTATACTGCACAAAATCTAAATTTGACAAAACCTTTCTGTTACCAAATAGGAGCTTCTACAACCATGATCATTTCTAAAACAAATTGCAGTCTTTCCAGAAGATGTACACCATAATAAATATTAAGCTTTCTTCTCAGTGCTCAATCCAAAGAATAAAAAAATACAAGCCTACTGCTTGATGCACCAAAATTATCAGTCATATTTGGGAATGAAATAACTAGTGACTGAAAAGACCTGGATATGACCAAAGTCTAGAGATAAAAGCATACCGCATTTGAAATTTCTGTAAGGCTTTGATGTGCCTTTGAAATATGTATTATCCATGTAGGTTAGATGTTTTTTTAAGTGAGAGAAAGGTACAGACAGGTACAGAGAGGAAGGGAGAGAGATAAGAAGCATCAATTCTTCATTGCAACACCTTAGTTGTTCACTGATTGCTTTCTGATACATGTCTTGACTGCAGTGCTTCAGCTAATCCAGTGACCTCTTGCTCAAGCCAGTGACCTTGGTCTCAAACCAGCAAGCTTGGGCTCTAAGCCAGTGACCTTAGGTTTTAAGCCAGTGATCTTTGGACTCAATTTGACCTTGGGGTCATGTCTATGATCCCACAGTCAAGCCAGATGAGCTCATGCTGAAACTGGCAACCTTCGGGTTTCGAACCTGGGTCCTCAGTGTCCCAGGCCAACACTATCTATTGCATCACTGCCTGGTCAAGCATTTAGAATTCTAACATAATTATATGCTTCCTTTCCTGTCCAACTGAATGATATCTTGTTTTCTCATCATAAAACGGATGTAAGAATATGAAATACCAACTCTTCCAAGATGGTCCCACAACCTTAGTAACAGAAATCTGTTTTACTCTAGAATTTTAAAGTAAATCAAATATTCTTTTCTTAAAATATATCATTGATCAAAAAAGTGAAGCTGCTACTATTTTTCCTAGTTAAAAAAATGTAAAGTTCAGATTGTCTTGTAAAACATAATTTTGTTTTTAAAAAACCTGTAATTATTCAAGTTTTCTGTTCACTGTGTTCACTTCTATATAGGTAAAAACTATATGATAATTAGACATGAGGAAAGGTATATTAAGATATTCAAAGAGAAAAATCTTGACTAAATCAATGTAGTGCTTCTTTAAGTAGTTGCTCTTATTCCATTCTTGTTCTATCCATTCTCCAAACTATAGCAATGACATTTCTAAAACTTAAAATAGATTCTGTCACTCACTTGCTGTAAATCCTACCCTAACTTTTTATAGATCTTAGGATAAGCCAAACTCCTTTACCTGGCTTACCGGGCTCTCCACGATTTCCATCCACCTCCGCAACCTCACCATCCTTCTCTGTCCATTCCCCCTCGGGTTCTCAGCACTCCAGCCGTACTCAATTTCATTATCTTGCTCAAGAGTATCGCATTCATCACTTGTCCACCTGATACCCTTCATCTTACAGTTCACACACATCTCTGCTCACACCCACTTCTAATCCACACTCTTTCTTCAAAACTCTATATAAACATCATTTTTTCTAGGTTTTTCTCTGATTACCTAGGTTTTGTCCGATCCACATTGTTTGTTTACTGTGTGCCTCATATTATAACACATTATACCCTTACTACATCTCCCTTTTCAGCAAGAAAAGGGAGGAAATTCTTTAAAAGTAAAAAACTTAATTGGCAGAGCTGGCATGTGGACTCAGGTCTAATCCCGTCAGTCACTTCTTCCCCTCTCTACCTTACACTGTCTGAGAGAATGTGCTGCCGCCACACAGTTTTTCTTTCCTGAATAAGAAAATATGTTGGCCACCAGATTCAGTGATCCCTTGTAATTATCTCATTACACCTGGGAAAGATTACATTAAAATTATTCATCCAGTCCTGTACGATGCACTGATTGAAGATCCATTCATGTACCTACGTGCCTCTTGTGAAATGATACGTGAATCCACAGAGATAGAACAGAGTTTAAATGCTTTTGGTGGTTACATGCCAAACCTTCACTATTCAGAATCAGTGCTGAGCATAGCTGTGACAGGCAGTACTCTCATGAGAAATTTTTAGTATGTAAATATTCACCAAAGGGCATATAAAGGCAGGCTCTGTCTTAAAGGAGCAGAGATGTGTAGACCTCAGAGGATACAAGCAAATCTGGAGTAGTAAGAGTAGATTCATCTGAAATGATTTAACACTCATTGAATCTTCTCATAGAATAAACAGAATAATCAAAAGTTACAAAACATGATTGTAGGAAACCTTTCATAGGAATGGTAGCAGATGTCATATTTAATCAGATAATAAAGAATAGAATTATGAAAGACATTGAGAACTGCCACATCATAACACATGCTACTAAGTTTATGTGACTTAACAGTTTGCATGTTCATTCAATTTCCATGTATTTCTGAAAACAATACTATAAAATCTGCAGTCTACTAAATAAATGTATTATCATAGTCTTCTATAAGTGTTATTTTAGTTATTGTTTCCTATGTCATTATAATGTCAAACAAGAAAATAAAGCTATACCTTCAGTAGTCTCCCAGTACAAATAAATGAGTTCTGGAAAATTTCTTTAGGCTTCTTTGAGAATACTTCTTAGAATTCCAGAACCATCTAATGCATTCTGAAGAAAACACTGGGCACTTCCTCACTACTTCATCTGTTTGTCTGCACACTCCTCAAGCCAAAATAACTAACTTGTGACTGCCTTCAAATTTGAGTTCTCTACCAGAAACATCTTTCTCCTCATTCTTGTCTTTCCTACATTGATCCCATCACTGAAGACTCAACTCAGGTATTGCCTCCTCAAGGAAATCATGCGGATTGCTAAATCAGGGTTAGATATTCATTCCATGCGTTCTTAAGTCATTCTGTTCTCTCTAGTGAATTCATCAAACTGCAATTGTCTGTTAACTTCTTTGCTTTGTCCCCAAACCCCGATTTAGACTGTATTATTCTTCAGACTAGATACCATCTCCAAACCAATATCACTTAGTTGGCATGAAGCTCAATAAATATATAATCAATGAATAAATAAAAATTGTTTTGACTCTTAATTTTGCTCATAAACAGTCTCTCTGTAATGTCCATTACAGTAGATTTGTTAGAGACGAGGTTTTTGATCATTTCACTAACTCTTTTAAAACAAAAAACGACTTATGAAATTCCCAACCTGCTACATCTTCAGTGCTATAAGCTTCATTAACCATGCTGCTAATACCTTAGAAACATACTTTCTAAACATTTACATTAGTATTTTTATAAAGTTAATAAATGATCATTGAACAAAACTAAGAGATATATATTATTAGGGTAAAAAGGTAAATGATTACAGATATCTATAATTCAATTACATTAAAACTTTTTAGTAGTTCTCAACGTTTATTCAGCATTTATTTAAATTATTAATAATATACTAAATAAGTAAAATTTAAACCTGCTATGGTAATAAGTTGGGATAAGTATTTTTTCATATTTTTGTAATTAATTCCCAGAAATAAGATTACTAGATTGAGAAACAATTTTGCCTATTTACAAAGCTAACGGCATTTCATCAGTCTTTTCCATGACTGAAAGAAGACATGCTATTAACTTTCATGGAGATATTCTTATTTTCCTTTTTTGGTTCTTGATTCCTTACTCCACTATAAAAATCACATGATCAAAACCGTCAAATGTTGTCTTGAATTGTGGCCAAACTCAAAGGCACACAGACTTGAGCTAAATCCTCATTTCACAAAATTGGAGTCTTCCCATCCCAGTCCTGCAGTTTCACTTAGACACATCAACCACAGGCATCATTTCCTGTCATAAGCCATTTTAACACATTTACTGCATTACAAGATTCTACAGCAAATGGCTTAAAACACACACAAATCAAAACTCAGGTAAACAATTATATGCCCTCCTCCTTTTAAAAAGTGTCCTATGGACAGTATTTTACAAAAATATTCTATGAAACTAGATGTTCTGGTTAAAAAAAATTAGAAGATAGAAAATAGTCCTTTTTGTTTTAAATGAGATTTCTCAGAGGCTTCACACAACGTGCACTGTGCATCAACACATGGAGGTAGCGTGTGACTCAATTCTCCAACAGAATTTGTTTTTTTATGATGCACTGTCACAAAGGACTTGTGTACTGAAGAACTCATTTTTGTTTGGGGAGATTATGCCCTTAGTATGACACTGTCATTGTTTAAAACATTTTTAGAAGTCCTCTGTTGAAACTGATTTCAACATACCATTTACAAAACACTGGAAAAATCACTCCTATTGAATTATAGTTATAAGACACGCTCTTTTGTTCCAACCTCTTCCTTTGTCCCAATTTTCTGAGCTGCATTCCTTCACCTGCTTGTTTCTCACTTGCTGTATCATGGGGAAGTCACAGTGAGGCATGCTGGCACTGCTTGGGAGGAGAGTTGTTTGCAGAAGACACACAATGAAGTCTAAAGAGAATGACGGTGGAACTAAATTGAAGGCGGAGGCAAAAAGCAACCTTGCCAAGAGTATATCATGGAGAAGACTGCTTAATTTGAGTTTAATTGCCCATTGAATATCCCCTGTCTGAAAAGCCCACAATTAATAATAGAAATATAATAATCCAAGGGACATAAATGAAAATTATGAGAAATCATACTGACAGAAAGTAAGAATGCAAATACCCACATACACACCTGTAATAAAAAGATAAATTTCTATATGGCAGTTACTAAGCTTTCATTAAATAACACAGTCTTTCTGTGCAATTATTGATTAAAAATTAAAAGCCCTCTTTTTTGCAACAGTCATACATTTTTTGAGTAAAATATTCTAAAAAGAGGCTATTAACATGCAGACGTAACTTGCATTTAAGCCAACAATGAAAGAAAAAAATACAGGGTCATTTACAGTATGTTGGTTCAATAATGTTTGAATGAAAATCATATTAAATTTTACTCCTTCTTCAGCTCCAGGACGACGGGAACCACTTCTGGCAAAGCTGCAACCATCATTGCTGTTGTCTGGCAGCGGTGCCCCTGGATGGCTAGAAGAGTTATCTGCCTCTATTTGAGCACCAAATGCTTCAAAAATTAGACCTAGGGCTACAGTAGATACTGTACAGCGCCATGAATATGTTCAGTCAAAAAATCTGGGTAGGAACTAAAGCTAAAACGGAGAGAGAGTGCAAACTGAGAACATCAAAAATTTCTTTCTGAATCCTCATTAAAATACAACCAAGGGTTGCCATATTTAGCAAATAATACAGGATACTTACTTAACTTCAAATGTCATATATTTAATATAAGTATGACCCATAATTTAGTACACAAATTTATACTGAAAATGTGTATGTGATGTTCATCTGTAATTGAAAGTTAACTAGGTAGGTGTTGTGTTTTATCTGGCAACCTTACAGCTATAAAAACATATAATAATGATAACATATTACAATAGCCAAGAAAAGTAAGGACAAAAATGAACAACATTCTAGAATACAAGAAGAGAGCATACAAATTAAAATAAAATATTGATGAGAATAGTTAAAAATTAGGGCACAAAGAAAACCAGTTAGGAAAGTGATGGAAGACAATTGGACTTTGGGTGATGGGAATGCAGCATAATCAAATGTCAAAATAACCTAGAGATGTTTTCTCTGAACACATGTACCCTGATTTATCAATGTCACCCCATTAAAATTAATTTTAAAAAAAAGAATTGATGTTCATGGCAACTTGTGCTCCAACTCTTGGGGTGGGGAGGTGGACTTTCCAAGATTGTTGACCAGGATTAGCAAAATCTGAAAACTCTATTGAGCTTAAAATTATAATTGGTGAAAGCTTTACCTCTGACTAAGAAAATCACATTACTCAAGAATTAGTGTACCAATAATCTTTCCAGGAACGGGAGCTACTTCATAAGAGAGAAGTCTATTTCTGCAACAGTATTTTTCCTTAACTGTTACTTGTCTGATTCAGGAAGTGATGAGAGTTGCCAGTATGGTCAAGTTCTCCATTCTAGCAGTGTAATAATGGACAGGGTACTCCTGTGCCTTGCTCTTTATCCTCTGACAAACCATTCTGGTGAGCCACCAAGCTGAGAGAAGAAGGAGACTTATAGTTGTTTCCTTCTAGAATGCATTTGTAAGTTGAAGCAGTAGAAACCTGTGGAATGTTGCATGTAAGAGGTATACCTCTCCACTTATGAAATAGTCAGTTGGCCAGTCTGTCAGAAAATACTTTTTTAAGTACCTACTGTGTACCTGTTTGTCCTTGGCAATGATAATTCATTAAACAAAAGGGACCTCAGTGTCCCCTGTGCCTCTTCATCATTCACTAATTTCACCTAATTCAGAAAAGTAAGCAGTTATATCAGAAAGGTAATCTTATTTCATTTCAACCCAGAGTCCAAACATAGTACAATTATGGCCATGGTAAGATAGTCATCAGCTGTACTCCACAATTTATTAACAAAAATACAACTAATCTTCAAAACTCTCTACCACAGCCTCCTGGATTTTCTACCTACTATCCAATGAAAAGACTCTCCTATTCTCAGATATAGACATGCAAAAATAATTTGATAGACATCATCAATTATCAGACTAATAATTCTTCACATCAGTCTATTCTTAAGCTTTAAATAATAATAATAATATCAAAATTTATAGACAGCTCACTTTATATTAGGCATTCTGTTGCTCACATTAAATGCATTACTTCATTTAGTTTTTGTATCATTTAATCCTTATAACACCCATTTATGAGGATGTTCTTTTACACAGAATGAAACAAAAATTTAAAGAAGTTGATTATATCATCTAAGGTCATGCAACTAACATGTCATAGGGCCATATCCAAACCCAGGTCTGTCTGATGCCAAGATCTATACTCCTAGTCATCACATGCTGCTGGAACAAAATGGATCATGAAGAAATTCAGGACAATTATCAGTCTTGGCTGCATTCCAACACTAGATATAGAGCCGTCTCTGTAGGTAGGATGGAGAAACTTGGGAGTAGGAGAATAACAAGAGCATTGAAGGATGAGGTTGGAAGCCAAAGTGAATTGTGCAACAAAAGATAAGTGAGAAAGCATTCTGATGTTTGACAGTGAAGTTCCTTTTTTAAAACTGGATGTATTGGGGTGATGCTGGTAGGCATAATTATACAGGTTTCAGGTGTCCAATTCTATAACACATATCTGTACAGCGTATTGTATGTACACCCCCCAAGTCAAGTCTTCGTCCATCACCATGTATGTCCCCTATACCCTTATCTACCCCCCACCAACTGCAATCCTTGTCCATAAGGACTTTTTTGTCTTTTTTTGATTAATCCCTCACCTCCCTCACCCAGTCCCACCCTTGACAGCTGTCAGACTGCTCTATATGTAAGAATCTGTCTCTATTTTTCTTTTTAGTTCATTTTGTTCAATAGTTTCCACATATTTTCCACATGTTTTTTCTTCTAAAACAACCTGCTTCAAGTTCACTGTAACACATAGATATTGATTCAACAAAATAAAGAAGAGATTGAAAAAGAATTTTTAAACTTAGAAAAAATAAGAATTCATCTAAATGTCTTTCTAGGTCCTCTTTCCATAGGTCTCCCCCGGGCCTCTGCCCCCTAGTCACACCTGTCCTCTTTCAGTTCTTCCAATCCACTTTGCTCCCTTACCTCTAGGCCTTTCATCCCACTAATGTCCATTTTTAAATTCTTATTTCTTTCCTTTGGCTAAATCTTACCTTTCTTTATATAATAAAAATGAATAATTATACTAAATTTTTAATAGTCCTGGGGAGATAAAAGGGCTGTTTTCTTCTTCAGTATATTCTATATTTTCCCAATTTTTCATAATAAAAACATTTACTTTTGTGACTTAAAAACACATTTCATTTTAAAAACAAATGAACTATATGGCCTGACCTGTGGTGGCGCATGGGTAAAGCATCGACCTAGAACACTGAGATCACCAGTTCGAAACCCTGAGCTTGCCTGGCCAAGACACATATGGGAGTTGATGCTTCTTCTACACCTCTCCCCTTTTCTCTCTTCTCTCTCTCTCTCTCTCTCTTCCTTCTCTAATATAAATTTTAAAAATAAAAATAAATAAGTAAATGAACAACAATGAGTTTTCATCTTAAAAATATAAATATTTTCTATTATAATGTATTTTATCACTATTATCTACTATCTCCAATTTTTTCCTAAAAATAATAGTTTTGCCTGATCTCTGTAATATATGTACTATGTTTGAATAAATGAAGGTTTTTCTCATCCCTTTCATTTGCATGACCACTGTAATATACATATCTCATTAAATGTCTTTCTTAGTCATTCTATTTGTCACAGCTCAGAGGGAACATCTGGACATAACCAGGTTTTAGATGTGCTGATCTTATTTACTACACTGGCTTGATAAAGTGCATTCTAGATAGCATGGGGGACAATTCACCTTTGGATATTTCCATTCTATCAAATGAAATGAGATAACAATACTGTGATAAATACAAATCTTTTTTACCCCTATTGTTCTTATGTAATTTCCTTGCTGCAACATCCATTCTTCAACCTCTTTTCTTAAGACACAGCATCTTTCAGTGAAGACTTTTTTTCCACGTAATTAACAGAACAAGCAGTGCCATCTATTTTGGTCAGCCAGATGCTTCACTACATAATAGGGACTAGGCATTTCGTCCCACTGGTAATGTCAATAGGTAAAAAATTAAAGCACGCTAATATGTAAACATTATTTCAACTTAATGCTCTTATTTATTTCAGGACTTTGAGTACTGTAAACATCTGTTAGACCATCATAGTTCATGTTCTTACAAATGTATTCTCAGTGGGCAGTTGACAAAGGATCACTGTTCTCCAAGTTATAATTTTCTAGCATTTTGGATTAATGTTAGTCTAATAAGCTTCTTATAATAATGATAAAAATCACAAACTATATATAGGTCTTTAATTTCTTTTTCCCAATGATATCCAGAAGAACCTCAAAGTCAGAGGCAACGGGCACTAAGATAAGGAGCTGGCTGTGGGACACCTCTTTGGAGTTCTCCTTCCTACAGAATTTGCTCACAGGATACAATCAGCATGATCAGCTTTCTAAATTAAGTAGAGAATCAAAAGAGAAGACAGTTACAAATTAGATGTGTTAGTGTGATAGAGAAAATCAAAGTGAACTTTTTACCACTCAGAGGTCTGCAAAGGACACAAAGAAAAAAGAAGAGAGAAAGGTCACTGTGGATTAACTGAAACACACAGAAGTCTTGTCTCCAGGAAAAGCTCCTCTCTTAGACCTTGAGAGTGTTCCTAGTTTTCCCATCTGCTTCTGCTCATCCACCTTGAAGGGAATCCTATCTTTCTGCATGATCCTGACTATGCATATAACATTGTAATCAACCCCCTCCATCTTTCAAAGGAAAAGATATTTGAAGAAAATCAATAGTATAAAGAAGAAGGGGAAAAACTAGAAAAAGATAAAGGGACCAGAGTTAATACCAGAAGTGAAATAGAACTTTAAAAACTACCTAACTAGCATCTTCAGAACAATACACAAAGAACATTGTATCCATCCATTCAATAAGAGAACACTGATATAAAAAAAGGAGAAATCAGAGAGTAAAAGATTGGCTATTACAAACACATTGCCAAAAGGGAAAAGTCGACATATTGGGTTGAATAGTATCACCCCAAAATTGATGTCAACCTAAAGCTTCAGAATATGACCTTATTTTCAACTAGTGTCTTTGCAGAGATAACAGCTAAATTAAGATGTAGTTATACTAGATTATTATGGACTATATAACTAGTGGTGGGATTCGGCCAGTTTACACCAGTGCAGCAGAACCAATACCTAATTTTTTTGTTGAATTAAGTGAACCAGTTGTTAAAATGACACTTGTAATCAGGGTTCTCTGTAAGATGGGCGCCTGGGCAGCTGCCCAATGTGGAAATCACAAATTTACATTCCTTACTTTTTTTTAATGTTCATCTGTGCAACAGCATATTCTAAGCACCCATACTAATGTCCATTCCGTCCATAGGTGAAAAAAATTGCAAGTGAGGATGTCAAACAAGAAGCAATATAAAAATATCTTAAATAACAGTTTTATTGTTTTTTGTCAGGTATTATTTAATATTTATTCATTAATATTTTTAAACTCATAACATAATCTAGTTTTTTGTACCTCTTTTATTGTTCTTATTTAAGTATTAAATGCATGAAATAATAAACCACCTTTCGGTATATCTTTTTTTATACTTAAAACGGTCATCAAGGCAGAGAACCAGTTGTTAAATTATTTGAATTCCACCACTAGCTATAATCCAACCCCTGGTGTCTTTGTGAGAAAAGGAAATTGAGACACAAACACACACAGTGAAGACTGGTATATGAAATCAGAGAGAGAAATGGGGTGATGCATCTATAAGCCAAGTAATACCAAGGATTGCCAACAACCACCAGAAGCCAGGGGACAGCCATGAAGCAGATTCTCTCTCAGAACCCCGAGAAGAAACCTAACCTGCTGACACCTAGATATGAGACTTCCAGCCTCGAGGACTGTAAGACAGTCAGTTTCTGTTGTTCCAAAACATCCAGTGTATGGCAGTTTGCTATAGCAGCTCTGGGAAACTAATATAGTCAGTTAAGTGCTACAACACTGTGCCTACCAAGTGCTATGAAAACTAAAAGAAGAAAACTACCGCTTTTGAGAAAACATAAAAGGTGTCAAGTAAGACTTGATAGTTATATACAATATTGAAAGATGATTGACTCAACCTGTTAAATCCAGCAAGAGAGGTGTGTTCCTGGCTGTGACAACAGTGTATGCAAATGTACAATTATGTGAACACGTCATTCATATTCAGGAATGGCAAAACACATGGTCTGACTTCAGCAGTACTTTTACTAGTGGATTTATGAGAAGTATTAATAGGAATATAAGTGGGGGACAGATTTTGAGGACTTAGCCTGAGGAAAGTAACTTAATATGTAAAAGCAAAGGAAAGAGATAAAGATTTCAAGGAAGACAATGACATGGTACATTTTTGCCTTGGATCTAAAGTCACAATTTTCTTTCCAGTTTGACTCCAGTGATGCTTGTTTTCATTTTTTATTTCCTTCTTCACTACTTTGCTCTTTCCTAGACTTTTATCTAAAGGAAATATATATTTATTTAAAGCAATTTTCTAAGGAGTGTTTAGAGCCATAGAATCTTGTTAATATTTTTTAATCTACAGTCAATTTAAAATTCTAATTTTGGAGTCTACATGAGCTATGCTACATTGAATAGTTAATTCCATTTCACAGAAATTATACAAAATTTAATATTATTTTCTTGGGTTTTAAAACTGAACAATAATGCAAAAATGGACATTTCTTGGAGAGAAGACTTCTTATTCCTCACCACCATTTTATGGCAGTAAGTTAACAAAAAATTTAAGGGGCATACTTTGCATCTAATTTCACAATCATAAAATCAATGAAATTGCTTTCATAAGCCAGCAATCAGTACTGAAATATAAAAAAAATCAGAAATCATAATACAAAATATTATAGTACTAAATCCCATGAAAAAATAATTACTAATAAACCAGATTATCAAATTATTCAACCACTGAATCTTGAATTAGAAAAAGAAAGATTTTCCTGTCCCATTCTGCAAACACAAACGAGAGGAACATTCTTGACTTCTCTTTCTGCTTCATTCACTTTAATCAATCAATAATTCCACTTTAACTATGTAACTATGTCCATTTTATTTTATTCCTCTGGTAACCATCTTAATTCAGATAACCAGAATCTCTTCCGTGTGAAAATTAATAAAAGGGAAACTTCACTAAAATGGAGAAGTAAGGCCAAAGGGGAAAGCTCTCTCACTCTATATCAATCACAGGAGAAACTGTCAATTACACCATGAGAGAAGTCAGCCCTCAACAGGAAAGAAACATCAATTATAAGTCCCAATGGGAAAAGATATACATTGCATATTCCACAAAAAATCAAGTACACCAGCCAATTCAGCCAATGAGAAGCCATCATCTCCCTGCACTCTCATTTTTCTCTCCTTTTACTCCATAAAATTACCTTCCTCTCCTTTTTTTGTTGAACTTACCCATGGCTTTTGCTAGAGCTTGCTTGTCCTGAATTGCAATTCTTTGCTGTCCTGAGCAAACCCATTTTTTGCTGCTAAAATGACTGGTTTTTATTTTTAAGGTCAATACATGCTAAACTGTAGCCCTCCTGACAAACTTGTACCCATTCTTCCTAGTCCAATCTCTTTTTTTGGTCAAAAAAGAAAAAGAATCAGAATGATATTCCTAATTACAGATCTGCATGGCATTGTTCTGTGTAAAATCCTTCAGAAGCTTCCCATGGCCACCAGAAAAAACCTTTCAATTCAATCTTAGTGTCTGTCTCCACAGCATGGCTCCTCATCTCCATCCCTTACCCTGTGTTGCAGTTGTACTGAACTATTCGCAGTATCTGGCGCAAGCCATGCCTTCTTTCCATTTAGGACTTTGTTTAAGCTCTTTCCTAAGTCTCAAAATCCTGGCTATTTTTTCTTCATCTCCTGGTACCAGCAATGACATATTTCTCCCAGGAAGTTTTTTTCCAAAGAAAAAACGAGGAAAGACGAGGTTAACCTCCAAAGCACCCTGCTCTTACTTCTACTGGAGATCTTATGACCTTACACTATTATTTCCCTTTTATTCTTTCTATTCTTGTCTTCCTGGAGGCCACAAACTTCTTAAAGGCAGGAATGATGCCTTGACCTTGCCACTTGCAAAATGCCTGGTATATAACACACACATATTAGACATTGTTCTAATTAAGCACTATTTACTAATGAGGGATAGAATTAATTTTATCAATTTCCTGACAGTTATCCAGTATTCACATGAAAAAATCTCAGGGACAGACCACTTATTTTTTTCATGAACCCTCTAAATGCCAGAAAGCTTCCTGAAGGTAGCCTATTACAACTGCACCATCCTCCAAAATGACTAATGCTTGCCTGAAAGGATGATGATGATGATGATGTTGGTGATGATATTGTTGATGGTGATACAAGTGACATTATCAAAGTAGGCACTATGCTGGATTCTTCACATGAACATGCTCAGTCCACCCTCATAACAATGCTTTGAATCAGATACTGTTAATACCTCTTTAGTTCAGATGAAAAGAAGGAGGTTTAGAGAAGCAACTTGGTGAAAGCTATACAGCAGGCAAGTGGTGGAATCAGAATTAAAACTCGGCCCACTGAGTCCAGCCTTGAACATTACTCCGCTTCCACCACAATTCCAACTGTCAAGCAGTCAGCCAGTCTTTAACTCTTTTATCCTAAAACTACTTGTAGTTAAAAAAATAATAATCAATAAATTTACAAATAACAACTTAGTTAACTTCGTTTTAAACTTTTCCAAGTTCATCTGTCCAGGGAACTCTTTTAAGAGTCAATGCCTATTCACATCCTCAAGAATTACAGATCTACAAAATGCACTTTGGGAAATAACGGTACAAACATGGTTATTCTCCTAATTTGTTGTTAAATAGTATTTGCTTTTGGAGAAGCCACATTGCAATACTAGCATGTCCTGGGCCAGTAGCCAACTACACCCCCAAAGATGTTCACCCGACCTGAATCCTAATCAAATGCTACTGAATTAGAATCTCTGATGTGAGACCTGGGCATTGAAATTTTCAGCCCTCATCTTATGCTATTCGTAGGCACATCTAAGTTTCAGTACCAGTATTGTCTCTATATGCCAAGTTGCAGTTTCAATCCCAGGTCAGGACACACACAAGAATCTACCAGTGAATGCATAAATAGATGGAACAATAAATCAAGGTCTGCCTGTCTGTCTCTCTCCATTTCCCTTCCTGTCTCTCTCTCTCTCAAATCAATAAATTCTAAAATTAAAAAAAAGGACCACTGTTTTTGAACAAACTGAAATAATAGTGTTCAGCTCTGCTCTGGACTGAGCATTTTACATCCCACTGGGAAATCTCATTTATAAACCCAGAGGTTCTTTCGGTTTCAATCATTCTTACTCCTCAAGTTTGTTCTCCTACCTTTTGGTCCTTCTAGTACTCCCTATTACATGGCAAGGTATTCTCTGTCAATCCTCCATGTTTGCACACTACTCGATTGACCTTCCCCTTGATTGTGGGAAAAGACGTAATTAATTTTTGGAAGTTAACTAAAATATCATCTCCTCCGGATAAGGGAGTAAGTTCCTCCCTAGTCTGTCTTGCCACATTACACCAATATCTCTATTATAGTGTTTAATGCATTCTGTTATAACTATGGATGTACATTTTTTTTGTATTCCAACAGAATGCAAGCGTCTTGATGTTAAATGCCAAATTTTAACCCTTCTTGCCTTCTCAATACTAATATAGTCTTGGCCAATAGTTGAAGCTCAGTAACTATTAGTTGAAGGATTCAAAAGCCACCTGACTGGTGGTGGCACAATGCATAGAGCATCAACCTTGGACACTGAGGTCCCAGGTTTGAAATGCCAAGGTCCCTGGCTTGAGCACAAGGTGGGCAACTTGAGGGCAACATCACCAGCTGAGTGCGGGGTAATGGCCTTGATCACAAAGTTTGCTGGCTTGAGACCAAGGTTGCTGGCTTGAGCTAAGGGTCACTGGCTCACCTTGAGCCCTTCACTAAAGACACATATGAGAAGTAATCAATGAACAACTACAGTGACACATCTATGAGTTGATGCTTCTCATCTCTCTCCTACTCTCTCCCTTCCTGTCTGTCTGTCTGCCTCTCTCTCAAAAAAAAAAAAAATTATGCTAAGCAAAATAAGCCAGGCAGAGAAAGAAAAATATCATATGACTTCATTCATATGAGGAATCCAATGAACAGTGTGAACTGAAGAACGGAAGCAAGGCAGAGAAGGGGTCAGAGTCCAGAGGGAAAGTGGGCAGAGGGAAAGGGATGAGAGGAGGGGATTAAAGAAAGGAAAGACATTAGTGAAAGTATATAAACATAACACAGAGATAGAGGGCAGGATAGTAAATCATGAAGGGAAGGGGGAAGGAGGTAGGAGAGGGGGCCAAGGGGGCATCAAGGAGAACAAGAGGAGGAGGAAGGGAGATATATTCGGGGTACACTTATAACTATGTAAACACAACAAATTAAAATCTATTAAAAAAGAAAATATATATATATAAAATGAAAGCATTTAAAAGCTTCTATCTTTGATACTTTTTATTTTCCAACTTATTTAGCTAGAAAATAAATACACAAATGCTTGTTGACAACAAGTATCAACCAATCAATGCAAGCCGTGGTGGAAAAAACAGTTTGCTGATAAACCTAGCACTGAAGCACAAAGTCAAGTATTCTGACAACACTCACTTACTTCTAGAAAAAAAACGTTACCAAGAAGCCACCTAAGACAAGAAATCAGAGGTGAATTAAATCAATGATTCATACATCAATAGAAAAATGTATGTATTTTAAAAACAATCATTAAATTTAAAAAAACTAAAGAGCTGATAGCATGCACAATTAAAAATTGAGAAACTGACTCACAGGAAAAAATGAAACAATTAAATAACCCTATTTTTACACTAAGATTAATCAATTTTGAATGTCACTGAAGCCTATTGGTGCAGTAAAATGTTTGATTTCATTAATTTGCTTGAATTCTGTATTTCTAACATTGTATTCTAAATACCAAAGCACAGTCAACACCATTAAGAACCTATGAATTAAACATAAGCTCACAAATGTTTTTATCTATCATGATGCAAATATAATAATTGTTCAACTTGATGCACCCACTAATCATTTTATATGACTGAAGGAAGTTCATTCAGGCCTGATAGGTAATAAATTTCCAATAGCTTTAAAAAAAAGCTACCTGCTACTTTAGATTCTGTTTGTACATAAAAGTGCCAGCTAAGGCTCTACTCTGTCCATTTCTTACTCAATTTAAATAAAAGACAAGTTTCATTAAGAATATTTTAATAATTTCCATAATACCTTCTCAAGAGAAAAACAGGACAATTTAAATAATAAATCAAACTGTAATAACTATAATTGTTCTACTTCTCTAAATATCAATTTTATTCATTTTATCCAAATTATTATGTCAAAACAGTGAGGATGCTTATTTTGGCTTATTACTTTGCTATTGTTTTCACTTGAACTATTCTACAATATTCACTTTTAGCAAAGAGCATTTTATCCTAAATCAATAACCATAAGTATACTAAAATAAGCAACCTCGATCTGAATTTCTGTTGTTCAATTTGCAAACACAGACACAAATTTTATATAAGTTCTGAACAATGTCCAGCACTTTCATCACACCCAATCTAACAAATTACTCAACAAATAACTTTATATTATTCCAAATAGATTTTGTGTAAAAAATTTATAATCATGTATAAATTCACTTAATTTTATTTTTAAAATCTTTTGCATTTTATCATTTAGTGAACAACTTAAAATTATGGGCAAAGTAGCAATAAGAGAAAATCTGTGGTTAATAGGTGACATAATATTATCTCTGGCACTTTCTCGGTAGAGACAACTCAAAAGAAAGCACCTTCCATATAAGACTAAATCAGAGTAAATCAGAGAACACCTACCAAGAATGACAATCTCCAACTTTGCTCCAATTTTTTTTTTTTTTTGTATTTTCTGAAGCTGGAAACGGGGAGGCAGTCAGACAGACTCCTGCATGCACCCGACAGGGATTCACCAGGCATGCTCACGGGGGGGGGGGGGGGGGCGGGGGGGGGATGCTCTGCCCATCTGGGGCATTGCTCTGTTGCGACCAGAGCCAGTCTAGCGCCTGAGGCAGAGGCCATGGAGCCATCCCCAGCGCCCCTGCCATCTTTGCTCCAATGGAGCCTTGGCTGCGGGAGGGAAGAGAGAGACAGAGAGGAAGGAGAGGGGGAGGGGTGGAGAAGCAGATGGGCGCTTCTCCTGGGTGCCCTGGCCGGGAATCGAATCCGGGACTCCTGCACGCCAGGCCAATGCTCTACCACTGAGCAAACCGGCCAGGGTCCTTTGCTCCAATTTTTAAAGATGTCAACAATGTTGTCAGATACAGAAAGAATGGCAAAGCTCTAAGATTTGACAGCAAACCTATCAGGGTCTTTAAAGAGAAAATAAAGACACCATTGGATTGTCAGCATAGGATTTTTCTTAATACATGGAATACAGAGGTAATGTCAGATTACACAGATGTCCTTATCATTATTAACTTTCAGATGATCAGTAAGTGACTGTAGCCATTATAAAGTATTTTTCTCTGATATAACCAGCAACACTTTGGCCCAAGTTGTTCTGTTTGATTCCTACAAAATGCATTCTCTCAAACACCCCTAAAATTATAATGTTGTTTTATATTGCATCACAATACAGTAAACACAAACTATGGTTAACCATCCATTAAACAGAAGTTCAAGGAAAAGTTTTTCTGCCCTGCATTTACTGACCTCACAACAATATCCAATCTCATTTGCAGATCTTAACAACAGTTCCAAACATCTTTCACTCCTCTAATTCACCAGTTATCCCTATGTGAACCCACTGTTATCAGTTAATTGCATGTGAGAAGAAAATCCTCTATAAAATGCATTAACCATCACCAGTAAGTTGAAACAAGGCTGCACTAAAAAATTACAAAAAGCCTGACCAGCGCTGGCACAATGGGTAGAGCATCAACCTGGGACACTAAGGTCCAGGGTTGGAAACCCTGCGGTGGCTAACTTGATTGCAGGCTCACCGGCTTGAGTGCAAGGGGTCACCTGCTCAACTGGAGCTCCCGCCTCCCCAATCAAGGCACATATAAGATGCAATCAATGAGCAACTACGAGGTGATGATCCCCATCTCTCTCCCTTCCTATTTCTCTGTCTGTCTGTTTGCCTCTTTCTCTCTCACAAAAAATAAAATAAAATGAAATTCTAAAGACAATAAATCAATCAAGAGTTGAAAAACATATTGCAAAAGACATACACACACATATACACACACAAAGGGATAAAGGAGAATATATATGTTGTTTATTAACTATCTAAATCTCTTCTGAAGCCTATTATACATGGCTTAGTTTGGTTGCTAAGGCTTCTGTAGATTTTTCTGATGAAGGTTGTGAGTCAAAGGAAAAAAATAGTAAGTGCATATAGCTGGGTTAGTTTTGAGGCTGTAAAAACTGAGCAGAACTGTAAGATGTAGAACTGGCAGAGCAGGCAGCAATGGAAAGCTGCATCTGAAAGGGAATACAAGTGAATACCTGAAACAGTGACAATTCAGTGACAATACCTGCTGACACTGAACAATAGGATATTGAAGAAGGCAGACTATTCCTAACATGCTCACTGCTTCCCAAGAGCTACAATTTTGGCATCTAATATTAAACACAATCCAGACTGGGCCATCAAGATTGAATGAACAGAGCATCAAAAGTCAGATCTAAACTCTAGCCCTGCCGCTGTCCCTAACTAGCTATAGGTATGAGCAAGGCAGCTGCCTTATCTGTGAATTGAGGCAATGTACCAGATGATGCTCAGTTTCCTTCTAACTCTAAATCTCATGAACACCAGAAGTCTGTCGTATCTGTCAGTCACCAACCCTATCCAAAGAGTATATATTTTGGATATATGTAATACACATGCATGTACACACACACACACACACTAATGTTATCATCAACACTTTAACCCATATTCACATGTATCTTCCATTTTTTATTTATATAAAAAATTCTATAAACATATTCCCTGAGTATGTAACTATGTTATTACTGTGAATATATCTTCTTTTATGTAAATATCTATATCTTGAAATAGAAAAACTATTTTCTCAAAAGAGAAATATGGAGCACTACATAATACATATATATATTTAGCTTAAAATATTATTCATTAGTGAGTATATTAAAACATAAACTTATGAACTGTACTAGACAGCATTATATTCTGTATGCTTACTCTGTTTGATAGACTAGATTATAAAAGAGATAGAACTGAGTAATTTGACACTATTTTGTAAACCCTTAAGGTTTACAGGTATGTGGTAAACCTTCAGGTGAATAAGATTTTCCCTTCTGTATAAGATACAGAAAGGGGAATGGATGGTGCCTTTGACAAGATACTTTTCCAATGGAAATAAAACTGAGATTATCTAATCAGTTATCCTTGTGGGTGGATGGATTTACACCTGCCCTGAAGCTTAGATTTAGCAAATGACAGAGTCAATCATCTTTTTGGGTTTTATGATGGAGCCACAACAAAAGATTTCTTGAGATCAAATATGTGGTTGAGAGAAAGCTGT
This sequence comes from Saccopteryx bilineata, assembly GCF_036850765.1. Lineage (NCBI taxonomy): Eukaryota > Metazoa > Chordata > Mammalia > Chiroptera > Emballonuridae > Saccopteryx > Saccopteryx bilineata. Next base: position 129,870,177 of record NC_089491.1, read on the forward strand.
TTTCAATGGAAACAGGAAGCTAGGAGCTAACCTGTTTCTATGGTAACTAGAGCAGCAGCTAGCCAACAGCTTCAGGGGGAAAGGGGCAGAAAGTTACAAAAGCAAAAACCAAACAAAATTGATGCTGGTTTACCTTATCGTTGTGATTTTCCTTGTAGTACATTCAAAATCAGTACAGACAAGTTTGTGCTGTCCCTACACCACCAGCCCCAGGGAAGTTTAGTAATTAGTACCCCTGTTTTTTCTCTAAACCTCAAAATGTTAGAGTTGAAAAGAAGTATGGCTACTCTCTAGTCCAATGTGTCATCCCCATTTATTTTTTTTTATTTTTTATTTTTTTAGAATAAGGCAAAGGTGATCAAGACTCAGGAAGGTGAGGTGAATTCTACAAAGTCACACAGCCAGCGGTGAAATCAGGGTAAAGGCATCGGTCTCATATAACCCATCTTTCCAATGCTGTTTCCACACTCTCTATTCCTCATTTCTTCACCTCTCGGAACTCATATTTTAGTTGCTTTCTATAAAAATATTGACTACACAGTCTTAAAATTAATTACCACCTTTCAACATATAAGAGAAATAAAAAGCAGTACTTTCGTGTTATAAAAAAAACTTTTTTGACTAATCTTCTAAAAGAAAAGCCCCTCATACTTCAAGCAGAACTAAATTAAGTTTATGTAATATATTGATGGTTATTGTTTAGACAATGTTGCCACTATATATTCCCTCCAGAGATCTGTGTTTATATTTTATTAGTCCTTTAGAGCCCTATACTATTTCACTTAGACATATTTTTAAAGATTGCCATAATAAAAAGGATATATGACTGAGAAGTTGAAAAGAAATGCTTAAAAACTGCATTCACTTTATTTGTAGTAGTAAAAATAAATGGTAATGATATACATTTTCAAATGGGAAAGGTTGGCCTGCATTTTTATATTAGCCCACACATTTTCTTGTTTTCATTTGCTTTGAAATATGCTTCCTGGCAGAGATGAAAAATTTCCTTGACTCTTATTTAGTTTTGTCAGCTCAAATCTATGCGCTCTTAGAAAGATATTACAAAAAAAAAAAAATCATACCTAATCTGTCCAACTACATTCCCCTTTGGCATGCCTAATGTCCAACCTAATGCTCAGATCATCTAGTTTGTGATCAAATATACCACTGAGAATACAATTGTCTTGAAGTTACTAAGTTTTTTTAATGATGTATTTGTATGGCCAGTATCTGCAGCCACCATCACAGCCGCCTGGCCAACATAGGTTCACAATTGATTCGGACAGATGGTAAGGAATTAACAGACCCAAAAACTGGTGGTCCATTTTCTTTTAATCCTAGCTTGCACCTGGCGGGCAATAAATACGCACAGTGGGAAACACTTCCCTTTCCATTCAGGACTCCCAAAGCCACTGACTCATCCGAGTTTTCCTAGAATCAAAGGCTTTCACCTCACCAGCCTTATTCAACTCTGTTCCCCATCTCCTTCTCCTGCGCAAATTGGCTTTTCCTTCAACATTCCGCCATTTTGACTGCCTCCTCCACGTGGCTACTCTGCCCTGCTTCGCCATGGGCTCTTCCTCTCTACAAGAACATGATCACTCTCCCCCAAATGGTCTCCTAGCTCCTCTTTTTTTTTTCTTTTTTGTATTTTTCTGAAGTTGGAAACGGGGAGGCAGACAGACTCCTGCATGCGCCCGACCAGGATCCACCCGGCATGCCCAACAGGGGGCAATGCTCTATCCATCTGGGGCGTCGCTCTGTTGCAACCAGAGCCATTCTAGCGCCTGAGGCAGAGGCCATGGAGCCATCCTCAGCGTCCGGGCCAACTTTGTTCCAATGGAGCCTTGGCTGCAGGAGGGGAAGAGAGAGACAGAGAGGAAGGAGAGGGGGAGGGGTGGAGAAGCAGATGGGTGCTTCTCCTGTGTGCTCTGGCCGAGAATCGAACCCGGGACTCTTGCACCCCAGGCCGACACTCTACCACTGAGCCAACCGGCCAGGGCCTCCTGGCTCCTCTTTTTAAAACCTTTAGGTGCGAAAGCCCTCCCCCAACACACATTAGTATAAACAAGCCCCTTCCCAAGCATGAAGGGCAATTAGCTGTATCACATGAGAGCATCACCATGTGAAAGCAACGTCCATTTTTATCAGAGTGAGAAAAATATAATTTATCTGCCCAACGGTACTGAATTAGGTACTCTCTGCTTCTATCCAACACTGAGAATATCAGCATATATTCTGAGAATATAAACATGTGAACTTTAAAATAGTGGCCAGCCATGGCCAGATAGATCAGCTGGTTAGAGCATCGTCCCAAAGCACAGAGGTTGCTGGTTCAATTACCAATCAGGGAATATACAGGAAGAGATTGATGTTCCTGTCTCTTTCTCTCTCTTCCTCCCTCTCAAAAATCAATAAAATAAACATTAAATAACAATAATAATAATAATAATAATAATAATATAAATAAAATAGTGGCCTGGAATAGGTCGAAGATGTTTATATGGCAAATGCAAATTCACCAGACTGTTATAGCAGATTCCAGGGTGTTGAAGGTTGGAGTTGTATTGTTCTATGGTTGGCCATGACATTTAATTAAAATAAAAGGGATGAAGACACTTGACCATACCCCTAAAATTACAGTTGTTTGGTAGAAGTACAGCCTTCACCATCTTCTCCAATAACATGACAAAGAAGAGCCTATAATTAACTTTCAAAGCAGAACATCAAGATTAAAACAGCCTATATTTTCATAGTAAAATAAAGACTAACAATACCTTAACAACATCATTTCTAAATGGAATACTTTCCTGTATATGTCAGGCAATATTTTTATGTGAACATTTTTTTTCACTTTAGAGGAGAAGATAAACAGATTCCTGCATGCAACCCACTGGGATCCACCTTACAATCCCTGTCTGAGGCCAATGCTTGAATCAACCAAGCTATCCTCAGAGCTCAGGCTGACACTTGGACCAACCCCTACCGGGCCACTGGCTGAGAGAGGGGAAGAGGGAGTGAAGGAGGAGAGAGGAGGAAGAGAAGCAGATGGTCGTTTCTAAAGTGTGCCCTGACCAGGGATCAAACCCCAGACATCTGCATGCCGAGCTGACAATCTATCCACTGAGCGAACCGGCCAGGGCCATAAACTTTTTTTGAGGAAAATTTTTTAATTTCGCTAGAATTTTGTTTAATGTTTTCTTGTGGCATTTTTTAAGTTTAATAGACAATGTATTTGGAAAATGTTTTATAATAAATTTAGTGCTGAGTTTATCGAGAGCAAAGGACTACATCTTCTCCATGCATTCCCAGTACCTTGCAGAGTTTCTGACCTAGAGTGACTGCATATTCAATACTCATTGAATAAATGTGTTCCAAAAATTTTAATAATTGACAATATTTTATGAGCAAGATATATTTGGCCATTAATTCTTTTAACTGGGGCAATGTTTACAAAATAAGAAATAATATTTTCATTTTTAATCTTAATTTTTTTACTCCATTGTACTTACTTTATTATATTTTTAATTAAATGTTATATATATTTAAAACTATCAAATAGTTATTTAAGTAATTTCCCTCCTTTATTTGTGGAATTTAAGAAAGAGGGAAAGAATAGCCTATAAAAAGTAAATTAAATATGTGCAATTCTAAATCCAATTCCAGATATTAAAATTTAATTTCAGTAATTTTAACGACTAAACTTGTGAAAATAAAACATTTTAAATGCTAATAAAGTGAATATTTTCATGATTAAAAAATAATGGATTACTATCACAATAAATGTATAATTCAGGATGATCTGCATATAACAGTATACTAGAAAAGGTCTAGAAAACTTGCGTGAAATAATCTAGACACACACCAAAAAAAAAATCTTAAATGTGATTCCATGGAAGTTTTTCACTTGTTTTTTATTTCTAAAATGTCTTTTGAAAATAAAATAATGGTCTCTCAGATAATCAAAGTTCATATTGCCAAGGAAATAACCACATTCTAAAACACAACTTAATCCAATCAGCTTCCACATCCTCCAAAAATCAGAAAATAAGAGGAAGAAGGAGAAACTTATAACTGTTCTCAGTTCTTTAATATTGAAAACAAATTATTTAAAGTATTTTGATTCTAGTATTTTGCATCTATAATGTCTTTTAAAATTCTTTAACAAACTTATAAGTTCTATCAAAGAATTTCTTCCTGGTACCTGTCCACTTACCAATGATACAATGTTTTCAGAAGGCAGCATATACAAGCTGTTTCCTTCTAAAACTTAGATATTGTATTAAAAATACACAATGCATAACATTTTCACAAATATTACCATGCATCCTTCCTTTTTTTTTTTTTTTTAAATTTTTTTTTTAATTTTTTTTTATTTATTTATTCATTTTAGAGAGGAGTGTCAGAGAGAGAGAGAGAGAGAGAAGGGGGGGAGGAGCTGGAAGCATCAACTCCCATATGTGCCTTGACCAGGCAAGCCCAGGGTTTTGAACCGGCGACCTCAGCATTTCCAGGTCGACACTTTATCCACTGCACCACCACAGGTCAGGCCCATCCTTCCTTTTTATTATTTGTTAATATCACTCAATGCCGTCAACAGAATAATATCTCCTTTTCTTTTCTGATCTCATTTTTCCACAATGCTTTCCATGGTAACTAATTTTGAATTTTTATAAATTTCTATTTTTGAATACTATTCTTAAGGATAAAAATTTTTAATATAAAATATAAACTTATTTACCAAACTGACTTGAGCAATTTAGAACTCTCAAATATGTATTTATATCATAAATTAAAAGCAACAGAGATGGGAAAAGCCAATCCCCAAAAATAAAAAGACAAAAATAGAATGCTGTAAAATTTAATTAATTATCCAGTTCCCATAACTATTGTTTCAGTGTGTCAGTTAAGATGACAAAAGTTAGAAATAAAACACATCTGTTATATAACTAAGCCAATCTCTTCAATATTGGAAATGATTTAAAAAATAATAAAACAGGTGTGACAAATTGAAAAAGGAATTAACAGTTAAATTGTTCATCTCAAATATATCAATAAAAAATGAACTATATAAAAAAGGTGTTCTTAACTATTAAATATTTAACTTCTATTAAAAATGAGACTTGTAGCAGTAAGAACACAGATCAGGCAAACCACCTAATAACTGATATATGTCTCCTAGACCCATGTCCATGAAAAATACAATATCATCCAGTAATTTTCTAATGTAATTCTATTTATCAACCTAGTCAGATAACATAAGATCAGGCCATCATCTGACTAAAAATGTTTATATAATAATACTAGCTCACATTTAAATTAAATAGGGGGTGACTTCTGATTACTCTTTTTTTAGGAAACTCTAGTAATTTAAAATGTTATTTTCCTAAACACAAGTCTACAAATGTTAGCCAACAACACAGTACCTATCAACTAGTGAATAAAAATAGGAATTCAAACAGAACTCATTTTAAAAAGTTCATTTCAATCCCATATTTTACTCTAACGTTGGGTGGTACAGGGTAAAATTTCTATCAGCCAAAGTTTAGGAATACTTACATAAAAAAAGTCACAGATGACCTTTCAAAGTTAGAAAGCTGGTGAATACTTTATGCTGCATTAACTCAAGAGCAACAGGATCTGCAGAGATTTCACAAACCAATCAGTTATAATCAGTGGTTGTGGTAGAAAGGGCCTGGGGAGGATGTCATGAGACTTGCGGATAATTTTGGTTCTGCCATTAACTTGCTGTGTGACCTTGGCCACCACTTAGCATCTGCAGTCTTCATTTTCATCATTTACAAAATAAAGGGTCTTCACAAAGTGATCTCAGAAATTTTCCACATCTATTTTTCTCAGCTGATTCTGCTTCTAATGGCTCTTTTGGTCTTATGTTAATTTGTAATCTATCCGGGCACTTTCCTCACCTAAAATGGATACAGGCCAAATGCTTGAAAATAGTTTTTTAAAAAACCGTACTAAGATTTCATTATAATATTACTAAGTTAATCATCCACCCTTTGATAAATAATTAATTGAATCAATTTCCACAGCAATAATAAAAATTGAGCACGTTCTCATTAAAGTTTTTGTTATGCAATCTGTACTACAATAAAACATATATGGTCATGAGGGAAAAAGAAAATATTCTGTACTTTATATAGCACATGATTTGAGGAAAAAAATCACATGATACATTTGAAAACAAATTCAAATTATCTTTTTAGCAACCAAGTAGAGAGTGCAGTGTGACACTCAGCTGGAATTAAAAAAAAGAAAAAAAAACACACAGATGTAACAGTTATGAGTCAATGATCTAATTTAAATAAATATGTACTTGTTTGTTTCTGAATACCAACTTTTGTTGATTTTTTTTAATTCAATGAGAGAAGGGTAGGCAGAGACAGACTTCTACATGTGCCTGCCCCACCAGAATCCACCCAGCAAGGCCACTAGGGGGCAATGCTTTGCTCATCTAGGGCGTTGATCCCTTGCTCAGTAATGGAGCTCTTCTTAGCACCTGAGATGGAGGACATGGAGCCATCCTCAGCACCGGGGCCAACTCACTCACCAAAGAATGAGAGGGGAAGAGAGAAAAAGAAAGAAGTAAGAAGGGGAGAGGTGCAGAAGCAGATGGACACTTGTGTGCCCTGACTGGGAATCATATCCGTGATATCCACACACTGGGCAGACGCTCTACCACTGAGCCAGCTAGCCAGGGCTAACTTTTGTTAAATTTATAGAATGTTCTTGCCCTGGCCGGTTGGCTCAGCGGTAGAGCGTCGGCCTGGCGTGCGAGGGACCCGGGTTCGATTCCAGGCCAGGGCACATAGGAGAAGCGTCCATTTGCTTCTCCACCCCCCCCCCTTCCTCTCTGTCTCTCACTTCCCCTCCCGCAGCCAAGGCTCCATTGGAGTAAAGATGGCCCGGGCCCTGGGGATGGCTCCTTGGCCTCTGCCCCAGGCACTAGAGTGGCTCTGGTCGCGACAGAGCAACGCCCTGGAGGGGCAGAACATCGCCCCCTGGTGGGCAGAGCGTCTCCCCTGGTGGGCGTGCCAGGTGGATACCCGTCGGGCGCATGCGGGAGTCTGTCTGACTGTCTCTCCCCGTTTCCAGCTTCAGAAAAATACAAAAAAAAAAAAATTTATAGAATGTTCTTAAAAGGAAGATTTCAGGGCTGAAGTTATGAATTCTGTATTCAAATATGAAAATGTGGACCTACTAGAATTTATATATGTATTTAAATTCCAGGTCCAATAGAGTAACAATGTTTTAAATTCTTTTTCATATTCTATTTCACACTGAAAGCAAAACATATCTTTAAACTTCTAAAGTATCAAAAGCCCACCTTCTGACAAGTTGGTAGAGAGACAGCTGCACAATAGTTCAGAAACAAAGACTTCTGACATGCAAAGACAACAGTGAGAATGGAATTAAAGTGAAGCTGGGAGAATTCCCATTCTGCCTAGGGGGTATCTTTTCTGGGTGTCAGAAGCAAACCAGACACATGCAGTTGCAAAGACTTAACAAAATACAGTACTCTGTTCTCACATATAATTAAAATCCATGCACACAGTATATAATTTTTGGTTATATTTATTTCTTTTGTTTCCTTTAAACTAGAGAAATCATTATTGGTTACTTTTATAGTCCCTTCACGGGATTTTGAAGAATTAACTGGAAATGTTAAGAACCATATTTAAGCTGTCACTCAAGCTAGAAACTGAAAAGAGAAATTGAGGATGGGATCACAATATAAAGAATAAAACAAAGTTGCTACAATCTAAATTACCCAGATTTAGAAAAATCAAATGGAACTTGGATCATCAAAGAGACTAATTCACATTCAATCTGTAAAAAAAACACATACATATAGCGGAAGGGGAGAGACACCAGCCTCCAAAATTCAGTGTGCAGGTGGGCTCTGTGACCCACTCACTGGGAGAGCAATCCCAGCATTCTTCTCCCTTGGCAAGAGATGGGCCCAAACAGGATGCAAGAGTTTCTCTTCACAAAATGAACCTCCAGGGACGTCCTGCCCCATACCAGCCACATACATAGATTCCATTTCCCTTTCCTCTGTCATCAAATTAGATCCCTAATTGGAGTCACTGTTCTGAGTGAGTCAGATGTCAAGGAGTGTTGGGCCTCACTGGAAATGTCAAAGCTGATGACCAGAGGCTCAAAGAGTTAATGAAAAAGTTGGAACGAAAGAGTCAAGAAAAAACAAACTACAAAAAGAAACCTCGAGATGAACTCTGACACCGATTTTAAGACAAAGTTCCAGACGGACTTGCACAGAGAAGTCGACTATGCTCTTTAGGTCCCATCTGTTCGTTTAAATCTCAGTTTGCCATTGAGGAAGAGAGGAAGGGGATGAAAAGGCACTGGGGCATGGGGGCCAGGGCGGTGAGGTTACCTTTCAACCAGATGGGCCCCTAACCCCCTAACCTCATCGTTAGGAAACCCTGTTCCCTTCTACACTGCTCCACCCCACCCCCCCATCCCGGAGGCCCTGGGTGGGAATGAACAGCAAGTTGGGGAAGGAGTTGGGAGAAGCTGGAGCAGGAGGGAAGGGGGGGATTCTGGCCTTACCCTGGCTGCTCTGGACGAGTAGGGGTCCTCGAAGAGAGCCCACAGCCGGGGCTGCAGCCTCCTCCAGCGGCCAGACGGGCCGTCGGGTCCCCCCAGGCCCGCGGCGTCCTCGATGCCCAGCCTCTTGGTCGCCGGGTCCTCGTCGTCGCCGGGGTCGCCGCCGAGCAGGTCGGGCGTCTCGAAGATGTCGAGGGCCTCCTCGGCGTCGCGGTGCTGCCGGTAGGTCATCCAGCAGCAGGGCTCCACGTCCGTCTCGTCGATGCCCCAGAAGGCCAGCTCCTCCTCGAAGAGCGGCCCGCACACGTCGGCGGGGCAGTGCAGCTTGCCCGTGCGGTAGTAGTTGAGCACGGAGGCGAAGACGCCCGGGTGCCGGTCGAAGAAGAACTCGCGGCCGCCCCCGGGGTGCTCGCCGCCCCCGCCGCCGCGGGAGCCGCAGTGGCCGGCGAAGCAGCCGCCGGGCCCCGGGGACGGCGGGGGCGCTCGCGGCGACGGCGGCGGGGGCGCGGGAGGCGGCGGCCGCGGCTGGTCGCCCGCCGCCGTCGGGCCGTCGCCCCGGGGCTCGGAGGCGGCGAGGAGGGCCAGGCGCGTCCCCGGCAGGGTCCTCAGGGTGCTGCGGTAGGTTTCGTGCCGGGTGCCCCCGACGTTGAGGATCACCCTCTCGTCGTGCTCGATCTTGCCCATCTCTGTGGCTCAGACATGACTGCGGGGAGGCGAACACGGCGCCGGGTTAGAGACCCGGGCCGTGGGGACGCACCTGACCCCGCCCTCCACGCCCTGCCCGGGTCCCAGGAGGCGGGGTCGGTAGAGAAGCGAGAGGCGAACGACCTCCCCGGGGCATCAGCGCCCCGTCTGGTTCCGCCTCGAGCCTCACACCTTTCCCAAGTTTCCAGAGAACCGAGGAGGGGGCCGTCCGTCTCCCTCGACCTCCCACGACGCCCTTTCCTCCGCTCACATCTTTCCCCTCCCCCCCGCCCCCCAGTGCTCTCTCTAGTCTGACCTGCCCGCAGCCCCGGCCCCCCGACCCCTGCCCTGGGCCCCCCTCCTCCTCCTCCCCCTCTCTGTTCTTTCCCGCCCAGGCCCCTGTTTCCCCCCATCCCCCCGCCTGAAGACAGCGTCCTGAGGCGGGGAGTTCTCTCTGCTGAGGCAACTTGGCGGCCTTGGCTGAGAGCCCCCGGCTTTGGCCGAGGGACCCCCTGGCACGCGTGCCCTCCGCCAACCCCGGCTGCCGCCCGCGCCCTGGAGCGCAGGGGGCGCCCTCCGAGCGGCCAGGGCTCGGCTCCCCTCCCCTCCCTCACCGACCAGGCGAAGACTGAACGCACAAGTCAGAACAACAAAAACGAAAATATCTCTGATGTTGCCTTTCATCCAGGAGACCTGTGACCAATTTCCTGATTAATTTCCTTTTCACCTTATTGTTCTCCTAATATTATTATTACTTGGAAAAGGAAAAGACTAACTAGGATCCATTTTTGAGAATAGTAGCGATCGATGAATCCCACCCCACCCCTCGTTCCCAAGAAAAACAACCGTCCCGGGAATGGGGGTGGGGGCTGCTCTCTGGGGGGCGAGGCCTGGGGGGGGGGAAGGCGCCCGAGGCACCCCCCCTGCTGGAGTCCCGGCTCACGGGGTCCCCGTTTCCAGCCTCCCGGCCGCCTCTCCCCGAGGCTTCACCTCCTCCTTCCCGTTGCGGAGCGGCAGGGGGCTGCCCGCCCGCGGGTCAGCGTGCCCTTCCCGGCAAGTCACCCCCTTCACCTCCCGCCCCAGGTACCTTAACGACACCGAGATCAAAGTGGTTCCGCTGCGGTTTCCGCGTGGACAAGCTTCTCCGGCAGCAGGACCGAGTCCCGGCACCCAGCCCGGCCGCCCTTCTCCAACCAGAAACTACTTGTTGGCGTTTTGCGGGCTCAGGCGGCTGGGCCGCCGGTCTGGGCGGCGGGGTCGCGGAGACAGCCCCCCCAGCCTCTAGCCGCGACCCCCGCCTTCCTTCTGCGAGCGGCGGGCTCGCCCCGCGCCGGCCGCGGCGCCCAGAGTCACGATCGCGCGGGGCTGGGCGAACCGCGGAGCTCGGGCGGGTCCAGCGGCCAGATCGGCCGGCCTCGGCTGAAGCGGAGCCAGTGGGCGAGCACAGGAGAGTTCACCCTCTTGAAGGTGAAGTCGCCCAGCTCCAATTTCGACCTGCTGATTTTGTTTCTCCCCCGAAAGCCGCTGCTGGAACTGGCCCTTCCGCTCCACTAGCTACAAACCGCTGCCGCCAGAGCAGAGCTCAGGGAAGGGTGGGTGGGTGGGTGGGTGAGTAGGTGGGTCTGGGAAAGCTTTGTTGTACCAACCAGTTTCGTCTATTTTCCTTTAGTGAGGCTATAGTCCCACCCTCTCTGGAGCTTCTGCCCACTGTCTCTACACCCCGCTCTCCACACCCTTTTTCTTCCCGCTTCCCCACCCCTCCCAACAAGTGAGTAAGAATCTAAAACCAATTGCTTTGTTTTCTTAATGACAGCTGATTCAAGAGAGAGGTCTACTTACAGGTGACAAGTGAATCTTGTTTCTTGTGTCTTATTCATGGCTCTAGCTTGATCTTTTCAATCAAATGTAAGTCCCCAGACACCACATCATGGTTATATAAAACAAAACAAGTTTTAAAAGTTTATTACAGCCCTGGCCGGTTGGCTCAGCGGTAGAGCGTCGGCCTAGCGTGCGGAGAACCTGGGTTCGATTCCCGGCCAGGGCACACAGGAGAAGCGCCCATTTGCTTCTCCACCCCTCCGCCTCGCCTTCCTCTCTGTCTCTCTCTTCCCCTCCCGCAGCCAAGGCTCCATTGGAGCAAGGATGGCCCGGGCGCTGGGGATGGCTCTCTGGCCTCTGCCCTAGGTGCTAGAGTGTCTCTGGTCGCAACATGGCGACGCCCAGGATGGGCAGAGCATCGCCCCCTGGTGGGCAGAGCGTCGCCCCTGGTGGGCGTGCCGGGTGGATCCCGGTCGGGCGCATGCGAGAGTCTGTCTGACTGTCTCTCCCTGTTTCCAGCTTCAGAAAAATGAAAAAAAAAAAAAAAAAAAAAGTTTATTACAGAAACACAATGCTCTATCTAGCAAGTAAAAATCCAGGTTTCTTGTTAGAAGTAAAAAAGACAAACTACATATATACAAGTACCAACGCAATTGAATAATTAGTCATTTCTCCCTTTGTTAAATTTTTATTGTGCCTTGTATTAGTTTGCTTGGGCTGCCATAACAAAATATCACAGTCTGCATTATTTGAAGCAGAAATATGTTATTTCACCATTCTGGAGGTTAAAGTTTTGAAAATAAGGTGTTGTCAGGGTCAGTTCCTTCTGAGGGCAGTGAGAAATGGGTCTCTTGTAGGCCTCTCTCCTTGCCTTGTACAAGGCCATCTTCTCCCTTTGTGTCTTCACATCTGTATCTCTTTATGCAAACCATCTCTGGGTCCAAGTTTCCCCGTTACATAAAAACACTAGACATAATGTTAAGGATCCACCTGAATGACTTCATTTTACCTTTATCACCACTGTAAAGACCCGCTATCTCCAAATAAGGTCACATTCCAAGGTGCTGGAGGTTGGGACTTAACCTCTCTTTCCAGGGGTGCCATGGAAGGCTGGTAGACCATGCAAATGTTATGAGAAATCACCACCCAAAAGAGTACGTGTCTATATGTCTGTTGTGTATATTTCTAGGAAAGGAGGGAGGGAGGAATGGAGGGAGGTGAGATCTGGAGCCACAGATAGGTTTTGATTAATATTGAAGTCCACAGAGTAGGTGAAACATCAGGTTGTGTGTAGGGGGGAAATTATTTGAAGAACAGTTATTTATATTGACACTATTATCTGAAAAGAGCAAGAGTTATGAGTCCTACAAAGTTTTGGCAATATAGAGCGCTGTAAGATGGGCAGTTAATGATAAACTATTCAGTAAAGAACACACGCAACTGTTACAAGAGTAAATGATTAAAGAAGGTGAAGAACTAAAAGTTCTTTAAAAAGTCATTGATATCTAGAAACTAATGCAAGAAAATATTATATATATATACATTGATTTTTTAAAAATTACTAAAAAGATGATGTAAATGTGTAGTAATAACCTAAGGAACAGCTTTGTGGGAATATAAATTTCCTTTCCCAACACATACAAAATAGTGTAAAGCTTAAATACTGAGGGAATGATTCTAGTTTTTCAACATTATCAATCACTGAGGAACTTCTCAAATAACAGGAAGAGTTCATTTCAATTGCCAGAAAATCCACAAAGAAAAATTATATTTAAATTCTACCATGTTTATTTCCATCAATAAACATTGATTCAACATTGAAAAGATATTCTAATATGTATCTTCATATTGTCTAGATGTTCCCTTTTATAACTTAATGTAATTTCAGTGGCGAGAAAAAAGGCATATGGTTTGCTTTAAAATAAACTAGCAATAGTAAATGTAGTAACAGAAGCATTCATAATAATAGATAACATTTGCATAGATATTAATATGGGCAAAATGCTTTACATAAACTTAAACTTAAATGGAGGAAATATTCACATTAAAATACAAGACTTCTAGAAAGATAACTCATACATATGGCAAGAACCAATATTGAAAACTTTCAGTTTGAGAATATTAAATTTGTATTATAAGGGCTCTGTTAGAGATACCAAAAAGGGGAGTAAGGGTGACATGCAAAGGATTCATGGGGGGCAGGAAAGAGAAAGAGATGTAATGAATCCATGTGAGTCTATGCTTTGTATAAGCTATCTAGAAATAAAGGCCCTGGCCGGTTCACTCAGTGGTAGAGCATCAGCCAGCATGTGGATGTAACGAGTTCAATTTTCGGTCAGGGCACACAGGAGAAGCTCCCATCTGCTTCTCTACTCCTCCCCTTCTCATTTCTCTCTCTCTTTCTTCTCCTCCTGCAGCCATGGCTTGATTGGAGTGAGTTGGCCCAGAGCATTTAGGCCGGCTCTATGACCTCACCTCAGGTGCTAAGAAGAGCTCATTTGCTAAGCATTGGAACAAAGCCCCAGATGGGCAGAGCATCTACCCCTATTGAGCTTGCCAGGTGGATACTGGTCTGGGCACATGCAGGAGTCTGTCTCTGCCTCCCCTTCACTCACTGAATTAAAAAAAAGAAAAGAAAGAAAGAAAGAGGCCTTGGCCAGTTAGCTCAGTGGTAGATGGAGCAGCAGCCGTGCATGTGGAAGTCCAGGGTTCGATTCCTGGCCAGGGCACACAGGAGAAACACCCATTTACTTCCTCACCCTTCCTCCTCTCCTTCCTCTCTATCTATCTCTTCCCCTCCTGCAGCCAAGGATCCTTTGGAGCAAAGTTGGTCAGGGCACTGAGGATGGCTCCGTGACCTCCGCCTCAGGCGCTAGAATGGCCCAGTTGCAATAATGTAACACCCTAGATGGGCAGAGAATCGCCCCCTAGCGGACTTGCTTTGTGGATCCTGGTTGGGTGCATGTGGGAATCTGTCTCTCTGCCTCCCCGCCTCTCACCTCAGAAAAATAAAATAAAAAAAAAGAAAGATATAATCACATTGACAAGGGGATCATCTTTTAGAAGAAGTCAGAGGTCGCTGGCTTGAGTGCGGGCTTATCTGATTTGAGCAAGGCTCACCAGCTTGAGCCCAAGGTTGCTGGCTCGAGCAAGGGGTCACTCGGTCTGCTGTAGCCACAAAGTCAAGGCACATATGAGAAAGCAATCAATGAACGACTAAGAAGCTGCAATGAAGAATTGATGCTTCTCATCTCTCTCCCTTCCTACCTGTCTGACCTTGTGTGTCCCTCTCTCTGTCTCTCTGTCTCTGCCAGAAAAAAAAAGGGAGAAATAAAAGGATGCATTTCACTGGAGACTTAATAAAGCAATGAATGAAATAATCTTTGTACTTTTCTTTTGGTTAATATAACAGGAGAAGATTCTAAGACAAATATTCAGGCTTCAGTATATCATATAAGACAGGAGAGAACAGAAAACCCTCCAACTAACTCCACTCATCCTGCTGTAAAAAACAAAAGTGAAAAGACAACAAATCTTTGAAAAATGATAATGGAAAGCTGAGAAGGAGAAACAGACAGTTGGGGTTTCCTTTGTTGGTCTGTTTGGAGCAAGGATTTAAAAGGCCATATAGACATTACCTCTTGAAGAGAAGTAACTGAAATGCTGCTTTTCTTATATCCTTGAGTCATAAACCTCACACTACATCACCATCAGAAATGTAGCTTGATCTCATGAGGCCATACTGTGAAGGTCAGAATGATATACTTGTAAGTTTAACATTTGAACAAATGAACTCTTTTAAAGTCCAGTATAAGGATTTTAAAAATAGTTTTCGTCTTCAAAAAGCAAACTACTATTTATAGACAAAAGTCTCTTGTGGAAGATTGAAAAATGGCCACAATTTTCCATCCCTCCCTGTAGGTATGACCCTTTATTATGTGATTTTGCATCTTCTCCCATCAAGTCTGTTTCTTCAGCGCTTGAATCTGCACTGGCTGGATGATTTGCTTTGGCCAATAGAACGAAAGGAAGTGATGTTGTACCAGTTCAAAGCCTCAGCTTTAAAAGATCCTGCAGGTCTATGCTCTCTCTTTCTGGGAATGCTGCTCTGGTGCTGAGAACAAGGTTTTGTCTGGCTTGCTTGGTGATGAGATATTCACACACTCTCTCTCTCTCTTTCTTTCTCTCTCTCTCTCTTTCTCTCTCTCTCTCTCACACACACACACACACACCTTTTTGGTACAAAAGGAAATAACATTAGTCAACAGGTCAGAGGACACAATAGAACAAGGACTTTAAAAAAGAAATGAGGCCCTGGTCGGTTGGCTCAGCGGTAGAGCGTCCGCCTGGCATGCGGGGGACCCGGTTTCGATTCCCGGCCAGGGCACATAGGAGAAGCGCCTATTTGCTTCTCCCCCCCCCTCCTTCTTCTCTGTCTCTCCCCCTCCCGCAGCCAAGGCTCCATTGGAGCAAGGATGGCCCGGGCGCTGGGGATGGCTCCTTGGCCTCTGCCCCAGGCACTAGAGTGGCTCTGGTCGCAGCAGAGCAAAGCCCCGGAGGGGCAGAGCATCGCCCCCTGGTGGGCAGATCCTCGCCCCTGGTGGGCGTGCCGGGTGGATCCCGTTCGGGCGCATGCAGGAGTCTGTCTGACTGTCTCTCCCCGTTTCCAGCTTCAGAAAAATACAAAAAAAAAAAAAAAAGAACGGACACACACAAAAAAGAAATGAAGTGCTTCTCAACAGCTAAAACTTTTCATCTCTTTGATAGCCAGCTAATCGCCAAAAGTAAAATCATCTTGTTGTCACGCATGACCCAGAAGAACTGTCCAGTTGAACCTAGTCCAGATGCACTTAGCCACAGAATCATGAGCTATATAAAAAACCATATTCAGGCTGTGATGCTTTGGAATTGTTTGTTATCCAAACTGATTCATTCTCAATGCTTTTTTAATCTAAAAAGTAAAAACTATAAGCCTGTTTACCTTCCCTCCTAGAAAAACTAATATTTACAACATGTATTATGAATCCGAAAAGAAAAGTGACATATGATATATATTTTCTTATCTCCTAAATTTTTGAGAGGGAGTATTTTACAGTGGTTAATTCCAAATTCCACAGGCTGATAAAATGAAGTTCATTTTCTTTTTTTTGTTTTTTTTATTTGGAAATTAAATTTAATGGGGTGACATTGATCACTAAGACTACATAGATTTCAGATAAGTATTATTCATGAGATGTCTGACCTGTGAAAAACACACAACTCTTTGAGCCTCAATTTCCTCATCTGTAGAATGGGGATAATGACAGTATACTTACTGTGAGGATTAAATGACATCAGCCAATAGAACAATTAAGGACATAATGGCACATGTTCGGCATCTACTAATAGTAACTTGTATTGTCATTGAAGTAAAACTCTTACCCCAAAGTCACAGATAATAATAGGCAGAAGTATGACCGTAATCCATATCCTCTGATGGCAATCCTGACACTTACCTGATATTCCATACTGCTTTGTATAGAAGCCAAAAAATTTATGGATTATTAATTTTACAGCTTGGTCATTTGTATGAAATATATAGTTTGTATTGGCTGTCAAGAGCCAGAGGTTTTGCATAAGGACCTAGCATAATAACACAGGCACTTAGCCAATTTGTGCTTACTGTATACTTAGAAAATTCATGTTCAATAGTAATGAAAAAAGGCTTTTTAGGTTGGAGGAAGAGGAAACCTCTCGATGAATATAAGATGATGTTGACTGATGAGCATTAAAAGCAAGAGTTGAAAATACCCTTCTCATTATGAAAAATTCTGGATCATAGCTCTCTGTACCTGACTCATTCATTTAAATAGATGATGATGATAGCTAGATGCATAGGTAGGTAAATATATAGATAAATAGAAAGTTAGATAGACAATAGAGAGATAACCTTAGTAAATAGTTATCTATCACATTACTTGAAGTCATTATAACTTACGAAGGAGGAAGTATGCACGAGTTCTTCCTGAGGTGACTGCTCTACCTCTAAGAGTAAATTATTGACGGATATCAATAAAGTGTACTTTACTTTCTATTGCTTTTGTTCTGTAATAGATCATGGATGCTAGACAAGACATTTCATGAAAATTTTATAATCTGTATTTTTAGTACTTTCCTACCTTCTACCGCTAATGATTTCATATGTGTATGACTTACTCTACTACATTATGTATGTTTATACATTCCTTCTCTTTATATTGTGTTTATGATGTCTTAGCCAAAGTAGAGTTCTATGCTTTGAAGGGAATTGGAACTCCTTGTGAAGTTTTCTTTTTAAATACAAAGGTTCTACCCTGTGTTTCTGATTCAGTTGATTTCATCTGCACCAATTTCAGCAATTTGAAATTCATATTTTTAAAAATCTTCCCACAGTTATAAAACATCCATAATAAATTATATTGAAGTGAATGTTTATAAAATTATGATAAGAAATTAGCTGAACTGTGCATCTGCAGAATATATTAACAGATGAGTGGAACAGGAAGAGAATTAACATTTATTAAGGACAAACTACAGCCCTCATATTTACATATATTATTTTATTGCTCATTATAAGCAGTATAACATGCAAGTATTGAGAGATTCATTTTCTTTATATTAGGCAATGAATTCTCAGAGTGATTAAGGAAAAAAAAATACTAGTAATTACATTAGTCAAAACTTTTTTAAGTAGAGTACTTAAGTACAAAATAAAATAGCAAGAGTTTTAGATTTAACTGATTTGATGTTCAACCTATGATTTCCCCAAAATTTTACTGATGACACTGAGATTGAAATTTTAGAGTAATTTTCCCACTATCACACAACTAGTAAGGGACCGCTGGTAACATTCACGCTGACAGGTGTTTAATTCCAACGCAGTGTCCCAATCGGAGAGGAAATAGTAAATCCATAATTTGAATATATGTAGACTAATATATCTCAACAGAAAATAGAAGATAATAGACATGACAAAAAATAAATACCAAACTTGAAGTATCCAATTGTTAAGTGAATTCAAAACCAATTATCAAAATAGCTCAGAGCTATGTCTCCTCCTTCTGTTTAAAAATCAGCAGATAATAAAAGCACTAATCAAAATAGAAAAGTAAAGCAGATTTTTAAAGGACCATGTTTAGGTTTCTTTAATACAGAAGAAAAAAATGGAAACCATGAGTCACAAATATTGTTCAGCAAAAGGTTGAAAATGATCAGGCTGGTTTCCCCAGGAAATAAAAGTAAGAGCACAAAGAATAAGAAAGTTGAAAGAGGCTTGTAATAAAACTAAAGCAGATATAAACACCAGTTTAGCTCCATCATTTAGAAAGACGTTTGGACAGATGAAAAAGCAGGCTTCTGAAAAGCTACTGTGTGCAGGTTTCAAACAGAATTGAGGGAAGTGAAAATAATATCAGGGCAAAGGAGCAGTTCTAAAGAGGAACCAGACAGAGCAAACATTATTGAAATTCTTCTCCTTTAACCAGACCATAAAATCCTACTTTTCTTTCTTTCTTTCTTCTCTTTCTTTCTTCTCTTTCTTTTCTTTCTTTCTTTCTTTCTTTCTTTCTTTCTTTCTTTTCTGAAGTGAGAAGTGAGGAGGCAGAGAAACAGAATCCTGCATGCACCCAACTGGGATCCACCCGGCATGCCCACCAGAGGGCAACAATCTGCCCATTTGGGGCTTTGCTCCTTTGCAACTGGAGCCATTCTAGTACCAGAGGTCGAGGCCACGGAGCCATCCTCAGTGCCTGGGCCAACTTTGCTCCAATGGAGCCTTGGCTGCAGGAGGGAAAGAGAGAGAGAGAGAGAGAGAGAGAGATAGGAGAGAGGGAGGGGTGGAGAAGCAGATGGGTGCTTCTCCTGTGTACTGTGGCCGGGAACTGAACCTGGGACTTCCACACACTGGGCTGATGCTCTACCACTGAGCCAACCAGCCAGGGCTGAAAATCTACTTTTCAATTTATTTTTTTTAAAGAAATCAAATTATGGGATAGCTTAAACTATTATGAAATTTTTGGAACAGAAAGAAAAATAATTTAAAACTTCAGAATGAATTAGCATGACGAAACAACCTCTCACCCTGTTCAGGTAACTCAGCTGGCTAGACCATTGTCTGGATACAACACAGTTGTGGGTCGTTGCCTTGTTAAAGTACATACAAGAGTCAACCAGTGAATGCATAAATAAGTGGAACAACAAATTAATGTTTCTCTTTCTCCTTTCCTCTCTCTCTAAAATCAGTTTTTTTAAAAAAAGTATTTTTTAAACCTCTCAGTGGAAATTTTAAGCCACATGCCAAAACACACAGTTGATTGTTTCCAAGATATATAAAACCCTTTTTGGATGTCCGGCAGGAAAGAAAACATCAATTTGAATTCAATATTTAGATATATAATCTTAAAAAGTTCAGTATTCTCTGAATGCCCTGAATCTTTTTTATTGCCTTAATTAAATTTTTACATTTAGTTAAACAGATTTAAGAGTGCCCTTCATTGATTTTATTTCATTACTGTGATGAGTGACACACTTTAATAATGAAATATAAACCAATACACACTTCTCCCCTAATCCTAAAAACAATACGGCCTGTTTTTACTATTAATCATTGCAATTATTTTGTTTCCATTTAGTCAATGACCATAAAATAAAGTATAGGGCAGTAGAACCAAGTTAGAAGGCATAACTGAGGACTATAGCTAAAAGAAATAAATTGTCCCAAAGGCATAGAAAACAGAACACCTAGAACTAAACTCATTGTCCATTATCTTTAATCCTCAATTCAGCCTTTCCAACAACCTTCTGAATCTAGGGGTGTCATCAATATACTGAAAACTTGGAAAATTTTCATGACTCAATCCTTTTTCTATTTTACATCCAAGATCAACTCTGTTAACCAAGTACAGGAAATTCTTTCTTCTAAGTATCTTTTAAATCTGTGCACATCTTTTGATTCTTAACTGTCCAGGAAGTCAACATCTTTTACCAGCATGATATACACAGTTCTCTAACAGAGTTCTCTGACTTCAATACTGACACAAAAAATCCACTCTGCACACTACTGTCAATGCAGTCTTTAAGAAAATAAAGATACTCAAGGTGCCCCTGATCTTTCTATTACCTACCTATAGCTATCTCTTGCACTTAAGATAAATCCAAGTTCTTTAATCTACTATATATCTCTGGGTTATTCCTCTCTTCTATCTGTGGTCTCATATGGGAAAACTGAAATGGTTATGGGCTGGATGAGCTGAGTCTGAGTATTTGCCATCTACATCGTCTCAGGATCTTCCTATGGAATGTCTCTATGGGATTTCTCTAGTATGGCAGCCCAAGTGATACCAAGAGAGTCAGAGACTTTACATTGAATCTCAGGGCTTCAAAAGGAATAGATCCAATAGATCGGAGTGGAAACTTCAAAGATTTTTATAGTGTTGCAAATCTAACCTTAATCTCTAGTCCCTGTGGTTTTATTTCTAGTCACTAATGTATTAAGCTAGTTCCTACCTTAGGACCATTTCATTTACTGTTGATTTTGCTTAAATTTCTATTCTTATGGATTTTCCCTGGATTTCTCTTTACAGCATTCAAGTATCTGCTCAAATTCATCATTTCATAGCAATTGTCTTGACATAGTTACTTCTTGCATCAGTCACCCAGAATTTTGGAAAGCATATCACTTTTCTTAAGGAGAAGGAAGTGTACCATAGAGAGGTCAAAAAAGAGAGAACCCTCTTTTTCAGAGGGTGAGATACTGCAAAAAACGCATAACTTCATACCTTTTCTGTCCTTGAATCTTATTGTTTTATAAAAAGCAAAGTTATACACAATTGAATCAAATACCTCTTGTTTTTCTAGTCCTTTACCTATAAGTTTGGGGAAGGTGTAATTACAAAAAGAAAATAAGTGTGAATCCAGGCTAAAAAATTGGGGACCACAGAGTGAATCTTCAACGCTGAAACTCCTTAACTTTGTTTCCATCAACTGTTTTGATCACCATTTTTTTTATGTTTTATTCCCAAATTCTGAGCAACCCCAACAATAAATAGAGATCAATGAAAATGTTCAATACAAATCAAATGCTTATGTATTTTGATTCCCTCAAAAATATCTCTTTAACTCTCATTATTTCTCATCTGAACTCTAGAACACCAAAATGAAATTGCAAGTTTAGGAATCTGTGTTAGACATAGGGAGAAAGCTCTGACTTCAGTGGTTATAAGAGAATGAAATATGTTGTGTTGTCATGGAAGATACAGAAGAAATGATCAGAAAGCAATACCTGGATTGGCTTGGATGAGCTCTCCCTCTGGACAATAAGTGAAACTAGAAATTTAATTGTAGTCTTGTCCCAGTCTTAGAAGTGTGTGCTCCAAATCACAAAGGAGCATCATTAAACATCAAGTTTCATCACTTCCGCCAAGATTTAGAAGCAGGTTAATTTCACGTTTTTGTTTTTGTTTTGTTTTTTTTTTCCTTTGGAAGGAAAATGTTTCCACAGATTCTAACTCATGAAATCATACTGGAATATATTACACAGTGAAAAGAAAAAAAGCAATACAGAAATATAGTTGTACTATTGCTGAACTAAAAAAACACAGGCAAGGCTCGTAACTGCACAATCTATCAAGAAAGAATACCTGAAATCTCCATTCTCAGGCTAGCAAAATAAAAGTCTTGAATATCTCCTTATAATGACAAAATTAATTTGTTGAAGCAAAAATACTTGCAATAAAAACAAGAATAAAAGAATTATGGCCATGAAGGTCAGCTGGAAATATAATATTCTAAATGATGATATAACATGTCCACTACACATATGCCACTCTGGAACAGAAAATACACTCTACATGGTGGACATTTTACTTCCAGGAAAAAAAGTAGCAGCTCTCAGTTAACATATAAAAATCTCACATTTTTCTTTCTAATATCTAGAATAGCTAGTAAAAGTTCTGGTTCACATTTTCAAGATATGTATTTCTTTAGATTTCAAACATATACTTATCAATATTTTGAGAAACAATATCTAGAATGTATTTCACATTTTCTGCTGTAGCAAACAGTGGGTAAGAAGAAAATTATCTTCTTTATTGAGATAGAAGGAAAATGTTTTATCATTGCTTGATTACATTCATTTGAATATTGGTGAACTTAACTCACATCATTAAATATACACATATTTAATTACATTTATATGCATATACATTATATACATACATGCATATACATGTGTGTGTATATATATGGGTGTATATATATGTAAGTATTATATATTTGTGTACATTGTTGAATCTATTAAATTTTTAAAAATATTTTAAAGACTTTATTCATTTTAGAAAAGAGAAAGTGAGAGAGAGAAGTGAGGAGCAGGAAGCATCAACTCCCATATGTGCTTTGATCAGGCAAGCCCAGCATTGAACCGGCAACCTCAGCATTCCAAGTTGACGCTTTATCCAGTGCGTCACCACAGGTCAGGCCTGTTGAATCAATTTAAAATAAGCTGTAGAAGACCTGACACTTCATCTCTGAATATTTTAGTGATATTTTCTATGAATGAAGGCTTTCTCTTATTTTTTTTTCCAAAGTTAGAAGCAGAGAGGCAGTGAGACAGAATCCTACATACTCCCAACCCGGATCCATCCAGCATGCCCCCCAGGGGCATCTGCCCATCTGGGTGTTGCTTCATTGCAACCAAAGCCTTTCTAGTGCCTGAGGCGGAGGCAATAGAGCCGCCCTCAGTGCCGGGGCCAACTTCGCTCCAATGGAGCCTTGGCTGCAGGAAGGGAAGAGATGGATAAAGAGGAAGGAGAGGGGGAAGGATGGAGAAGCAGATGGGCACTTCTCTTATATGCCCTGATTGGGAATCGAACCCGGGACTTCCACACACCGGGCCAATGCTCTACCACTGAACCAAATGGCCAGGATCAAGGAATTCTCTTATATAGTTATAATACCTATTTTAGAGAGAAGAAGGGAGGCAGAGAGACATACTCCAGCATGTGGCCCTACTAAGATCCACCTGGCAAGCCCAGTAGGGGCTATGCTCTGCCCATCTGGGCTTTGCTCTGTTGCTCAGCAATGGAGGTCTTCTTAGCACCTGAGGCAGAGGCCATGGAGATAGCCTCAGTATCCGGGCCAAGTCACTCCAATCAAGAGAGGAGAGAGAGAGAGAGAATTGAAAAGGAGAATGGTGGAGAACTAGATGGGTGCTTCTCCTGTGTGCCCTAACCGGGAATCAAACCTGGGACATCCATAAGCCAGGTTAACACTCTACCACTGAGCCAACCAGTCAGAGCCTTTGATAATTTTTAATAAATACTTTATATTGAATTTTTCCCAACTAATATCTAGTTAATATTCACATATTTGCATGTGTTCATTATGTCTCTTTTTATCTCTTTTTATCTTGAATGTGTTGTTCTTCCATTGTTTCTTTGTTTGTTTTTTACATTTTTAAGAAAGCCCAAGCCATTGGTCTTTCAGGGTGTCCCATGTTCTGAATTTGTCTGCTTGTTCCCTCACTATTAGATTAAATTAAACATTTTTGGAAAGAATACTACAAAGATAATATAGTATACTTTGTATCACATCCCATTTGCAGGCATGCATAGGCAGTTCTACTACTATTGATGACACTAAATTGGTCATTTGGTAATTAAGTGGCCACCAAATCTGTTCATGTAAAGATATATTTTGACTATTATAATTAACATGTATTCTGTGAGCTGATTCTTTAAGATCACATGAAAATTCTTTTTCCCAACATTCCATTGATAATCTTTGTCTGAATTAATTCTAGAAATTCTAGAAATGAAATATATAGCAACTGAAATTTAAAAATTACTACATTAGTGTAATGGAACAATAGACACAGATGATAAATAATTAGTGAAGTAGAAATTCAGCCAATTAGTAGAAAATAACAAGACTAAAACACATACAGAAAAAATGAAGAATATGAGATATCTATGGGACACTATACATGGTCTAATATGAATGTCAAAAATCACTGAAGAAAAAAATAATTCCACAGAAGCAATATGTGAATATATAGTGGTTTGACAATAATCCAAAACTAAAAACAAAAAAAGAAAAAAAAGATTCTAAGCCAGGAAGTCAAGAAGTACTCCTATATCTCAAGGATTAATAAAATAATGAGTAAACTTTAGCACATTAGCATAAATTTTAATTGCTAAAGAACAAAAGTAAAGAAAATATTTAAATGTAGCCAAAAAATGACAGAGTCCCGTCAAATGACTCATAATAATACTAAAAGATGAATTACAAACAGAAGTAATGGATGCTATATAAATAAAATAGAACAATTGCCAAGTATTGAAAAAAAAAAAAAAAGAAGACTGCCAACCCAGAACTACGCATACAACAAAAATATCTTCCAAAAATAAAGGTGGAAGAAATATGTTTTTACACACCTGTACACATAAGCTTGAGAGAATTTGTCAATAGCAGATCCACCTGAAAGAAATAACAAAAAAAGTTATTTGGGCATAATAAACTGGTACCAGATGAAAACATGGGAAGAGAAGAATAAATATTGGGCTATGAGAAGAATAAGTTATGTTACTAAACCCAAATGAATGTTGATTTTATAAACTAATAATAATAATATTGTATGTTATCTAAAATGTATATTGAATTAAAAACAAAAACATAAAATATGGGGAACGTATAGAATTTACATGTTCTACTGTCTTTTGGATGTTTCACATATGATAAAATGTACTAATTTATATATAATTCAAAGATGCATATTGAATCTCCTAAGTAAACACTAAATAATAATAAAGTGATTTTTAACTAAATGTTAATAGAACTAAAAATGGAAAAACATTTTTTAAATAATTAATAAAGCCAGGGATGAAAGAAAAGAAACAAGCAATAGGTAAAAAAGAAAAATAATTTTAAAAGTATTGAAGAAAATATAGCCTAGTAATTAAAATATGTTCTTGATTCATACGGTATACTTGTTTCATTCTTTAATTGTATAGTCTTGGAAAAGTTACTTGACCTCTCTAATTACTCATCTTTCCATCTATAAAATCAGGATAATATTATTACTTGCTGGTGGTGTTTTTGTAAGCAATAAATAAAGTAACAGAAATTAAAGATGGGCATAGAGATTGTTACAATGTGGGAAGAGGTCATTAACAGCACATTTGGTTGACCCAGACAATGGATGGCTTCTCACCTCCTTCCTTGTCCATAAAATGTATGTTTTACCAATCCATTCTTTTTTTAAATTCAAAGCCTTGAGAAAACAATGCATTGTTGAGGCCACCTGTACTGTGTATGTGTCTGAACCCAGTGACAGTCTCTATAATAAACTTTTAAGGTTCTGGTGGGTTGGAGGGTGCAGAGATCTCTTCTCTTGTGTCTGCTGCCCAAGACAAGCTTCATATGCATATTCTCTTGCTTGGAAAACCTGCCACCTACCTATCTGAAGTGTCCTACCTTTCTATTGTCTCTTTTTGCCCTTCATGTGCATGAAGGAGAGGGTTAGGGAGTGGGAGTAAAGACCCAGTTTCCCAAGATTGTAAACCAACATACCAATAAATATTTATTACTAATAATGTTTATTTATTTATTTGGTCTTTTTTTTTTTTGCTCAATTCTTCCACTCCCTTCATCCAGCCCTGACCCACAACAGCTATAAGGTCTATATTTGAAATGCTTGTCTTTTACCTGAAGCACTACTACAGTCCAGAAATTATGAAAATTATAAGGTTATGAGATTGACAGTATGAGGGAACATTCACATGCCAGGTTGGTTTCTTATATATATATACATGCATTTTAATAGAATTTTCTTTCCTAGATAAACATTCAAGTTCCTAAAGGGTTTTTCTACTTATACTTCAATTTCTTTCTGGGTAGTATTTCATAATTTAACCTAAAGTTAGAAGATTTACCAATACTATTTATTCTTGATTAAATCTGGATAACAATTTTTCCCTAATATCCTTTAAGGGGGTTTCACGCTCTGCTCACCTCCATCCACAGACACCCCTTTCTCAGAAGTGGCAGATGCCCCCAAGTGAAGTGCTGCCCCAAGAGTCAGGATCTCCTCTCTGAGCTTCTCTCTATTCCTGAATATTTGCCTCATAATTTGTCACTAACCTGTTAATTTCTTATGCCTTCAAGCAATTTTATTTTCATATTTTGTTCATATAGTGTTCTAGATGGCCTACATTTTTTTTGCCTGCTATTACCAGAGTCACCTCTCTGTGACCAGTCCCAAAAGTTACTCAATAATAGTATAAATTGGCTATTCTGATTTATTAATTATGTACAACAAAGAACTGATCAACAATCTTAATTACTCAGATTTTTTTAAAGAATATATTTCATGGTGACTTTTATTCGCCTATTTAAATATTATTTATTGAGGATTTACTATACAGTAATAAAAAACAAAAATTTTCTACTACATTTACTTTCTCATTGGTGTAATATAATAAGCAAACACATAAATAAGTATAACAAATTCAGATTATAATAAGTGGTTTGATGGGAATAAACAGCAGGTTTTTCTTAAAAAGTACATGTTAAGCCTGACCGGGTGGTGGCACAGTGGATAGAACATCGAACTGGGATGCGGAGGACCCAGGTTCAAGATCCCAAGGTCGCCAGCTTGAGCGCGGGGCTCATCTGGTTTACGCAAAGTTCACCAGCTTGGACCCAAGGTCGCTGGCTCGAGCAAGGGGTTACTCGGTCTGATGAAATCCCGCGGTCAAGGCACATATGAGAAAGCAATCTATGAACAATTAAGGTGTCACAATGAAAAACTGGCTGATGCTTCTCATCTCTCTCCATTCCTGTCTGTCTGTCCCTGTCTATCCCTCTCTCTGACTCTCCCTCTGTCTCTGAAAAAATAAAAAGTACATGTTAAGCTGAAATTTAAAAATTAAGAAAGAACTGCCTGTGCAAAGTGTTGGGAAAAGTGTCCAAGCAAAGAAGTAGAGGGAGTAAATACACAAATGACTCAAGGAAGGAAAAAGCTTATTGTGTTAGCAGATCATGGCCAAGATATGTGAGCAGATTGGTATGAATTGAAGTTGGAGGGAAACACAACATCTGGATCACGTAGAACTCTGTGGCTTATAGTAAGAAAGCTCACCCTTGTTCTATAACTTTTTAAAAATAGAATGCAAGATGAGTTATAGTGCTATATGATAGCTAAGTAAACTGTCATAATATTTCTCCCCATTGTACCCATAATATTTCTATTACAAAAAATGCTTTCAAGCCACTGAACTTGTAAGAGTTCCCTGGGCTGTCAAAACAGTAACTAGATTGTTTCTACTGACATTTCTACCTCTTAGAAATTAGTGAAGCAACTACTACTTATTCATGACCAAAAGGAAAAATAGGTTGGTAATATAAAAGTGACAAGAACCTTAAAGACAGAAAACAATGTTACCTTAAGGTTTTAAAATAACAGAAGAAAATTTGGGGCCCATTCAAGCAACATTCTTAAAGTTTTTGAAGGAAACATTTATTAGTTTGTTTAAAAACATAGTGGAAATGGACTCAGGCCACAGGAACCTGAGAGGGAAACCACAAAATAGTCCTCAAAATGCTTACATGATTATGGAAAAGAGAGGAGAAAAAATGGGGGGCAAAAACAATAAGACTGATATTTCCATAAAGAAAGCTTTCTTTTTTTTTTTTTTTTTTTTTTTTTTTTTTTTTTAGTGAGAGAAAAAGAAGCAGAGACCCTAACCAGGATCCACCCAGCAAGCCCACCAGGAGGTGATATTCTGCCCATCTGGGACCCCTGCTCCGTTGCAATTGGAGCCATTTTTTAGCACCTGAGGCATAGGCCATGGACCTTTTCTCAGAACCTGGGGCCATCTTGCTCTAATCAAGCCATGGCTACAGGAGGGGAGGAGAAGAGAGAGAGAGAAAGAGAGAGAGAGAGAGAGAGAGAAGTGAGAGGGGGAGGGTTGGAGAGCAGATGGGTGCTTCTCCTATGTGCCTTGACCAGGAATTGAACCCAGGATATCCACACACCAGGCCAATATTCTAGCACTAAGCCAACTGGCCAGGCCTAAAGAAAGCTTTCTGACACACTCAATTTAAAAAGCATAAGTATTGACAGTGATAAAATACTAGCACTTAAGAAGATTTTCAGGAAGTTTTGTTCACAGTGCATTCAAAATTGCAAAAACATTAAAGATAAGTAAAACTTTTTTCTAATTTCTTTTTTGGAAAGGGCAGCTTTAGGAAATATTGAAGAAAATAAAACAACTATATTTTGCATTTGTATTCTGCAAAATGGATGTCTATATTCAAAGAATAGAATAAACACAACACAAAGGAAACCGTGTAAAACCCAGAACATGAAATCTGACCAGGTGGTGGAACAGTGGATAGAGCACTGACCAGGGACGCTAAGGATCCAGGTTCAAAACCTGGAGGTCGCAGGCTTTAGCTTCACCTCACCTGGCTTAAGGTCACCAGCTTGAGTGTGAGATCATAGACAACTGGTTTCAGCCCATAGATTGCTGGCTTGAAGCCTAAGGTCACTGCCTTGAGCAAGGGTTCATTGGCTCAGCTGCAGCCCCCGATCAAGACACTTATTAGAAGCAATCAAGAAACAACTAAGATGCCGCAACTAGGAGTTGATGCTTCTCATCTCTCTCTCTCTCTAACAAAAACCAAGAAAACAAAAACATGCAATACTTAAGGAGACAGTAACATTCCCAAGAGTAATAAAATAATTTGCAAAGGAGTTGGCTAGAGGATGTATGATGGGCATTAATCTTTGTGAGAAGTTCTGGGGGATACAGGATACTGAAGCCTAAAGAGAGTCTAATGTCTCTAATTTTCAGAAAAGAGCAAAGTGAAAAATCCTGAAGACTGTTTTATCTGAATAACAGTTTTAGAACTGGTTATATTGGAATTTATTGAAGTTGTACTTATTAGGAAATAGTAATTTACTAATGACAAGTGATTTCGTAGCAACATATTTTTCCTTCTCATTGCTCTCCATGTTCCAACCACAGAGGACTCCCTCTCTTCCAAAAATCTAGCACAGGAAACTTAATGCATTTTTGTTAAATGAATGACTCAACCCTCAATTTTCAGTTCATCCAACATGATATCCTTCACTGGGTTTTCCCACACAAAACATTTTCAATGCTCTTCTCTCTGCCTGTAAAACTCTCACTTTCCTGTGACACTTTCTTAAACACTGCAGCTTTAATCTAGCTAACTCAATTCATCCTCATGCCTCAGACTCAACAGTATTTCATTATGGATCCCTTCCTGACACACCTCCCTCCACACAGATTCCCTTGTTATATTGTTAGTTCTTTCATAGCACTTATCACCCTTATAATTGATTAGTTGTCCATATAATTACTTGTTTAATATTTGTCTTTCTCACCATACTGTAACCTCTATCAGGATGAGAAGCACCTATGTGTTATTCATCTCAGTATTTCAAGCGTCCAGGTCAGGAAAATTTAGTTCATGGTTATAGGCAAGGTATTTTAAAGGAACCTCTAAAAAAAGATTGAGAACTATTAGCTGGTCATGGTTCAGTTAGACTGTATGACAGCCTTAAATTAAATGACTATACCAGAGGAATAGAGATTAAAGACAGTCTAGAGAGAATATGTGTTTATTATGTGTCCAACGCCACATCACATGATAAAGTAGTGATTCATTATCTTTCGTGTGAATAAAAATCAGTTTTGTGCTCACCAAAAAAGTAAACTCAGGGCCTCATTCCAAGAATTTTGTGGTTTCGGCAGGGTCTCTGACTGTAATATTACAAGGACACTCTTTCCCCCATTGATCTTTTTCTCTCGGGCTATTCAGTTACAAACTACATTAGTAAGAGTTCATTTTGGTGACTTTTCTATTTTAGGCTACTATCTAAATGGCATGCAGAACAGAATTAGAGATCAGATAAAACATTTTACCATGGGGGAAGAACAAACAAATTTACTCCTACAACAGATTTTGAAAATAAATGTTTTAGTTTAGAATAGTTTATTGCTGTTGATGTTAACCTTAATCACTGGGCTGAGGCAGTATTTCTTAGATTTTTGCACAGTAAAATTATTCTTTCTCTTCCATTTTCATACTGAATTCTTTGGAAGTCACCATATGCAGCTCACTTTCAAGAAATGGGGAATTATGTCCCAGCTATTTGAGGACAGAATATCTACACAAGTTACTTGGAATATTCTGCTTGAAAGATTGGCTTATTCTCCCCTTTTATGTATTTAGTCAGTCATTTATTTATATCTGTAGGACTCATGGATGTTTATTTTATGGTTTGAGTTATAATCTAATATTTATTTATTTTGTTCCTTGACTTTTTCTGGCCATTAGGAGTTACCTTATTGTGAGGATTGTTTTGTTTTGTTTTTAAGCACTGCTTAAGTCCTTACTTTCTGTGGTATTTTCTGGTTCTACAAGATGCTCCAGGCTACCTGAAGTACTTTCTGCTCTACTCCTAAAATGAATCATTTCCCCCAACTGACCTGGGGGTTTTTTGGGGGGGGGAGGGATTTATTGGAGAATGGTATTTGAAACCATGATCTATGCTCAATGTTACTTGGTTATAATTGCTTCTGGGATCCCTCAGCTGACATAATTATAAGACATGTGTATATAATATCATACTTGCAATACTAACTCATATATATATGATCTCACTTCACATTATGAGGTCTCTCAGTGTCCTTGCCTGAAATGTTTCTGCTGAGATATTGTCATTGCAACAATGAACTACTCAGAGACCAGATGAAATGCTCTGAGGGGCCAAGGGGAGGCAACAGCCTCGGACAGCAGACCGAAGGACTGAAGACCTGTCCCCAGCCTTACTCAGATATTTATTAGCCAGTACAAATAACTCAAGAAAACAGATGGAAGAAGTTTTCAGGTGGTGAAATACAGGACAAGGAATATGCTGACTCCTAATTTCTGTTCTGAGAGCCTAAACATTTTCTGTTACTGAGTCTTATCGTGCTGTGTAGCTGTTTCCAGCATGCACTTTTCCAGCAGGGTCAGAGAGGCCCCTGGACTCTCTTCCACTCAGGGCTTTCACCCCAGGGCATCTCACTGTCTCTAATTGTCATCCTAACTCTGTATGTTTTCATAGCATATTCCTACAAGAAATCACATACCTTTCTGGGGGTTCCTTGTGTTTAATGAGTTGTTTTTCTTTTGCTATTGTCAAAATTCTCTCCTTGTCTTTGGCTTTAACATTTTGATTATAATATGTCTCAGAGTGATCTTCTTTGGGTTGATCTTGCTTGAGGTTCTTTAAACTTTCTGTACCTGGATGTCTAGGTATTCCCTAAATTTGGGAGTTTTTAGCTATTAGTCATTCCAATAATCTTCCTTTTCTTTTCTCTCTGTTTCCTGTTGGGACTTCCATGATGCATATGTTTATTGACTTAATTAGTAAAAATTTTCTTTCTTTTCCATTCTTTTTGCTTTTTGTTCCTTTAATGGACTAATTCCAAGTGATCTGCATCAGAGTTAATATGTTCATCTGCATAATCAAGTCTGTAATCGAAGCTCTCCGAATTTTTCTGTTTTATCATTGTATATCCCACCTTAGGATTTCTGTTTGGTTCTTTTTTATTCTTTCTATTTCATTATTAAATCACTCATTTTGTTCATGCAATATTTTCCTCATTTTTTCATATTTATCTATGTTCTCTTGAATTTCTTTAAGATGATTATTTTAAATTTTTGTCAGGCAAATGATCAATCTCCTGAAATGTCCATTGCCAGCAGGCCTGCACATGAATTGTGACTGGGAGGGGTCTAGAGTTGAAGATAAGACCCTTTCAGGATCTCTGATGGTGCTTATGAGAATGACTCCTGCTGAGACCCTAGACTTTCAGAATTGCAGGCAAACTATGGCTGTGTATATTTTAACTTAATTTATGGTGAAAAGAGCATTGCAAGAAAAAAAAATGAAAATAAGGACTATTCAGTCAGTAGAGTTTGAATAAATGGGTTTACATTTTTAAAAAAATAAAATGGATGTGTGTGTGTGTGTGTGTGCTAATGCCAGGTTAAGTAATACTGCCTAAGTAGTACAAGAAATTATAATATTGGTATTAATATTTTCTAAGTAAAACTAAAGCCAAAAAAACAAACAAACAGATACTTTTAATACCAACTAAAGTCCTCCTAAAACAGAATAAATCATAAATAAAATTAAATTTTTAACAATGAAGAATAGAGCCACTCATTCTGGTTGGTTGGAGCTGTGCAGTTTCAACTGAGTGGAAAAGCCTCAGTCCTACTGGTGGAGATAAGATTCCAGCGACTCCTTTAGAAGGGCTGGCTCAGAGGTCCACTGTGAAGACAGGGAGTTCAGCACGGTCTCATGCCTGAAGTATAGTTTGCATGAGAGCTCCCTGTACAGAAATGACTGCTTTGGTTCTGGGTTTGTTTTTAATTTGAGCCCAGTTAGCCCCAGGAGCCCTTCTTAATAGGTGTCTTCTTTTTTCAGGGGTCACACCTGTGAATAATCCTCATTCGTATTTTTCTTAATCACTGAAAAATGTCAACATACTCGACTCTCTCCTCTTTTCCTTTTCAGGGCTCCTGCACCATGACTGCTTCAGACTTCTCTTCTTGACCTTTCTCTCTATTGAGCAACCCAACCACCGTGACTCCTCTATCTATCACCAGGCAAGACCCTTCTCTGTGGGTAATGATCTGACCTGTATCCCACCTTTCTTTCAGTATCTCTTCACCTCCCCTTACCTTTTAGGTAACTATAAAGTATTTCCACCAAGAGAACAGTGGCAAAACAGTACATAAAATTTTCACCCTATTTCAAAATATATCTGAGTATGTGTTCATCTAAGATATATGAAATTGTTCAGTATGCATAGAAATGGATACTATAGGAAGCTGCACCTTGATTAATTGTGGCTTTCAGCACTCCTGTATGCCTCTCTACTGGAAGCTGTTCTTGTCCCATGTCCTCAAGAAAGTGTGTTCCTTGACAGAGAGTAGAGGTGACATTCCACTACTTCTCCAGTTCTGCTTTCAGACCTTCACTCTTCCATCTGCCTATCAACTCCATCCTCTTTTGAAGGCTCTTTATCTTGTCTCATCCTTGTTAAACTTACTTCATTTGATGTCGACTTTCAGACTTGGCTTACAGACTTTTCTGCCACAATTCTAAGAGATTTCAGTGTTCATGTAGACAAAAGCTCACATCTTACTTTCAAATTCCGTAGATCTTTCACATTACCCATGCCTTCTCTGACCTTGTTTCTACACTTTGGTAATTATGAATGTTGTATAAAAATCCCCTAATTCTTTGATTTTGCACTACTATAAGTTTATGGCTTCCAACCTTGGCTAGGACCTCAGTATCCTTACTTGTCCTTGACTAGTTTCCTCCAACATTTTCCTCAAAGCCCATCCAAATCCTGCGTCACACCCCTAACTCTCCACTCAGACTACTCTTATTCTCAGCAAATTTCCATCTTCTATTTTACATTCATCAACAAAACAAAGGCTCTCACCTGCAATTTTCTACATCCCACAAAATCTATTATCTATATGAACAAATAGCTAAAGATCATTTTTACTCAGAGAAAAACAGAGTACCAACATTTAGACTATTTCCAGTAATTCCAGAGTCCCTAACCCATTTGATAACTTAGAATATAGGAACAGACCCAATCTGCTCTGAATAATTATAAACAACAGGCGTTCCAGTCTATGTATTCTGCCTAAATGGGAACTAGAGAAAAATACTACCTATTTCCTCCTTTTTTGTTTATAAACGTACACACATTTTAAATTCTGACACAATACTATTACATTTCTAAAACAGCACAGAGACTGTGCCACCCTCAAGTTAAAAAAGAACATCTTTGATCACTGTGTCGGAGAGAGAGCTGCTAAGACTTCATTCTCTACAACTCACATCTTCAGCGTCCTCACTTTCATCACGACAGCTACCGGCTGGTATTGTTGACAACTCTGGAACACTATAGTTGCTGTCTTGAAGGAGGGGTCTGGGTTTCTGCAGGTAGAAACAATTCAAATCAACTTTTTGCAACATTCAAGAGAAAACTTCAGCCAGTCATTTAGAAACTACCTCCCTCCTGTGGAACTCAGGGTTATAAGTCTTTGAACTCTTTATAACAAGCAGGAGAATTTCCAAAAGGTTAATGAATTACGTTTCTACTTCCCGACTGAGAAGGCACAAAGCTAATGCAGGTGGCTTTGCTTTTGAAAAGGCTAGTAGAAAATTTTGTGCCTTCCACTGAGCTTCTGTTTATACGAGCTCAATCTTTCTCACTGGGCTTTTTGTTTTTGTTTTTTTCTGCCTTTGATAAGCTTTTTATTCAAAATTAGCTGTCCAGTGTGATTTGACCTTTATGGAATAAACAAATTTCAGGGACTTTTTTCCCCCTGCGGGCTTCTTCTCAGCTGCTGGTTTCTTGTTAGCTGCAGCCTTTTTTCCCACCAAAGACTTCTTCTGCTTCTCTTTCTTATTAAATATAAAATATAATGTGTTATCTAAGCAAAAACAAATGTATAAGATAGCAGCTTGTTTCATGTCATTGTTCAGATTTTTTGCTGGACGAATGTTTCCTTTCGTTTCCCGTCAGAAGCAGTGCATGTACACTGGCCAATGTGGACTGCCCTACCACAGGAGTGCGTGCAGGAGACATCGCATCCTGCCTCAGCTCTTCCCGAGGCCATCAAAAATAACAGACTCCGATGCAAAAAGAAAAAAAGGAAAAGAGAAAAGAAAAATGTAGGGTTCACTTTCATAAAAACCAAGGACCTGTCCAAAATGTTGGTAGCCAGGATATAAGTTCATGTGCAAGACCCCCCCCCCCAAAAAAAAGAAATTGTTTACATTCCTTAGATTTTGACATTCCTTTGTCTTCAACACAAATGTTCTTGATCTCAAAGATAGCCTTCATCAAGCTGAGCCCTTTTTTTCTTGGGGTTAGAATTTGTGTTTGTATTCAGAGTCCAGTTTCAACAACTCAGGTCGCTGCACTCACTCTGGACTGCCGAGACCTGTGCACCCAGATGCCTCCCTAGGTGGGGATCCTGCAGCTGGCCTAGTGAGAGCTGAGCACAGAGGAATAGGACAGACTCCTTCATGGTTCAGGCGCCCACCCGGTCAGCAGTGTCCCCAGTGGGCATCAGACCTGCCACTGTCCCTGCCATCTCCTCCTGAGCCTCAGAGCCCGGCTCCATGCCACTGCCCATGCCCACCCCTCCACCCCTTCTGCCCGCAACACCTGTCTTGCAGACCTCTGGTTTCCCAGCAGACTTTGGGGCCAGGCCATGCCAGCAGCAGAGGCTGAAGCAAACTTCTTTTTGCTCATCATAATTTTAATTTCCAAAATTAAACATGGTTCTTGGATTTTTATTTTTTCACAGCAGCACATTTTTGTTCCATAAGCATTTTTTTTTTTTTTTGTACTTTTTCTGAAGCTGGAAACGGGAAGAGACAGTCAGACAGACTCCCGCATGCGCCCGACCGGGATCCACCCGGCACGCCCACCAGGGGCGACGCTCTGCCCACCAGAGGGCGATGCTCTGCCCCTCCGGGGCGTCGCTCTGCCGCGACCAGAGCCACTCTAGCGCCTGGGGCAGAGGCCAAGGAGCCATCCCCAGGGCCCGGGCCATCTTTACTCCAATGGAGCCTTGGCTGCGGGAGGGAAAGAGAGAGACAGAGGGGAAGGAGGGGGTGGGGTGGAGAAGCAAATGGATGCTTCTCCTATGTGTCCTGGCTGGGAATCGAACTTGGGTCCCCCGCACGCCAGGCCAACGCTCTACCGCTGAGCCAAAAGGCCAGGGCCTCCATAAGCATTTTTTATTTTTATTTTTGATGATACTCACTTTTTTGTTTCTTCTATTTCATTGGTTGGTTTTATTTGTTCCTGTTTGTGTTTGTCTAAGTCTCCCAGGTTATCTTTTTTTTAAATGTCTAGCGATTGCTGGCCGTCTCTTAATATGTCCAGATCTGAAGCTTACTGGAAGAAGTGCATTGGTGTGTGTTAGTGGGGAGGTTATGAGCCTGGCTGTCTGGGATTCTGGGATCAAGGCAAGATAATCAGCCTGCGTGCTGATCCTGCATTTCAATATGTAGATTTTTTACACAATTCTACCATTCTTAGCTCCTATACTCACCCTTACTTTATCCTGAATCTTTTATCTCTGAATCCCAGGGCTCCTTGGCTCAGTTTCTCCAGACTGAGTATGTTGCTATCTAGATAGATATCAGTAGGGTAGTTTTTCAAATGCTCAGGGAAATGCCAGAGACCTGAGAGGTTTAACCAATTGGTATATGGATTTTCAACCAATCATGTTGCCAATCACACCTCACTCCATGTGGTGGACAGTCTGGAAGGCAAATTAGATCAATTCTTATAAATACCCCGTCTCCCGCAAGCGCTGGATTCCTGTTTCTTCTAGCCTGCTAAGTCTAGTAAATCTCCATCAGTTTGTTGTGTAAACATTTTTTGAAATCGTTCATCCACTATGTCTCAAGTTCTCTTTGTCCTCATGGAGAATAGCTTTTTCATTCCTCACTGATATTTTAAAGTTTTTGGAGGAAAAGCTGATGGATAAGGACAAACTGCCAAGTTACATACATGGCAATATGTAAAGCCATGTATCATTTGTAGTATTAGAATATCTTTATTTCTCAATCTTCAATGTATAAACAGAATTTAAATCACCTAGTAACTATCCTTCTAACCCAGTGAAACCACCTTAGACCAGGACACTACAATCTGTCACCTGAATTGAAACAAATGTAGCAAATGACTGACACTGACCTGGATTTACCCTCATTCCTGAAATCTGCCCAGCAGCTTGACTTCAACCCCACCCTAGGCATTTGGAGGAGAGGTCCTATCTCATGCTTGTACCATTTAGTGAGCAAATGCCTGGATGTCATTTTAAGTGATAGATTTTTTTCAGCTTTCCCCAGATTTAAATTTGATCTAACATTCATTTTCCACCTTCATATGTGCTCACCAGCCTTTTAACTTCCTCCCATATCTGCCTTCAGTAGAAGGAGTCTATGCCGCTGACAACCCAGTGTTCTATGACAAAGAGAGGGAGTATATAATACAGATGAGGAAAGCCTCAAGAGCCACACTAGAGGAAATCATTTCGGCTGATATTTTGTAGTTTTGTCTAAGTAACTGCAGTAATCTTTCAGAGTAATCAGGCTCCTACTGCTTATTGTGTAGTTGAAGTTCCTAGTTTTGCTCTCAACAAACCCACAAAGAAAAGTGTAAACCACATTGTCCTAAATGTAGGTAGCTGACCCAGTACTAAGATTAGAACCTTTTTCCTTAACACACAAACACAGCACAGCTGATGCAGCCGGTAAAATGGGTTCTAGGAGCATGTGAAGTACCAGTTTCAGGACTACCAGAATAACATGAGATAGCTTCAAAGTGAGATTAAAGTTTTTTGAATCTATCAGTGACTAACAACAATTGGACATATGTGAAAAACACCCCTCCCTACTTTCTAACCCTATTTCTCCAACCACAGCTGGAGAAGCTGACCAACAAGTGGGTTACATCCATTCTCAAACACCCTCACTCTTCGTCTAAGAATTTTAAAGTTCATCTATATGTACCACAACTTGTCCTACCTACCTAGCTATCTCCCACTTGGTCAGAACCTCCTAATTTTAAAATATTTTTTCTATTTTTTAATTGCCTTCCCTTTTACTTTTTTATTCTTATTTTTCTTAAGTAGTACCCTTGTTATATCTTCATAAGTCTTTTTTTTGCCTTACATTCTGTATTGTCTGGTATTAATTGAGCTAGATCAACTTTTCTTTTAGTCCTATTTTAAATGGTTTATATTTCATTAATTTCTGTGTAGTTTAATTTAGGAAATTATTTAATTTAGATGTTTGTTATAAGTAACATGTGTCTAAAGTTTGTATTCTTGGCCCTGGTTAGATGGCTTAGTAGATAGCAGGGGTCCCCAAACTTTTTACACAGGGGGTCAGTTCACTGTCCCTCAGACCGTTGGAGGGCCGCCACATACAGTGCTCCTCTCACTGACCACCAATGAAAGAGATGCCCCTTCTGGAAGTGCGGCTGGGGCCGGAAAATGGCCTCAGGGGGCCGCATGCAGCCCGTAGGCCATAGTTTGGGGAAGCCTGCATCCTGTCAGCTTAGAGTACGAATGTTCAGGTTTGATCCCTGGTCAGAGCACACATGAGAAGCAACCATCTGCTTCTTTCCCCTTCCCTCTCCCCTTTCTATTGCTCTTGCCCTTCCATGGCCAGTGGCTCTGTTGGTTTAAGCATTGGCCCCAGGTGCTGAGGATAGCTCAGTTGATTCAAGCATTGTCCCCAGACAGGGGTTACTGGATGGGTCCTGACTGAGGCTCATGCAGGAGTCTGCCTCTCTATTGTCCCTCCGCTCACTTTAAAAATAAAATAAGATTAAAAATATATAAAATAAATAAAATTTGTATTCTTCTTATCCAATGTGATAAAATCTGCCTGGTGAAATTAGCTAAACTGAATTTATTATGATTATGATATATTAGAATTTTACTACAATTCTATTTTTTGGTTCCTATTTAACCAAAGATTTTCTTAAATTCTTTCTTTACTTATCTTTTGTTTGATATTGTTATGTTTGCTTTCTCTATGATGATTTCAAAGCTGTACACTATATTTTTATTTTTGGTGATTTCCACTAAAATTTGGACATGAACACTTAACTATATTTTTTAAGAAAATTTAACAGTATTTGTAATTTTATGTAGCCCCAACCAGTCACAACATTTTTCTAATTTTTTGGGGGGGAGGGGCTTTTGTTTTTGTTTATTCAGTGAGAGGAGGGGAGACAGAGACAGACTCTCTCATACACCTGATTGGAATCCACCTGGCAAGTCCACTAGGGGGTGATGCTCTGCCAATCTGGGGCATTGCACTGTTGCTCACCAATGGAGCTCTTCTTAGCGCCTGAGGTGGAGACCATGGAGCCATCCTCACCGCATGGAGCCAACTTGCTCCAATCGAGCTATGGCTACAAGAGGGGAAGAGAGAAAGAGAAAGAAACGAGATGAGTAGGATGGAAAAGAAGATGGGTACTTCTTCTATGTGCCTTGACTGGAATCAAACCCAAGACATCCACAAACCAGGCGGATGCTGTACCACTGAGCCAACCAGCCAGGGCTACACACCGTCTTTCACAATCTTTTTTTTTTTTTTTTTGTATTTTTCTGAAGCTGGAAACGGGGAGGCAGTCAGACAGACTCCCGCATGTGCCCGACCGGGATCCACCCGGCAAGCCCACCAGGGGGCGATGCTCTGCCCATCCGGGGCGTCACTCTGTCGTGACCAGAGCCACTCTAGCACCTGAGGCAGAAGCCAAAGAGCCATCTTTGCTCCAATGGAGCTTGGGCTGCGGGTGGGGAAGAGAGAGACAGAGAGGAAGGAGAGGGGGAGGGGTGGAGAAGCAGATGGGCGCCTCTCCTGTGTGCTCTTGCCGGGAATCAAACGCGGGACTTCCACATTCCAGGCCGATGCTCTACCACTGAGCCAACCGGCCAGGGCCCAAAATCTTTTTCCACATAATGTCATTGTTAAAATTTTCATTCTATTCTTTATTTAAATGCACATACACAAAAATACATTTTATGGTCGGTAGTTAATTTAATTACTGTTTTGTCATTTTCTAGCATTTGGAGCAAAGGATATTAACTTGAATTTACAACCAGTTTGGATGCCTTTTAATCTGAGAACATGTTCAAACCTCTTTCCGTCTTTCTGGAGAGGTTCCAGTGCTGTCAAAGTGGTACATAGTAAAAAAATTAAAAACCACTCACCTTCAGCACAAAATTTAGATTTCTTTACATGACATACAAAGCTTTCCACAACCTGCTCCAACCAGGACCTTCTTGGCTTCTTCCACTCCTTATCAGATGAGTCAACATTCAGCAAAAACTGAACTCTACATGAGCATGTATGTACACACACGTGTGCGCCCACCCGTACAACACACACACTGTGCATTTGCCCATCGGGGCCCCTCTAGAACACTTTTCTCCTCCACACTTCTCCCATCTCCATGCCTATTATTCACTAGCAAAGTCCTCCTCATCCTTTAAGAAACACCTCTGGCTTCAATTCTTATAAGCATTTTTCACTGGTCAACCACCATTATCATATTGCTGGGGTTTTAATAGGTCTTTATATTTTATACTTTAGCTTATAATTTTATAAGATAGTTTTTTCCCACATTAGTCAGTTGGTCACATGAGTGTAAGGACTATGTGCTTCGTGTTTGTATAATATCAGTGCTTAGCACTATGCCTGACATTTAGTAAATTCTCAGTATATATTTGTTGAGGGAAACACAAAGAAAAAGAACCATGGGCTTAAGAGTATAAAACAATTAAGCTAAATACTTTCAATTAACATTAGTGTTTATCTACTGCTTCAGAATTGTCCAACCATAAGGATTACTACTGAGACTCTCAATGAAAAAATTAAAGTCAATAATTTCCTTGGAAAATAATACTGAAACAGAAAGTTTACAAAGTAGATGTTCCTATTGTGTGTGTATGTGTGTGTGTGTGTGTTTGAACATACACACATATTCTAAAAGAAAACTTCTTCTAATTGAATTCTAAGGAAAAGCTTGTTCAAGAGAAACAATTGTTAAGTCCTAAGTTGAGGTTGAGAGAGGAGAGTTTGCAAGTAAAAGAGGAAAATGAGGAAACAGTAATCTGAACTCAGTGAAAAAGATCTTTAATATAATAAAAGAATATAGTGATATATAAACATGCCATTTATAAAATAGAAGATAGATTCAAGTAAAACATGGAAAACAAAATTTTATATGACGATATAGATATGACTATTATAACATTAAAATAAAATATATTTATATAAAACATCTAATTAATGAGCAAAATTGATAATCAACATTATAATAGAGAAATTATGAAATTAAAAGTAATAAAGGTGAGAAACAGAGAAGATAGAAAATGTCTGATAGCAGAAGTCAGTACTGTGATATGTCATAATAACAACTGTGAAGTTTAAAAAAAAATAAAGAATCTCGAAACTTCAAAAGTAGGAGGAAAGTAAACAAATTACTCTCAGGAAACCAAATTTCAGAGAGCTTCAGACTGCCAAGGAGAGTGGAGAACATCCTCAAAAGTGTTTCTTAAAGAGAAAGCAGGTGACTGAACACTGCTCTGCTCCCAAGTGGACCTCACGGCATGCAGGCCACAGGACATTCTAAGGTAGGCCAACTCCCAACATCTTGTATACTGATAATATTTCTTCAGAGAACAGCAGAGTATTGACTTAGAAAATCAATAACTAACACAGAGTTCAGGAACCTTTTTGGCTGACAGAGCCATGAACACCACATATTTTAAAATGTAATTCCATGAGAGCCATACAATATGTTTAACACTAAATATAAGTAAATGTGTGTGCATTTTATGTAAGACCAACACTTTTAAAGTAAAATAAGTCTCTGAATTTTTTTTAATAATGTTGTTATGCTGTTGCTAACCAATGATGAATAAAGTACTTCTTACTATTAATGCTACTTCTTGTGCTGCATGATTTTGCTGATGGCTTCGTAGTCTGGTTGATATGTGGTGAGGTTAAGCTTCATGCAAGTGTTGAGACTTCCATCCTTTAAATGTGATTGTAGGTTGGTCTTAACGTTCTTTAGATGTGAGAAAGACTGCTCACATGCATATGTAGAGCCAAACATTGTCAGTACAGCAATACTCAAATGCTGCAGTGTGTGGTACGTGACGGGAAGTGTGTTCCAAGTTTTTTGTTTTGTTTTGTTTTGTTTTGTTTTTACAGAGACAGAGAGGAATGTCAGAGAGAGGGATAGATAGAGACAGACAGGAAGGGACAAAGATGAGAAGCATCAATTCTTTGTTGTGGCACCTTAGTTGTTCACTGATTGCTTTCCCCTATGTGCCTTGACCGCAGGCCTTCAGCAGAGTAACCCCTTGCTCAACCCAGCGACCTTGGATCCAAGCTGGTGAGGTTTTACTTAAACCAGATGAGCCTGCACTCAAGCTGGCGACCTCAGGATCTCAAACCTGGGTCCTCTGCATCCCAGTCCAATGCTCTATCCACTGCGCCACTGCCTGGTCAGGCACATATTCCAAGTTATGGCAATCTGTGAGTTGAAGTTTTTTCATTTCTCCTCACTTGTGTTTGCTCGCCAACTCTGCTTGCTGCCGTGCAAGTCTTTGCAAATCTTCATTCAGTGATTTGAACTTATTCATCCACATGTCTGAGGCCTTCAGATCAGCAGCTTGTAGCTCAAAATTTCTGATGGAGGTACCGGGGATGTAATTCAGGTCGGCACTGTCCACTGCACACTCATGTAGATGGGTGATGAACTTAAAAAGACAAGTGTGCTCACAAAATTCTCCAAAACGCGCTTTAAATGACTGCAGGAAATTAGATGTGAAGCCCACTAGCTGCTGGAGATCAAGATGTTGAGCAGGGTCACTTGCTGTGCATGCATCTTTAAACTCTCCCAGTTTTTCAAAGTGTAGTAAACGACCTGTTTCAATGTTGGCGATGAAGAGTTCCAGCTTGTTTTCAAATGCAAACACTGTATTTCCAATGCCTTGCATTTTCACATTGAGTTGGTTCAGATGTTCAGTCATGTCCACAAGATAGTAGAACTTCAGGAGCTACTCAATGTTAGCTAAATCAGGATGCTCAACGTTTTTCATTTCAAGAAAAGTCCGGATTTCGCTCAGACAAGCCACGAAATGGCTGAGCACCTTACCTCTTGACAACCAACACACATTGCTGTGCAGAAGCAGACCAGAATAATTATTTCCAACTTCATCCAGCAGTGTTTTAAACTGGACATCATTTAAAGC
The DNA here is from genome assembly GCF_036850765.1 of Saccopteryx bilineata. Taxonomy (NCBI): domain Eukaryota; kingdom Metazoa; phylum Chordata; class Mammalia; order Chiroptera; family Emballonuridae; genus Saccopteryx; species Saccopteryx bilineata. The sequence goes on from NC_089491.1 coordinate 129,913,206, forward strand.
TCGGGCAACAATAAAGTTGACCACCCAAATGACCAGCGACATTACCTCACCAAGTTGCTCACCACACATCTGAGCACAAAGCACCTCCCGATGTAGGATGCAGTGAAAACTTAGGATGGGTCTCTTTTCATGTTCACGAAGAAGTGCTACGAATCCTCTGTTTTTCCCCACCATGCACGGAGCACCATAAGTACACACCGAAATAAGTTTATCCATCCATAGATTTTTTTCTTTGGTGAACTCAGTGAAAGACTTGAATAAATCCTCCCCTCTTGTTGTCTCTTTCATAGGCAAAACAGTAAGACTTTCCTCACGTAGTGTGTCACCAACAGCATACCTTGCAATCACACTGAATTGGCATAAATAGCTTACATCTGTTGACTCATCCAAAGCGAGAGCAAAGAATGGTGCTGCATTTCTTCCTTCACTTGTGTTGCCTCAATTTGATTTGCCATCATGATGGTGTGATTGTAAACAGTTCTTGCCGACAGAGGCATGTCTTTTATTCGTTTGATCATCTTGTCTTTATCCAAAAAGTCATCAAAAAGTTCACTGGCAACATCCAGCATGAATGTTTTGGCATACTTCCCATCTATGAATGGCATTCCGTTTCTCACAATTGCTAAAATACCAGCAAAGCTAGCTGAATTCCAGTCACCTTGTTGGGTCCAAACACGGAGTTGCTGCTGACTAGCTTGCACTCTGCACAGTAGCTTTTGACATTCTTTCTTTCTGCTGTCCCCTGCTGGATATTTCGATGCAAATGTAGTATGACGTGTGTCGAATTGCCGCTTTATATTTGACCATTTCATCGATGCAATTTTATCATTGCATATTAGACACACGGCAGAACCTGCTCTCTCCACAAAGGCGAATTCCTCTGTCCATTCCTGCTAAAAAGTACAATACTCCTCATCTCTTTTTCTTTTAGCCATTTTCTTCGTCAAAAGGGTTTCTGCAATTAGCTAGCTGACTACTTGATTAAAAGGAGAGAAGTTTACATCCTGACTCCCAACATCCCGTGTATGTTATGCATTATCCTATAAAAATTTATTGTTGTCTTGGAGGACAGTTGTGATTGGCTCTAGCCACCCACAACCATGAACATGAGCGGTAGGAAATGAATGAACTGTAATACATAAGAATGTTATATATATATACACACACACACACACACACACACACACACACACATATATATATAGTATTTTTCTGAAGCTGGAAACGGGGAGGCAGACAGACTCCCGCATGCTCCTGACCGGGATCCACCGGGCACGCCCACCAGGGGGCGGTGCTCTGCCCATCCCGGGCAGAGCCACTCCAGCGCCTGGGGCAGAGGCCACAGAGCCATCCCCAGCGCCCGGGCCATCTTTGCTCCAATGGAGCCTTGGCTGCGGGAGGGGAAGAGAGAGACAGAGAGGAAGGAGAGGGGGAGGGGTGGAGAAGAGAATGGGTGCTTCTCCTGTGTGCCCTGGCCGGGAATCAAACCCGGGACTTCCACACGCCAGGCCGACGCTCCACCACTGAGCCAACTGGCCAGGGCCGAGAATGTTTTATATTTTTAACATTATTATTTTTTTAAAAAAAGATTTATCTATGAGCCAGATGCAGCCATCAAAAAACCCACATCTGGCTCGCGATCCATAGGTTCCCGACCCCCGAAGTAAATAAAGGATTACAGGAAAACCCAAAATGAAATCTCCAAATGGCTTGTAAACAAACTATTCTCTCTAGTCTAGTAACACATAAATACTATAAAAAAGAATGAATTGTCAATACAAAGTTGTGGGTCAATTACACCTTAGTAAATCGGAAATTTAAAAGCAAAAAAGAGGCCTGACCTGTGGTGACACAGTGGATAAAGCATCGACCTGGAATGCTGAGATCGCCGTTTCAAAACCCTGCACTTGTCTGTCAAGGCACATATGGGAGTTGATGTTTCCTGCTCCTCCCCTCTTTCTCTCTCTCTCTCTCTCTCTCTCACTCTCTCACTCTCTCGCCTCTCTAAAATGAATAAATAAAAAATTTAAAAGCAAAAAACAGTATGAAAGCAGTTAGCTGGGTGCTTCTCACTTGGGTTCTGTTATATGACTATAGTGATGGCTGGGGCTGTGATCAACCCAAGATGACACATTCACATGGTAGATAACTGGTACTAGCTGCCTGCTTGCAGCTCATGTCTGCTATTAAGCAGAGCATTGCACGAAGCCTCTCCAGTTTGGCAGCCCCACAGAGTCTGACTTCTTACTTCCTCACTTCAATAATTCCAACAAACAAGTCTGAGATGTAACATGGCATCACTACAGCCACAATCTATTGTTACAGACAAGTAACAAGTCACCCAGATTCAAGCAGAGGGGACACAGGCCCCACCTCTCCATGTGAAGTCAAGTTCCCTATGTAAGAGCACTATATGGCAAGAGAGATACTGTTGCAGCCATGTTTGGAAAACAATATCACACAGGATTTAAGGCCATCCATTGTTGTGATGTGTACACCAAAAAATATTAGCAATGTTGTCCAAAGTCTGTACAGATATAAAATTAGTCTACCACGTATATCATCTTCCAATTAATTTCAGTAACAATAAAGTTTGTTACTAACCACCTTTTTAACCTGTCACTTTGCTACATACTTGAAAGAATAGAGTTGCTAACCTTAATACAAGAGTGATTTTCCTTCACGGGCTCTGATGAAGGAAGAGAATTGATAATAAGTTAATTAGATTCAGGAGGAAATAGTGACATACAAATTATTCCTACTCATTAAATTATGTCTCTTTAAAAGAATGGCTCTTGTGATTGCCATTTGAGATTAATCAAGAAAAAAATTAAGGAAAATTTTTCATTAATTTTTAATTAAGTTTTTTAAAACTTTTCATTAATCAAAAGAGATAAATGCATACTGAATTACGTTTGTCTGCTACACATGGCAAGTACTACATACCTAGATATATATCTATGTACATCTATATCTTGGTATATCCATTCCATATTCAATCCTCATATCAACCTTCAGATAAAGAAGTAGAGACTCGATGACACTAAGCAGCTTCCCAAAGTCACAGAGCTAATTTGTAGCAGAACACAAGTTTGAAATCAGCATTCAGTGACTTTAAAGCTTATGCTTTTTCTACAACATCACCCATATTTAAATATTACTACAAGTACATCCTTTTCTTGATAAAGTGGTCATCTGAATACTTTCTCAAAATTACTTTTCCTTGACAACATATATTTTCTTAAAATTTCCTCAACTACTAGATAAGTATGCAGCTTTCATAAGTGACACATAATTGAATTGCAGTCTTTATTTCATACTGGCTTTCTCATCATCTGCATCTGAAAATCTCAGGAAACTGAACACACAGCTGCAGAGGTGAGAATCTTTTCATTTATATCTGCACTCATCCAGCCATGGCTCAGAAATTCCATTCTAACTTAATATAAAGAATACTTAACACAACAGGGACCTTGGTTTTTCACTGAATAAAATTTGTCACGAGATAGGTAATTTTATTACTCAAATCCTTCCAAATAACTTTACCTTGCTTGGTTATCCAAAAATGATACAAATCAGCTGATATGTGTGTTATTAAAGAGAGAAATCTGAAAATGTGTTTCGATTAATACATACGCACAATCAATACAATTTAATCTTCAAAATCTTTGTCATTTCAGTCTTTATGTAGAATGCTTTGCCATCTCAATAATACTTTATAAAGCATATGTTTTCAGAGTGGAGAATTATTACTTCCCTGGGATGATAAGAACAGTCCTTCCACATTCCTCTGTGCCTAATTTACGTGTGTGTTATACTAATTGTGCACTAGGGGAGTTTGAATACTCTACTTTAGGCACTGTATCACACCATTTTGGGGTCTGTGAGGACCACTGCAGTGTCTGACAGAGGACTGCAGCTGTGAACTGACAACTAAATTAGGAGTAATTATGTGCATAAGTAATAGGCTCTATATGGTAGTTAACTGATCCACACTCAAATCTCTGTGGTAACGGCTTCTCCTAAACTCACTACTCAGTTATAAGGAAATACATTTCAGATCAAACTCTCCCAAACATGCAGATGTTTATTAAACAAGTGTGTCTTAGCAAGGAGGCACGCAGAGATTATACAACCTGTTCGGTAAGCTCAGTGATATCCCAGCAGTTTGTCTTTGGGAGTTCCAACCAGCCCTGTGCGTGAAAGGCTAGCAGAGCAGAGTACAGGAAGGCAAACTTAGGGAAATGAAATCATTTAGGTTTTATGTGCTCAGGTAAGCAGTTTGAACTTTTCTGAAAGACAGAAGAAGCCATGGGAGAATTGTAATCATGGAAATAATGTACACTGTAGAAAGATCACTCCGACAGCAGTGTGTAGGGCAGACTGAAGTAGGATTGGGAGGAGGCAAAGTTGATGAGAGGTTAACACACATGAGAAGTGGTAAGAGCTTAAGCAAAGGCATAAGCATTGAGAACAGCAAAGGGGATAGATTCAAAGGAAATAAGTCAGCATTTGAGAATGAGCGGGCTATATGTATGAGAAAGTTCTAGAATAGCTCATAGCCTTAGGCAATTGTGTGGGCAGTGTGACAGATGCCCCGATGGGCAGAGCATCGCCCCCTGGTGGGCAGGTCATCGCCCCCTGGTGGGCGTGCGGGGGGGGGGGGGGGGGGGAATCCTGGTAGGGCGCATTCGGGAGTCTGTCTGACTGTCTCTCCCCGTTTCCAGCTTCAGAAAAAAAATGAATTAAAATAAATTAAAATAAAATAAAATAAAATGGTAGAGAGAGGACCAGAAATCAGATGGAATGTTCCTATAGACAGAAGTTTCAAGGCAGTAATCTCAGTAGAGAAAGCTGAGGCCTTAATGGTGAAAAAATCCAGCCATTTAGAGGAAGTTTACTCACAATAGAGAGAATAGTATGTGTGAAGGCTCTGGAGGAAGGGAGTGAAGGAAAGAACCACTCGCAATTCCTGGACACACCACACTCCCCCTCCCCTCCATGCCATCACATGTGCTTCTCCTTTTTGTGAACGATCTATTGTCTGATCCACACTCCTCTCCTCCTGTCTAATTCCTCATCTTTAAAATTCAACTTGATATATTGGCCTCCAGGAATCCTTCTGTGATCTTCCCTCTCCTTCCCTGGTTTAAGTTTATCCCATACATTCTAAAAGCATTCTCTGCTTAACACGTTTCATTTTTTTGTAATCACTTATATTTTTGTACCATTTTACTATGAAGACCTTAGAGCAGTGGTCCCCAACCCCTGGGCCGCAGACCAGTACCGGTCTGTGGCCATTTGGTACCGGTCCGCACAGAAAGAATAAATCGCTTACATTATTTCTGTTTTATTTATATTTAAGTCTGAACGATGTTTTATTTTTAAAAAATGACCAGATTCCCTCTGTTACATCCGTCTAAGACTCACTCTTGATGCTTGTCTTGGTCATGTGATACATTTATTCGTCCCTCCATGAAAATATTTTCTGACATTAAACCGGTCCGTGGCCCAAAGTAGGTTGGGGACCACTGCTTTAGAGTATAGAGTATATCTTCTCAGAGCTTAGGACAATGACTGGTTAATATGCTTTTAATATTTATATGTTAGAGAAATGAATGTTAAAATTTTATAATTCACCAGGACTGCCTGACCAGGTGGTGGTGCAGTGAATGAATATTGGCCTGGAATGCTGAGGACTCATGTTCTAAACCCCAAAGTGGCTGGCGTGGGCGAAGCTCATCCGGCTTGAGTGCGGGGTCACAGTCTTGAGCGTAGGATCATAGACATGACCCCATGGTTGCTGGCTTGAGCCCAAAGATCGCTGGCTTAAGCAAGGGGTCACTGGCTGTGCTGTAGCCCCCATCCCCTCCCTGGTCAAGGCACATATGAGAAAGCAATCAATGAACAACTGAAGTACCACAACAAGTTGATACTTCTCATCTCTCTCCCTTCCTGTCTGTCTGTTCCTGTCTGTCTCTCTCTCTGTCTTTCTAAAAGTAAAATTAAAAAAAAATATTTTAAACAATAGGTGATGGCTTATACTAACAACAGGGCATAAAAAAGAAGGAGACAAATGAACTACTCAGCATTTCAGTAGAGAAGTGAAGACTATCACCTAAGAATAATAAACCATTCACTGCAGTGAAGGAGCTGTGGTACATACCTTTTCAGACACTTCTAAGTGAGACACTTTCAGAGCTTGCTTAAAATCTGCTTTGTCTAAAAGTCCATTCCCTTCCTTGTCTACTTGTTAAAAATATTTTCTCAATCCCGTCAAAATACGAACACCTCTTTTATGTAGCTGTTCTTTTAGCTCATCTGTTTAGGAAGAGGAGAGATGGAAACTAATAGTTCTTATTCACAAATGCATCAAATTACAATAGTCTCTCATGTAAGAAAATTAAAGTTGATGTAACTGATGTAAAAAATGTCAAACAAATATATGTATGACTGATTAAAAAAAAAAACTTTGGAAAATGGAATCCTTTTAATAAAGAAGGTTATACCAGAACTATAGCACCACTGTGTGGTGAAAGTGTTGTATTTTAAATATAGCAGAGTAATGTTACTCTTTATCACCAAAAAAATAACCTAAATGTTACAAATAACATTTTATTTTCTAGGCATCCTCTTCATCTAACAATCCTGCATTTTTCATCCTTTTGTCTTTCTTTGCTGTTACCAAATGAATTTTAAAAATTGACTCCAGGCAACTCACTCAAAAATCATCAGTTCAAAATGTCTAAAATAGTTTGCAATTTCCAAATTATAACTTATATGTGAAATAATATCAAGGTTTTGGAGTGTTATCCTATACTGTTATATTTAAAATTTCCCTTTCTTCCAGGAATTCATAGAGATTATGTTCTTGGGCCTCTAGCATTCTCTTTGTGGCTCAGTAATTTCACTTACTGTAGTTTGTGCCATCTTAAGAACATGTAAGGAACTTTTATTAAAATATTTAGTAAATACAATACATTAGAGAAAGTAAATGTCACTAGATACAATAATGAAAAAGATTGTTTAGATCATGATAGAATAAGCAGTTTACTAACAATGGCATTAAAACTGTGGAGGGATTCAGCCCCTTCTCACCGGTTCAGCAGAACCAATACTTAATTTTTGTTGAGTTGGGCAAACTGGTTGTTAAAATGGCACTTGTAATCAGGGTTCTCTCTAAGCTGCCCAATGTGGAAATCACAAATTTACATTCCTTACTCTGTTTTAAAGTTCATCTGCGCAAGAGTGTATTCTAAGCACCCATAGTAATGTTCATTCCATTTTTAGGAGAAAAAAATTGCAGGTGAGGGTGCCAATCAAGAAGCAATATGGAAATATATATCTTAAATAAGTTTGGTGGGGTTTTTAGTCAGGTATTAGTTAATATTGTTTCATTAATATTTAAAACTTTCTTATAACATAATATAGTTTTTTGTACCTCTTTTATTGTTCTTATTTAAGTATTAAATGCATGAAATAATAAACCACCTTTTGGTATATCATTTTTTTTAAACTTAAAATGGTCACTAGGGCCAAGAACTGGTTGTTAAATTATTTGAATTCCACCACTGCATAAAAACTATTTGAGCCCTGGCCGGTTGGCTCAGCAGCAGAGTGTCGGTCTGGCATGTGGAAGTCCTGGGTTCGATTCCCTGTCAGGACACACAGGAGAAACTCCCATCTGCTTCTCCACCCTTCCCCCTCTCCTTCCTCTCTGTCTCTCTCTTCCCCTCCCTGAGCCAGGGCTCCATTGAAGCAAAGTTGGCCCCGAGGGACTGAAGATGGCTCCATGGCCTCTGCTTCAAGCACTAGAATGACCCCAGTGGCAACAAAACAACACCCAGATCGGCAGAGCATCGCCCCCTAGTGGACATGCCAGGTGGATCCAGGTGCATGTGGGAGTCTGTCTGCCTCCCCGCTTCTAATTTCGGAAAAATACAAAAAAAGAAAAAACAAAGAATATTTGAGACTTCTAATACCAATCACAGACAACTTTTAAATGTTTTTATTCTTCTTACTCCTTAATAATCTTTAAATGATAAATCAGAATTTATTAAAGTTTATAAATCATATGTTGATTTTTGTCTATTACTTCTAGACTATTAAATTCAATGAAAGATTTGTCTGAGCTTAATATACCCAGTAGTTAGAAGATTAGACTAAAAATAAAATTTGTAATGTTTTAGTGTCCAGAGCCTACATACATTACCACTGTGAGAAATTAATTTAAAAAACTATTTTCGCCATTTTAGTGATTAAGAGATTTACAAGGTCATATGTCTATTGAATGACAGAATCAAATGAATCTGGCTCCCAGCCTTGTATCTTTATATGTATATGCTAGGCTTCTATAAATCTTTTTAGATATCATCTTAAGCAAAAAACAAGTATTATATTACAAAATCAGTTACATTTAATTCCGTTCATGAATAAAACCCATACTACACTAGTTATTCAATTAGACAGGATCATAAAGAGAATCGTAAAAATATTTTTAAACAAATAAATACTTCTATGTATACAATTAACTTATAAAAGATAAGCAAATAAATATTAAAAAGTGGCATAAGACTGCAAAATATTTGAAAAATACTGCTTTACTACCTACAAAGAAAATTGTTAAATATTTAAAATAATTGAGAGTATAGTAAAATGATACATACCTTGAATGGCTTTGAAGACCAGCCTATCATTGGCTTCTTGACTGGTTATATCATCCTCATGTTCTATAGGATCAGATCTGCAACTGACATGGCTCACAGTGATAAAAATTTATTCTGCTTTGTAACCCAGAATATGTAATCTCTAAGCTCTTTCCTGCTGTAGACCCAATGAAACTCTCAGCAGTTGGAAGAATGCGTAAAAATTAATCAAGTCCCACTTTCTGCCTGCTGATTTAATCCCAGGAGGATTAAATATGCTAAATCAAGGGCTAACATCCTTAAAACCTTCTAAGAACCACTTTTAAACATTACATTCATTTTTGTAGCTATGTCATGTTCTTTTAAAATAATTAAAACTACTAAATTTAAAAGCAGTTTTACCTTTCAAAGTATAAAATGGAAAAATGTTATTTTAGAAAGCAAAAAAAAAAAATGCATTCATTTTGAGCAATACAGTAAAATGACATAGTAAAACAAACTTCTTATAGCCAATCTGAAGGATATGGCCTGTAATGCACATAGAGAACACCAATTAATATCATTTTGAATTATATTTATCACCAAGAAACACTTGTAAGAATAGCATATATTTACCAAGATATACTCAGCAAGAATAATAGAATATATAAAATATAATTACTGTAAAACTCAAATTAAATTAAAAGTATTTTAAATTCACAGCATTATTTTCTCATTATGCATATTAACATATAAGACCTAAAACATTTTTTAATGCTAAAAAAAACCATACTAAAATGTGGGGAAAATTATTACTATTGTATTATATCTAATTTTTAAAATTTTATTGCTGTTAATATTTTATAAAATAAAAATGTTATAGCAGAGGCAAAAGTAATAAAGTTAGCTTTAACATAAAATGGAACACTTTTGTTCTTTACTTGATTATAACTGTTCCCACATATGAAATGTAAGACAGCACATAAAATAGACAAATATAGCTATGCCTTGTTTTAAAATATATAAACCTGAATAAAGTCAAAATGCTTTGGGATAGAATAATTTTAAGATAAAAATGTTTTAATAAATAAATGATAAAATGTTTTCACTTTATCTTCGAAATGACAAATGTATGTTTGACTTACCTGAGAGAATCCAAAGCTCTCTGATCAATATTTGTGATCCGAAATATAAATAATATATTTTCTTTTATGTTTTCTGGAAGTCTGGGATGATCAGAACTTGAAAATGTCAAGTTTGCACCCTAAAAAAAATCAACCGATGAACTATTTAAAGCTTAGAAAGTCTATAAGAAATAAAATACAACTAATACTAATTTTAAAAATTCAATTTGGATTATGTGGCATGGTATACTTTTCTAATGATTTTTAAAAAGCATTTTAGAGACCATCCAGAAAGCACACAGGCTTCAGCTAACAATATGGAAAAATAAGGGAACTAATCTCCCAATCAACCTCTGAATTAGAATAATCTTCTATTTAATAATCCAATGTAAAAATTTAATATAAGAACTCTATTTTCATAAGAATCTTAGATAAATTATTAAAATCAAAATAACATTTGATCTACAGAAATATGCATTCAAATTGATGAACTATGATAGATCAATCACAATCTTTCACCTGTTTTTTTGAAAATAGTACATAAACATAAAACTTAGTTTTGCCTGACCAGTGGTGGCGCAGTGGATAGAGCGTCGGACTGGGATGCAGAGGATCCAGGTTCGAGACCCCAAGGTCATCAGCTTGAGCACAGGCTCATCTGGTTTGAGCAAAAAGCTCACCAGCTTGGACCCAAGGTCGCTGGCTTGAGCAAGGGGTTAGTGGGTCTGCTGTAGCTCCACGGTCAAGGCACATGTGAGAAAGCAATCAATGAACAACTAAAATGCCACAACAAAAAACTGATGATTGATGCTTCTCATCTCTCTCCATTCCTGTCTGTCTGTCCCTATCTATTCCTCTCTCTCTCTGTCTCTGTAGAAGAAAAAACAACAACTTAGTTTTAAACTAATTAGAGCATAAAGGCTTCAATAAAAATATTCCTATCAAAAATCTTTAATCTACTTAGAAAATTTTTATTATTTTAACTTCTGAGTCACTCAAATAAATATGCTCAAATGAGAACAGTCACAAATTTAAAATAAGAAGTTTAATTTTCTTTCTTGAAAATAATAGGAGAGATTTCTCGCCTCTTCTTTTTTTTGGAATATTTACTTAAGAAAACTTGTAACTATAAGTGCTTTCTCCTTTATTTGAAACATACACAAATTCTTTTCAAATTATAATGGTAAGTAATTGAAGAGACTGTGAATTGGTAGCAAGAATGTACATAAAAGTAAATGTGTGTATACAGGGAGTCCTCAGGTTATGACATAGTTCCTTTCCTAACACAGTGACGTAACCCAAATTTTGGTGTAAGTTGAAACACACCCTAGCCTAAGTCACTTACCTGTCCTAACACAGTGTAGGAGCTATATGATAAAAGCCAAAAAAGTCGCCAAAGCAACACAAACAGAACACTTGCACTTTTAACAGCCCAAAATGGTATAGGTAAGTGTAGTGGGGACACCAACTCCCTCACTCTATGCCGCGTTACTGCATATTCTTCCATATACGCAACCAAATTATTGTAGTTCACCCACGTATAAGTCAACACTAAACATATAAGCCAAAACACTCACATCTCAATTTTTTAAAGTTGTTATGGGAGTGAGCATTGTAAACTCAAAACATCGTATGTCAAGATGGTCATAACCTGAGGACCCCTGTATACACATGAGTACATAAGGGTACATCTGTGCAGTCTGTGGCGGTGCATCCAAAGCTGTATGTCCATGCACATGAATGAACATATGTAGGTACACTTATACATGTGTGTCTATGGCCACGTGTACACGTTTATTTGAGTATTATCTTAATAGTTGGCACTAAAATTTCTTACAGGAAGTGTTTAGAAAAAATATTATTGGATAATATAGAAAAGATAAGTTCCAGAGTAATATCTGGAAAGCAGAAGAAACACATACACCTAAAAAAAGAGAAGATAGAATATTTCTGCATAAAGAAATGGAATATTGTAGAGAAGAGGACATGATGGAAGGAGTCAAGAAATGAAGAGGTGGGCCTTTACCATGGGACATAATCAAGGACCATATTTCTAAGAATAAAAATGTCTAATAATAAATTGTAAGTTGCTGGCACTGCTGTAATCTTCCTCCATGTCCCTTTCAAAATGTCTGCCACACACACAGAGCATTATATACATGGTTTGCATACAGATTCCCACCATCCCCCCCTCCTTCTTTTCTTTGTTTCTTTCTTTCATGAAAATCATAACAGGGAGCTGAGTTCCATATCTGCTTCAGGTGACATGGAACAGGAAAAGTAAGAATAAGCCACAAACTATACTAAATTATTGGAGACAGCACTCAGAGCTGGAGGTAATTTCAGTGTGAGATAAGCACTGTGTATCCTTTCTGCAGGTGGTGAAATGGGAGAAAAAGTTCATTTTCTCCAGATCACAATAGGCAGACTTGAGTGATATATCTATATTTTATTTAACCTAATTTTAAGATGTAAAGTTTGTCCTCACCCCAATTTCTCACTTAATAGTAACTACATCTCATTGACTCTACCTCCTGAAGATTATTTTACATTTCTAAGTAGCTTTACAGACACAGCCTCTTTGCCTAATTGAAACTGCCTCCTTCCTAAATTTATATGCTTCAATTCAATCTGGTTCTTCATACACAGTCTTTAATATATTTTCCATATTGTAACCAGGAAATCTATCTAAATCACAAACCCAATGTCACCTCTCTCCATTCCATCCACACCTTATCTTTCAATGACTCCCCAACACAATTTAGGTAACTCTTTAACAGAGGCTGCTCTTAATAAGCCCTGACTCAGCCCTGGCCAGTTGGCTCAGCGGTAGAGCGTCGGCCTAGCGTGTGGAGGACCCGGGTTTGATTCCCGGCCAGGGCACACAGGAGAAGCGCCCATTTGCTTCTCCACCCCTCCGCCGCGCTTTCCTCTCTCTCTCTTCCCCTCCCACAGCCAAGGCTCCACTGGAGCAAAGATGGCCCGGGCGCTGGGGATGGCTCTGTGGCCTCTGCCTCAGGTGCTAGAGTGGCTCTGGTCGCAACATGGCGACGCCCAGGATGGGCAGAGCATCGCCCCCTGGTGGGCAGAGCGTCGCCCCTGGTGGGCGTGCCGGGTGGATCCCGGTCAGGCACATGCGGGAGTCTGTCTGACTGTCTCTCCCTGTTTCCAAGCTTCAGAAAAATGAAAAAAATAAAATAAAATAAAAATAAATAAAAAGCCCTGACTCATTCTTGACAACACCAACTTTGAACTTTATACTCCAGAGAGACTTTCCCTACCCTTTCCTATCGTCTAACTCAACTAAATAACCCCTCTAGGTGAAGTTTATTTTTTTAATTTATTTTTATTGTTAATTTTAATGGGGTGACATTGATAAATCAGGGTACATATGTTCAGAGAAAAATCTCTAGGTTATTTTGACATCTGATTATGCTGCATTCCCATCACCCAAAGTCCAATTATCTTCCATCACCTTCTAACTGGTTGTCTTTGTGCCCCTCCTCTCTCCCAACCCCCTCCCTCTATCCCCCCCATAACCACCACACTCTTGTTCATGCCTCTGAGTCTCATTTTTATGTCCCACTTAATAATGGAATTATATAGTTCTTAGTTTGTTCTGATTTACTTATTTCGCTCAGTATAATGTTATCAAGGTCCATCCATTTTGTTGTAAATGATCCGATATCATCATTTCTTATGGCTGAGTAGTATTCCATAGTATATATGTACCAAAGCTTTTTAGTCCACTCATCCACTGTCAGACACTTGGGCTGTTTCCAGATCTACGCTATTGTGAACAATGCTGCCATAAACATGGGGTGCATTTCTCCTTTTGAAACAGTGCTATGGTGTTCTTGGGGTATATTCCTAAAAGTGGGATAGCTGGGTCAAAAGGCAGTTTGATTTTTAATTTTTTGCGGAATCTCCATACTGTTTTCCACAGTGGCTGCACCATTCTGCATTCCCACCAGACATACTTTAAAGATATAGAACACATATTCCAAAAATTTATATGGAACCAAAAAAGAACACAAACAGCTTCAGCAATCTTGATAAGAAGAATAAAGCAGGAGGTATCACACTTCCTGATATCAAGTTATACTACAAGGCCACTGTACTCAAAATAGCCTGGTCCTGGCATAAGAACAGGCATATAGATCAATGGAACAGAACCCAGAACCCAGAAATAAACCGACAGCTTTATGGACAACTGATATTTGACAATGGAGGTAAGAGCAACAATGGAATAAAGTTAGCCTCTTTAATAAATGGTGTTGGCAAAATTAGACATCTACCTGCAAAACAAATGAAACTAGACAACCAGCAAACACCAGCTACAAAAATGAACTCAAAATCGATAAAAGACTTAAATGTAAGCTGTAAAACCATAAGCATCTTAGAAGAAAACATAGGCAGTAAGCTCTCTGACATCTCTTGCAGCAATATATTTGCCGATTTATCTCTACGGACAACTGAAATAAAAGACAGGATAAACAAATGGGACTATATCAAACTAAAGAGCTTTTGCTCAGCTAAAGACAATAAGAACAGAATAAAAAAACAAACTACACAATGGGAGAAGAGAACATATTTGACAATACGTCTGATAAGGGGTTAATAACCAAAATTTATAAAGAACTTGTAAAACTCAACACCAGGAAGACAAACAATCCAATCAAAAATGGGTGAAAGAAATGAATAGACATTTCTCCAAAGAGGACATACAGATGGCCAATAGGCATATGAAAAAATCCTCAACATCACTAATCATTAGAGAAATGCAAATTAAAATCACAATGAGATATCACCTCACACCAGTCAGAATGGCGCTCATCAACAAAACAACACAGAATAAGTGCTGGCAAGGATGTGAAGAAAAGGGAACCCTCCTGCACTGTTGGTGGGAATGTAGGTGAAGTTTACATGGCACTTTCTTCAGGAAGCTACTTTGATCCCACAAAGCTGAATCATTTCCCTTTCTATTTGACAATGTTTCCAATCAGACTAAACTCAACAATACCAGGCAATGGTTCTCTCTCCAATGCTTAGCCTATGAATATGCATATATTTTTTACATGAATGATCACTGTGGATAGTGCTGCACTTTAATCATGAAATAACATGGAATATAATGATTTAAAATGTAAGAGCACAATACAAATTGTAACATTATCTATGATCAATCCATTCTAGAAAAATCTTTTTGTCACACCATATGTTTGGAGTTGCATCAGGTGGGAAAATCACAAGGATAAGCTACCTATCAAATATATTTTTTACATGAATGATCACTGTGAATGCAACAGAGCAAGAGCCCAGATGGGCGGAGCATCGCCCCCTGGTGGGCATGCTGGGTGGATCACCGTCGGGCACATGCGGGAGTCTGTCTGATTGCCTCCCATTTACAACAAAAACAAAAAAAGGAGTATAAAGCCAGTACAACTGAAAACTGTTGATAATATCCAAGTCTAATCCAAAGGAAGAGAAGGAAAAGCTTCAGGATAAAACTATAACATGATACAGACTAGGGTATTATTGGTACAATTTATCCAAAATGAGACTGAGGAGAACATGAATAGAGCCAGTTCCATGAGAATGACTAACAAAGACAGAAAAGGAAGCCCTACTTAGATAACACTGGTCAGAACTTGTGTTCATAATGTGGTATGTACTGATGGTGCTCCGAGCATGGTGAGGAAACACAGACGATTCGTACTGCTTCTTTGTGAACATGAAGAGACCCATCCTAATTTTTCACTGCATCCTACATCAGGAGGCGCTTTGTGCTCAGATGTGTGGCAAGTAGCTTCATGAGGTGATGTCACTGGTCATTCGGGTGGTCAACTTTATTGTTGCCAGAGCTTTAAATGATCGCCAGTTTAAAACACTGCTGGATGAAGTTGGGAATAATTATCCTGGTCTGCTTCTGCACAGCAATGTGCATTGGTTGTCAAGAGGGAAGGTGCTCAGCCATTTCACGGCTTGTCTGAGCAAAATCCGGACTTTTCTTGAAATGAAAAATGTTGAGCATCCTGAGTTAGCTAACACTGAGTGGCTCCTGAAGTTCTACTATCTTGTGGGGATGACTGACCATCTGAACCAGCTAAATGTGAAAATGCAAGGTGTTGGAAATACAGTCTTATCCCTTCAACAAGCAGAGTTTGCATTTGAAAACAAGCTGGAACTCTTCATTGATGACATTGAAACAGGTCTTTTACTACACTTTGAAAAACTGGGAGAGTTTAAAGATGAACGCACAGCAAGTGACCTTGCTTAACATCTTGATCTCCAGCAGCTAGTGGGCTCACATTGAATCTCCTGCAGTTATTCAAAGTGTGCTTTGGAGAATTTTGTGAGCACACTTGTCTTTTTAAGTTCATCACCCATCCACATGATTGTGTAGTGGACAACGCTGACCTGAGTTACAACCCCGGTGTTTCTTTCAGAGATTTTCAGCTACAAGTGGCTGACCTGAAGGCCTCAGACATATATGTGAATAAGTTCAAGTCACTGAATGAACATTTGGAAAGACTTGCACAACAGCAAGCAGAATTGGCGAGCAAACACAAGTGGGGAGAAATGAAAAAACTTCAACCCTTGGACCAGCTGATTGTCAAAACTTGGAACACATTTCCTGCCACATTACCACACACTGCAGCGTGTGAGTATTGCTGTACTGACAATGTTTGGCTCTACGTATGCATGTGTGCGGTCTTTCTTACATCTAAGGAACGTTAAGACCTAGCTACGATCATGTTTAATGGATAGAAGTCTTAACGCCTGCATGAAGCTTAACCTCACCATATATCAACCAGACTACAAAGCCATCAGCAAAACCTGCAGCACCAGAAGTCACAATAATGGTAAGAAGTACTTTATTCATCATTGGTTAGCAACAGCATAACAACCTTATTAAAAAGAATTCAGAGGCCTGACCTGTGGTGGCGCAGTGGATAAAGCGTCGACCTGGAAATGCTGAGGTCACCAGTTCGTAAACCCTGGGCTTGCCCGGTCAAGGCACATATGGGAGTTGATGCTTCCAGCTCCTCCCCACTTCTCTCTCTTTCTGTCTCTCTCTCCTCTCTATCACTCTCTGTCTTTCTCTCTCCTCTCGAAAAATAAATAAATTTAAAAAATAATTAAAAAAAAGAATTCAGAGACTCATTATGCTTTAAAACTGTTGGGCTTACATAAAATGCACACATTTAGTTGTATTTAGTGTTAAGCATATTGTATGGCTCTTATGGAATTACATTTTAAAATATGTGGCGTTCATGGCTCTCTCAGCCAAAAAGGTTCCCGACCCCTGTCTTATATGGATACCAGTCACACTGGTTTAAGACCCCACCCTTGTAATATCTCATTTAATTTTAATTAACTCTTTAAAATCTCTATCCTCAAGCTTAAGACCGTTGCGAGGTAAAAATTCAACATATGAATTTGGAGGGTGTAATTCAGTCTACAATGTTCTACCTTCTTATCCCTCAAATTTATTTTCTTCTCACATGCAAAATAGATTCACTCCTTTCCTAACAATCCCAAAAACCTTCACTCATTCCAGCATAAATTCTTAGTCCACAGTCTCATCTAAATATCATCTAAATGAGACATGGGTGAGATGAGGTATGATTCATCATAAGGCAAAATTCATCAACTATGAACCTATGAAACAAGATGGATTATGTGCATCCAAAATGCAGTGGTGAAACAAACACAGAATAGACATTGCCATTTTAAAATAAACAATCAGAATGAAAAAAATGGTCACAGGTCTTGAGCAAGTCCAAAACAGAGCAAAGGAAATTTCACTAGATTATAAACTTGGAGAGTAATCCTCTTTGGCTCCTTGCTCTGTCCACTGGGTCTAGTGGGGTGGCAGCCCTGCCTTCTGTATATCTTGGGACTGAATATAAATGGGTGCTCAATAAAAATGTGTGGGAGGGGCCCTGGCCAGTTGGCTCAGCTGTAGAGGGTCGGCCTGGCATGTGGGGGACCCGGGTTCGATTCCCGGCCAGGAAACATAGGAGAAGTGCCCATTTGCTTCTCCACCCCCCCTCCTTCCTCTCTGTCTCTCTCTTCCCCTCCCGCAGCCAAGGCTCCATTGGAGCAAAGATGGCCCAGGCGCTGGGGATGGCTCCTTGGCCTCTGCCCCAGGCGCTAGAGTGGCTCTGGTCGCGGCAGAGCGACGCCCCAGAGGGGCAGAGCATTGCCTCCTGTTGGGCAGAGCATCGCCCCTGGTGGATGTGCCGGGTGGATCCTGGTTGGGCGCATGCGGGAGTCTGTCTGACTGTCTCTCCCATTTCCAGCTTCAGAGAAATACAAAAAAAAAAAAAAAATGTGTGGGAGGAAAGTTTGCATGTTCCCTGAAACATTTCACATTCTACTAAGGGATGATCATATAGAAACGAGAATTTATTTTGTCAAGTGTTATGTAAAAAAAAAAAAGAGAGAGAAAAGGAGGTCCTGGCTGGTTGGCTAGGTGATAGAGCATTGGCCCAGAATGTAAAAGTCCCAGGTTCAATTCCCAGCCAGGGCACATAGGAAAAGTGCCCATTTGCTTCTCCACCCTTCCTCTTCTCCTTTCTCTCTGCCTCTCTCTTCCCCTCCCAGAGCCAAGGTTCCACTGGAGCACAGTCGGTCCAGGCACTGAGGACAGCGCCATGGCCTCCACCTCACGTGCTAGAATGGTTTTGGTCACAATGGAGCAATACCCAAGAGGGGCCAGCACTCACCCCATGGTGTGCATGCCAGGTGGATCTTGGTAGGGTACATGGGGAAGTCTGTCTCTCTGCTTTCCTGCTTTTCATTTTAGAAAAATACACAGGCACACACACACATACAAAAAAATAAGAAGAAAACGAAGAAAGGAAAGAAGGGAAGCGAGGGAGACAGAAAGGGAGGAAGGGAAAGTGGAACAAAGGAAGGAAGGGAATGAGGAAGGAAGAGAGGGAGGAAGACAGGGAGGGAGGAAGGGAGGAAAAAAGAAAAGAAAACTGAGAGAAAAGCTATCACAAATTTTGATGACTTTTTATGACATAAAGGAAAACCCATGTGAATCAAACCATAATCCTGGCTCATGCTGCAGACAATCTCAACAAAGTTTATAATCCTCTATGTCAAGATTAGGATATGTCCTAAATTCCTGGCTGAAAACCTGTTAGTACTTAAAGAGAAAGGAAAGAAACTTGTGATTTAAGTCTCAAATTTTCTTCAGTACAGCTATTGAAAGATCAAGCTTGGAAATATATAATCTTCTTTCTTAAGAAACAATTTAGAAATTTCAAATTTTCAGCATGTTTCAGCACTTATTTCTCAATAGTATTTTTAATTGTAAAATGTTAAATACTCCTGGGTTATAGATTTTTGCAGTATATCTGAATGAAGAATTTTGTTTAAGTGGGCTCCAGATGCAGAACTCTATTCAGCTTCCTGAAAACTATATCTGCATATTATCCCTTGTGACCATTCCCTCTTTTGTTTCCATGGCCCTGCTTTGACACTGCATTCTCACTTTCAATAGTAAGTTCAGTTTTGCAACCTTGAATAACACAACTGAAAATTGAAGGCAGACAACAACAAACCTAGACTCAACCAGCCCTACAAACAATACACCCATTATGTCTGTGTAGACATAATGAGAAGACAGAGAAGTGCAATCCAAATGAAATCACCGAGATATCTCCAGAAAAGTAACTGAGTGATATGGAAATAACCAAACAGCTAGATGCAGAGTTTAGAATGATAATTGTTAAGATGCTTAGTGATCTGAGGCTTTTGAAGATGGCAGCGGAGTAGGCGGACGCACAGACACCCAGCTCTCAACCCCAAACTGGAATACAAATCAATTTAGGAAAAATCAGCATGAAAAACCAACACTGAACTGCAAGAACAGCTCTCAAAAACCAAGGAGCAAAGAGGAAGCCACAATAATCCTGGTAAGGAGTGCCTGAATCTCCTCTGCTTACAGGAAGGGAAGGAGGGGGGTGAGGCTGAGAGCCCAGAGAGGATTTCACAGAGGAAAAAGAGCAGAAACTACTGCTCACAGCCACTTACCTGGCGACCAGGGAGCAAGGTGGGTTGAAAAGACCAGCTTATCTCCCAAGTGGAAAGGACAAGGAGAGGGACAGACTGTGAGGGGCTAAGGTATGCAAGAAACAAAATAAAAAAGCTGACTCATTCGTGCTGGAGGCGGCCATAGCTGGAGGAGGGACTGAACCTTTCACAAAACAGAGCTGAAGTGCTTCCAGATCAGAGATCTCCGGACACCTATCCAGCTCCAATCAGCGCAACAAGACACAGCAGAAAACAAGAAGTGGGGAGGAGGGGCAGTAACTCAGGTCTCCATGGAGATCTGAGATACACCTCCCCCTACTGAAGCTGAGAAAAAACCCTGCCCCCAGTGAGATTAGTTGGTGGAAGAGACCTTCAGCGTCTCAGATTACACCCACAGCATTCCTGGTTACAGTTTCAAGGAAGCCCCCTGCTGAGATCAGTTAACAAGACTATCACCTGTTAAGAAAACAAACAAATCAAGACTTCAAAGCTGCCCAAATCTGAAAGTGGATTACAAATAATAGCTGATACCAAGCCAAGAAGACCTAGAAATAACACAACTGAAAACAGGAGGCAGAAAACACCAAGCCTAGACTCAAGCAACTCTACAAATAAAACACCATTATGAGAAGACAAAGGAGTGGCAACCCAAATGAAACCACAAGAGACACCCTTGAGAGATGAGCTAAGTGATATGGAAATAATCAAACTTCCAGATGCGGAGTTCAAAATAATGATTGTAAGGATGCTTAGGGATCTTAGAACAACAATGGAGGGGCAGTTTGAAAACCTAAATAAAGAAATAGCAAGTATAAAAAAGGATATTGAAATATTAAAAAAGAATCAGTCAGAGATGACAAATACAATATCAGAAATGAAGACCACAATGGAAGGAATTAAAAACAGGATGGATACAGCAGAGGATCGAATCAGCGAGTTGGAGGACAACTGAAATGAAGGCATGAAAGCAGAGAAGAAAAGAGAAAAGAGACTCAAAAAGTCAGAGGAAACACTTAGAGAGCTCTGTGACAACATGAAGAGAAATAACATCCGCATCATAGGGGTTCCTGAAGAAGAAGAAAAAGAACAAAAGATAGAGACTTTGTTCAATCATATCATAACTGAAAACTTCCCTAAATTAATGCAAGAGAAACTCTTACAAGTCCAAGAAGCACAGAGAACTCCATTAAAGAGAAACCCAAAGAAATCTACACCAAGACACATCATAATTAAAATACCAAAGCTAAGCGATAAAGAGAAAATATTAAAAGCTGCAAGAGAAAAAAAAGTTATCACCTACAAAGGAGCCCCCATAAGGATGACATCTGACTTCTCAACAGAAACACTTGAGGCCAGAAGGGAATGGCAAGAAATATTCAAATTAATGCAGAACAAGAACCTACAACCAAGACTACTTTATCCAGCAAGGCTATCGTTTAAAATCGAAGGAGAAATAAAAAGCTTCCCAGACAATAAACAACTCAAGGAATTCATTACAACCAAACCAACACTGCAAGAAATGTTAAGGGGCCTGTTGTAAACAGATCAAAGTTGGAAAAGAATATAGCAAAAAAAGGAATACACCTTTAAAGAAGAAAATGGCAATAAACAACTACATATCAATAATAACCTTAAATGTAAATGAATTAAATGATCCAATCAAAAGACATAGGGTAGCTGTGTGGATAAGAAAACAGGACCCATACATATGTTGTCTACAAGAGACACACCTTAGAACAAAAGACACACATAGATTGAAGGTAAAAGGATGGAAAAAAACATTTCATGCAAATGGAAATGAAAAAAAAGCTGGGGTAGCAATACTTATATCAGACAAATTGGACTTTAAAACAAAGGATATAGTAAGAGATAAAGAAGGCCACTACATAATGATAAAGGGAGTAATCCAACAGGAAGATATAACTATTATAAATATCTATGCACCTAATATAGGAGCACCCAAATATATAAAACAGATTTTGATGGATTTAAAGGGTGAGATCAACAGCAATACTATAATAGTAGGGGATTTCAATACCCCACTAACATCACTAGATAGATCCTCAAGAAAGAAAATTAACAAAGAAACAGCAGACTTATTGGAAACACTAGATCAACTCGATTTAATAGATATCTTCAGAACCTTTCACCCTAAAGCAGCAGAATATACATTCTTTTCAAGTGCTCATGGTACATTCTCTAGGATAGACCACATGTTGGGGCACAAAAGTGCTCTCAACAAATTTAAGAAGACTGAAATCATATCAAGCACTTTCTCCGATCACAACGGCATGAAACTAGAAATGAATCACAGCAGAAAAGCTCAAAAATTCTCAAACACATGGAAACTAAATAGCAGGGTGTTAAATAATGAATGGATTAAGAATGAGATCAAAGAAGAAATAAAGAAATTCCTAGAAACGAATGACAATGAGCATACAACAACTCAAAATTTATGGGACACAGCAAAAGCAGTGCTGAGAGGGAAGTTCATAGCACTACAGGCACACTTTCAGAAGCTAGAAAAAACTCAAATAAACAACTTAACCCTGCATCTAAAAGAATTAGAAAAAGAACAGCAAGTAAAGCCCAAATGTAGTAGAAGGAAGGAAATAATAAAGATCAGAGCAGAAATAAATGACATAGAGGCTAAAGAAACAATACAGAGGATCAATGAAACTAGGAGCTGGTTCTTTGAAAAGGTAAACAAGATTGATGCACCTTTAAGTAGACTCACCAAGAAAAAGAGAGAGAGGACTCAAATAAATAAAATTAGAAATGAGAGAGGAGAAATAACAACTGACACAACAGAAATACAAAATATTGTAAGAAAATACTATGAAGAACTGTATGCCAAAAAACTAGACAACCTAGATGAAATGGACAAATTCCTTGAAACGTACAATCTTCCAAAAATCAATCTGGAAGAATCAGAAAACTTAAACAGACCAATTACACCAAAGGAGATCGAAACAGTTATCAAAAAGCTCCCAACAAAGAAAAGTCGGGGGCCCGATGGCTTCACAATGGAATTCTACCAAATATTCAAAGAAGAACTAACTCCTATCCTTCTCAAACTATTTCAAAAAATTCAAGAGGAAGGAAGACTTCCAAACTCCTTTTATGAGGCGAGCATAATTCTGATCCCAAAACCAGGCAAAGACCACACAAAGAAAGAAAATTATAGGCCAATATCTCTGATGAATATAGATGCTAAAATCCTCAACAAAATATTAGCAAACCGGATCCAACAATATATGGAAAAAATCATACACCATGATCAAGTGGGATTTATTCTGGGGAGGCAAGGCTGGTACAATATTCGCAAATCAATCAATGTGATTCATCACATAAACAAAAAGGAGAAAAACCATATGATAATTTCAATAGATGCAGAAAAAGCATTTGATAAAATCCAGCACCCATTCATGATGAAAACTCTCAGCAAAGTGGGAATACAGGGAACATACCTCAACATGATAAAAGCCATCTATGAGAAACCCACAGCCAACATCATACTCAATGGGAAAAAATTAAAAGCAATACCCTTAAGATCAGGAACAAGGCAGGGGTGCCCCCTTTCACCACTCTTATTTAACATAGTCCTGGAAGTCCTAGCCACAGCAATCAGACAAGAAGAAGAAATAAAAGGCATTCAAGTTGGAAAAGAAGTAAAACTATCATTATTTGCAGATGATATGATATTGTATATAGAAAACCCTAAAGTCTCAGTCAAAAAACTACTGGACCTGATAAATAAATTCAGCAAAGTGGCAGGATATAAAATCAATACTCAGAAATCAGAAGATTTTTATACACCAACAATGAACAGTCAGAAAGAGAAATTAAGGAAACAATCTCCTTCACAATTACAACCAAAAAAATGAAGTACCTAGGAGTAAACTTAACCAAGGAGACTAAAGACTTGTACTCGGAAAATTACAAAGCATTGATAAAAGAAATCAAAGAAGATACAAACAAGTGGAAACATATACCGTGCTCATGGTTAGGAAGAATAAACATCATTAAAATGTCTATATTACCCAAAGCAATCTATAAATGCAATGCAATACCAATTAAAATACCAATGACATACTTCAAAGATATAGTACACATATTCCAAAAATTTATATGGAACCAAAAGAGGACACGAATAGCCTCAGCAATCTTAAAAAAGAAGAATAAAGTGGGAGGTATCACACTTCCTGATATCAAGTTATACTAAAAGGCCATTGTACTCAAAACAGCCTGGTACTGGCATAAGAACAGGCATATAGATCAATGGAACAGAACAGAGAACCCAGAAATAAACCCACAGTTCTATGGAGAACTGATATTTGACAAAGGAGGTAAGGAAATACAATGGAGTAAAGACAGCCTCTTTAACAAATGGTGTTGGGAAAATTGGACAGCTACCTGCAAAAAAATGAAACTAGATCACCAGCTTACACCACTCACAAAAATAAACTCAAAATGGATAAAAGACTTAAATGTAGGCCGTGAAACCATAAGCATCTTAGAAGAAAACATAGGCAGTAAGCTCTCCGACATCTCTCGCAGCAATATATTTGCTGATTTATCTCCACGGGGAAGTGAAATAAAAGACAGGATAAACAAATGGGACTATATCAAACTGAAAAGCTTTTGCACAGCTAAAGACAACATGAACAGAATAAAAAGACAAACTACACAATGGGAGAATATATTTGACAATACGTCTGATAAGGGGTTAATAACCAAAATTTATAAAGAACTTGTAAAACTCAACACCAGGAAGACAAACAACCCAATCCAAAAAATGGGCAAAAGAGATGAATAGACACTTCTCCAAAGAGGACATACAGATGGCCAATAGGCATATGAAAAAATGCTCAACATCTCTAATCATAAGAGAAATGCAAATTAAAACCACAATGAGATATCACCTCACACCAGTCAGAATGGTGCTTATCAACAAAACAACACAGAATAAGTGCTGGCGAGGATGTGGAGAAAAGGGAACCCTCCTGCACTGCTGGTGGGAATGCAGACTGGTGCAGCCACTGTGGAAAACAGTATGGAGATTCCTCAAAAATCTGAAAATCAAACTGCCTTTTGACCCAGCTATCCCACTTTTAGGAATATACCCCAAGGATACCATAGAACGGCTCGAAAAGGAGAAATGCACCCGCATGTTTGTGGCAGCATTGTTCACAATAGCAAAGATCTGGAAACAGCCCAAGTGTCCGTCAGAGGACGAGTGGATTAAAAAACTTTGGTACATATATACTATGGAATACTACTCAGCCATAAGAAATGATGACATCGGATCATTTACAATAACAGGGATGGACCTTGACAACATTATACGGAGTGAAATAAGTAAATCAGGAAAAAAAACAACTAAGATGAATCCATACATAGAAGGGACATAAAAATGAGACTCAGAGACATGAACAAGAATGTGATGGCAACAGGGGCAGGAGGTTGAAGGAGGGGGGAGGGGGTGAAGAAGGAGAGAGGGGTTAGGGGAGGGGAGGGGCACAAAGAAAACCAGATAGAAGGTGACAGAAGACAATTTAACTTTGGGAGAGGGGTATACAGCACAATCAAATGTCAAAATAATCTAGAGATGTTTTCTCTCAACATATGTACCCTGATTTATCAATTTCACTGCATTAAATTAAAAAAAAAATGCTTAGGGATCTTAAACAACAATGGATGGTCATTACAAACACCTAAATAAAGAGATAGCATGTATAAAAAAGGACATTGAAATATTAGAAAAGAATCAGTTGGAGGTGACAAATAAAATATCAGAAATGAAGACCACAATGGAAGAAATTAAAAACAGGATGGATGAAGCTGAGGATCGATCAGCAAGTTGGAGAACAATATGAACAAAGGCACAAAAGCAGAACAGAGAAAAAAGAGAATCAAAAAGTCTAAGGAAACTCTGAGAGAACTCTCTGACAACATGAAGAGGAATAACATCTGCATCATAGAGGTTCCTGAAGAAGAAGAGAAAGAACAAGGAATAGAAACTTAAGTCAATCAAAACATAGCTGAAAATTCCCCTAAACTGATGCAAGAAAGGGCCTCACAAGTTCAAGAAGCACAGAGAACTCCATTAAAGAGAAACCCAAAAAACCTACACCAAGACACATCATAATTAAAATACCAAAGCTAAGCTATAAAGAGAAAATATTAAAAGCTGCTAGAGGCCTGACCTGTGGTGGTGCAGTGGATAAAAGCGTCGACCTGGAAATGCTGAGGTCGCCGGTTCAAAACCCTGGGCTTGCCTGGTCAAGGCACATATGGGAGTTGATGCTTCCAGCTCCTCCCCCCTTCTCTCTCTGTCTCTCCTCTCTCTCTCTCTCTCTCTCTCTCTCTCTCCCTTTCCTCTCTAAAAAATGAATAAATAAAAAAAAAGAAACAAAGATTAAAAAAAATATATGTTTAAAAGCTGCTAGAGAAAAAAAGGTTATCACCTACAAAGGAGCCCCCATAAGGATGACATCTGACTTCTCAACAGAAAAACATGAGGCCAGAAGGGAATGGCAAGAAATATTCAAAGTAATGCAGAACAAGATCCTACAACCAAGACTACTTTATCCAGCAAGGCTATCATTTAAAATTGAAGGAGAAATAAAAAGCTTTCCAAACAAAAAGAAACTCAAGAAATTCATTACAACCAAACAAATGCTGCAGGAAATGTTAAGGAACCTGTTATAAACAGTTCAATGTGGGAAAAGAATATACCAAGAGAGAAATACAGCTTTAAAGAATAAAATGGTAATAATCATGACATCAGCGTAATGGCATGGTAGGAAGCGATATCAATAGATCTCCCCCAAAACTCAACAAGATCTTCAACCAGAAACAGAAAAACCTATCCTTGGAGCCTCCAGATGTTTCGCAATACACCCGAAGGTATGGTCGAGCAAAAAATTGGCTAAATGTATAATCAAACCCCGAAGGAAATAGGGATTAAGAAATGCTCCGCCTTCCTCACTAACCTAAACAGGGCTGCTTTCACTGGGAACTGAGAATATAGAAACTGAGGCAGGCAAAGGAGATGAATAGATCCAGGCTGCGGCACAAACAGCTGAACCAGGCTGTGGCACGGAGAGCCAAGCCGAGGAAAAACTGTGCCTGTGGCAACCCAGTCAATACAAGCTAACACTCGCGCCAAACCCAGACAAAGAAAGACAAGTGGGGCAGCCATTTACCCTGATCTCCTGGTCAGCACGCGCAGATAGTGGGCAAGCAATTCCTCCGAGAACCTCAACAATGGGTGCTCGTGTTACCCCAAAGAGAGGCAGAGTCAGGGGCCTTTGTGTGGGCCGAAAGCGGAATATCTTGGCCGCCACAGTGCCCTGAAAAAGCTGCACATGGCAAAGGAGTGAGAGCCAATTCCAACGCTGCAACTTTTCCGTGCGCGCGGGGGTTTCACTCAGAGTGTGAGACATCAGGCCTGATATCCTGGTCAGCACGCGCCTATAGTGAGCGAGAGTTTCCTCTGAGTGCCTCGGCAGTGCACGCCCGTGTTATCCCACAGAGTGGCAGAGTCAGGGGCCTTTGTGTGGACCAAAAGAAGAATCTCCAGGCCACCCCAGCGCCCTGAAAAAGCCGCGCACGGGGAGGGAGCAAGAGCCAATTCCAATGCTGGAACTCTTCCGTGCGGGCGGGGGTTTCACTCAGAGTGTGATACTTCCAGCCTGATATCCTGGTATGCGCACAGATAGTGAGCAAGAGTTTCCTCTAAGCGCCCCAGGAGTGGGCGCCCACCCATGTTACCGGACAGAGTGGCAGAGCCAGAGGTCTTTGAGTGGGCGGAAACCCCGCCTGATTATGCTAGCAGCTCTGACTCACTGAGCCTTACCCAGAGCCCTGAGCTGAGTGCGAATAGAGTAGGGAGTTGCCAGCTCTTTGAGCCTCTTACTATCCAGGCAGAGGCAGCAGCAACCCCATAGCTGGATTATCAGGCTACTAATTGAGGAAGGAAAGACTAGGAGAGAGGCTACACGAACATGGACTCTCTCACTGGCGGAGCCTATAAATGCTAATGAGCCTCGACTGCCAATGAGACTAAAGCACAATACATGACATCGTCATAGAGACTTATCAAATGCAAACCTCTACCTGAGTGTGCCAAAGGGGCAGAACCCAGAGTACAGAGTCACTGATCAGGAAGAGGGAGAGAAAAGAAAAAGCAAGAAGATAACCTCTCAAAATCAAGAATAATCTGCAGACTTTATAACCTATCCGATTTTATTATATTTGTTCATTTGTTTCTCTTATCTTCATTCTTGATTTTTTTTTTCCTACTCCAATTTGGTCATTTAACTCTCTGCAGGTCTTATTCTCCTCTCTCCTTGAACTATACTACCCATAAGTATTATATCTCCCATAATCTTTTCTTTCCTCTTCCTTTCTCTCTATGAGGGTTGCATTCCAAAACCTTTAACTCTTTCTCTCTCTCCTCTTTTTTATTTTTTCTTCTTTTAGTGGTTCCCCCTTTTTTTCTCTCTTTCTATTCTCCCTCTATATTAGATTCTTCCTTTCTCCTTTATGTCTCCTCTCATTCAAACCTCAAAATGAACAAATTATATTATCTGGGACTCAAACTTATGTTTGTGGCATTTTGGGGGGGGTTTACTTCACCTTTTTAACTCACTAGCAGTGCTCCCATCCCTGGCTCTCCATTTTATCTAGTTCTTGTTCAACTAAATACAATAGTAATTTTTTAATTTGTTCCCCCATTTTCCTGTTTCCCTCTTGTTCCTCTCATCATAACTCTTAGTCAACCAACACCTAAAAGCAAATCATTTTATTCTTGACCCAAAATTTTTCCTTATTTGCTTTTTGTGGGTTCATACCCCCTTTTTTCTAGGGTTTTTTGACCCCATTATTACTTCTACCCAATTCAGGACCGCAAGTACAGGCATTGTTTTTTCTATTTTATTTAGTACAATATAATTCACAGTTCACCACAAGATTTTGTCAAGAAAGAGGTGAGAGGAAAGGAGAGAAAAAAAGAAGGGTGGAGAATAATTTCTTTTTTTATTTTTTATTTTTTTATTTTATTTTTATTTATTTAATTATTAATTTTTTTAAAAAAAAACAACTCTTTTCAATTTTTCATTTTTATTTTTTTAACTTTTTATTCTTTATTAAATCTCATTAATACTATCAAAAAAACCACCCTCAGGTGCCATTAAGAAAGAGTAAATCAAATATCATGGATACAAAAGAAAGAGAGGTAACACAGATAGATGAGGAAAAGTCTTGGAGAAAAAATTTAATATATTGGAAAACTTGGAGTTAAACGGCAGATAATTTAAAATAGAAATCCTAAAAATCCTCTGAGATATACAAGAAAACACAGAAAGGCAATTTAGGGAGCTCAGAAAACAACTCAATGAACAAAAAGAATATATTTCCAAGGAAATTGAAACTATAAAAACAAGTAAAACAGAGATGGAAAACTCAATACACGAGCTGAAAAACGAGATAACAAGCTTAGCTAATAGAACAGGCCAGATAGAAGGTAGGATTAGTGAAATAGAAGACAAGGAACTTGAGACACAACAGAGAGAAGAAGAAAGAGATTCAAAAATTTAAAAAAATGAGATAGGCTTACAGGAATTATCTGATTCCATCAAAAAGGATAACATAAGAATAATAGGTATATCAGAGGGAGAAGAGAGAGAAAATGGAATGGAGAACATACTCAAACAAATAATAGATGAGAACTTCCCAAGCCTGTGGAAAAAACTAAAGCCTCAAATGCAAGAAGCAAACAGAACTCTGAGTTTTCTTAACCCCAACAAACCTACTCCAAGGCACATCATAATGAAATTGGCACAAACCAACAGAAAGGAAAAATTCTCAAAGCAGCCAGAAAAAAGAAGAATAAAACATATAAAAGAAGGCCCATTAGATTATCATCTGATTTTTCAACAGAAACTCTACAAGCTAGAAGAGAGTGGACCCCAATATTTAAAGTCCTGAAAGAGAAGAACTTTCAGCCACAAATACTATACCCATGAAAGCTATCCTTCAAATATGAAAGAGAAATAAAAACATTCACAGATACAGAAAAGATGAGGGAATTTATCATCAGAAAACCCCCACTCCAGGAATTACTAAAGGGGGTTCTCCAATCAGATACAAAGAAAAAAAAACACAAAGCCACAAGTAAAAGCTCAAAGAAGAACACAATAAAAACAAATTTAAACTGTGACAACAACACAAAGAAAGAGGGAGGAGAGGATGGAGATTAACAGTAGCAAAGGACGATGGAGTGCAAAAGTACTCACAAAATAGTGCGCTACAATGAACAGGGTAGAAACCCTTTTCATTACTTAAAGGTAACCACCATTGAAAAAACCACCACAGAAGCACATGCTTTAAAAAAGATAGCAACAGAGGAAAGATGTATTGAATACAAAAGAATAAAAACAAAAGTTAGAAAGATGAAAAAAGGATCAAACAAGACACAAAACTAACAGAAAGCAAGATAAAAAATGGCAATAAGGAACTCACAAGTGTCAATAATTACACTAAATGTAAACGGATTAAACTTACCAATAAAAAGGCACAGAGTAGCAGAATAGATTAAAAAGGAAAATCCAACTGTATGCTGCCTACAAGAAACTCATCTAAGTAACAAGGATAAAAACAAATTCAAAGTGAAAGGCTGGAAAACAATACTCCAAGCAAATAACATCCAAAAAAAAGCTGGCGTAGCAATACTCATATCTGATAATGCTGATTACAAGACAGCAAAAGTACTAAGAGACAAAAATGACCATTTCATAATGGCTAAGGGGACACTGAATCAAAAAGACATAACAATTCTTAATATATATGCACCAAACCAAGGAGCACCAAAAATATATAAGACAGCTACTTATTGACCTTAAAATAAAAACTGACAAAAATACAATCATACTTGGAGACCTCAATACACCGCTGAAGGCTCTAGATTGGTCATCGAAACAGAGAATCAACAAAGATATAGTGGCCTTAAACAAAACACTAGAGCACCTGGATATGATAGACATCTACAGGACATTTCATCCCAAAGTGACTGAGTATACATTTTTCTCCAGTGTACATGGATCATTCTCAAGAATTGACCATATGCTGGGCCACAAAAACAACATCAGCAAATTCAGAAAAATCGAAGTTGTACCAAGCATATTTTCTGATCATAAAGCCTTGAAACTAGAATTCAATTGCAAAAAAGGAAAAAAATCCCACAAAAATATGGAAACTAAACAACATACTTTTAAAAAATGAATGGGTCAAAGAAGAAATAAGTGCAGAGATCAAAAGATATATACAGACAAATAAACATGACAATACGACATATCAGAATCTATGGGATGCAGCAAAAGCAGTGATAAGAGGGAAGCTCATATCACTTCAGGCATATATGAACAAACAAGAGAGAGCCCAAGTAAACCACTTCACTTCACACCTTAAGGAACTAGAAAAAAAGAACAAAGACAACCCAAAACCAGCCGAAGAAAGGAGATAATAAAAATCAGAGCAGAACTAAATGAAATAGAGAACAGAAAAACTATAGAAAAAATTAATAGAACAAGGAGCTGGTTCTTTGAAAAGATGAAAAAAATTGACAAACCCTTGGCAAGATTTACGAATGAAAAAAGAGAAAGAACTCATATAAACAAAATCCAAAACAAAAGAGAAGAAATCACCACAGACACCGTAGATATACAAAGAATTATTTTAGAATACTATGAAAAACTTTATGCCACTAAATTCAACAACCTAGAAAAAATGGATAAATTCCTAGAACAATACAACCTTCTTAGACTGAGTCAAGAAGAAGCAGAAAGCCTAAACAGACCTATTAGTAGAGAAGAAATAGAAAAAAACATTAAAAACCTCCCCAAAAATAAAAGTCCAGGCCCAGATGGCTATACCAGTGAATTTTATCAAACATTCAAAGAAGACTTGGTTCCTGTTCTACTGAAAGTCTTCCAAAAATTTGAAGAAAAAGCAATACTTCCAAACACATTTATGAGGCCAACAAAACCCACATACCAAAACCAGGCAAGGATGGCACAAAAAAAGAAGAAAACAACAGACCAATATCTATAGTGAATACAGATGCTAACATATTAAGCAAAATACTAGCAAATCCAATACAACAACATATTAAAAAAATAATACATCATGATCAAGTGGGATTCATCCCAGAATCTCAAGGATGGTTCAACATACGTAAAACGGTTAACATAATACACCATATCAACAAAATAAAGTACAAAAACCACATAATCTTATAAATAGACGCAGAAAAGGCTTTTGATAAAATACAACACAATTTTATGTTTAAGACTCTCAACAAAATGGGTATAGAAGGAGAATATCTCAACATGATAAAGGCCATATATGATAAACCATCAGCTAACATCATATTAAATGGCACTAAACTGAAGGCTTTCCCCCTTAAATCAGGAACAAGACAGGGTTGTCCACTCTCTCCACTCTTATTTAATGTGGTACTAGAGATTCTAGCCAGAGCAATCAGACAAGAAAAAGAAATATAAAGCATCCATTTCGGAAAAGAAGAATTAAAGGTATCACTTTTTGCAGATGATATGATCCTATACATCGAAAACCCCAAAGAATCCAAAAAAAGACTACTAGAAACAATAAGCCAATACAGAAAGGTCGCAGGATACAAAATTAACATACAGAAATCAATAGCCTTTCTATCTGCCAACAATGAAACATTTGAGAATGAACTCAAAAGAATAATCCCCTTCACAGCAAAAAAAATATCTAGGAATAAACATAACAAAGAATGTAAAGATCTTATATAATGAAAACTATAAACCACTGTTAAGGAAAATCAAAAAAGATATAATGAGATGGAAAATATTCCTTGTTCTTGGTTAGGAAGAATAAATATAATCAAGATGGCCATATTACGCAAAGCAATATACAAACTTAATGCAATTCCCATCAAAATTCCAATGACATTTTTTAAAGAAATGGAGCAAGAATCATCAGATTTATATGGAACTATAAAAAACCCCAAATAGCCAAAGCAATTCTAAAGAAAAAGAATGAAGCTGGGGGTATTACAACACCTGACTTCAACCTATGTTATAGGGCCATGACAATCAAAACAGCATGGTATTGGCAGAAAAATAGACACTCAGACCAATGGAACAGAATAGAAAACCCAGAAATAAAATCACATATATATAGTCAAATAATTTTTGATAAAGGGGCCAACAACACACAATGGAGAAAAGAAAGTGTCTTCAATAAATGGTGCTGGGAAAACTGGAAAGCCACATGCAAAAGAATGAAACTGGACTACAGTTTGTCCCCCTGTACTAAAATTAACTCAAAATGGATCAAAGATCTAAACATAAGACCTGAAACAATTAAGTACATAGAAGACATAGGTACTAAACTCATGGACCTGGGTTTTAAAGAGCATTTTATGAATTTGACTCCAATGGCAAGAGAAGTGAAGGCAAAAAGTAATGAATGGGACTACATCAGACTAAGAAGTTTTTGCTCAGCAAGAGAAACTGATAACAAAATAAACAGACAGCCAACTAAATGGGAAATGATATTTTCAAACAACACCTCAGATAAGTGCCTAATATCCAAAATATACAAAGAACTCATAAAACTCAACAACAAACAAACAAATAATCCAATATAAAAAATAGGAAGAGGACATGACCAGACACTTCTCCCAGGAAGAAATGCAAATGGCCAACAGATATATGAAAAGATGCTCACCTTCCTTAATTATTAGAGAAATGCAAATCAAAACTGCAATGAGATACCACCTCACACCTGTTAGATTAGCTATTATTAACAAGACAGGTAATACCAAATGTTGGAGAGGCTGTGGAGAAAAAGGAACCCTCATACACTGTTGTTGGGAATGTAAAGTAGTGCAACCATTATGGAAGAAAGTATGGTGGTTCCTGAAAAAACTGAAAATAGAACTACTTTATGACCCAGCAATCCC
The DNA here is from genome assembly GCF_036850765.1 of Saccopteryx bilineata. Lineage (NCBI taxonomy): Eukaryota > Metazoa > Chordata > Mammalia > Chiroptera > Emballonuridae > Saccopteryx > Saccopteryx bilineata. The sequence continues at coordinate 129,947,030 of NC_089491.1, forward strand.
TCTACTGGGTATATATCCCAAAAACTCAGAAACATTGATATGTAAAGATACGTGCAGCCCCATGTTCTTTGCAGCAATGTTCACAGTGGCCAGCACCTGGAAACAACCAAAAAGCCCATCAATAGATGACTGGATAAAGAAGATGTGGCACATATACAGTATGGAGTACTACTCAGCCATAAGAAATGATGACATCAGATCATTTACAGCAAAATGGTGGGATCTTGATAACATTATACGAAGTGAAATATGTAAATCAGAAAAAACCAGGAACTGCATTATTCCATACGTAGTTGGGACATAACAGTGAGACTAAGAGACATTGATAAGAGTGTGGTGGTTACGGGGGGAGGGAGGAGAGGGAGAGGGAAAGGGGAGGGGGAGGGGCACAAAGAAAACTAGATAGAAGATGACAGAGGACAGTCTGACTTTTGTTGATGGGTATGCAATATAATTGAAAGACAAGATAATCTGGACATGTTATCTTTGAATATATGTATCCTGATTTATTGATGTCACCCCATTAAAAAAATAAAATTATTAAAATAAAAATAAAATAAAATAAAATAAATGGTAATAATTAACTACATATCAATAATAACCTTAAATGTAAATGGATTAAATGATCCAATCAAAAGACATAAAATAGCCGCTTGGATTAGAAAACAGGACCCCTACATATGCTGACCACAAGAGACACACCTTAAAACAAAATATGCACATAGATTGAAGGTAAAAGGATGGAAAAAAATATTTCATGCAAATGGATTTTAAAAATGCTGGGATATTAATACTTATATCAGACAAAATGGACTTTAAAACAAACACTATAGTAAGAGATAAAGAAGGTCACTACATAATGATAAAGGGAGCAATCCAACAGAAGATATAACCATCAGAAATATCTACACACCTAATATAGGAGCACCTAAATATATAAAGCAGACTTTGATGGATAGAAACTGTGATATCAAAAGCAATACTATAATAGTAGGAGATTTCAATATCCCACTAACATCACTAGATAGATCCTCAGGAAAGAAAATTAACAAAGAAACAGAAGACTTAACAGACACACTAGATCAACTTGATTTAATAAATATCTTTTGAACCTTTCACCCTAAGGCAGCAGAATATACATTCTTTTCAGTGCTCATGGTACATTCTCTAAGATAGACCACAGTTAGGACACAAAAGCAGTCTCAACAAATTTAAGAAGATTAAAATTATATCAAGCATTTTCTCTGATCACAATGGCGTGAAACTAGAAATCAACCACAAAAGAAAAACTGAAAAATACTCAAACACATGGAAACTAAATAGCATGTTATTAAATTACGAATGGGTTAACAATGAAATCAAAGAAGAAATAAAAAAATTCCTAGAAACAAATGACAATGAGCACACAACAACTCAAAATTTATGGGACACAGCAAAAGCAGTCCTGAGAGGGAAGTTCATAGCACTACAGGCATTTCTTAAAAAGCTTGAAAAAGCTCAAATAAACAACCTAACCCTTCATCTAAAAAAACTAGGAAAAGAACAGCAAGTAACGCCCAAAAGTAATAGAAAGAAGGAAATAATAAAGATCAGAGTGGAAATAAATGACATAGAAGTTAAAGAAACAATACAGACAATCAATGAAACCAAGAGCTGGTTCTTTGAAAGGGTAAACAAGATCGATGAACCTTTAACAAGACAAACCAAGAATAGAAGAGAGAGGATTCAAATAAATAAAATTAGAAATGAGAGTGGAGAAATAACAACCGACAAAATAGAAATACAAAATATTGTAAGAAAATACTATGAAGAACTGTATGCCAAAAAATTAAACAACCTAGGTGAAATGGACAAATTCCTTGAAACATATTAACTTCCAAAAATCAATTTGGAAGAATCAGAAAACCTAAACAGACCGATTACAACAAAAGAGATCAAAACAGTTATCAAAAAGCTCCCCCAAAACAGAACCCATTGGCCTCATGGCTTCACTGAATTCTACCAAACATTCAAAGAAGAACTAATTCCTATCCTTCTCAAGCTATTTCAAAAAATTCAGGAGGAAGGAACACTTCCAAGTTCCTTTTATGAGGCAAGTAAAATTCTTATTCCAAAACCAGGCAAAGACAACACAAAGAAAGAAAATTATAGGCCAATATGCCTGATGAATTTAGATGCTAAAATCCTCAACAAAATATTAGCAAATCGGATCCAGCGATATATGAAAAAAATCATACACCATGATCCAGTGGGATTTATTCTGGGGAGGCAAGGCTGGTACAATATTTGCAAGTCAATCGATGTGATTCATCACATAAACAAAAAGAATGAGGAAAATCACATGATAATTTCAATAGATGCATAAAAATCATTTGATAAAATCCAGCACCCATTCATTATCAAAACTCAGCAAGGTGGGAATACAGGGAACATACCTCAACATGATAAAGGCCATCTATGACAAACCCACCGCCAACACCATACTCAATGGGCAAAAATTAAAAGCAATCTGCTTAAGATCAGGAACAAGGCAGGGGTGTCCCCTTTCACCACACTTATTCAGCATAGTTCTGGAAGTCTCAGCCACAGCAATCAGACAAGAAGAAATAAAAGGCTTCTAAATTGGAAAATAAGAAGTAAAACTATCATTATTTGCAGATGATATGATATTGTATATAGAAAATCCTAAAGTCTCAGTCAAAAAACTACTGAACCTGATAAATGAATTCAGCAAGGTGGCAGGATATGAAATTAATACTCAGAAATCTGTGGCATTTTTATACACCAACAATAAGCTGTCAGAAAGAGAAATTAAGGAAACAATCACCTTCATTATTGCAAGCAAAAAAATATAGTACCTAGGATTAAATTTAACCAAAGAGGTTAAAGACTTGTACTCAGAAAATTATAAAACATTGACAAAAGAAATCAAGGAAGACATAAACAAGTGGAGGCATATAGCATGCTCATGGTTAGGAAGAATAAACATAATTAAAATGTCTATATTACCCAAAGCAATTTATAAATTCAACGCAATACCAATTAAAATACCAATGACATACTTCAAAGATATAGAATACATATTACAAAAATTTATATGGAACCAAAGAAGAACACAAATAGATCTTGAAAAAGAAGAATAGAGTGGGAGGTATTACACATCCTGATATCAAGTTAGACTACAAGGTCATTGTACTCAAAACAGCTTGGTACTGGCATAAGAACAGACATACAGATCAATGGAACAGAACAGAGAACCCAGAAATAAACCCAGATCATTATGGACAACTGATATTGAAAAAAGGAGGTAAGAGCATACAGTGGAGTAAAGACAGTCTCTTTAACAAACGGTGTTGAGAAAACTGAACAGCTACCTGCAAAAAAATGAAACTAGACCACCAACTTACACTATGCACAAAAATAAACTCAAAATGGATAAAGGACTTAAATGTAAATCGTGAAACCATAAGTATCCTAGAAGAAAACTTAGGCAGTATGCTCATCGACATCTATCACAGCAATATCTTTGCTGAATTATCTTCATAGGCAAATGAAAGAAAAGACAGGATAAACTAATGGGACTATATCAAACTAAAAAGCTTTTGCACAGCTAAAGACAATATGAACAGAATAAAAAGACAAACCACACAATGGGAGAACATATTCAACAATACATCTGATAAAAGATTAATAAACAAAATTTATAAAGAACTTGTAAAACTTAACACCAGGAAGACAAACAATCCAATCAAAAAATGGGCACAAGAAATGAATAGACACTTCTCCAAAGAAGACATACAGATGGATAATAGATAAATGAAAAAATGTTCAACATCACTAATCATTAGAGAAATGAAAATTAAAATCACAATGAGATATCACCTGACATCAGTCAGAATGGCGCTCATCAACAAAACAACACAGAAAAAGTGCTTACGAGGATGTGGAATAAGGGGAACCATCCTGCACTGCTGCTGGGAATACAGACTGGTGAAGCCACTGTGGAAAACAGTATGGGGACACCTCAAAAAATTTGAAAGGAAACTGTCCTTTGACCCAACCATCCCACTTATGGGAGGGAATATATCCCAAGGACACCATATCACCAACTGAAAAAAAGAAATGCACCCCTATGTTTATGGCAGCATTGTTCACAATAGCGAAGATCTAGAAACAGCCCAAGTGTTTGTCACTTGGCAAGTGGATTAAAAAGCTTTGATACATATATACAATGGAATACTATGGGGCTATGAAATAGAAGGAAATATTACCTTTTGCAACAATATGGAGGGACCTGGAAACTATTGTGTTGAGTGAAATAGCCAGAAGAGCAAGGAAAATATCATATGACCTCACTCATTTGAGGAATCCAAGGAATAATGAGAACTGAGGAATGGAATTGAGACAAAGGAGGGATCAAAGGGACCAGAGCAAAAGAGAACAGAGGGAAAGGGGATGGTAGGATGGGATAAACCTGAAGGGAAGGGGGAGGGCACTGTAGGAAGGGGGGCAAGAGAGATGTTGAGGAAAATAGGAGGGAGAGGGGAGGAATTCGGGGTGACCCTAGAATCTATGTAAGCACAATTAATTAAATAAAAAATAAAACGTTTTCAAGGCCCTGGCCAGTTGGCTCAGTGGTAGACCATCGGCCAGGCATGTCGGATTCCTGGGTTCAATTCCCGGCCAGGGCACACAGGAGAAGCGCCCGTCTGCTTCTCCACCCCTCCCCCTCTCCTTCCTCTCTGTCTCTTCCCCTCCCACAGCCAAGGGACCATTGGAGCAAAGTTTGCCTGGGCGCTGAGGATGGCTCTATGGCCTCTGCCTCAGGCGCTAGAATGGCTCTGGTTGCAACAGAACGACGCCCCAGATGGGCAGAGCATCACCCCCTGGTGGGCATACCGGGTGGGTGGATCCTGGTCTGGCACATGCAGGAGTCTGTCTGACTGCCTCCCTGTTTCCAACTTCAGAAAAATACAAAAACAACAACAACAAAAAAAGACGTTTTCTTTTGCAACTTAGAATTTGATATCTTTTATAAAAGGATGTAGGTGGAGGCTTCTACTGTGATATCACAACTCAGTTTAAAAAGATATGATATCTTACCTACCATGTCATACATGACAAGATTCTTGTTTCACAATTGACTGATACTGATTTCAAAGCTCTATAACCTCAGACCCTGATGCCACTTCACCTACTGAGCATACTTTCAGACCTCTTCTTTTAGTCTTTTGGCTGTAGGCGTTGGGATATCTGATTGTAAAACATACATAGAGAAACTGACAATTAGGAATTTCTCTGATCAATTGTGTTGCCATACAAACAATGTGCAATTTTGACTTTCATCTTTTATTTAAAGTGTAGAGGCAGGGAAGGGGGAGGGAGCCTATAATTCTGTTGCTTTTTTGCACTTTCATAGTAACAGCCACATGTCTAGTTTTTCTGGTATTTGTGTCTTTAGTTGTCATTTTGGTAAAATCATCTCACTTTCAGTTCAATATTATAATTTCAAGGAGTCCAGAAATTTACCTTCCCTGATATTATTGGTGTGTTAAGCATTTATGGAGACTTGTAATTTCTGTGGCTATTGCAATTACTAGAATCTCTATTCTATTCATTTTTAAGGGTTCTTGAGAAGTACAAATATTGATTGTCCTGAAAATGTTAAAGATGACTTATACATGCTTACCTGCTATAATTATACCCCAGAAACACCATTAGAGTTTGAGCTCCTCTAGTTCTATGATTCTCTTATTCCTAGCCCAGGCTATGTTTTAGCACAACAGCCAGAGCCAGAGCTGCTTTTGTTAATAGTTAAGGTTCATCAGAGTAAATTGCTGTTAGGGTGCTCCTTGGTGTGAATAATGCTATTTGATATTATGATTTGTAGCAAACAACAGACACACGCAACAATGTAGCAGCCTGTGTTTGGTTATTGCCACAAGAGAGCTGAAGGGCTTTTAAATAAACTATGTGTGATCTACTCTCCTGAGGTACTATTTAAGTGCTACACATTAGAGTCAAGTGTATGTAAAGGAAGCCCAAATGCATCAGTTGAGATTTCCAGAGTCAACCTAAGGATCAGCTCTGAAATAAAGCCAGCTGAAACAATGATATACTCAAGGAGGTGAAGGAGGGCCCATATTTAACTGAAGATGGGTTTAACCAATATATAGCTGGGGGTTACCTCACTGAATGTAATTTTTGTAAATATATTTTCTTATAAATGTGTTTGCTTGCTTAGGGGAAATCCTTGGTAAAACAGCTAATATCCATATTTCAGAATGGTGATTGAATCATTATCATTATATATTTTTTTTATCTTTATAAGGTTCTACTTTAAAGAACCTTCTTAAAAACTACTAGAGATTTAAAACTGCATAGATTATTTTAGCTCAGAGATCCAGAGCACATTATCGATAAGGAACCTCATCAATGAAGAAAGTTGTTTCAACAAACCTTATTAATAAATTGATGTTAGTGTGCTTTACATACATAGCATCTCCCAGTGACTTGGTGAAGACCTAAGGTCCCACCTCTTGCCTTTTATACCTACTGAAAGGTATTGTGCCTTGCACACACCTTTTGGCCAATGAACTGAAGAATTAAAAAAAAAAAAGTAGAAAAAAAACTTCTTCTAGGCTGCTGCAAACACAAGGCACTGACTTAAAAGAATCTCTTGAAGAAATACAAATCATTGCACTTAATGGCCTGGCTATACAGACACCGAATGGTGTTTATTTCTGGATCTGAGGCCATACAATTTGTCAATGGCTTTCCATGAAGGAGTAGGCTACAAGGACATTTCATTGTGCAGTCTAACTCGCTCAATTTCCATGGCTTCATATGAAAATCAGCCCCATATTCTGTAAATAGTGGAAAGCAGCTCAAGTCTGACATCCAACAACGACTTTATGCTCTACATTTACACATTTAAGAAATAGCAAAGTTATGTTCATTTATGATAGCTAGACACACACAGAAAAAGAGAAGGACAAAGTGGCAGAGGGAAACAGAACCAGAAAAAAGAAAAAATATGTGGACCAAAGCTCGACAACATACTAAGATTTAGCAAACAGGCAAAGCAACTGGTATCACTCAACTGAGCATAAAACCAGACTTCTTATCTGATTTGATTTTCAATGAATATTTTTTTCTTTCTGAGATTTTAAAGACAGTTTTATGGTGCAATATGTTTTTTAAATTTTAGGAATCAAGCATCCTAGCATTTTTCTCTCTCTAAAATACTGTAATTAGAGTTGGATAAATATGGATCATTTTATGCTTGGCTCCTAGAGGATATTATGAATCTGCCACTATGGCATTTTAAAAACATCTCTCCTTGGTGGACAAAATCCCTCCCTAATTTTTATAGCCAATGGTAAGTGTATGCCTCTTCTCGCCTCTGGTGCCACATGATGAAGAGCCCGGCATTAGATCAAGACCCCTCACTTCTCTGGGGGTACTTTCAGCCAAGAGATTTCTGTGGATTCTTTACGGCCATGTGAGGGAGATGGTGAGGACATGGCTTTTCAAATCTTCTCCTTCCTACCAGTCTAGATGTGACTTCTTTTGTAACCTTGTTTATAAGACTTCTGTTCAGCCAGGCGTCCATTGATTATTCAGGGTGATTGTTCTCTCTCCCTTTCTTCATGCCCCATTTACCTCTAGAAACATCTCTTCTGATTGACTGAGTAGCGTGATGACGGTGTTGCATTCTCCTTTGTCCTTTATGCTTCAATTCCCAAAGGAAGTTCTAGAGATTATAATCCTACTTTATAAGAAGAATATATTTAACATTTTTACATTGCCTTTAGTTTTGGCCTTGATATTAATTTTCAAATTACCAAATAAAATTTATTAAGGAAAGGAGGGAAAAGTTTTGGTTTATGACCTGGAAAAGATTGGGTGTAAGTTCCACCAATCCCACTTCCATCTTGCATCTGCTCCCCTCTCTGTGACTACTGTGGCCAAGTATCTGTCCAAACCCGATGCCCATATTTGAATTCAGCTGTTTGTTTCCTTACTGTTGAGCATGAAGAGTTTTTTATTACATAGTTGTAAACCAGTTCTTTATCAGATATGTGAAAATACCATCTTTAAGTCGGTGGCTTATATTAAAACTGGATAGAAAACTGGCATCCACAAAGAGTTCTCCATTGTTCTCTCTCCTGTTTCACGCATCATCATGGGCTTGTCTTTTATGCAGGGAGAGCCTGGTGAGTGACCATGGCCTCATCTGGTACACTCAGACACAATAAACTCCACCTGACCTGACAGGACTCTCCTTTTCTCTCACCACGTTGAGCAGACTCATCCTTCCACACCCACGAAACCTAAAGATGCTAGGAATGTGGGCTGGAGGCTAGCACAGGGCTGGGTTAGTGGTCATGGCTAGAGGGCCTGGAGGCGAAATTTGGGTACTGTGGTTTGCCACAAAGCCACAGGCCTGATTTTTTTGAGTATCTGGAATCCTCAGTGAGGCTTTTTTTTTTTTTTGTATTTTTCTGAAGTTAGAAACGAGAGGCAGTCAGACTGACTCCCGCATGGGCCCGAATGGGATCCACCCGTCATGCCCACCAGGGGCGATGTTCTGTCCATCTGGGGCGTGCTCTGTGGCAACCAGAGCCATTCTAGATCCTGAGGCAGCGGCCATAGATCCATCCTCAGCACCCAAGCCAACTTTGCTCCAATGGGACCCTGGCTGCGAGAGGGGAAGAGAGAGACAGAGAGAAATTAGAGGGGCAGGGGTGGAGAAGCAGATGGGTGCTTCTCCTGTGTGCCCTGGCCAGGAATCAAACCCGGGACTCCTGCATGCCAGGCTGGTGCTCTAACACTGAACCAACCAGCCAGGGAGCAGTGAGGCTCTTGATAGCTCCCTTCTCCTCACACAAGCTCTCGTGTGCACTGCTGTGGCCACTGAGAACTTTTCCTGATTAGAGCATGTCCACGGTGGTCCCTGTGACTAGCTCAGTCTTCTTAAACCTGCTTTAGTGATGGAGAGAAAGTGTCTTCTCACTTGGAAATATAGCAAACAAGCTAGATTGTCCAGATCACACTCTCTGGAGACTTGGATGCTCAGTTCAGTTGAGTTATAGAGCAGGGCGAGGTTGTTCTGGGCTGGGAGGAAGAGCAGAGGTGGGAGACATGGAGCAGGAGAGAAGCATGTCAGGTGGAACATTCCAGTTGAGCACGTCACTCCCAGGCAACTTTATGTCCTCCACTCCCAGTCCGTGCTCTTCCCTCCCTCCTTGAGGTCTGAGCCCCAGAACTCAGGACACCTGCTTTTCCAAACAAGGATCAAAGTATACAAGGTGACCACGGATATGGGGAAATGTACCTCACACCTAAAATCCTGTGTACATTAGACCGAGATTCTCAACTTCGGAAGACTGTCCTAACTAAACAGAGATTTGTGAACACAGATGTTCCCTTCAGCACATGATGGGAGTGAAAATCAGAAGCCTGACCGGGCGGTACCATTGTGCATAGACCATTGGGCTGAGATACAGAGAACCCAGATTCAAAACCCCAAGGTCGCCAGCTTCAGCACAGGCTCACCAGCTTGAGTGCTGAGTCGATGGCTTGAGTGTGGGATCATAGACATGCTTCTCATCTCTTTCCCTTCCTGCCTGTCTGTCCCTTTCTCTGTCTCTCTCTGTCTGTATCACAAAAAAAGTTAAGAAAAAGAAACAATTTAGTTATATAGCAGAAGCTTTGGAAATTCTGATGTGGGGACACCAGAAATTGCAAGGACATGCCTAAGGAAATGAGGCTTTGGAAGAGTAGATGCCCAGGAATCCTCCCCACCTAACACCTACCAGTGCACACAAACCCATGAACAGGCACACACTCTCACATGTGCACACAACGGTGCAGGAACACAGGTGTAGGCATGAACAATTGCCAACACTAAGTGAGCACCTGAAGAATTTGCCGGGTCCTGCACACTGTCCTCCCAGAGAAGTGGTTTTCCTACTCCTTCCAGGGAGCTGCTGGGGCCTCTCTGTCCTCACTTTGTCCCTGTGGCTGGTCACCACCAAACCAGAAGGCTTCCAATTGATAGGGACAGGGATCTTCCACTGGCGGGTTTCTTCGTTTTGTTTTGATTTGTTTTCTTTTTGTAACAAAGATAGAGAGAGGGACAGATAAGTACAGACAGACAGGAAGGAAGAGAGAAAAGAAGCATCAATTTTTGGGCCTGACCTGTGGTGGCGCAGTGGATAAAGCGTCTACCTGGAAATGCTGAGGTCGCTGGTTCGAAACCCTGGGTTTGCCTGGTCAAGGAACATATGGGAGTTGATGCTTCCAGCACCTCCGCCCTGTCTCTTTCTCTCTCTCCCTCTCTCTCTCCTCTCTAAAATGAATAAAATAAAAAATTAAAATTTTTTTTGCCTCACCTTAGTTGTTCAATGATTGTTTTCTCATAAACACCTTGACCGGGGGGCTACAGCAGACAGAGTAACCACTTGCTCAAGTCAGCAAACTTGGGCTCAAGCTGGTCAGCTTTGCTCAAACCAGATGAGCCTGCGCTAAAGCTGGTGAGCTCGGGGTTTTGAACCTGGGTCCTCTGCATCCCAGTCCGACTCTATCCACTGTGCCACCGCCTGGTCAAACCTCACTGTTGTTTCACAGTGCGTGTGTCCCTATCGGGGAGGTTGAGCATCGTCTGACATGCACTAGCATGTGCACTGCCTCACAGGGGAAGTGAGTGTGTTCACTCTCTGTCCCTTTAGCAAACTCCTACTTTAGGGAAGTTTCAGCCCCACAGGGATATGAAACCTCTCCTTGCCTTTGGGTTCTAAGGAATGCTTTCAGGCTTGTGGTTTGCCTTTCCAGATTTCTGCATTTTTTTCCTGTTTGTTTTATAGCCAGAAAAAGCTAGCCATTGCCTGATTTGCTTCTGGCCCTACGGGGTCACACTTTGCACCATGGTCTCTCCCCCTAGATGATGCATAACTTACATCTTTTTAAAATCTTGTCAGTAATTCCACCTGGGATATTCTTTTCAAATGTCAAAAGCGATATTTCAAATAAAAACAAATGGAAGTATGGGAGCAGACACAATGAGGCACATATTATAGGAGTCCACTTATTTAAAAAGTCCAGAACAGGTAAAGGAGCAGAGACACAAAGCAAGTGAGGGGTTGCAAGGGGCGGGAGGAGTGGCGAGTGGGTCCATATGGGGAGATGGAACAACATGCATTGAAATAGTGGTGATGCTTGCACATAATTGCAAAGTTAAATCACGCTCAGGAATGGCATTGCTTAAAATTTAATAAATCACTTTTATTTGTTATTTTTATTTGTTCATCACACTATGAAAAACATAATATAAAAAACAAACAATAACCTAATATAAAAATGCAGAACAATTAAAAACTTAAAATAATAAAAATGTGAATCATACCATGGAATAAAATAAAAACATAACATAAAAAAAACTATCAAAAAGAAGTGACAAAACAAATTCTTCTGATGTGCTAGGGACAGCTGATTGAAGAACAAGCAGGTCTCGAGCTGGCCTTGATGGGTTGTTCTGAGGCAGCTCCTCTCGTCTGGCCACAACCAGGACACGTTCCGTAGAGGGCTCCTGAGGCAGCTCTGATGGGGCCTCAGTGTGGTCTGGAAAAACTGCACAGGCCGCCCGGCTCCAGAGCTGCAGCTGGAGTGGCTGCTGGAGGAGGCATGGCCGCTGGAGTTGGGCACCCCTCCAGGTCTGGGTTGGCCTCCAGGTCTGCCTGTGCAGCTGGCTCCCCCAGATGTCCCTCAGGTGGAGCAAGAGGCAACTCTGCCTCCTTGTCCCCTACCCCAAGCATCCCCTCAGACAAGAGCAGTGACATCACTACTTGGCCAGAGCAATGACATCACCACACAGTGCCCTCAATACCTGATGAGAGAGCCCAACAGAACTTGGAACCCTGGTAACCAGGCAACCACATTGTAAAACAACTGCTACCCAGCTCACTTGCCCAGAGACTTGGGAAGAGTCAACATGTTCTCGTGCTGTCTTCCCCTGTCCCGAGGCCGTGCCACACCAAAAAAAAGCCGTGATGGCTTTTTCCACTGTGGCCGCCATTGGATCCAGACTCAGCCAAAGAGTCTGTGGCCCTTTTCTCGCTGGAACCCAGAGGTAACACATGTGGACCCAGAGGCATTTCTGTCCAGTACAGGCCAACACTCTGATCTTACCTGGGCAGTTCTATGTCCCCTACGTGTGTGTGAGTTTTGTTTGTGAGTGTGTGTGTGTGTGTATGTGTATATGTGTGTGTATGTGTATGTGTAAGGAGGTTTTACGTCGGAAGACCCTGCGCTTAAGAGGAACGTGCTGAGCAGGTGGTCAGAAGCCTTGTGAACCTGGCAGTTCACAACTCAGGTACAGGCTGGCTGGTTGGATGGAAAGTGTGGGGGCACCTTCTGCCCTAAGTTTATCTCCAGCCCTGAGGGTGAATCTCATTTCCCAGGGTGGAGGTTTATGCAGACACAGGACTGGGACTGATTCCAGAGTAGAAGGATCATTGGGTAGAAGCAGCAATGACTAGGGCCAAACTGGGCTTGAAGCCTCCTGTGCAGTTGCTGGTCATGTGTTTGTAGGGTTCAGTGGAAAACATGGAGGAGCAACAGCGTGTGGAAGAGGACTCCCACACCCTCTTTACCACTGTGGGCCCTGTTCAGGGCACTACTGATGTTCAATGCCATCCTGCATTGAGAGTGACCTTCCATGAGTCCAGGAACCTAGGATGCATGATTGGCCTCAGGAGATCTCCTTCCCGGAAGCCGCCCAGGGTCTGGAAGCCACCTACCCCGATGCCGCGCAGGCGTCAGAGATCTCTTCCCCCAGAACCGCCCAGGCTCCAAGCACAAGTCACCATGTCTGACTCCTACTTGCAGCACCGGGCCCATGCTAATAGAACCGGCCCATACAACCAGGAGCCAAAGGAGGCTGAGCCCGGGGGTGAGAAGCTGGGGGAGAGTGGAGGTCCATGACAGATTACTGGGAGGGGTCGGTGTCAGACACACTGGGAGCACCCCTAGAGGCTGAGCAGGAGCAAAGACCAGCTTCAGACCACCCATATGCTGGACAGCCAGCGGGGAGGACATCCTGTGGTGGGTTTTGGCCTGTGGCTGTGTTCTGTTTAGGAAAAAACATGGAAATGCAAGCGCATGGATGATCTTTTCTCCTCTAACAGATCCAGCACCAGCCCAGGAGGCAGAGCCGGCTCCTGCTCCACCTGAGGGACATCTGGAGGAGCCAGCTACAGAGCCAGACCTGGAGGCCAACTCTGCCCTGGAAGCCTCTGCAGCCCTAGAGGCAGATCAAGACCTGGAGGCCGACCTAGCTCTGGAGGCTGAACCAGCCCAGGAGGCCGAACCATCCCTGGAAGCCGACTCAGTTCTGGAGGCTGAACCAGCCCAGGAGGCTGACTCTGTTATGGAGGCCGACCTTGCTCTAGAGGCCGACCTTGCTCTGGAGGTCGACCCAGGCCTGGCCAGGCACCCAAATTCAGAGGCTGAGCTACTTTCTGCCGCCCCTGCAGATGCAGCGATGGAGCTGGGACCAGCCTCCACTGTGCCTCCTGATCATACTGAGGCAGGAAGACCGTTGCCTGAAGAAGCCTCCATTAACCCTGTCCTGGCTCCGCTCACACAATGGTCAATGCTCCTGAACAACACCTCAGGGCCAGCTCAGGAGCCAGTTGTTTTCCAATCAGCTGTCTCTGACACATCAGAAGAATTTATTTCCCCACTGCCCTTTGAAAGTCTTCTTTTATTTTCTTTTATTGTTCTTCTTTTATTTTCACCTTTGCGTCATTTATTTTTTCATTTTATTAATTTTCTCCTGAATTGTTCTGGTTTTATTTGTTTTGTTCTTTGTCTTTTCCTTCTTTTTCCATAGTGTGATTCCCTCTAAGTAAAAAATAAAAGTGACCATTTAGATTTTAAGATGTGCCATTCCTGAGTGTGAAATACCTTCACCATGCTGTGCAAACACAGCACTATCTCATTGCAGAATATTCCATCACCCAGAATGGAAACTCTGCACCAAAAATACTCAGTCCCACTCCTGCCTCTGGCAACCTCTCATGTGCTTCTGTCTCTGCTCCTTTACCTATTCTGGATGCTACTTATCAAAGAAATATTATACTAATAGGTTCCTTTTTGGATGCACTCTCATACATTTAAATAATTTTATCTGAATTACCAATTTTGTCTTTTGAAGGAAAAATCATAAGTAGAATAGAAACCGGACCAGAAAAAAAATAATGCCCTTTGGCAAGTGTGTAAATCATCTCAGAGTAGTAAACAGGGTGCTGTGTGACTGTTACGTGAAGCTTACTATTATAGTTAAGTCTTGATTTCTGTTCACACAATAATGGGTGGGATTGACCCCCTTGGTAGGTTGACTATGAGGATTGATCCCAAAAAGGACATTTGAGCTTCTGTTCTCGGGTTGACCTCACAAATGTGGCCCAACAGAGTCTGGTGTCAGCCAAGATGTTCCTTTGGGTATGCTTCTTGTGGACCTAATTGGGTCATGTTCAGTAATGGTCCGAAAACTGCCAATAGGAAGTTCTGGGGTCTCTTGGGAGAAAATCTGGCATAGGGCAATGTCAGGTATTGTCTCCAACGACTAGTCCTGGGCTACCCATTTGAAGCTACAAAGCAATCAACATTTGTGGCTGCCTCTGCTAGACCTGTACACATGTGAAAAGGCCAGGCTGCATTCCGAGGTTAGCTTTCAAAAATACTGAGACTGGCAGCAACTCAGCCAAAGGTTCAAGGCACCATGAATTCAGCCTCTGCTAGCCAACTGACATTTTGTTTCAGTCCCTGAAAGAGCCTGTGGTGGTACCTGAGTTGCATGAGTAGGTTCTCAGTAAGGTACCAGGTAAAGGTGAGGGCTATTTACCAGTGGTGTGCACAGGTTTAAACTCGGCACAAGTGCTGGGACTGAGGACACTCAGCAAAGGTCTCAAGGTACACTAAGGCTCACTGTCAATAGCCAACTTCTTGGGGCCCGCTGAACTTTTTGGTGGGGAGGGTCTCATGGAATAATGACAGTGAGGCAAGTGGAGCACTCAGGTTACAATAGATTAAGATTTGCTCATGTAAAGGGAGGGGTATGCACAGGAATGGGGGTGTCAGGCATGTAAGGGGAACCTGTCCCGTGACTGGAGACAACAACTCAGTCTCTCTCTGTGCATTTCTGACACCCCCTGAATTATTCCAAACTAACTCAAGGAACCCTTTAAGAATCTCTGCACCACAGGCATAAGATGGATACTCGTGACAGACTACTCTCCAGGGCTAGAGCATGGCATGGTGGTCTAAAATTTAGACCACCATGGAACAGGAGGGTGGGCCTAGTGCAGTTCCCAGGCTGATGTCATATGGATGGAGGGGAGTGTTTGTACCAGGAATTATGGTCTTCTAGGGCAGTGTGGGAAATGCACACAGCACAGGGTCCTTGGCAGTTGTCCCTCTGGCCCTCACTCTATATAACTCCAGTCTATTCTGGACTGCTGTCCTTTCTCAGGAGATTCAGATATGTGTTGGTGAACAAGATATTGTGCACGGGTCCTTAAAGATGGCACCTAGATTTATACCAGACCACCCCATACTGAGGTGAATTGCTCAGATATTTATATTTCTGCAGTCAATCTTATCCATTTGCTTTTATAACTTCAGCCTAGCTTACAACCAGTGACCACATAATTATATAACTTACGGGTGATAATCCTAAACAGTTATCTCTATATGGACAACTGATGCTTTTCAAAACCAACCAATAATGGAGACCGGAAGATGGCAGTGGAGCAGGCAGATGCACAGACTCTCAGCTCACACCACCAAACTGGATTACAAATTAATTTAGGAACAATAGGCATGAAAAACTAACTCTGGACTATAAGAACAATTCTCCAAAATCAAGGAGCAAACAGAAAGCCACACCAAGCCTGGTAGAAAGCTCCGAGCAGTGGTGGGTATCCCCTGCTTACATTAATATGGTGGTTGGGTTAGGCTGAGTGCCCAGAAGGGCTCTCACTCCAAGGAAAAGAGCAGAAAATATCGCCCACAGCCACTTGCCTGGGGACCTGGGTATGAGGTGTGTTGAAAGGGTGGCTAGTCTTTCAAAAAAAAAGAGGGGAGACAGAGACAGATGGTGAGGCATAGAGGAATGCATTGGATGACCTGAGAAGCTGACTCATTCAGTGCTGTATGTGACCATAGCTGGGGGAAGGATTGATCCTTCCACACATTACAAGTCTAATGTGGTTCTGGGTGACCCATCTCCAGACATCTCTCCAGCTACAGTCAGTGCAATAAGACACAACTAAAAACAAGAAGTGGGGAGGAGGAGCAGTAACTCAGGTCTCCATAGAGATCTGAGATACACTTCCCCCTACTGAAGCTGAGAAAACACCCCACACCCGGAAAGAGTAACTGGAAGATCAGGCCTTCAAAGTCTCAGGTTACACCCACCACATTCCCTGATACAGTTTCAAATGAGCCCCCTGCTGAGATCAGTAAACAAGACTACCACCATGTTAAGAAAACTGAGAAAAAAAAAACAAATCAAGACTTCAAAATGGTTCTACTAGAAAAGCCATATCCATCAGTGGATTACAAATAACAGCTGATACCAACCAAAGAAGACTTAGAAATAACATAACTCAAAATTGGAGGCCGACAACACCAAGCCTAGACTCAACCAGCTCTGCAAACACACCCAAACACACAGACATAATGAGAAGACAAAGAAGTGCAATCCAAATGAAACCACAAAAGAAACCTCCAAGAAATGAACTGAGTGATGTGGAAATAACCAAACTTCCAGATGCAGAGTTTAAAATAATGAGTGTTAGGATGCTTAAGGATCTTAGAACAACAATGGATGGTCATTAGGAACACCTAAATAAAGAAATAGCAAGTATAAAAGGACATTGAAAGATTAAAGAGGAATCATTCAGAGATGACAAATACAATATTAGATATGAAGACCACAATGAAAGAAATTAAAAACAGGATGGGTGAAGCTGAGGATTGAATCAGCGAGTTGGAGGACAAATTGAACAAATTCATGGAAGCAGAGCAGAAAAAAGAAAAGAGACTCAAAAATTCTGAGGAAACTCTAAGAGAGCTCTGTGACAACATAAAGAGAAATAATATCTGCATCATAGGGGTTCCTCAAGAAGAAGAGAAACAACAAGGGATAGAGGCTTTGTTCAATTATATTATAGCTGAAAACTTCCCTAAATTAATACAGGAATAAGTCTCACAAGTTCAAGAAGCACAGAAAACTCCATTAAAGAGAAACCCATAGAAATCTACACCAAGACACATCATAATTAAAATACCAAAGCTAAGTGATAAAGAGAAATTATTAAAAGTTGCAAGAGAAAGAAACACTATCACCTACAAATGAGCTCCCATAAGGATGACATCTGACTTCTCAACAGAAACACTTTTGGCCAGAAAAGAATGGCAAGAAATATTCAAAGTAATGCAGAACAAGATCCTACAACCAAGACTACTTTATCTAGCAAAGCTATTGTTTAATATTGAAGGAGAAAATAAAGATTCCCAGAAAAAAACCCTCAAGGAATTCATTACAATAAAACCAATGCTGCAGGAAATATTAAGGGGCCTGTTGTAAACAGATCAAAATGGGAAAAGAATATAGCAAAAAAGGAATACAGCTTTAAAGAATAAAATGGCAATAATCAACCACATATCAATAATAACTTGAAATGTAAATGGGTTAAATGATCCAATCAAAAGATATAGGGAAGCTGCATGGATAAGAA
This sequence comes from Saccopteryx bilineata, assembly GCF_036850765.1. Lineage (NCBI taxonomy): Eukaryota > Metazoa > Chordata > Mammalia > Chiroptera > Emballonuridae > Saccopteryx > Saccopteryx bilineata. The sequence goes on from NC_089491.1 coordinate 129,964,840, forward strand.
AATAGGACCCCTACATAAGCCGTCTACAAGAGACAAACCTTAAACAAAATATGCACATAGACTGAAGGTAAAAGCATGAAAAAAATATTTCATGCAAATTGAAATGAAAAAAAAAGCTGGGATATCAATACTTATATAAGACAAAATGAATTTTAAAACAAAGGCTATAGTTAGAGATGAAGAAGGCCACTACATAATGATAAAGGGAGTAGTCCAACAAGAAGATATAAGCATTATAATTATCTACACACCTAATATAGGAGCACCTAAATATATAAAGCAGACTTTGATGAATATAAAGGGCGCGATCAACAGCAATACTATAATAGTAGAGGATTTCAATAAGACACATCACTATATAGATCCTCAAGAACGAAAATCCACAAATAACAGCAGAGTTAAAGGACACACTAGATCATGAGTCAGAAACCTTTTTGGCTGAGAGAGCTATGAACACCACATATTTTTAAATGTAATTCTGTGAGAGCCATACAATATGTTTAACACTAAATACAAGTAAATGTGTCCATTTTATGTAAGACTAACCCTTTTATAGTACAGTAAGTGTCTGAATTCTTTTTAATAACGTTATGCTGTTGCTAACCAATGATGAATAAAGTACTTCTTTTTTTTTTTTTCCTATTTCCGAAGCTGGAAATGGGGAGGCAGTCAGACAGACTCCCGCATGCGCCCGACAGGGATCCACCTGGCATGCTCACCAGGGAGCGACGCTCTGTTGCATCCAGAGCCATTCTAGCGCCTGAGGCAGAGGCCACAGCGCCAGGCCCAGCGCCCGGGCCATCTTTGTTCCAATGGAGCCTCGTCTGCGGGAGGGGAAGAGAGAGACAGAGAGGAAGGAGAGGGGGAGGGGTGGAGAAGCAGTTGGGCGCTTCTCATTTGTGCCCTGGCCGGGAATCGAACCCGGGACTCCTGCATACCAGGCCAACGCTCTACTGCTGAGCCAACAGGCTAGGGCGGATAAAGTTCTTCTTACCATTAATGCACCTTTTTGTGCTGCATGGTTTTGCTGATGACTTTGTAGTCTGGTTAATATGTGGTGAGGTTAAGCTTCATGCAGGTGTTGAGACTTCCTTTTGTTAAACGTGATCGTAGGTTGGTCTTAACTTTTAGATCTGAGAAAGATTGCTCACATGCATACGGAGAGCCAAACATTGTCAGTACAGCAATACTCACATGCTGCAGTGTGTGGTATGTGACAGGAAGTGCGTTCCAATTTTGACAATCAGCTGGTCTGCAGGTTGAAGTTTTTTCATTTCTCCACACTTGTGTTTGCTCATCAACTCTGCTTGCTGTCGTACAAGTCTTTCCAAATCTTCATTCAGTGACTTGAACTATTCACCCACATGTCTGAGGCCTTCAGGTCAGCCACTTGTAGCTCAAAATCTCAGATGGAGACACTGGGAATGTAACTCAGTTTGGCACTATACATTGCACACTCGAATGGATGAGTGATGAACTTAAAAAGACCAGTGTGCTCACCAAATTCACAAAAGCGTGCTTTGAATGACTGCTGGAGATTAGATGTGAAGGCCCCTAGCTGCTGGAGATCAAGATGTTGAGCAGGGTCACATGCTGTGCATGGCTCTTTAAACTCTCCCAGTTTTCAGCATGTAGTAAATGACCTGTTTCAATGTCAGCGATGAAGAGTTCCAGCTTGTTTTCTAATGCAAACACTTTGTATTTGACATTCATCGATGCAATTTTATCATTGCATATTAGACACACTACAAAACCTGCTCTCTCCACAAAAGCGAATTCCTCTGTCCATTCCTGCTTAAAAATATGATACTCCTCATCATTTTTTCATTTAGCCATCTTCTTCGTCAAAAGGTTTCTGCAATTAGCTAGCTGACTACTTGATTAAAAGGAGGAAAGTTTACTTCCTGACCTCACAATGACCCAAATATGTTACACATTATCCAATAAAAATTGGGTGTTGTCCTGAAGGACAGCTGTGATTGGCTCCAGCCACCGGAAACCATGAAAATGAGTGGTAGGAAATGAATGGATTGTAATATTTGAGAATGTTTTATATTTTTAATGTTATTTTGTTATATTGAAGATTTGTTGCGAGCCATATGCAGCCATCAAAAGTGCCACATCTGGCTTGCGAGCCATATGTTCCCAACCGCTTCACTAGACTAACTGGATTTAATAGATATCTTCAGAACCTTTCACCTTAAAACAGCAGAATATACATTCTTTTCAAATGCTCATGGTACATTCTCTAGGATAGACCACATGTTAGGGCACAAAAGCGTTCTCACAAATTAACAAGATGAAATCATATCAAGCATGTTCTCTGATCACAATGGCATGAAACTGGTAATCAACCACAAAAGAAAAACTCTCAAACACATGGAAACTAAATAGTAGGATGTCAAATTACGAATGGATTAACAATGAGATCAAAGAAGAAATAAAAAAATTCCTAGAAACAAATGATAATGAGCATACAACAACTCAAAATTTATGGGACACAGCAAAAGCAGTCCTGAGAGAAAAGTTCATAGCACTACCGGCATACTTTCAGAAGCTAGAAAAAGCTCAAATAAACAACTTAACCCTGCATCTAAAAGAACTAGAAAAGGACAGCAAGTAAAGCCCAGATGTAGTAGAAGGAAGGAAATAATAAAGGTCAGAGCAGAAGTAAATGACATAGAGGCTGAAGAAACAATACAGAGGATCAATGAAACCAGAAGCTGCTTCTTTGAAAAGGTAAAAAAGATCGATAAACCTTTAACTAGACCAAGGGTCCCCAAACTACGGCCTGCGGGCCACATGCGGCCCCCTTAGGCCATTTATCCGCCCCCACCCCCGCACTTCTGGAAGGGTACCTCTTTCATTGGTGGTCAGTAAGAGGAGCATAGTTCCCATTGAAATATTGGTCAGTTTGTTCATTTAAATTTACTTGTTCTTTATTTTAAATATTGTATTTGTTCTCTTTTGTTTTTTTACTTTAAAATAAGATATGTGCAGTGTGCATAGGAATTTGTTCATAGTTTTTTTTATAGTCCAGCCCTCCAACGGTCTGAGGGACAGTGAACTGGCCCACTGTGTAAAAAGTTTGGGGACCCCTGAACTAGACTCACCAAAAATAAAAGAAAGAGGACTCAAATAAATAAAATTAGAAATGAGAGTGGAGAAATAACAACCGACACAACAGAAATACAAAATAGTGTAAAAAAAAATACTATGAAGAACTGTATGCTAAAAAACTAGACAACCTAGTTGGACAAACCTAGAAATAGACAAATTCTTTGAAACATACAATTTTCCAAAAATCAATCTGGAAGAATCAAAAAACCTAAACAAACCCATTACAAAAATTAGATAGAAACAGTTATCTAAAAACTCCCAACAAAGAAAGAAAAGTACTGGGATGATGACTTCACAAGTGAATTCTACCAAATATTCAAAGAAGAACAAACTCCTATCCTTCTCAAGCTATTTCAAAAAATTCAAGAGGAAGGAAGACTTCCAAGCTCCTTTTTTGAGGTGAGCATAATTCTGATTCCAAAACCAGGCAAAGACAATACACACACAAAAAAATTATAGACCAATATCTCTGATGAATATAGATGCTAAAATTCTTAACAAAATATTAGCAAACTAGATCCAGCAATATATGAAAAAAATCATACACCATGATCAAGTGGGATTTATTCTGGGGAGGCAAGGCTGGTAATATATTCACAAATCAATCAATGGGATTCATCCCATAAAAAAAAAAAAAAGGAGAAAAACCACTTGATAATTTCAATAGGTGCAGAAAAAGTATTTAAAATCCAGCACCCATTCATAATCAAAACTCTCAGCAAAGTGGGAATACAGGGAACATACCTTAACATAATAAAGGCCATCTATGACAAACCCACAGCCAACATCATACTCAATGGGCAAAAATTAAAAGCAATCTGCTTAAGATCAGGAACAAGACAGGGGTGCCCCCTTTCACCTCTCTTATTCAACATAATTCTGGAAGTCCTAGCCACAGCAATCAAACAAGAAGAAGAAATAAAAGACATTCAATTTGGAAAAGAAGAAATAATACTATCATTATTTGCAGATGATATGATATTGTATATAGAAAACCCTAAAGTCTCATTCAAAAAACTACTGGACCTGATAAATGAACTCAGTATGGTGGCAAGATATAAAATTAATACTCAGAAATTAGAGGCATTTTTATACACCAACAATGAACTGTCAGAGAAATTAAGGAAATGATCCCTTTCACTACTGCAACCAAAAAATGAAGTACGTAGGAGTAAACTTAACCAAGGAGATTAAGGACTTGGACTTGGAAAATTATAAAACATTGATAAAAGATCAAGAAAGATACACAAAAGTGGAAGCATATTCTGTGCTCATGGTTAGGAAGAATAAACATCATTAAAATGTCTATATTACCCAAAGCAATTTATAAATTCAATGCAATACCAATTAAAATACCAATGACATACTTCAAAGATATAGAACACATATTCCAAAAATTTATATGGAACAAAAAAGGACACAAACAGCTTCAGCAATCTTGATAAGAAAGAATAAAGCAGGAGGTATCACACTTCCTGATATCAAGTTATACTACAAGGCCACTGTACTCAAAATAGCCTGGACCTGGCATAAGAACAGGCATATAGATCAATGGAACAGAACAGAGAACCCAGAAATAAACCGACAGCTTTATGGATAACTGATATTTGACAAAGGAGGTAAGAGCGACAATGGAATAAAGTCTGCCTCTTTAATAAATGGTGTTGGGAAAAGTAGACATCTACCTGCAAAACAAATGAAACTAGACAACCAACATACACCAGTTACAAAAATAAACTCAAAATGGATAAAAGACTTAAATGTAAGCTGTAAAATCATAAGCATCTTAGAAGAAAACATAGGCAGTAATCTCTCTGACATCTCTTGCAGCAATATATTTGCCAATTTATCTCTACGGACAACTGAAATAAAAGACAGGATAAACAAATGGGACTATATCAAACTAAAGAGCTTTTGCTCAGCTAAAGACAATAAGAACAGAATAAAAAAACAAACTACACAATGGGAGAATATATTTGACAATACGTCTGATAAGGGGTTAATAACCAAAATTTATAAAGAACTTCTAAAACTCAACACCAGGAAGACAAACAATCCAATCAAAAATGGGCGAAAGAAATGAATAGACCAGGGGTCCCCAAAATTTTTACACAGGGGGCCAGTTCACTGTCCCTCAGACCATTGGAGGGCCGGACTATAAAAAAAAAAACTATGAACAAATCCCTATGCACACTGCACATATCTTATTTTAAAGTAAAAAAACAAAACGGGAACAAATACAATATTTAAAATAAAGAACAAGTAAATTTAAATCAACAAACTGACCAATATTTCAATGGGAACTATGCTCCTCTCACTGACCACCAATGAATGGGTGCCCTTCCAGAAGTGCGGTGGGGGCCGGATAAATGGCCTCAGGGGCCGCATGTGGCCCGCGGGCCGAAGTTTGGGGACCCCTGGAATAGACACTTCTCCAGAGAGGACATACAGATAGCCAATAGGCATATGAAAAAATCCTCAACATCACTAATCATTAGAGAAATGCAAATTAAAATCACAATGAGATATCACCTCACACCAGTCAGAATGGCGCTCATCAACAAAACAACACAGAATAAGTGCTGGCAAGGATGTGAAGAAAAGGGAACCCTCCTGCACTGCTGGCGGGAATGTAGGTGAAGTTTACATGGCACTTTCTTCAGGAAGCTACTTTGATCCCACAAAGCTGAATCATTTCCCTTCCTATTTGACAATGTTTCCAATCAGACTAAACTCAACAATACCAGGCAATGGTTCTCTCTCCAATGCTTAGCCTATGAATATGCATATATTTTTTACATGAATGATCACTGTGGATAGTGCTGCACTTTAATCATGAAATAACATGGAATATAATGATTTAAAATTTAAGAGCACAATACAAATTGTAACATTATCTATGATCCACCCATTCTAGAAAAATCTTTTTGTCACACCATATGCTTGGAGTTGCATCAGGTGGGAAAATCACAAGGATAAGCTACATATCAAATATATTACAGCTCCAGAATCAACTATCCTTCTGTGTAAAAAAAAAGCCATGCATCCTTAGAAGATAAGAGACTATTTTAGGTGGAGCATTACCCCTAGTTGTATTGAAGTAAAGCCTTACAGAAGACCACAGCCCTGTAAAGCCTTTAAAAATAACAACAGACAATCCCTCCTGGGCTTATATTGTAAATTTGATTAGGGGCAGAAGATGGTATTACAGGAAATAAATGTTAGACTTAGATTCAAACCCCCAGGGCCTGAACGTGAGAGGCAGAGTATCCAGGGAAACATTAACCATTAGCCATTCATACAAATAAATGCACCTGCCCAGGAAAGAGAGAAAATCAACTGACGATGAGAAACCATGCTCCTCCAGCCCTACAGGATCCCACAAAATCTGACATCTGGAATGAAAACATTAGTCTGCACACACTTAACTTACAATATAAAAATCACCAAGTTGATATCGTTTTCCTTTTCTTCGTCCACGCTGATGAGTATAAATGTTTTTCTGAATAAAAGGAAGTATATTTGTTCTAGAAGTTAAATGACAAAAATTTAAAATTATTCCCTTCTCTCAGAAGTAATCATCCTGAGAGTTGTAACAGTGTTTTATGGCAGGCATACCTATTTTTCCCAAATTGTCGATATTCATAAATTGTAAGCGACTGGTCATGAATAAAAAAGAACCCAACCAGTTCTCTGCAAGCATCATGTCCATTTCTAGATAAAGAGAATAATATCAAAGATTTTTATATAGGATAGTTTTTAATTAAAATAATAAGCTAAAATCATCACATCAGAGGAATAATATGAACTCCCTTGAGTGTTTGACAATGAGCAAGCGGTATGGGAAGCCACAGGGAAAGCATGCCCCTGCTTGCTAAAGTGTCGATTTAAGTCAGATTTGTACGGGGAAATTATCATACACTGCTATGAGTGTGAATACACAGATTACTAATTTGATATAGACTTTTAAGATAAAGTGAAAGATATTTAATATATGTTGAGCTTGCAAGAAAGCACTCTCAAGGACATACAGTTATTATCCTTGGTCAAGATAGATTTAAATCATTAAACAAACGTGACAGTTTTAAAAAAAAAACTTTACTATTAGTATACAGAAAAAATATCAAATAGCATTATGTTTTCTTGGAAGTTTATAAAACAGAGAAAAGATTTTAGTATCATTTATTTTGTCATCTTGTATCTATCAATAATCTACTGTTAGCTTAAGCCATTAATTACCATGAAATTATATAAAGCAGCTTACATAACAGTTAAGTTTTACGTGTTTTAGAATCTTCTAGTACAGGGGTCCCCAAACTAGGGCCCACGGGCCGCATGCAGCCCCCTGAGGCCATTTATCTGGCCCCCATCGCATTTCCAGAAGGGGCACCTCTTTCATTGGTGGTCAGTGAGAGGAGCACATTTACCATCTCATTAGCCAAAAGCAGGCCCATATTTCCCATTGAAATACTGGTCAGTTTATTGACTTAAATTTATTTGTTCTTTATTTTAAATATTGTATTTGTTCTCGTTTTGTTTTTTTACTTTAAAATAAGATATGTGCATTGTGCATAGGGATTTGTTCATAGTTTTTTTTTTTATACTCCGGCCCTCCAATGGTCTGAGGGACAGTGAAATGGCCCCCTGTGTAAAAAGTTTGGGGACCCCTGTTCTAGTAGTAATATATACCTTTTTAAAACTCACTTCTACATTTATTTTTGAAAGTCATTTTAAGTTCATATTTTAAATAACTTCTAATTAAAATACTTTTAAGGTCATACTTCTTAAAATTTTTGCAACAAATGAACTGATATACATTACCTAAAAATGTTTCTTCTAAATTTACATTTTCACTTCTTTGTGACAAATTTAACTAATCTCATTACTGTTATTTCTATTTGAAAACAGAGTACAATTTATAATCAAAATTAAAAAGTTAAAACAAATCATAACTACCTTGATATGATCCTACCATCAAAATGCACTTTATGAGAAAGCATATTTTCAGTGAATGTAGAATGCGTTCTTATCCTGTTAAGAAACACATTTGTTGACAATTTTTAAAGTTATATTCATTTGACATAAACAATAAAAGTACAAAAAAGTTCTTAATATTTTGAAATGCACAGAGAGCATTAAAATGAAATTATAAACCTCTTTTTTTCCACACTGTTACTTGTAGCAGATGCATACAAAATAACCCTAAAATATAGTATGCAAAACATAAATAACTCTTATGATAGAATGTATAGTATCACAGTGCTTATAAAAGTCAATACCGAACAAGGATAGCACATTTGTGACTGGCACTGCTATAGTGCTAACCCCACAAGTATTTCTAGCCTTACTCTCCTTGCCTCCCTTCCACCATATAATTTGGTTTTTTGGCCATTTTAGGTGACTGAGAGACTCAGTTCTGTCAATAAACTTCCAAGAAAGACTTTGATTTGTCCTGATAACAAAGTGACATGGCAAAATCCCACCTGTGCACAAGGCAAGGCTATGATGCTAGCAGCTTCTATAGCCATCAAACAACCATGTCAGAAAGGCCAGTAAAATCTCGAGGAAGCCAGCCCAGAGCTGTGCCATCTCTGAGCCACTGAACTAAAACCAACAACAACCTGCAAGCTGTATATGGAAAATAAATCTTGACTTGTTTAAGCCACTATCAGTTTGGTTTTCAGTTAGGAGTAGCTCAAAACATTCCTTACCAAAATAACAGAAGAGTGGAAAAGAGTGTTGGATGAGGTTTTAGCTTGAAATTGTTCCAGTTATGAGAACTCAGATCAGTTACTTAATTTATATGACCTTCAGACAACACTGAATGATCTCACAAAGGCTGCTATTCTTAAATTTCTGTTTAATAATATGAAGCATAACCCAAATGCACAAATCATGGCACTTTACCACTACAATCTCCTTTATGCTAAGAAATCTGAAGATTCAGAGATATATCTTTGCCCACCTTTCTAAATAGCCTTATGGTATTCCCTGCAGGTTCAATAACATTGCAAGAATGTAAATAGTAAGTAAGTGCATGGGGGAATAGTATCTTGAAATGTCATACCTTTGTAAAATCCAGGTTTCTATGAAAGGTAAACAAGATACAGCCAACATGAGTGAGTGAACCAAATGAGTTTGTGAACATCGAATAGAGCCATAAAAGCTCGGTTGTCTCAGTTCAATGTAATCCATTAGTATTAATGTGATTATCAAATGCCCATTATCTGCCATACACAACTCTAAATGCTGAGAAAATAACAGCACTAATAATAGTTACTAATAACACTAGTTGTTAAAATCCCTTTAATGTATATCAGTTCATTTAATGCTTGCTATAACTTCATGAAGTATTATTATCTCCATTTCACAAATAAATTTTACAGAGTCATACAATTAGTACACGGCAAAGCTAGAAAAAATCATCTTGCTCATAACCATTCCATTATACTGCTTCCCAAAGGTGAACAGAATTCAGTTTAACATCAATAGGTTGAAGTAATGCTTCAAGGAGTCTAAAGTCTCTTTGAAAATATAAAAGTAAATAGGCATTTATATCATAAGTGGAAAGTTCCATGTTTTGGATTTAGGTATCTGATGAGCAGCACCGATAATCTACCCAGTTTTGGACCAATAGAGAAATAAGAATTAAGCAAATCAAGACCAAAATATGAAATTTATTACTGATAAAGCCTTTGGCATCCATGGCTTAGGAATGCAGCAACAAAAAGCTAAGTCCTTGACACTAGAATTATACAGACTAACCCACTCATTTCCACTGGGGAAGAAGTTGAAAAGCTTAATGCATTGGAGAGAATGTGTACTTCTGCAAACAGCTGACCCCTAAGGGAAAGACAAGAGGAAGGGTTGCACTATACTGTACAGGTAGAATTTTTTCCTCTTTCTCTGGGAATAATGAGTAAGGGAGAGAGGGGATGAAATCCATAAATTCAACAATTTTAATCAATATTCCTGTAGAATTTTTCATAGAACTTGACTAGCTAAATCAAAATTTTCTATTAAAGACCTTGTTGAAGCTAAACAAGCTACAAGTATTTAATATAAAGCAGTACTAATTCAGATAGAATACTATTGGTGCAAGAATATGTTACAGACATATGAGACTAACGAAAAGGCCTAGAAACCTACCATGCATTTTTAACAACTTGCTATATGACATAAAGGGCATAAATTGGAGAGATAATGAGTTTGTGGTAGGAGATTTCTTAAAGAAGATAAAAAGGAAACTTACAACAAATGGAAAGAATGGCAAACTGGTCTACACTGAAATTAAGTGCTCTGACCAAAAGAAAGTAAGGGTCACCATGGAGTAGGAAAATGTATGTACAACAAATACCGTATTTCCCCATGTATAAGATGCACCTTAATTTTGGGGCCTGAAATTTGAAAAAAATATATATATTACTAAGGTGACTAACTTTTTTCTTTTTTTTTTCCGAAGCTGGAAACGGGGAGAGACAGTCAGACAGACTCCCGCATGCGCCCAACCGGGATCCACTCAGCACACTCACCAGGGGCGAAGCTCTGCCCACCAGGGGGCGATGTTCTGCCCCTCCAGGGTGTCGCTCTCCTGAGACCAGAGCCACTCTAGCGCCTGGGGCAGAGGCCAAGAAGCCATCCCCAGCACCTGGGCCATCTTTGCTCCAATGTAGCCTTGGCTGCGGGAGGGGAAGAGAGACAGAGAGGAGGGGGGGGTGGAGAAGCAAATGGGTGCTTCTCCTGTGTGCCCTGGCCGGGAATCGAACCCGGGTCCCCCACACGCCAGGCCGACTCTCTACCGCTGAGCCAACCGGCCAGGGCCTAAGGTGACTAAATTTTTACAATGAAAAGGAGGACAAAAATAAATGGAAGAAAACAATATTGTAAATAACAGAAACATTTTATTCATTGCAACAGTAATATACTATAATATGATAAATGCATAATAAAAACATTTGTAATATTTTATATTGTAATTATGTTTACATGCCTATTAATTTTTAATAATAATTGTAAGAAAATAGTACTCATTTAGATACAAATGTGTCACATCACACACGATAGATTGCTTCTGCATCGATCAAATACGGACATTTACAGATTAGTCTTCCAATACAAAAAAGGAAGACATGTAGGAGGACACTTTTCAAGGGAGGATGGAACTTACAAAAGAAGGACTGTCCTCCCTAAAGGAGGATGACTGGTCACTTAATATGACATTACATAAAGTTATTGAACTCAAGTTTTATTCATCATAAAATTCGTACAACTTCTAATCCTGTGAAAAAGAGAGAAATGCAAGTAAAAACATCTACAACCACTGTATAAGATGCACCCAGTTTATAGACTCCAAATTTTTCAAAAAGGGTGTGTCCTGTACATGGGGAATATGGTATAACTAAAAGAGAATTATAACTAGAATTATAAACAAGTTCTACAATCAATATGAAAATGGTGACCGAAAAGACTCGCAGGGAAGTTCACATAAGAATATATTTAGATGACCAATATACATATGTAAAAGTGCTAGATTCCATTAATATCCAGTGAAATGTAAATTAAAATTACAAATACATCCCCATAAGAACTAAAATAAAAAATATAGACTATACCAAGCATGGGCAAATATATTGTTCAAGTAGCACCCTCTCCTGCTACTGATGACAGTGCTAATTAAAATGACCACTTTGGAAAACTACTTGCGATATGTTTTAAAGCTGAACATATGCATACTAAATAGTCCAGCAATTCCACTCCTAAATATGAACTGAGCAGAGGTGAGTACAGATGTTCATGAAAAAGCAAGCACAAAATTTCATGGCAGCATTACTCATAAAGAGCCAAATGTCCACTACCATCTGTTTATAAATAAAATGTGGTAAATTTATACAATGAAATACTGTACACTAATGAAAATAAAGGATAACTACATAAATAACATGGATAAAATGCATAAACATAATGTTGAACAAAAGAAGCCAGATACAGAGTCTAAATTTTGTGATTTCATCTAAGTGCATCCATCACCAGGCAATTAAAATCCATGATATCAGAAGAGAGAGACCAAGTCCCTGTGGCAGAGAAAGTGAATAGTAACTGGGAGATACCACAAAGGGTGGAGGTTGGGGTACTGGTACTTGTCATGTTGATAATAGCCATTCTAACAGGTGTGAGGTGGTCTCTCATTGTAGTTTTGATTTCCGTTTCCCTAACAGCTAGTGAAGTTGAACATCTTTTCATACATCTGTTGGCCATTTGGTATGTCTTCTTGGGAGAAGTGTCTGTTCATGTCCTCTTCCCATTTTTTAATTGGATAGTTTGGTTGTTTGGTGTTGCGTTGTATGAGTTCTTTATATATTTTGGATATTAATTTATTATTGGAACAGTTATTTGCAAACATCTTCTATTTGGTTGCTTGTCTTTTCATTTTGATGTCTGTTTCATTGTTATACAAAAGCTTTTTAGTTTAATAGTGTCCCATTCATTTATTTTTCCCTTTACTTCCCTGGCCTTTGGCATCTAATTGATAACCTCTTCCCTAAAACCAAGATCCATAAGGTCAGTATTTATGTTTTCTTCTACACAATTTATTGTTTCAGATCTTATATTTAGGTCTTGGATCCATTCTGAATTAATTTATGTACATGAAAACAAACTGTAGTCGAGTATCATCTTTTTGCATGTGGCTTTCTAATTTACCCAGCACCATTTATTAAAGAGGCTTTTTTTCTCCATTGAATGTTTCCGGGTCCTTTGTCAAAAATTATTTGCACATACACATGAATCACACAGGTCTTTATAAGTGAAAAGTAGAGGTATATGTAAGACAAGAGTGTCAGAGTGAGATAACATGAGGAAGACTTGACCAGCCATTGCTGGCATGGAAGATTAAAGAAGAGGCCACGAGCCTCTAAGGCAGCCCTTAAAGTTAAAAAAGGCACTGGACACAGGTTTTTCCCTGAAGCCCCAGAAGAAATGCATCTTGTCAATATCCTGATCTTACATTTCTGACCTCTACAACTACAGTATAAGAGAATAAACTGGTGTTGCTTTAAAATACCGTTTGTGGTCATTTGTTACAGCAGCAATAGGAAATTAATACATGATACATTCAAATATTTAAAGTTATGAAAAGTAAAGCTTCCAGAAAATAAGAATAAAACAAAAAGATAAAAGTTTAAGACAGTAACAGCCCAACAATTACAGCTGTCTAAAAATATAAAGGAATTACTGAAGGAACTGGTAAATTTTCTGTCTATTACAGCAGAGGCTAGATATCAATAGTCAGTGATGTTTTTGAAAAATTTAAGTGAAATACACCAGAGGACTGTGAAAGTCTATACCAATCTAAAGATTATATCCCACAAAGTAAAATAATAATTTTTAATTTTTTTATTTGGCGAACAAACACAAGTGGGGAGAAATGAAAAAACTTCAACTCTTGGACCAGCTGATTGTCAAAACTTGGAACGCGTTTCCTGTCACATTACCACACACTGCAGCGTGTGAGTATTGCTGTACTGACAATGTTTGGCTCTACGTGTGCATGTGTGTAGTCTTTCTCACATCTAAGGAACATTAAGACCTAGCTACTATCACGTTTAACGGATAGAAGTCTTAACGCCTGCATGAAGCTTAACCTCACCATATATCAACCAGACTACAAAGCCATCAGCAAAACTAAGCAGCACCAGAAGTCACGATAATGGTAAGAAGTACTTTATTCATCATTGGTTAGCAACAGCATAACATCCTTATTAAAAAGAATTCAGAGTCCTGACCTGTGGTGGCGCAGTGGATAAAGCGTCGACCTGGAAATGCCGAGGTCGCCGGTTCGAAACCCTAGGCTTCCCCGGTCAAGGCACATATGGGAGTTGATGCTTCCAGCTCCTCCCCCCTTCTCTCTCTCTGTCTCTCTTTCCTCTTTATCACTCTCTGTCTTTCTCTCTCCTCTCTAAAAATGAATAAATAAAAAAAATAATTTTAAAAAAAGGAATTCAGAGACTCATTATACTTTAAAACTGTTGGGCTTACAGAAAATGCACACATTTAGTTGTATTTAGTATTAAGCATATTGTATGGCTCTCATGGAATTACATTTTAAAATATGTGGCGTTCATGGCTCTCTCAGCCAAAAAGATTCCCGACTCCTGTCTTATATGGATACCAGTCTAACTGGTATAAGACCCCACCATTGTAATATCTCATTTAATCTTAATTACCTCTTTAAAATCTCTATCCCCAAGCTTAAGACCTTTGCGAGATAGGAATTCAACATATGAATTTAGAGGGTGTAATTCAGTCTACAATGTTCTACCTTCTTATCCCTCAAATTTATTTTTTTCTCACATGCAAAATAGATTCACTCCTTTCCTAACAGTCCCAAAAATCTTAACTCATTCCAGCATAAATTCTTAGTCCACAGTCTCATCTAAAGATCACCTAAATGAGACATGGGTGAGATGAGGTATGATTCATCATAAGGCAAAATTCTTCAACTGTTAACCTATGAAACAAGATGGATTAGTGCTTCCAAAATGCAGTGGTGAAACAAACACAGAATAGACATTAACATTATAAAAGAAACAATCAGAATGAAGAAAATGGTCACAGGTCTTGAGCAAGTCAAAAACAGAGCAAAAGGAAATTTCATTAGATTATAAACTAGTAGAGTAAGCCTCTTTGGCTCCTTGCTCTGTCCACTAGGTCTAGTGGGGTGGTAGCCTTGCTTTCTGTATATCTTGGGACTGAATATAAATGGGTGCTCAATAAATATGTGTGGGAGGAAATTTCAAATGTTCCATGAAACACTTCACATTCTACTACGGGATGATCATATAGAAACTTGAGAATTTATTTTGTCATGTGTTTTGTAAAAAAAAAGTAAAAAGGAGGTCCTGGCTGGTTGGCTAGGTGATAGAGCATTGGCCCAGCATGTAAAAGTCCCAGGTTCATTCCCAGCCAGGGCACACAGGAGAAGTGCCCATTTGCTTCTCCACCCTTCCTCTTCTCCTTTCTCTCTGCCTCTCTTCCCCTCCCAGGGCCAAGGCTCCACTGGAGCACAGATCGTCCAGGCACTGAGGACAGCACCATGGCCTCTACCTCAGGTGCTAGAATGGTTTCGGTCACAATGGAGCAATACCCCAGAGGAGTCAAGCATCACCCCATGGTGTGCATGCCAGGGGGATCCTGGTAGGATGCATGTGGGAGTCTGTCTCTCTGCTTTCCTGCTTTTCATTTTAGAAAAATACACAGGCACACACACACATACAAAAAAAAAAAGAAGAAAAAGAAGGAAGGAAAGAAGGGAAGTGAGGGATAGAGAAAGGAAGGAAGGGAAAGTGGAACAAAGGAAGGAAGGGAATAAGGAAGGAAGAGAGGGAGGAAGAAAGGGAGGGAGGAAGGGAGGAAAAAAGAAAAGAAAAAAAAGTGAGAGAAAAGCTATCACAAATTTTGATGTCTTTTTATGACATAAAGGAAAACCCATGTGAACCAAACTATAATCCTGGTTCATGCTGCAGACAACCTCAACAAAGTTTATAATCCTCTATGTCAAGATTAGGATATGTCCTAAATTCCTGGCTGAAAACCTGTTAGTACTTAAAGAGAAAGGAAAGAACTTGTGATTTAAGTCTCAAATTTTCTTCAGTACACCTATTGAAAGATCAAGCTTGGAAATATATAATATTCTTTCTTAAGAAACAATTTAGAAATCTCAAATTTTCAGCATGTTGCAGCACTTACTTCTCAATAGTATTTTTAATTGTAAAATGTTAAATACTCCTGGGCTATAGATTTTTGCAGTATATCTGAATGAAGAATTTTGTTTAAGTGGGCTCCAGGTGCAGAACTCTATTCAGCTTCCTGAAAACTATATCTGCATATTATCCCTTGTGACCATTCCCTCTTTTGTTTCCGTGGCCCTGCTGGTACACTGCATTCTCACTTTCAATAGTACATTCACTTTTGTGAACTTGAATAACACAACTGAAAATTGGAGGCAGACAACACCAAACCTAGACTCAACCAGCCCTAGAAACAACAGAACCAAACACACAGACATAATGGGAAGACAGAGAAGAGCAATCCAAATGAAAACACAGAGAAATCTCCAGAAAAGGAACTGAGTGATATGGAAATAACCAAACAGCTAGATGCAGAGTTTAGAATAATGATTGTTAAGATGCTTAGGGATCTTAAACAACAATGGATGGTCATTACAAGCAACTAAATAAAGAGATAGCATGTATAAAAAAGGACATTGAAATATTTGAAAAGAATCAGTTGGAGGTGACAAATACAATATCAGAAATGAAGCCGACAATGGAAGAAATTAAAAAGAGGATGGACGAAGCTGAGGATTGATCAGGAAGTTGGAGAACAAGATGAAAAAAGCACAACAGCAGAACAGAATAAAAAAGAAACTCAAAAATTCTAAGGAAACTCTGAGAGAACTCTCTGACAACATGAAGAGGAATAACATCTGCATCATAGAGGTTCCTGAAGAAGAAGAGAAAGAACAAGGAATAGAAACTTAAGTCAATCAAAACATAGCTGAAAATTCCCCTAAACTGATGCAAGAAAGGGCCTCACAAGTTCAAGAAGCACAGAGAACTCCATTAAAGAGAAACCCCAAAAGACCTACACCAAGACACATCATAATTAAAATACCAAAGCTAAGGTGTAAAGAGAAAATATTAAAAGCTGCTAGAGAAAAAAAGGTTATCACCTACAAAGGAGCCCCCATAGGGATGACATCCGACTTCTCAACAGAAAAACATGAGGCCAGAAGGGAATGGCAAGAAATATTCAAAGTAATGCAGAACAAGATCCTACAACCAAGACTACTTTATCCAGCAAGACTATCATTTAAAATTGAAAAAGAAATAAAAAGCTTTCCAAACAAAAAGAAACTCAAGAAATTCATTACAACCAAACAAATGCTGCAGGAAAGGTTAAGGGACCTGTTACAAACAGTTCAAAGTGGGAAAAGAATATACCAAGAGAGAAATACAGCTTTAAAGAATAAAATGGTAATAATCATGACGTCAGTATAATGGTGCAGTAGGAAGCGATACCAAGACATCTCCCCTAAAACTCAACAAGATCTTCAAACAGAAACAGAAAAACCTATCCTTGGAGCCTCCAGATGTTTCGCAATACGCCCGAAGGTATGGTTGAGCGAAAAATTGGCTAAATATATAATCAAACCTCGAAGGAAATAGGGAGTAAGAAATGCTCCACTTTCCTCACTAACCTAAACAGGGCTGCTTTCACTGGGAACTGAGAATATAGAAACTGAGGCAGGTGAATAGATCCAGGTCGCGGCACAAATGGCTAAACCAGGCTATGGCACGGAGACCCAAGCAGAAGGAAAAACTGTGCCTGTGGCAACCCAGTCAATACAAGCTAACACTCGCGCCAAACCCAGACAAAGAAATACAAGTGGGGCAGCCATTTTCCCAGATCTCCTGGTCGGCGCACACAGATAGTGAGCGAGAGTTTCCTCTGAGTGCCTTGGCAGTGTGCGCCCGTGTTATCCCACAGAGGGGCAGAGTCAGGGGCCTTTGTGTGGGCCAAAAGTGGAATTTCCAGGCCCCCCCAATTCCCTGAAAAAGCCACGCTCAGGGAGGGAGAGAGAGCCAATTCCAACGTTGGAACTTTTCCATGCAGGCGGGGGTTTCACTCAGAGTGTGAGACATCCGGCCTGATATCTTGGTCTGTGCACAGATAGTGAGCGAGAGTTACCTCCAAGCACCCCAGCAGTGGTCGCCCACACGTGTTACTGGACAGAGTGGCAGAGCCAGAGGTCTTTGAGTGGGCGGAAACCCCGCCTGATTATGCTAGCAGCTTTGACTGACTGAGCCTTACCCCGAGCCCTGTGCTGAGTGGGAATAGAGTGGGGAGTTGCCAGCTCTTTGAGCCTCTTACTATCCAGGCAGAGGCAGCAGCAACCCCATAGCTGGATTATCAGGCTACTAATTGAGGAAGGAAAGACGAGGAGAGAGGCTCCACAAACACGGACTCTCTCACTGGCAGAGCCTATAAATGCTAATGAGCCTCGACTGCCAATGAGACTGAAGCACAATACATGACATCGCCATAGAGACTTATCAACTGCAAACCTCTACCTGAGCGTGCCAAAGGGGCAGAACCCAGAGTACAGAGTCACCAATCAGGAAGAGAGAGAGAAAAGAAAAGCAAGAAGATAACCTCTCAAAATCAAGAATAATCCGCAGACTTTATAACCTATCCCATTTTATTATATTTGTTCGTTTGTTTCTCTTATCTTCATTCTTGATTTATTTTCCTTCTCCAATTTGGTCATTTAACTCTCTAACAGTCTTACTCTCTCCTGTCTTTGAACTACACTACCCATAAGTGTTACATATCCCATAACAACATACTAAGATTTAGCAAACAGGCAAAGCAACTGGTATCACTCAACTGAGCATAAAACTAGATTTCTTATCTGATTTGATTTTCAATGAATATTTTTTTCTTTCTGAGATTTTAAAGACAGTTTTATGGTGCAATATGTTTTTTAAATTTTAGGAATCAAGCATCCTAGCATTTTTCTCTCTCTAAAATACTGTAATTAGAGTTGGATAAACATGGATCATTTTATGCTTGGCTCCTAGAGCATATTATGAATCTGCCACTATGGCATTTTAAAAACATCTCTTCTTGGTGGACAAAAACCTCCCTAATTTTTATAGCCAATGGTAATTGTATGCCTCTTCTCGCCTCTGGTGCCACATGATGACGAGCCTGGCATTAGATCAAGACCCCTCACTTCTCTGGGGGTACCTTCAGCCAAGAGATTTCTGTGGATTCTTTACGACCGTGTGAGGGAGATGGTGAGGCCAGGGCTTTTCAAATCTTCTCCTTCCTACCAGTCTAGATGTGGCTTCTTTTGTAACCTTGTTTATAAGACTTCTGTTCAGCCAGTGGTCCATTGATTATTCAGGGTGATTGTTCTCTCTCCCTTTCTTCATGCCCCATTTACCTCTAAAAACATCTCTTCTGATTGACTGAGTAGCGTGATGACGGTGTTGCATTCTCCTTTGTCCTTTGGGCTTCCATTCCCAAGGGAAGTTCTAGAGATTATAATCCCCACTTTATAAGAAGAATATATTTAAATTTTTACATTGCCTTTAGTTTTGGCCTTGATTTTAATTTTCAAATTACCAAAATAAAATTTATTAAGGAAAGGAGGGAAAAGTTCTGGTTTATGACCTGGAAAAGATTGAGTGTAAGTTCCACCAACCCCACTTCCATCTTGCATCTGCTCCCCTCTCTGTGACTACTGTGGCCAAGTATCTGTCCAAACCTGATGCCCATATTTGAATTCAGCTGTTTGTTTCCTTACTGTTGAGCATGAAGAGTTTTTTATTATATATTTGTAAACCAGTTCTTTATCAGATATGTGAAAATACCTTCTTTAAGTCGGTGGCTTATATTAA
Organism: Saccopteryx bilineata; assembly: GCF_036850765.1. Taxonomy (NCBI): domain Eukaryota; kingdom Metazoa; phylum Chordata; class Mammalia; order Chiroptera; family Emballonuridae; genus Saccopteryx; species Saccopteryx bilineata. Next base: position 129,984,426 of record NC_089491.1, read on the forward strand.
AACTGGATAGAAAACTGGCATCCACAGAGAGTTCTCCATTGTTCTCTCTCCTGTTTCACCCATCATCATGGGCTTGTCTTCTATGCAGGGAGAGCCTGGTGAGTCCCCACCTCAATGACTGATACCTCTGCTTGGCTGTCCATTTCTGACCGGATATGAGAAATGTTGTTGACCATGGCCTCATCTGGCACACTCAGACACAATAAACTCCACCTGACCTGACAGGACTCTCCTTTTCTCTTACCAGGTTGAGCAGACTCATCCTTCCACATCCACGAAACCTGAAGACGCTAGAAATGTGGGCTGGAGGCTAGCACAGGGCTGGGTTAGTGGTCATGGCTAGAGGGCCTGGAGGCGTAATTTTGGTACTGTGTTTTGCCACAAAGCCACAGGCCTGATTTTTTTGAGTATCTGGAATTCTCAGTAAGACTTTTTTTTAATTTTTTGTATTTTTCTGAAGTTAGAAACAGAGGCAATCAGACAGACTCCCGCATGGGCCCGACCCGGATCCACCCGGGATCCACCCGGCATGCCCGCCAGGGGGCGATGTCCTGTCTATCTGGGGTGCTGCTCTGTTGCAAACAGAGCCATTCTAGATGCTGAATCAGCAGCCATAGATCCATCCTCAGCACCCGAGCCAAAATTGCTCCAATGGAACCCTGGCTGAGGGAGAGGAAGAGAGAGACAAAGAAGAATTAGAGGGGTAGGGGTGGAGAAGCAGATGGGTGCTTTTCCTGTGTGCCCTGGCCAGGAATCGAACCCGGGACTCCTGCACGTCAGGCTGATGCTCTAACACTGAGCCAACCAGCCAGGGAGCAGTGAGGCTCTTGATAGCTGCCTTCTCCTCACACTAGCTCTCGTGTGTGCTGCTGTGGCCACTGAGAACTTTTCCTGATTAGAGCATGTCCACGGTGGTCCCTGTGACTAGCTCAGTCTTCTTAAACCTGCTTTAGTGATGGAGAGGAAGTGTGGTCTCACTTGGAAATATAGCAAACAAGCTAGGTTGTCCAGATCACACTCTCTGGTGACTTGGATGCTCAGTTCAGTTGAGTTATAGAGCAGGGCGAGGTTGGTCTGGGCTGGGAGGAAGAGCAGAGGTGGGAGACATGGAGCAGGAGAGAAGCATGTCAGGTGGAACATTCCAGTTGAGCACGTCACTCCCAGGTCACTTCATGTCCTCCACTCCCAGTCCGTGCTCTTCCCTCCCTCCTTGAGGTCTGAGCCCCAGAACTCAGGACACCTGCTTTTCCAAACAAGGATCCAAGTATACAAGGTGACCACGGATATGGGGAAATGTACCTCACACCTTAAAATCCTGTGTACATTAGACCGAGATTCTCAACTTCGGAAGACTGTCCTAACTAAACAGAGATTTGTGAACACAGATGTTCCCTTCAGCACATGATGGGAGTGAAAATCAGAAGCCTGACATTGGGCTGAGATACAGAGAACCCAGATTCAAAACCCCAAGGTCGCCAGCTTCAGCACAGGCTCACCAGCTTGAGTGCTGAGTCGATGGCTTGAGTGTGGGATCATAGACATGCTTCTCATCTCTCTCCCTTCCTGCCTGTCTGTCCCTTTCTCTGTCTCTCTCTGTCTGTATCACAAAAAAAGTTAAGAAAAAGAAACAATTTAGTTATATAGCAGAAGCTTTGGAAATTCTGATGTGGGGACACCAGAAATTGCAAGGACATGCCTAAGGAAATGAGGCTTTGGAAGAGTAGATGCCCAGGAATCCTCCCCATCTAACACCTACCAGTGCACACAAACCCATGAACAGGCACACACTCTCACATGTGCACACAACGGTGCAGGAACACAGGTGTAGGCATGAACAATTGCCAACACTAAGTGAGCACCTGTAGAATTTGCCGGGTCCTGCACACTGTCCTCCCAGAGAAGCGGTTTTCCTACTCCTTCCAGGGAGCTGCTGGGGCCTCTCTGTCCTCACTTTGTCCCTGTGGCTGGTCACAACCAGACCAGAAGGCTTCCAATTGATAGGGACAGGGCTCTTCCACTGGCGGGTTTCTTTGTTTTGTTTTGATTTGTTTTCTTTTTGTAACAGAGATAGAGAGAGGGACTGATAAGTACAGACAGACAGGAAGGAAGAGAGAAAAGAAGCATCAATTTTTGGGCCTGACCTGTGGTGGCGCAGTGGATAAAGCGTCGACCTGGAAATGCTGAGGTCGCTGGTTCGAAACCCTGGGTTTGCCTGGTCAAGGCACATATGGGAGTTGATGCTTCCAGCACCTCCGCCCTGTCTCTTTCTCTCTCTCTCCCTCTCTCTCCTCTCTAAAATGAATAAAATAAAAAATTAAAATTTTTGTTGCCTCACCATAGTTGTTCAATGATTGCTTTCTCATATACACCTTGACCGGGGGGCTACAGCAGACAGAGTAACAACTTGCTCAAGCCAGCAAACTTGGGTTCAAGCTGGTGAGATTTGCTCAAACGAGATGAGCCTGCGCTACAGCTGGTGAGCTCGGGATTTTGAACCTGGGTCCTCTCCGTCCCAGTCCGACTCTATCCACTGTGCCACCGCCTGGTCAGGACCTCACTGGTGTTTCACAGTGCCTGTGTCCCTATCGGGGAGGTTGAGCATCAGCTGACTTGCACTAGCATGTGCACTGCCTCTCAGGGGAAGTGTGTGTGTTCGCTCTCTGTCCCTTTAGCAAACTCCTACTTTAGGGAAGTTTCAGCCCCACAGGGATATGAAACCTCTCCTTGCCTTTGGGTTCTGAGGAATGCTTTCAGGCTGTGGTTTGCCTTTCCAGATTTCTGCACTTTTTTTCCTGTTTGTTTTATAGCCAGAAAAAGCTAGCCATTGCCTGATTTGCTTCTGGCCCTAGGGGTCACACTGAGCACCACGGTCTCTCCCCGTAGATTATGCACAACTTACAGAAAGGACATCTTTTTAAAATCTTGTCAGTAATTCCACCTGGGATAATCCTTTCAAATGTCAAAAGTGATTTTTCAAATAAAAACAAATGGAAGTATGGGAGCAGACACAATAACGCACATATTATAAGAGTCCACTTATTTAAAAAGTCCAGAACAGGTAAAGGAGCAGAGACACAAAGCAAGTGAGGGGTTGCAAGGGGCGGGAGGAGTGGCGAGTGGGTCCATATGGGGAGATGGAACAATATGCATTGAAATAGTGGTGATGCTTGCACATAATTGCAAAGTTAAATTACGATCAGGAATGGCATTGCTTAAAATATAATAAATCACTTTTATTTGTTATTTTTATCTGTTCATCACACTATGAAAAACATAATATAAAAAAACAAATAATAACCTAATATAAAAATGCAGAACAATTAAAAACTTAAAATAATAATGTGAATCATACCATGGAATAAAATAAAAACATAACATAAAAAAACTATCAAAAAGAGGTGATAAAACAAATTCTTCTGATGTGCTAGGGACAGCTGATTGAAGAACAAGCAGGTCTCGAGCTGGCCCTGATGGGTTGTTCTGAGGCAGCTCCTCTCATCTGGCTACAACCTGGACACGTTCCGTAGAGGGCTCCTGAGGCAGCTCTGATGGGGCCTCAGTGTGGTCTGGAAAAACTGCACAGGCCGCCCGGCTCCAGAGCTGCAGCTGGAGTGGCTGCTGGAGGAGGCATGGCCGCTGGAGTTGGGCACCCCTCCAGGTCTGGGTTGGCCTCCAGGTCTGCCTGTGCAGCTGGCTCCCCTAGATGTCCCTCAGGCGGAGCAGGAGCCAGCTCTGCCTCCTGGTCCCCTACCCCAAGCATCCCCTCAGACAAGAGCAGTGACATCACTACTTGGCCAGAGCAATGACATCACCACACAGTGCCCTCAATACCTGATGAGAGAGCCCAACAGAACTTGGAACCCTGGTAACCAGGCAACCACATTGTAAAACAACTGCTACCCAGCTCACTTGCCCAGAGACTTGGGAAGAGTCAACATGTTCTCGTGCTGTCTTCCCCTGTCCCGAGGCCGTGCCACACCAAAAAAAAGCCGTGATGGCTTTTTCCACCGAGGCCGCCGCTGGCTCCAGACTCAGCCCAGAATTCTGTGGCCCTTTTCTCGCCGGAACCCAGAGGTAACACATGTGCACCCAGAGGCATTTCTGTCCAGTACAGGCCAACACTCTGATCTTACCTGGGCAGTTCTATGTCCCCAATGTGTGTGTGAGTTTTGTTTGTGAGTGTATGTGTGTGTGTGAGTGTATGTGTGTGTGTATGTGTATGTGTACGTGTATGTGTATGTGTACGTGTACGTGTATGTGTATGTGTATGTGTGTGTGTATGTGTATGTATATGTGTACGTGTATGTTTATGTGTATGTGTAAGGAGGTTTCATGTGGGAAGACCCTGCGCTTAAGAGGAACAGGCTGAGCAGGTGGTCAGAGGCCTTGTGAACCTGGCAGTTCACAACTCAGGTAAAGGCTGGCTGGTTGGATGGAAAGTGTGAGGGCACCTTCTGCCCTAAGTTTATCTCCAGCCCTGAGGGTGAATCTCATTTCCCAGGGTGGAGGTTTATGCAGACACAGGACTGGGACTGATTCCAGAGTAGAAGGATCATTGGGTAGAAGCAGCAATGACTAGGGCCAAACTGGGCTTGAAGCCTCCTGTGCAGTTGCTGGTCATGTGTTTGCAGGGTTCAGTGGAAAACATGGAGGAGCAACAGCGTGTGGAAGAGGACTCCCACACCCTCTTTACCACTGTGGGCCCTGTTCAGGGCACTACTGATGTTCAATGCCATCCTGCATTGAGAGTGACCTTCCAGGAGTCCAGGAACCTAGGACGCATGATTGGCCTCAGGAGATCTCCTTCCCGGAAGCCGCCCAGGGTCTGGAGGCCACCTACCCCGATGCCGCGCAGGCGTCAGAGATCTCTTCCCCCAGAACCGCCCAGGCTCCAAGCACAAGTCACCATGTCTGACTCCTACTTGCAGCACCGGGCCCATGCTAATAGAACCGGCCCATACAACCAGGAGCCAAAGGAGGCTGAGCCCGGGGGTGAGAAGCTGGGGGAGAGTGGAGGTCCATGACAGATTACTGGGAGGGGTCGGTGTCAGACACACTGGGAGCACCCCTAGAGGCTGAGCAGGAGCAAAGACTAGCCTCAGACCACCCATATGCTGGGCAGCCGGTGGGGAGGACATCCTGTGGTGGGTTTTGGCCTGTGGCTGTGTTCTGTCTTAGGAAAAAATATGGAAATGCAAGCACACGAATGATCTTTTCTCCTCTAACAGATCCAGCACCAGCCCAGGAGGCAAAGCCGGCTCCTGCTCCACCTGAGGGACATCTAGAGGAGCCATCTACACAGGCAGACCTGGAGGCCGACTCTGCCCCGGAGGCCACCCCAGCCCTAGAGGCAGATCGAGACCTGGAGGCCGAGCCAGCCCAGGAGGCCGACCCAAACCTGGAAGCCGACCGAGACCTAGAGGCTGACCCAGTGCAGGAGGCCAACCCACCTCTGGATGCTGACCCAACCCTGGAGCCCGACCAAGCTCTGAAGGCCAACTGAGACCTAGAGGCCGACCTAGCACAGGAGGCCAACCCATCTCTGGAGGCTGACCCAAACCCGGAGGCCAACACAGCTCTGGAGGCCAACCGAGACCTAGAGGCCGACCCAGCACAGGAGACCGACCGAGCTCTGGAGGCTGAACCAGCGCAGGAGGCTGACCCACCCTGGAGGCTGATACAGCCCTGGAGGCCAACCCTGTTCTGGAGGCCAACCTTGATCTGGAGGCCGACCTTGCTCTGGAGGCTGACCCAGCTCTGGAGGCAGACCCACCCTGGAGGCTGACCCGGCCCTGGAGGCCAACCCAGGCCTGGCCAGGCACCCAAATTCAGAGGCTGAGCTACTTTCTACCAGCCCTGCAGATGCAGCGATGGAGCTGGGACCAGCCTCTGCTATGCCTCCTGACCACACTGAGGCAGGAAGACCGCTGCCTGAAGAAGCCTCGATTAAATCTGTCCCAGCTCCGCCCAGACAATGGGACCTGCCCCTGAACAACACCTCAGGGCCAGCTCAGGAGCCAGTTGTTTTCCAATCAGCTATCTCTGACACATCAGAAGACTTTATTTCCCCACTGCCCTTTGAAAGTCTTCTTTTATTTTCTTTTATTGTTCTTTTTTTATTTTCACCTTTACGTCATTTATTTTTTCATTTTATTAATTTTCTCCTGAATTATTCTGGTTTTATTTGTTTTGTTCTTTGTCTTTTCCTTTTTTTTCCATAGTGTGATTCCCTCTAAGTAAAAAATAAAAGTGACCATTTAGATTTTAAGTTGGGCCATTCTTGAGTGTGAAATACCTTCACCATGCTGTGCAAACACAGCACTATCTCATTGCAGAATATTCCATCACCCAGGATGGAAACTCTGCACCAAAAATACTCAGTCCCACTCCTGCCCCTGGCACCTCTCATGTGCTTTCTGTCTCTGCTCCTTTACCTATTCTGGATGCTTCTTATCAAAGAAATATTACACTAATAGGTTCCTTTTTGGATATACTCTCATACATTTAAAAAATAATTTTATCTGAATTACCAATTTTGTCTTTTGAAGGGAAAATCCCAAGTAGAATAGAGACCAGACAAGAAAAAAAAATAATGCCCTTTAGCAAGTGTGTACATCATCTCAGAGTAGAGAACAGGGTGCTGTGTGACTGTGTTATGTGAACCTTACTAGTTAAGTCTTGATTTCTGTTCACACAATAATGGGTGGGATCAACCCCCCTGGCAGGTTGACTATGAGGATTGATCCCAACCAGGACATTTCAGCTGCTGTTCTCGGGTTGACCTCACAAATGTGGCCCAACAGAGTCTGGTGCCTGCCAAGATGTTCCTTTGGGTATGCTTCTTGTGGACCTAATTGGGTCATGTTCAGATGTGGTCTGAAGACTGTCAATAGGAAGTTCTGGGGTCTCTTGGGAGAAACTCTGGCATAGGGCAATGTCAGGTATTGTCTCCAACGACTAGTCCTGGGCTACCCATTTGAAGCTACCAAGCAATCAACATTTGTGGCTGCCTCTGCTAGACCTGTACACATGTGAAAAGGCCAGGCTGCATTCTGAGGTTAGCTTTCAAAAATACTGAGATTGGCAGCAACTCAGCCAAGGTTCAAGGCACCATGAATTCAGCCTCTGCTAGCCAACTGACATTTTGTTTCAGTCCCTGAAAGAGCCTGTGGTGGTACCTGAGTTGCATGAGTAGGTTCTCAGTAAGGTACCAGGTAAAGATGGGGGCTATTCACCAGTGGTGTTCACAGGTTTAAACTCGGCACAAGTGCTGGGCCTGAGGACACTCAGCAAAGGTCTCAAGGAACACTAAGGCCCGCTGCCAATTGCCAACTTCTTGGAGCCCGCTGAACTTTTTGGTGGGGAGGGTCTCATGGAATAATGACAGTGAGGCAAGTGGAGCACTCAGGTTACAATAGATTAAGGTTTGCTCATGTGAAGGGAGGGCTATGCACAGGAATGGGGGTGTCAGGCATGTAAGGGGAACCTGTCCCGTGCCTGGAGACAACAACTCAGTCTCTCTCTGTGCATTTCTGACGCACCCTGAATTTTTCCAAACTAACTCAAGGAACCCTTTAAGAATCTCTGCACCACAGGCATAAGATGAATACTCGTGACAGACTACTCCTCAGTGCTAGAGCATGGCATGGTGGTCTAAAGCAGGTGTCCCCAAACTACGGCCCGCAGGCTGCAAGCGGCCATCTGAGGCCATTTATCCAGCCCCCACCGCACTTCCAGAAGGGGCACCTCTTTCATGGGTGGTCAGTGAGAGGAGTACTGTATGTGGCAGCACTCAAATGGCCTGAGAGACAGTGAACTGGCCCCCTGTGTAAAAGTTTGGAAAACCCTGGGCTAAAGGAACAGGAGGGTGGGCCTAGTGCAGTTCCCAGGCTGATGTCATATGGATGGAGGGGAGTGTTTGCACCAGGAATTATGGTCTCTTAGGGCAGTGTGGGAAATGGACACAGCACAGGGTCCTTGGCAGTTGTCCCTCTGGCCCTCACTCTATATAATTCCAGTCTATCCTGGACTGCTTTTCTTTTTCTGGAGCTTCAGATATGTGTTGGTGAACAAGATATTGCACACGGGTCCTTAAAGAGGGCACCTAGATTTCTACCAGACCATCCCATGCTGAGGTGAATTGTTCAGATATTTATATTTCTGCAGTCAATCTTATCCATTTGCTTTTATAACTTCAGCCTAGCTTACAACCAGTGACCACATAATTATATAACTTACGGGTAAGAATCCTAAACTGTTACCTCTATATGGACAACTGATGCTTTTTAAAACCAACCAATAATGGAGACTGGAAGATGGCAGTGGAGCAGGCAGATGCACAGACTCTCAGCTCACACCACTAAACTGGATTACAAATTAATTTAGGAACAATAGGCATGAAAAACTAACTCTGGACTATAAGAACAGCTCTCCAAAACCAAGGAGCAAACAGGAAGCAAGCCACACCAAGCCTGGCTAGAAAGCTCCAAGTAGCAGTGGGTATCCTCTGCTTACATTAATATGGTACTTTACTTACATTAGGTTGAGTGCCCAGAAGGGCTCACTCCAAGGAAAAGAGCAGAAAATATCACTCACAGCCACTTGCCTGGGGACCTGGGTATGAGGTGTGTTGAAAGGGTGGCTAGTCTTTCAAAAAAAAGAGGGGAGACAGAGACAGATGGTGAGGCATAGAGGAATGCATTGGATGACCTGAGAACCTGACTCATTCAGTGCTGTATGTGGCCATAGCTGGGGGAGGGGTTGATCCTTCCACACATTACAAGTCTAATGTGGTTCTGGGTGACCCATCTCCAGACATCTCTCCAGCTACAGTCAGTGCAATAAAACACAACTAAAAACAAGAAGTGGGGAGGAGGAGCAGTAACTCAGGTCTCCAAGGAGATCTGAGATACACTTCCCCCTACTGAAGCTGAGAAAACACCCCACACCCGGAAAGAGTAACTGGAAGATCAGGCCTTCAAAGTCTCAGGTTATACCCACCACATTCCCTGATACAGTTTCAAATGAGCCCCCTGCTGAGATCAGTAAACAAGACTACCACCATGTTAAGAAAACAAACAAATCAAGACTTCAAAATGGTTCTACTAGAAAAGCCATATCCATCAGTGGATTACAAATAACAGCTGATACCAACCAAAGAAGACTTAGAAATAACATAACTCAAAATTGGAGGCAGACAACACCAAGCCTAGACTCAACCAGCTCTGCAAACACACCCAAACACACAGACATAATCAGAAGACAGAGAAGTGCAATCCAAATGAAACCACAAAAGAAACCTCCAAGAAATGAACTGAGTGATATGGAAATAACCAAACTTCCAGATGCAGAGTTTAAAATAATGAGTGTTAGGATGCTTAGGGATCTTAGAACAACAATGGATGGTCATTAGGAACATCTAAATAAAGAAATAGCAAGTATAAAAGGACATTGAAATATTAAATAGGAATCAATCAGAGATGACAAATACAATATTAGAAATGAAGACCACAAGGAAAGGAATTAAAAACGGGATGGATGAAGCTGAGGATCGAATCAGCGAGTTGGAGGACAAATTGAACAAATTCATGGAAGCAGAGCAGAAAAAAGAAAAGAGACTCAAAAATTCTGAGGAAACTCTAAGAGAGCTCTGTGACAACATAAAGAGAAATAATAATATCTGCATCATAGGGGTTCCTCAAGGAGAAGAGAAAGAACAAGAGATAGAGGCTTTGTTCAATTATATTATAGCTGAAAACTTCCCTAAATTAATGCAGGAAAAAGTCTCACAAGTTCAAGAAGCACAGAAAACTCCATTAAAGAGAAACCCATAGAAATCTACATCAAGACACATCATAATTAAAATACCAAAGCTAAGTGATAAAGAGAAATTATTAAAAGCTGCTAGAGAAAGAAAGGCTATCACCTACAAATGAGCCCCCATAAGAATGACATCTGACTTCTCAACAGAAACACTTTTGGCCAGAAAGGAATGGCAAGAAATATTCAAAGTAATGCAGAACAAGATCCTACAACCAAGACTACTTTATCTAGCAAAAAGCTATTGTTTAATATTGAAGAAGAAAATAAAGATTCCCAGAAAAAAAAAACCTGAAGGAATTCATTACAACCAAACCAATGTTGCAGAAAATTTAAGGGGCCTGTTGTAAACAGATCAAAGTGGGGAAAGAATATAGCAAAAAAGGAATACAGCTTTAAAGAATAAAATGGCAATAATCAAACACATATCAATAATAACCTGAAATGTAAATGGATTAAATGATCCAATCAAAAGATATAGGGAAGCTGCATGGATATGAAAACAGGACCCCTACATAAGCTGTCTACAAGAGACAAACCTTAAACAAAATATGCACATAGACTGAAGGTAAAATCATGAAAAAAATATTTCATGCAAATTGAAATGAAAAAAAAAAAGCTGGGATATCAATACTTATATCAGACAAAATGGACTTTAAAACAAAGGCTATAGTAAGAGATGAAGAAGGCCACTACATAATGATAAAGGGAGCACTCCAACAAGAAGATATAAGCATTATAAATATCTACACACCTAATATAGGAGCACCTAAATATATAAAGCAGACTTTGATGGATATAAAGGGCGTGATCAACATCAATACTATAATAGTAGGGGATTTCAATCAGACACTTACATCACTACATAGATCCTCAAGTACGAAAATTAACGAAGTAACAGCAGAGTTAAAGGACACACTAGATCATGAGTCAGAAACCTTTTTGGCTGAGAGAGCTATGAACACCACATATTTTAAAATGTAATTCTGTGAGAGCCATACAATATGTTTAACACTAAATACAAGTAAATGTGTCCATTTTATGTAAGACTAACCCTTTTAAAGTACAGTAAATCTCTGAATTCTTTTTAATAACGTTATGCTGTTGCTAACCAATGATGAATAAAGTACTCCTTTTTTTTTTTTCCTATGTCCGAAGGTGGAAACTGGGAGACAGTCAGACAGACTCCCGCATGTGCCCGACCGTGATCCACACGGCATGCCCACCAGGGGGCAATGTTCTTCCCCTCTGGGGCATCGCTCTGTTGCATCCCGAGCCATTCTAGCGCCTGAGGCAGAGGCCACAGAGCCATCCCAAGTGCCCGGGCCATCTTTGCTCCAATGCAGCCTCAGCTGCGGGAGGGGAAGAGAGAAAGAGAGGAAGGAGATGGGGAGGGGTGGAGAAGCAGATGGGTGCTTCTCCTGTGTGCCCTGGCCGGGAATCTAACCCGGCACTCCTGCATGCCAGGCCAACGCTCTAATGCTGAGCCAACAGGCCAGGGCGGATAAAGTACTTCTTACCATTGCAACTTCTTGTGCTGCATGGTTTTGCTGATGACTTTGTAGTCTGGTTAACATGTGGTGAGGTTCAGCTTCATATAGGTGTTGAGACTTCCATTTGTTAAACGTGATCGTAGGTTGGTCTTAACTTTTACATCTGAGACAGATTGCTCACATGCATACGGAGAGCCAAACATTGTCAGTACAGCAATACTCACATGCTGCAGTGTGTGGTATGTGACAGGAAGTGCGTTCCAAGCTTTGACAATCAGCTGGTCTGCAGGTTGAAGTTTTTTCATTTCTCCGCACTTGTGTTTGCTCACCAACTCTACTTGCTGTCGTACAAGTCTTTCCAAATATTCATTCAGTGACTTGAACTATTCACCCACATGTCTGAGGCCTTCAGGTCAGCCACTTGGAGCTCAAAATCTCAGATGAAGACACTGGGAATGTAACTCAGTTCGGCACTATACACTGCACACTCGTATGGATGAGTGATGAACTTAAAAAGACTAGTGTGCTCACCAAATTCACAAAAGCGTGCTTTGAATGACTGCAGGAGATTAGATGTGAAGCTCCCTAGCTGCTGGAGATCAAGATGTTGAGCAGGGTCACATGCTGTGCATGGACCTTTAAACTCTCCCAGTTTTCAGCATGTAATAAATGACCTGTTTCATTGTCAGCGATGAAGAGTTCCAGCTTGTTGTCTAATGCAAACACTTTGTATTTGACATTCATCGATGCAATTTTATCATTGCATATTAGACACACTACAAAACCTGCTCTCTCCACAAAGGCGAATTCCTCTGTCCATTCCTGCTTAAAAGTACGATACTCCTCATCATTTTTTCATTTAGCCATCTTCTTTGTCAAAAGGTTTCTGCAATTAGCTAGCTGACTACTTGATTAAAAGGAGGAAAGTTTACTTCCTGACCTCACAATGACCCGAATATGTTACACATTATCCAATAAAAATTGGGTGTTGTCCTGAAGGACAGCTGTGTTTGGTTCCAGCCACCAGCAACCATGAACATAAGCGGTAGGAAATGAATGTATTGTAATACTTGAGAATGTTTTATATTTTTAACGTTATTTTGTTTTTATTGAAGATTTGTGTGCGATCCATATGCAGCCATTAAAAGTGCCACATCTGGCTTGCGAACCATATGTTCCCAATCACTTCACTAGACTAACTGGATTTAATAGATATCTTCAGAATCTTTCACCCTAAAGCAGCAGAAAATACATTCTTTTCAAATGCTCATGGTACGTTCTCTAGGATAGACTACATGTTAGTGCACAAAAGCGGTCTCACAAATTTAAGAAGATGAAATCATATCAAGCATGTTCTCTGATCACAATGGCATGAAACTGGTAATCAACCACAAAAGAAAAACTCTCAAACACATGGAAACTAAATAGCAGGATGTCAAATTACGAATGGATTAACAATGAGATCAAAGAAGAAATAAAAAATTCCTAGAAACGAATGATAATGAGCATACAACAACTCAAAATTTATGGGACACAGCAAAAGCAGTCCTGAGAGAAAAGTCCATAACATTACAGGCATACTTTCAGAAGCTAGAAAAAGCTCAAATAAACAACTTAACCCTGCATCTAAAAGAACTAGAAAAGGACAGCAAGTAAAGCCCAGATGTAGTAGAAGGAAGGAAATAATAAAGATCAGAGCAGAAGTAAATGAGATACAGGCTAAAGAAACAATTGAGTGGATCAATGAAACCAGAAGCTGGTTCTTTGAAAAGGTAAAAAAGATCGATGAACCTTTAACTAGACTCACCAAAAATAAAAGAAAGAGGACTCAAATAAATAAAATTAGAAATGAGACTGGAGAAATAACAACCGACACAACAGAAATACAAAATATTGTAAAAAAAAAAAAATACTATGAAGAACTGTATGCAAAAAAACTAGACAACCTAGTTGGACAAACCTAGAAATGGACAAATTCTTTGAAACATACAATCTTCCAAAAATCAATCTGGAAGAATCAAAAAACCAAAACAAACCCATTACGAAAATTAGATAAAAACAGTTATTTAAAAACTCCCAACAAAGAAAAGTACTGGGATGATGACTTCACAAGTGAATTCTACCAAATATTCAAAGAAGAAATAACTCCTATCTTTCTCAAGCTATTTCAAAAAATTCAAGAGGAAGGAAGGCTTCCAAGCTCCTTTTTTGAAGTGAGCATAATTCTGATTCCAAAACCAGGCAAAGACAATACACACACAAAAAAAATTATAGGCCAATATCTCTGATGAATATAGATGCTAAAATCCTTAACAAAATATTAGCAAACTAGATCCAGCAATATATGAAAAAAATCATACACCATGATCAAGTGGGATTTATCCTGGGGAGGCTAGTACAATATTCAGAAATCAATCAATGTGATTCATCCCATAAACAAAAAGAAGGAGAAAAACCACTTGATAATTTCAATAGGTGCAGAAAAAGCATTTAAAATCCAGCACCCATTCATAATCAAAACTCTCAGCAAAGTGGGAATACAGGGAACATACCTTAACATAATAAAGGCCATCTATGACAAACCCACAGCCAACATCATACTCAATGGGCAAAAATTAAAAGCAATGTGCTTAAGATCAGGAACAAGGCAGGGGTGCCCCCTTTCACCTCTCTTATTCAACATAATTCTGGAAGTCCTAGCCACAGCAATCAAAGAAGAAGAAATAAAAGACATTCAAGTTGGAAAAGAAGAAGTAAAACTATCATTATTTGCAGATGATATGATATTGTATATAAAAAACCCTAAAGTCTCAGTCAAAAAACTACTGGACCTGATAAATGAACTCAGCAAGGTGGCAAGATATAAAATTAATACTCAGAAATCAGAGGCATTTTTATACACCAACAATGAACTGGCAGAGAAATTAAGGAAATGATCCCCTTCACTATTGCAACCAAAAAAATGAAGTACCTATGAGTAAATTTAACCAAGGAGATTAAGGACTTGGACTTGGAAAATTATAAAACATTGATAAAAGATCAAGAAAGATACACAAAAGTGGAAGCATATTCTGTGCTCATGGTTAGGAAGAATAAACATCATTAAAATGACTATATTACCCAAAGCAATTTATAAATTCAATGCAATACCAATTAAAATACCAATGACATACTTCAAAGATATAGAACACATATTCCAAAAATTTATATGGAACCAAAAAAGAACACAAACAGCTTCAGCAATCTTGATAAGAAAGAATAAAGCAGGAGGTATCACACTTCCTGATATCAAGTTATACTACAAGGCCACTGTACTTAAAATAGCCTGGTCCTGGCATAAGAACAGGCATATAGATCAATGGAACAGAACCCAGAACCCAGAAATTAACCGACAGCTTTATGGATAACTGATATTTGACAAAGGAGGTAAGAGCAACAATGGAATAAAGTCAGCCTCTTTAATAAATGGTGTTGGGAAAAGTAGACATCTACCTGCAAAACAAATGAAACTAGACCACCAACATACACCAGTTACAAAAATAAACTCAAAATGGATAAAAGACTTAAATGTAAGCTGTAAAACCATAAGCATCTTAGAAGAAAACATAGGCAGTAAGCTCTCTGACATCTCTTGCAGCCATATATTTGCCGATTTATCTCTACGAACAACTGAAATAAAAGATAGGATAAACAAACGGGACAATATCAAACTAAAGAGCTGTGGTCAGCTAAAGACAATAAGAACAGAATAAAAAAACAAACTACACAATGGGAGAATATATTTGACAATATGTCTGATAAGGGGTTAATAACCAAAATTTATAAAGAACTTGTAAAACTCAATACCAGGAAGACAAACAATCCAATCAAAAATGGGCACAAGAAATGAATAGACACTTCTCCAAAGAGGACATACAGATGGCCAATAGGCATATGAAAATATCCTCAACATCACTAATTATTAGAGAAATGCAAATTAAAATCACAATGAGATATCACCTCACACCAGTCAGAATGGCGCTCATCAACAAAACAACACAGAATAAGTGCTGGCAAGGATGTGAAGAAAAGGGAACTCTCCTGCACTGCTGGTGGGAATGTAGGTGCAGTTTAGATGGCACTTTCTTCAGGAAGTTTTCTTCAGGATCCCACAAAGCTGAATCATTTCCCTTCCTATTTGACAATGTTTCCAATCAGACTAAACTCAACAATAGCAGGCAATGGTTCTCTCTCCAATGAATATGCATATATTTTTTACATGAATGATCACTGTGGATAGTGCTGCACTTTAATCATGAAATAACATGTGAATATAATGATTTAAAATGTAAGAGCACAATACAAATTGTAACATTATCTATGATCAACCCATTCTAAAAAAATCTTTTTGTCACACCATATGCTTGGAGTTGCATCAGGTGGGAAAATCACAAGGATAAGCTACCTATCAAATATATTACAGCTCCAGAGGTCAACTATCCTTCTTTGTAAAAAAAAGCCATGCATCCTCAGAATATAAGAGACTATTTTATTTATTTTTTTTCTTTTGCATTTTTCTGAAGCTGGAAACAGGGAGAGATAGACAGACTCCCGCATGCGCCCAACCGGGATCCACCCAGCACGCCCACCAGGGGCGACGCTCTGCCCACCAGGGGGCGATGCTTTGCCCATCCTGGGCGTCACCATGTTGCGAACAGAGCCACTCTAGCGCCTGAGGCAGAGGCCAAGGAGCCATCCCCAGGGCCTGGGCCATCTTTGCTCCAATGGAGCCTTGGCTGCAGGAGGGGAAGAGAGAGACAGAGAGGAAGGTGCGTCGGAGGGGTGGAGAAGCAAATGGGCACTTCTCCTGTGTGCCCTGGCCGGGAATCAAACCCGGGTCCTCCGCACGCTAGGCCGACGGTCTACCGCTGAGCCAACCGGCCAGGGCTATAAGAGACTATTTTAGGCAGAGCATTACCCCTAGTTGTATTGAAGTAGCGCCTTACAGAAGACCACAGCCCTGTAAAGCCTTTAAAAATAACAACAGACAATCCCTCCTGGGCTTATATTGTAAATTTGATTAGGGGAAGAAGATGGTATTACAGGAAATAAATGTTAGACTTAGATTCAAACCCCCAGGGTCTGAACGTGAGAGGCAGAACATCCTCTAATGGAAATATTAACCATTAGCCATTCATACAAATAAATGCACCTGCCCAGGAAAGAGAGAAAATCAACTGAAGATGAGAAACCATTCTCCTCCAGCCCTACAGGATCCCACAAAATCTGACATCTGGAACGAAAACATTTGTCTGCACACACTTAACTTACAATATAAAAATCACCAAGTTGGTATCGTTTTCCTTTTCTTCGTCCACGCTGATGAGTATAAATGTCTTTTTGAATAAAAGGAAGCACATTTGTTCTAGAAGTTAAATGACAAAAATTTAAAATTATTCCCTTCTCTCAGAAGTAATCATCCTGAGAGTTGTAACAGTGTTTTATGGCTGGCATACCTATTTTTCCCAAATTGCCGATATTCATAAATTGTAAGCGACTGGTCATGAATAAAAAAGAACCCAACCAGTTCTCTGCAAGCATCATGTCCATTTCTAGATAAAGGGAATAATATCAAAGATTTTTATATAGGATAGTTTTTAATTAAAATAATAAGCTAAAATCATCAAATCAGAGGAATAATATGAACTCCCTTGAGTGTTTGACAATGAGCAAGCGTTATGGGAAGCCACAGGGTAAGCATGCCCCTGCTTGCTAAAGGGTCGATTTAAGTCAGATTTGTACGGGGAAACTTATCATACACTGCTATGAGTGTGAATACACAGATTACTAATTTGATATAGACTTTTAAGATAAAGTGAAAGATATTTAAAATATGTTGAGCTTGCAAGATAGCACTCTCAAGGATGTATAGTTATTATCCTTTGTCCAAGATAGATTCAAATCATTAAACAACCGTGATAGTTTAAAAAAAAAAACACTTTACCATTAGTGTACAGAAAAAATATCAAATAGCATTATGTTTTATTGGAAGTTTATAAAACAGAAAAAAGATTTTAGTATCATTTTCTTTGTCATCTTGAATCTATCAATAATCTACTGTTAGCTTAAGCCATTAATTACCATGAAATTATATAAAGCAGCTTACATAACAGTAAGTTTTACGTGTTTTAGAATCTTCTAGTAGTAATATATAGCTTTTTAAAACTCACTTCTACACTTAGTTTTGAAAGTCATTTTAAGGTCATATTTTAAATAACTTCTAATTAAAATACTTTTAAGTTCATACTTCTTAAAATTTTTGTAACAAATTAACTGATAAACATTACCTAAAAATGTTTCTTCTAAATTCACATTTTCACTTGTTTGTGACAAATTTAACTAATCTCATTACTGTTATTTTTATTTGAAAATAGAGTACAATTTATAATCATAAGATTAAAAAGTTAAAACAAATCATAACTTACCTTGATATGATCCTACCATCAAATTGCACTTTATGAGAAAGCATATTTTCAGTGAGTGTAGAATGCGTTCTTATTTTGTTAAGAAACACATTTGTTGACAAATTTTAGTTATATTCATTTGACATAAACAATAAAAGTACAATAAAGTTCTTAATATTTTGAAATGCACAGAGTGCATTAAAATGAAATTATAAACCTCTTTTTTTTCAGACTGCTAATTGTAGCAGATGCGTACAAAATAACCCTAAAATATAGTATGCAAAACATAAATAACTCTTATGATAGAATGTATAGTATAACAGTGCTTATAAAAGTCAATACCGAACAAAGATAGCACATTTGTGACTAGCAGGGCTATAGTGCTAACCCCACAAGCATTTCTAGCCTTCCTCTCCTTGCCTCCCTTCCACCATAGAATTTGGTTTTTTGGCCTTTTTAGGTGACTGAGAGACACAGTTCTGTCAATAAACTTCCAAGGAAGACTTTGATTTGTCCTGATAACAAAGTGACATGGCAAAATCCCACCTGTGCACAAGGCAAGGCTATGATGCTAGCAGCTTCTATAGCCATCAAGCAACCATGTCAGAAAGGCCAATAAGATCTCGAGGAAGCCAGCCCAGAGCTTTGCCATCTCTGAGCCACTGAACTAAAACCAACAACAACCTGCAATCAGCTAGCTGTATATGGAAAATAAATCTTGACTTGTTTAAGCCACTATCAGTTTGGTTTTCAGTTAGGAGTAGCTCAAAACATTCCTTACCAAAATAACAGAAGAGTGGAAAAGAGTGTTGGATGAGGTTCTAGCTTGAAATTGGTCCAGTTATGAGAACTCAAATCAGTTACTTAATTTATATGACCTTCAGACAACACTGAATGATCTCACAAAGGCTGCTATTCTTAAATTTCTGTTTAATAATATGGAGCATAACCCAAATGCACAAATCATGGCACTTTACCACTACAATCTCCTTTATGCTAAGAAATCTGAAGATTCAGAGATATATCTTTGCCCACCTTTCTAAATAGCCTTATGGTATTCCCTGCAGGTTCAATAACATTGCAATAATGTAAATAGTAAGTAAGTGCATGGGGGAATAGTACCTTGAAATGACATACCTCTGTGAAATCTAGGTCTCTATGAAAGGTAAACAAGATACAGCCAACATGAGTGAGTGAACCAAATGAGTTTGTGAACATCGAATAGAGCCATAAAAGCTTGGTTGTCTCAGTTCAATGTAATCCATTAGTATTAATGTGATTATCAAATGCCCATTATTTGCCATACACAACTCTAAATGCTGAGAAAATAACAGCACTAATAATAGTTACTAATTACACTAGTTATTAAAATCCCTTTAATGTGTATCAGTTCATTTAATGCTTGCTATAACTTCATGAAGTATTATTATCCCCATTTCACAAATAAATTTTACAGAGTCATACAATTAGTACACGGCAAAGCTAGAAAAAATCATCTTGCTCATAACCATTCCATTATACTGCTTCTCAAAGGTGAACAGAATTCAGTTTAACAGGAATAGGTTGAAGTAATGCTTCAAGGAGTCTAGAGTCTCTTTGAAAATATAAAAGTAAATAGGCATTTCTATCATAAGTGGAAAGTTCCATGTTTTGGATTTAGGTATCTGATGAGCAGCACCAAAAATCTACCCAGTTTTGGACCAATAGAGAAATAAGAATTAAGCAAATGAAGAAGAAAATATAAAATTTATTACTGATAAAGCCTTTGGCATCCATGGCTTAGGAATGCAGCAACAAAAAGCTAAGTCCTTGACACTAGAATTATAGAGACTAACCCAATAATTTCCACTGGGGAAGAAGTTGAAAAGCTTAATGCATTGGAGAGAATGTGTACTTCTGCAAACAGCTGACCCCTAAGGGAAAGACAAGAGGAAGGGTTGCACTATACTGTACAGGTAGAATTTTTTCCTCTTTCTCTGGGAATAATGAGTAAGGGAGAGAGGGGATGAAATCCATAAATTCAATAATTTTAATCAATATTCCTGTAGAATTTTTCATAGAACTAGACTAGCTAATTCAAAAATTTCTATTAAAGACCTTGTTGAAGCTAAACAAGCTACAAGTATTTAATATAAAGCAATACTAATTCAGATAGAATACTATTGGTGCAAGAATATGTTACAGACATATGAGACTAATGAAAAGGCCTAGAAACCTACCATGCATTTTTAACACCGTGCTATATGACATAAAGGGCATAAATTGGAGAGATAATGAGTTTGTGGTAGGAGATTTCTTAAGGAAGATAAAAAGGAAACTAAAAACAAATGGAAAGAATGGCAAACTGGTCTACACTGAAATTAAGTGCTCTGACCAAAAGAAAGTAAGGGTCACCACAGAGTAGGAAAATGTATGTACAACAAATACCGTATTTCCCCATTTATAAGATGCACCTTAATTTTGGGCCCTGAAATTTGAAAAAAAAAAATATTACTAAGGTGACTAACTTTTTACAATGAAAAGGAGGACAAAAATAAATGGAAGAAAACAAAATCATAAATAACAGAAACATTTTATTCATTGCAACAATAATATACTATAATACGATAAATGCATAATAAAAACATTTGTAATATTTTATATTGTAATTATGTTCACATGCCTATTAATTTTTAATAACAATTGTAAGAAAAAAGTACTCATTTAGATACAAATATGTCACATCACACACGATGGATTGACTCTGCATCGATCAAATACGGACATTTACAGATCAGTCTTCCAATACAAAAAAGGAGGACATGTAGGAGGACACTTTTCGAGGGAGGATGGAACTTACAAAAGAAGGACTGTCCTCCCTAAAGGAGGATGATTGGTCACTTAATATGATATTACATAAAGTTATTGAACTCAAGTTTTATTCATCATAAAATTCATACAACTTTTAATCCGCATAAAAAAGAGAGAAATGCAAGTAAAAACATCTACAACCACTGTATAAGACACACCCAGTTTATAGACCCTAAATTTTTTGAAAAAGGGTGTGTCCTGTACATGGGGAATATGGTATAACTAAAAGAGAATTATAACTAGAATTATAAACAAGTTCTACAATCAATATGAAAATGGTGACCGAAAGAGACTCGCAGGAAAGTTCACATAAGAATATATTTAGATGACCAATATACATATGTAAAAGTGCTAGATTCCATTAATATCCAGTGAAATATAAATTAAAATTACCAATACATCCCCATAAGAACTAAAATAAAAAATATAGACAATACCAAGCATGGGCAAATATATGGTTCAAGTAGCACCCTCTCCTGCTACTGATGACAGTGCTAATTAAAATGAACACTTTGGAAAATACTGGCGATATGTTTTAAAGCTGAACATATGCATACTAAATATTCCAGCAATTCCACTCCTAAATATGAACTGAGCAGAAGTGAGTACAGATGTTCATCAAAAAGCAAGCATAAAATTTCATGGCGGCATTACTCATAAAGAGCCAAATGTCCACTACCATCTGTTTATAAATAAAATGTGGTATATTTATACAATGAAATACTGTACACCAATGAAAATAAAGGATAACTACATATAATAACATGGATAAAATGCATAAACATAATGTTGAACAAAAGAAGCCAGGTACAGAGTCTAAATTTTGTGAGTTCATCTAAGTGCATCCATCACCAGGCAATTAAAATTCATGATATCAGAAGAGAGAGACCAAGCCCCTGTGGCAGAGAAAGTAGATAGTAACTGGGAGATAACACAAAGGGTGGAGGTTGGGGTACTGGTACTTGTCATGTTGATAATAGCCATTCTAACAGGTGTGAGGTGGTCTCTCATTTTGGTTTTGATTTCCATTTCCCTAACAGCTAGTGAAGTTGAGCATTTTTTCATATATCTGTTGGCCATTTGGTATGTCTTCTTGGGAGAAGTGTCTGTTCATGTCCTCTTCCCATTTTTTAATTGGATAGTTTGTTTGTTTGGTGTTGCGTTGTATGAGTCCTTTATATACTTTGGATATTAACTTATTATTGGAACTGTTATTTGCAAACATCTTCTATTTGGTTGCTTGTCTTTTCATTTTGTTGTCTGTTTCATTGTTATACAAAAGCTTTTTAGTTTAATAGTGTCCCATTCATTTATTTTTCCCTTTACTTCCCTGCCTTTGGCATCTAATTGATAACCTCTTCCCTAAAACCAAGATCCATAAGTTCAGTATTTATGTTTTCTTCTACACAATTTATTGTTTCAGATCTTATATTTAGGTCTTGGATCCATTCTGAATTAATTTATGTACATGGGAACAAACTGTAGTCGAGTTTCATCTTTTTGCATGTGGCTTTCCAATTTTCCCAGCACCATTTATTAAAGAGGCTTTTTTTCTCCATTGAATGTTTCTGGGTCCTTTGTCAAAAATTATTTGCACATACACATGAATCACACAGGTCTTTATAAGGGAAAAGTAGAGGTATATGTAAGACAAGAGTGTCAGAGTGAGATAACATGAGGAAGACTTGACCAGCCATTGCTGGCGTGGAAGATTAAAGAAGAGGCCACGAGCCTCTAAGGTAGCCCTTAAAGATAAAAAATGCACTGGAGACAGGTTTTCCCCTGAAGCCCCAGAAGAAATGCATCTTGTCAAGATCCTGATCTTACATTTCTGACCTCTAGAACTACAGTATAAGAGAATAAACTGGTGTTGCTTTAAAATACCGTTTGTGGTCATTTGTTACAGCAGCAATAGGAAATTAATACATGATACATTCAAATATTTAAAGTTATGAAAAGTAAAGCTTCCAGAAAATAAGAATAAAACAAAAAGATAAAAGTTTAAGAGAGTAACAGCCCAACAATTACAGCTGTCTAAAAATATAAAGGAATTACTGAAGGAACTGGTAAATTTTCTATGTCTATTACAGCAGAGGCCAGATACTAATAGTCAGTGATGTTTTTGAAAAATTTAAGTGAAATACACCAGAGGACTGTGGAAGTCTATACCAATCTAAAGATTATATAAGCCACAAAGTAAAATAATAATTTTAATTTTTTTTTAATTTTATTAAGTGAGAGGCAGGAAGGCAGAGAGACAGACTCCTGCATGTGCTCCGACCGAGAATGACCCAGCAAGCCCACAAGGGGGCAATGCTCTGCCCATCTGGGATGTTGCTCTGTTGCTCAGAACTGAGCCATTTCAGTGCCTGAGGTGAAGCCATGGCCCATCCTCAGTACCTCAGGCCAAATTGCTCTAACCATTCAATCCATGAGTGAAGGATGAGAAGGGAGGAAAAAGAGAAAGAGAGAAGGGGAAAGAATTGGAGAAGCAGATGGTCGCTTTTCCTGTGAGCTCTGACCTGGAATTGAACCTGGGACTTCCACATGCTGGGCCAATGCCCTACCATTGAGCCAATTGCCCAAGGCTAAAATAATAACTTTTAAATAACACTAACTTTGAATGTATTATATATCAATGAAATTCATCCAATTTATATTGTGTTCATTCCAATGTCTCAGTTACAGTATCATATATTTTATACAGGAGGAGAAAAATATTATTTCCCAAGGTTGTGGCTGTCATCCTTACATTACAAATAGAAAACCTGGAGGATCAACTTGAGTCCAATAACTTAAAGTGGAAGGACTAGAATCTAAACTCCAAAAATCCATTTTCTTTTAAATAGAAAAAAGCCAAATTCTTTTCAGTTGGACACAAAATAACATTTTTAAAAGTACATATATAAATACTACATCCTCATTTTATACAAGTAAACTCTTCTTACTTTGTTTCATGCAGTGTTCCTTTCCTAAATCGAAAAGGCGCTGTGTTTGAATCTGGACAGATACAAGAACTTTCTTGTTTCTCAGTGGTTAAATTTTGTTCTGGATCACTGATTACAGCCCTATACAGCAAAACACAAAGTTTGACAAGTCAATGGGATCGTCCATTGTGCTAGCATTCACTTATTTGTGAGCAGTTGAAAAAGCCCATATGTGAATGAAAATTTACACTGCTATCAGAATTATATAGTTGTAATAGTAGATGAATAATCAACTTGTGGCAGCATGGTGGGGGTAGAAACATTAATAAGGTGACTTCATAAGATAATGGAAGGAGATACATTGAAGTGTTTAAGTATAATTAATTATTTCAAATAATTTACTGAAAAACATGCACATAGAACATCATTCTTTCTCTCCAACACCTAATGAAACAATTCAAAGCTAAACTTGTCTCACTTCTTCCAGAAAGACATCTTAGAATAGTCCAGGCTCTTCTGAAATCTTGCAATAGTTACACCTTCTCATGCAATTTAGCACAGAGGGTGCTAAAACTTTACATAGTTTTATAAGAATTATTAAATTTAGATTACATTTTACAATTTCTATGGTTAGTCCCATAGTTCCCAAATTGCACACCAAGTCACTTTAGGATGCCCACAGAACTCCCAGGGACACTGAAGAATATTTTTAATTTTTTAGGAAAACACAGTATTTGATATTTATTGGACACAACATGAACTACTGGCTCAAAGTAACTCATGGTTTCAGTAAGATACATTTCTTCAATGATATCTCATCTTTGCAAAGCTGGGCTCTCTACAGTCCTGTGATAAAAACCAAAAAGTGAGAGTCTTTAACAGTTCTAAGGTTTTAAAGACTGTGCAATGCCCAAAATGGTGTATGCATCCCATTAGTAAGTAACTATGGTTATTTTTAAATTTATTTTTAATTTATTGGAATTACATGGTTTACCAAACCATAGAGGTTTCAAGTGTACAACTCAATATAACACCATCTACACACAGCATCATGTATACTCCACTCCAAGCAAAGTCTTTCTCGACCCCATTTCCCCATCCCATTTCCCCTCCTCCCCTTATCTCTCCGGTCATTTTTTCCCCTTTGCTATTGCCACCCTGTTGTCTGTATCTATGTGTCATATATATATATATCATATATAAATAAAATATCTTTATTTTAACATATATTTTAATATATATATTAGCTAATCCCTTCACTTCTCTCATGCAATCCCCTCATCCTTCACCTCTCAGACACCTGTCCATCTGTTTCATGTGTCCATGCCTCTGTTTCTATTTTGTTCATCAGTTTATTGTGTTTATTAGATTCTATAAATAAGTGAGATCATATAGTATTTGTCTTTCTCTGACTGGCTTATTTCACTTAGCATAATAATCTCCAAGTCTATCCATGCTGTCACAAAAGATAAGATTTCCTTCTTTTTTATGGCCACATAGTACTACATAAAAAAATTTTTTTTTCATTTATGTGTGGTTTTTTTCTTTTCAAAAAGCCATTAAATTGTTAGGATATAAATACTCATTAAGTTGTTTAGACATAAATATTTAATAAATGGAACTGATGGGTATTTCTGTTGGACTAGGAGTGCTGTGAAAAAGTACTAAAACAAAATGAGTGTATTTCATTGAGCAGAGAAAGTCTGGGAATGTCTGAGTTAGCAACTTGTTGATTGATGAAGGATATGGGTCATCAGGAATAAAGAAATTTAACGAAAACTTTCTAAGTGGATTTCTATTAGCAGTGACTGACTCTCACCTAGACGACAGGTGGTCTATCATCACTTGCTCTGTGACAGTCTGTTTCCTCTTCTCTGCGGCCACAATTTCCTGAGAAGAGAAAATAAAGAAAATGTCACTGTCCATAAAGCAGAATAGTAGTATGGTTAATCCAAGGTCCTAAAACATAAACCACTCACAGTACATAAAGCTGAAACTAAATTAGAATCATTCAGCCCTGAATCAGAAATTCATAAAACAAAAAAACAAAAGCCTCCCATCATTAAAATGGTAACAATATGCTCTGGCCAGTTTACTTAGCGGTAGAGTGTTGGCCCAGCATGTGGAAGTCCCAGGTTCAACTTCAGTCAGTGCACACAGGAGAAGTGACCATCTGCTTCTCTACCCTTTCCCACCCCCACTCCCACTCCCATCTCTCTCTCTCCTGCAGCCATGACTTATATGGTTCGAGTAAAGCTGGCTCCGGGCACTGAGGATGGCTTCAAGACCTCGGCCTTTGGTGCTAAAATAGCTCGGTTACTGAGCAATGCAGCTACGACCCAGCCGGGCAGAACATCACCTAGTTGGGGCTTGCCGGGTGGATCCTAGTTAGGGTGTATATGAGAGTCAGTCTCTGTCTCCCCACCTCTCACTTAATAATAATAAAAAGATTATAAAAATATTTTCTATACTTGTAATCCATTAATAATCCTTAATCAAGTTTTCTCAATTAGTGTTTTAACTAAACTATCTTCAAACTTTTTGCTTTTCCAAAAGTATTTTTACTGCATTTTAGGTCACATCAAGCCGATTTAAAATCAATCAATTCCAATTAGATTTTTGTATAACTATAGTTACTAAAATGTTTCTTTTGAAGGGTAAATAAGAGGTTAAAAAATTAAGAAGCCAAATAAAACTTGTTCTATTTTTAAAATGTAAATTACTGTCATCCATCCCCATTGATCATTCCAATAAATGAAGTCAAGGCTTTGTAACTTTAGAAAGACTATTTGAAACTGACATAAAATTCAAATAAGAATAACAAAAGGCATACTATAAAAACAAAAAGTGGAAACTCCTAAGAAATCTAGTAAAGATGGGTACAATCATTTAAATATTAGTCTATAATTGAATTTAGATTTTTGGTAAGTAGAAATTTAAGATGTATATTTTACACATGCAAATATGTCCCATATAGACTTCATATTATTTAATATATAACTGCATCTTGTGTTCTTAAGCTTGTGACACTTTAAAAATGATGTTTGACATGATACAAAGTGAAATAAGTAAATCAGAAAAAAACAGGAACTGCATTATTCCATATATAGGTATGACATAAAAGTGAAACTAAGAGACATTGATAAGAGTGTGGTGGTTACGGGGGAGGGGAGAAAGGGAGAGGGAAAGGGGGAGGGGGAGGGGCACAAAGAAAACTAGATAGAAGGTGACAGAGGACAATCTGACTTTGGGTGATGGGTATGCAACATAATTGAACGACAAGATAACCTGGACTTGTTATCTTTGAATATATGTATCCTGATTTATTGATGTCGCCCCATTAAAAAAGAATAAAATTTAAAAAAAATGATGTTTGATAAATTTTTAGGAACTTAAAAAAAATCTCTACAATTTATAGGTAAAGCAAGGTACATTTTATATCAAAGGCTGGCTCAGAAAGTACACTGACTGAAACATGAAATTATATACAAAAAGTATCAGCCAGAATATAGATGTACAACCCAGAAGCAGGCAAAAGAGGTGAGATTAATAAATACAGAGTCAATACAGAAAGCACACCTTAACTGCTGACATTTATGGTGGGTAAGAGTTTGTAGCAAAGGTTAGAACCACCCTCAGGCACATTGATTTAGAAGTCTGTAAACATAAAGCAGATTAGAAACAAAAGTCACATGGGTGCAAAGAAGCTGACAACATGAAAAATGACAAGCAAACTAGAAGATATGAACATAAAAACTACAAGCTCACTGCTTCTGTTATCCAGGTAGATAGTTAACATCAAATTTAAAAATTGCCAGCTATGCCTGACCAGGCAGTGATGCAATGGATAGAGCATCGGCCTGGAACACTGAGGACCCAGGTTCGAAATCCTGAGGTTGTTGGCTTGAGTGTGGGCTCACCGGCTTGAGAACGGGGTCAATGGCTTGAGCATGGGATCAGAGACATAACTGACTCCATGGTCATTGGCTTGAAGCCTAATATCACTGGCTTGACCAAGGGGTCACTGGCTCAGCTGTAGCCCCCTGGTCAAGGCACATAGGAGGAAGCAATCAATGAACAACTGAGGTGCCACAACTATGAGTTGATACTTCTCATTTCTCTCCCTTCTTGTCTGTCTGTATCTGTCTATCCCTCTCTCTCTCTAAAAAAAAAAAGAAAGAAAAAGAAAATAAAAAAGAATACCACCTACATTTTAAAAATAAATATTAATTTTTGATGTAAAGTCTACCTACATAAACATTTCCTTGAAAAATACAGATAAATAAGTGCTACCACAATCAAGTGGAATGTTCTTGATAGTGAATTTAGATACATTGCCACTAATAAAGTAATTGTAAGGAAAACAAATCCACTAACACCTAGATAGTTTTGAATATACAAAGAACAATACCCGGTGGACCTTAAGTAGTGGTGACATGAATTTCAAGTATAACTTTAAACATATATCAAAAAACCTTATCTGAGACAGTTTTACCTTATAAAGTAGCTTCTTTGTTTTTAGAATGGTCCTACTCATACTCTTTATTCTATTAAACATACATATATAAATAATAATAGGCATAGAAAAATAAAGTGCTTGAGGTTTTACTAAAAGAACTATAACAAGTTAGTAACTTAGGACATCCACAGAAAATCAGTCCACCAGTCAAGATTGATTACACATTTGCTGTCAATTCAGAAGATAATGATTCTGAATGGATGTGACCAAAATAAGCTATACATTAAATATTCCTTCAGAGATAATGAAAATATTACTGGCTTAATCCATATTGCTTTATTATTATTTAATCTAAAGAGTTTTCCCAATTTTTGATCTAATGCACACTGGTAGTCCCTCAATCAATTACAGATGTGCCTAAAATTTAATCACTGGGAGTGTCTGGGGTTGCCAGTATACTCCAACTTCAAGCAGTTTGGTCTGATGAGTAGTGGGCACACAATGCAATATACAGATGCTATATCATAGACTTGCACACTTGAAATCTATATAATTTTATTAACCAATATCACCACAATAAATTTAATTTTAAAATAAACATAATATTAAATAAACTACTTCTATTGAAGAAAAAATAAATTTTTATTTTAACGCTAAAAAAAGAAATGGTGTAATAATCTATTTGTACCAGAACTAGTCTAAGCAACAATCATCAAAAAATAGAATTGATTTTTTTCTTCTTTTCCAAGTGAAAGAAGAGAAAATACAGAGACAGAGTCCTACATGTGCCCCGACCAGGATCCCACTCAGCTACCCCTGTCTGGGGCCAACGCTCTACCAATTTGGGGCCATTCTTATAACCAAGCTATATTTAGCACCTGAGCAGAGACAACATGGAGCCATCCATCTTTAGCACCCAGGGGGCCAATGCGCTCAAATCAATTGAGCCATGGCTGCAAGAGGGGAAGAGAGAGAAAGAGTAAAGGGGGAGTAGGAAGGGTGAAGAAGCAGATAGTCACTTCTCCTGTGTGCCCTTACCAGGAATAGAACCCGAGACATCCACATGCCAGGCCAACACTCTACCACTGAACCAACAGGCCAGGGTATTATTGATGTTGTAGAAAATATAATGTAATTAATATTGGAAGTCTAAAATTTTGTTCCCTTTTTCCCAAAGAGCATTTATTTTATTCCTGTCTTTTTCTTTAACTGCTCTGAATTTCTCTAGTTTTCTTAGCTTTTGACTTTGAAAAAAAAAAATAACCAGACTCCTTTGGGCAAGGTGTCAATGCCAAATAAGCCCACTGACATAAATAACAGCCAATTAACATTTAGAACACTATAAAAAAATCTTTTTTACAAACTTTCAAAAATTCAGGACAATTTCTCTACAGTAAATATACGAAACATCAATCATTTATAAAAATGAAGACTCAGTTTGTACATTAATAAATGTTTATCTCAGTCCACATTAAAATGTTGAAATTGAGAGTAATGGCGGAGTAGGAAGCGATACCGATAAATCTCCCCCAAAACTCAACAAGATCTTCAACCAGAAACAGAAAAACCTATACTTGGAGCTTCCAGATTCTTCGCAATACACCCAAAGGTATGATTGAGTGAAAAATTGGCTAAATATATAACCAAACCCCGAAGGAAATAGGGAGTAAGAAATGCTCCACCTTCCTCACTAACCTAAACAGGGCGGCTTTCTCTGGTAACTGTGAATATAGAAACTGAGGCGGGCAAAGGGGGTGAATAGATCCAGGCCGCCGCAGCAAAAACGGCCGAACCAGGCTGTGGCTCAGAGATCCAAGCTGAGGAAAATCTGATCCTGTGGCAACCCGGGCAATACAAGCTAACACTCGTGCCAAACCCAAACAAAGAAAGACAAGCGGAGCGGCCATTTTACCCGGTCTCCTGGTCGGTGCGCAGTTAGTGGAAGAGAGATTTCTTCCTAAGCCGCGTAAGTGGGTGCCCGTGTTGCCCCACGGAGAGGCAGGGTCAGAGGCCTTTCTGTGGGCCGAGGGCAGAGTCTCTGGGCAGCCCCAGCGCCCTGGGAAAGCAACGCACGGGAGGGAGTGAGAACTAATCCCAACGGTGGAGATTTTCCGTGCTGGTGAGGGTTTCACTCAGAGGGAACCACGGCCGGCCTCATATCCTGGTTTGCGCGCGCAGATAAGGAGTGAGCGATTCCTCCGAGTGCCTCGGCAGTGCGCGCCCGTGTTATCGCACAGAGGGGCAGAGTCAGGGGCCTTTGTGTGGGCCAAAGTGGAATCTCGGGCCGCCCCAGCGCTTTGCAAAAGCCGCACACGGGGACGGAGCGAGACTCAATTCCAACGCTGCAACTTTTCCCTGCGGTTGGGGGTTTCACTCAGAGCGTGAGACTGCTGGCCGGATATCCTGGTTGCAGACAGTGAGTGAGAGTTTCCTCCAAGTGCCCCGGAAGTGGGCGCCCGCTTGTGTTACCGGATAGAGTGGCAGAGCCAGAGGTCTTCCAGTGGGCGGAAAGCCCGCCTGATTATGCTAGCAGCTCTGACTGACTGAGCCTTACCCAGAGCCCTGTGCTGAGTGGAAATAGAGTGGGGAGTTGCCAGCAATTTGAGCCTCTTACTATCCAGGCAGAGGCAGCAGCAACCCCATACCTGGACTATCAGGCTACTAATTGAGGAAGGAAAGACTAGGAGAAAGGCTCCAGGAACACGCACTCTCTCACTGTCAGAGCCTATAAATGCTAATGAGCCTCGACTCCCAACGAGAATAAAGCACAATACATGACATTGCCATAGAGACTTATCAACTGCAAACCTCTACCTGAGCGTGCCAAAGGGGCAGAACCCGGGGTACAGAGTCACCGACCAGGAAGAGGGAGAGAAAAGAAAAAGCAAGAAGATAACCTCTCAAAATCAAGAATAATCTGCAGACTTTATAACCTATCCCATTTTATTATATTTGTTCGTTTGTTTCTCTTATCTTCATTCTTGAGACTTTTTTTTTTCCTCCTCCAATTTGGCCGATTAACTCTCTACCGGTCTTACTCTCTCCTCTCCTTGAACTACACTACCCACAAGTGTTACATCTCCCATTATCATTTCTCTTCTCTTCCTTTCTCTCTATGAGGGTTGCACTCCAAAACCCTTAAATCTCTCTCTCTCTCTCCTTTCTTTTTTCTTCTTTTAGTGGTTCCCTCTTTTTTTCTCTCTCTCTCTTTCTTTTCTCCCTCTATATTAGTTTCTTCCTTTCTCCTTTACATCTCCTCTCATTCAAACCTCAATAACAAACAAATTATCTTATCTGGGACTCAAACCTATGTTTGTGGCATTTTGGGGGGTTTTTACTTCACCTTTTTAACTCACTAGCAGTGCTCCCATCCCTGGCTCTCCATATTATCTAGTTCTTGTTCCACTAAATACAATAGTAAGTTTTTAATTTGTCCCCCCATTTTTCCATTTTCCTCTTATTCCTCTCATCATAACTCTTAGAAAACCAACACCTAAAAGCAAATCATTTTATTCTTGACCCAAATTTTTTCCTTATTTGCTTTTTGTGGGTCCATACGCTCTTTTTTTTTTCTTTTTCCTTTTTTTTTTTTTTTTTTTTTTTTTTTCTTTCTCACTTTTTTGCCCCTTTATTACTTTTCCCCAATTCAGGCCCTCCATCACAGGCATTGTTTGTTATAACTCACAGTCCACCACAAGATTTTCTCAAGAAAGAGGGGAGAGGAGAGGAGAGGAAAAAAAGAGGGGGGGAATAATTTCCTTTTTTAAAAAATTTTTAAAAAATTTTTATTTTATTTTATTTTTCTTTATTTCATTATTAATTTTTTAAAAAAAAACAACTCTTTTCGATTTGTTATTTTTTTATTTTTTTTAACTTTTTATTCTTTATTAAATCTCATTAATACTATCAACAAAACCACCCTCAGATGCCATTAAGGAAGAGAAAATCGAATATCATGGATACAAAAGAAAGAGAGGTAACACAGCTAGATGAGGAAAAATCTATGGAGAAAAAATTTAATATATTGGAAACCTTGGAGCTAAATGACAGAGAATTCAAGATAGAAATCCTAAAAATCCTCCGAGATATACAAGAAAACACAGAAAGGCAATATAGGGAGCTCAGAAAACAACTCCATGAACACAAAGAATATATGTCCAAGGAAATTGAAACTATAAAAACAAATCAAACAGAGATGAAAAACTCAATTCACGAGCTGAAAAACGAAGTAACAAGCTTAGCTAATAGAACAGGTCAGATAGAAGAGAGGATTAGTGAAATAGAAGACAAGCAACTTGAGGCACAACAGAGAGAAGAAGAAAGAGACTCAAAAATTTAAAAAAATGAGATAGCCCTACAAGAATTATCTGACTCCATCAAAAAGAATAACATAAGAATAATAGGTATATCAGAGGGAGAAGAGAGAGAAAATGGAATGGAGAACATACTTAAACAAATAATTGATGAGAACTTCCCAAGCCTGTGGAAAGAACTAAAGCCTCAAGTTCAAGAAGCAAACAGAACTCCAAGTTTTCTTAACCCCAACAAACCTACTCCAAGGCATATCATAATGAAATTGACACAAACCAACAGCAAAGAAAAAATTCTCAAGGCAGCCAGGGAAAAGAAGAATACAACATATAAAGGAAGGCCCATTAGATTATCATCAGATTTCTCAGCAGAAACTCTACAAGCTAGAAGAGAGTGGACCCCAATATTTAAAGTCCTGAAAGAGAGGAACTTTCAGCCACGAATACTATACCCATCAAAGCTATCCTTCAAATACGAAGGAGAAATAAAAACATTCACAGATACAGAAAAGATGAGGGAATTTATCATCAGAAAACCCCCACTCCAGGAATTACTAAAGGGGGTTCTCCAATCAGATACAAAGAACAAAAAAAAACAGAGCCACAAGTAAAAGCTCCAAGAAGAACACAATAAAACCAAATTTAAACTGTGACAACAACAAAAAGAAAGAGGGGGAGAAGACGGAGATTAACAGTAGCAAAGGACGATGGAGTGCAAAAGTACTCACAAAATAGTTCGCTACAATGAACAGGGTAGGGACCCTTTTCATTACTCAAAGGTAACCACCATTGAAAAAACCACCACAGAAGCACATGAGATAAAAAAGATAGCAACAGAGGAAAGATGTATGGAATACAACCAAATAAAAACAAAAGATAGAAAAACGAAAGAGAAGGATCAAACAAGACACAAAACTAACAGAAAGCAAGATATAAAATGGCAATAGGGAACTCACAAGTATCAATAATTACACTAAATGTAAATGGATTAAACTCACCAATAAAAAGGCACAGAGTAGCAGAATGGATTAAAAAAGAAAATCCAACTGTATGCTGCCTACAGGAAACTCATCTAAGTAACAAGGATAAAAACAAATTCAAAGTGAAAGGCTGGAAAACAATACTCCAAGCAAATAACATCCAAAAAAAAGCAGGTGTAGCAATACTCATATCGGATAATGCTGACTACAAGACAGGAAAAGTACTTAGAGACAAAAATGGCCATTTCATAATGGCTAAGGGGACACTGAATCAAGAAGACATAACAATTCTTAATATATATGCACCAAACCAAGGAGCACCAAAATATATAAGACAGCTACTTATTGATCTTAAAACAAAAACTGACAAAAATACAATCATACTTGGAGACCTCAATACACCGCTGACGGCTCTAGATCGGTCATCCAAACAGAGAATCAACAAAGACATAGTGGCCTTAAACAAAACACTAGAGCACCTGGATATGATAGACATCTACAGGACATTTCATCCCAAAGTGACTGAGTATACATTTTTCTCCAGTGTACATAGATCATTCTCAAGAATTGACCATATGTTGGGCCACAAAAACAACATCAGCAAATTCAGAAAAATTGAAGTTGTACCAAGCATATTTTCTGACCATAAAGCCTTGAAACTAGAATTCAACTGCAAAAAAGAGGAAAAAAATCCCACAAAAATGTGGAAACTAAACAACATACTTTTAAAAAATGAATGGGTCAAAGAAGAAATAAGTGCAGAGATCAAAAGATATATACAGACTAATGAAAATGACAATACGACATATCAGAATCTATGGGATGCAGCAAAAGCAGTGATAAGAGGGAAGTTCATATCGCTTCAGGCATATATGAACAAACAAGAGAGAGCCCAAGTGAACCACTTAAATTCCCACCTTAAGGAACTAGAAAAAGAAGAACAAAGACAACCCAAAACCAGCCGAAGAAAGGAGATAATAAAAATCAGAGCAGAAATAAATGAATTAGAGAACAGAAAAACTATAGAAAAAATTAATAGAACAAGGAGCTGGTTCTTTGAAAAGATCAACAAAATTGACAAACCCTTGGCAAGACTTACCAAGGAAAAAAGAGAAAGAACTCATATAAACAAAATCCAAAATTAAAGAGGAGAAATCACCACGGACACCGTAGATATACAAAGAATTATTGTAGAATACTATGAAAAACTTTATGCCACTAAATTCAACAACCTAGAAGAAATGGATAAATTCCTAGAACAATACAACCTTCCTAGACTGAGTCAAGAAGAAGCAGAAAGCCTAAACAGACCTATCAGTAGAGAAGAAATAGAAAAAAACATTAAAAACCTCCCCAAAAATAAAAGTCCAGGCCCTGACGGCTATACCAGCGAATTTTATCAAACATTCAAAGAAGACTTGGTTCCTATTCTACTCAAAGTCTTCCAAAAAATTGAAGAAGAAGCAATACTTCCAAACACATTTTATGAGGCCAACATAACCCTCATACCAAAACCAGGCAAGGATGGCACAAAAAAAGAAAACTACAGACCAATATCTCTAATGAATACAGATGCTAAAATACTAAACAAAATACTAGCAAATCGAATACAACAACATATTAAAAAAATAATACATCATGATCAAGTGGGATTCATCCCAGAATCTCAAGGATGGTTCAACATACGTAAAACGGTTAATGTAATACACCATATCAACAAAACAAAGAACAAAAACCACATGATCTTATCAATAGACGCAGAAAAGGCTTTCGATAAAATACAACACAATTTTATGTTTAAGACTCTCAACAAAATGGGTATAGAAGGAAAATATCTCAACATGATAAAGGCCATATATGATAAACCATCAGCTAACATCATATTAAATGGCACTAAACTGAAGGCTTTCCCCCTTAAATCAGGAACAAGACAGGGTTGTCCACTCTCTCCACTCTTATTTAATGTGGTACTAGAGGTTCTAGCCAGAGCAATCAGACAAGACAACGAAATAAAAGGCATCCATATCGGAAAAGAAGAAGTAAAGGTATCACTTTTTGCAGATGATATGATCCTATACATCGAAAACCCCAAAGAATCCACAAAAAGACTACTAGAAACAATAAGCCAATACAGTAAGGTCGCAGGATACAAAATTAACATACAGAAGTCAATAGCCTTTCTATATGCCAACAATGAAACAACTGAGAAGGAACTCAAAAGAATAATCCCCTTCACGATTGCAACAAAAAAAATAAAATACTTAGGAATAAACATAACAAAGAATGTAAAGGACTTATATAATGAAAACTATAAACCATTGTTAAGGGAAATCGAAAAAGATATAATGAGATGGAAGAATATACCTTGTTCTTGGCTAGGAAGAATAAATATAATCAAGATGGCTATATTACCCAAAGCAATATACAAATTTAATGCAATTCCCATCAAAATTCCAATGACATTTTTTAAAGAAATAGAGCAAAAAATCATCAGATTTATATGGAACTATAAAAAACCCCGAATAGCCAAAGCAATCCTAAAGAAAAAGAATGAAGCTGGGGGCATTACAATACCTGACTTCAAACTCTATTATAGGGCCACGACAATCAAAACAGCATGGTATTGGCAGAAAAATAGACACTCAGACCAATGGAACAGAATAGAAAGTCCAGAAATAAAACCACATATATATAGTCAAATAATTTTTGATAAAGGGGCCAACAACACACAATGGAGAAAAGAAAGCCTCTTCAATAAATGGTGCTGGGAAAACTGGAAAGCCACATGCAAAAGAATGAAACTGGACTACAGTCTCTCCCCCTGTACAAAAATTAACTCAAAATGGATCAAAGATCTAAACATAAGACCTGAAACAATTAAGTACATAGAAGAAGACATAGGTACTCAACTCATGGACCTGGGTTTTAAAGAGCATTTTATGAATTTGACTCCAATGGCAAGAGAAGTGAAGGCAAAAATTAATGAATGGGACTACATCAGACTAAGAAGTTTTTGCTCAGCAAGGGAAACTGATAACAAAATAAACAGAAAGCCAACTAAATGGGAAATGATATTTTCAAACAACAGCTCAGATAAGGGCCTAATATCCAAAATATACAAAGAACTCATAAAACTCAACAACAAACAAACAAACAATCCAATAAAAAAATGGGAAGAGGATATGAATAGACACTTCTCCCAGGAAGAAATACAAATGGCCAACAGATATATGAAAAGATGCTCATCTTCTTTAGCTATTAGAGAAATGCAAATCAAAACGGCAATGAGATACCACCTCACACCTGTTCGATTAGCTGTTATTAGCAAGTCAGGTAATAGCAAATGTTGGAGAGGCTGTGGAGAAAAAGGAACCTTCATACACTGTTGGTGGGAATGTAAAGTAGTACAACCATTATGGAAGAAAGTATGGTGGTTCCTCAAAAAACTGAAAATAGAACTACCTTATGACCCAGCAATCCCTCTACTGGGTATATATCCCCAAAACTCAGAAACATTGATACGTAAAGACACATGCAGCCCCATGTTTATTGCAGCATTGTTCACAGTGGCCAGGACATGGAAACAACCAAAAAGCCCATCAATAGATGACTGGATAAAGAAGATGTGGCACATATACACTATGGAATACTACTCAGCCATAAGAAATGATGACATCGGAACATTTACAGCAAAATGGTGGGATCTTGATAACATGATACGAAGCGAAATAAGTAAATCAGAAAAAAACAGGAACTATATTATTCCATACGTAGGTGGGACATAATAGTGAAACTAAGAGACATTGATAAGAGTGTGGTGGTTACGGGGGGGAGGAGGGAATGGGAGAGGGATAGGGGGTGGGAGGGGCACAAAGAAAACAAGATAGAAGGTGACAGAGGACAATCTGACTTTGGGTGGTGGGTATGCAACATAATTGAACAAGATAACCTGGACTTGTTATCTTTGAATATATGTATCCTGATTTATTGATGTCACCCCATTAAAAAAATAAAATTATATAAAAAAAAAAACAAAAAAAACAAAAAACAAGAGACTATACAAATAACCAGAAAAATAAAATAAAATAAAATAAATTGTTGAAATTATTTGTTCAAACGTAAGTCTGTTAAATCTTGCAGGGAAAATTATCTTACTCGTTTATCAAATAAGTGAACATACTGATAACTTACAGCGTTGGATTTTCTTGTACTGTGTTGCGCATGGTAAGGGTTGTCTGCATAACACTGCTGTAAGAGGGCTTTCCTATCCAGAGTTGTAAGGTAATCCGTGATTGCTTCTTCCTCTCGTACAACTGTACATGAAAGCAATAAATTACTCTCATGCACATATCTAAATAATATTTGTTTTTAACAAAAGTAAGGATTAAAGAACCCCCGAATGTGTCATTGGTTACATGTGTAGGGGTTACCAGTACAGGCTCTGACGATCAGATCATCTGTCTGAACCCAGCTCTTCCACTTTCTAGGTATATGTCCTTTCTGTGCATGCCTTGGTTTACTCATGGAGATTAGAATTAAAATGGTAATTAATAATAGCAACTACTTCACAAACACACACAGAAGATTAAATGAGATAACACATGTCCAACACTTGATAAATACCTAACATCCAGTGAGTATTAAATAAACAGTAGTAACTATTATAACGATTATCGTCCATTTAAGTTTTTGTAAAGTTAATAAATGTGGGCATGCCCACTCCTTTACAAAATTAAATTTAGAGGTAAAATACTAAAACATGGGGTGCATCTGTTGAGGTAAAAATCCTTTGGGGTCCTAAAAAGATGAACACTAAATTTTTCTCTGAATATAAGATGTGCTTAACAACAACAAAAGTGTTCCAGTAGGATAGCAACTGACAAAAATTTTATAGAGTTCAAGAGTTTCCCTTAGAGTTTGTTCCTACTTTAGATCTTTCCTGAAAAGTCTATCTTCATACCCTATTCTGTCTTCAGGACCTTGGATTGCTACATGAAATTTTATTATATATTTACTTATGACTTGTTGCCTGCCCTTCCTGCTATAAGTTCCATGAGGGCAGGAACCTCGCACTATCCCTGGTGCCAGAGCAGGACCACACACAGTGAGCACCCGATGAACATTTATTCAATGAACCAATAATGAATCTTGTTGAAGTAGTAACTGTTGGAAATTAATGTATGAGGATATTATATACTTTTATTTATTTATCTGCTAATATGTTTGTCAGATTTTCTTTCAAACATAAAAATAGCATTTTGTTTTGTTTCTGGTTGTTTTCAAACTTTACAAAAGAAAACAGTGACATTTCCACTTGGTATCTCAAATTTAACCTCCTCAAACCTGCCTTCCCTGTGGTCTTCCACCCTTTTAATCACTCAAGCTAAAAGCCTTAGCATCATTCTTCCCCTTCCCTTTCTCTCAAGGCTACAACTAATCCATTACCAAATATTCTCAGACTTACTTTCAAAATCTACCCAGAATCTGGCTTTTCATTAGATGGGAAAAATCTGTGAAATTTCCCTGCCTACTTAGACACTAGATTATTATATTTGTGTGCATTGTTTGGATCTGGGAATTTTGTTTTAAGATAAGGAGACCTAAAAATCCCATAACTCTTGTTCATTATGCTTTCAGCTAAACACTGTGATTTAGTTCTAGCTAATTCCTACATGGATTAGAGAAATTAGTTGATATGCCACATATACTTATAAATTAATTTTTTGTAAGTAATATTCTTTTATTTATTGATTTTAATTTATTGTGTTTATATAGATTCTAGTGTTGCCCCGAATGCATCGTCCCTCCCCCATATTCCCCTCAACATCTCTCTTGTCCCCCTTCCCATAGCGCCCTCCCCCCTTCCCTTCAGGTGTATCCCATCCTGTCATTCCCTTTCCCTCTGTCCTCTTTTCCTCTGGACCCTTTGATCTTTCCTCTTTCTCAATTCCATTCCTCAGTTCACACTGTTCATTGGATATTTCAAATGATTGAGGTCATATGATATTTTTCATTTTCTGCCTGGCTTATTTCACTTAACATAATAGTTTCCATGTCCATCCATGTTGTTGCAAAAGGTAAGATTTCCTTCTTTTTCATGGCCCCATGGTATTCCATTGTATATATGTATCACAGCTTTTTAATCCACTCATCCATTGATGGACACTTGGGCTGTTTCCAGATCTTCACCATTGTGAAAATGCTACCATAAACATGGGGGTGCATTTCTCCTTTGAAACATTATCTATAGAAAAATGCTAAGCAACTACAAACATCAAACTTCCCTGAAAATACATTTTCTTACAAAAAGTTAACTGAATTAAGAATTTGTATACAACTGTTCTCTTTATGGCTAGTTGTATCATAAACTGTGTTTCCAAACATTTCTCTCCAAAATTCAAGATTAACCTCATTTGTATGCTTCTGGAAAGCCATTAAATGTGTTATGTTTATTTGTGCTTATTGAATTTACACCTAATTAATATTAAATGAAAACATAACAATTTCAGCAATTC
Source organism: Saccopteryx bilineata (assembly GCF_036850765.1). Classification (NCBI taxonomy): domain Eukaryota; kingdom Metazoa; phylum Chordata; class Mammalia; order Chiroptera; family Emballonuridae; genus Saccopteryx; species Saccopteryx bilineata. Next base: position 130,024,222 of record NC_089491.1, read on the forward strand.
ATGATGTTAAAAAAATCTCCTAAAATGAGGAAGACAATCATGGAGAGATGATAGTTTTAGAATAAAACAAGGTCACTATAAAGTTTGAAACCACTTTTATACCTTAATATTTAGACTGGAAGACAAACAGAGTTCAAGAGAGCGACAACAGAAACAGCCATACTGTATGATATTGTCTTCTTTCCAACCCTTTAGGGTTATTATGAGGAATAAACTAATTAACTAAGTAAAATACTTAAAATGGTCCTGGGCACACTTATTATCATTAACAGCAAGACATATCAGACAAAAAGATGTTTCGATAATACATATATTCCTTTTTAAAATTTCATTATAATTTCATAAAGCCTCATACACTACCTTGTCATCTATCTCATTTTTTTGGAGACAGTTGATGCATGAGATTTGATTTGGTCTTCTCTGCATTTCTCTGACTATACTGTTTATATCCCTCTTTCATTTCAGTTTTGTATTGCTGATATTTTAGTTTATATTTGTCCGTTGGTTCTGGTAAATCTTCAGGTATAATGTCCTGCTCCTAAAACACAAAGAAAACATATGCTATACATGAGGAAAAACAAAATTATTAATTTCTGTTATTAACATGAACAGGTTTATCATTTACCTTAGCATTTATCCCTAAGAAGCAAACAGTTATATCTGTGTTCCAAACAGAAGTGTTAGTTAAGACATTTAGCTGTACAGCATCGCTGAGCAATCGGAGCAGACAGAACTGCTCAAATGGGCGCTGGCCTTCTATGCCAGTAAGCCTGTACCTTGTTTCCCAGTGAAAAATCAACCCTGAGGAGTAACGTCAGAGAAATAGCACCGTGAGGGGTGCTCCGGATATTGCTCCTTGAAATTTCAACAAATTCAACAACTAAAGACAAAGAAAAAAATCTCAGGAGCACCTGAAACACACACACACACCAGACAAAGGTATGACTGGGTGAAAAGGTGGCTGAATATGTAATCCACTCTGAAGGAAATAAGACTGAGAACAGGGTTTTTCACTTTCCTCACTGATCTGAGGAAGGAGCGCTTTTGTCTGAAGCCCAGGGATGCAGAGGGTCTGAGGCAGAGGGAAGAAGCTGGGTTAGGGTGGACAATCAAGCAGAAGAAAGACCACACTAGCTCTGCCTAAGACCACGGTCGAGGGACACACACAGGTGGCAGCACTGACAAAGGTTTCCCGTACAGGATGCTCATGGCAGCTGGAGCTGGCACCAGCAGCTTTGTGCACACCGGGCTCCAAAATCATGGGCAGTATGGGAGTGGCTACACCAGGTGCCACTGGCGTGGGTGTGGGTGTGCACAAGCATGTCCATGCAGGCTTGAGGGCTTAGCCCGAGATTACCAGTGATAGGCATCTTAGTGGACTGTTGCCGGTGTCTTTGTGCATTCCAAGATCCACCACCAGCATGGGACGTGCACAAAGGCAAGATCCCTGGACTGTCCAGGCAGGGCACCTCTATGGGCCTGCATTCCTCCCTCTGACAGAGATCACAGGCCCTGTCCGCCTAAGTGGGCCGGTGCAAGCCTCTGTGTACACTGCTGAAGTTCTGGGGGCTGGGCATGCACATGGTTTGCTGCAGGTTACCAAACAGTGCACAAGGGAGAAGCCTGTGGAGATTAGAACCACAGAGCGCTGAGGTGTACTAGACAAACCCGGGGCCCTTAGAAAAGCACTTGATCTGCAATCTGCTCCCAGCCCACAGCGCACGCTGAGACGTCCTGGACCTGTCTGCTGACCCTTAGAAAGGTGCAAAATCTGCAATCAGCTCCCAGCCCTGCCTGCTCATGCTGGTGGCTCTGGTTAGCATTGCCTTACCCAGAACAGTGCTTTGAGCGATACTGGAGGAAGGTCCTGGTTTCTCTTAGAGCCTCTTGCTCTTCAAGCAGTGGCTGGGGTGGACCTCATAGCTAAGTCCCCCGGCTGTTAGCTCAGGTGGGAGATAGGTGGGGAGAGGCACCGGGAAAACTGAGTCTCCCATTGTCAGAGCCTCCAAGCGAGACAACAGCAAACCTATGCCAAAGAGCCCCACAGGGGCAAAACCTGTAGTACAGCACCACTTGCCGAAAAAAAAAAAGAAGCTACTTCTCAAAACTAAGAAAAAATTACATTTTTATAACTTTTTTTTGTTTTTTTCTATTTTAGTAATGGCATCTTGTATCTTCTTTCCTTTTTATTCTTTATTTTTCCTTTTGAACTTCATTATCCATAGTTGTTACATTTTTTTTTTTGTATTTTTACGAAGCTGGAAACGGGAGAGACAGTCAGACAGACTCCTGCATGCGCCCGACCGGGATCCACCCGGCATGCCCACCAGGGGGCCACCAGGGGGCAATGCTCTGCCCCTCCAGGGGGTCGCTCTGTTGTGGCCAGAGCAACTCTAGCACCTGGGGCAAAGGCCAAGGAGCCATCCCCAGTGTCCGGGCCATCTTTGCTCAACTGGAGCCTCGGCTGCGGGAGGGGAAGAGAGAGACACAGAGGAAGGATTGGGGGAGGGGTGGAGAAGCAGATGGGTGCTTCTCCTGTGTTCCCTGGCCGGGAATCGAACCCAGGACTTCTGCACGCCAGGCCGACACTGTACCACTGAGCCAACTGGCCAGGGTCATAGTTGTTACATTTTTCATTCTTGTTATTTTAAGGGTTTCATTTCAAAAACCTGTATCATTTTTTTCCTTTTTCTTTTTCTTTTTCTCTCACTTGATCCTCATTTATCAACTAATTATTATATTTTGGATTCATATTTTTCTTTGTGGCATTTTGCGTGTTTTTTATTTCATCTTTTATCTCTTTTGTCATTTTTCCTCAGTTCCTGCTCCTTGTTCTCTGCAATTTTGTTTCTACTTATCATTATAGAATTTTAATTTTTTCACTGTATCTTTTCAATTTTTATTTTATTTTTTAATTATCTCTTATTAGTGTTATTAATAATATCACTCTCAAATGCCATTAACAAAAAAAATCAAATATCATGGATAGAAAAGACAGAGATGTAGCTCAGATAGATGATGAAAAATCTCTAGAAAAAAATTTCAATTGCTCAGAAACCTTGGAGTTAAATGACAGAGAATTACAAATTGAAGTCCTAAAAATACTCAGAGAAATACAAGAAAGCACGGAAAAGCAATTTAGAGAGCTCAAAAAAAAATTCAATGAACAAAAAGAATACTTTTCCAAGGAAATTGAAACTATAAAAAGGAACTAAACAGAGATGAAAAACTCAATACACAAATTAAAAAATGAGGTAACAAGCTTAGCTAATAGAACAGGCCAGACAGAGGAGAGAATTAGTGACATAGAAGACAGGGAACTAGAGATACTACAGAGAGAAGAGGAGAGAGACTCAAAAATTTTTTTAAAAAAATGAGAAAGCCCTACAGGAATTGTCTGACTCCATCAGAAAGAGCAACATAAGAATAATGGGTATATCGAAAGGAGAAGAGAGAGAAAATGGAATGGAGAACATACTCAAACAAATAATTGATGGGAACTTAAGAATTAGAGCCTCAAATCCAAGAAGGAAACAGAAAACCAAGTTACCATAACCCAAACAGACCTATTCCAAGGCATATCATAATAAAATTATCACAAAGCAATGAAAAAAATAAAATCCTCAAGGCAGCAAGGGAAAAGAAGAATACAACATATAAAGGAAGTCCCATTAGACTATCATCAGGTTTCTCAGCAGAAACTCTACAAGCCAGAAGAGAGTGGACCCCAATATTTAAAGTACTGAAAGAGAGGAACTTCCAGTCAAGAATTCTATATCCATCACAGCTATCCTTCAATATGAAGGGGAAATAAAAACATTCACAGATATAGAAAAGATAAGGGAATTTATCACCAGAAAGCCCTCATTTCTGGAAATAATAAAGGGGTTATCCAACCAGATACAAAGAACAAAACAAAACAAAATCACAAGTAAAAACACCAACAAGTTCACAATAAAAACAAGATTAATCTGTGACAACAAAAACAAAAAAGGGAAGAGGACAAAGATTAATAGTAGCAAAGGATGATGAAGTGCTTAGAAGCACACATGAGATAATGTACTACAATGAATATGATATATATCCTTTTTATTACCTAATGGTAACCACCCCTGAAAAAACCACTACATAAACACATGGCTTACAAAATCAAGAAACAGAGAAAAGAAGTATGGAATAGAACCAAACAAAAACAAATGACAGAAAAACAAAAAAGAAGAACCAAACAAGATACAGAGCTATCAGAAATCAATATATAAAATGGTAATAGGACACCCTCAAGTGTCAGTAATTACATTAAGTGTAAATGGATTAAACTCACCAATAAAAAGACACAGAGTAGCAAAGTGGATAAAAAAAAATCCAAGAGTATGCTGCCTTCAAGAATCACATCTAAGCTACAAGGATAAAAACAAATTCAAAGTGAAAGATTGGAAAACAATTCTCTGAGAAAATAATATCCAAAGAAAAGCAGGTGTAGCTACACTCATATTACCATAGCTGACTACAAGACAACAAAGGTAATCAGAGACAAAGATGGTAATTTCATAATGATAAAAGGGACATTGAATCAAGAAGATATAACATTTCTTAATATATATGCACCAAACCAAGGAGCACCAAAGTATATAAGACATCTACTAACTGATCTAAAAATAAAAACTGACAAAAATACAATCATACTTGGAGACCTCAATACACTGCTGATGGCACTAGATCGTTCATGAAAACAGAAAATCATTAAACAAATATGGCCTTAAATGAAACATGAGAACAATTGGATATGATACACATCTACAGGACAAATGCCATACATTTCTCTACAGTGTACATGGAACATTCTCAAGAATTGACCATATGTTGGGCCACAAAACTATCATCAACAAATTCAGAAAGATTGAAATAATACCAAGTATATTCTCTGACCACAAAGCTTTGAAACTAGAATTCAACTTTAAAAAAGTAAACAAACACACAAAAATGTGGAAATTTAACAATATACTTCCAAAAAATGAGTGAGTCAAAGAAGAAATAAAAGCAGAGATCAGAAGATATATACAGACAAATGAAAATGACAACACAACATATCAGAACCTCTGGGATACAGCAAAAGCAGTAATAAGAGGGAAGTTCATATCACTACAGGCTTATATGAATAAATAAGAGAGAGCCCAAGTAAACAACTTAACATCACATCTTAGGGAACTAGAAAAAGAAAAACAAATGCAACCCAAAACCAGAAGAAGAAAGGAAATAATAAAAATCAGAGTAGAAATAAGTGAAATAGCAAACAGGAAAACCATAGAAAAATCAATAAAACAAGGAGCTGGTTCTTTAAAAAGAGCAACAAAATTGACAGACCCTTGGCAAGACTCACTAAGGAAAAAAGTGAAAGGACTCATATAAACAAAATCCAAAATGAAAGAGGAGAAATCACTACAGATATCATAGTTATACAAAGAATTATCATAGAATACTATGAAAAACTGGGTGGCGGCTGCCCGCGGCGGCGGTGAACTGGGAAAGCGGCGGCCTGGCTTGGCCTGGCCGGGCCTGGCCTGTTAGGGCGTGGGTGGTGCGGCTCTAGCACCATGTCCCTGCAGTACGGGGGCAGAGGAAGCGCCCCTCGCCGGCAGTTACCGCCCAGCGGATTCGTTCCCAAAGGACTTCGGGTACAGCGTGGAGGAGGAGGAGGAGGAAGAGGAAGTGGCAGCTGCGGGTGGCGGGCTTGAGGCGGGGCCGGTGGAGGCTGTGGCCCGGGGGGGTGCTGACAGTTCCAAGCCGAGGATTCTGCTCATGGACCTTAGGCGCAGCGGCAAGTCCTCCATCCAGAAAGTGGTGTTTCATAAAATGTCACCCAACGAGACCCTCTTTGTGGAAAGGCCCAACAAGATTTATAAAGATGACATTTCCAATAGCTCCTTTGTGAATTTCCAAATATGGGATTTTCCTGGGCAAATGGACTTTTTTGACCCCACTTTTGACGAGAGATGATCTTCAGGGTAACGGGAGCGTTGATATATGTCATTGATGCGCAGGATGACTACATGGAGGCTTTAACAAGACTTCACATTACTGTTTCTAAAGCCTACAAAGTTAACCCAGACATGAATTTTGAGGTTTTTATTCACAAAATTGATGGTCTGTCTGATGATCACAAAATAGAAACACAGAGAGACATTCATCAATGGGCCAATGATGACCTTGCAGATGCTGGGCTAGAAAAACTCCACCTTAGCTTTTATTTGACTAGTATCTATGACCATTCAATATTTGAAGCCTTTAGTAAGGTCGTACAGAAACTCATTCCACAACTGCCAACCTTGGAAAACCTACTAATTTGATTTTTATATCAAATTCAGGTATTGAAAAAGCTTTTCTCTTCGATGTGGTCAGCAAAATCTACATTGCAACAGACAGTTCTCCTGTGGACATGCAATCTTATGAACTTTGCTGTGACATGATTGATGTTGTAATTGATGTGTCTTGTATATATGGGTTAAAGGAAGATGGCAGTGGAAGTGCTTATGACAAAGAGTCTATGGCAATTATCAAGCTGAATAATACAACTGTCCTTTATTTAAAGGAGGTGACTAAATTTTTGGCACTTGTCTGCATTCTTAGGGAAGAAAGTTTTGAACGAAAAGATTTGACTACAACTTCCACTGTTTCCAAAAAGCTATTCATGAGGTTTTTGGAGTGGGTGTGACTTCTCACAGGGGCTGTGGTCACAGCCCAGTGCCCCCAGCCTGAAAGCATTGGCACACAACGGCACACCGCGAAATGCCATCTAGCCTGAATTCCAGTGGTTGGGGCTCTGTGCTAGCTTTTACTCTTCACTCCTGGGTCAGATGCCACGTGCTACAGGACATGGGAGTTGCCACTTGTGGGAATCTGGTGCCTGTCGCACTAGATATGAGGGGTAGAGTTTCTCATTTGGTTGAAAACCCTTCAACCAGTGGTCTACAAGTGAAGTTACTATTTCTTCTTTTTTAAAAATGGAAAAAAAGAATTTTAGAGACCATAGAACTCAAGTGTGTGTTTCTCCTCTCCGGGGTTCTACTTTAAGTAGTTGGGATATTTTGGACCTGGAGGTAACAAACACCATTTATCCATCCTTTCCAGGGACTGTTGCCATCATTTACCAGTCAAAAATAATAGAACTGAGTTTTTATACGCTTCACTTAGGTTTTCATTTGAGTCGTTTCTAAAAATGCTGCCTTGCTTAAGTTCTAACACTGCCTCTCAAATTTCAATTTTGGACATTGTGTATCTAAGATCTTCTAAATGCATTTGCTTGCTAACTCCAAAGACTAGTGGTCTGACTGCAGCAAAGGACATTCCTATATTTGTAACTGAAGAAATGAAAAAAATTTATGTTGCATCAGGTCAAGGGCAAAGTTCAACAGCGGAAGTATGGAGGAAAAAAATTTTAAAACAAGAAAAATTTGCACCTGTGTTTTGGATAAAAGATATCTGGGTTCTTTCTCCTGCATAAAATAAATGATCATGAGCAATGTAGCAAAGGGAATGAAAAAAATTTATTTTTCCCACAATCTCCTCTTGTGGAAGGAATTCGTTATGTAATTGAAATATTGAACTCATTTTTCTTTAAACTTGATACCAGCAGCTACATATCTTTTATTCTTAGTGGTCTAAATTCTTTATGTATGGCTGTTTTGTTGACCATGAATGACCCTAGGGCATGGGTGGACTGTCCCCTGGGAGTGAGAGAGAGCACATGGCGCCACACATGTGTCGTTCAACGTACTTCCTCTCCAGTATTCTGACACCAAGTGTCACTGTGGTACTTCCTTCCCTAGTATATTAATTCATAATTGTTTCTTTTTGTTGTTGGTTGATACCCTTTCTGTTGACTTAAACTTGCACATTATTTTTACTCCACAAACCCAGTAGTCATGTATTCCACTGGACCACTTGAGTACATAAGTGCCACTGTTTAATGAAATACGTGTATGCAGGTCTGTAAATCTAACAGTGTAACTTGGAGTGCTGCTTGCAGATGACTGACTGCTGCGTATTTACATGGACCATGGTAATATTCAAAAGAAAAATGCTTTTATATTTATAGATTATTTCATTGAATTATATAAAATGGGCATCAATAAATGTATTTACATAAAAAAAAACCCAAAACAAAAAAACTATATGCCACCTAATTTAACAATCTAGAAGAAATGGATAAATTCCTAGAACAATACAATATTTCTAAACTGAGTCACAAAGAAGTAGATAGCATAAACAGACCCATTAGAAGGGAGGAAACAGAAACAACTAACAAAAACCTCCCAAAAAATAAAAGTCCAGGGCCAGACGGCTATACTAGTGAATTTTATCAAGCATTCAAAGGAGATTTGGTTCCTATTCTACTCAAAGTCTTCCAAAATATCGAAGAAGAAGCAATACTTCCAAACACATTTTATGAGGCCAACATAACCCTCATATTGAAACTTGGCAAGGACAACACAAAAAAAGAAAACTATAGACCAACATTTCTAATGAATACAGATGCTAAAATCCTAAACAAATACTAGCAAATAAAACACAACAACACATTAAAAAAATAATTCATCATGATCAAGTGGGATTCATCTCAGAATCACAAGGATGGTTCAACGTAAGTAAAACAGTTAACGTAATACACCATGTCAACAAAACAAAGAACAAAAACCATATGATCCTATCAATAGATGCAGAAAAGGCATTAGATAAAATACATCATTTTATGTTTAAAACACTCAACAAAATGGGTATAGAAGGAAAATATCTCAACATAAAGGCCATTTATGACAAACCATCAGCTAACATCATATTAAATGGCAAAAAACTGAAAACTTTTCCTCTAAAATCAGGAACAAGAGAAGGTTGCCAACTCTCTCCACTCTGATTCAACATAGTGCTGGAAGTTCTAGCCAGAGCAATCAGACAAGAGAAAGAAAAGGCATTCATATTGGGAAAGAAGAAGTAAAGTTTCACTTTTCTTAATTTATTGTGTTTACATAGATTCTAGTGTCTCCCCGAATGCACCCCCCACCCTCATATTCACTTTTTGCAGATGATATAATCCTGTACATCAAAAACCGCAAAGACTCCACAAAATGACTATTAGAAACAACAAATAAATACAGAAAGGTCGCAGGATACAAAATTAATATACAGAAGTCTATTGCCTTTTTATATGCCAACAATGAAACTTCAGAAAATGATCTTTTAAAAAAATCCTTTTTACAGTTGCAACAAAAATACATCTAGGAATAAACATAACAAAGAATGTAAAGGACCTATATAATGAAAACTACAAAGCATTGTTAAGGGAAATCGAAAAAAGATACAATGAAATGGAAAAATATTTCTTGTTCTTGGATAGGAAGAATAAATATACTTAAAATGACCATATTACCCAAACAATATACAAATTTAATGCAATTTCCATCAAAATTCAATGTCATTTTTTTAAAGAAATGGAACAAAAAATCATCAGGTTTCTATGGAACTCTAAAAACCCCAAAGAACCAAAGTAATCCTAATGAAAAAGAACAAAGCTGGGGGCATTACAATACCTGACTTCAAATTATATTATAGAATCACAATAATCAAAACAGCATGAGGCCCTGGCCGGTTGGCTCAGTGGTAGAGCATCGGCCTGGCCTGTAAGGGGTCCCGGGTTCGATTCCCGGCCAGGGCACACAGGAGAAGCACCCATCTGCTTCTCTACCCCTCCCCCTCTCCTTCCTCTCTGTCTCTCTCTTCCCCTCCAGCAGCCAATTGTAATCAGTACTGAAATATAAAAAAAAAAATCAGAAAACATAATATAAAATATTATAGTACTAAATCCTATGAAAAAATAATTACTAATAAATCAGATTATCAAATTATTCAACTACTGAATCTTGAATTAAAAAAAGTTAGAAAGATTTTCCTGTCCCATTCTGCACACACAAACGAGAGGAATACTCTTGACTTCTCTTTCTGCTTCATTCACTTTAATCAATCAATAATTCCACTTTATGCAACTATGTCCATTTTATTTTATTTTTCTGGTCAACATCTTAATTCAGATCACCAGAATCTCTACCGTGTAAAAATTAATAAAAGGGAAACTTCACTAAAATGGAGAAGTAAGGCCAAAGGGGAAAGCTCTCTCACTCTATATCAATCACAGGAGAAACTGTCAATTACACCACAAGAGAGAAGTCAGCCCTCAACAGGAAAGAAACAACAATTATAAGACCCAATGGGAAAAATATACATTGCATATTCCACAAAAAATCAAGTACCCCAGCCAATTCAGCCAATGAGAAGCCATCATCTCCCTGCACTCTCATTTTTCTCTCCCAATTTCCTCCTTTTACTCCATAAAATTACCTTCCTCTCCTTTTTTTTTCTTCCTCTCCTTTTTGTGTTGAACTTACCCATGGCTTTTGCTAGAGCTTGCTTTTCCTGAATTGCAATTCTTTGCTGTCCTGAGCAAACCCACTTTTTGCTGCTAAAATGACTGGTTTTTATTTTTAAGGTCAATACATGCTAAACTGTAGCCCTCCTGACAAACTTGTACCCATTCTTCCTAGTCCAATCTCTTTTTTCAGTCAAAAAAGAAAAGAATCAGAATGATATTCCTAGTTACAGATCTGCATGACATTGTTCTGTGTAAAATCCTTCAGAAGCTTCCCATCGCCACCAGAAAAAAACCTTTCAATTCAATCTTAGCATCTGTCTCCAAAGCATGGCTCCTCATCCCCATCCCTTACCCTGTGTTGCAGTTGTACTGAACTATTCGCAGTATCTGGTGCAAGCCATGCCTTCTTTCCCATTTAAAACTTTGTTTAAGCTCTTTCCTCAGTCTCAAAAGCCTGGCTATTTCTTCTTCATCTTCTGGTACCAGCAATGATATATTTCTCCCAGGAAGTTTTTTCCAAACTTGGAAAGACGAGGTTAACCTCCAAAGCATCTTGCTCTTACTTCTACTTGAGATCTTATGACATTACACTATTGTTTCCCTTTTATTCTTCCTATTCTTGTCTTCCTGGAAGCCACAAACTTCTTAAAGGCAGGAGAGATGCCTTGACCTTGCCACTTGTAAAATGCCTGGTATATAACACACACATTTTAGACATTGTTCTAATTAAGCACTATTTACTAATGAGGAATAGAATTAATTTTAAAAATTTCCTGACAGTTATCCAGTATTCACATGAAAAAATCTCAGGGACAAACAACTTATTCTTTTCATGAACCCTCTAAATGCCAGAAAGCTTCCTGAAGGTAGCCTATTACAACTGCACCGTTCTCCAAAATGACTAATGCTTGCCTGAAAGGATGATGATGATGATGATGATGATGATGATGATATAAGTGACATTATCAAAGTAGGCACTATGCTGGATTCTTCACATGAACATGCTCAGTCCACCCTCATAACAATTCTTTGAATAAGATACTATTAATACCTCTTTAGTTCAGATGAAAAGAAGGAGGTTTAGAGAAGCAACTTGGTGAAAGTTATACAGCAGGCAAGTGGTGGAATCAGAATTAAAACTCGGCCCACTGAGTCCAGCCTTGAACATTACTCCGCTTCCACCTCAATACCAACTGTCAAGCAGTCAACCAGTCTTTAACTCTTTTATTCTAAAAATACTTGTAGTTAAAAAAAATAATAATACATAAATTTACAAATAACAACTTAGTTAACTTTGTTTTAAACTTTTCCAAGTTCATCTGTCCAGGGAACTCTTTTAAGAGTCAATGCCTATTCACATCCTCAAGAATTGCCGATCTACAAAATGCACTTTGGGAAGTAATGGTATAAACATGGTTATTCTCCTAATTTGTTGTTAAATAGTATTTGCTTTTGGAGCAGCCACATTGCAATACTAGCATGTCCTGGGCCAGTAGCCAACTACACCCCCAAAGATGTCCACCCGACCTGAATCCTAATCAAATGCTACTGAATTAGAATCTCTGATGTGAGACCTGGGTATTGAAATTTTCAGCCATCATCTTATGCTATTCGTAGGCACATCTAAGTTTCAGTACCAGTATTGTCTTTATATGCCAAGTTGCAGTTTCAATCCCAGGTCAGGACACACACAAGAATCTACCAGTGAATGCATAAATAGATGGAACAATAAATCAAGGTCTGCCTGTCTGTCTCTCTCCATTTCCCTTCCTGTCTCTATCTCTCTCAAATCAATAAATTTTAAAATAAAAAAAAAGACCACTGTTTTTGAACAAACTGAAATAATAGTGTTCAGCTCTGCTCTGGACTGAGCATTTTACATTCCATTGGGAAATCTCATTTATAAACCCAGAGGTTCTTTCAGTTTCAATCATTCTTACTCAAGTTTGTTCTCCTACCTTTTGGTCCTTCTAGTACTCCCTATTACATGGCAAGGTATTCTCTGTCAATCCTCCATGTTTGCACACTAATCGATTGACCTTCCCCTTGATTGTGGGAAAAGACGTAATTAATTTTTTGGAAGTTAACTAAAATGTCATCTCCTCCAGATAAGGGAGTAAGTTCCTCCCTAGTCTGTCTTGCTACATTACACCAATATCTCTATTATAGTGTTTAGTGCATTCTGTTATAACTATGGATGTACATTTTTTGTATTCCAACAGAATGCAAGCATCTTGATGTTAAATGCCAAATTTTAACCCTTCTTGCCTTCTCAATACTACTATAGTCTTGGCCAATAGTTGAAGCTCAGTAACTATTAGTTGAAGGATTCAAAAGCCACCTGACTGGTGGTGGCACAATGGATAGAGCATCGTCCTGGGACACTGAGGTCCCAGGTTTGAAATGCCAAGGTCCCTGGCTTGAGCACAAGGTGGGCAACTTGAGGGCAACATCACCAGCTGAGTGCGGGGTAATGGCTTTGATCACAAAGTTTGCTGGCTTGAGACCAAGGTTGCTGGCTTGAGCTAAGGGTCACTGGCTCAGCTTGAGCCCTTCACTAAAGACACATATGAGAAGTAATCAATGAACAACTACAGTGACACATCTATGAGTTGATGCTTCTCATCTCTCTCCTACTCTCTTCCTATCTGTCTGTCTGCCTCTCTCTCTCAAAAAAAAAAATTAAAAATGCTAAGCAAAATAAGCCAGGCAGAGAAAGAAAAATATCATATGACTTCACTCATATGAGGAATCCAATGAACAATGTGAAGTGAAGAATGGAAGCAAGGCAGAGAAGGGGTCAAAGAGTCCAGAGGGAAAGTGGGCAGAGGGAAAGGGGATGAGAGAAGGAGATTAAAGAAAGGAAAGACATTAGTGAAAGTATATAAACATAACACAGAGATAGAGGGCAGGATAGTAAATCATGAAGGGAAGGGGGAAGGAGGTAGGAGAGGGGGCCAAGGGGGCATCAAGGAGAACAAGAGGAGGAGGAAGGGAGATATATGGAGATATATTTGGGGGTACACTTATAACTATGTAAACACAACAAATTAAAATCAATTAAAAAAGAAACAAAAAGGCCTTGGCCGGTTGGCTCAGTGGTAGAGCGTCGGCCTGGCGTGCAGAGGTCCTGGTTCGATTCCCGGCCAGGGCACACAGGAGAGGCGCCCATCTGCCTCTCCACCCCTCCCCCTGTCCTTCCTGTCTCTCTCTTCCCCTCCCACAGCAGGGCTCCATTGGAGCAAAGATGGTCTGGGCGCTGGGGATGGCTCCTTGGCCTCTGCCCCAGGCGCTAGAGTGGCTCTGGTCGCAACAGAGTGACGCCCCAGAGGGGCAGAGCATCGCCCCCTGGTGGGCAGAGCGTCGCCCCCTGGTGGGCGTGCCAGGTGGATCCCGGTAGGGTGCATGCAGGAGTCTGACTGTCTCTCCCCGTTTCCAGCTTCAGAAAAGTACAGAAAAAAAAAAAAAAGAAAAGAAACAAAAAATATATAAATAAAATGAAAGCATTTAAAAGCTTCTATCTTTGATACTATTTATTTTCCAGCTTGTTTAGCTAGAAAATAAATACAGAAATGCTTGTTGACAACAAGTATCAACCAATCAATGCAAGCCATGGTGGAAAAACAGTTTGTTGATAAACCTAGCACTGAAGCACAAAGTCAAGTATTCTGACAATGACACTCACTTACTCTAGAAAACAAACATTACCAAGAAGCCACCTAAGACAGGAAATCAGAGGTGAATTAAATCAATGATTCATACATCAATAGAAAAATATATGTATTTTAAAAACAATCTAAATTTAAAAAAAACTAAAGAGATGAGAGCATGCACAATTAAAAATTGAGAAACTGACTCACAGGAAAAAATGAAACAATTAAATAACCCTATTTTTACACTAAGATTAATCAATTTTGAATGTCATTGAAGCCTTTTGGTGCAGTAAAATGTTTGATTTCATTAATTTGCTTGAATTCTGTATTTCTAACATTGTATTCTAAATACCAAAGCACAGTCAACACCATTAAGAACCTATGAATTAAACATAAGCTCACAAATGTTTATCTATCATGATGCAAATATAATAATTGTTCAATTTGATGCACCCAGTAATCATTTTATATGACTGAAGGAAGTTCATTCAGGCCTGATAGGTAATAAATTTCCAATAGCTTTAAAAAAAGGGCTACCTGCTACTTTAGATTCTGTTTGCACATAAAAGTGCCAGCTAAGGCTCTACTCTGTCCATTTCCTACTCAATTTAAATAAAAGACAAGTTTCATTAAGAATATTTTAATAATTTCCATAATACCTTCTCAAGAGAAAAACAGGACAATTTAAATAATAAACAAACGGTAATAACTATAATTGTTCTACTTCCCTAAATATCAATTTTATTCATTTTGTCAAAATTAATATGTCAAAACAGTGAGGATGCTTATTTTGGCTTATTACTTTGCTATTGTTTTCACTTTAACTATTCTACAATATTCACTTTTAGCAAAGAGCATTTTATCCTAAATCAATAACCAAAAAAATACTAAAATAAGCAACCTCTATCTGAATTTCTGTTGTACAATTTGCAAACACAGATACAAATTTTATATAAGTTCTGAACAATGTCTGTCACTTTCATCACACCCAATCTAACAAATTACTCAACAAATAACTTTATATTATTCCAAATAGATTTTGTGTAAAAAATTTGTAATCATGTATAAATTCCCTTAATTTTATTTTTAAAATCTTTTTGCATTTTATCATTTAGTGAACAACTTAAAATTATGGGCAAAGCCCTGGCCGGTTGGCTCAGCGGTAGAGAGTCGGCCTAGCGTGCAGTGGACACGGGTTCGATTCCCGGCCAGGGCACACAGGAGAAGTGTCCATTTGCTTCTCCACCCCTCCGCCGTGCTTTCCTCTCTGTCTCTCTCTTCCCCTCCTACAGCCAAGGCTCCACTGGAGCAAAGATGGCCCGAGCGCTGGGGATGGTTCTGTGGCCTCTACCTCAGGCGCTAGAGTGGCTCTGGTCGTAACATGGTGATGCCCAGGAGGGGCACAGCATCGCCCCCTGTTGGGCAGAGCATCTCCCCTGGTGGGCGTGCCGGGTGGATCCCGGTCGGGCGCATGCGGGAGTCTGTCTGACTGTCTCTCCCTGTTTCCAGCTTCAGAAAAATGAAAAGAAAAAAAAAAATTATGGGCAAAGTAGCAATAAGAGAATATCTGTGGCTAATTTGTGGCATAATATTATCTATGGCACTTTCTCCGTAGAGACAACTCAAAAGAAAGCACCTTCCATATAAGACTAAATCAGAGTAAATCAGAGAACACCTGCCAAGAATGACGATCTCCAACTTTGCTCCAATTTTTAAAGAGTCAACAATGTTGTCAGATACAGAAAGAATGGCAAAGCTCTAAGATTTGACAGCAAACCCATCAGGGTCTTTAAAGAGAAAAATGAAGACACTACTGGATTGTCAGCATAGGATTTTTCTTAATACGTGGAATACAGAGGAAATGTCAGATTACACAGATGTCCTTATCATTATCAACTTTCAGAAGATCAGTAATTGACTATAGCCATTATAAAGTATTTTTCTCTGATATAACCAGCAACACTTTGGCCCAATTTGTTCTGTTTGATTCCTACAAAATGCATTCTCTCAAACACCCCTAAAATTATAATGTTTTATATTGCATCACAATACAGTAAACACAAACTATGGTTAACCATCCGTTAAACAAAAGTTCAAGGAAAAGTTTTTCTGCCCTGCATTCACTGATCTCACAACAATATCCAATCTCATTTGCAGATAGATCTTAACAACAGTTCCAAACAACTTTCACTCCTCTAATTCACCAGTTATCCCTGTGTGAACCCACTGTTAATTGCATGTGAGAAGAAAATCCTCTATAAAATACATTAACCATCACCAGTAAGTTGAAACAAGGCTGCACTAAAAAATTACAAAGAGCCTGACCAGCGCTGGCACAATGGATGGAGCATCAACCTGGGACACTGAGGTCCAGGGTTGGAAACCCTGAGGTGGCTAACTTGATTGCAGGCTCACCGGTTTGAGTGCAAGGGGTCACCTGCTCAACTGGAGCTCCCGCCTCCCCAATCAAGGCACATATAAGATGCAATCTGAGCAACTAGGAGGTGATGATCCACATCTCTCTCCCTTCCTATTTCTCTGTCTGTCTGTTTGCCTCTCTTTCTCTCTCACAAAAAAATAAATAAAATGAAATTCTAAAGACAATAAATCAATCAATATTTGAAAAACATATTGCAAAAACACACACACACACATATATATATACACACACACAAAGTGATAAAGGGGAATATATATGTTGTTTATTAACTATCTAAATCTTTTCTGAAGCCTATTATACATGGCTTAGTTTGGGAGCTAAGGCTTCTGTAGATTTTCTGATGAAGGTTGTGAGCCAAAGGAAAGAAATAGTAAGTGCATATAGCTGGGTTAGTTTTGAGGCTGTAAAACTGAGCAGAACTGTAAGATGTAGAACTGGCAGAGCAGGCAGCAATGGAAAGCTGCATCTGAAAGGGAATAAAAGTGAATACCTGAAACAGTGACAATTCCATGCTGACACTGAACAATAGGATATTGAAGAAGGCAGATTATTCCTTGCTCACTGCTTCCCAAGGGCTACAATTTTGGCATCTAATATTAAACACAATCCAGACTAGGCCATCAAGACTGAATGAACAGAGCATCAAAAGTCAGATCTAAACTCTAGCCCTGCCGCTGTCCCTAACTATGAGCAAGGCAGCTGCCTTATCTGTGAATTGAGGCAATGTATCAGATGATGCTCAGTTTCCTTCTAACTCTAAATCTCATGAACACCAGAAGTCTGTCATATCTGTCAGTCACCAACCCTATCCAAAGAGTATATATTTTGGATATATGTAATACACATGCATGTACACACACACACACACACACTAATGTTATCATCAAAACTTTAACCCATAATCACATGTATCTTCCATTTTTTTACCCATATAAAAAATTCTATAAACATATTCCCTGAGTATGTATCTGTTATTACTGTGAATATATCTTCTTTTATGTAAAAATCTATATCTTGAAATAGAAAAACTATTTTCTCAAAAGAGAAATATGGTGCACTACGTAATACATATATATATTTAGCTTAAAATATCATTCATGCCTGACCTGTGGTGGTGCAGTGGATAAAGCGTCGACCTGGAAATGCTGAGGTTGCCGGTTCGAAACCCTGGGCTTGCCTGGTCAAGGCACATATGGGAGTTGATGCTTCCAGCTCCTCCCCCCTTCTCTCTCTCTGTCTCTCTCCTCTCTCTCTCTCTGTCTTTCCCTTTCCTCTCTAAAATGAATAAAAAATTAAAAAAAATATATCATTCATTAGTGAGTATATTAAAACATAAACTTATGAACTGTACTAGACAGCATTATATTCTGTATGCTTACTCTGTTTGATAGACTAGATTATACAAGAGATAGAACTGAGTAATTTGACACTATTTTGTAAACACTTAAAGGTTTACAGGTATGTCTGTAAACCTTCAGGTGAATGATATTTTCCCTTCTGTATAAGATACAGAAAGGGGAAAGGATGGTGCCTTTGACAAGATACTTTTCAAATGGAAATAAAACTGAGATTATCTAATCAGTTATCCTTGTGGGTGGATGGATTTACACCTGCCCTGAAGCTTAGATTTAGCAAATGACAGAGTCAATCATCTTTTTGGGTTTTATGATGGAGCCACAACAAAAGATTTCTTGAGATCAAATATGTGGTTGTGAGAAAACTGTTTTCAATGGAAACAGAAAGCTAGGAGCTAACCTGTTTCTATGGTAACTAGAGCAGCAGCTATCCAACAGCTTCAGGGGGAAAGGGGCAGAAAGTTACAAAAGCAAAAACCAAACAAAATTGATGCTGGTTTACCTTATCGTTGTGATTTTCCATGTAGTACAGTCAAAATCAGTGCAGACAAGTTTGTGCTGTCCCTACACCACCAGCCCCAGGGAAGTTTAGTAATTAGTACCCCTGTTTTTTCTCTAAACCTCAAAGTGTTAGAGTTGAAAAGAAGTATGGCTACTCTCTAGTTCAATGTGTCATCCCCATTTATTTTTTTTATTTTTTATTTTTTTAGAATAAGACAAAGGTGATCAAGACTCAGGAAGGTGAGGTGAATTCTACAAAGTCACACAGCCAGTGATGAAATCAGGGTAAAGGCATCGGTCTCATATAACCCATCTTTCCAATGCTGTTTCCACACACTCTCTATTCCTCATTTCTTCACCTCCCGGAACTCATATTTTAGTCGCTTTCTATAAAAATATTGACTACACAGTCTTAAAATTAATTACCACCTTTCAACATATAACAGAAATAAAAAGCAGTACTTCCGTGTTATAAAAAAACTTTTTTGACTAATCTTCTAAAAGAAAAGCCCTTCATACTTCAAGCAGAACTAAATTAAGTTTATGTAATATATTGATGGTTATTGTTTAGACAATGTTGCAACTATATATTCCCTCCAGAGATCTGTGTTTATATTTTATCAGTCCTTTAGAGCTCTATACTATTTCACTTAGACATATTTTTAAAGATTGCCATAATAAAAGGATATATGACTGAGAAGTTGAAAAGAAATGCCTAAAAACTGCATTCACTTTATTTGTAGTAGTAAAAATAAATGGTAATGATATACATTTTCAAATGGGAAAGGTTGGCCTGCATTTTTATATTAGCCTACACATTTTCTTGTTTTCATTTGCTTTGAAATATGCTTCCTGGAAGAGATGAAAAATTTCCTTGACTCTTAGTTTTGTCAGCTCAAATCTATGCGCTCTTAGAAAGATATTACAAAAAAAAAAAAATCATACCTAATCTGTCCAACTACATTCCCCTTTGGCATGCATAATGTCCAACCTAATGCTCAGATCATCTAGTTTGTGATCAAATATACCACTGAGAATACAATTGTCTTGAAGTTACTAAGTTCTTTTAATGATGTATTTGTATGGCCAGTATCTGCGGCCACCATCACAGCTGCCTGGCCAACATAGGTTCGCATTTGATTCAGACAGATGGTAAGGAATCAACAAACCCAAAAAACTGGTGGTCCATTTTCCTTTAATCCTAGCTTGTACCTGGCGGGCAAGAAATATGCACAGTGGGAAACACTTCCCTTTCCATTCAGGACTCTCAAAGTCACTGATTCATCCAAGTTTTCCTAGAATCAAAGGCTTCCACCTCACCAGCCTTATTCACCTCTGTTCCCCATCTCCTTCTCCTGCGCAAATTGGCTTTTCCTTCAACAGTCAGACATTTTGACTGCCTCCTCCACGTGGTTATCCTGCCCTGCTTCACCATGGGCTCTTCCTCTCTACAAGAACGTGATCACTCTCCCCCAAATGGTCTCCTAGCTCCTCTTTTTTTTTTTTCTTTTTTGTATTTTTCTGAAGTTGGAAACGGGGAGGCAGACAGACTCCAGCATGTACCCGACCGGGATCCACCCGGCATGCCCACCAGGGGGCGATTCTCTATCAATCTGGGGCGTCACTCTATTGCAACCAGAGCCATTCTAACACCTGAGGCAGAGGCCATGGAGCCATCCTCAACGCCCAGACCAACTTTGCTCCAATGGAGCCTTGGCTGCAGGAGGGGAAGAGAAAGACAGAGAGGAAGGAGAGAGGGAGAGGTGGAGAAGCAGATGGGTGCTTCTCCTGTGTGCTCTGGCCGAGAATCGAACCCGGGACTCCTGCACCACAGGCCGACGATCTTCCACTGAGCCAACCGGCCAGGGCCTCCTAGCTCCTCTTTTTAAAACCTTTTGGCGTGAAAGCCCTCCCCCAACACACATTAGTATAACCAAGCCCCTTCCCAAGCAAGAAGGGCAATTAGCTGTATCATATGAGAGCATCACCACATGAAAGCAACGTCCATTTTTATCAGAGTGAGAAAATATAATTTACCTGCCCAACGGTACTCAATTAGGTACTCTCTGCTTCTATCCAACACTGAGAATATAAGCATATATTCTGAGAATATAAACATGGGAACTTTAAAATAGTGGCCAGCCATGGCCAGATAGATCAGCTGGTTAGAGCATCGTCCCAAAGCACAGAGGTTGCTGGTTCAATTACCAGTCAGAGAATATACAGGAAGAGATTGATATTCCTGTCTCTTTCTCTCTCAAAAATCAATAAAATAAGCATTAAATAACAATAATAATATAAATAAAATAGTGGCCTGGAATAGGTCGAAGATGTTTATATGGCAAATGCAAATTCACCAGACTGTTACAGCAGATTCCAGGGTGTTGAAGGTTGGAGTTGTATTGTTCTATGGTTGGCCATGACATTTAATTAATATAAAAGGGATGAAGACACTTGACCATACCCCTAAAATTACAGTTGTTTGGTAGAAGTACAGCCTTCACCATCTTCTCCAATAACATGACAAAGAAGAGCCTATAATTAACTTTCAAAGCAGAACATCAAGATTAAAACAGCCTATATTTTCATAATAAAATAAAGACTAAAAATACCTTAACAACACCATTTCTAAATGGAATACTTTCCTGTATATGTCAGGCAATATTTTTATGTGAACATTTTTTTTCACTTTAGAGGAGAGGAGATAAACAGATTCCTGCACGCACCCCAACTGGGATCCACCTTGCAACCCCCGCCTGGGGCCAATGCTTGAATCAACCAAGCTATCCTCAGAGCTCAGGCTGACACTTGGACCAACCCCTACCTGGCCACTGGCTGAGAGAGGGGAAGAGGGAGTGAAGGAGGAGAGAGGAGGAAGAGAAGCAGATGGTCGTTTCTCAAGTGTGCCCTGACCTGGGTTCAAACCCCAGAGATCTGCATGCCAGGCTGACACTCTATCCACTGAGCTAACCGGCCAGGACCATAAACTTTTTTTGAGGAAAATTTTTTAATTTCGCTAGAATTTTGGTTAATGTTACCTTGTGGCATTTTTTAAGTTTAATAGACAATGTATTTGGAAAATGTTTTATAATAAATTCAGTGCTGAGTTTATTGAGAGCAAAGGACTATATCTTCTCCATGCATTCCCACTACCTTGCAGAGTTTCTGACCTAGAGTGACTGCATATTCAATACTCATTGACTAAATGTGTTCTAAAAATTTTAATAATTGACAATATTTTATGAGCAAGATATATTTGGCCACTAATTCTTTTAACTGCGGCAACGTTTACAAAACAATAATTAATATTTTCATTTTTAATCTTAATTTTTTTACTCAATTGTACTTACTTTATTATATTTTTAATTAAATGTTATATATATTTAAAACTATCAAATAGTTATTTAAGTCATTTCCCTCCTTTCTCTGTGGAGTTTAAGAAAGAGGGAAAGAATAGCCTATAAAAAGTAAATTAAATATGTGCAATTCTAAATCCAATTCCAGATATTAAAATTTTTTTATTCATTTTTAGAGAGGAGAGAGAGAGCAGAGAGAGAGAAGAGGGGAGGAGCTGGAAGCATCAACTGCCATATGTGCCTTGACCAGGCAAGCTCAGGGTTTCGAACCGGCGACCTCAGCATTTCCAGGTTGACGCTTTATCCACTGCACCACCACAGGTCAGCACATATTAAAATTTAATTTCAGTAATTTTAAGGACTAAACTTGTGAAAATAAAACATTTTAAATGCTAATAAAGTGAATATTTTCATGATTAAAAAATAATGGATTACTATCACAATAAATGTATAATTCAGGATGATCTGCATATAACAGTATACTAGAAAAGGTCTAGAAAACTTGCGTGAAATAATCTAGACACACACCAAAAAAAACCTTAAATGTGATTCCATGGAAGTTTTTCACTTGTTTTTTATTTCTAAAATGTCTTTTGAAAATAAAAAAAATGGTCTCTCAGATAATCAAAGTTCATATTGCCAAGGAAATAACCACATTCTAAAACACAACTTAATCCAATCAGCTTCCACATCCTCCAAAAATCAGAGAAAATAAGAGGAAGAAAGAGAAACTTATAACTGTTCTCAGTTCTTTAATATTGGGAACAAATTATTTAAAATATTTTGATTCTAGTATTTTGCATCTATAATGTCTTTTAAAATTCTTTAACAAACTTATAAGTTCTATCAAAGAATTTCTTCCTGGTACCTGTCCACTTACCAATGATACAATGTTTTCAGAAGGCAGCATATACAAGCTGTTTCCTTCTAAAACTTAGATATTGTATTAAAAATACACAATGCATAACATTTTCACAAATATTACCATGCATCCTTCCTTTTTATTATTTGTTAATATCACTCAATGCCGTCAACAGAATAATATCTCCTTTTCTTTTCTGATCTCATTTTTCCACAATGCTTTCCATGGTAACTAATTTTGAATTTTTATAAATTTCTATTTTTGAATACTATTCTTAAGGATAAAAATTTTTAATATAAAATATAAACTTATTTACCAAACTGACTTGAGCAATTTAGAACTCTCAAATATGTATTTATATCATAAATTAAAAGCAACAGAGATGGGAAAAGCCAACCCCCCAAAATAAAAAGACAAAAATACAATGCTGTAAAATTTAATTAATTATCCAGTTCCCATAACTATTGTTTCAGTGTGTCAGTTAAGATGACAAAAGTTAGAAATAAAACACATCTGTTATATAACTAAGCCAATCTCTTCAATATTGGAAAAGATTTAAAAAATAATAAAACAGGTATGACAAATTGAAAAAGGAATTGACAGTTAAATTGTTCATCTCAAATATATCAATAAAATGAACTATATAAAAAAGGTGTTCTTAACTATTAAATATTTAACTTCTATTAAGAATGAGACTTGTGGCAGTAAGAACACAGATCAGGCAAACCACCTAATAACTGATACATGTCTCCTAGACCCATGTCCATGAAAAATACAATATCATCCAGTAATTTTCTAATGTAATTCTATTTATCAACCTAGCCAGATAACATAAAATCAGGCCACCATCTGACTAAAAATGTTTATATAATAATACTAGCTCACATTTAAATTAAATAGGGGGTGACTTCTGATTACTCTTTTTTTAGGAAACTCTAGTAATTTAAAATGTTATTTCCCTAAACACAAGTCTACAAATGTTAGCCAACAACACAGTACCTATCAACTGGTGAATAAAAATAGGAATTCAAACAGAACTCATTTTAAAATTTAATTTCAATCCTATATTTTACTCTAACATTGGGTGGTACAGGGTAAAATTTCTACCAGCCAAAGTTTAGGAATACTTACATTAAAAAAGTCACAGATGACCTTTCAAATTTAGAAAGCTGGTGAATACTTTATGCTGCATTAACTCAAGAGCAACAGGATCTGCAGAGATTTCACAAACCAATCAGTTATAATCAGTGGTTGTGGTAGAAAGGGCCTGGGGAGAATGTCATGAGACTTGCGGATAATTTTGGTTCTGCCATTAACTTGCTGTGTGACCTTGGCCACCACTTAGCATCCGCAGTCTTTATTTTCATCATTTACAAAATAAAGGGTCTTCACAAAGTGATCTCAGAAATTTTCCACATCTATTTTTCTCAGCTGATTCTGCTTCTAATGGCTCTTTTGGTCTTATGTTAATTTGTAATCTATCCGGGCACTTTCCTCACCTAAAATGGATACAGGCCAAATTCTTGAAAATAGTTTTTTAAAACACCTTACTAAGATTTCATTATAATATGACTAAGTTAATCATCCACCCTTTGATAAATAATCAATTGAATCAATTTCCACAGCAATAATAAAAATTGAGCATGTTTTCATTAAAGTTTTTGTTATGCAATCTGTACTACAATAAAACATATATGGTCATGAGGGAAAAATAAAATATTCTGTACTTTATATAGCACATGATCTGAGGAAAAAAATCACATGATACATTTGAAAACAAATTCAAATTATCTTTTTAGCAACCAAGTAGAGAGTGCAGTGTGACACTCAGTTGGAATAAAAAAAAGAAAAAAACAACACAGAGATGTAACAGTTATGAGTCAATGATCTAATTTAAATAAATATGTACTTGTTTGTTTCTTAATACCAACTTTTGTTGATTTTTTTTAATTCAATGAGAGGAGGGTAGGCAGAGACAGACTTCTACATATGCCCCACCGGAATCCACCCAGCAAGGCCACTAGGGGGCAATGTTTTGCCCATCTAGGGCGTTGATCCCTTGCTCAGTAATGGAGCTCTTCTTAGCACCTGAGATGGAGGACATGGAGCCATCCTCAGCACTGGGGCCAACTCAGTCACTGAAGGAGGAGAGGGGAAGAGAGAAAAAGAGAGAAAGAAGTGAGAGGGGGAGAGGTGCAGAAGCAGATGGACACTTCTCTTGTGTGCCCTGATTGGCAAGAGATGGGCCCAAACAGGATGCAAGAGTTTCTCTTCACAAAATGAACCTCAAGGGACATCCTGCCCCATACCAGCCACATACATAGATTCCATTTCCCTTTCCTCTGTCATCAAATTAGATCCCTAATTGGAGTCACTGTTCTGAGTGAGTCAGATGTCAAGGAGTGTTGGGCCTCCTTGGACTCCTTGGAAATGTCCAAGCTGATGACCAGAGGCTCACAGAGTTAAAGAAAAAGTTGGAACGAAAGAGTCAAGAAAAAACAAACAACAAAAAGAAACCTCGAGATGAACTCTGACACCGATTTTAAGACAAAGTTCCAGACAGGCTTGCACAGAGAAGTCCACTATGCTCTTTAGGTCCCATCTGTTCATGTAAATCTCAGTTTGCCATTGAGGAAGAGAGGAAGGGGATGAAAAGGCACTGGGGCATGGGGGCCAGGGCAGTGAGGTTACCTTTCAACCAGATGGGCCCCTAATCTCCTCGGTTAGGAAACCCTGTTCCCTTCTACACTGCTCCACCCCACTCCCCATCCCTGAGGCCCTGGGTGGAAATGAACAGCGGTGGGGAAGGAGTTGGGAGAAGCTGGAGCAGGAGGGAAGGGGGGGATTCTGGCCTTACCCTGGCTGCTCTGGACGAGTAGGGGTCCTCGAAGAGAGCCCACAGCTGGGGCTGCAGCCTCCTCCAGCGGCCAGACGGGCCGTCGGGTCCCCCCAGGCCCGCGGCGTCCTCGATGCCCAGCCTCTTGGTCGCCGGGTCCTCGTTGTCGCCGGGGTCGCCGCCGAGCAGTTCGGGCGTCTCAAAGATGTCGAAGGCCTCCTTGGCGTCGCGGTGCTGCCGGTAGGTCATCCAGCAGCAGGGCTCCACGTCCGTCTCGTCGATGCCCCAGAAGGCCAGCTCCTCCTCGAGGAGCGGCCCGCACACGTCGGCGGGGCAGTGCAGCTTGCCCGTGCGGTAGTAGTTGAACACGGAGGCGAAGACGCCCGGGTGCCGGTCGAAGAAGAACTCGCGGCCGCCCCCGGGGTGCTCGCCGCCCCCGCCGCCGCGGGAGCCGCAGTGGCCGGCGAAGCAGCCGCTGGGCCCCGGGGACGGCGGGGGCGCGGGGAGCGGCGGCCGCGGCTGGTCGCACGCCGCCGTCGGGCCGTCGCCCCGGGGCTCGGAGGCGGCGAGGAGGGCCAGGCGCGTCCCCGGCAGGGTCCTCAGGGTGCTGCGGTAGCTTTCGTGCCGGGTGTCCCCGACGTTGAGGATCACCCTCTCGTCGTGCTCGATCTTGCCCATCTCTGTGGCTCAGACATGACTGCGGGGAGGCGAACACGGCGCCGGGTTAGAGACCCGGGCCGTGGGGACGCACCTGACCCCGCCCTCCACGCCCTGCCCGGGTCCCAAGAGGCGGCGTCGGTAGAGAAGCGAGAGGCGAACGACCTCCCCGGGGCATCAGCGCCCCGTCCAGTTCCGCCTCGAGCCTCACACCTTTCCCAAGTTTCCAGAGAACCGAGAAGGGGGCCGTCCTTCTCCCTCGACCTCCCACGACGCCCTTTCCTCCGCTCACATCTCTCCCCCCCCCCCGGTGCTCTCTCTAGTCTGACCTGCCCGCAACCCCACCCCCCGACCACTGCCCTGGGCCCCCCTCGTCCTCCTCCCCCTCTCTGTTCTTTCCCGCCTAGGCCCCTCTTTTCCCCCATCCCCCGGCCTGAAGACAGCGCCCTGAGGCGGGGAGTTCTCTCTGCCGAGGCAACTTGGCGGCGTTGGCTGAGAGCCCCGGGTTTTGGCCCAGGGACCCCCTGGCACGCGTGCCCTCCGCCGACCCCGGCTGCCGCCCGCGCCCTGGAGCGCAGGGGGCGCCCTCCGAGCGACCAGGGCTCGGCTCCCCTCCCCTCCCTCACCGACCAGGCGAAGACTGAACGCACAAGTCAGAACAACAAAAACGAAAATATCTCTGATGTTGCCTTTCATCCAGGAGACCTGTGACCAATTTCCTGATCAATTTCCTTTTCACCTTATTGTTCCTCCTAATATTATTATTACTTGGAAAAGAAAAAGACTAACTAGGATCCATTTTTGAGAATAGTAGCGATCGATGAATCCCACCCCACCCCCCGTTCCCAAGAAAAACAACCGTCCCGGGAGTGGGGGTGTGGGCTGCTCTCTGGGGGGCGAGGCCGGGGGGCGGGGAGGCGCCCAAAGCACCCCCCCTGCTGGAGTCCCGGCTCCCGGGGTCCCCGTTTCCAGCCTCCCGGCCGCCTCTCCCCGAGGCTTCACCTCCTCCTTCCCGTTGCGGAGCGGCAGGGGGCTGCCCGCCCGCGGGTCAGCGTACCCTACCCGGCAAGTCACCCCCTTCACCTCCCGCCCCAGGTACCTTAACGACACCGAGATCAAAGTGGTTCCGCTGCGGTTTCCGCGTGGACGAGCTTCTCCGGCAGCGGGACCGAGTCCCGGCACCCAGCCCGGCCGCCCTTCTCCAACGAGAAACTACTTGTTGGCGTTTTGCGGGCTCAGGCGGCTGGGCCGCCGGTCTGGACGGCGGGGTCGCGGAGACAGCCCCCCCAGCCTCTAGCCGCGACCCCTGCCTTCCTTCTGCGAGCGGCGGGCTCGCCCCGCGCCGGCCGCGGCGCCCAGAGTCACGAACCGCGGAGCTCGGGCGGGTCCAGCGGCCAGATCGGCCGGCCTCGGCTGAAGCGGAGCCAGTGGGCGAGCACAGGAGAGAGAGTTCACCCTCTTGAAGGTGAAGTCGCCCAGCTCCAATTTCGACCTGCTGATATTGTTTCTCCCCCGAAAGCCGCTGCTGGAACTGGCCCTTCCGCTCCACTAGCTACAAACCGCTGCGGCCGGAGGAGAGCTCAGGGAAGGGTGGGTGGGTGGGTGGGTGGGTGAGTAGGTGGGTCTGGGAAAGCTTTGTTGTACCAACCAGTTTCATCTATTTTCCTTTAGTGAGGCTATAGTTCCACCCTCTCTGGAGCTTCTGCCTGCTTTCTACACCCCTGCTCTCCACACCCTTTTTCTTCCCGCTTCCCCACCCCTCCCAACAAGTGAGGAAGAATCTAAAACCAATTGCTTTGTTTTCTTAATGACAGCTGATTCAAGAGAGAAGTCTACTTACAGGTGACAAGTGAATCTTGTTTCTTGTGTCTTATTCATGGCTCTGGCATGATCTTTTCAATCAAATGTAGGTCCCCAGACACCACATCATGGTTATATAAAACAAAACAAGTTTTAAAAGTTTATTCCAGAAACACAATGCTCTATCTAGCAAGTAAAAATCCAGGTTTCTGTGTCAGAAGTGAAAAAGACAAACTACATATATACAAGTACCAAAGCAATTATATAATTAGTCATTTCTCCCTTTGTTAAATTTTTATTGTGCCTTGTATTTGTTTGCTTGGGCTGCCATAACAAAATATCACAGCCTGCATTATTTGAAGCAGAAATATGTTATTTCACCATTCTGGAGGTTAAAGTTTTGAAAATAAGGTGTTGTCAGGGTCAGTTCTTTCTGAGGGCTGTGAGAAATGGGTCTCTTGTAGGCCTCTCTCCTTGTCTTGTACATGGCCATCTTCTCCCTTTGTGTCTTCACATCTGTATCTCTTTATGCAAACCGTCTCTGGGTCCAAATTTCCCTGTTACATAAAAACAATAGACACAATGTTAAGGATCCACCTGAATGACTTCATTTTACTTTTATCACCACTGTAAAGACCCGCTATATCCAAATCAGGTCACATTCCAAGGTGCTGGAGGTTGGGACTTAACCTCTCTTTCCAGGGGTGCCATGGAAGGCTGGTAGACCATGCAAACGTTATGAGATCTCACCACCCAAAAGAGTATGTGTCTATATGTCTGTTGTGTATATTTCTAGGAAAGGAGGGAGGGAGGGATGGAGGGAGGTGAGATCTGGAGCCTGTTCCACAGATAGGTTTTGATTAATATTGAAGTCCACAGAGTAGGTGAAACATCAGGTTGTGTGTAGGGGGGAAACTACTTTGAAGAACACTTATTTATATTGACACTATTATCTGAAAAGAGCAAGAGTTATGAGTCACTAACAAAGTTTTGGCAATATAGAGGGCTGTAAGATGGGCAGCTAATGATAAACTATTCAGTAAAGAAAACACCCAGCTGTTTCAAGAGTAAATGATTAAAGAAGGAAAAGAAATAGAAGTTCTATAAAAAGTCATTGATATCTAGAAACTAATGCAAGAAAATATTATATATATACATTGATTTTTAAAAAATTACTAACAATATGATGTAAATGTGTAGTAATAACCTAAGGAACAGCTTTGTGGGAATGTAAATTTCCTTTCCAAACACATACAAAATAGTGTAAAGCTTAAATACTGAGGGAATGATTCTAGTTTTTCACCATTATCAATCACTGAGGAACTTCTCAAATAACAGGAACAGTTCATTTCAATTGCCAGAAAATACACAAAGAAAAATTATATTTAAATTCTACCATGTTTATTTCCATCAATAAACATTGATTCAACATTGAAAAGATATTCTAATATGTATCTTCATATTGTCTAGATGTTCCCTTTTATAACTTAATGTAATTTCAGTGGCGAGAAAAAAGGCATATGGTTTGCTTTAAAATAAACTAGCAATAGTAAATGTAGTAACAGAAGTGTCGGGAGCCAACCCACAACTGCTGGCTGACAAGGTCACAGCAGGAGAAGACCCACAACTGCTGGCTGACAAGGTCACAGCAGGAGAAGACCCACAACTGCTGGCTGACAAGGTCACAGCAGAAGAAGACCAAAAACTGCTGATTGACAAAGTCACAGCAGAGAAGACCAATGGCTGCAGAGTGACAAAGTCACTGCAGTGAAGACCAATGGCTGTGGAGTGACAAAGTCACCACAAAGGATGGGCACAACGATACTCCCCCCTTTGACTTTTTGAATTAATCTGGCCTTATATCCCCCCTTTTCTGGGTGTGTGCTATTATTTGTGGCACAGGGATAATAGTACCGTGCTTTCCCTGTAGATTCGTAGTGATTTCTTTGGATATGAGACAGAGGGTGTGAGTTCCACAGAAAAGCCTGTAAGCCCCTTAAACTGGGCTCATAGACATAAAGAGGCTGGCTATGATATCCCTCGTAAAGGGTTAAGTCTGTAGGAGAATTCCTTCTTAATCATGTTAAAAAGAATAAATTGTGACTTAGGAGGCAGTGGCTGTGCACAGAGCACCCTTCGGCCTTCACTTAACATTTTCTCCTCCCTAGCCTTTTCATGTGATAAGTAGAGAACCTTCCTTTCTTCCTGCTTATTTGATCTGCAAATAGTGGTATATTCTGAGAAGAATAGAGTCAGAACTTAACTAGTGTTTAAATAAAATGTAGGAAGTAATAACAGTTAATATCTTGTGTTGCTGCTGGACTATCTTGCAAGTGCACTCTGCATATCTTTGGGTGAAAGCTATCCTTAATGTTATGTTAATTTCTTTAGAGGCAAGCCTTTCAGAATCTTGTAGGACACTGCATAAACTCAAGGCCATTTACCTGAGCAAGTGGTGGTCCATTGTTAGTCGTCTGCTAAATCTCTCTCTGCCCCTTAACTCACAACAGACTAATAATTTAAAAGCTTTTACTGATGTTGTTATCACTATTCAAGTTATTTTGTATTTTGAATGATTTGCTACCTGGTTTGTGACTCATAGATGTAAATTAACTGTTATCCGGAAACATGAAAACATAGTGAAACAAAAGTAATAATTAACATCATGTGATTGTAACTCTGGTGTGTGTGTATAAAAAGGAAGCTATACTAGCATTGAGCAGAGATGCCTGGCAGTAAATGCTAACCGGAGAATAAAGAGAAAGAAAAGAATTCGGCTCTCTCACTACGTTTTCGCCGACGCCGTCTCCTCCTGTGGGACCCCTGGATCCCCGCCGGGGCTGGACCCCGGCACAGAAGCATTCATAATAATAGATAACATTTGCACAGATATTAATATGGGCAAAATGCTTTACATAAACTATTCCTCTTTAACTTAAATGGAGGAAATATTCACATTAAAACACAAGACTTCTAGAAAGATAACTCATACAGATGGCAGGAACCAATATTGAAAACTTTCAGTTGGATAATATTAAATTTGTATTATAAGGGCTCTGTTAGAGATACCAAAAAGGGGAGTAAGGGTGACATGAAAAGGATTCATGGGGGGCAGGAAAGAGAAAGAGATGTAATGAATCAATGTGAGTCGATGATTTATATAAGCTATCTAGAAATAAAGGCCCTGGCCGGTAGCATCAGCCAGCATGTGGATGTAATGAGTTCAATTTTCGGTCAGGGCACACAGGAGAAGCACCCATCTGCTTCTCTACTCCTCCCCTTCTCATTTCTCTCTCTCTTTCTTCTCCTCCTGCAGCCATGGCTTGATTGGAGTGAGTTGGCCCAGAGCATTTAGGCTGGCTCTATGACCTCGCCTCAGGTGCTAAGAAGAGCTCATTTGCTAAGCAATGAAACAAAGCCCCAGACGGGCAGAGCCTCTACCCCTATTGAGCTTGCCAGGTGGATACTGGTCTGGGCACATGCAGGAGTCTGTCTCTGCCTCCCCTCCACTCGCTGAATTAAAAAAAAGAAAAGAAAGAAAGAAAGAGGCCCTGGCCAGTTAGCTCAGTGGTAGATGGGGCAGCAGCCCTGCATGTGGAAGTCCAGGATTCGATTCCTGGCCAGGGCACACAGGAGAAGCACCCATTTACTTCTTCACTCTTTCTCCTCTCCTTCCTCTCAATCTATCTCTTCCCCTCCTGCAGCCAAGGATCCTTTGGAACAAAATTGGTCAGGGCACTGAGGCTGGCTCCATGACCTCCACCTCAGGCGCTAGTATGGCTCCGGTTGCAATAAAGTAACCCCCTAAATGGGCAGAGAATCGCCCCCTAGCGGACTTGCTGGGTGGATCCTGGTTGAGTGCATGTGGGAATCTGTCTCTCTGCCTCCCCGCCTCTCACCTCAGAAAAATAAAATTAAAAAAAAGAAAGATATAATCATATTGACAAGGGGATCATCTTTTAGAAGAAGTCAGACTTTTCTTGTAATTCATAAAGTATTAGATGTAAAATCACAACATATGTCAGGTAAATGTGAAAGTAAGAATGTGAGCAATAGCATGACAAATCAGTAGTTCAGTGGATAGAGCGTCTGACTGGGATGCAGAGTACCCAGGTTCGAAACCATGAGGTCGCTGGCTTGAGTGCGGGCTTATCTGATTTGAGCAAGGTTCGCCAGCTTGAGCCCAAGGTTGCTGGCTCGAGCAAGGGGTCACTCCGTCTGCTGTAGCCACAAAGTCAAGGCACATATGAGAAAGCAATCAATGAACGACTAAGGAGCTGCAATGAAGAATTGATGGTTCTCATCTCTCTTTCTATCTGTCTGTCCTTGTGTGTCCCTCTCTCTGTCTCTTTGTCTCTGTCAGAAAAAAATGTGAGAAATAAAAGGATGCATTTCACTAGAGACTTAATAAAGCAATGAATGAAATAATCTTTGTACTTTTCTTCTGGTCACTATAACAAGAGAAGATCCTAAGACAAATATCCAGGCTTCATTATATCATATAAGACAGGAGAGAACAGAAAACCCTCCAACTAACTCCACTCATCCTGCTGTAAAAAACAAAAGTGAAAAGACAGCAAATCTTTGAAAAATGATAACGGAAAGCTGAGAAGGAAAAACAGACAGTTGGGGTTTCCTTTGTTGGTCTGTTTGGAGCAAGGATTTAAAAGGCCATATAGACATTGCTTCTTGAAGAGAAGTAACTGAAATGCTGCTTTTCTTATATCCTTGAGTCATAGACCTCACACTACATCACCATCAGAAATGTAGCTTGATCTCATGAGGGCATACTGTGAAGGTCAGAATGACATACTTGTAAGTTTAACATTTGAACAAATGAACTCTTTTAAAGTCCAGTATAAGGATTTTAAAAATAGTTTTCGTCTTCAAAAAGCAAACTACTATTTATAGACAAAAGTCTCTTGTGGTAGACTGAAAAATGGCCACAATTTTCCATCCCTCCCTGTAGGTATGACCCTTTATTATGTGATTTTGCATCTTCTCCCATCAAGTCTGTTTCTTCAGCGCTTGAATGTGCACTGGCTGGATGATTTGCTTTGGCCAATAGAACGAAAGGAAGTGATGTTGTACCAGTTCAAAGCCTCAGCTTTAAAAGATCCTGCAGGTTTCTATGCTCTCTCTTTCTGGGAATGCTGCTCTGGTGCTGAGAACAAGGTTTTGGCTGGCTTGCTTGGTGATGAGATATTCACTCTCTCTCTCTCTCTCTCTCTCTCACACACACACACACACACACACACATATACCTCTTTGGTACAAAAAAAAATAACATTAGTCAACAGGTCAGAGGACACAATAGAACAAGGACTTTAAAAAAGAAAGTAAGTGCTTCTCAACAGCTAAAACTTTTCATCTCTTTGATAGCCAGCTAATCGCCAAAAGTAAAATCGTCTTGTTGTCACACATGACCCAGAAGAACGGTCCAGTTGAACCTAGTCCAGATGCACTGAGCCACAGAATCATGAGCTAAATAAAAAACCATATTCAGGCTGTGATGCTTTGGAATTGTTTGTTATCCAAACTGATTCATTCTCAATGTTTTCTTAATCTAAAAAGTAAAAACTATAAGCGTATTTACCTTCCTTCCTAGAAAAACTAATATTTACAACATGTATTATGAATCCAAAAAGAAAAGTGACATATGATATATATTTTCTCATCTCCTAAATTTTTGAGAGGGAGTATTTTATAGTGGTTAATTCCAAATTCCACAGGCTGATAAAATGAAGTTCACTTTCTTTTTTTGATTTTATTTAGAAATTAAATTTAATGGGGTGACATTGATCACTAAGACTACATAGATTTCAGATAAATATCTTTATAATGAAGTTCATTTTCTAAGTATTATTCATGAGATGTCTGACCTGTGAAAAACACACAACTCTTTGATCCTCAATTTCCTCATCTGTAGAATGGGGATAATGACAGTATACTTATTGTGAGGATTAATTGACATCAGCCAATAGAACACTTAAGGACATAATGGCACATTTTCAGCATCTACTAATAGTAATTTGTATTGTCATTGAAGAAAAACTCTTACCCCAAAGTCACAGATAATAATAAGCGGAAGTATGACCGTAACCCATATCCTCTGATGGCAATCCTGACACTTACCTGTCATTCCATACTGCTTTGTATAGAAGTCAAAAAATTTATGGATTATTAATTTTACAGATTGGTCATTTGTATGAAATACATATTTTGTATTGGCTGTCAAGAGCCAGGGCTTTTGCATAAGGACCTAGCATAATAACACAGGCACTTAGCCAATTTGTGCTTACTGTATACTTAGAAAATTAATGTTCAATAGTAATGAAAAAAGGCTTTTTAGGTTGGAGGAAGAGGAAACCTCTCGATGGATATAAGATGATGTTGACTGATGAGCATTAAAAGCCAGAGTTGAAAATACCCTTCTCATTATGAAAAATACTGGGTCATAGCTCTCTGTACCTGACTCATTCATTTAAATAGATGATGATGATAGCTAGATGCATAGATAGGTAAATATATAGATAAATAGAAAGTTAGATAGACAATAGAGAGATAACCTTAGTAAATAGTTATCTATCACATTACTTGAAGTCATTATAACTTACAAAGTAGGAAGTGTGCACGAGTTCTTCCTGAGGTGACTGCTCTACCTCTAAGAGTAAATTATTGACGGATATCAATAAAGTGTACTTTACTTTCTATTGCTTTTGTTCTGTAATAGATCATGGATGCTAGACAAGACATTTCATGAAAATTTTATAATCTGTATTTTTAGTACTTTCCTACCTTCTACCGCTAATGATTTCATATGTGTATGACTTACTCTACTACATTATGTATGTTTATACATTCCTTCTATTTACATTGTGTTTATGATGACTTAGCCATAGTAGAGTTCTATGCTTTGAAGGGAATTGGAACTCCTTGTGAAGTTTTTTTTAAAATACAAAAGTTCTACCCTGTGTTTCTGATTCAGTTGATTTCATCTGCACCAATTTCAGCAATTTGAAATTCGTATTTTTAAAAATCTTCCCACAGTTATAAACATCCATAATAAATTATATTGAAGTGAATGTTTATAAAATTATGATAAGAAATTAGCTGAACTGTGCATCTGCAGAATATATTAACAGATGAGTGGAACAGGAAGTGAATTAACATTTATTAAGGACAAACTACAGCCCTCATATTTACATATATTATTTTATTGCTCATTATAAGCAGTATAACATGCAAGTATTGAGATATTCATTTTCTTTATATTAGGCAATGAATTCTCAGAGTGATTAAGGAAAAAAATACTAGTAATTACATTAGTCAAAACTTTTTTAAGTAGAGTACTTAAGTACAAAATAAAATAGCAAGAGGTTTAGATTTAACTGATTTGATGTTCAACCTATGATTTCCCCTAAATTTTACTGATGACACTGAGATTGAAATTTTAGAGTAATTTTCCCACTATCACACAACTAGTAAGGGACTGCTGGTAACATTCACGCTGACAGGTGTTTAATTCCAATGCAGTGTCCCCATCAGAGAGTAAATAGTAAATCCATAATTTGAATATATATAGACTAATATATCTCAACAGAAAATAGAAGATAATAGACATGACAAAAATTAAATACCAAACTTGAAGTATCCAATTGTTAAGCGAATTCAAAACCAATTATCAAAATAGCTCAGAGCTATGTCTCCTCCTTCTGTTTAAAAATCAGCAGATAATAAAAGCACTAATCAAAATAGAAAAGTAAAGCAGATTTTTAAAGGACCATGTTTAGGTTTCTTTAATACAGAAGAAAAAAAATGGAAACCATGAGTCACAAATATTGTTCAGCAAAAGGTTGAAAATGTTCAGGCTGGTTTCCCCAGGAAATAAAAGTAAGAGCACAAAGAATAAGAAAGTTGAAAGAGGCTTGTAATAAAACTAAAGCAGATATAAACATCAGTTTAGCTCCATCATTTAGAAAGACGTTTAGACAGATGAAAAAGCAGGCTTCTGAAAAGCTACTATGTGCAGGTTTCAAACAGAATTGAGGGAAGTGAAAATAATATCAGGGCAAAGGAGCAGTTCTAAAGAGGAACCAGACAGAGCAAACATTATTGAAATTCTTCTCCTTTAACCAGACCATAAAATACTTTCTTTCTTTCCTTCCTTCCTTCCTTCTTTTCTTTCTTTCTTTCTTTCTTTCTTTCTTTCTTTCTTTCTTTCTTTCTTTCTTCCTTTCTTTTTTGAAGTGAGAAGTTAGGAGGCAGAGAAACAGACTCCTGCATGCACCCAACTGGGATCCACCCGGCATGCCCACCAGAGGGCAACAATCTGCCCATCTGGGGCTTTGCTCCTTTGCAACTGGAGCCATTCTAGTACCAGAGGTCGAGGCCACGGAGCCATCCTCAGTGCCCGGGCCAACTTTGCTCCAATGGAGCCTTGGCTGCAGGAGGAAAAGAGAGAGAGAAAGAGAGAGAGAGATAGGAGAGGGGGAGGGGTGGAGAAGCAGATGGGTGCTTCTCCTGTGTGCCGTGGCCGGGAATTGAACCTGGGACTTCCACACACTGGGCTGATGCTCTACCACTGAGCCAACCAGCCAGGGCTGAAAACCTACTTTTTAATTTATTTTTTTAAAGAAATAAAATTATGGGATAGCTTAAACTATTATGAAATTTTTGGAACAGAAAGAAAAATAATTTAAAACTTCAGAATGAATTAGCATGACGAAACAACTTCTCACCCTGTTCAGGTAACTCAGCTGTCTAAACCATTGTCTGGATGCAACACAGTTGTGGGTCGTTGCCTTGTTAAAGTACATACAAGAGTCAACCAGTGAATGCATAAATAAGTGGAACAACAAATAAATGTTTCTCTTTCTCCTTTCCTCTCTCTCTAAAATCAGTTTTTATAAAAAAATATTTTTTAAACCTCTCAGTGGAAATTTTAAGCCACATGCCAAAACACACAGTTGATTGTTTCCAAGATATATAAAACACTTTTTGGATGTCTGGCAGGAAAGGAAACATCAATTTGAATTCAATATTTAGATATATAATCTTAAAAAGTTCAGTATTCTCTGAATGCCCTGAATCTTTTTTATTGCCTTAATTAAATTTTTACATTTAGTTAAACAGGTTTAAGAGCATGATTCATTGATTTTATTTCATTACTGTGATGAGTGACACACCATAATAATGAAATATAAACCAATACACACTTCTCCCCTAATCCTAAAAACAATACGGCCTGTTTTTAATATTAATCATTGCGATTATTTTGTTTCCATTTAGTCAATGACCATAAAATAAAGTATAGGGCAGTAGAACCAAGTTAGAAGGCATAACTGAGGACTATAGCGAAAAGAAATAAATTGTCCCAAAGGCATAGAAAACAGAACACCTAGAACTAAACTCATTGTCCATTATCTTTAATCCTCAATTCAGCCTTTCCAATAACCTTCTGAATCTAGGGGTGTCATCAATATACTGAAAACTTGGAAAATTTTCATGACTCAATCCTTTTTCTATTTTACATCCAAGATCAACTCTGTTAACCAAGTACAGGAAATTCTTTCTTCTAAGTATCTTTTAAATCTGTTCACATCTTTTGATTCTTAACTGTCCAGGAAGTCAATATCTTTTACCAGCATGATATACACAATTCTCTAACAGAGTTCTCTGACTTCAATACTGACACAAAAAATCCACTCTGCACACTACTGTCAATGCAGACTTTAAGAAAATAAAGATACTCAAGGTGCCCCTGATCTTTCTATTACCTACCTATAGCTATCTCTTGTACTTAAGATAAATCCAAGTTCTTTAATCTACTATATATCTCTGGGTTATTTCTCTCTTCTATCTGTGGCCTCATAAGGCAAAACTGAAATGGTTATGGGCTGGATGAGCTGAGTCTGAGTATTTGCCATCTACATCGTCTCAGGATCTTCCTATGGAATGTCTCTATAGAATTTCTCTAGTATGGCAGCCCAAGTGATACCAAGAGAGTCAGAGACTTTACATTGAATCTCAGGGCTTCAAAAGGAATAGATCCAATAGATCGTAGTGGAAACTTCAAAGATTTTTATGGTGTTGCAAATCTAACCTTAATCTCTAGTCCCTGTGGTTTTATTTCTAGTCACTAATGTATTAAGCTAGTTCCTACCTTAGGACCATTTCATTTACTGTTGATTTTGCTTAAATTCCTATTCTTATGGATTTGTCCTGGATTTCTCTTTACAGCATTCAAGTCTCTGCTCAAATTCATCATTTCAGAGTAATTGTCTTGACATAGTTACTTCTTGCATCAGTCACCCAGAATTTTGGAAAGCATATCACTTTTCTTAAGGAGAAGGAAGTGTATCATAGAGAGGTCAAAAAAAGAGAGAACCCTCTTTTTCAGAGGGTGAGATACTGCAAAAAACGCATAACTTGATACTTTTTCTGTCCTTGAATCTTATTGTTTTATAAAAAGCAAAGTTATACACAATTGAATCAAATACCTCTTTTTTTTCTAGTCCTTTACCTATAAGTTTGGGGAAGGTGTAATTATAAGAAGAAAATAAGTGTGAATCCAGGCTAAAAAATTGGGGACCACAGAGTGAATCTTCAACCCTGAAACTCCTTAACTTTGTTTCCATCAACTGTTTTGATCACCATCTTCCTTATGTTTTATTCCCAAATTCTGAGCAACACCAACAATAAATAGAGAACAAAGAAAATGTTCAGTACAAATCAAATGCTTATGTATTTTTATTCCCTCAAAAATATCTCTTTAACTCTCATTATTTCTCATCTGAACTCTAGAACACCAAAATGAAATCACAAGTTTAGGAATCTGTGTTAGACATAGGGAGAAAGTTCTGACTTCAGTGGTTATAAGAGAATGAAATGTGTTGTGTTGTCACGGAAGATACAGAAGAAATGATCAGAAAGCAATACCTGGATTGGCTTCGATGAACTCTCCCTCTGGACAATAAGTGAAACTAGAAATTTAATGGTAGTCTTGTCCCAGTCTTACAAGTGTGTGCTTAAAATCACGAGGGAGCATCATTAAACATCAAGTTTCATCACTTCCGCCAAGATTGAGAAGCAGGTAAATTTCACATGCTCTCTTTTTTTTTCCTTTGGAAGGAAAATATTTCCACAGATTCTAACTCATGAAATCATACTGGAATGTATTACACAGTGAAAAGAAAAGCAATACAGAAATACAGTTGTACTATTGCTGAACTAAAAAAACACAGGCAAGGCTGGTAACTGCACAATCTATCAAGAAAGATTACCTGAAATTTCCATTCTCAGGCTAGCAAAATAAAAGTCTTGAATATCTCCTTATAATGACAAAATTACTTTGTTGAAACAAAAATATTTGCAATAACAACAGAATAAAAGAATTATGGCCATGAAGGTCAGCTGGAAATATAATATTCTAAATGATGATATAACATGTCCACTACACATATGCCACTCTGGAAGAGAAAATATACTCTACATGGTGGACATTTTACTTCCAGGAAAAAAGTCGCAGCTCTCAGTTAACATATAAAAATCTCACATTTTTCTTTCTAATATCTAGGATAGCTAGTAAAAGTTCTGGTTCACATTTTCAAGATATGTATTTCTTTAGATTTCAAACATTTACTTATCAATATTTTGAGAAACAATATCTAGAATGTATTTCACATTTTCTGCTGTAGCAAACAGTGGGTAAGAAGAAAATTATCTTCTTTATTGAGATAGAAGGAAAATGTTTTATCATTGCTTGATTACATTCATTTGAATATTGGTGAACTTAACTCACATCATTAAATATACACATATTTAATTAAATTTATATGCATATATATTATATACATACATGCATATACATGTATGTGTATATATATGTGGGTGTATATATATGTAAGTATTATATATTTGTGTACATTGTTGAATCAATTTAATTTTTTAAAATATTTTAAAGACTTTATTTATTTTAGAAAAGAGAAAGAGAGAGAGAAAAGGGAGGAGCAGGAAATATCAACTCCCATATGTGCTTTGATCAGGCAAGCCCAGCATTGAACCGGCAACCTCAACATTCCAGGTTGACGCTTTATCCACTGCGCCACCACAGGTCAGGCCTGTTGAATCAATTTAAAATAAGCTGTAGAAGACCTGACACTTCATCTCTGAATATTTTAGTGATATTTTCTATGAATGAAGGCTTTCTCTTATTTTCATTTTTCAAAGTTAAATGCAGAGAAGCAGTGAGACAGAATCCTGCATACTCCCAACCCAGATCCATCCAGCATGCCCCCCAGGGGGCGATGCTCTGCCCATCTGGGTGTTGCTTCATTGCAACCAGAGCCTTTCTAGTGCCTGATACTGAGGCCATAGGGCCGCCCTCAGTGCCCGAGCCAACTTCGCTCCAATGGAGCCTTGGCTGCAGGAGGGGAAGAGATGGATAAAGAGGAAGGAGAAGGGGAAGGATGGAGAAGCAGATGGGCACTTCTCTTATATGCCCTGATTGGGAATCGAACCCGGGACTTCCACACACCAGGCCAATGCTCTACCACTGAACCAAATAGCCAGGGTCAAGGAATTCTCTTATATAGTTATAATACCTATTTTTAGTGAGAAGAAGGGAGGCAGAGAGACATTCTCCAGCATGTGGCCCTACCAAGATCCACCTGGCAAGCCCACTAGGGGCTATGCTCTGCCCATCTGGGCTTTGCTCTGTTGCTCAGCAATGGAGGTCTTCTTAGCAGCTGAGACAGAGGCCATGGAGATATCCTCAGTATCCGGGGCCAAGTCACTCCAATCAAGAGAGGAGAGAGAGAGAGAAAATTGAAAAGGAAAAGGGTAGAGAACTAGATGGGTGCTTCTCCTGTTTGCCCTAACCTGGAATCAAACCTGGGACATCCACAAGCCAGGCTAACACTCTAACACTGAGCCAACCAGTCGGAGCCTTCGATAATTTTTAATAAATATTTTATACTGAATTTTTCCCAACTAATATCTAATTACTATTCACATATTTGCATGTGTTCATGATGTCTCTTTTTATCTCTTTTCATCTTGAATGTGTTGTTCTTCCATTGTTTGTTTGTTTGTTTTTTACTTTTTTTTTTTTTTGTATTTTTCTGAAACTGGAAACGGGGAGAGACAGTCAGACGCCCACATGCGCCCGACCAGGATCCACCTGGCACGCCCACCAGGGGCAACGCTCTGCGCACCAGGGGGCGGTGGGGCGATGCTCTGCCCCTCCGGGGCATCGCTCTGCTGCGACCAGAGCCACTCTAGCGCCTGGGGCAGAGGCCAAGGAGCCATTCCTAGCACCTGGGCCATCTTTGCTCCAATGGAGCCTTGGCTGCGGGAGGGGAAGAGAGAGACAGACAGGAAGGAGGGGGGGTAGTGGAGAAGCAAATGGGCGCTTCTCTTATTTGCCCTGTCCGGGAATCGAACCCGGGTCCCCCGCAAGCCAGGCCGACGCTCTACCGCTGAGCCAACCGGCCTGGGCCTGTTTTCTACATTTTTACGAAAGCCCAAGCCATTGGTCTTTCAGGGTGTCCCACGTTCTGAATTTATCTGCTTGTTCCCTCACTATTAGATTAAATTAAACATTTTTGGAAAGAATACTACAAAGATAATATAGTATACTTTGTATCACATCCCATTTGCAGGCATGCATAGGCAGTTCTACTACTATTGATGACACTAAATTGGTCATTTGGTAATTAAGTGACCACCAAATCTGTTCATGTAAAGATATATTTTGACTATTATAATTAATATGTAATCTGTAAACTGATTCTTTAAGATCACATGAAAATTCTTTTCCCCAAGATTCCATTGATAATCTTTGTCTGAATTAATTATTGTATTAGTTGTTACAGCAACTAATACAATAATGAAATTCTAGAAATGAAATATATAGCAACTGAAATTAAAAAATTACTACATTAGAGTAATGGAACAATAGATACAGATGGTAAATAATTAGTGAAGTAGAAGTTCAGCCAATTACTAGAAAATAACAAGACTAAAACACATACAGAAAAAATGAAGAATATGAGAGATCTATGGGACACTATACATGGTCTAATATGAATGTCAAAAATCACTGAAGAAAAAAATAATTCCACAGAAGCAATATGTGAATATATACTGTTTGACAATAATCCAAAACTAAAAAAAAGAAAAGAAAAAAAAGATTCTAAGCCAGGAAGTCAAGAAGTACTCCTATATCTCAAGGATTAATAAAATAATGAGTATACCTTGGCACATTAGCATAAATTTTAATTGCTAAAGAACAAAAGTAAAGAAAATATTTAAATGTAGCCAAAAAATGACAGAGTCCCGTCAAATGACTCATAATAATACTAACA
The DNA here is from genome assembly GCF_036850765.1 of Saccopteryx bilineata. Lineage (NCBI taxonomy): Eukaryota > Metazoa > Chordata > Mammalia > Chiroptera > Emballonuridae > Saccopteryx > Saccopteryx bilineata. The sequence goes on from NC_089491.1 coordinate 130,066,468, forward strand.
GATGAATTACAAACAGAAGTAATGGATGCTATAAAAATAAAATAGAACAATTGCCAAGTATTGAAAAAAAAATAAGACTGCCAACCCAGAACTATGCATATAACAAAAATATCCTCCAAAAATAAAGGTGGAAGAAATATGTTTTTACACACCTGTACACATAAGCTTGAGAGAATTTGTCAATAGCAGATCCACCTGAAAGCTATAACAAAAAATGTTATTTGGGCATAATAAACTGGTACCAGATGAAAACATGGGAAGAGAAGAATAAATATTGGGCTATGAGAAGAATAAGTTATGTTACTAAACCCAAAGGAATGTTGATTTTATAAACTAATAATAATAATATTATGTGTTATCTAAAATGTATATTGAATTAAAAAAACATAAAATATGGGGAACATATAGAATTTATATGTTCTACTCTCTTTTGGACGTTTCACATATGGTAAAAATGTACTAATTTATATATAATTCAAAGTTGTATATTGAATCTCCTAAGAAACCACTAAATAATAATAAAGTGATTTTTAACTAAACATTAATAGAACTAAAAATGGAAAAACATTTTTTAAAATAATTAACAGAAATAAAAGATGGGCATAGAGATTGTTACAGTGTGGGAAGAGGTCATTAACAGCATATTTGGTTGACCCAGACAATGGACGGCTTCTCACCTCCTTCCTTGTCCATAAAATGTATATTTTACCAATCCATTCTTAGAGTAGGAACCTTTTTTTAAGTTCAAAGCCTTGAGAAAACAATGCATTGTTGAGGCCACCTGCACTGTGTATGTGTCTGAACCCAGTGACAGTCTCTATAATAAACTTTTAAGGTTCTGTTGGGTTGGAGCGTGCAGAGATCTCTTCTCTTGTGTCTGCTGCCCAAGACAAGCTTCATATCCATATTCTCTTGCTTGGAAAACCTGCCACCTAACTACCTGAAGTGTCCTACCTTTCTATTATCTCTTTTTGCCCTTCATGCGCATGAAGGAGAGGGGTAGGGAGTGGGAGTAAAGACTCAGTTTCTCAAGGTTGTAAACCAAGATACCAATAAATATTTATTACTAATAATGTTTATTTATTTGGTCTTTTTTTTTTTTTTTTTTTTTGCTCAATTCTTCCACTCCCTTCATCCAGCCCTGACCCACAACAGCTATAAGGTCTATATTTTAAATGCTTGTCTTTTACCTGAAGTACTACTACAGTCCAGAAATTATGAAAATTATAAAATTATGAGATTGACAGTATAAGGGAACATTCACATGCCAGGGTGGTTTCTTATATATATATATATACATACATTTTAATAGAATTTTCTTTCCTAGATAAACATTCAAGTTCCTAAAGGGTTTTTCTACTTACACTTCAATTTCTTTCTAGGGTAGTCTTTCATAATTTAACCTAAAGTTAGAAGATTTGCCAATACTATTTATTCTTGATAAAATCTGGATACCAATTTTTCCCTACTGTCCTTTAAGGATGTTTAATGCTCTGCTCACCTCACATCCACAGACACCCCTTTCTCAGAAGTGGCAGATGCCCCCAAGTGAAGTGCTGCCCCAAGAGTCAGGATCTCCTCTCTGAGCTTCTCTCTATTCCTGAATATTTGCCTCATAATTCTTCACTAACCTGTTAATTTCTTATGCCTTTAAGCAATTTTATTTTCATATTTTGTTCATATAATGTTCTAGATGGCCCGCATTTTTTTGCCTGCTATTTCCAGAGTCCTAAAAGTTACTCAATAAAAGTATAAATTGGCTATTCTGATTTATTAATTATGTACAACAAAGAACTGATCAACAATCTTAATTACTCAGATTTTTTTAAAGAATATATTTCATGGTGACTTTTATTTGCCTATTTAAATATTATTTATTGAGGATTTATTATCCAATAATGAAAAAACAAATTTTCTACTACATTTACTTTCTCATTCGTGTAATATAATAAGCAAACACATAAATAAGTATAACAAATTCAGATTATAATAAGTGGTTTGATGGGAATAAAGAGCAGGTTGTTCTCAAAAAGTACATGTTAAGCCTGACCGGGTGGTGGCACAGTGGATAGAACATCGAACTGGGATGCGGAGGAACCAGGTTCAAGACCCCAAGTCGCCAGCTTGAGCGCGGGGCTCATCTGGTTTATGCAAAGTTCACCAGCTTGGACCCAAGGTCGCTGGCTCGAGCAAGGGGTTACTCAGTCTGATGAAGGCCCATGGTCAAGGCACATATGAGAAAGCAATCAATGAACGACTAAGGTGTCACAATGAAAAACTGGCTGATGCTTCTCGTCTCTCTCCATTCCTGTCTGTCTGTCCTTGTCTATCCCTCTCTCTGACTCTCCCTCTGTCTCTGAAAAAATAAAAAGTACATGTTAAGCTGAAATTTAAAAATTAAGAAAGAACTGCCTTTGCAAAGTGTTGGGAAAAGTGTCCAAGCAAAGAAGCAGAGGGAGTAAATACACAAATGACTCAAGGAAGGAAAAAGCTTATTGCGTTAGCAGATCATGGCCAAGATATGTGAGCAGATTAGTATGAATTGAAGTTGGAGAGAAACACAACATCTGGATCACGTAGAACTCTGTGGCTTATAGTAAGAACAGCTCACCTTTGTCCTATAACTTTTTAAAAATAGAATGCAATATGAGTTATGGTGCTATATGATAGCTAAGTGAACTGTCATAATAATTCTCCCCATTGTACCCATAATGTTTCTAATACAAAAAATGCTTTCAAGACACTGAACTTGTAAGAGTTCCCTGGGCTGTCAAATCAGTAACTAGATTGTTTCTACTGACATTTCTACCTCTTAGAAATTAGTGAAGCAACTACTACTTATTCATGACCAAAAGGAAAAATAGGTTGGTAATATAAAAGTGACAAGAACCTTAGAGATAGAAAACAATGTTACCTTAAGATTTTAAAATAACAACAGAAGAAAATTTGGCGCCCATTCAGACAACATTCTTAAAGTTTTTGAAGGGAACATTTATTAGTTTGTTTAAAAACATAGTGGAAATGGACTCAGGCCACAGGAACCTGAGAGGGAAACCACAAAATAGTCCTCAAAATTCTTACATGATTATGGAAAAGAGAGTGAGGAGAAAAAAATGGGGGGCAAAAACAATAAGACTGATATTTTCATAAAGAAAGCTTTCTTTTTTTAATTAATTAATTTATTTTTTTATTTTATTTTATTTTATTTTTTTAGTGAGAGAAAAAGAAGCAGAGACAGACTCCTGCATATGCCCTAACCAGGATCCACCCAGCAAGCCCACCAGGAGGTGATGCTCTGCCCATCTGGGACCCCTGCTCCATTGCAATTGGAGCCATTTTTTAGCACCTGAGGCATAGGCCATGGACCTATCCTCAGCACCTGGGGCCATCTTGCTCTAATCAAGCCATGGCTACAAGAGGGGAGGTGAAGAGAGAGAGAGAGAGAGAGAGAGAGAGAGGAGAGAGAAGTGAGAGGGGGAGGGTTGGAGAGCAGATGGGTGCTTCTCCTATGTGCCTTGACCAGGAATTGAACCCAGGATATGCACACACCAGGCCAATATTCTAGCACTGAGCCAACTCGCCAGGGCCTAAAGAAAGCTTTCTGATACACTCAATTTAAAAAGCATAAGTATTGACAGTGATAAAATACTAGCACTTAAGAAGATTTTCAGGAAGTTTTGTTCGCAGTGCATTCAAAATTGCAAAAACATTAAAGATAAGTAAAACTTTTTTCTAATCTCTTTTTGGAAAGGGCAGCTTTAGGAAATATTGAAGAAAATAAAACAACTATATTTTGCATTTGTATTCTGCAAGATGGATGTCTATATTCAAAGAATAGAATAAACACAACACAAAGGAAACCGTGTAAAACCCAGAACATAAAATCTGACCAGGTGGTGGAACAGTGGATAGAGCACTGACAAGGGAAGCTAAGGACCCAGGTTCAAAACCTGGAGGTCGCAGGCTTTAGCTTCACCTCACCTGGCTTAAGGTCACCAGCTTGAGCGTGAGATCATAGACAACTGGCTTCAGCCCATAGGTTGCTGGCTTAAAGCCTAAGGTCACTGGCTTGGCAAGGGTTCATTGGCTCAGCTGCAGCCCCCCGATCAAGACACTTATTAGAAGCAATCAAGAAACAACTAAGATGCCACAACTACGAGTTGATGCTTCTCATCTCTTTCTCTCTCTCTCTCTCTCTCTCTCTCTCTCTCTCTCAAACAAGCAAACAAACAAAAAACAAAAAAAAAAACAAAAACATGCAATACTTAAGGAGACAGTAACATTCCCAAGAGTAATAAAATAATTTGCAAAGGAGTTGGCTGGAGGATGTACGATGGGCATTAATCTTTGTGAGAAGTTCTGGGGGATACAGGATACTGAAGCCTAAAGAGAGTCTAATGTCTCTAATTTTCAAAAAAGAAAAGAGCAAAGTGAAAAATCCTGAAGACTGTTTTATCTGAATAACAGTTTTAGAACTGGTTATATTGGAATTTATTGAAGTTGTACTTATTAGGAAATAGTAATTTACTAATGACAAGTGATTTCCTAGCAACATATTTTTCCTTCTCATTGCTCTCCATGTTCCAACCACAGAGGACTCCCTCTCTTCCAAAAATCTAGCACAGGAAACTTAATTCATTTGTGTTAAACGAATGACTCAATCCTCAATTTTCAGTTCATCCAATATGATATCCTTCACTGGGTTTTCCCACACAAAACATTTTCAATGCTCTTCTCTCTGCCTGTAAAACTCTCACTTTCCTGTGACACTTTCTTAAACACTGCAGCTTTAATCTAGCTAACTCAATTCATCCTCATGCCTCAGACTCAACAGTATTTCATTATGGATCCCTTCCTGACACACCTTCCTCCACACAGATTCCCTTGTTATATCGTTAGTTCTTTCATAGCACTTATCACCCTTATAATTGATTAGTTGTCCATATAATTACTTGTTTAATATTTGTCTTTCTCACAGTACTGTAACCTCTATCAGGATGAGAAGCACCTATGTGTTATTCATCTCAGTATTTCAAGCGTCCAGGTCAGGGAAATTTAGTTCATGGTTATAGGCAAGGTCTTTTAAAGGAACCTCTAAGAAAAGATTGAGAACTATTAGCTGGTCATGGTTCAGTTAGACTGTATGGCAGCCTTAAATTAAATGACTATATAAGAGGAATAGAGATTAAGGACAGTCTAGAGATAATATGTGTTTATTATGTGTCCAACGCCACATCACATGATAAAGTAGTGATTCATTATCTTTCATGTGAATAAAATCAGTTTTGTGCTCACCAAAAAAGTAAACTCAGGGCCTCATTCCAAGAATTTTGTGGTTTTCTGCAGGGTCTCTGACTGTAATATTACAAGGACACTCTTTCCCCCATTGATCTTTTGCTCTCGAGCTATTCAGTTACAAACTACATTAGTAAGAGTTCATTTTGGTGACTTTCTATTTTAGGCTACTATCTAAATGGCATGCAGAACAGAATTAGAGATCAAATAAAACATTTTACCATGGGGGAAGAACAAACAAATTTACTTCTACAACAGATTTTTAAAATAAATGTTTTAGTTTAGAATAGTTTATTGCTGTTGATATTAACCTTAATCACTGGGCTGAGGCAGTATTTCTTAGATTTTTGCACAGTAAAATTATTCTTTCTCTTCCATTTTCATACTGCATTCTTTGGAAGTCACCATATGCAGCTCACTTTTAAGAAGTGGGGAATTATGTCCCAGCTATTTGAGGACAGAATATCTACACAAGTTACTTGGAATATTCTGCTTGAAAGATTGGCTTATTCTCCCCTTTTATGTATTTAGTCAGTCATTTATTTATATCTGTAGGACTCATGGATGTTTATTTTATGGTTTGAGTTATAATCTAATATTTATTTATTTTGTTCCTTGACTTTTTCTGGCCATTAGGAGTTACCTTATTGTGAGGATTGTTTTGTTTTGTTTTTAAGCACTGCTTAAGTCCTTACTTTCTGTGGTATTTTCTGGTTCTACAAGATGCTCCAGGCTATCTGAAGAATTTTATGCTCTACTCCTAAAATGAATCATTTCCCCCAACAGACCGGGGGTTTTTTTGGGGGGGGAGGGAGGAGTTTATTTGAGAATGGTATTTGAAACCATGATCTGGGTATGCTCAATGTTACTTGGTTATAATTGCTTCTGGGATCCCTCAGCTGACATAATTATATAACATGTGTATATAATATCATACTTGCAATACTAACTCATATATATATGATCTCACTTCACATTATGAGGTCTCTCAGTGTCCTTGCCTGAAATGTTTCTGCCGAGAAATTGTCGTTGCAACAATGAACTACTCAGAGACCAGATGAAATGCTCTGAGGGGCCAAGGGGAGAAACAGCCCTGGTCAGCAGAACAAAGGACTGAAGCCCCGTCCCCAGCCTTACTCAGATATTTATTAGCCAGTACAAATAACTCAAGAAAACAGATGGAAGAAGTTTTCAGGTGGTGAAATACAGGACAAGGAATATGCTGACTCCTAATTTCTGTTCTGAGAGCCTAAACATTTTCTGTTATTGAGTCTTATCGTGCTGTGTAGCTGTTTCCAGCATGCACTTTTCCAGCAGGGTCAGAGAGGCTCCTGGACTCTCTTCCACTCAGGGCTTTCACCCCTGGGCATCTCACTGTCTCTAATTGTCATCCGAACTCGGTATGTTTTCATAGCATATTCGTACAGGAAATCACATACCTTTCTGGGGGTTCCTTGTGTTTAATGAGTTGTTTTTCTTTTGCTATTGTCAAAATTCTCTCCTTGTCTTTGGCTTTAACATTTTGATTATGTCTCAGAGTGATCTTCTTTGGGTTGATCTTGCTTGAGGTTCTTTAAACTTTCTGTACCTGGATGTCTAGGTCTTCCCTAAATTTGGGGAGTTTTTAGCTATTAGTCATTCCAATAATCTTCAGTTTCTTTTCTCTCTGTTTCCTGTTGAGACTTCCATGATGCATATGTTTATTGACTTAATTAGTATAAATTTTCTTTCTTTTCCATTCCTTTTGCTTTCTGTTCCTTTAATGGACTAATTCCAAATGATCTGCATAAGAGTTCACTGGTTCGTCTGCATAATCAAGTCTGTAATCGAAGCTCTCCGAATTTCTCTGTTCTATCATTGTATATCCCACCTTAGGATTTCTGTTTGGTTCTTTTTTATTCTTTCTATTTCATTATTAAATCACTCATTTTGTTCCTGCAATATTTTCCTCATTTTTTTTTATTTATCTATGTTCTCTTGCATTTCTTTAAGATGATTATTTTAAATTTTTGTCAGGCAAATTATCAATCTCCTGAAATGTTCATTGCCAGCAGGCCTGCACATGAATTGTGACTGGGAGGGGTCTAGAGTTGAAGATAAGACCCTTTAAGGATCTCTGATGGTGCTGATGGGAATGACTCCTGCTGAGACCCTAGACTTTCAGAATTGCAGGCAAACTATGGCTGTGTATATTTTAACTTAATTTATGGTGAAAAGAGCATTGCAAGAAAAAAAAAATGAAAATAAGGACTATTCAGTTAGTAGAGTTTGAACAAATGGGTTTACATTTAAAAAAAATAAAATGGATGTGTGTGTGTGTGTGTGTGTGTGTGTGCAAATTCCAGGTTAAGTAATACTGCCTAAGTAGTACAAGAAATTATAATATTGGTAATAATATTTTCCAAATAAAACTAAAGCCAAAGGAAAAACGAACAGATACTTTTTATACCAACTAAAGTCCTCCCAAAACAGAATAAATCATAAACAAAATTAAATTTTAACAATGAAGAATAGAGCCACTCATTCTGGTTGGTTGGAGCTGTGCAGTTTCAACTGAATGGAAAAGCCTCAGTCCTACTGGTGGAGATAGGGTTCCAGCGACTCCTTTAGAAGGGCTGGCTCAGAGGTCCACTGTGAAGACAGGGAGTTCAGCACGGTCTCATGCCTGAAGTGTAGTTTGCATGAGAGCTCCCTGTACAGAAATGACTGCTGGGTCTGTGTTTTGTTTTTAATTTGAGCCCAGTTAGCCCCAGGAGCCCTTCTTAATAGGTGTCTTCTTTTTTCAGGGGTCACACCTGTGAATAATCCTCATTCGTATTTTTCTTAATCACTGAAAAATGTCAACATCCTCAACTCTCTCCTCTTTTCTTTTTCAGGGCTCCTGCACCATGACTGCTTCAGACTCCTCTTCTTGACCTTTCTCTCTATTGAGCAACCCAACCACCGTGACTCCTCTATCTATCACCAGGCAAGACCCTTCTCTGTGGGTAATGATCTGACCTGTATCCCACCTTTCTTTCAGTATCTCTTCACCTCCCCTTACCTCTTAGGTAACTATAAAGTATTTCCACCAAGAGAACAGTGGCAAAACAGTACATAAAATTTTCATCCTATTTCAAAATATATCTGAGTATGTGTTCATCTAAGATATATGAAATTGTTCAGCATGCAGAGAAATGGATACTAGAGGAAGCTGCACCTTGAGTAATTGTGGCTTTCAGCACTCCCGTTCGCCTCTCTACTGGAAGCTGTTCTTTTCCCATGTCCTCAAGAAAGTGTGTTCCTTGAGAGAGAGTAGAGGTGACATTCCATTATTCCTCCAGTTCTGCTTTCAGACCTTCACTCTTCCATCTGCCTATCAACTCCATCCTCTTTTGAAGGCTCTTTATCTTGTCTCATCCTTGTTAAATTTACTTCATTTGATGTAGACTTTCAGACTTGGCTCACAGACTTTTTCTGCCACAATTCTAAGAGATTTCAGTGTTCATGTAGACAAAAGCTCACATCTTACTTTCAAACTCCCTAGATCTTTCACATTACCCATGCCTTCTCTGACCTTGTTTCTACATTTTGGTAATTATGAATGTTGTATAAAATTCCCTAATTATTTGATTTTACACTACTCTAAGTTTATGGCTTCCAACCTTGGCTAGGACCTCAGATCAGTATCCTTACTTGTCCTTGACTAGTTTCCTCCAACATTTTCCTCAAAGCCCATCCAAATCCTGCATCACACCCCTAACTCTCCACTCAGACTCTAGTCTTATTCTCAGCAAATTTCCATCTCCTATTTTACATTCATCAACAAAACAAAGGCTCTCACCTGCAATTTCCTACATCCCACAAAATCTATTATCTATATGAACAAATAGCTAAAGATCATTTTTACTCAGAGAAAAAGAGAGTGCCAACATTTAGACTATTTCCAGTAATTTCAGAGTCCCTACCTCATTGGATAACTTCGAATATAGGAACAGACCCAATCTGGTCTGAATAATTATAAACAACAGGCGTTCCAGTCTATGTATTCTGCCTAAATGGGAACTAGAGAAAAATACTACCTATTTCCTCCTTTTTTGTTTATAAACGTACACACATTTTAAATTCTGACACAATACTATTACATTTCTAAAACAGCACAGAGACTGTGCCACCCTCAAGTTAAAAAGAACATCTTTGATCACTGTGTCGGAGAGAGAGCTGCTAAGACTTCATTCTCTACAACTCACATCTTCAGAGTCCTCACTTTCATCACGACAGCTACCGGCTGGTATTATTGACAACTCTGGAACACTATAGTTGCTGTCTTGAGGGAGGGGTCTGGGTTTCTGCAGGTAGAAACAATTCAAATCAACTTTTTGCAACATTCAAGAGAAAACTTCAGCCAGTCATTTAGAAACTACCTCCCTCCTGTGGAACTCAGGGTTATAAGTCTTTGAACTCTTTATAACAAGCAGGAGAATTTCCAAAAGGTTAATGAATTACGTTTCTACTTCCCGACAGAGAAGGCACAAAGCTAATGCAGATGGCTTTGCTTTTGAAAAGACTAGTAGAAAATTTTGTGCCTTCCGCTGAGCTTCTGTTTATACGGGCTCAATCTTTCTCACTGGGCTTTTTGTTTTTGTTTTTTTCTGCCCTTGATAAGCTTTTTATTCAAAATTAGCTGTCCAGTGTGATTTGACCTTTATGGAATAAACAAATTTCAGGGACTTTTTTCCCCCTGCGGGCTTCTTCTCAGCTGCTGGTTTCTTGTAAGCTGCAGCCTTTTTTCCCACCGAAGACTTCTTCTGCTTCTCTTTCTTATTAAATATAAAATATAATGTGTTATCTAAGCAAAAACAAATGTATAAGATAGCAGCTTGTTTCATGTCATTGTTCAGATTTTTTTCTGGACGAATGTTTCCTTTCGTTTCCCGTCAGAAGCAGTGCATGTACACTGGCCAATGTGGACTGCCCTACCACGGGAGTGCGTGCAGGAGACATCCCATCCTGCCTCAGCTCTTCTGGAGGCCATCAAAAATAACAGACTCCGATGCAAAAAGAAAAAAAAGAAAAAGAGAAAAGAAAAATGTAGGGTTCACTTTCATAAAAACCAAGGATCTGTCCAAAATGTTGGTAGTCAGGATATAAGTTCATGTGCAAGACCCCCTCTCCCCCCAAAAAAGAAATTGTTTACATTCCTTAGATTTTGACATTCCTTTGTCTCAACACAAATGTTCTTGATCTCAAAGATAGCCTTCATCAAGCTGAGCCCTTTTGTTCTTGGGGTTAGAATTTGTGTTTGTATTCAGAGTCCAGTTTCAACAACTCAGGTCTCTGCACTCACTCTGAACTGCCGAGACCTGTGCACCCAGATGCCTCCCTAGGTGGGGATCCAGCAGCTGGCCTAGTGAGAGCTGAGCACAGAGGAATAGGACAGACTCCTTCATGGTTCAGGCGCCCACCTGGTCAGCAGTGTCCCCAGTGGGCATCAGACCTGCCACTGCCCCTGCCAACTCCTCCTGAGCCTCAGAGCCCGGCTCCATGCCACTGCCCATGCCCACCCCTCCACCCCTTCTGCCCGCAGCACCTGTCTTGCAGACCTCTGGTTTCCCAGCAGACTTTGGGGCCAGGCCATGCCAGCAGCAGAGGCTGAAGCAAACTTCTTTTTGCTCATCATAATTTTAATTTCCAAAATTAAACATGGTTCTTGGATTTTTATTTTTTCACAGGAGCACATTTTTGTTTCATAAGCATTTTTTATTTTTATTTTTGATGATACTCACTTTTTTGTTTCTTCAATTTCATTGGTTGGTTTTATTTGTTCCTGTTTGCGTTTGTCTAAGTCTCCCAGGTTATCTTTTTTTAAATGTCTAGCGATTGCTGGCCGTCTCTTAATATGTTCAGATCTGAAGCTTACTGGAAGAAGTGCATTGGTGTGTGTTAGTGGGGAGGTTATGAGCCTGGCTGTCTGGGATTCTGGGATCAAGGCAAGAAAATCAGCCTGCGTGCTGGTCCTGCATCTCAATATGTAGATTTTTTACACAATTCTACCATTCTTAGCTCCTATACTCACCCTTACTTTATCCTGAATCTTTTATTTCTGAATCCCAGGGCTCCTTGGCTCAGTTTCTCCAGACTGAGTCTGTTGCTATCTAGATAGATATCAGGAGGGTAGTTTTTCAAATACTCAGGGAAATGCCAGAGACCTGAGACGTTTAACCAATTGGTATATGGATTTTCAACGAATCATGTTGCCAATCACACCTCACTCCATGTTGTGGACAGTCTGGAAGGCAAATTAGATCAATTCTTATAAATACCCCGGCTCCCGCAAGCGCTGGATTCCTGTTTCTTCTAGTCTGCTAAGTCTAGTAAATCTCCATCAGTTTGTTGTGTAAACATTTTTTGAAATCATTCATCCACTATGTCTCAAGTTCTCTTTGTTCTCGTGGAGAATAGCTTTTTCATTCCTCACTGATATTTTAATAAAGTTTTTGGAGGAAAAGCTGATGGATAAGGACAAACTGTCAAGTTTAACTAGAAGGACTCAGTAGTTAGCTGTTGACATTTGTAAAACATTGAACAACATCATAAGTGTACATATAGTCAGAGCAATATGTAAAGCCATGTATCATTTGTAGTATTAGAATATCTTTATTTTTCAATCTTCAATGTATAAACACAATTTAAATCACCTAGTAACTATCATTCTAACCCAGTGAAACCACCTTAGACTAGGACACTACAATCTGTCACCTGAATTGAAACAAATGTAGCAAATGACTGACACTGACCTGGATTTACCCTCATTCCTGAAATCTGCCCAGCAGCTTGACTTCAACCCCACCCTAGGCATTTGGAGGAGAGGTCCTATCTCATGCTTGTACCATTTAGTGAGCAAATGCCTGGATGTCATTGAAAGTGATAGATTTTTTTCATCTTTCCCCAGATTTAAATTTGATCTAACATTCATTTTCCACCTTCAGATGTGCTCCCCAGCCTTATAACTTCCTCCCATGTCTGCCTTCAGTAGAAGGAGTCTATGCCGCTGACAACCCAGTGTTCTATGACAAAGAGAAGGGAGTATAGCAGGGGTCCCCAAACTTTTTACACAGGGGGCCAGTTCACTGTCCCTCAGACCGTCAGAGGGCTGGACTATAAAAAAAAACCCATGAACAAATCCCTGTGTGCAGTGTGCATATCTTATTTTAAATTAAAAAAACAAAACGGGAACAAATACAATATTTAAAATAAAGAACAAGTAAATTTAAATCAACAAACTAACCAGTATTTCAATGGGAACTATGGGCCTGCTTTCGGCTAATGAGATGGTCAATATCCGGTTCCATATTTGTCACTGCTAGCTGTAGCAAGTGATATGACGCGCTTCCGGAGCCGTGACGTGTGCGTCCCGCGTCACTGGAAGTAGTACTGTACATAAGTGCCGCCACCATGCTTTGCGGCGCCGGCACATCTTGTGTTCCTCTCACCGACTGTCGGGAGCCGATCCACTAGTGCTGGCTAACAAGGTCACAACAGAAGAAGATCCGCAACTGCTGGTTGACAAAGTCATAGCAGAATAAGACCAATGACTGCTGGTTAATAAAGTCACCGCAGTGAAGACTAACAGCTGCGGGTTGACAAAGTCACCGCAAAGGAAAGGCACAATGATACTTCTGCCTTTTGACCTTTCTGAATTAATCTGGCCTTATATCCCCCCTTTTCTGGGTGTGTGCTATCATTTATGGCACAGGGATAATAGTACCGTGCTTTCCCTGTAGATTCGTAGTAATTTCTTTGGAAATGAGACAAAGGGTGTGAGTTCCACAGAAAAGCCTGTAAGCCCCTTGAACTGGGCTCATAGACATAAGAGGCTGGCTATGATATCCCTCGTAAAGGGTTAAGTTTGTAGGAGAATTTCTTCTTATTAATTATGTTAGAAAGAATAGATTGTGACTTATGACTAGGTAGGAAACAGTAACTATACACAGAGCACCTTTCAGCCTTCACTTAATTCATCACTTTACCTCCCTAGCCTTTTCATGTGGTAGAGTAAAGAATAAAGAAACTTTCCATTCTTCTTGCATACCTGACCTGCAGGTGGTGGAACACTCTGAGAAAAGTAAAGTTAGAACTTACTCTTCTTTTTTTTTTTTTTTTTTTTTTTTTTACAGAGACGGAGAGAGAGTCAGAGAAAGGGATAGATAAAGACAGACAGACAGGAACGGAGAGAGATGAGAAGCATCAATCATCAGTTTCTCGTTGCGTGTTGCGACTTCTTAGTTGTTCGTTGATTGCTTTCTCACATGTGCCTTGACCATGGGCCTTCAGCAGACCGAGTAACCCCCTGCTGGAGCCAGCGACCTTGGGTCCAAGCTGGTGAGCTCTTTGCTCAAGCCAGATGAGCCCGCGCTCAAGCTGGCGACCTCGGGTTCTCGAACCTGGGTCCTTCTGCATCCCAGTCCGACGCTCTATCCACTGCGCCACCACCTGGTCAGGCAAAGTTAGAACTTAATTAGTGTATGAATATGGTAAATAAATAAAATTTGACTAGACAATAGTATCCTAGACAAGGTAGAGTTATTAATCAGTATTGACCTTTTGGAAGTTTGTATCAATATTGTTATTGCTGTTCAAGTTATTGTATAATTGTACTTTGAATGACTTACCACCTGATTTATAGTTTATAGAAATGAATTAACTGTTACCTAGAAAATGTAACCATAGTGAAACAAAAACAATGATTAATCAATGTATTCTGAATACCATGTGATTGTCACTTAGTGTGTGTGCATAAAAGGAAAGCTAGATGAGCAATTGAGAGAGATGCCTGGCAGTAAATGCTAACAAGAGAATAAAGAGAAAGAAAAGAATTCGGCTCTCTCACTCGATTCGTGCCGACACCATCTCTTCCTGTGGGACCCCTGGATTCCCCCCGGGGCTGGACTCCGGCAACAGACCACAATGAAAGAGGTGCCCCTTCTGGAAGTGTGGTGGGGGCTGGATAAATGGCCTCAGGGGGCTGCATGCGGCCCACGGGCCATAGTTTGGGGAACCCTGGAGTATAGAATACAAATGAGGAAAGCCTCAAGAGCCACACTAGAGGAAGTCATCTTGGCTGATTATTTTATAGTTTTGTCTAAGTAACTGCAGTAATCTTTCAGAGTAATCAGCCTCCTACTGCTTATTGTGTAGTTGAAGTTCCTAGTTTTGCTCTCAACAAACCCACAAAGAAAAGTGTGAACCACATTGTCCGAAATGTAGGTAGCTGACCCAGTACTAAGATTAGAACCTTTTTCCTTAACACGCAAACACAGCACAGCTGATGCAGCCGGTAAAATGGGTTCTACGAGCATGTGAGGTACCAGTTTCAGGACTACCAGAATAACGTGAGATAGCTTCAAAGTGAGATTAAAGTTTTTTGAATATATGGGTGACTAACAACAACTGGACATAAGTGAAAAACGCCCCTTCCTACTTTCTAACCCTATGTCTCCAACCATAGCTGGAGACACTGACCAACAAGTGGGTTACATCCATTCTCAAACACCCTCACTCTTTGTCTAAGAATTTTAAAGTTCATCTATATGTACCACAACTTGTCCTACCTACCTAGCTATCTCCCACTTGGTCAGAACCTCCTAATTTTAAAATATTTTTTCTATTTTTAATTGCCTTCCCTTTTATTTTTTTATTCTTATTTTTCTTAAGTAGTACCCTTGTTATATCTTCATAAGTCTTTTTTTTGCCTTACATTCTGTATTGTCTGGTATTAATTTAGCTAGATCAACTTTTCTTTTAGTCCTATTTTAAATGGTTTATATTTCATTAATTTCTGTGTAGTTTAATTTAGGTAATTATTTAATTTAGATGTTTGTTATAAGTAACATGTGTCTAAAATTTGTATTCTTGGCCCTGGTTAGTTGGCTCAGTGGATAGGCAGGGGTCCCCAAACTTTTTACACAGGGGGCCAGTTCACTGTCCCTCAGACCGTTGGAGGGTGGCCACATACAGTGCTCCTCTCACTGACCACCAATGAAAGAGGTGCCCCTTCCGGAAGTGCGGCGGGGGCCGGATAAATGGCCTCAGGGGGCCACATGCGGCCCACAGGCCATAGTTTGGGGAAGCCTGCATCCTGTCAGCTTAGAGTACGAATGTCCCAGTTTTGGTCCCTGGTCAGAGCACACATGAGAAGCAACCATCTGCTTCTTTCCTCTTCCCTCTCCCCTTTCTGTTGCTCTTGCCCTTCCACGGCCAGTGGCTCTGTTGATTTAAGCATTGGCCCCAGGTGCTGAGGATAGCTCAGTTGATTCAAGCATTGTCTCCAGACAAGGGTTACTGGATGGGTCCTGACTGAGGCTCATGCAGGAGTCTGCCTCTCTATTGTCCCTCCACTCACTTTAAAAATAAAATATGATAAAAAATATATAAAATAGAATAAAATAAAATTTGTATTCTTCTTATCCAATGTGATAAAATCTGCCTGGTGAAATTAGCTAAACTGAATTTATTATGATTATGATATATTAGGATTTTACTACAATTCTATTTTTTGGTTCCTATTTAATCAAAGATTTTCTTAGATTCTTTCCTTACTTATCTTTTGCTTGATATTGTTATGTTTGCTTTCTCTATGATGATTTCAAAGCTGCACACTATATTTTTATTTTTGGTGATTTCCACTAAAATTTGGACATGAACACTTAACTATATTTTTTAAGAAAATTTAACAGTATTTGTAATTCTATGTTACAGCATTTTTCTATTTTTTTGGGGGGGGGCTTTTGTTTTTGTTTATTTAGTGAGAGGAGGGAAGATAGAGACAGACTCTCTTATACACCTGATTGGAATCCACCTGGCAAGTCAACTAGGAGGTGATGCTCTGCCAATCTGGGGCATTGCTCTGTTGCTCACCAATGGAGCTCTTCTTAGCACCTGAGGTGAAGACCATGGAGCCATCCTCACCGCATGGAGCCAACTTGCTCCAATCGAGCTATGGCTACAAGAGGGGAAGAGAGAAAGAGAAAGAAACGAGATGAGTAGGGTGGAAAAGCAGATGGGTACTTCTTCTATGTGCCTTGACTGGAATCGAGCCCAAGATATCCACACACCAGGCTGATTCTCTACTACTTAGCCAACCAGCCAGGGCTACACACCGTCTTTCACAATCTTTTTCCACACAATGTCATTGTTAAAATTTTCATTTTATTCTTTATTTAAATACACACACACAAAAATATTTTATGGTCAGTAGTTAATTTAATTACTGCTTTGTCATTTTCTAGCATTTGGAGCAAAGGATATTAACTTGAATTTATAACCAGTTGGAAGCCTTTTAATCTAAGAACATGTTCAAACCTCTCTCTGTCATTCTGGAGAGGTTCCAGTGCTGTCAAAGTGGTACATAGTAAAAAAATTAAAAACCACTCACCTTCAGCACAAAATTCAGATTTCTTTACATGACATACAAAGGCTTTCCACAACCTACTCCAACCAGGACCTTCTTGGCTTCTTCCACTCCTTGACAGATGAGTCAGCATTCAGCAAAAACTGAACTCTACATGAGCATGTATGTACACACACGTGTGCGCCCACCCATACAACACACACACTGTGCATTTGCCCAGTGGGGCCCCTCTAGAACACTTTTCTCCTCCACACTTCTCCCATCTCCATGCCTATTATTCACTAGCTAAGTCCTCCTCATCCTTTAAGAAACACCTCTGGCTTCAATTCTTATAAGCATTTTTCACTGATAAACCACCATTATCACATTGCTGGGGCTTTAATAGGTCTTTATATTTTATACTTTGGCTTATAATTTTATAAGATAGTTTTTTTCCCACATTAGACAGTTGTTCACATGAGGGTAAGGACTCTGTGGTTCATTTGTATAATATCAGTGCTTAGCACTATGCCTGACATTTAGTAAATTCTCAGTATATATTTGTTGAGGGAAAGAACAAAGAAAAAGAACCATGAGCTTAAGAGTATAAAATAATTAAGCTAAAAACTTTCAATTAAGATTAGTGTTTATCTACTGCTTCAGAATTGTCCAACCATAAGGATTACTACTGAGACTCTTAATGAAAAAATTAAAGTTAATAATTTCCTTGGAAAACAATACTGAAACAGAAAGTGTACAAAGCAGATGTTTCTGTTGTGTGTGTGTGTGTGTGTGTGTGTGAACATACACACATATTCTGAAAGAAAACTTCTTCTAATTGAATTCTAAGGAAAAGCTGGCTCAAGAGAAACAATTGTTAGGTCCTAAGTTGAGGTTGAGAGAGGAGAGTTTGCAAGTAAAAGAGAAAAATAAGGAAACAGTAATCTGACCTCAGTGAAAAAGATCTTTAATATAATAAAAGAATATAATGATATATAAACATGCCATTTATATTGATAAAATAGAAGATAGAGAGATTCAAGTAAAACATGAAAAGCAAAATTTTATATGAGGATATAGATATGACTATTATAACATTAAAATAAAATATGAAAATATATTCATATAAAAATCTAATTAATGAGGAAAATTGATAATCAACATTATAATAAATTATGAAATTAAAAGTAATAAAGGTGAGAAACAGAGAAGATAGAAAATGTCTGATTAGCAAAAGTCAGTACTGTGATATGTCATAATAACAGCTGTAAAGTTCAAGAAAAAATAAAGAATCTGGAAACTTCAAAAGTAGGAGGAAAGTAAACAAATTACTATCAGGAAACCAAATTTCAGAGAGCTTCAGACTGCCAAGGAGAGTGGAGAACATCCTCAAAAGTGTTTCTTAAAGAGAAAGCAGGTGACTGAACACTGCTCTGCTCCCAAGTGGACCTCACGGCATGCAGGCCACAGGACATTCTAAGGTAGGCCAACTCCCAACATCTTGTATACTAATGTATATTTCTTCAGAGAACAGCAGAGTATTGACTTAGAAAACCAATAACTAACTCAGAGGTCGGGAACCTTTTTGGCTGACAGAGCCATGAACGCCACATATTTTAAAATGTAATTCCGTGAGAGCCATACAATATGTTTAACACTAAATACAAGTAAATGTGTGCATTTTATGTAAGACTAACACTTTTAAAGTACAATAAGTCTCTTTTTAATAATGTTGTTATGCTGTTGCTAACCAATGATGAATAAAGTACTTCTTACCATTAATGCTACTTCTGGTGCTGCATGCTTTTGCTGATGGCTTTGTAGTCTGGTTGATATGTGGTGAGGTTAAGTTTCATGCAGGCGTTGAGACTTCCATCCTTTAAATGTGATTGTAGGTTGGTCTTAACATCCTTTAGATGTGAGAAAGACTGCTCACATGCATGTGTAGAGCCAAACATTGTCAGTACAGCAATACTCAAATGCTGCAGTGTGTGGTACGTGACAGGAAGTGCGTTCCAAGTTTTTTGATTTGTTTCGTTTTGTTTTGTTTTTACAAAGACAGAGAGGAATGTCAGAGAGAGGGATAGATAGAGACAGACAGGAGGGACAAAGATGAGAAGCATCAATTCTTTGTTGTGGCACCTTAGTTGTTCACTGATTGCTTTCTCATATGTGCCTTGACTGTGGGCCTTCAGCAGAGTAACCCCTTGCTCAACCCAGCGACCTTGGATCCAAGCTGGTGAGCTTTTACTCAAACCAGATAAACCTGCGCTCAAGCTGGCGACCTCAGGATCTCAAACCTGGGTCCTCTGCATCCCAGTCCGATGCTCTATCCACTGCACCACCGCCTGGTCAGTCACGCATTCCAAGTTTTGACAATAGTGGGTTGAAGTTTTTTCATTTCTCCTCACTTGTGCTTGCTCGCCAACTCTGCTTGCTGTCGTGCAAGTCTTTGCAAATCTACATTCAGTGACTTGAACTTATTCATCCACATGTCTGAGGCCTTCAGGTCAGCAGCTTCTAGCTCAAAATTTCTGATGGAGACACCGGGGATGTAACTCAGGTAGGCGCTGTCCACTGCACACTCATGTGGATGGGTGATGAACTTAAAAAGACAAGTGCGCTCACTAAATTCTCCAAAATGCGCTTTGAATAACTGCAGGAGATTAGATGTGAAACCCGCTAGCTGCTGGAGATCAAGGTATTGAGCAGGGTCACTTGCTGTGCATGCATTTTTAAACTCTCCCAGTTTTTCAAAGTGTAGTAAACGACCTGTTTCAATGTTGGTGATGAAGAGTTCCAGCTTGTTTTCAAATGCAAACACTGTATTTCCAATGCCTTGCATTTTCACATTGAGCTGGTTTAGCTGTTCAGTTATGTCCACAAGATAGTACAATTTCAGGCCCTGGCCGGTTGGCTCAGTGGTAGAGCATCGGCCTGATGTGCAGGAGTCCCAGGTTCGATTCCCTGCCAGGGCACACAGGAGAAGCGCCCATCTGCTTCTCCACCCCTCCCCTTCTCCTTCTTCTCTGTCTCTCTCTTCCCCTACCATAGCTGAGACTCTATTGGAGCAAAGATGGCCCGGGCGCTGGGGATGGCTCCTTGGCCTCTGCCCCAGGCGCTAGAGTAGCTCTGGTCACAACAGAGCGATGCCCCGGAGCGGCAGAGCATCGCCCCCTGGTGGGCAGAGCACCGCCCCCTGGTGTACATGCCGGGTGGTTCCCAGTCGGGCGCATGCTGGAGTTTGTCTGACTGTCTCTCCCTGTTTCCAGCTTCAGAAAAATACAAAAAAAAAAAAAAAAAAAAAAAAAAGATAGTAGAACTTCAGGAGCCACTCAGTGTTAGCTAACTCAGGATGCTCGATGTTTTTCATTTCAAGAAAAGTCCGGATTTTGCTCAGACAAGCTGCGAAACAGCTGAGCACCTTCCCTCTTGACAACCAATGCACATTGCTGTGCAGAAGCAAACCAGGATAATTATTTCCAACTTCATCCAGTAGTGTTTTAAACTGGAGATCATTTAAAGCTCGGGCAACAATAAAGTTGACCACCCAAATGACCAGCGACATTACCTCACCAAGCTGCTCACCACACATCTGAGCACAAAGCGCCTCCTGATGTAGGATGCAGTGAAAACTTAGGATGGGTCTCTTTTCATGTTCACGAAGAAGCGCTACAAATCCTCTGTTTTTCCCCACCATGCACGGAGCACCATAAGTACACACCGAAATAAGTTTATCCATCCGTAGATTTTTTTCTTTGGTGAACTCAGTGAAAGACTTGAATAAATCCTCCCCTCTTGTTGTCTCTTTCATAGGCAAAACAGTAAGACTTTCCTCACGTAGTGTGTCACCAACAGCACACCTTGCAATCACACTGAATTGGCATAAATGGCTTACATCTGTTGACTCATCCAAAGCGAGAGCAAAGAATGGTGCTGCATTTCTGTCCTTCACTTGTGTTGCCTCAATTTGATTTGCCATCATGATGGTATGATTGTAAACAGTTCTTGCCGACAGAGGCATGTCTTTTATTCATTTGATTATCTTGTTTTTATCCTAAAAGTCATCAAAAAGTTCATTGGCAACATCAAGCATGAATATTTTGGCATACTCCCTATCTATGAATGGCTTTCCATTTCTCACAATTGCTAAAATACCAGCAAAGCTAGCTGAATTCCAGTCACCTTGTTGGGTCCAAACACGGAGTTGCTGCTGACTAGCTTGCACTGTGCACAGTAGCTCTTGACATGCTTTCTTCCTGCTGTCTCCTGCTGGATATTTCGATGCAAATGTAGTGTGACATGTGTCGAACTGCCATTTTATATTTGTCCATTTCATCGATGCAATTTTATCATTGCATATTAGACACACTGCAGAACCTGCTCTCTCCACAAAGGCAAATTCCTCTGTCCATTCCTGCTGAAAAGTACAATACTCCTCATCTCTTTTTCTTTTAGCCATTTTCTTCGTCAAAAGGGTTTCTGCAATTAGCTAGCTGACTACTTGATTAAAAGGAGAGAAGTTTACTTCCTGACCTGACAACATCTCGTGTATGTTACGTATTATCTTATAAAAATTTAGTGTTGTCCTGGAGGACAGCAGTGATTGGCTCTAGCCACCCACAACCATGAACATGAGTGGTAGGAAATGAATGGACTGTAATACATGAGAATGTTTTATATTTTTAACGTTATTATTTTTTTAATTAAAGATTTGTCTATGAGCCAGATGCAGCCATCAAAAAAGCCACATCTGGCTTGCGAGCCATAGGTTCCTGACCCCTGAACTAAAGGATTACAGGAAAACCCAAAATGAAATCTCCAAATGGCTTGTGAACAAACTATTCGCTCTAGTCTAGTAACACATATATACTATAAAAAAGAATGAATGGTCAATACAAATTTGTGGGTCAATTACACCTTAGTAAATCGGAAATTTAAAAGCAAAAAAGAGGCCTGACCTGTGGTGACGCAGTGGATAAAGCGTCGACCTCGAATGCTGAGATCGCCGTTTCAGAACCCTGCACTTTTCTGTCAAGGCACATATGGGAGTTGATGTTCTGTGCTCCTCCCCACTTTCTCTCTCTCTCTCTCTGTCTCACTCTCTCACTCTCTCGCCTCTCTAAAATGAATAAATAAAAAAATTAAAAGCAAAAAAGAGTATGAAAGCAGTTAGCTGGGTGCTTCTCACTTGGGTTCTGTTATATGACTATAGTGATGGCTGGGGCTGTGATCAACCCAAGATGACACATTCACATGGTAGATAACTGGTACTAGCTGCCCGCTTGCAGTTCATGTTTGCTATTAAGCAGTGCATTGCACGAAGCCTCTCCAGTTTGGCAGCCCCACAGAGTCTGACTTCTTATTTGGCGGTTCAATAATTCCAACAAACTAGTCTGAGATATAACATGGCATCACTACAGCCACAATCTATTGTTACAGACAAGTAACAAGTCACCCAGATTCAAGCAGAGGGGCCCCACCTCTCCATGTGAAGTCAAGTTCCCTATGTAAGAGCACTATATGGCAAGAGAGATACTGTTGCAGCCATGTTTGGAAAACAATATCACACAGGATTTAGGGCCATCCATTGTTTTGGTTTGTACACCAAAAAATATTAGCAATGTTGTCCAAAATCTGTACAGATATAAAATTAGTCTTCCACGTGTATCATCTTCCAATTAATTTCAGTAACAATAAATTTTGTTACTAACCACCTTTTTAACCTGTCACTTTGCTACATACTTGAAGGAATAGAGTTTCTATCCTTAATACAAGACTTTGAGTTTCCTTCACGGGCTCTAATGAAGGAAGAGAATTGATAATAAGTTAATTAGATTCAGGAGGAAATAGTGACATACAAATTATTCCTACTCATTAAATTATGTCTCTTTAAAAGAATGGCTCTTGTGATTGCCATTTGAGATTAATCAAGAAAAAATTAAGGAAAAATTTTCATTAATTTTTAATTAAGTTTTTTAAAACTTTTCATTAAAACAAAAGAGATAAATGCATACTGAATTACATTTGTCTGCTACACATGGTAAGTACTACATACCTAGATATATATCTATGTACATCTAAATCTTGGTATATCCATTCCATATTCAATCCTCATATCAACCTTCAGATAAAGAAGTAGAGACTCGATGACACTAAGCAGCTTCCCAAGGTCACAGAGCTAATTTGTAGCCGAGCACAAGTTTGAAATCAGCATTCAGTGACTTTAAAGCTTATGCTCTTTCTACAACATCACCCATATTAAAATATTACTACAAGTACATCCTTTTTCTTGATGGAGTGGTCATCTGAATACTTTCTCAAAATTACTTTTCCTTGACAACCTGTATTTTCTTAAAATTTCCTCAGTAAGAGCCTCTTCAACTACTAGATAAGTATGCAGCTTTCGTAAATGACACATAATTGAATTGCAGTCTTTATTTCATACTGGCTTTCTCATCATCTGCATCTGAAAATCTCAGGAAACTGATCGCACAGCTGCAGAGGTGAGAACCTTTTCATTTATATCTACACTCATCCAGCCACGGCTCAGAAATTCCATTCTAACTTAATATAAAGAATACTTAACACAACAAGGACCTTGGTTTCTCACTGAATAAAATTTGTCACCAGATAGGTAATTTTATAACTCAAATCCTTCCAAATAACTTTACCTTGCTGGCTATCCAAAAATGATACAAATCAGCTGATATGTGTGTTATTAAAGAGAGAAATCTGAAAATGTGTTTCGATTAATACATATGCACAATCTATACAATTTAATCTTCAAAATCTTTGCCATTTCAGTCTTTATGTAGAATGCTTTTCCATCTCAATAATACTTTATAAAGCATATGTTTTCAGAGTGGTGAATTATTACTTCTCTGAGATGATACGAACAGTCCTTCCATGTTCCTCTGTGCCTAATCTACATGTGTGTTATACTAATTGTGTACGAGGGGAGTTTGAATATTCTACTTTAGGCACTGTACCACACCATTTTGGGGTCTGTGAGGACCACTGCAGTGTCTGACAGAGAACTGCAGCTGTGAACTGACAACTAAATTAGGAGTAATTATGTGCATAAGTACTAGGCTCTATATGGTAGTTAACTGATCCACACTCAAATCTTTGTGGTAACGGCTTCTCCTAAACTCACTACTCAGTTATAAGGAAATACATTTCAGATCAAACTCTCCCAAACATGCAGATGTTTATTAAACAAGTGTGTCTTAGCAAGGAGGCACGCAGAGATTATACAACCTGTTCGGTAAGCTCAGTGATATCCCAGCAGTTTGTCTTTGGGAGTTCCAACCACCCCTGTGCGTGAAAGGCTAGCAGAGCAGAGTACAGGAAGACAAACTTAGGGAAATGAAATCATTTAGGTTTTATGTGCTCAGGTAAGCAGTTTGAACTTTTCTGAAAGACAGAAGAAACCATGGGAGAATTGTAATCATGGAAATAATGTACACTGTAGAAAGATCACTCCGATAGCAGTGTGTAGGGCAGACTGAAGTAGGATTGGGAGGAGGCAGAGTTGATGAGAGGTTAACACACATGAGAAGTGGTAAGAGCTTAAGCAAAGGCATAAGCATTGAGAACAGCAAAGGGGATAGATTCAAAGGAAATAAGTCAGGATTTGAGCATGATTGGGCTATATGTATGAAAAAGTTCTAGAATATCTCATAGCCTTAGGCAATTGTATGGGCAGTGTGACACAATAAGTATAAATGACTGAAAATGAATGAATAATCAAACGAACAGTGGCTCTAATATGGAGCATTTTTCTTTATATAAGAAACCATCCAACAATTAAAATTTTCTTAGAAGTTCATATCACCATAAAATAAAAATGGAAGGCTATGACAGGAGTTTCTTCTCACTCTCAGATAATAATACATCCCTGTCAACCCACTGGTTTCTCTTTCCTCTTGCTTGGCTTGAGTTATATAGGCTCAGTTCCTTCCACTTCTTTAAGCACATGCACTATAGATGAATTCATTATGCCCTCACTGGTCAACCTAATAGTGATTATACTTTTTCACAGTACATGTTATTCATGCAAGGACTATAATTATAACCCCACAAATGCATGTTACTTCTGCAGTAAGCATAGCTTATTTTGTACAACTTTTTTCTTGCAGTAACTGACAAAATATTAGACTGACTAGAAATTCAAAGTAACTAATAAAATGTGTTTCATATTTGTATCAAAATTATGAATTATTTTAAGTGATTTTCCATGTGCAGTCACTTCACTAAGTAAAGTTTATATACTATAAACTTTAAAACAGGAACATATACTTTTATCTATACTATAGTTTCTCCATCATGCAAAGTTATATTTTTCCTAATTAAATATAAGTAAAATTTACTAAGAATATTCCTTGTTTTCTGATAAAATGTAAATGTTTCTTAAAAATTATATACACCTTTATTAATAAGAATAGAAAGAATCAAACAAATCAGTATATTGAATTCAATAAACAGTATTGGTAACTGAGAAAGCAATTCTATACCAAAACAAGTAACTGCCTTTAAAGATCTAGAGAACTATACAACATTTAACTATAAAATTCTTGTAACATCATTACAACATTTAACTTAATATTTTAAAGTTAATCAATAAATGTTTTAGTTGAAGGTGATTAAGAATAGAATTTCAGAGTGATGTCATAGAAATGGCGCTGTGAGGACACGGACTGAAAAATCTCCCCAAAATTTCAACAATTTCAACAACCAGAGACAGAAAAATCTATCCTTGGAGCATCCGAGAGTTTCACACCCTGAAGGCGAAGTGCTATCAACAAGACCACACTCAGATGCCATTAAGAAAAAGGAAATCAAATATCATGGATACAAAAGAAAGAGAAGTAACACAGATAGATGTGGAAAAATCTATGGAGAAAAAATTTAATATATTGGAAACCTTGGAGCTGACAGAGAATTTAAATAGAAATCCTAAAAATACTCAGAGATATACAAGAAAACACAGAAAGGCAATATAGGGAGCTCAGAAAACAACTCAATGAACACAAAGAATATATTACCAAGGAAATTGAAACTGTAAAAACAAATCAAACAGAGATGAAAAACTCAATTCATGAACTGAAAAATGAGGTAACAAGCTTAGCTAATAAAACAGGCCAGATAGAAGGTAGGATTAGTGACATAGAAGACAAGCAACTTGAGGCACAACAGAGAGAAGAGAGAGACTAAAAAATTTTAAAAAATGAGAAAGTCCTACAAGAACTGTCTGACTCCATCTTAAAGAATAACATAAGAATAATAGGTATATCAGAGGGAGAAGAGAGAGAAAATGGAATGGAGAATTTATTCAAACAAATAATAGACGAGAACTTCCCAAGATAGTGGAAAGAACTAAAGCCTCAAATTCAAGAAGCAAACAGAACACTGATTTTTCTTAACTACAACAAACCTACTCCAAGGCACATCATAATGAAAATGGCACAAACCAACGACAAAGAAAAAATTCTCAAGGCAGCCAGGGAAAAGAAGAATACAACATATAAAGGAAGGCCCATTAGATTATCATCAGATTTCTCAGCAGAAACTCTACAAGCTAGAAGAGAGTGGACGCCAATATTTAAAGTCCTGAATGAGAGAAACTTTCAGCCAAGAATACTATACCCATCAAAGTTATCCTTCAAGTACGAAGGAGAAATAAAAACATTCACAAATACAGAAAATATGAGGGAATGTATCATCAGAAAACCCCCACTCCAGGAAATACTAAAGGGGGTTTTCCAACTAGATCCAAAGAACAAAACAAAAGCACAAGTAAAAACTCCACCAAGAAAAAAATAAAACCAAATTTAAACTATGACAACAAAAGCAAAAAAAGGGGGGGGAGAGGACAGATATTAACAGTAGCAAAAGACGATGAAGTGCAGAAACACTCACAAGATATGGTACTACAATGAATATGGTAGGTACCCTTTTCATTACTTAATGGTAACCACCCTTGAAAAAACCAACACAGAAGCACATGACTTAAAAAAGGTAGCAACAGAGGAAAGAAGTATGGAATACAAACAAACAAAAACAAATGATAGAAAAACAAAAGAGAAGAATCAAGCAAGATACAAAACTAACAGAAAGCAATTTATAAAATGGCAATAGGGAATCCACAAGTGTCAATAATTACACTAAACGTAAATGGATTAAACTCACCAATAAAAAGAGACAGAGTAGCAGAATGGATTAAAAAAGAAAATCCAACTATATGCTGCCTACAAGAAACACATCTAAGCAACAAGGATAAAAACAAATTCAAAGTGAAAGGCTGAAAAACAATACTCCAAGCAAATAACATTAAAAAAAAGCAGGCGTAGCAATACTCATATCTAATAATGTTGACTATAAGACAACATAAGTACTCAGAGACAAAAATGTCATTTCATAATGATTAAAAGGACACTGAATCAAGAAGACATAATAATGCTTAATATATATGCACCAAACCAAGGAGCACCAAAATGTATAAGACAGCTACTTATTGACCTTAAAACAAAAACTGACAAAAATACAATCATACTTGGAGACCTCAATACACCGCTGATGGCTCTAGATCAGTCATCCAAACAGAAAATCAATAAAGATATAGTGCCCTTAAACAAAAGCACTAGAGAACCTGGATATGATACACATCTACAGGACACTTCATCCCAAAGTGAAAGAGTATACATTATTCTCTAGTATACATGGAACATTCCCAAGAATTGACCATATGTTGGGCCATAAAAATAACATCAGCAAATTCAGAAAAATTGAAATTGTACCTAGCATATTTTCTGATCATAAAGCCTTGAAACTAGAATTCAACTGCAAAAAAGAGGAAAAAAACCCCACAAAAATGTGGAAACTAAACAACATATTCTTAAAAAAATGAATGGGTCAAAGAAGAAATAAGTGCAGAGATCAAAAGATATATACAGACTAATGAAAATGACAATACGACATATCAGAATCTCTGGGATACAGCAACAGCAGTGATAAGGGGAAAGTTCATATCATTTCAGGCCTATATGAACAAACAAGAGAGAGCCCAAGTGAACCACTTAACTTCACACCTTAAGGAACTGGAAAGAGAAGAACAAAAACAACCCAAAACCAGCCAAAGAAAGGAGATAATAAAAGCAGAAATAAATGAAATAGAGAACAGAAAAACTATAGAAAAAAGTTAATAGAACAAGGAGCTGGTTCTTTGAAAAGATCAACAAAATTGACAAACCCTTGGCAAGACTTACCAAGGAAAAAAGAGAAAGAACTCACATAAACAAAATCCAAAATGAAAGAGGAGAAATCACCACGGACATCGTAGATATACAAAGAATTATTGTAGAATACTATGAAAAACTTTATGCCACTAAATTCAACAACCTAGAAGAAATGGATAAATTCCTAGAACAATACAACCTTCCTAGACTGAGTCAAGAAGAAGCAGAAAGCCTAAACAGACCTATCAGTAGAGAAGAAATAGAAAAAACCATTAAAAACCTCCCCAAAAATAAAAGTCCAGGCCCAGACGGCTATACTAGTGAATTCTATCAAACATTCAAAGAAGCCTTGGTTCCTATTCTACAGAAAGTCTTCCAAAAAATTGAAGAAGAAGCAATACGTCCAAACACATTTTATGAGGCCAACATAACCCTCATAATGAAACCTGGCAAAGACGGCACAAAAAAAGAAAACTACAGACCAATATCTCTAATGAATACAGATGCTAAAATACTAAACAAAATACTGGCAAATAGAATACAACAATATATTAAAAAAATAATACATCATGATCAAGTGGGATTCATCCCACAATCTCAAGGATGGTTCAACATACGTAAAACAGTTAACGTAATACACCATATCAAAAAAACAAAGAACAAAAACCACATGATCTTATCAATAGATGCAGAAAAGGCATTCAGTAAAATACAACACAACTTTATGTTTAAGACACTGAACAAAATGGGTATAGAAGGAAAATATCACAACATGATAAAGGCCATATATGATAAACCATCAGCCAACATCATATTAAATGGCATAAAACTGAGGACTTTCCACCTTAAATCATGAACAAGACAGGGTTGTCCAGTCTCTCCACTCTTATTTAACATAGTGCTAGAAGTTCTGGCCAGCGCAATCAGACAAGAGAAAGAAATAAAAGGCATCCATATCGGAAAAGAAGAAGTAAAGGTATTACTTTTTGCAGATGATATGATCCTATACTTCGAAAACCCCAAAGACTCCACAAAAAGATTACTAGAAACAATAAACCAATACAGTAAGGTTGCAGGATACAAAATTAACATACAAAAGTCCATAGCCTTTCTATATGCCAACAATGAAATATTAGAGAAAGAACTCAAAAAAATAATCCCCTTCACGATTGCAACAAAAAAAATAAAATACCTTGAAATAAACATAACAAAGAATATAAAGGACCTATATAACGAAAACTACAAAGCATTGTTAAGGGAAATCAAAAAAGGTATAATGAGACGGAAAAATATTCCTTTTTCGTGGATAGGAAGAATAAATATAATAAAAATGGCCATATTACCCAATGCAATATATAAATTTAATGCAATTCCCATCAAAATTCCTATGACATTCTTTAAAGAAATGGAACAAAAAATCATCAGGTTTATATGGAACTCTAAAAAAACCCCGATTAGCCAAAGCAATCCTAAGGAAAAAGAATGAGGCTGGGGGCATTACAATACCTGACTTCAAACTATATTATAGGGCCACAACAATCAAAACAGCATGGTATTGGCAGAAAAATAGACACTCAGACCAATGGAACAGAATAGAAAGTCCAGAAATAAAACCACATATATATGGTCAAATAATTTTTGAGAAAAGGGCCAACTACACACAATGGAGAAACGAAAGTCTCTTCAATAAATGATGCTGGGAAAACTGGAAAGCCACATGCAAAAGAATGAAACTCCACTTCAGCTTGTCCCCTTGTATGAAAATTAATTCAAAATGGATCAAAGACCTAAATATAAGACCTGAAACAATAAAGTACATAGAAGAAGACATAGGTACTAAACTCATGGACCTGGGTTTTAAAGAGCATTTCATGAATTTGACTCCACAGGCAAGAGAAGTGAAGGCAAAGATAAATGAATGGGACTACATCAGACTAAAAAGTTTTTGCTCAGCAAGAGAAACTGATAATAAACAGAAAGCCAACTAAATGGGAAATGATATTTTCAAACAACAGCTCAGATAAGGGCCTAATATCCAAAATTTACAAAGAACTTATAAAACTCAACAACAAACAAACAAACAAACAAGCAATCCAATAAAAATGGGAAGAGGACATGAACAGACACTTCTCCCAGAAAGAAATACAAATGGCCAACAGATATATGAAGAGATGCTCATCTTCATTAGTTATTAGAGAAATGCAAATCAAAACTACAATGCGATACCACCTCACCCCTGTTAGATTAGCTATTATCAACAAGACAGGTAATAGCAAATGCTGGAGAGGCTGTGGAGAAAAAGGAACCCTCATTCACTGTTGGTGGGATTGTAAAGTAGTGCAACCATTATGGAAGAAAGTATGGTGGTTCCTCAAAAAATTAAGAATAGAACTACCTTATGACCCAGCAATCCCTCTACTGGGTATATACCCCCATAACTCAAAAACATTGGTATGTAAAGACACATGTAGCTCCATGTTCATTGCAGCATTGTTCACAGTGGCCAAGACATGGAAACAACCAAAAAGCCCTTCAATAGAAGACCGGATAAAGAAGATGTGGCACATATACACTATGGGATATTACTCAGCCATAAGAAATGATGACATCGGATCATTTACAACAAAATGGTGGGATCTTGATAACACTATATGGAGTGAAATTAGTAAATCAGAAAAAACCAAGAACTACATGATTCCGTACATTGGTGGGACATAAAAAGAAGACTAAGAGACATGGACAAGAGTGTGGTGGTTACCGGGGGTTGGGGGGAGGGGGGGCGTGGGAGGGAAGGAGGAGATGGGGAGGGGTAGGGGGAGGGGCACAAAGAAAACTAGATAAAAGGTGAGGGAGGACGATCTGACTTTGGGTGATGGGTATGCAACATAATTGACAAGATAATATGAACATGTTTTCTTTGAATATATGTACCCTGATTTATTGATGTCACCCATTTAACATTAATAAAAATTTATAAAAAGAAGAATAGAATTTCAAAAGTCCATTATGTTTTGGACGTTTGAAAGATATAACATCTATTAGATACTTTTATTGAACTGAATACTAAGTAATAGATTTTACTATAAAAAGTCAAATAAGAATACAGACAGTGAGGCAAAGGCAGAATGAGTTATTGTGCCATCAATTATAGTTTAACAAAATAACTCAAATAACATTGAATATGTATTTTCTAACTCTACTTGGAAATCACTGTGTAAAATAAGAAATTAACTTTGTACAGATAATCACATATGACTATTTATAACAAGAGGGTGAACACTTATTTAAAAGTGTGCTCTCGTATAAATATATCAATCCCAGAATAATCCCCCTTTTTTTATAATATGCTGGCCTGTACATTCTTTTATTATATTCACAAGAAATATGATAAAACAATAGTAAGAATATATTTGTTAAGGAGAACTGAATACAACTTTATCAAATAAAAAATACTACATGAATACTATGTACCCAAAGTATTATTAATCATTTTAACATGACAGCAATTTATAGGGTTTGAGATGACTCTAGTCAGATAAGTGTTTCCAAGTAAAAGAATGTGACTGAAA
This sequence comes from Saccopteryx bilineata, assembly GCF_036850765.1. Classification (NCBI taxonomy): domain Eukaryota; kingdom Metazoa; phylum Chordata; class Mammalia; order Chiroptera; family Emballonuridae; genus Saccopteryx; species Saccopteryx bilineata. The sequence continues at coordinate 130,097,940 of NC_089491.1, forward strand.
CAGTGTTAAGGATTTATACCTGCCAAAATTTCTTTCAGCACATGGTTTTAATTACAATAACGTAACTGAAAAAAAATTCAAGGAATAAAAAATTTAGCTAGTGAAAACAGCACTAAAATGATTATACATATTTTCTTTCTAATATTTAGTAATGAGTTTTGGTACCTCCTCAAATTCTGAATAGGTACTACTTTAAATTTATTTAGTTCACATACATCACATTTTTTATAATGCTGCCAAGGTACGGATGAATCAAGTTATATGTCAAAAGTTATATTCTGCAAAGTATATATTTTCATTTTTAACCACTTATTTTGTTCAACATTATTTTTTCTAATTTATATTAATATAAAAATTAATGTTATGAACTTACAAAATTCTATATGTTTTCTCTTTGTATTTCTAAACAGAAATGAAGAATTTAGAAAACAATTATTCACTATGTCTAATCATTAGATAATATCTATTTAGAAGAAAATGTTTCAGTTGTTTATATACAAAATAAAGATGTTTAAAATAACTTACATTCATCTTAGGACACAAAATATCTTTTTACATTTTGGTTAAGAATTATTAAATTATTCTTTAGTCCATATATGTGATAATGCACTTTTTAAGATACTTATTTAATATTCTAAGAAAATACCTTGTGTCTCCCATTTTGTACTATTTCTAACTAAATAATGATTCTGTGCAGGTAATAAGGATTGTAGTTTAAAATAGTTTATAATCCAGTTCGGTGGTGTGAGCTGGGAGTCTGTGCATCTGCCTACTCCGCTGCCATCTTCAGGTTCTCTCCTAGTTTAAAATAGTTTAAAATAAAAAAAAAAGACAAATAGAACTGATCACTGGCATAATTACATTGTACTTTATTGAACAAACAACAACATATACTTTAGAAGACAAGAATTCACAAGTCTGTGTTAAATAAGCATTTTAGGGATAGGTCTCCATCATTCAAAATATTTGTTACAGAAAACATTCATAATCACACTGCACTGAAAATTTCTCTTGCAAATCTTTTAACTCCTTTAACATTTTTATATGTTTAAAACAAGTTAAACTATTTAAGTCTAATAAGCTTTGAGCCCAATTCCAATTTATCATATTGAGAATGGTAGCAATTTTATTTTAACAAATATAGCAAAAAAAAAAAAAAAAAAAACCCAAAAAACACAGAAACAAACAAACAAAATAAAACAATGGACAAAAAACTTGGTTACTACAACAGATGACCTCAGATAGTTTAATACAGATGTTACTTTCCTATGAAGGCTGATAAAAAAATTCCTCTGGCATATATTCAAGATAAGTAATAAATCAAAAACCCATCTTTTCAAACTTTATAGACAGGTGAACACTCATACCTGCAGGTAAACATACACTTATCCTTACATTTGTCTTTCTGAATATTTTTCTTTTCAGACTCAACTTTTCTGAGGAAAAAAAAAAACCGGAATAGAGTGCTAGAAAATATATATTCCAGTGTTTAATAATACTTTACATTCATTGACCACATCTCTCCTAAAAAATGCCTACGGTCAATTTTAGAAAACTAAATCCCCCATGGTGTACGTAAGATAGCCACAAAATCTTCATCCTCTACTATTTCTATACTTAGGCCTTCATAGTAATCTTCAAATTCACCATATGACACTTCATCAGACTTGCTGCAGACTTCTTTTAATGTTTCTAGAAAATATAATTTGATTTCTTCCTCTGTGGAATGGCCTGAAAAATACAGAAAAATGGGTTATAAAAGTACAAAAAAATGACTGATGATAGTAAAGCAATGTTTCATCACCTTGTAAGACCTGATCAACAATTTGAAATCTTATGTCAAACTACCCTCCAATCTATTGAAACTTGCATGAACTAGAATTTAATGGTAATGAGATTAACTCACATTTAAGACATCTTTTAAACTTCTGGTAGGGTGCATATTATATGTATAGAAAAATAATAGTTATTCTTATATTTCTTAATGTTTTAAAGGATTCAGTTTCATTCCTATTAGAAATAAGGAAAGAAAAAAGCAAAGAATTTAAAAGATTTCCAGTCTGTTAATATAGTGATGCAATACATGAAAGACATATCGACATTAGTTATTCTATGAATCAGTTACTCATAACTGCAGCTAGAAAATATTACTGGAAATACAAGATTAGAGGCCTATGAAATGTTTGCTGGGAGACCTTACACTTGATTAGATCATTGTTTTAATCTCTGACATTAAGTAGGCTATTTCGATTGGGTTATTATAAATAAAATTGACTTTATCCTATAGGAATATGCTATTGAGAATCACATATGTAAACAAAATGATAATTCTTTAGTTTGTTATTTAAAGACACAACATAAAATCTCCGATTCATCCTTTTTAAAATTCATTTGAATTTTTAATCCAGAAAGAGAATAATAAACTTTTCAAATAAGTAACTTGATCATATTTTGGTCAGTTAAAGAGAAAGATCCATCTCAATTTAAATACTATTTTCTTGGGAAGCTTTCACTGACCACCAGAATGTAGATACTTCATCATAGACCTTTTCTTACTAATTTGCCACACCCTTCACTCCTGACCCTCCTTGCACTGATCCACTTTTAGGATCTTAAAATAGAACAGGAAAAGAGACATTCATTAATTTTTTAATAAGAAAAGAGGAATTAAGAGATGAAAGGAAGCCAAAGATGGTCAGATAATACTCCAAGAAAATAAACAGAGGCCCATATACAAAGACAGAAAAAGAGTTAGAAAAATCTATGTGACTATAAATCATTTTATCTTTTATATTTAAGGACAGTTGGCATAAATCATTTTAAAGTCATATTGCATTTTAAAATAACAAACTTAAATTGGAATACCACCTTAATTGTTTGTCTAACAGTATACACAATATTATGGTAAGAGTTGGCTCTTTTTCAAATACCAGAGGTTCTCTAATGGTCTTAACAATTTATTCGAAAGTGGCTTTCAGACTAAAAGAATAAAATCTGCTGAAGAGCAAAATACTTGCTGTCTTTTAAAAACATGTGCGAAGTAGAAAACAGTGACTTTTAAAAGAAAGGTTAAATAAATAAGGACTAAACATTATGCTCTATAGAGATGGCAATATAAAACAATAAAGTGAATTTGTGATTGTTAATCAAGGATAAAAATTAATCAAGATCTAATCCATGTAAAAATATGTACCTGTTGGCAGAGACTTTTCCCTCTCTGCTTACCATCCATATTTTTGAATAGATAACTTTTCACACTATCTTTTCTAAAAAACAACATTTTTAATTTAAATTTGTTTCAAATATTCAAGAATTTCATAACTCCTTTGCATCCCCCACCCAGGTAATGTCAACTTTCTATCATTTGTAACTGACCTTTCTTGTTAATAAAAATATTAGATTTCTAATACTATTACACAGAAAAACACTTGATAAATTCCAAATCTATTAAACTAAAAGCGTAAAATTTCTATTAAAGCTGAAAATACTTTTTAAAAATATTTATTTAAACAAAGTAAAAAGAAAATATTTTGTTAGTTAAATTATACCTGATCTAAAAGCCTTAATTTTAAATTAATTTAAATGGTAAATAATCTATATCCTAAAAATTACAACTTGTAATGATAGATTTTATTTATTTTTTTTTGTGTGTGACAGTGATGGAGAGAGGGACAGATAGGGACAGACAGACAGGAAGGGAGAGAGATGAGAAGCATCAATTCTTCATTACAGTACCTTATTTATTCATTTACTGCTTTCTCATATGTGGCCTGACTGGAGGGGTACAGCAGAGCAAGTGACCCATTGCTCAAGCCAGCAACCTTGGGCTCAAGCCAGCGACTTTGGGCTTCCAGCCAGCTACCTTTGGGCTCAAGCCAGTGACTATGAGGTCATATCTAGGATCCCATGCTCAAGCCAGCCACCCCATGCTCAAGCCAGTCAGCCTGCGCTCAAGATGGCTACTTCAGGGTTTCAAACCTGGGTCCTCTGCATCCCAGTCTGTTGCTTTATCTACAGTGCCACTGCCTGGTCAGGCTATAATGATAGATTTTAAAAAGGGTGGACTAAAAAAGACAAAAACAGTAACAGACTTTCCCCTTTTAAAGATTGTTTAGTTTGCTAGCTTATCTTCTTTAATGTGAATGAAAAGACAAGGTATGTAATTTCTAACAAGTTTGCCCAACAATAAAACAAAACCCTCACCAACAATTCAATGACACATTACAAAACTAAAGCTACTTAAGCAACTTCATTAAGGTTATTAGAGGAGACAACACAAAGAAAAAATACAGGATGTTGAAATCACCTAATTTTGAAATAAATAAACTATCTTGTTCTTATCTTTCTTATGACTAATTAAAGGAAAAAAAGCAGAGAATGAGATGGGTTTTAAGGGAAAGATATACTATATATAACTAACTAACTAATAATAGAAATTCTCTATGGGCTCTGGCCGGTTGGCTCAATGGTATAGTGTTGGCCCAATGTGTGGATTCCCAGGTTCGACAGGGCACACAGGAGAAGAGTCCATCTGTTTCTCTACTCTTCCTCCTCTTTCTCTCTCTCTCTCTCTCTCTCTTGCAGCCATGGCTCAATTGGAGCAAAGTGGCCCCAGGTGTGATGGCTCCATGTCCCCTGCCTCAGGCACTAAGAGGAGCTCAGTTGATGCGAAACTGAGCAATGTCCCAGATGGGCAGAGTATCACACCATCATGGGCTTGCCAGATGCATCTCGGTTGGGGAGTATGCAGGAGTCTGTCTCTGCCTCCTCTCCTCTCACAGAATAAAAAAAGAAAAAAGAAAGAAAAGAAATTCTCTTATGGCAACTGTAGTTTATTTAAAGTCACTGATAAACAAATTAGGTTATTATGACCTGAAATATATTACTAAATATTGGGAAGCCAGTGGTGATTATTAGCTTTAATCTTCAGAACATTTTCTGTTTTTTCTTCACTTCACAATTAAAAATAATAAACTATTTATAAGGGTTAATAACATAATAAACAAAATAATTACAATGTATATTTTTAATATTAAAAAAGGAAAATTCTAGAATAATATTCTATAGTATTTAGCAGTATATAATCAAAATTATGAATTAAAAATTATTCATTAAATATAATTACAAATGGTCAATAAATACACAAAAATATGTTTAACCTCCCTAGTAACCAGGGAAATGCAAATTTTTAGCCTATTAGATTGGCCAAAATCTGAAGTAAAATGAGTTTTCCAAATAATGACAGTATAATCTGGTATAGCCATCTTACAAAGTAATTTTGAAATATCAATTAAAACTTAAAATGCAGATATCCTAAGTCTTGTTACCTTAAGAAAATAGGCCAAAGGAATGACAGATAAGCATAATCATTCTTTTATTGGTAGCATATCAATAAATAAAAATTAAAAGTCTTCCAATAGGAGACTAGTCATATAAATTGTAGTATGTGTAGATATATACTGTGTATAATATATATTAGCAAGAGAGAAGGACAGACAGACAGAGAGAGAGAGAGATGAGAAGAATCAATTCTTCATTGCACCATCTTAGTTGTTCATTAATTGCTTTCTGATATACGCCTTGATGGGGTTGGAGGTGGGGATTCCAGCTGAGTCAGTGACCCCTTGCTCAAGCCATGGATTTTGGGCTTCAAGCCAGTGTCCTTTGAGCTCAAGGCAGCTACCATGGGGTCATATCTATGATCTCATGATCAAACCAGTGACCCAGTGCTAAAGCCAGATGAGCCCATACTCAAGCTACTGATCTTGGAGTTTTGAACCTTGGCCCTTTGCGTCCCAGGTTGATGCTCTATACACTGCACCAGTGCATGATCAGCGGTAGTATATTTACTTTTAAAAAGAATAATATGCAAGCCCTGGCCGGTTGGCTCAGTGGTAGAGCATTGGTCCAGCATGTGGATATCTCGGGTTTGATACCCGGCCAGTACACACAGGAGAAGCACCCGTCTGCTTCTCCACCCCTCCCTCTCTCCTTTCTATCTCTCTCTTCCCCTCCCGCAGCCAAGGCTCCACTGGAGCAAGGTTGGCCTGGGCGCTGAGGATGGCTCCATGGCCTCTGCCTCAGGTGCTAGAATGGCTCCGATTGCAGCAGAGCAACACCCCAGAGGGGCCAAGCATTGCCCCCTGGTGGGCATGACAGGTGGATCCGGGTCAGGTGCATGTGGCAGTCTGTCTGTCTGCCCCCACTCCACCCCACTTCTCACTTCGGAAAAATACAAATAAAAAAGAATATGCAGTAGATAAAAATAAGTAGCTTTATGTGAATTAACACAAAAAGAGCTCTAAAAGATACTGTTGAGTTTAAAAACTGCATAGTAGTAGGTTTAATGAACTGTTCATAAAAGAACTTTGAAAATTGTTAGCTATTTATAGTACATAAACAGCTATGAAAATCCATTAAGAACTGAAATATATATACATATTAAGTAATAGTAATTGCTACCTCTATAGAGGGAACTGTAATGTAAAGAGGGAAGTTACTATAGCCGAATGTTTTCAATATAATAAAAACATTGAAAAATCAATTGTGTAAAAAATTTAAGTCAGAAGAACTGTAGTAGGTAACGACTCTCTAGAATTATTCTGAGACGTTTTCTATATCCTCAAATTTTCATAGACATATGTATGTTCATTATATGTATAACACTACCCCTAGAGAAAGACATTCTCTAATTCTGCCTTAAATCCTCAAATTTAAGCACATTCAATAACCTAGAGAACTTGCACATGTTATTACCTGTTCTCTACCTCTATTCTGTTTTTTTTAACTTCAATTCCTCACTATCTCAATAGGAAAGAAAAGTATAGACAATAGATCTAAGAATTTTTAAATAAAACTCGAATAGTTCTCACTTTTTTAGTTTAAAAAATATATGTTTATTCCTCCCTTAATTGCCTCAGGTCTACATTATAAATTAAAAATTTTTGAAGATATTTTATTAACTAACATTTTAGAAATGTAATGCATTTCAACTCATAATAATTACCTGAAATTACTTGAGGATGCTTCTTTGCACAATAACATTTTCTTATGTCTATAATAGACACACTGCCAGTTTTGTTGAAATCCAGTTTCATAAAGGCCTAAATAATGAAAAAATGTCATTTTTCCTATAAAATCGTTAGATATGCAAACTTGATTTTTTTATTCTGCAGTAGTTATTTATAAGCTCTAAACAAGACAGTTTAAAAATACTAAGTATATGAAGGAAGCATCATGAAAAGTATTGGAACAAAATATTAGGTGTCAAGCAATGGTCGTTGGCACCGACTCAATGCCAATAGGAATCCCAAATTTGGGGTACACTGAAGAAGAAAATTACCTAGTGTGAACAGCTCAGCCATGATACAGTATTGCTATGAAATAGTTCAGTAATGTTACAGTTCAGTTATGAAACAGCAGGCTGTGCAACAGCATGGCTACAAGGTGGTTCTTGGGTGAAGCAGCCCTCCAATGAGGCCCCTCTCACAAAGCTCTGTTCCTCTCTGGTCTGCTCTGCTTTGCTCTAGTCCAGTCTGCCTGCTTTGCTCTATTCTGGTCTGAGGACATGTCTTCAGTGTTTCAGCTCCAACTGGGGAAACACAGTCTTCAGTCTTCAAGGGAAAGGGAAAGTGGACTCCCTAAACCAGATGAAAGCTGACTTATAAAGAAAGAAATCTGTGACCCTGGATCCTACTTGGTTCATCCTCATGCAAATGACAGCTCCTAATCCTCAAGTTCAATTGGTCCAAAAAGCACTCTCTTGATTGGTCAGAATGGAGCCACTCTGATTAGTCAGTAAGACTCTAATGAGGTTATCACTACACAGCTCTACATGGGGAAAATCTCAGTGCTATAGGTTGAGAAACAGTTCCAGGAATCCCTTTATAATTTGTTTGGCGTAAGGTTTTTATTGTGTCTTTAGCCAGTAGAGATTTTGATATTTTTTCTATCTGAGATTGATACTTGATGCAATTGTCTATGCTACTTTATACACAATAGCTTTGTTTCAGTAATACATACATAAACATTTTATATTAGGTACATGAACAAAAGAGAGAGAAAACTACATTGCTCAAAAGTATGTTCTAAAACTGGCTACCAAAACTGGAGAACTGGAGTAATATTTAGTTTCCCATAAATTCGGGGCTTCTGTTCTTAATTAAAATTTAACATGATTATTTCAATCTTTATTTTAACATTTATCATGCAAATTATAAAATCCAGAGAACCATCTTAGTCAACCTAAGGTAACATGTATTGAACCTTGCCTATGGAGAGCCACAACATGAAGAATTTTATATGTATTATCTTATTCAAACCTTACATCAACTCTGTGAGATAAGGAATTGAGGTTTGAGATATTTAAAAACACATATAGTCACATAGCTAGTTATTTATGGAGCTAGCAATTTATGGAACTAGTAATTTTTGAACCAAAATTTGATTCAGATTTTATTTTCTTTCTGTGATATTTTCCTAAAACATGTGCATTAATTATTTAGCTTTATCCTGGGAAACCTGTATTTGTATGTATGTGTTGCTTGTGTTTTACTAAAAACCAAAATATATTACAGGTAAAGGGATTTAAAACATTTTCAATAGTAATACATTAAGTTTTACAATAAGGAACTTAACAATCTATTAAAAGTAATTATTTAAAAAATAATAAAGTTACCTTTCGAACAAATGATTTCCTATATTCATTCATTTCACCAATCATGGCACGTGTGAATTCTCCATAATCAACCGTGCCATTGCCACTGTCATTCAGAATTAGCCATGAAGACTCAAAATGCTAGAAATAACACACAGAGACCAACCACTCTTACATCTTTAAGTTGTATATGACTATAAGATAATAGTATTTTGTTATATCTTTTGTAGTCCTAAACAAGGTAGAGGACTTAAGGAAATACAAAAAAAAATTATATATAAATCCAATCAAAGGCACTCAGAATGCTATTTAAGGAAACTCTGTGGTGTTCAGTTCTATAAAGATAATAACTGTTTAGAGGTCTCAATAGACACAAATTATTTTTTAAACCCAGTTCCTTTCTATACAAAAATAAAAACTGCTTACCAGTTAATTGGATTTGAACATTTAATAATTTTTACTTATTATCTGTGACAATTAAAAACTCACTTCAGGTTCTGGAATGCCTCCAATAGCATTAGGACCACTAACTAAATTTCTGTTAGTCTTCATGCTTGAAAGAATGAAGCATAGTATTCGAGTGGCTCTAATATTACCTCAGAATTTCACCAAAAGGTATTATTTTGAGGAAATCTCCTATGGCAGTTTGTTCATTTTACCATTGGCACTTACTGCTTTAATAAATGCACTATTTAATAGAATGTTCTATTTCGAGAGTTCCTAAAAAAAAAAAATACAGCATGAGATTTTCTTACACTCAAGTAACTATATTCTTAATGTTTGAGTAGAGTTGTTAGCTTGAAATGAGACTCTAAAATAAAACATCTGACAAGGTGATTGACGAATAATATGTACTCAAAAATATTCTCTTCTACTTCCTCAGAACTTTTCAAAGAAAGCTTTAGCAAGAAAAACTAAACCTTAAGATGCTCTGCTTCCTCCCACTCCCGAGTTCTCAACAACCCATACATTTTAGGTCTGTCTTAATAACCTATACATGAGACAGACTTTAAGTGCCTGTAAAATGAGCTTTTGAGTGTGAAAATGAGCTTGACCTTTAAAATCATAAGTAATTTGGACAGGAAAAGATGAATTTGTTTATCCAACTCATGGAATACTAGAATTAAAAGACAATGATTGAGGCTTAAAAGAAATAATTTTCAAGGATTGAATAGTTTACCAAAAAGTGGCAACAAATTTATATAACACTTTTAAAGATATGGTACAGAATGAAAAATGATAATTAGTTGAAAAAACACTGAGTTTAATTCAATGATAGTATCTCTAGAGAAATTAAACTATTTAGAATGCATACCAATTTTTTTTTTAATTTCCTATCAGGGAGAACAACTGTGCCTTACTATAAAGTATTTCCACAATTAGATCCAAGTTAGTGATTCCTACATTCCTATTTTATAGCCACTTAATTTTGCTTATCATTATACGCTCTGTCTCCAGTGGCATCAGGGGGGAAAACAAGATATGTTATTTTAAAAAATAATATATATATTATTAATAATATATATATTGTGCTTTAATAAATATAGTATATTTATATATATATAGTATACACACACACACAAAAGGAAGCTTACGAATATTTTCATAATATGTTTTCATGTTAGAGGCCTTATATAATTTTTTTGCTTTTATTCCTGAGTATAATTATAAAAATTTAGCAAATCAACCAAAAAGGGAAGTATTGTGGTGATGGCAGGAAGAGTACTAGATCAGCCTAGGTTATCTGGGTTATAGTTTTATCTTAGTTATTGATTACCTGTGTAATTGTGGATAAAGACACTGAGGCTTTCTAATTTTCTATTGCTGTTCTGTCTCTTGTTTGTTTGTTTGTTTGTTTTGTTTTACTAAAAGAAGAGGTCAAGTTAGATAATCCACAGCCTGTGTCATCAAGCAGGGCCATAGATTAAATGTTGCAAAAACAACAAAAGACAGGTTCACCACAACAATAATATACATTATCATATTGGTACAAATGTTATAGTCAATAAGGAATACTCCCATGTAATTTTCTCACTTGAACTTCAAAGCTCAAACACTCTGACTATAGGTATTATTTCTAGACTTCCCAGGCAGAACCTGTCGATTCAAAATGTGAAAAGATCTACTCTAGATGACACAGTTCAAGTGGTAAGGCTACGGCTTGACGTATATCTCATCAATTCAATTTCCCATGTTCCCTCCACAAAATACAATATACCTTCTGACAAGATCATTTGAAGCAAAAGAGAACAATGAAGGGGATTTTTTTATCTGAAACTCTTGGGGTATATTTGTTTCAAATTCATATACTTTTAGAAAGAAACCCAAACTTCTTAGCATGGCATGCAAGTCTTAATGTAATAGTCCCTCCTAAGCTTAATTCTCTTTATTCTTCTCTTTTCTTCCTTCCAAGTATCTATCCATTTAAACTAATGCATTGTGTATTTACCCAGCACTTGCCATATGCCAGGTTCTACTGAAAGTGTTAGAAGTAGAACAAGAAACTAGAAGGACCCTCATCCTTGCCCTGATGGAGTTTACAGTCTACTCGCAAGCACAGCCAGACAATACTTACAAGGTGGCATAAAGAAAATAAAATGGTAGAGAGAGGACCAGAAATCAGATGGAGTGCTCCTATAGACAGAAGTTTCAAGGCAGTAATCTCAGTAGAGAAAGCTGAGGCCTTAATGGGGAAAAAATCCAGCCATTTAGAGGAAATTTACTCACAATAGAGAGAATAGTATGTGTGAAGGCTCTGGAGGAAGGGAGTGAAGGAAAGAATTCCTGGACACACCACACTCCCCCTCCCCTCCATGCCATCACATGTGCTTCTCCTTTCTGTGAACGATCTATTGTCTGACCTACACTCCTCCCCTCATGTCTAATTCCTCATCTTTAAAATTCAACTTGGTATATCGGCCTCTAGGAATCCTTCTGTGATCCTCCCTCTCCTTCCCTGGTTTAAGTTTATCCCATACATTCTAAAAGCATTCTCTGATTAACACATATCATTTTTTTGTAATCACTTATATCTTTGCATCATTTTACTATGAAGACCTTAGAGCAGTGGTCTCCAACCCCTGTCTGCAGACCAGTACCGGTCTGTGGGCCATTTGGTACCGGTCCGCAGAGAAAGAATAAATAACTTACATTATTTCCATTTTTTTATATTTAAGTTTGAACAATGTTTTATTTTTAAAAAATGACCAGATTCCCTCTGTTACAATTGTCTAAGACTCACTCTGGACGCTTGTCTCGGTCATGTGATACATTTATCGGTCCCACCCTAAAGGCCGGTCTGTGAAAATATTTTCTGACATTAAACCGGTCCGTGGCCCAAAAAAGGTTGGGGACCACTGCCTTAGAGTATAGAGTATATCTTCTCAGAGCTTAGGACAATGACTGGTTAATATACTCTTAATATTTATGTTAAAGAAATGAATGTTAAAATTTTATAATTCACCAGGACTGCCTAACCAGGTGGTGGTGCAGTGAATGAATATTGGCCTGGAATGCTGAGGACTCATGTTCTAAACCCCAACATGGCTGGCGTGGGTGCAGCTAATCCGGCTTGAGCACAGGCTCACCAGCTTGAGTGCGGGGTCACAGACTTGAGCATAGGATCATAGACATGACCCCTTGGTCGCTGGCTTGAGCCCAAAGATCGCTGGCTTAAGCAAGGGGTCACTGGCTGTGCTGTAGCCCCCCCCCCCCCCCCCGGTCAAGGCACATATGAGAAAGCAATCAATGAAAAACTGAAGTACCACAACAAGTTGATACTTCTCATCTCTCTCCCTTCCTGTTTGTTCCTGTCTGTCTCTCTCTCTTTCTAAAAATAAAATTAAAAAAATATTTTAAACAATAGGTGATGGCTTAATACTAACAACAGGACATAAAAAAGGAGACAAATGAACTACTCAGCATTTCAGTAGAGAAGTGAAGACTATCACCTAAGAATAATAAACCATTCACTGCAGTGAAGGAGCTGTGGTACATACCTTTTCAGACACTTCTAAGTGAAACACTTTCAGAGCTTGCTTAAAATCTGCTTTGTCTAAAAGTCCATTTCCTTCCTTGTCTACTTGTTGAAAATATTTTCTCAATCCTGTCAAAATACGAACACCTCTTTTATGTAGCTGTTCTTTTAGCTCATCTGTTTAGGAAGAGGAGAGATAGAAACTAATAGTTCTTATTCACAAATGCATCAAATTACAATTGTCTCTCATGTAAGAAAATTAAAGTTGATGTAACTGATTTAAAAAATGTCAAACAAATATATGTATAACTGATTAAAAAAAAAACTTTGGAAAATGGAATCCTTTTAATAAAGAAGGTTATACCAGAACTATAGCACCACTGTGCGGTAAAAGTGTTGTATTTTAAATATAGCAAAGTAATGTTACTCTTTATCAGCAAAAAATAACCTAAATGTTACAAATAACATTTTATTTTCTAGGCATCCTCTTCATCTAACAATCCTGCATTTTTCATCTCTTTTGTCTTTCTTTGCTGTTACCAAATGAATTTTAAAAATTGAACCAGGCAACCCACTCAAAAATCATCAGTTCAAAATGTCTAAAATAGTTTGCAATTTCCAAATTATAACTTATATGTGAAATAACATCAAGGTTTTGGAGTGTTATGCTATACTGATATATTTGAAATCTCCCTTTCTTCCAGGAATTCATAAGAGATTATGTTCTTGAGCCTCTAGCATTCTCTTTGTAGGTCAGTAATTTCACTTACTGTAGTTTGTGCCATCTTAAGAACATGTAAGGAACTTTATTAAAATATTTACTAAATACAATACATTAGAGAAAGTAAATGTCACTAGATACAATAATGACAAAGATTGTTTAGATCATGATAGAATAAGCAATTTACTAACAATGGCATTAAGACAGTGGTGGGATTCAGCCCCTTCTCACCAGTTCAGCAGAACCAATACCTAATTTTTGTTGAGTTGGGCAAACTGGTTGTTAATATGGCACTTGTAATCAGGGTTCTCTCTAAGGTGGGCACCGGGACAGCTGCCCAATGTGGAAATCACAAATTTACATTCCTTACTCTTTTTTAAAGTTCATCTGCGCAAAAGTGTATTCTAAGCACCCATAGTAATGTTCATTCCATTTTTAGGAGAAAAAAATTGCAGGTGAGGGTGCCAATCAAGAAGCAACATGGAAATATATATCTTAAATAAGTTTGGTGGGGTTTTTGTCAAGTATTAGTTAATATTGTCTCATTAATATCTAAAACTCTTTCTTATAACATAATATAATATGTTATAGGTTTTTTGGACCTCTTTTATTGTTCTCATTTAAGTATTAAATGTATGAAATAATAAACTACCTTTTGGTATATCATTTTTTTTACACTTAAAATGGTCATTAGGGACAAGAACTGGTTGTTAAATTATTTGAATTCCACCACTGCATAAAAAATATTTGAGCCCTGGACGATTGGCTCAGCAGTCGAGTGTCGGTCGGGCATGTGGAAGTCCTGGGTTTGATTCCCTGTCAGGGCACACAGGAGAAACTCCCATCTGCTTCTCCACCCTTCCCCCTTTCCTTACTCTCTGCCTCTCTCTTCCCCTCCCTCAGCCAGGGCTCCATTGGAGCAAAGTTGGTCCCGAGGCACTGAGGATGGCTGCATGGCCTCTGCCTCAAGCACTAGAATGACTCCAGTGGCAACAGAACAACACCCAGATCAGCAGAGCATCGCCCCCTGGTGGCCATGCCAGGTGGAGCCAGGTGCATGTGGGAGTCTGTCTGACTGCCTCCCTGCTTCTAACTTTGGAAAAATACAAAAAAAAAACAAAAAAACAAAGAATATTTGAGACTTCTAAAACCAATCACAGACAACTTTTAAATGTTTTTATTCCTCTTACTCCTTAATCATCTTTAAATGATAAATCAGAATTTATCAAAGTAAATAAATCATATGTTGATTTTTGTCTATTACTTCTAGACTATTAAATTCAATGAAAGATTTGTCTGAGCGTAATATACCCAGTAGTTAGAAGATTAGACTAAAAACAAAATTTGTAACATTTTAGTGTCCAGAGCCTACATACATAACCACTATGAGAAATTAATTTAAAAACTCTTTTCCCCATTTTAGTGATTAAGAGATTTACAAGCTCATATGTTCATTGAATGACAGAATCAAATGGATCTGGCTCCCAGCCTTGTATCTTTATATGTATATGCTAGGCTACTATAAATCTTTTTAGATATCATCTTAAGCATAAAACAAGTATTATATTAGAAAATCAGTTACATTTAATTCTGTTCATGAATAAAACCCATACTACACTAGTTATTCAATTAGACAGGATCATAAAGAGAATTGTAAAAATATTTTTAAACAAATAAATACTTCTATGTATACAATTAACTTATAAAAGATAAGCAAATAAATATAAAAAAGTGGCATAAGACTGCAAAATATTTGAAAAATACTGCTTTACTACTTACAAAGAAAATTGTTAAATATTTAAAATAATTGAGAGTATAGTAAAATGATACCTACCTTGAATGGCTTTGAAGACCAGCCTATCATTGGCTTCTTGACTGGTTATATCACCCTCATGTTCTATAGGATCAGATCTGCAACTGACATGCTCACAGTGATAAAAATTTATTCTGCTTTGTAACCCAGAATATGCAAACTCTAAGCTCTTTCCTGCTGTAGACCCAATGAAACTCTCAGCAGTTGGAAGAATGCCTAAAAATTAATCAAGTCCCACTTTCTGCCTGCTGATTTAATCCCAGGAGGATTAAATATGCTAAATCAAGGGCTAACATCCTTAAAACCTTCTAAGAACCACCTTTAAGCATTACATTCATTTTTGTAGCTATGTCATGTTCTTTTAAAATAATTAAAACTACTAAATTTAAAAGCAGTTTTACCTTACAAAGTATAAAATGTAAAAATGTTATTTTAGAAAGCAAAAAAAAAAAAATGCATTCACTTTGAGCAATATAGTAAAATGACATAGTAAAACTAACTTCTTATAGCCAGTTTGAAGGATATGGCCTGTAATGCACATATAGTACACCAATTAATATCATTCTGAATTATATTTATCACCAAGAAACACTTGTAAGCATAGCATATATTTCCCACTAAGATATACTCAACAAGAATAATAGAATATATAAAATATAATTATGGTAAAACTCAAATTCACTTAAAAGTATTTTAAATTCATAGCATTATTTTCTCATTATGCATATTAACATATAAGACCTAAAACATTTTTTTAATGCTAAAAAGCCCATACTAAAATGTGGGGAAAATTATTACTATTGTACTATATCTAATTTTTTAAATTTTATTGCTGTTAATATTTTATAAAATAAAAATGTTATAGCAGAGGCAAAAGTAATAAAGTTAGCTTTAACATAAAATGGGACACTTTAATTCTTTACTTGATTATAACTGTTCCCACATATGAAATGTAAGACAGCACATAAAAGAGACAAATATAGCTATGCCTTGTTTTAAAATATATAAACCTAAATAAAGTCAAAATGCTTTGGGATGGAATAATTTTAAGATAAAAATGTTTTCATAAATGATAAAATGTTTTCACTTTATCTTCGAAATGACAAATGTAAGTTTGACTTACCTGAGAGAATCCAAAGCTCTCTGATCAATATTTGTGATCCGAAGTATAAATAATGTATTTTCTTTTATGCTTTCTGGAAGTCTGGGATGATCAGAACTTGAAAATGTCAAGTTTGCACCCTAAAAAAATCAACAGATGAACTATTTAAAGCTTAGAAAGTCTATAAGAAATAAAATACAACTAATACTAATTTTAAAAATTCAATTGGATTATGTGGCATGGTATACTTTTCTAATGATTTTTAAAAAGCATTTTAGAGACCATCCAGAAAGCACACAGGCTTCAGCTAACAATATGGAAAAATAAGGGAACTAATCTCCCAATCAACCTCTGAATTAGAATAATCTTCTATTTAATAATCCATGTAAAAAATTAATATAAGAACTCTATTTTCATAAGAATCTTAGATAAATTATTAAAATCAAAATAACATTTCTAAATTAAGCTATTGATCCACAGAAATATGCATTCAAATTCATGAACTATGATAGATCAATCACAATCTTTCACCTGTTTTTTTGATAATAGTACATAAACATAAAACTTAGTTTTGCCTGACCAGGTGGTGGTGCAGTGGATAGAACATCAGACGGATGCAGAGGACCCAGGTTCGAGACCCCAAGGTCGTAAGCTTGAGCACAGGCTCATCTGGTTTGAGCAAAAAGCTCACCAGCTTGGACCCAAGGTCGCTGGCTTGGGCAAGGGGTTACTGGGTCTGCTGTAGCTCCATGGTCAAGGCACATGTCAGAAAGCAATCAATGAACAACTAAAATGCCACAACGAGAAACTGATGATTGATGCTTCTCATTTCTCTCCATTCCTGTCTGTCTGTTCCTATCTATTCCTCTCTCTCTCTCTCTGTGTCTCTGTAGAAGAAAAAAACAACTTAGTTTTAAACTAATTAGAGCATAAAGGCTTCAATAAAAATATTCCTATCAAAAATCTTTAATCTACTTAGAAAATTTTTATTATTTTAACTTCTGAGTCACTCAAATAAATATGCTCAAATGAGAACAGTCACAAATTTAAAATAAGAAGTTTAATTTTCTTGCTTGAAAATAATAGGAGAGATTTCTCTCCTCTCCTTTTTTTTTGAAATATTTACTTAAGAAAACTTGTAACTATAAGTGCTTTCTCCTTTATTTGAAACATACACAAATTCTTTTCAAATTATAATGGTAAGTAATTGAAGAGACTGTGAATTGTGTAGCAGGGTTTCACATGTAAGAATGTACATAAAATAAATGTGTGTATACAGGGAGTCCTCAGGTTCCTTTCCTAACACAGTGATGTAACCCAAATTTTGGTGTAAGTTGAAACACACCCTAGCCTAAGTCACTTACCTACCCTAACACAGTGTAGGAGCTATATGATAAAGGCCAAAAAAGTCGCCAAAGCAACACAAACAGAACACTTGCACTTTTAACAGCCCAAAATGGCATAGGTAAGTGTAGTGGGGACACCAACTCCCTCACTCTATGCTGCGTTACTGCATATTCTTCCATATACACAAACATTATTGTAGTTCACCCACGTATAAGTCAACACTAAACATATAAGCCAAAACACTCACATCTCAATTTTTTAAAGTTGTTATGGGAGTGAGCATTGTAAACTCAAAACATCGTATGTCAAGATGGTCATAACCTGAGGACCCCTGTATACACATGAGTACATAAAGGTACATCTGTGCAGTCTGTGGCGGTGCATCCAAAGCTGTATGTCCATGCACATGAATGAACATATGTAGGTACACTTATGCGTGTGTGTCTATGGCCATGTGTACACGTTTGTTTGAGTATTATCTTAATAGTTGGCACTAAAATTTCTTACAGGAAGTGTTTAGAAAAAATATTATTGGATAATATAGAAAAGATAAGTTCCAGAGTAATATCTGGAAAGCAGAAGAAACACATACACCTAAAAAAAAGAGAAGATAGAATATTTCTGCATAAAGAAATGGAATATTGTAGAGAAGAGGACATGATGGAAGGAGTAAAAAAATGAAGAGGTGGGCCTTTACCATGGGACATAATCAAGGACCATATTTCTAAGAATAAAAATGTCTAATAATAAATTGTAAGTTGCTGGCACTGCTGTAATCTTCCTCCATGTCCCTTTCAAAATGTCTGCCACACACACAGAGCATTATATACATGGTTTGCATACAGATTCCCACCATCCCCCCTCCTTCTTTTCTTTGTTTCTTTCTTTCATGAAAATCATAACAGGGAGCTGAGTTCCACATCTGCTTCAGGTGACATGGAACAGGAAAAGTAAGAATAAGCCACAAACTATACTAAATTATTGGAGACAGCACTCAGAGCTGGAGGTAATTTCAGTGTGAGATAAGCACTGTGTATCCTTTCTGCAGGTGGTGAAATGGGAGAAAAAGTTCTTTTTCTCCAGATCACAATAGGCAGACTTGAGTGATATATCTATATTTTATTTAACCTAATTTTAAGATGTAAAGTTTGTCCTCACCCCAATTTCTCACTTAATAGTAACTACATCTCATTGACTCTACCTCCTGAAGATTATTTTACATTTCTAAGTAGCTTCACAGACACAGCCTCTTTGCCTAATTGAAATTGCCTCCTTCTTAAATTTATATGCTTCAATTCAATCTGGTTCTTCATACACAGTCTTTAATATATTTTCCATATTGTAACCAGGAAATCTATCTAAATCACAAACCCAATGTCACCTCTCTCCATTCCATCCACACCTTATCTTTCAATGACTCCCCAACACAATTTAGGTAACTCTTTAACAGAGGCTGCTCTTAATAAGCCCTGACTCATTCTTGACAACACCAACCATGAACTTTATACTTCAGAGAGACTTTCCCTACCCTTTCTTATCCTCTAACTCACCTAACTAACCCCTCTAGGTGAAGTTTATTTATTTATTTATTTTTATTATTAATTTTAATGGGGTGACATTGATAAATCAGGGTACATATGTTCAGAGAAAAATCTCTAGGTTATTTTGACATCTGATTATGCTGCATTCCCATCACCCAAAGTCCAATTGTCTTCCATCACCTTCTAACTGGTTTTCTTTGTGCCCCTCCTATCCCCCAACCACCTCCCTCTATCCCCCCACCCGTAACCACCACACTCTTGTTCATGTCTCTGAGTCTCATTTTTATGTCCCACTTATGTATGGAATCATATAGTTCTTAGTTTTTTCAAATTTACTTATTTCGCTCAGTATAATGTTATCAAGGTCCATCTATGTTGTTGCAAATGATCTGATGTCATAATTTCTTATGGCTGAGTAGTATTCCATAGTATATATGTACCAAAGCTTTTTAGTCCACTCATCCACTGATGGACACTTGGGTTGTTTCCAGATCTTTGCTATTGTGAACAATGCTGCCATAAACATGGGAGTGCATTTCTCCTTTTGAAACAGTGCTATGGTGTTCTTGGGGTATATTCCTAAAAGTGGGATAGCTGGGTCAAAAGGCAGTTTGATTTTTAATTTTTTGAGGACTCTCCATACTGTTTTCCACAGTGGTTGCACCATTCTGCATTTCCACCAGACATACTTCAAAGATATAGAACACATATTCCAAAAATTTATATGGAACTAAAAGAGAACACGAATAGCCTCAGCAATCTTGAAAACGAAGAATAAAGTGGGAGGTATCACACTTCTGGATATCAAGTTATACTACAAGGCCATGGTACTCAAAACAGCCTGGTACTGGCATAAGAACAGGCATATATATCAATGGAACAGAACAGAGGACCCAGAAATAAACTTACACCTTTATGGACAACTGATATTTGACGAAGGAGGTAAAAGCATACAATGGAGTAAAGACAGCCTCTTCAACAAATGGTGTTGGGAAAATTGGACAGCTACCTGCAAAATAAGGAAACTAGACCACCAATTTATACCATTCACAAAAAATAAACTCAAAATGGATAAAAGACTTAAATGTAAGCCGTAAAACCATAAGCATCTTAGAAGAAAACATAGGCAGTAAGCTCTCTGACATCTCTTGCAGCAATATAATTGCCGATTTATCTCTACAGACAACTGGAATAAAAGATAGGATAAACAAATGGGACTATATCAAACTAAAAAGTTTTTGTGCAGCTAAAGACAATAAGAACAGAATAAAAAGACAAAATACACAATGGGAGAATATATTTGATAATATGTCTGATAAGGGGTTAATAATCAAAATTTATAAAGAACTTGTAAAACTCAACACCAGGAAGACAAATAATCCAATCAAAAAATGGGCAAAAAAAATGAATAGACGCTTCTCCAAAGAGGACATACAGATGGCCAATAGGCATATGAAAAAATCCTCAACATCACTAATCATTAGAGAAATGCAAATTAAAACCACAATGCCATATCACCTCACACCAGTCAGAATGGCGCTCATCAACAAAACAACACAGATTAAATGCTTGCCATGTGGAGAAAAGGGAACCCTCCTGCACTGCTGGTGGGAATGTAGGTGAAGTTTAGATGGCACTTTCTTCAGGAAGGTACTTTGATCCCACAAAGCTGAAACATTTCCCTTCCTATTTGACAATGTTTCCAATCAGACTGAACTCAACAATAGCAGGCAATGGTTCTCACTCCAATGCTTAGCCTATGAATATGCATATATTTTTTACATGAATGATCACTGTGGATAGTGCTGCACTTTAATCATGAAATAACATGTGAATATAATGATTTAAAATGTAAAAGAACGATACAAATTGTAACATTATCTATGATCAACCATTCTAGAAAAATTTTTTGTCACACCATATGCTTGTGGTTGCATCAGGTGGGAAAATCACAAGGATAAGTTACCTATCAAATATATTACAGCTCCAGAAGTCAACTATCATTCTGTGTAAAAAAAGCCATGCATCCTCAGAAGATAAGAAACTATTTTAGGTGGAGCATTACCCCTAGTTGTATTGAAGTAGCGCCTTACAGAAGACCACAGCCCTGTAACGCCTTTAAAAATAACAACAGACAATCCCTCCTGGGCTTATATTGTAAATTTGATTAGGGGAAGAAGATGGTAATACAGGAAATAAATGTTAGACTTAGATTCAAACCCCTAGGGTCTGAAAGTGAAAGGCAGAGCATCCAGGGAAACATTAATAAGTCATTCATACAAATAAATGCACCTGCCCAGAAAAGAGAGAAAATCAACTGAAGATGAGAAACCATTCTCCTCCAGCCCTACAGGATCCCACAAAATCTGACATCTGGAATGAAAACATTTGTCTGCACACACTTAACTTACAATATAAAAATCACCAAGTTGGTATCGTTTTCCTTTTCTTCGTCCACGCTGATGAGTATAAATGTCTTTTTGAATAAAAGGAAGCACATTTGTTCTAGAAGTTAAATGACAAAAATTTAAAATTATTCCCTTCTCTCAGAAGTAATCATCCTGAGAGTTGTAACAGTGTTTTATGGCAGGCATACCTATTTTTCCCAAATTGCCGATATTCATAAATTGTAAGCGACTGGTCATGAATAAAAAAGAACCCAAGCAGTTCTCTGCAAGCATCATGTCCATTTCTAGATAAAGAGAATAATATCAAAGATTTTTATATAGGATAGTTTTTAATTAAAATAATAAGCTAAAATCATCAAATCAGAGGAATAATATGAACTCCCTTGAGTGTTTGACAATGAGCAAGCGTTATGGGAAGCCACAGGGAAAGCATGCCCCTGCTTGCTAACGTGTCTATTTAAGTCAGATTTGTACGGGGAAACTTATCATACACCGCTATGAGTGTGACTACATAGAATACTAATTTGATATAGACTTTTAAGATAAAGTGAAAGATATTTAAAATATGTTGAGCTTGCAAGAAAGCACTCTCAAGGACGTACAGTTATTATCCTTTGTCCAAGATAGATTCAAATCATTAAACAAACGTGACAGTTTAAAAAAAAACTTTACCATTAGTGTACAGAAAAAATATCAAATAGCATTATGTTTTATTGGAAGTTTATAAAACAGAAAATAGATTGTAGTATCATTTACTTTGTCATCTTGTATCTATCAATAATCTACTGTTAGTTTAAGCTATTACCATGAAATTATATAAAGCAGCTTACATAACAGTTAAGTTTTAAGAGTTTTAGAATCTTCTAGTAGTAATATATACATTTTTAAAACTCACTTCTACATTTTTTTGAAAGTCATTTTAAAGTCATATTTTAAATAACTTCTAATTAAATTAAATTCATATTCCTTAAAATTTTTGTAACAAATTAACTGATATACATTACCTAAAAATGTTTCTTCTAAATTTATTTTTTCACTTGTTTCTGACAAATTTAACTAATCTCGTTACTGTTATTTCTATTTGAAAATAGACTACATTTTATAATCATAAGATTAAAAAGTTAAAACAAATCATAACTACCTTGATATGATCCTACCATCAAACTGCACTTTATGAGAAAGCATATTTTCAGTGAATGTAGAATGCGTTCTTATCCTGTTAAGAAACACATTTGTTGACAATTTTTTAAAGTTATATTCATTTGACATAAACAATAAAAGTATAAAAAAGTTCTTAATACTTTGCAATGCACAGAGTGCATTAAAGTGCATTAAACTGAAATTATAAACCTCTTTTTTTCAGACTGCTAATTGTAGCAGATGCATACAAAATAACCCTAAAATATAGTATGCAAAACTTAAATAACTCTTATGATAGAATGTATAGTATAATAGTGCTTATAAAAGTCAATACCGAACAAAGATAGCACATTTGTGACTGGCACTGCTATAGTGCTAACCCCACAAGCATTTCTAGCCTTACTCTCCTTGCTTCCCTTCCACCATAGAATTTGGTTTTTTGGCCTTCTTAGGTGACTGAGAGACTCAGTTCTGTCAATAAACTTCCAAGAAAGACTTTGATTTGTCCTGATAACAAAGTGACATGGCAAAATCCCACCTGTGTACAAGGCAAGGCTATGATGCTAGAAGCTTCTATAGCCATCAAGCAACCATGTCAGAAAGGCCAATGAAATCTTGAGGAAGCCAGCCCAGAGCTGTGCCATCTCTGAGCCACTGAACTAAAACCAACAACAACCTGCAAGCAGCTAGCTGTATATGGAAAATAAATCTTGACTTGCTTAAGCTACTATCAGTTTGGTTTTCAGTTAGGAGTAGCTCAAAACATTCCTTATCAAAATAACAGAAGAGTGGAAAAGAGTGTTGGATGAGTTTTAGCTTGAAATTGGTCCAGTTATAAGAACTCAGATCAGTTACTTAATTTATATGACATTCAGACAACACTGAATGATCTCACAAAGGCTGCTATTCTTAAATTTCTATTTAATAATAAGAAGCATAACCCAAATGCACAAATCATGGCACTTTACCACTACAATCTCCTTTATGCTAAGAAATCTGAAGACTCAGTGATATATCTTTGCCCACCTTTCTAAATAGCCTTATGGTATTCCCTGCAGGTTCAATAACATTGCAATAATGTAAATAGTAAGTAAGTGCATGGGGGAATAGTATCTTGAAATGATATACCTCTGTGAAATCTAGGTCTCTATGAAAGGTAAACAAGATACAGCCAACATGAGTGAGTGAACCAAATGAGTTTGTGAACATCGAATAGAGCCATAAAAGCTCGGTTGTCTCAGTTCAATGTAATCCATTAGTATTAATGTGAATCAAATGCCCATTATCTGCCATACACAACTCTAAATGCTGAGAAAATAACAGCACTAATAAGAGTTACTAATAACACTAGTTATTAAAATCCCTTTAATATGTATCAGTTCATTTAATGCTTGCTATAACTTCATGAAGTATTATTATCCCCATTTCACAAATAAATTTTACACAGTCATACAATTAGTACACGGCAAAGCTAGAAAAAATCATCTTGCTCATAACCATTCCATTATACTGCTTCTCAAAGGTGAACAGAATTCAGTTTAACAGCAATAGGTTGAAGTAATGCTTCAAGGAGTCTAGAGTCTCTTTGAAAATATAAAAGTAAATAGGCATTTATATCATAAGTGGAAAGTTCCATGTTTTGGATTTAGGTATCTGATGAGCAGCACCAATAATCTACCCAGTTTTTGACTAATAGAGAAATAAGAATTAAGCAAATCAAGACCAAAATATGAAATTTATTATTGATAAAGCCTTTGGCATTCATGGCTTAGGAATGCAGCAACAAAAAGCTAAGTCCTTGACACTAGAATTATACAGACTAACCCACTCATTTCCACTGGGGAAGAAGTTGAAAAGCTTAATGCATTGGAGAGAATGTGTACTTCTGCAAACAGCTGACCCCTAAGGGAAAGACAAGAGGAAGGGTTGCACTATACTGTACAGGTAGGTTTTTTCCCTCTTTCTCTGGGAATAATGAGTAAGGGAGAGAGGGGATGAAATCCATAAATTCAACAATTTTAATCAATGTTCCTGTAGAATTTTTCATAGAACTAGACTAGCTAAATCAAAAATTTCTATTAAAGACCTTGTTGAAACTAAACAAGCTACAAGTATTTAATATAAAGCAATACTAATTCAGATACAATACTATTGGTGCAAGAATATGTTACAGACATATGAGACTAACGAAAAGGCCGAGAAACCTACCATGCATTTTTAACACCTTGCTATATGACATAAAGGGCATAAATTGGAGAGATAATGAGTTTGTGGTAGGAGATTTTTTTTTTTTTTTTTTGTAACCTTCTGAAGCTCAAAACGGGGAGACAGTCATACAGACTCCCGCATGCGCCCGACCGGGATCCACCTGGCACACCCACCAGGGGCTACGCTCTGCCCACCAGGGGGCGATGCTCTCTGCCCCTCCTGGGCATCGCTCTGCCGTGACCAGAGCCACTCTAGCGCCTGGGGCAGAGTCCAAGGAGCCATCCCCAGCGCCCGGGCCATCTTTGCTCCAATGGAGCCTTGGCTGCGGGTGGGGAAGAGAGAGACAGGGAGGAAGGAGGGGCGGGGTTGGAGAAGCAAATGGGCACTTCTCCTATGTGCCCTGACCAGGAATCGAACCCGGGTCCCCCACACGCCAGGCTGACGATCTACCACTGAGCCAACCGGCCAGGGCCGGTAGGAGATTTCTTAAAGAAGATAAAAAGGAAACTAACAACAAATGGAAAGAATAGCAAACTGGTCTACACTGAAATTAAGTGCTCTGACCAAAAGAAAGTAAGGCTCACCACAGAGTAGGAAAATGTATGTACAACAAATACCATATTTCCCCATGTATAAGATGCACCTTAATTTGGGGGCCTGAAATTTGAAAAAAATATATTACTAAGGTGACTAACTTTTTACAATGAAAAGGAGGACAAAAATAAATGGAAGAAAATGATATTGTAAATAATAGAAAAATTTTATTCATTGCAACAATAATATACTATAATATGATAAATGCATAATAAAAACATTTGTAATATTTTATATTATAATTATGTTTACATGCCTATTAATTTTTAACAATAATTGTAAGAAAAAAGTACTCATTTAGATACAAATATGTCACATCACACACGATGGATTGACTCTGCATCGATCAAATACAGACATTTACAGATTAGTCTTCCAATACCAAAAAGGAGGACATGTAGGAGGACACTTTTCGAGGGAGGATGGAACTTACAAAAGAAGGA
Organism: Saccopteryx bilineata; assembly: GCF_036850765.1. Lineage (NCBI taxonomy): Eukaryota > Metazoa > Chordata > Mammalia > Chiroptera > Emballonuridae > Saccopteryx > Saccopteryx bilineata. Next base: position 130,123,889 of record NC_089491.1, read on the forward strand.
CTGTCCTCCCTAAAGGAGGATAATTGGTCACCTCAATATGATATTACATAAAGTTATTGAACTCAAGTTTTATTCATCACAATATTCATACAACTTCTAATCCGTGTGAAAAAGAGAGAAATGCAAGTAAAAACATCTACAACCACTGTATAAGACACACCCTATTTATAGACCCCAAATTTTTTGAAAAAGGGTGTGTCCTGTACATGGGGAATATGGTATAACTAAAAGAGAATTATAACTAGAATTATAAACAAGTTCTACAATCAATATGAAAATGGTGACCGAAAAGACTCGCAGGAAAGTTCACATAAGAATATATTTAGATGACCAATATACAAATGTAAAAGTGCTAGATTCCATTAATATCCAGTGAAATGTAAATTAAAATTACAAATACATCCCCATAAGAACTAAAATAAAAAATATAGACAATACCAAGCATGGGCAAATATATGGTTCAAGTAGCAACCTCTCCTGCTACTGTTGACAGTGCTAATTAAAATGACCACTTTGGAAAACTACCTGCGATATGTTTTAAAGCTGAACATATGCATACTAAATAGTCCAGCAATTCCACTCCTAAATATGAACTGAGCAGAAGTGAGTACAGATGTTCATCAAAAAGCAAGCACAAAATTTCATGGCAGCATTACTCATAAAGAGCCAAATGTCCACTACCATCTGTTTATAAATAAAATGTGGTATATTTATACAATGAAATACTGTACACCAATGAAAATAAAGGATAACTACATATAATAGCATGGATAAAATGCATCAACATAATGTTGAACAAAAGAAGCCAGATACAGAGTCTAAATTTTGTGATTTCATCTAAGTGCATCCATCACCAGGCAATTAAAATCCATGATATCAGAAGAGAGAGACCAAGCCCCTGTGGCAGAGAAAGTAGATAGTAACTGGGAGATACCACAAAGGGTGGAGGTTGGGGTACTGGTACTTGTCATGTTGATAATAGCCATTCTAACAGGTGTGAGGTGGTCTCTCATTGTAGTTTTGATTTCCGTTTCCCTAATAGCTAGTGAAGTTGAACATCTTTTCATACACCTGTTGGCCATTTGGTATGTCTTCTTGGGAGAAGTGTCTGTTCATGTCCTCTTCCCATTTTTTAATTGGATAGTTTGTTTGTTTGGTGTTGCATTGTATGAGTTCTTTATATACTTTGGATATTAACTTATTATTGGAACTGTTATTTGCAAACATCTTCCATTTGGTTGCTTGTGTTTTCATTTTGTTGTCTGTTTCATTGTTATACAAAAGCTTTTTAGTTTAATAGTGTCCCGTTCATTTATTTTTGCCTTTACTTCCCTGGTCTTTGGCATCTAATTGATAACCTCTTCCCTAAAACCAAGATCCATAAGTTCAGTATTTATGTTTTCTTCTACACAATTTATTGTTTCAGATCTTATATTTAGGTCTTGGATCCATTCTGAATTAATTTATGTACATGGGAACAAACTGTAGTCAAGTTTCATCTTTTTGCATGTGGCTTTACAATATTCCCAGTACCATTTATTAAAGAGGCTTTTTTTCTCCATTGAATGTTTCTGGGTCCTTTGTCAAAAATTATTTGCACATACACATGAATCACACAGGTCTTTATAAGAGAAAAGTAGAGGTATATGTAAGACAAGAGCGTCAGAGTGAGATAACATGAGGAAAACTTGACCAGCCATTGCTGGCGTGGAGATTAAAGAAGAGGCCACGAGCCTCTAAGGCAGCCCTTAAAGATAAAAGAGGCACTGGACACAGGTTTTTCCCTGAAGCCCCGGAAGAAACGCATCTTGTCAAGATCCTGATCTTACATTTCTGACCTCTAGAACTACAGTATAAGAGAATAAACTGGTGTTGCTTTAAAATACCGTTTGTGGTCATTTGTTACAGCAGCAATAGGAAATTAATACATGATACATTCAAATATTTAAAATTATGAAAACTAAAGCTTCCAGAAAATAAGAATAAAACAAAAAGATAAAAGTTTAAGACAGTAACAGCCCAACAATTACAGCTGTCTAAAAATATAAAGGAATTACTGAAGGAACTGGTAAATTTTCTGTCTATTACACCAGAGGCTAGATATCAATAGTCAGTGATGTTTTTGAAAAATTTAAGTGAAATATACCAGAGGACTATGAAAGTCTATACCAATCTAAAGATTATATAAGCCACAAAGTAAAATAATAATTTTTAATTTTTTTACTTGGCGAGCAAACACAAGTGGGGAGAAATGAAAAATCTTCAATCCTTGGACCAGCTGATTGTCAAAACTTGGAACATGTTTCCTGTCACATTACCACACTCTGCAGCGTGTGAGTATTGCTGTACTGACAATGTTTGGCTGTACGTGAGCATGTGTGCAGTCTTTCTCTCATCTAAGGAACGTTAAGACCTAGCTACGATCACATTTAACAGATAGAAGTCTTAATGCCTGCATGAAGCTTAACCTCACCATATATCAACCAGACTACAAAGCCATCAGCAAAACCATGCAGCACCAGAAGTCACAATAATGGTAAGAAGTACTTTATTCATCATTGGTTAGCAACAGCATAACAACTTTATTAAAAAGAATTCAGACGCCTGACCTGTGGTGGCGCAGTGGATAAAGCGTCAACCTGGAAATGCTGAGGTCACCGGTTCGAAACCCTGGGCTTGCCTGGTCAAGGCACATATGGGAGTTGATGCTTTCAGCTCCTCCCCCCTTCTCTCTCTCTCTCTGTCTCTCTCTCCTCTCTATCACTCTCTGTCTCTCTCTCTCTCTCTTCTCTAAAAATGAATAAATAAATAAAATAATTAAAAAAAATAATTCAGGGACTCATTATACTTTAAAACTGTTGGGCTTACATAAAATGCACATATTTAGTTGTATTTAGTGTTAAGCATATTGTATGGCTCTCATGGAATTACATTTTAAAATGTGTGGCGTTCGGCCTGACCTGTGGTGGCGCAGTGGATAAAGTGTTAACCTGGAAATGCTGAGGTTGCCGGTTCGAAACCCTGGGCTTGCCTGGTCAAGGCACATATGGGAGTTGATGCTTCCAGCTCCTCCCCCCTTCTCTCTCTCTCTCCTCTGTCTCTCTCTCTCTCTCCTCTCTAAAAAAAAAAAAATGAATAAATAAAAAATAAAAATAAAATGTGTGGCGTTCATGGCTCTCTCAGCCAAAAAGGTTTCCGACCCCTGTCTTATACGGATACCAGTCACACTGGTTTAAGACCCCACCCTTGTAATATCTCATTTAATCTTAATTACCTCTTTAAAATCTCTATCCTCAAGCTGAAGACCTTTGCGAGGTAGGAATTCAACATATGAATTTGGAGGGTGTAATTCAGTCTACAATGTTCTACCTTCTTATCCCTCAAATTTATTTTCTTCTCACATGGAAAATAGATTCACTCCTTTCCTAACAGTCCCAAAAATCTTAACTCATTCCAGCATAAATTCTTAGTCCACAGTCTCATCTAAATATCATCTAAATGAGACAGATTCACTCCTTTCCTAACAGTCCCAAAAATCTTAACTCATTCCAGCATAAATTCTTAGTCCACAGTCTCATCTAAATATCATCTAAATGAGACATGGGTGAGATGAGTTATGATTCATCATAAGGCAAAATTCTTCAACCATGAACCTATGAAACAAGATGGATTATGTGCTTCCAAAAGGCAGTAGTGAAATAATCACAGAATAGACATCGCCATTTTAAAAGAAATAATCAGAATGAAGAAAATGGTCACAGATCTTGAGCAAGTCCAAAACAGAGCAAAGGAAATTTCATTAGATTATAAACTTGTAGAGTAATCCTCTTTGGCTCCTTGCTCTGTCCACTGGGTCTAGTGGGGTGGCAGCCCTGCCTTCTGTATATCTTGGGAACAAATATAAATAGGTGCTCAATAAAAATGTGTGGGAGGAAAGTTCGTATGTTCCCTGAAACATTTCACATTCTACTAAGGGATGATCATATATTGTAGGAACTTGAGAATTTATTTTGTCATGTGTTATGTAAAAAAAAAAAAAAAAAGAGAGAAAAGGAGGTCCTGGCTGGTTGGCTAGGTGATAGAACATTGGCCCAGCATGTAAAACTCCCAGGTTCAATTCCCAGGCAGGGCACACAGGAGAAGAGCCCATTTGCTTCTCCACCATTCCTCTTCTCCTTTCTCTCTGCCTCTCTCTTCCCCTCCCAGAGCCAAGGCTCCACTGGAGCACAGTGGTCCAGGCACTGAGCACAGGACCATGGCCTCCAACTCAGGTGCTAGAATGGTTTCAGTCACAATGGAGCAATACTCCAGAGGGGCCAAGCATCACCCCATGGTGTGAATGCCAGGTGGATCCTGATAGGGTGCATGTGGGAGTCTGTATCTGCAGTCCTGCTGTTCATTTTAGAAAAATAAACAGACTCACACACACATACAAAAAATAAGAGGAAAAAGAAGAAAGGAAAGAAAGGAAAAGAGGGAGAGAGAAAGGGAGAAAGGCAAAGTGGAACAAAGGAAGGAAGGGAATAAGGAATGAAGAGAGGGAGGAAGACAGGGAGGGAGGAAGGGAGAAAAAAAGAAAGAAAAGTGAGAGAAAAGCTATCACAAATTTTGATGTCTTTTTATGACATAAAGAAAAACCCATGTGAACCAAATCATAATCCTGGCTCATGCTGCAGACAACCTCAACAAAGTTTATAATCCTCTATGTCAAGATTAGGATGTGTCCTAAATTCCTGGCTGAAAACCTGTTCGTACTTAAAGAGAAAGGAAAGAAACTTGTGATTTAAGTCTCAAATTTTCTTCAGTACAGCTATTGAAAGATCAAGCTTGGAAATATATCATCTTCTTTCTTAAGAAACAATTTAGAAATCTCAAATTTTCAGCATGTTGCAGCACTTACTTCTCAATAGTATTTTTAATTGTAAAATGTTAAATACTCCTGGGTTATAGATTTTTGCAGTATATCTGAATGAAGAATTTTGTTTAAGTGGGCTCCAGGTGCAGAACTCTATTCAGCTTCCTGAAAACTATATCTGCATATTATCCCTTGTGACCATTCCCTCTTTTCTTTCCGTGGCCCTGCTGGTACACTGCATTCTCACTTTCAATAGTAAGTTCTCTTTTGCGACCTTGAATAACACAACTGAAAATTGGAGGCAGATAACACCAAACCTAGACTCAACCAGCCCTACAAACAACACACCCAAACACACAGACATAATGAGAAGACAGAGAGGTGCAATCCAAATGAAATCACAGAGAAATCTCCGTAAAAGGAACTGAGTGATATGGAAATAACCAAACTGCTAGATGCAGAGTTTAGAATAATGATTGTTAAGATGCTTAGGGATCTTAAACAACAATGGATGGTCATTACAAACACCTAAATAAAGAGATAGCATGTATAAAAAAGGACATTGAAATATTAGAAAAGAATCAGTTGGAGGTGACAAATACAATATCAGAAATGAAGACCACAATGGAATAAATTAAAAACAGAATGGATGAAGCTGAGGATCGATCAGCAAGTTGGAGAAAAGATGAACAAAGGCACAAAAGCAGAACAGAAAAAAAAGAGAATCAAAAAGTCTAAGGAAACTCTGAGAGAACTCTGTGACAACATGAAGAGGAATAACATTTGCATCATAGAGGTTCCTGAACAAGAAGAGAAAGAACAAGGGATAGAAACTTTAGTCAATCAAAACATAGCTGAAAATTTCCCAAAACTAATGCAAGAAAGGGCCTCACAAGTTCAAGAAGCACACAGAACTCCACTAAAGAGAAACCCAAAAAGACCTACACCAAGAAACATCATAATTAAAATACCAAAGCTAAGCTATAAAGAGAAAATATTAAAAGCTGCTAGAAAAATAAAAGGTTATCACCTACAAAGGAGTCCCCATAAGGATGACATCTGACTTCTCAACAGAAAAACATGTGGCCAGAAGGGAATGACAATAAATATTCAAAGTAATGCAGAACAAGACCCTACAACCAAGACTACTTTATCCAGCAAGGCTATCATTTAAAATTGAAGGAGAAATAAAAAGCTTTCCAAACAAAAAGAAACTCAAGAAATTCATTACAACCAAATAAGTGCTGCAGGAAATGTTAAGCGACCTGTTATAAACAGTTCAAAGTGGGGAAAGAATATACCAAAAGAGGAATACAGCTTTAAAGAATAAAATGGTAATAATCATGACGTCAGTGTAATGGCGCGGTAGGAAGTGATACCGATAGATCTCCCCCAAAACTCAACAAGATCTTCAACCAGAAACAAAAATTCCTATCCTTGGAGCCTCCAGAAGGTATGGTCGAGCAAAAAATTGGCTAAATATACTATCAAACCCCGAAGGAAAGAGGGAGTAAGAAATGCTCCGCTTTCCTCACTAACCTAAATAGGGCTGCTTTCACTGGGAACTGAGAATATAGAAACTGAGGTGGCAAAGGGGGTGAATAGATCCAGGCGTGGCACAAACGGCCGAACCAGGCTGTGGCACAGAGATCCAAGCTGAGGAAAAACTGTGCCTGTGGCAACCCAGTCAATACAAGCTAACACTCGCGCCAAACGCAGACAAAGAAAGGCAAGTGGGGCAGCCATTTTCCCGATCTCCTGGTCGGCGCACGCAGATAGTGGAAGAGAGATTCCTCTGAGTGCCTCAGCAGTGGGTGCTCGTGTTACCCTACTGAGAGGCAGAGTCAGGGGCCTTTGTGTGGGCCGAAATAGAAATCTCCAGGCTGCTCCAGCGCCCTGAAAAGCCGTGCACGGGGAGGGAGGGAGATCCAATTCCAATGCTGCAACTTTTCTGTGCAGGTGGGGGTTTCACTCAGAGGGTAATGTGGCCAGCCTGATATCCTGGTCGGTGTGCACGGAGGGTGGGCAAGAGATTCCTCCCACCACCTTGGTAGTGGGAGTCCGTGTTATCCCACAGAGGGACAGAATCAAGGGCCTTTTTGTGGGCCAAAAGCAGAATCTCCAGGCCACCCCAGCGCTCTGAAAAAGCCACAAACAGGGAGGGAGTGAGAGCCAATTCCAACGCTGGAACTTTTCCATGCAGGCAGGGTTTCACTCAGAGTGTGAGACTTCCGGCCTGATATCCTGGTCTGCGCGCGCAGATAGTGAGCGAGAGTTTCCTCAAAGCACCCCAGGAGTGGGCGCCCACCCATGTTACTGGACAGAGTGGCAGAGCCAGAGGTCTTTGAGTGGGTGGAAGCCCCGCCTGATTATGCTAGCAGCTCTGACTGACTGAGCCTTACCCAGAGCCCTGTGCTGAGTGCGAATAGAGTGGGGAGTTTCCAGCTAATTGAGCCTCTTACTATCCAGGCAGAGGCAGCAGCAATCCAATAGCTGGATTATCAGGCTACTAATTGAGGAAGGAAAGACTAGGAGAGAGGCTCCACGAACACGGACTCTCTCACTGTCAGAGCCTATAAATGCTAATGAGCCTCGACTGCCAACGAGACTGAAACACAATACATGGCATGGCCATAGAGACTTATCAACTGCAAACCTCTACCTGAGCGTGCCAAAGGGGCAGAACCCGGGGTAGAGAGACACAGACCAGGAAGAGGGCGAGAAAAGAAAAAGCAAGAAGATCACCTCTCAAAATCAAGAAAAATCTGCAGACTTTATAACCTATCCTATTTTATTATATTTGTTTGTTTGTTTCTCTTATCTTCATTTTGATTTTTTTTTCCTCCTCCAATTTGGTCGTTTAACTCTCTGCCAGTCTTACTCTCTCCTCTCCTTGAACTACACTACCCATTAGTGTTACATCTCCCATAATCTTTTCTTTCCGCTTCCTTCTAATACGACATATCAGAAACTATGGGATGCAGCAAATGCAGTGATAAGAGGGAAGTTCATATCACTTCAGGCATATATGAACAAACAAGAGACAGCCCAAGTGAACCACTTAACTTCACACCTTAAGGAGCTAGAAAAAGAAGAACAAAGACAACACAAAACCAGCCGAAGAAAGGAGATAATAAAAATTAGAGCAGAAATAAATGAAATAGAGAACAGAAAAACTATAGAAAAAATTAATACAACAAGGAGCTGGTTCTTTGAAAAGATAAACAAAATTGACAAACCCTTGGCAAGACTTACCAAGGAAAAGAGAGAAAGAACTCATATAACAAAATCTAAAATGAAAGAGGAGAAATCACCACAGACACTGTAGATATACAAAGAATTATTGTAGAATACTATGAACAACTTCATGCCACTAAATTCAACAACCTAGAAGAAATGGATAAATTCCTAGAACAATACAACCTTCCTACACTGAGTCAAGAAGAAGCAGAAAGCCTAAACAGACGTATTAGTAGAGAAGAAATAGAAAAAACCATTAAAAACCTCCCCAAAAACAAAAGTCCAGGCCCAGACGGCTATACCAGTGAATTTTATCAAACATTCAAAGAAGACTTGGTTCCTATTCTACTCAAAGTCTTCCAAAAAATTGAAGAAGAAGCAATACTTCCAAACACATTTTATGAGGCCAACATAACCCTCATACCAAAACCAGGCAAGGATGGCACAATAAAAGAAAACTACAGAACGATATCTCTAATGAATACAGATGCTAAAATACTAAACAAAATACTAGCAAATCAAATACAACAACATATTAAAAAAATAATACATCATGATCAAGTGGGATTCATCCCAGAATCTCAAAGATGGTTCAACATACGTAAAACAGTTAACATAATACACCATATCAACAAAACAAAGAACAAAAACCACATGATCTTATCAATAGAGGCAGAAAAGGCTTTTGATAAAATACAACAAAATTTTATGTTTAAGATTCTCAACAAAGGGTATAGAAGGAGAATATCTCAACATGATAAGGGCCATGTATGATAAACCATCAGCTAACATCATATTAAATGGCACAAAATTGAAGGCTTTCCCCCTTAAATCAGGAACAAGACAGGGTTGTCCACTCTCTCCACTCTTATTTATTTAATGTGCTACTAGAAGTTCTAGCCAGAGCAATCAGACAAGACAAAGAAATAAAAGGCACCCATATCAGAAAAGAAGAAGTAAAGGTATCACTTTTTGCAGATGATATGATCCTATACATTGAAAACCCCAAAGAATCCACAAAAAGACTACTAGAAACAATCAGCCAATACAGTAAGGTCGCAGGATACAAAATTAACATACAAAAGTCCATAGCCTTTCTATATGCCAACAATGAAACATTTGAGAACAAACTCAAAAGAATAATCCCCTTCACAATTGCAACAAAAAAAATAAAATACCTTGGAATAAACATAACAAAGAATGTAAAGGACTTATATAATGAAAACTATAAACCATTGTTAAGGGAAATCGAAAAAGATATAATGAAATGGAAGAATATTCCTTGTTCTTGTTAGGAAGAATAAATATAACAAAGATGGCCATATTACCTAAAGCAATATACAAATTTAATGCAATTCCCATCAAAATTCCAATGACATTTTTTAAAGAAATGGAGCAAAAAATCATCAGATTTATATGGAACTATAAAAAACCCCAAATAGCCAAAGCAATCCTAAAGAAAAAGAATGAAGCTGGGGGCATTACAATACCTGACTTCAAACTCTATTATAGGGCCACAACAATCAAAACAGCATGGTATTGGCAGAAAAATAGACACTCAGACCAATGGAACAGAATAGAAAACCCAGAAATAAAACCACATATATATAGTCAAATAATTTTTGATAAAGGGGCCAACAACACACAATGGAGAAAAGAAAGCCTCTTCAATAAATGGTGCTGGGAAAACTGGAGAGCCAGATGCAAAAGAATGAAACTCAACCTTGGGCTTGCCCAGTAAAGGCACATATGGGAGTCGAAGCTTCCTGCCCCGCCCCCTTCTCTCTCTCTCTGTCTCTCTCACTCCTCTCTCTCTAAAAAAATCAATAAATAAAGAATGAAACTCGACTACCGTTTGTCCCCCTGTACTAAAATTAACTCAAAATGGATCAAAGATCTAAACATAAGACCTGAAACAATTAAGTACATAGAAGAAGACATAGGTACTCAACTCATGGACCTGGGTTTTAAAGAGCATTTAATGAATTTGACTCCAAACGCAAGAGAAGTGAAGGCAAAAATTAATGAATGGGACTATATCAGACTAAAAAGTTTTTGCTCAGCAAGAGAAACTGATAACAAAATAGACAGCCAACTAAATGGGAAATGATATTTTCAAACAACAGCTCAGATAAGGGCCTAATATCCAAAATATACAAAGAACTCATAAAAATCAACAACAAACAAACAAACAATCCAATAAAAAAAATGGGAAGAGGACATGAACAGACACTTCTCCCAGGAAGAAATACAAATGGCCAACAGATATATGAAAAGATGCTCATCTTCTTTAGTTATTAGAGAAATGCAAATCAAAACGGCAATGAGATACCACCTCACACCTGTTCGATTAGCTATTATTAACAAAACAGGTAATAGCAAATGTTGGAGAGGCTGTGGAGAAAAAGGAATCCTCATACACTGTTGGTGGGAATGTAAAGTAGTACAACCATTATGGAAGAAAGTATGGTGGTTCCTCAAAAAACTGAAAATAGAACTACCGTATGACCCAGCAATCCCTCTACTGGGTATATACCCCAAAAACTCAGAAACATTGATACGTAAAGACACATGCAGCCCCATCTTCATTGCAGCATTGTTCACAGTGGCCAGGACATGGAAACAACCAAAAAGCCCATCAATAGATGGCTGGATAAAGAACCTGTGGCACATATACACTATGGAATACTACTCAGCCATAAGAAATGATGACATCAGATCATTTACAGCAAAATGGTGGGATCTTGATAAATTATACGAAGTGAAATAAGTAAATCAGAAAAAACCAGGAACTGCATTATTCCATACATAGGTGGGACATAAAAGTGAGACTAAGAGACATTGATAAGAGTGTGGTGGTTACAGGGGGAGGTGGGAGAGGGAGAGGGAAAGGGGGAGGGGGAGGGGCACAAAGAAAACTAGATAGAAGGTGACAGAGGACAATCTGACTTTGGGTGATGGGTATGCAACATAATTGAACGACAAGATAACTTGGACATGTTATATTTGAATATACGTATCCTGATTTATTGATGTCACCCCATTAAAAAAATAAAATTATTAAAATAAAATAAAATGAAATAAAATAAAATGGTAATAATCAACTACATATCAATAAAACCTTAAATGTAAATGGATTAAATGATCCAATCAAAACACATAGGGTAGCTGCTTCGATTAGAAAACAGGACCCCTACATATGCTGACTACAAGAGACACACCTTAAAACAAAAGACACACATAGATTGAAGGTAAAAGGATGGAAAAAAATATTTCATGCAAATGAATTTAAAAAGTGCTGGGATATCAATACTTATATCAGAGAAAATGGACTTTAAAACAAAGACTATAGTAAGAGATAAAGAAGGTCACTACATAATAATAAAGGGAGCAATCCAACAGAAGATATAGCCATCATACATATCTACGTACCTAGTATAGGAGCACCTAAATATATAAAGCAGACTTTGATGGATATAAAGTGTGATATCAAAAGCAATACTATAATAGTAGGAGATTTCAATATCCCACTAACATCACTAGATAGATCCTCAAGAAAGAAAATTAACAAAGAAACAGAAGACTTAACAGACACACTAGATCAACTTGATTTAATAAATATCTTTTGAATCTTTCACCCTAAGGCAGCAGAATATACATTCTTTTCAGTGTTCATGGTACATTCTCTAAGATAGACCACAGTTAGGATACAAAAGCAGTCTCAACAAATTTAAGAAGATTAAAATTATATCAAGCATTTTCTCTGATCACAATGGTGTGAAACTAGAAATCAACCACAAAAGAAAAACTGAAAACTACTCAAACACATGGAAACTAAATCGCATGTTATTAAATTACGAATGGGTTAACAATGACATCAAAGAAGAAATCAAAAAATTCCTAGAAACAAATGACAACGAGCACACAACAACTCAAAATTTATGGGACACAGCAAAAGCAGTCCTGAGAGGGAAGTTCATAGCACTACAGGCATTTCTTAAAAAGCTTGAAAAAGCTCAAATAAACAACCTAACCCTTCATCTAAAAAAACTAGAAAAAGAACAATACAGAGAATCAATGAAACCAAGAGCTAGTTCTTTGAAAGAGTAAACAAGATTGATAAACCTTTAACAAGACAAACCAAGAAAGAAGAGGAGGATTCAAATAAATAAAATTAGAAATGAGAATGGAGAAATAACAACTGACACAATAGAAATACAAAATATTGTCAGAAAATACTATGAAGAACTGTATGCCAAAAAATTAAACAACCTAGGTGAAATGGACAAATTCCTTGGAACATATTATCTTCCAAAAATCAATTTGGAAGAATCAGAAAACCTAAGCAGACCGATTACAACAAAAGAGATCAAAAACAGTTATCAAAAAGCTCCCAAAAATCAAATCCCCTTGGCCTCATGGCTTCACTGGTGAATTCTACCAAACATTCAAAGAAGAACTAACTCCTATCCTTCTCAAGCTATTTCAAAAAATTCAGGAGGAAGGAACACTTCCAAGTTCCTTTTATGAGACAAGTAAAATTCTTATTCCAAAACCAGGCAAAGACAACACAAAGAAAGAAAATTATAGGCTAATATGCCTGATAAATTTAGATGCTAAAATCCTCAACAAAATATTAGCAAACCGGATCCTGCGATATATGAAAAAAAACCATACACTATGATCAAGTGGGATTTATTCTGGGGAGGCCAGGCTGGTACAATATTTGCAAGTCAATCGATGTGATTCATCACATAAACAAAAAGAATGAGGAAAACCCACATGATAATTTCAATAGATGCAGAAAAATCATTTGATAAAATCCAGCACCCATTCATTATCAAAACTCAGCAAAGTGGGAATACAGGGAACATACCTCAACATGATAAAGGCCATCTATGACAAACTCGCAGCCAACATCATACTCAATGGGCAAAAATGAAAAGCAATCTGCTTAAGATCAGGAACAAGGCAGGGGTGTCCCCTTTCACCACACTTATTCAGCATAGTTCTGGAAGTCTCAGCCACAGCAATCAGACAAGAAGAAATAAAAGGCTTCTAAATGGAAAAGAAGAAGTAAAACTATCATTATTTGCAGATGATATGATATTGTATATAGAAAACCCTAAAGTCTCAGTCAAAAAACTACTGAACCTGATAAATGAATTCAGCAAGGTGACAGGATATGAAATTAATACTCAGAAATCAGAGGCATTTTCATACACCAACAATAAGCTGTCAGAAAGAGAAATTAAGGAAAAAATCACCTTCATTATTGCAACCAGAAAAAATATAGTACCTAGGATTAAATTTAACCAAGGAGGTTAAAGACTTGTACTCAGAAAATTATAAAACATTGACAAAAGAAATCAAGGAAGACACAAACAAGTGGAGGCATATAGCATGCTCATGGTTAGGAAGAATAAACATAATTAAAATATCTATATTACCCAAAGCAATTTATAAATTCAATGCAATACCAATTAAAATACCAATGACATACTTCAAAGATATAGAATACATATTACAAAAATGTATATGGAACCAAAGAAGAACACAAATAGATAGCCTCAGCAATCCTGAAAAAGAAGAATAGAGTGGAAGGTATTACACATCCTGATATCAAGTTATACTACAAGGTCATTGTACTCAAAACAGCTTGGTATTGGCATAAGAACAGACATACAGATCAATGGAACAGAACAGAGAACCCAGAAATAAACCCACATCTTTATGGACAACTGATATTTGAAAAAGGAGGTAAGAGCATACAGTGGAGTAAAGACAGTCTCTTTAACAAACGGTGTTGAGAAAACTGAACAGCTACCTGCAAAAAAATGAAACTAGACCACCAACTTACACTATGCACAAAAATAAACTCAAAATGGATAAAGGACTTAAATGTAAATCATGAAACCATAAGTATCGTAGAAGAAAACTTAGGCAGTAAGCTCATTGACATCTATCACAGCAATATCTTTGCTGAATTATCTTCATAGGCAAATGAAAGAAAAGACAGGATAAACTAATGGGACTATATCAAACTAAAAAGCTTTTGCACAGCTAAGGACAATATGAACAGAATAAAAAGACAAACCACACAATGGGAGAACACATTCAACAATACATCTGATAAAAGATTAATAAGCAAAATTTATAAAGAACTTGTAAAACTTAACACCAGGAAGACAAACAATCCAATCAAAAATGGGCACAAGAAATGAATAGACACTTCTCCAAAGAAGACATACAGATGGATAATAGACAAATTAAAAAATGTTAAAATTTATTAATCATTAGAGATATGCAAATTAAAATCACAAGGAGATACCACTTCAAACCAGTCAGAATGGCGCTCATCAACAAAACAACCCAAAATAAGTGCTGGCGAGAATGTGGAGTAAGGGGAATCCTCCTGCACTGCTGGTGGGAATGCAGACTCGTGCAGCCACTGTGGAAAACAGTATGGAGATTCCTCAAAAAACTTGAAATGGAACTGTCCTTTGACCCAGCCATCCCACTTATAGGAATATATCCCAAGGACACCATATCATCAACTGAAAAAAAAAATGCACCCCTATGTTTATGGCAGCATTGTTCACAATAGCGAAGATCTAGAAACAGCCCAAGTGTCTGTCACATGGCGAGTGGATTAAAAAGCATTGGTACATATATACAATGGAATACTATGGAGCTATGAAATAGAAGGAAATATTAACTTTTGCTACAATATGGAGGGACCTGGAAACTATTATGTTGAGTGAAATAAGCCAGGAAGAGAAAGGAAAATATCATATGACCTTACTCATTTGAGGAATCCAAGAAATAATGAGAACTGAGGAATGGAATTGAGACAGAGGAGGGATCAAAGGGACCAGAGCAAAAGAGAACAAAGTGAAAGGGGATGGTAGGATGGGATAAACCTGAAGGGAAGGGGGAGGGCACTGTAGGAAGGGGGGCAAGAGAGATGTTGAGGGAAATAGGAGGGAGAGGGGAGGTATTCGGGGTGACCCTAGAATCTATGTAAGCACAATTAATTAAATAAAAAATAAAATGTTTTCAAGCCCTGGCTGGTTGGCTCAGTGGTAGACCATCGGCCTGGCATGCAGGAGTTCTGGGTTCAATTCCCGGCCAGGGCACACAGGAGAAGCACCCTTGTGCTTCTCCACCCCACCCCCTCTCCTTCCTCTCTGTCTCTTCCCCTCCCACAGCCAAGGCTCCATTGGAGTAAAGATGGCCGGGGCGCTGAGGATGGCTCTATGGCCTCTGCCTCAGGCTCTAGAATGGCTCTGGTTGCAACAAAGCGACGCCCCAGATGGGCAGAGCATCGCCCCTTGGTGGGCATGCCGGGTGGATCCCGGTCGGGCACATTACGGGAGTCTCTCTGACTGCCTCCCTGTTTCCAACTTCGGAAAAATACAAAAACAAAACAAAACAAAAAAAACCAAAAAACCACATTTTCTTTCGCAACTTAGAATTTGATATCTTTTATAAAATGACATAGGTGGAGGCTTCTACTGTGATATCACAACTCAGTTTAAAAAGGTATGATATCTTACCTACCATGTCATACATGACAAGATTCTTGTTTCACAATTGACTGATACTGATTTCAAAGCTCTATAACCTCAGACCCTGATGCCACTTCACCTACTGAGCATACTTTCAGACCTCTTCTTTTAGTCTTTTGGCTGTAGGCGTTGGGATATCTGATTGTAAAACAAACATAGAGAAACTGACAATTAGGAATTTCTCTGATCAATTGTGTTGCCATACAAACAATGTGCAATTTTGACTTTCATCTTTTATTTAAAGTGTAGAGGCAGGGAAGGGGGAGGGAGCCTATAATTCTGTTGCTTTTTTGCACTTTCATAGTAACAGCCACATGTCTAGTTTTTCTGGTATTTGTGTCTTTAGTTGTCATTTTGTTAAAATCATCTCACTTTCAGTTCAATATTATAATTTCAAGGAGTCCAGAAATTTACCTTCCCTGATATTATTGCTGTGTTAAGCATTTATGCAGACTTGTCATTTCTGTGGCTATTGCAATTACTAGAATCTCTATTGTATTCATTTTTAAGGGTTCTTGAGAAGTACAAATATTGATTGTCCTGAAAATGTTAAAGATGACTTATACATGCTTACCTGCTATAATTATACCCCAGAAACACCATTAGAGTTTGAGCTCCTCTAGTTCTATGATTCTCTTATTCCTAGCCCAGGCTATGTTTTAGCACAACAGCCAGAGCCAGAGCTGCTTTTGTTAATAGTTAAGGTTCATCAGAGTAAATTGCTTTTAGGGTGCTCCTTGGTGTGAATAATGCTATTTGATATTATGATTTGTAGCAAACAACAGACACACGCAACAATGTAGCAGCCTGTGTTTGGTTATTGCCACAAGAGAGCTGAAGGGCTTTTAAATAAACTATGTGTGATCTACTCTCCTGAGGTGCTAATATTTAAGTGCTACACATTACAGGCAAGTGTATTTAAAGGAAGCCCAAATGCATCAGTTAAGATTTCCAGAACCAATCTAAGGATCAGCTCTGGAATAAAGCCAGCTGAAACAATGATAGACTCAACGAGGTGAAGGAGGGCCCATATTTAACTGAAGATGGGTTTAACCAATATTTAGCTGGGGCTTACCTCACTGAATGTAATTTTTTAAAAATAATTTTTTATTTTAATGAGGTGACATGAATAAATCAGGGTACATATATTCAAAGAAAACATTTCCAGGTTATCTTGTCATTTAGTTCTGTTGCATAGCCATCACCCAAAGAGAGATCTACCTCCGTCACCCTCTATCTTGTTTTCTTTGTAACTCTCCCCCTCCTCCTACCCTTCTCCCTCCCTCCCTTCCCCCACCCCCTGTAACCACCACACTCCTGTCTATGTCTCTTAATCTCGCTTTTATGTCCCACCAATGTATGGAATCCTGCAGTTCTTGTTTTTTTCTGATTCACTTATTTCACTCTGCATAATGTTATTAAGGTTCCACCATTCTGCTGTAAGTGATCCGATGGCATCATTTCTTCTAGCTGAATAGTATACCATGGTGTATATGTGCCCCATCTTCTTTATCCAGTCTTCTATATTTTTTTTATAGTGATTAAAAGCCTTTAAGCAAACTCTTGGCCAATACAGCAAGAATCCATAAAGGAGTAGTGTCCTTAATATGTTCACCAAGTCCAAGTTGGCCCCATCACCATGCCAAATCCCTGAAAAATGCAACCCAACCACAGTTCAGTCTGTTAGGAACTGTCACAGGGAGCAGGAGTGCAGGAAAAGTCCACATCCAGGAAATGTCCGCATGGCACTGGAGTTGTTGTCACCATTCTATACTTTGCAGCTCATGTCCATGTCCCAATGACTGCTGCTTCTAGCTGGTAATGATTCAGGTAGACTGGAAAAGCCATTTGCAGCATGTGTGGATATGGAGCTTCTGTTCTCCTCTGCCTGGAGAGATGAGACCAGGTTGCTTTTCCCTGGAGCTCTGCGACTGTGGCATGGTAAAGAGAACCTTGGGATACACTAAGCTGGGTGGCAAAGGTAGATTCATAATAGAAGTTGGCAAAAGGGGGGAAGAGAGGTCTAATTTAGGAGTAGATCCCAGCCTGAAATATGAGTGGGGCATTGAGGTAGGAGGAATAAAGGAAACACTATATATTAAACAAAGCAGCAGAAAATAGGACTATCAACACCCACAACAGAGATCTTTGAGGGAAGAATAAAAAACCTGACTATTCAGGCAAGACATAGTTAAGTGGCCCTTGTGCAAATGAGATCAGTTTACCTGCTTCCTGGAAGAAATACCCTAGGCTCGTCCACAGTGTCGTAGATGGGGCCGATGGCCCTGGGCACCTTCAGCCTTCAGTGGCAAACTCCAGCATTCTGGGCAAGGTTAGGTCATAGGTGGCTGGAGCAGGGCTGGAAGAGACTGAACCATCCCTTAGAGGAGCAAGGGGGAAGCCTACCTTCCAGTGTCCCTGTTTCCTCACAGCAGAGGCATGTAAGCCTGGCAGGCTTTAGCTCAATGAACTTCCTTTCCACTATTGAAGCAGGACCCAGATGGCATCCTATGAGACCCCTCTGGGGCATTGGAGCCTTTAAGTGTGTATCCTAAAAGCTGGTAGTTCCCCTGATCTCTATTGGGCTTTTTCTGCCTCTAGGTATCTTAAAAGCCATGCTCAGAAGATCTCGCTGAGGGGTTTGAGGATCCCCATCCGCCTATATAAATCTTTTCCATATATCTGGAGCTATTTGGAAAAAGACAAAACAGTGTTATTAGCTGGATCTAATAAAGAGGGTAGTAGTATGCAGGCGAAAAAGATTTGGTGTCTCCTGTTCATCAGCATTCAAAAGAAATGTAAATTTTTTTTTTAAGTAAAAAGCATGATATGGTAGACCTGTAGGAGTTCCAGGATATGACTACCCCTTTAAAAAAATTTTTTAATTGACCTTAAAATGTGTGCTGAGTACACTTTAATAATACCTTAACTTTAAAGATTCTAAGCATGACAAAATTCAGTAAATGCTTTTGCTCCATATGCAGGAGCATTTTCAGTTTAGCCAGTTTAGGAAATCCAGTAATAGAACAATGCATACAGACAATGAGCTATAACATGCTTAGCAGCCTCTCCTGTTCTGACAGAGGTTACTATAGATCCAGAATATGTATCCACTGTAATGTGGACATACGACTGTTTGCCAAATGAAGGTATATGAGTAACATCCATCTGCCAAAGTTGTCCTGGTAGGGGTCCTTGAGGGTTAACTCCAAATGAAGGGGCAGTATAGGACCCCTTGGACAGGATTTCCAAATCTGCCCTGCTGCTTCCCGAGAAAGTTGAAACTGTTTACACCGGGCTGCAGTGTTCTGGTGATGAATAGTATGAGACTGACTTGCTCGGTCTGTCATGGTTGCTCCATATAATTTTCTTTTGGGTAGTTTGATCAACAAGGGCATTGCTAGACCCTGGCCGGTTGCCTCAGTGGTAGAGCATTGTCCTGGTGTGCAGGATTCCCAGGTTCGATTCCCAGTCAGAGCACACAGAAGAAGCGTCCATCTACTTCTCCACCCCTCCCCCTCTCCTTCCTCTCTGTCTCTCTCTTCCCCTCCCGAAGCCAAGGCTCCACCAGAGCAAAGCCACCTCGGGCACTAAGGATGGCCCCATGGCCTCTGCCTCAGTCGCTAGAATGGCTCTGGTTGCAACAGAGCAACACCCTAGATGGGCAAAGCATTCCCCCCTGGTAGGCATGCCAGGTGGATCCTGGTCAGGCGCGTGCAGGAGTCTGTCTGACTGCCTCCCCATTCCATCTTCAGAAAAATAGAAAAAATAAATAAATAAAAGGAAAAATACAACAGAATAAGGAAAACAGAAAAAAAAAAGAATAGAAAAGAAAAGGGGGGGGGGCAATCCCTTGTGATAAAGCTCCAGGGAGCATGGAGTGAGCTTGAGTATGTCCTATGAAACATGGAGCTCTATGTTGACATTTAAGTCTTTGAAGAAGGAGGAACTGCTGAAATAGTTCATAAGCATTTGTCCCTAAGACAGCAGTCTTTATAGTGGAAACACCATAAGTAAATATTTGCTGTCTGTCTATACATTAAGGGGGGAATATGGCAAATGCTGAAAAGCCATGATATTTGTGCCCCTCCCCTCCCCCAACCCCCTCCCTCTCCTCCCCTCACCCTGTAACCCCAACACTGTTGTCCATGTCTCTGAGTCTCATCTTTATGTCTCACCTATGTATGAAATCATAGAGTTCTTAGTTTTTTCTGATTTACTTCTTCGCTCAGTATAATGTTATCAAGGCCCATCCATGTTGTTGTAAAAGATCCTATGTCATCATTTCTTATGGCTGAGTAGTATTCCATAGTATATATATATACCAAAGCTTTTTAATCCACTCGTCCTCTGATGGACACTTGCGCTGTTTCCAGATCTTTGCTATTGTGAACAATGCTGCCATAAACGTGTGGGGTGCATTTCTTCTTTTCAAACAGTACTATGGTGTTCTTGGGGTATATTCCTAACAGTGGTATAGCTGGGTCAAAAGGCAGTTCGATTTTTAATTTCTTGAGGAATCTCCATACTGTTTTCCACAGTGGCTGCACCAGTCTGCATTCCCACCAGCAGTGCAGGAGGGTTCCCTTTTCTTCACATGCTCACCAGCACTTATTCTGTGTTGTTTTATAGATGAGCGCCATTCTGACTGGTGTGAGGTGATATCTCATTGTGGTTTTAATTTGTATTTCTCTAATCATTAGTGATGTTGCCCATTTTTTCATATGCCTATTGGCCATCTGTGTATCTTTGGAGAAGTGTCTATTCATTTCTTTTGCCCATTTTTGGATTGGATTGTTTGTCTTCCTGGTATTAAGTTTTACAAGTTCTTTATAAATTTTAGTTATTAACCCCTTATAAGATGCGATGTCAAGTATATTCTCCCATTGTGTAGTTTGTCTTTTTATTCTGTTCTTATTGTCTTTAGCTGTGCAGAAGCTTTTTAGTTTGATAAAGTCCCATTTGTTTATCCTGTCTTTTATTTCACTTGCCTCTGGAGATAAATCAGCAAATATATTGCTACGATAGATGTCAGAGAGCTTACTGCCTATGTTTTCTTCTAAGATGCTTATGGTTTCACGGCTTACATTTAAGTCTTTTATCCATTTTGAGTTTATTTTTGTGAGTGGTGTAAGTTGGTGGTCTAGTTTCATTTTTTTGCAGGTAGCTGTCCAATTTTCCCAACACCATTTGTTGAAGAGGCTATCTTTACTCCATTGTATTTCCTTACCTCCTTTGTCAAATATCAGTTGTCCATAGAGCTGGGGGTTTATTTCTGGGTTCTCTGTTCTGTTCCATTGATCTATGTGCCTGTTCTTATGCCAGTACCATGCTGTTTTGAGTACAATGGCCTTATAATATAACTTGATATCCGGAAGTGTGATACCTCCCGCTTTATTCTTCCTTTTCAAGATTGCTGAGGCTATTCGTGTTCTCTTTTTGTTCCATATAAATTTTTGGAATATGTGTTCTATATCTTTGAAGTCAGTCATTGGTATTTTAATCGGTATTGCATTGAATTTATAAATTGCTTTGGGTAATATAGACATTTTAATGATGTTTATTCTTCCTAACCATGAGCATGGTATATGCTTCTACTTATTCGTATCTTCCCTAATTTCTTTTATCAATGTTTTATAATTTTCTGAGTACAAGTCTTTAAGCTCCTTGGTTAGATTTATTCCCAGGTACTTTATTTTTTTGGTTGCATGGTAAAGGGGATTGATTCCTTGATTTTCTGACAGTTCATTATTAGTGTATAAAAATGCCTCTGATTTCTGACTATTGATTTTATATCCTGCCACCTTGCCGAATTCATTTATCAGGTCTAGTAGTTTTTTGACTGAGACTTTAGGGTTTTCTATATACAATATCATATCATCTGCAAATAATGGTAGTTTTACTTCTTCTTTTCCAATTTGGATGCCTTTTATTTCTTTTTCTTGTCTGATTGCTGTGGCTAGGACTTCCAGAACTATGTTGAATAAAAGTGGTGAAAGGGGGCACCCCTGCCTTGTTCCTGTTCTTAAGGGGATTGCTTTTAATTTTTGCCCATTGAGTATGATGTTGGCTGTGGTTTTCTCATAGATGGCCTTTATCATGTTGAGGTATGTTCCCTGTATTCCCACTTTGCTGAGAGTTTTGATCATGAATGGGTGCTGGACTTTATCAAATGCTTTTTCTGCATCTATTGAAATTATCATGTGGTTTTTCTCCTTTCTTTTGTGTATGTGATGAATCACATTGATTCATTTGCAAATACTGTACCAGCCTTGCCTCCCCAGAATAAATCCCACTTGATCATGGTGTATGATTTTTTTCATATATTGCTGGATCCGGTTTGCTAATATTTTGTTGAGGATTTTTGCAGCTAAATTCATCAGGGATATTGGCCTATAATTTTCTTTTTTTGTGTGTTGTCTTTGCCTGGTTTTGTAATCAGAATTATGCTCGCCTCATAAAAGGAGTTTGGAATTCTTCCTTCCTCTTGAATTTTTTGAAATAGCTTGAGAAGGATAGGAGTTAGTTCTTCTTTGAATATTTGGTAGAATTCACTTGTGAAGCCATCAGGCCCAGGACTTTTCTTTTTTGGGAGTTTTTTGATAGCTGTTTCAATCTCGTTTGTTCTAATTGGTCTATTTAGGTTTTCTGATTCTTCCAGATTGATTTTTGGAAGATTATATGATTCAAGGAATTTGTCCATTTCATCTAGGTTGTCTAGTTTTTTGGTGTACAGTTCTTCATAGTATTTTCTTACAATATTTTGTATTTCTGTTGTGTCAGTTGTTATTTCTCCACTCTCATTTCTAATTTTATTTATTTGAGTCCTCTCTTTTTTTCTTGGTGAATCTCATTAAAGATTCATCGATGTTGTTTACCTTTTCAAAGAACCAGCTCCTGGTTTCATTGATCCTCTGTATTGTTTCTTTAGCCTCTATGTCATTTATTTCTGCTCTGATCTTTATTATTTCCATTCTTCTACTAGCTCTGGGCTTTACTTGCTGTTCTTTTTCTAGTTTTTTAGATGCAGGGTTAAGTTGTTTATTTGAGCTTTTTCTAGTTTCTTGAGGTATGCCTCTAAAGCTACAAACTTCCCTCTCAGGACTGCTTTTGCTGTGTCCCATAAATTTTGAGTTGATGTATGCTCATTATCGTTTGTTTCTAGGAATTTTTAAATTTCTTCTTTGATCTCAATGTTAACTCATTCGTTATTTAATAACATGCTATTTAGTTTCCAAGTGTTTGAGTGTTTTTCGATTTTTCTATTGTGGTTGATTTCTAGTTTAATGCCATTGTGATCAGAGAAAGTGCTCGATATGATTTCAATCTTCTTAAATTTGTTGAGCCCGCTTTTGTGCCCTAACATGTGGTCTATTCTAGAGAATGTACCATGAGCGCTTGAAAAGAATGTATATTCTGCTGTTTTAGGGTGAAAGGTTCTGAAGATATCTATTAAATCAAGTTGATCTAATATGTCCTTTAAGTGTGCTGTTTCTTTGTTAATTTTCTTTCTCTTTTTTTTAAAAATGTATTTATTTATTTTTTTTAATTTTATTTTATTTATTCATTTTAGAGAGGAAAGAGAGAGACAGAGTGAGAGACGGGGGGAGGAGCTGGAAGCATCAACTCCCATACGTGCCTTGACTAGGCAAGCCCAGGGTTTCGAACTGGCGACCTCAGCATTTCCAGGTCGAAGCTTTATCCACTGCGGCACCACAGGTCAGGCAATTTTCTTTCTTGAGGATCTATCTAATGATGTTAATGGGGTATTGAAATCCCCTACTATTATAGTATTGCTGTTGATCTCACCCTTTAAGTCCATCAAAGTCTGCTTTATATATTTAGGTGCTCCTATATTAGGTGCGTAGATATTTATAATGGTTATATCTTCCTTTTGTATTACTCCCTTTATCATTATGTAGTGACCTTCTTTATCTCTAACTATGATCTTTGTTTTAAAGTCCATTTTGTCTGATATAAGTATTGCTACCCCAGCTTTTTTTTTTCATTTCCATTTGCGTGAAATATTTTTTTCCATCCTTTTATCTTCAGTCTGTGTGCATCTTTTGATTTAATGTGTGTCTCTTGTAGACAGCATATGTATGGGTCCTGTTTTCTTATCCACGCAGCTACCCTATGTCTCTTGATTGGATCATTTAATCCATTAACATTTAAGGTTATTACTGATATGTAATTGTTTATTGCCATTTTTTCCTTTAAAACTGTATTCCTCTTCTGCTATATTCTTTTTTTCCTTTGATCTGTTTACAACAGGTCCCTTAGCATTTCTTGCAGCCTTTGTTTGGTTGCAGTGAATTCCTTGAGTTTTTTTTTGTCTGTAAAGCTTTTTATTTCTCCTTCAATTTTAAATGATAGCCTTGCTGGATAAAGTAGTCTTGTTTGTAGGTGCTTGTTCTGCATTACTTTGAATATTTCTTGCCATTCCCTTCTGGCCTCATGTGTTTCTGTTGAGAAGTCAGAAGTCATCCTTATGGGGGCTCCTTTGTAGGTGATAGTCTTTTTTTCTCTCGCAGCTTTTAATATTTTCTCTTTATCATTTAGCTTTGGTATTTTAATTATGGTGTGTCTTGGTGTTGGTTTCTTTGGGTTTCTCCTTAATGGAGTTCTCTGTGCTTCCTAAACATGTAAAATGTTTTTCTGCCTTAATTGGGGGAAGTTTTCGGCTATGATATGTTTGAACAAAGTCTCTATCCCTTGTTCTTTCTCTTCTTCTTCAGGAACCCATATGATGCGGATGTTATTTTCTTCATGTTGTCACAGAGCTCTCTTAGAGTTTCCTCAGACTTTTTGAGTCTCTTTTCTTTTTTCTGCTCTGCTTCCATGCCTTTATTTATCGTGTCCTCTAACTCACTGATTCGATTCTCTGCTTCATCCATCCTGCTTTTAATTCCTTCCATTGTATTCTTTATTTCAGATATTGTATTTGTCATTTCTGACTGATTCTTTTTTATTATTTCAATGTCCTTTTTTATATTTGTTATCTTTTTATTTAGGTTTTTGTAATGGCCATCTATGGTTGTTCTAATGTCTTTGAGCATTCTAACAGTCGTTATTTTAAACTCTGCATCTGGTAATTTGGTTATATCTGATTCACTTAGGTCCTTTTCTGGGGATTTCTCTCGGTTTATTTGTGTTGTATTTCTCTGCCTCCGCATTTTCTCTTCACAGGAGTGGCTTGATCACGCGCTCAGGTGCACACGCGTTGGTGGCCTTGGCCTTAGCCCTGCCCCCATATGTGATGTTATGCTCGGTCCAGAGGGCACTGGCGAGCACCTTTGCTCAGCTGTGGGTCTCTGCCAGTTTCTGGGCTTTCACCCTGGCCTTGTAGGAGGAGCCTGCTTGAGGAACGGCTGCTAGCCTTGGCTCTACCGCCAGGCAGGACTGCGTGTCCAAGCTCAGCTCAGTAACGGAACTCCACCTCTTCTGGGCTTTTGGATCCACCCCCGAGGGAGGAGCCGGGTACCAAGTCAGACCACAAGCCTGCGTTGCATGGGCGGGGCAAGGCTGTGCTCCTGTGCCCTTGCTCAGGGGCTGGTCTTCACCCTTTCGGGGATCCCACCCTTCTGCCGCAGGCTAGATTACAGGCTGCCGGAAGCTGAGCTTGACCGCTTTTGCATGCCCCCTTATACCCAGCCGGGCAAGATTGAGGTCACACCTGAGCCCAGTGATGGCCAGCTGGCTTCCGCCACTGCCAGCAGAACCGCGCTTTTGTCTCCTGCTGCCGCCCACCCTCCATCGAACCCTCAGCCGAGTGGGTGGGTGCCTTGCAGCTCGAACCCTAAGACTCACTACTGTAGACCCAAAAGCTCCCTCCTTCTATGCGACTCTGCTCTGAGTGCCACGGGGGAGCTTGTTTGGCTGCTCTCCTGCTTCCCTTTGCTGGTATTCCTGTTTCCGGGGGAAATATTCACTTCAGCTTTGGGGAATGACTCGTCCCAGGGGTTAGGGTGGCTATCTCCCAAAATGTTTCTCCCTGTGCCTCCTAGATTACATCCTCTTCCTGTTACTCTGGTCCTCTCCTCTCTCCTTGTCCTGCGGAGCCCCAGGTGAGTGGTTGTGAGAGAGATGTTCTGTGCGGTCCCTTTAAGAAGGATCCTCGGTCTGAGAAATAAGACTCTTTCTCACAAACACTATCCTGACTTGTTTCCAGCTAAATACTGTACTTACGCCTCTTCTGGGCTCTGGGGCTGCAGGCTGGGGCTTTGTTCCTGGAGCTCAGGACCCTTCCCCCTCTGCTAAACTCACTTCCCGCCATGTGAGTCTCTCCCTGCTGCCGTTTGCTCTGGGGAGCTGGGCAGCCCTCTCCACGTTTTCGCTTTTCCTATCAATCTCGGTGTGGCTTCTTCAGTGTTCCTTGGTTGAAGAGTCCTCTTAGTTTAGTCCAAACTTGGATTTTCCAGATGATAGTTCTTAAAATTAGTTTGTAATCCACTTCGGTTCTGGGAGGTAGATGTTGGTACGTCCGCCTACTCCAGCGACTTCTAGTCTCTCCACTGAATGTAATTTTTGTAAATATATTTTCTTATAAATGTGTTTGCTTGCTTAGGGGAAATCCTTGGTAAAACAGCTAAAATCCATATTTCAGAATGGTGATTGAATCATTATCATTATATATTTTTTGTTATCTTTATAAGGTTCTACTTTAAAGAACCTTCTTAAAAACTGTTAGAGTTTTAAAACTACATAGATTATTTTAGCTCAGAGATCCAGAGCACAGATAAGCAACCTCATCAAGGAAGAAAGTTGTTTCAACAAACCTTATTAATAAATTGATGTTAGTGTGCTTTACATACATAGCATCTCCCAGTGACTTGGTGAAGACCTAAGGTCCCACTCTTGTCTTTTATACCTATTGAAAGGTATTGTGCCTTGCACACACTTTATTGGCCAATGAACTGAAGAATTTTTTAAAAAAGTAGAAAAAAAAAAACTTCTTCTAGGCTGCTGCCAACACAAGGCACTGACTTTAAGGAATCTCTTGAAGAAATACAAATCATAGCACTTAATGACCTGGCTATACAGACACCGAATGGTGTTTATTTCTGGATCTGAGGCCATAAAATTTGTCAATGGCTTTCCATGAAGGAGTAGCCTACATGGACATTACATTGTGCAGTCTAACTCGCTCAATTTCCATGGCTTCATATGAAAATCAGCCCCATATTCTGTAAATAGTGGAAAGCAGCTCAAGTGTGACATCCAACAAAGACTTTATGCTCTCCATTTACACATTTAAGAAATAGCAAAGTTATGTTCATTTATGATAGCTAGACACACACAGAAAAACAGAAGCACAAAGTGGCAGAGGGAAACAGAACCAGAAAAAAGAAAAAATATATGGACCAAAGCTTGACAACATATTAAGATTTAGCAAACTGGCAAAGCAACTGGTGTCACTCAACTGAGCATAAAACCAGACTTCTTATCTGATTTGCTTTTCAATGAATATTTTTTTCTTTCTGAGATTTTAAAGACAGTTTTATGGTGCAATATGTTTTTTAAATTTTAGGAATCAAGCATCCTAGCATTTTTCTCTCTCTTAAATACTGTAATTAGAGTTGGATAAACATGGATCATTTTATGCTTGGCTCCTAGAGCATATTATGAATCTGCCACTATGGCATTTACTTTTTTTTTTTTTTTTTTTCATTTTTCTGAAGCTGGAAACAGGGAGAGACAGTCAGACAGACTCCCGCATGCGCCCGACCGGGATCCACCCGGCACGCCCACCAGGGGCGACGCTCTGCCCACCAGGGGGCGATGCTCTGCCCATCCTGGGCGTCGCCATGTTGCGACCAGAGCCACTCTAGCACCTGAGGCAGAGGCCACAGAGCCATCCCCAGCGCCGGGCCATCTTTGCTCCAATGGAGCCTTGGCTGCGGGAGGGGAAGAGAGAGACAGGGAGGAAAGCGAGGCAGAGTGGTGGAGAAGCAAATGGGCGCTTCTCCTGTGTGCCCTGGCCAGGAATCGAACCCGGGTCCTCCGCACGCTAGGCCGACGCTCTACCGCTGAGCCAACCAGCCAGGGCGACTATGGCATTTTCAAAACATCTCTCCTTGGCAGACAAAATCCCTCCCTAACTTTTATAGCCACTGGTAAGTGTATGCCTCTTCTCGCCTCTGGTGCCACATGATGAAGAGCCCGGCATTAGATCAAGACCCCTCACTTCTCTGGGGGTACCTTCAGCCAAGAGATTTCTGTGGATTCTTTATGACCGTGTGAGGGAGATAGTGAGGCCAGGGCTTTTCAAATCTTCTCCTACCTACCAGTCTAGATGTGGCTTCTTTTGTAACCTGGTTTATAAGACCTTTGATCAGCCAGTCGTCCATTGATTATTCAGGGTGATTGTTCTCTCGCCCTTTCTTCATGCCCCATTTACCTCTAGAAACATCTCTTCTGATTGACTGAGTAGCGTGATGACGGTGTTGCATTCTCCTTTGTCCTTTGGGCTTCCATTCCCAAGGGAAGTTCTAGAGATTATAATCCCTACTTTATAAGAAGAATATATTTAAAATTTTTACATTGCCTTTAGTTTTGACCTTGATATTAATTTTCAAATTATCAAAATAAAATTTATTAAGGAAAGGAGGGAAAAGTTCTGGTTTATGACCTAGAAATGATTGAGTGTAAGTTCCACCAACCCCACTTCCATCTTGCATCTGCTCCCCTCTCTGTGACTACTGTGGCCAAGTATCTGTTCAAACCTGATGCCCATATTTGAATTCAGTTGTTTGTTTCCTTACTGTTGAGCATTAAGAGTTTTTTATTATATATTTGTAAACCAGTTCTTTATCAGATATGTGAAAATACCATCTTTAAGTCGGTGGCTTATATTAAAACTGGATAGAAAACTGGCATCCACAGAGAGTTCTCCACTGTTCTCTCTCCTGTTTCACCCATCATCATGGGCTTGTCTTTTATGCAGGGAGAGCCTGGTGAGTCCCCACCTCAATGACTGATACCTCTGCTTGGCTGTCCATTTCTGACCGGATATGGGAAATGTCGTTGACCATGGCCTCATCTGGCACCCTCAGACACAATAAACTCCAACTGACCTGACAGGACTCTCCTTTTCTCTTACCACGTTGAGCAGACTCATCCTTCCACACCCACGAAACCTGAAGACGCTAGGAATGTGGGCTGGAGGCTAGCACAGGGCTGGGTTAGTGGTCATGGCTAGAGGGCCTGGAGGCGTAATTTTGGTGCTGGGCAGCCTGCGGGGAGGATATCCTGTGGTGGGTTTTGGCCTGTGGCTGTATTCTGTCTTAGGAAAAAACATGGAAATGCCAGCACACGGATCTTTTCTCCTCTAACAGATCCAGCACCAGCCCAGGAGGCAGAGCCGGCTCCTGCTCCACCTGAAGGACATCTGGAGGAGCCAGCTACACAGGCAGACCCGGAGGCCGACTCTGCCCTGGAGGCCGCCCCAGCCCTAGAGGCAGATCGAGTCCTGGAGGCCGAGCCAGCCCAGGAGGCCGACCCAACCCTGGAGGCCGACCGAGACCTAGAGGCCGAATCAGCCCTGGAGGCCGACCCAGTTGTGGAGGCCGACCGAGACCAAGAGGCCGACCCAGCGCAGGAGGCTGACTCAGCCCAGGAGGCCAACCCTGTTGTGGAGGCCGACCTTGCTCTGGAGGCCGACCCAGTGCAGGAAGCAGACCCACCATGGAGGCCGATCCAGCCCTGGAGGCCAACCCTGTTTTGGAGGGCGACCCTGCTCTGGAGGCCGACGTTGCTCTGGAGGCCGACCCAGCCCTGGAGCCCGACCCAGCTCTGGAGGCCAACCTTGCTCTAGAGGCTGACCTTGCTCTGGAGGCCGACCCAGGCCTGGCCAGGCACCCAAATTCAGAGGCTGAGCTACTTTCTGCCGCCCCTACAGAAGCAGCGATGGAGCTGAGACCAGCCTCCGCTGTGCCTCCTGACCACACTGAGGCAGGAAGACCGCTGCGTGAAGAAGCCTCCATTAAACCTGTCCCGGCTCCCCCACACAATGGGTGCTGCCCCTGAACAACACCTCAGGGACAGCTCAGGAGCCAGTTGTTTTCCAATCAGCTGTCTCTGACACATCAGAAGAATTTATTTCCCCACTGCCCTTTGAAAGTCTTCTTTTATTGTTCTTTTTTTATTTTCTCCTTTGCGTCATTTATTTTTTCATTTTATTAATTTTCTCCTGAATTGTTCTGGTTTTATTTGTTTTGTTCTTTGTCTTTTCCTTTTTTTTCCATAGTGTGATTCCCTCTAAGTAAAAAATAAAAGTGACCATTTAGATTTTAAGTTGGGCCATTCCTGAGTGTGAAATACCTTCACCAATCTGTGCAAACACAGCACTATCTCATTGCAGAATATTCCATCACCCAGGATGGAAACTCTGCACCAAAAATACTCAGTCCCACTCCTGCCCCTGGCACCTCTCATGTGCTTTCTGTCTCTGCTCCTTTACCTATTCTGGATGCTTCTTACCAAAGAAATATTATACTAATAGGTTCCTTTTTGGATATACTCTCATACATTTAAAAAATAATTTTATCTGAATTACCAATTTTGTCTTTTGAAGGGAAAATCCCAAGTAGAATAGAGACCAGACAAGAAAAAAAAATAATGCCATTTAGCAAGTGTGCACATCATCTCAGAGTAGAGAACAGGGTGCTCTGTGACTGTGTAATGTGATCCTTAATATTGTAGTTAAGTCTTGATTTCTGTTCACACAATAATGGGTGGGATCGACCCCCCTGGCAAGTTGACTATGAGGATTGATCCCAATCAAGACATTTGAGCTTTTGTTCTCGGGTTGACCTCACAAATGAGGCCCAACAGAGTCTGGTGCCTGCCAAGATGTTCCTTTGGGTATGCTTCTTGTGGACCTAATTGAGTCATGTTCAGATATGGTCTGAAGACTGCCAATAGGAAGTTCTGGGGTCTCTTGGGAGAAACTCTGGCATAGGGCAATGTCAGCTATTGTCTCCAAAGACTAATCCCCGGCTACCCATTTGAAGCTACGAAGCAATCAACATTTCTGGCTGCCTCTGCTAGACCTGTACACATGTGAAAAGGCCAGGCTGCATTCCGAGTTTAGCTTTCAAAAATACTGACACTGGCAGCAACTCAGCCAAAGGTTCAAGGCACCATGAATTCAGCCTCTGTTAGCCAACTGACATTTTGTTTCAGTCCCTAAAAGAGCCTGTGGTGGTACCTGAGTTGCATGAGTAGGTTCTCAGTAAGGTACCAGGTAAAGGTGAGGGCTATTCACCAGTGGTGTGCACAGGTTTAAACTCCGCACAAGTGCTGGGACTGAGGACACTCAGCAAAGGTCTCAAGGTACACTAAGTCCCGCTGCCAATTGCTAGCTTCTTGGGGCCCGCTGAACTTTTTGGTGGAGAGGTTCTCATGGAATAATGACAGTGAGGCAAGTGGAGTACTCAGGTTACAATAGATTAAGGTTTGCTCATGTGAAGGGAGGGCTGTGCACAGGAATGGGGGTGTCAGGCATGTAAGGGGAACCTGTCCCGGGCCTGGAGACAACAACTCAGTCTCTCTCTGTGCATTTCTGACACCCCCTTAATTTTTCCAAACTAATTCAAGGAACCCTTTAAGAATCTCTGCACCACAGGCATAAGATGGATACTCGTGACAGACTACTCCCCAGGGCTAGAGCATGGCATGGTGGTCTAAAGCAGGTGTCCCCAAACTACGGTCCATGGGCTGCATGCGGCCACTTGAGGCCATTTATCCAGCCCCCACCACACTTCCAGAAGTGGCACCTCTTTCATGGGTGGTCAGTGTGAAGAGTACTGTATGTGGCAGCCCTCCAATGGCCTGAGAGATAGTAAACTGGCCCCCTGTGTAAAAGTTTGGAGACCCCTGGGCTATAGGAACAGGAGGGTGGGCCTAGTGCAGTTCCCAGGCTGATGTCATATGGATGGAGGGGAGTGTTTGCACCAGGAATTATGGTCTCTTAGGGCAGTGTGGGAAATGGAGACAGCACAGGGTCCTTGGCAGTTGTCCCTCTGGCCTTCACTGTATATAACTCCAGTCTATTCTGGACTGCTGTCCTTTCTGTGGAGCTTCAGATATGTGTTGGTGAACAAGATATTATGCACGGGTCCTTAAAGAGGGCACCTAGATTTCTACCAGACCACCCCATGCTGAGGTGAATTGCTCAGATATTTATATTTCTGCAGTCAATCTTATCCATTTGCTTTTATAACTTCAGCCTAGCTTACAACCAGTGACCACATAATATTATAACTTACAGGTAAGAATCCTAAAGTGTTATCTCTATATGGACAACTGATGCTTTTTAAAACCAACCAATAATGGAGACCAGAAGATGGCAGTGGAGTAGGCAGATGCACAGACTCTCAGCTCACACCACCAAACTGGATTACAAATTAATTTAGGAACAATAGGCATGAAAAACTAACTCTGGACTATAAGAACAGCTCTCCAAAACCAAGGAGAAAACAGGAAGCCACACCAAGCCTGGTAGAAAGCTCTGAGCAGTGGTGGGTATCCCCTGCTTACATTAATATGGTGGTGGGGTTAGGCTGAGTGCCCAGAAGGGCTCTCAATCCAAGGAAAAGAGCAGAAAATATCGCTCACAGCCACTTGCCTGGGGACCTGGGTATAAGGTGTGTTGAAGGGTGGCTAGTCTTTCAAAAACAAAGAGGGCAGAAGGAGACACATGGTGAGCCATAGAGGAATGCATTGGATGACCTGAAAAGCTGATTCATTCAGTGCTGTATGTGGCCATAGCTGGGGAAGGGGTTGATCCTTCCACACATTACAAGTCTAATGTGGTTCTGGGTGACCCATCTCCAGACATCTCTCCAGCCACAGTCAGTGCAATAAGACACAACTAAAAACAAGAAGTGGGGAGAAGGAGCAGTAACTCAGGTCTTCATGGAGATCTGAGATACACTTCCCCCTACTGAAGCTGAGAAAACACCCCACACCCGGAAAGAGTAACTGGAAGGTCAGACCTTCAAAGTCTCAGGTTACACCCACCACATTCCCTGATACAGTTTCAAATGAGCCCCCTGCTGAGATCAGTAAACAAGACTACCACCATGTTAAGAAAACTGAGAAGAAAACAAACAAATCAAGACTTCAAAAACGGTTCTACTAGAAAAGCCATATCCATCAGTGGATTACAAATAACAGCTGATACCAACCCAAGAAGACTTAGAAATAACATAACTGAAAATTGGAGGCAGACAACACCAAGCCTAGACTCAACCAGCTCTGCAAACACACCCAAACACACAAACATAATGAGAAGATAAAGAAGTGCAATACAAATTAAACCACAAAAGAAACCTCCAAGAAATGAACTGAGTGATATGGAAATAACCAAACTTCCAGATGCAGAGTTTAAAATAATGAGTGTTAGGATGCTTAAGGATCTTAGAACAACAATGGATGGTCATTAGGAATACCTAAATAAAGAAATAACAAGTATAAAAGGACATTGAAATATTAAAGAGGAATCAGTCAGAGATGACAAATACAATATAAGATATGAAGACCACAATGAAAGGAATTAAAAACAGGATAGATGAAGCTGAGGATCGAATCAGTGAGTTGGAGGACAAATTGAACAAATTCATGGAAGCAGAGCAGAAAAAAGGAAAGAGACTCAAAAATTCTGAGGAAACTCTAAGAGAGCTCTGTGACAACATAAAGAGAAATAATATCTGCATCATAGAGGTTCCTCAAGAAGAAGAGAAAGAACAAGGGATAGAGGCTTTGTTCAATTATATTATAGCTGAAAACTTCCCTAAATTAATACAGGAAAAAGTCGCACAAGTTCAAGAAGCACAGAAAACTCTATTAAAGAGAAACCCATAGAAATCTACACCAAGACACATCATAATTAAAATACCAAAGCTAAGTGATAAAGAGAAATTATTAAAAGCTGCTAGAGAAAGAAAGGCTATCACCTCCAAATGAGCCCCCATAAGGATGACATCTGACTTCTCAACAGAAACACTTTTGGCCAGAAAGGAATGCAAAGAAATATTCAAAGTAATGCAGAACAAGATCCTACAACCAAGACTACTTTATCTAGCAAAGCTATTGTTTAATATTGAAGGAGAAAATAAAGATTCCCAGAAAAAAAAACCTCAAGGAATTCATTACAATGAAACCAATGCTGCAGGAAATATTAAGTGGCCTGTTGTAAAAAGATCAAAGTGGGAAAAGAATATAGCAAAAAAGGAATACAGCTTTAAAGAATAAAATGGCAATAATCAACCACATATCAATAATAACCTGAAATGTAAATGGATTAAATGATCCAATCAAAAGACATAGGGAAGCTGCATGGATAAGAAAACAGGACCCATACATAAGCTGTCTAAAGAGACAAACCTTAAACAAAATATGCACATAGACTGAAGGTAAAAGCATGAAAAATATATTTCATGCAAATTGAAATGAAAAAAAAGCTGGATATCAATACTTGTATCAGACAAAATGGACTTTAAAACAAAGGTATAGTAAGAGATAAAGAAGGCCACTACATAATGATAAAGGGAGCACTCCAACAAGAAGATATAAGCATTATAAATATCTATGTACCTAATATAGGAGCACCTAAATATATAAAGCAGACTTTGATGGATATAAAGGGCGCGATCAACAGCAATACTATAATAGTAGAAAATTTCAATCAGACACTTACATCACTACATAGATCCTCAAGAAAGAAAATCATCAAAGTAACAGCAGAGTTAAAGGACACACTAGATCATGTGTCAGAAACCTTTTTGGCTGAGAGAGCTATGAACACCGCATATTTTAAATTGTAATTCTGTGAGGGCCATACAATATGTTTAACACTAAATACAAGTAAATGTGTCCATTTTATGTAAGACTAACCCTTTTTTTTTTTTTCATTTTTCTGAAGCTGGAAACAGGGAGAGACAGTCAGACAGACTCCCGCATGCGCCCGACCGGGATCCACCCGGCACGCCCACCATGGGGCGATGCTCTGCCCACCAGGGGGCGATGCTCTGCCCATCCTGGGCGTCGCCATGTTGGCGACCAGAGCCACTCTAGCGCCTGAGGCAGAGGCCACAGAGCCATGCCCAGCGCCCGGGCCATCTTTGCTCCAATGGTGCCTTGGCTGCGGGAGGGGAAGAGAGAGACAGAGAGTAAAGCGCGGCGGAGGGGTGGAGAAGCAAATGGGCGCTTCTCCTGTGTGCCCTGGCCGGGAATCGAACCCGGGTCCTCCGCACGCTAGGCCGACGCTCTACCGCTGAGCCAACCGGCCAGGGCGTAAGACTAACCCTTATAAAGTACAGTAAGTCTCTGAATTCTTTTTAATAACGTTATGCTGTTGCTAACCAATGATAAATAAAGTACTTTTCTTTTTTTTTTTTTTTTTTTTTTTTTTCCTATTTCCAAAGCTGGAAATGGGGAGGCAGTCAGACAGACTCCCGCATGCGCCCTACCGGGATCAACCCGGCATGTCCACTAGGGAGCGATGTTCTGCCCCTCTGGGGCGTCGCTCTGTTGCATCCAGAGCCATTCTAGCACCTGAGGCAGAGGCCACAGAGCTATCCCCAGCGCCCGGGCTATCTTTGCTCCAATGGAGCCTCGGCTGTGGGAGGGGAAGAGAGAGACAGAGAGGAAGGAGAGGGGGAGGGGTGGAGAAGCAGATGGGCGCCTCTCCTGTGTGCCCTGGCTGGGAATCGAACCAGGGACTCTTGCATGCCAGGCCGACGCTCTACTGCTGTGCCAACAAGCCAGGGCGGATAAAGTACTTCTTACCATTAATGCAACTTCTTGTGCTGCATGGTTTTGTTGATGAATTTGTAGTCTGGTTAATATGTGGTGAGGTTAAGCTTCATGCAGGTGTTGTAACTTCCATTTGTTAAACGTGATCGTAGGTTGGTCTTAACTTTTAGAGCTGAGAAAGTTTGCTGACGTGTATATGGAGAGCCAAACATTGTCAGTACAGCAATACTCACATGCTGCAGTGTGGTTTGTGACAGGAAGTGCATTCCAAGTTTTGACAATCAGTTGGTCTGCGGGTTGAAATTTTTTCATTTCTCCGCACTTGTGTTTGCTCGCCAACTCTGCTTGCTGTCATACAAGTCTTTCCAAATCTTCATTCAGTGACTTGAACTATTCACCCACATGTCTGAGGCCTTCAGGTCAGCCACTTGTAGCTCAAAATTTCAGATGGAGACACTGGGAATGTAACTCAGTTTGGCACTATACACTGCACACTCGTATGGATGAGTGATGAACTTTAAAAGACCAGTGTGCTCACCAAATTCACAAAAGCATGCTTTGAATGACTGCAGGAGATTAGATGTGAAGCACCCTAGCTGCTGGAGATCAAGATGTTGAGCAGGGTCACATGCTGTGCATGGATCTTTAAACTCTCCCAGTTTTCAGCATGTAGTAAATGACCTGTTTCAATGTTAGCGATGAAGAGTTTCAGCTTGGAGTGGCTCTGGTCGCAACATGGCGACACCCAGGATGGGCAGAACATCGCCCCCTGGTGGGCAGAGGTCGCCCCATGGTGGGCGTGCCGGGTGGATCCCGGTCGGGCGCATGCGGGAGTCTGTCTGACTGTCTCTCCCTGTTTCCAGCTTCAGAAA
Source organism: Saccopteryx bilineata (assembly GCF_036850765.1). Taxonomy (NCBI): domain Eukaryota; kingdom Metazoa; phylum Chordata; class Mammalia; order Chiroptera; family Emballonuridae; genus Saccopteryx; species Saccopteryx bilineata. The sequence continues at coordinate 130,160,188 of NC_089491.1, forward strand.
AAAAAAAAAAAAAGAGTTCCAGCTTGTTTTCTAATGCAAACACTTTGTATTTGACATTCATCGATGCAATTTTATCATTGCATATTAGACACACTACAAAACCTGCTCTCTCCACAAAGGCAAATTCCTCTGTCCATTCCTGCTTGAAAGTACGATACTCCTCATCATTTTTTCATTTAGCCATCTTCTTTGTCAAAGGTTTCTGCAATTAGCTAGCTAACTACTTGATTAAAAGGAGGAAAGTTTACTTCCTGCCCTCACAATGACCTGAATATGTTACACATTATCCAATAAAAATGGGGTGTTGTCCTGAAAGACAACTGTGATTGGCTCCAGCCACCGGCAACCATGAACATGAGCGGTAGGAAATGAATGGATTGTAATACTTGAGAATGTTTTTATTTTTAACGTTATTTTGTTTTTATTGAAGAGATGTATGCAAGCCATATGCAGCCATCAAAAGTGCCACATCTGGCTTGCGAGACATATGTTCCCAACCGCTTCACTAGACTAATTGGATTTAATAGGTATCTTCAGAACCTTTCACCCTAAAGCAGCAGAACATACATTCTTTTCAAATGCTCATGGTACATTCTCTAGGATAGACCACATGTTAGGGCACATAAGCGGTCTCACAAATTTAACAAGATGAAATCATATCAACCATGTTCTCTGATCACAATAGCATGAAACTGGTAATCAACCACAACAGAAAAACTCTCAAACACATGGAAACTAAATAGCAGGGTGTTAAATAATGAATGGATTAACAATGAGATCAAAGAAGAAATAAAAAAATTCCTAGTAACGAATGATAATGAGCATACAACAACTCAAAATTTATGGGACACAGCAAAAGCAGTCCTGAGAGAAAAGTTCATAGCATTACCGGCATACTTTCAGAAGCTAGAAAAAGCTCAAATAAACAACTTAACCCTGCATCTAAAAGAACTAGAAAAGGACAGCAAGTAAAGCCCAGATGTAGTAGAAGGAAGGAAATAATAAAGATCAGAGCAGAAGTAAATGACATAGAGGCTGAGGAAACAATACAGAGGATCAATGAAACCAGAAGCTGGTTCTTTGAAAAGGTAAAAAAGATTGATGAACCTTTAACTAGAATCACCAAAAATAAAAGAAAGAGGACTCAAATAAATAAAATTAGAAATGAGAGTGGAGAAATAACAACTGACACAACAGAAATACAAAATTTTGTAAAAAAAAAATACTATGAAGAACTGTATGCTAAAAAACTAGACAACCTAGTTGGACAAATCTAGAAATGGACAAATTCTTTGAAACATACAATCTTCCAAAAATCAATCTGGAAGAATCAAAAAATCTAAACAAACCAATTACAAAAATTAGATAGAAACAGTTATCTAAAAACTCCCAACAAAGAAAAGTACTGGGCCTGACCAGGCAGTGGCACAGTGGACAGAGTATCAGACTGGGATGAGAAAGAAAAGTACTGGGATGATGACTTCACAAGTGAATTCTACCAAATATTCAAAGAAGAACTAACTCCTATCCTTCTCAAGCTATTTCAAAAAATTCAAGAGGAAGGAAGACTTCCAAGCTCCTTTTTTGTTTGTTTTTGTTTTTGTTTTGTTTTTGTTTGTTTGGGTTTTTTTTGTATTTTTTCGAAGCTCGAAACGGGGAGAGACAGTCAGACAGACTCCCATATGCGCCCGCACGGGATCCACCCGACATGCCCACCAGGGTTGACGCTCTGGCCACCAGGGGGCGATGCTCTGCCCCTCCAGGGCGTCGCTCTGCTGCGACCAGAGCAACTCTAGCACCTGGGGCAGAGGCCAAGGAGCCATCCCCAGCACCCGGGCCATCTTTGCTCCAATGGAGCCTTGGCTGCGGAAGGGGAAGAGAGAGACAGGGAGGAAGGAGGGGGGGGGGGGGTTGAGAAGCAAATGGGCGCTTCTCCTATGTGCCCTGGCCGGGAATCAATACCAGGTCCCCTGCACGCCAGGCCGACGATCTACCGCTGAGCCAACCGGCCAGGGCCCCAAGCTCCTTTTTTGAGGTGAGCATAATTCTGATTCCAAAACCAGGCAAAGACAATACACACACACAAAAAATTATAGGCCAATATCTTTGATGAATATAGATGCTAAAATCCTTAACAAAATATTAGCAAACTGGATCCAGCAATATATGAAAAAAATCATACACCATGATCAAGTGGGATTCATCCTGGGGAGGCTGGTACAATATTCACAAATCAATCAATGTGATTCATCCCATAAACAAAAAGAAGGAGAAAAACCACTTGATAATTTCAATAGGTGCAGAAAAAGCATTTAAAATCCAGCACCCATTCATAATCAAAACTCTCAGCAAAGTGGGAATACAGGGAACATACCTTAACATAATAAAGGCCATCTATCATACTCAATGGGCAAATTTTAAAAGCAATCTGCTTAAGATCAGGAACAAGGCAGGGGTGCCCCCTTTCACCTCTCTTATTCAACATAATTCTGGAAGTCCTAGCCACAGCAATCAAACAAGAAGAAGAAATAAAAGACATTCAAGTTGAAAAAGAAGAAATAAAACTATCATTATTTGCAGATGATATGATATTGTATATAGAAAACACTAACATCTCAGTCAAAAAACTACTGGACTTGATAAATGAACTCAGCAAGGTGGCAAGGTATAAAATTAATACTCAGAAATCAGAGGCATTTTTATACACCAACAATGAACTGTCAGAGAAATTAAGGAAATGATCCCTTTCACTATTGCAACCAAAAAAATGAAGTACGTAGGAGAAAATTTAACCAAGGAGATTAAGGACTTGGACTTGGAAAATTATAAAATATTGATAAAAGATCAAGAAAGATACACAAAAGTGGAAGCATCTTCTGTGCTCATGGTTAGGAAGAATAAACATCATTAAAATGACTATATTACCCAAAGCAATTTATAAATTCAATGCAATACCAATTAAAATACCAATGACATACTTCAAAGATATGAAGCACATATTCCAAAAATATATATGGAACCAAAAAAGAACACAAACACCTTCAGCAATCTTGATAAGAAAGAATAAAGTAGGAGGATCACACTTCCTGATATCCAGAACCCAGAAATAAACCGACAGCTTTATGGACAACTGATATTTGACAAAGGAGGTAAGAGCGACAATGGAATAAAGTCAGCCTCTTTAATAAATGGTGTTGGGAAAATTAGACATCTACCTGCAAAACAAATGAAACTAGACCACCAAAATACACCAGTTACAAAAATAAACTCAAAATCGATAAAAGACTTAAATGTAAGTTCTAAAACCATAAGCATCTTAGAAGAAAACATAGGCAGTAAGCTCTCTGACATCTCTTGTAGCAATATATTTGCCGATTTATCTCTATGGACAACTGAAATAATAGACAGGATAAAAAAAATGGGACTATCAAACTAAAGAGCTTTTGCTCAGCTCAAGACAATAAGAACAGAATAAAAGAACAAACTACAAAATGGGAGAATATATTTGACAACACGTCTGATAAGGGTTTAATAACCAAAATTTATAAAGAACTTGTAAAACTCGAAGCTCCATATCCACGCATGCTGCAAATGGCTTTTCCAGTCTACCTGAATCATTACCAGCTAGAAGCATCAGTCATTGGGACTTGGACATGAGCTGCAAAGTATAGAATGGTGACAACAACTCCAGTGCCATGCGGACTTTTCCTGTGTGGACTTTTCCTGGACTCCTGCTCCCTGTGACAGTTCCTAACAGACTGAACTGGGGTTGGGTTGCATTTTTCAGGGATTTGGCATGGTGATGGGGCCAATTTGGACTTGGTGAACATGTTAAGGACACTACTCTTTTATGGATTCTTGCTGTATTGGCCAAGAGTTTGCTTAAAGGCTTTTAATCACTGTAAAAAAAAAATAGACGACTGTTAAAGAAGATGGGGCACATATACACCATGGTATACTATTCAGCTAGAAGAAACGATGACATCGGATAACTTACAGTAGAATGGTGGAACCTTGATAACATTATGCGGAGTGACATAAGCGAATCAGAAAAAAACAAGAACTGCAGGAGTCCATACATTGGTGGGACATAAAAGCAAGACTAAGAGACATGGACAGGAGTGTGGTGGTTACGGGGGGTGGGGGGAGGGAAGGGAGAAGAGGGGGAAGGGGAGGGGCAGGGGTAAAAAGAAAACTGGATAGAGGGTGAAGGAGGACGATCTCTCTTTGGGTGATGGGTATGCAACAGAACTAAATGACAAGATAACCTGGAAATGTTTTCTTTGAATATATGTACCCTGATTTATTGATATCACCCCATTAAAATAAAAATTTATTTATATAAAAAAAGAAAAAAAAACCAAAAGAACATGTAAAACTCAACACCAGGAAGACAAACAATCCAATCAAAAATGGGATAAAGAAATGAATAGACACTTCTCCATAAAGGATATACAGATGGCCAATTGGCATATGAAAAAATCCTCAACATCACTAATCATTAGAGAAATGCAAATTAAAATCACAATTAGATATCACCTCACACCAGTCAGAATGGTACTCATCAACAAAACAACACAGAATAAGTGATGGCAAGGATGTGAAGAAAAGGGAACCTTCCTGCACTGCTGGTGGGAATGTAGGTGAAGTTTAGATGGCACTTTCTTCAGGAAGCTACTTTGATCCCACAAAGCTGAATCATTTCCCTTCCTATTTGACAATGTTTCCAATCAGACTAAACTCAACAATAGCAGGTAATGGTTCTCTCTCCAATGCTTAGCCTATGAATATGCATATATTTTTTTACATGAAGGATCACTGTGGATAGTGCTGCACTTTAATCATGAAATAACATGCGAATATAATGATTTAAAATGTAAGAGCACAATACAAATTGTAACAGTATCTATGATCAACCCATTCTAGAAAAATCTTTTGTCACACCATATGCTTGGAGTTGCATCAGGTGGGAAAATCACAAGGATAAGCTACCTATCAAATATATTACAGCTCCAGAAGTCAACTATCCTTCTGTGTAAAAAAAAGCCATGCATCCTTAGAAGATAAGAGACTATTTTAGGTGGAGCATTACCCCTAGTTGTATTGAAGTAGTGCCTAACAGAAGACCACAGCCCTGTAAAGCCTTTTAAAATAACAACAGACAATCCCTCCTGGGCTTATATTGTAAATTTGATTAGGGGCAGAAGATGGTATTACAGGAAATAAATGTTAGACTTAGATTCAAACCCCCAGGGTCTGAACGTGAGAAGCAGAGCATCCAGGGAAACATTAGCTATTAGCCATTCATACAAATAATAAATGCACCTGCCCAGGAAAGAGAGAAAATCAACTGACGATGAGAAACCATTCTCCTCCAGCCCTACAGGATCCCACAAAATCTGACATCTGGAACGAAAATATTTGTCTGCACACACTTAACTTACAATATAAAAATCACCAAGTTGGTATCGTTTTCCTTTTATTCATCCACGTTGATGAGTATAAATGTTTTTTTGAATAAAAAGAAGTACATTTGTTCTAGAAGTTAAATGACAAAAATTTAAAATTATTCCCTTCTCTCAGAAGTAATCATCCTGAGAGTTGTAACAGTGTTTTATGGCAGGCATACCTATTTTTCCCAAATTGCCGATATTCATAAATTGTAAGCGACTGGTCATGAATAAAAAAGAACCCAAGCAGTTCTCTGCAAGCATCATGTCCATTTCTAGATAAAGAGAATAATATCAAAGATTTTTATATAGGATAGTTTTTAATTAAAATAATAAGCTAAAATCATCAAATCAGAGGAATAATATGAACTCCCTTGAATGTTTGACAATGAGCAAGCATTATGGGAAGCCACAGGGAAAGCATGCCCCAGCTTGCTAACGTGTCGATTTAAGTCAGATATGTTCGGGGAAACTTATCATACACTGCTATGAGTGTGAATACATAGATTACTAATTTGATATAGACTTTTAAGATAAACTGAAAGATATTTAAAATATGTTGAGCTTGCAAGAAAGCACTCTCAAGGATGTACAGTTATTGTCCTTTGTCCAAGATAGATTCAAATCATTAAACAAACGTGACAGTTTAAAAAAAAACACTTTACCATTAGTATACAGAAAAAATATCAAATAGCATTATGTTTTATTGGAAGTTTATAGAACAGAAAAAAGATTTTAGTATAATTTACTTGGTTATCTTGTATCTATCAATAATCTACTGTTAGCTTAAGCCATTAATTACCATGAAATTATATAAAGCAGCTTACATAACAGTTAAGTTTTACGTGTTTTAGAATCTTCTAGTAGTAATGTATACCTTTTTAAAACTCACTTCTACATTTATTTTTGAAAGTCATTTTAAGGTCATATTTTAAATAACTTCTAATTAAAATACTTTTAAGTTCATACTTCTTAAAATTTTTGTAACAAATTAACTGATATACATTACGTAAAAATGTTTCTTCTAAATTTACATTTTCACTTGTTTCTGACAAGTTTAATGTCATTACTGTTATTTCTATTTGAAAATAGAGTACAATTTATAATCAAAAGATTAAAAAGTTAAAACAAATCATAACTACTTTGATATGATCCTACCATCAAACTGCACTTTATGAGAAAGCATATTTTCAGTGAATGTAGAATGCGTTCTTATCCTGTTAAGAAATACATTTGTGGCACTGGCCGGTTGGCTCAGCGGTAGAGCGTCGGCCTACCGTGCGGAGGACCCGGGTTGGATTCCCGGCCAGGGCACACAGAAGAAACACCCATTTGCTTCTCCACCCCTCCGCCGCGCCTTCCTCTCTGTTTCTCTCTTCTCCTCCCGCAGCCAAGGCTCCACTGGAGGAAAAATGGCCCGGGCGCTGGGGATGGCTCCTTGGCCTCTGCCTCAGGCGCTAGAGTGGCTCTGGTCGCAACATGGCAATGCGCAGGATGAACAGAGCATCGCCCCCTGGTGGGCGTGCCGGGTGGATCCCGGTCAGGCACATGCGGGAGTCTATCTGACTGTCTCTCCCTGTTTCCAGCTTCAGAAAAATGCAAGAAAAAAAAAAAAAAAAACACATTTGTTGACAATTTTTAAAGTTATATTCATTTGACATAAACAATAAAAGTACAAAAAAGTTCTTAGTATTTTGAAATGCACAGAGTGCATTAAAATGAAATTATAAACCTCTTTTTTTCCAGAATGCTAATTGTAGCAGATGCATATAAAATAACCCTAAAATAGAGAATGCAAAACATAAATAACTCTTATGATAGAATGTATAGTATCACAGTGCTTATAAAAGTCAATACCAAACAAAGATAGCACATTTGTGACTGGCATTGCTACAGTGCTAACCTCACAAGCATTTCTAGCCTTACTCTCCTTGCTTCCCTTCCACCATAGAATTTGGTTTTTTGGACTTTTTAGGTGACTGAGAGACTCAATTCTGTCAATAAACTTCCAAGAAAGACTTTCATTTGTCCTGATAACAAAGTGACATGGCAAAATCCCACCTGTGTACAAGGCAAGCCTATGATGCTAGCAGCTTCTACAGCCATCAAGCAACCATGTCAGAAAGGCCAATAAAATCTCAAGGAAGCCAGCCCAGAGCTGTGCCATCTCTGAGCCACTGAACTAAAACCAACAACAACCTGCAAGCAGCTAGCTGTATATGGAAAATAAATCTTGACTTGTTTAAGCTACTATCAGTTTGGTTTTCAGTTAGGAGTAGCTCAAAACATTCCTTACCAAAATAACAGAAGAGTGGAAAAGAGTGTTGGATGAGGTTTTAGCTTGAAATTGGTCCAGTTATGAGAACTCAGATCAGTTACTTAATTTATATGACCTTCAGACAACACTGAATGATCTCACAAAGGCTGCTATTCTTAAATTTCTATTTAATAATAAGAAGCATAACCCAAATGCACAAATCATGGCACTTTACCACTACAATCTCCTTTATGCTAAGAAATCTGAAGATGCAGTGATATATCTTTGCCCACCTTTCTAAATAGCCTTATGGTATTCCCTGCAGGTTCAATAACATTGCAATAATGTAAATAGTAAGTAAGTGCATGGGGGAATGGTATCTTGAAATGTTATACCTCTGTAAAATCTAGGTCTCTATGAAAGGTAAACAAGATACAGCCAACATGAGTGAGTGAACCAAATGAGTTTGTGAACATCGAATAGAGCCATAAAAGCTCGGTTGTCTCAGTTCAATGTAATCCATTAGTATTAATGTGATTATCAAATGCCCATTATCTGCCATACACAACTCTAAATGCTGAGAAAATAACAGCACTAATAATAGTTACTAATAACACTAGTTATTAAAATCCCTTTAATGTGTATCAGTTCATTTAATGCTTGCTATAACTTCATGAAGTATTATTATCCCCATTTCACAAATAAATTTTACACAGTCATACAATTAGTACACGGCAAAGCTAGAAAAAATCATCTTGCTCATAACCATTCCATTATACTGCTTCTCAAAGGTGAACAGAATTCAGTTTAACAGCAATAGGTTGAAATAATGCTTCAAGGAGTCTAGAGTCTCTTTGAAAATATAAAAGTAAATAGGTATTTATATCATAAATGGAAAGTTCCATGTTTTGGATTTAGGTACCTGATGAACAGCACCAATAATCTACCCAGTTTTTGATCAATAGAGAAATAAGAATTAAGCAAATCAAGACCAAAATATGAAATTTATTATTGATAAAGCCTTTGGCATCCATGGCTTAGGAATGCAGCAACAAAAAGCTAAGTCCTTGACACTAGAATTATACAGACTAACCCACTCATTTCCACTGGGGAAGAAGTTGAAAAGCTTAATGCATTGGAGAGAATGTGTACTTCTGCAAACAGCTGACCCCTAAGGGAAAGACAAGAGGAAGGATTGCACTATACTGTAAGGGTAGAATTTTTTCCTCCTTCTCTGGGAATAATGAGTAAGGGAGAGAGGGGATGAAATCCATAAATTCAATAATTTTAATCAATATTTCTGTAGAATTTTTCATAGAACTAGATAGCTAAATCAAAAATTTCTATTAAAGACCTTGTTGAAGCTAAACAAGCTACAAGTATTTAATATAAAGCAATATTAATTCAGATAGAATACTATAGGTGCAAGAATATGTTACAGACATATGAGACTAACGAAAAGGCCTAGAAAACTACCATGCATTTTTAACAACTTGATATATGACATAAAGGGCATAAATTGGAGAGATAATGAGTTTGTGGTAGGAGATTTCTTAAAGAAGATAAAAAGGAAACTAACAACAAATGGAAAGAATGGCAAACTGGTCTACACTGAAATTAAGTGCTCTGACCAAAAGAAAGTAAGGGTCACCACAGAGTAGGAAAATGTATGTACAACAAATACTGTATTTCCCCATGTATAAGATGCACCTTAATTTTGGGGCCTGAAATTTGAAAAAAAAATATATTACTAAGGTGACTAACTTTTTACAATGAAAAGGAGGACAAAAATAAATGGAAGAAAACAATATCGTAAATAACAGAAACATTTTATTCATTGCAATAATAATATACTATAATATGATAAATGCATAATAAAAACATTTGTAATATTTTATATTGTAATTATGTTTACATGCTTATTAATTTTTAGAAATAATTGTAAGAAAAAAGTACTCATTTAGATACAAATATGTCACATCACACACGATGGATTGACTCTGCATCAATCAAATACGGACATTTACAGATTAGTCTTCCAATACCAAAAAGGAGGACATGTAGGAGGACACTTTTCGAGGGAGGATGGAACTTACAAAAGAAGGACTGTCCTCCCTAAAGGAGGATGATTGGTCACCTTAATATGATATTACATAAAGTTATTGAACTCAAGTTTTATTCATCATAAAATTCATACAACTTCTAATCGTGTGAAAAAGAGAGAAATGCAAGTAAAAATATCTACAACCACTGTATAAGATGCACCCAGTTTATAGACCCCAAATTTTTCAAAAAAGGGTGTGTCCTGTACATGGGGAATATGGTATAACTAAAAGAGAATTATAACTAGAATTATAAACAAGTTCTACAATCAATATGAAAATGGTGACCGAAAAGACTCGCAGGGAAGTTCACATAAGAATATATTTAGATGACCAATATATATATGTAAAAGTGCTAGATTCCATTAATATCCAGTGAAATGTAAATTAAAATTACAAATACATCCCCATAAGAACTAAAATAAAAAATATAGACAATACCAAGCATGGGCAAATATATGGTTCAAGTAGCACCCTCTCCTGCTACTGATGACAGTGCTAATTAAAATGACCACTTTGGAAAACTACTTGCGATATGTTTTAAAGCTGAACATATGCATACTAAATAGTCCAGCAATTCCACTTCTAAATATGAACTGAGCAGAAGTGAGTACAGATGTTCATCAAAAAGCAAGCATAAAATTTCATGGCAGCATTACTCATAAAGAGCCAAATGTCCACTACCATCTGTTTATAAATAAAATGTGGTATATTTATACAATGAAATACTGTACACCAATGAAAATAAAGGATAACTATTGTACATAAAATAACATGGATAAAATGCATCAACATAATGTTGAACAAAAGAAGCCGGATACAGAGTCTAAATTTTGTGATTTCATCTAAGTGCATCCATCACCAGGCAATTAAAATCCATGATATCAGAAGAGAGAGACCAAGCCCTGTGGCAGAGAAAGTAGATAGTAACTGGGAGATACCACAAAGGGTGGAGTTTGGGGTACTGGTACTTGTCATGTTGATAATAGCCATTCTAATAGGTGTGAGGTGGTCTCTCATTGTAGTTTTGATTTCCGTTTCCCTAACAGCTAGTGAAGTTGAGCATCTTTTCATACATCTGTTGGCCATTTGGTATGTCTTCTTGGGAGAAGTGTCTGTTCATGTCCTCTTCCCATTTTTTAATTGGATAGTTTGTTTGTTTGGTGTTGCGTTGTATGAGTCCTTTATATACTTTGGATATTAACTTATTATTGGAACTGTTATTTGCAAACATCTTCTATTTGGTTGCTTCTCTTTTCATTTTGTTGTCTGTTTCATTGTTATACAAAAGCTTTTTAGTTTAATAGTGTCCCGTTCATTTATTTTTGCCTTTACTTCCCTGGCCTTTGGCATCTAATTGATAACCTCTTCCCAAAAACCAAGATCCATAAGTTCAGTATTTATGTTTTCTTCTACACAATTTATTGTTTCAGATCTTATATTTAGGTCTTGGATCCATTCTGAATTAATTTGTGTACATGGGAACAAACTGTAGTCGAGTTTAATCTTTTTGCATGTGGCTTTACAATTTTCCCAGCACCATTTATTAAAGAGGCTTTTTTTCTCCATTGAATGTTTCTGGGTCCTTTGTCAAAAATTATTTGCACATACACATGAATCACACAGGTCATTATAAGAGAAAAGTAGAGGTATATGTAAGACAAGAGTGTCAGGGTGAGATAACATGAGGAAGACTTGACCAGCCATTGCTGGCGTGGAAGATTAAAGAAGAGGCCACGAGCCTCTAAGGCAGCCCTTAAAGATAAAAAAGGCACTGGACACAGGTTTTCCCCTGAAGCCCCAGAAGAAATGCATCTTGTCAAGATCCTGATCTTACATTTCTGACCTCTAGAACTACAGTATAAGAGAATAAACTGGTGTTGCTTTAAAATACCGTTTGTGGTCATTTGTTACAGCAGCAATAGGAAATTAATACATGATACATTCAAATATTTAAAATTATGAAAACTAAAGCTTCCAGAAAATAAGAATAAAACAAAAAGATAAAAGTTTAAGACAGTAACAGCCCAACAATTACAGCTGTGTAAAAATATAAAGGAATTACTGAAGGAACTGGTAAATTTTCTATGTCTATGACAGCAGAGGCTAGATATCAATAGTCAGTGATGTTTTTGAAAAATTTAAGTGAAATACACCAGAGGACTGTGGAAGTCTATACCAATCTAAAGATTATATAAGCCACAAAATGAAATAATAATTTTTATTTATTTTTTTTATTTTATTAAGTGAGAGGCAGGAAGGCAGAGAGACAGACTCCTGCATGTGCTCCGACCGAGAATGACCCAGCAAGCCCACTAGGGGGCAATGCTCTGCCCATCTGGGATGTTGCTCTATTGCTCAGAACTGAGCCATTTCAGTGCCTGAGGTGAAGCCATGGCCCATCCTCAGTACCTCAGGCCAAATTGCTCTGACCATTCAATCCAAGAGTGAAGGATGAGAAGGGAGGAAAAAGAGAAAGAGAGATGGGGGAAGGATTGGAGAAGCAGATGGTCGCTTTTCCTGTGAGCTCTGACCTGGAATTGAACCTGGGACTTCCACATGCTGGGCCAATGCCCTACCATTGAGCCAACTGCCCAAGGCTAAAATAATAACTTTTAAATAACACTAACTTTGAATGTATTATATATCAATGAAATTCATCCAATTTATATTGTGTTCATTCCAATGTCTCAGTTACAGTATCATATATTTTATACAGGAGGAGAAAAATATTATTTCCCAAGGTTGTGGCTGTCATCCTTACATTACAAATAGAAAACCTGGAGGATCAACTTGAGTCCAATAACTTAAAGTGGAAGGACTAGAATCTAAAGTCCAAAAATCCATTTTCTTTAAAATAGAAAAAAGCCAATTCTTTTCAGTTGGACACAAAATAACATTTTTAAAAGTACATATATAAATACTACATCCTCTTTTTATACAAGTAAACTCTTCTTACTTTGTTTCATGCAGTGTTCGTTTCCTAAATCGAAAAGGCTCTGTGTTTGAATCTGGACAGATACAAGAACTTTCTTGTTTCTCAGTGGTTGAATTTTGTTCTGGATCACTGATTACAGCCCTATACAGCAAAACACAAAGTTTGACAAGTCAATGGGATCGTCCATTGTGCTAGCATTCACTTATTTGTGAGCAGTTGAAAAAGCCCATATGTGAATGAAAATTTACACTGCTATCAGAATTATATAGTTGTCAGATAGTAGATGAATAATCAACTTGTGGCAGCATGGTGGGGGTAGAAACATTAATAAGGTGACTTCATAAGATAATGGAAGGAGATACATTGAAGTGTTTAAGTATAATTAATTATTTCAAATAATTTACTGAAAAACATGCACATAGAACATCATTCTTTCTCTCCAACACCTAATGAAACAATTCAAAGCTAAACTTGTCTCACTTCTTCCAGAAAGACATCTTAGAATAGTCCAGGCTCTTCTGAAATCTTGCAATAGTTACATCTTGTCATGCAATTTAGCACAGAGGGTGCTAAAACTTTCCATAGTTTTCTAAGAATTATTAAATTTAGATTACATTTTACAATTTCTATGGTTAGTCCCATAGTTCCCAAATTGCACACCAAGTCACTTTAGGATGCCCACAGAACTCCCAGGGACACTGAAGAATATTTTTAATTTTTTAGGAAAACACAGTATTTGATATTTATTGGACACAACATGAACTACTGACTCAAAGTAATTCATTGTTTCAGTAAGATACATTTCTTCAATGATATCTCATCTTTGCAAAGCTGGGCTCTCTACAATCCTGTGATAAAAACCAAAACGTGAGAGTCTTTAACAGTTCTAAGGTTTCAAAGACTGTGCAATGCCCAAAATGGTGTATGCATCCCATTAGTAAGTAACTATGGTTATTTTTAATTTATTTTTAATTTATTGGAATTACATGGTTTACCAAACCATAGAGGTTTCAAGTGTACAACTCAATATAACACCATCTACACACAGCATCATGTACACTCCACTGCAAGCAAAGTCTCCCCCATCCCATTTTCCTTCCTCCCCTTATCTCTCCCCCATCATTTTTTCCCCTTTGCTGTTGCCACCCTGTTGTCTGTATCTATGTGTCATATATATATATATGTGTCATGTGTTTATATGTATATGTAAACCATGTCATTCCAATATGTATATATAACACATATAAATAACATATCTTTTATTTTAACATATATTTTAGTATGTATATATTAGCTAATCCCTTCACTTCTCTCATCCAATCCCCTCACCCTTCACCCCTCAGACACCTGTCCATCTGTTTCATGTGTCCATGCCTCTGCTTCTATTTTGTTTATCAGTTTATTGTGTTTATTAGATTCTATAAATAAGTGAGATCATATGGTATTTGTCTTTCTCTGACTGGCTTATTTCACTTAGCATAATAATCTCCAAGTCTATCCATGCTGTCACAAAAGATAAGATTTCCTTCTTTTTTATGGCCACATAGTACTCCATAAAAAAATTTTTTTTTCATTTATGTGTGGTTTTTTTCTTTTCAAAAAGCCATTAAATTGTTAGGATATAAATACTCATTAAGTTGTTTAGACATAAATATTTAATAAATGGAACTGATGGGTATTTCTACTGGACTAGGAGTACTGTGAAAAAGTACTAAAACACAATGAGTGCATTTCATTGAGCAGAGAAAGTCTGGGAATGTCTGAGTTAGCAACTTGTTGATTGATGAAGGATATGGGTCATCAGGAATAAAGAAATTTAACGAAAACTTTCTAAATGGATTTCTATTAGCAGTGACTAACTCTCACCTAGACAGGTGGTCTATCATCACTTGCTCTGTGACAGTCTGTTTCTTCTTCTCAGCAGCCACAGTTTCCTGAGAAGAGAAAATAAAGAAAATGTCACTGTCCATAAAGCAGAATAATAGTATAGTTAACCCAAGAGTCCTAAAACATAAACCACTCACAGTACATAAAGCTGAAACTAAATTAGAATCATTCAACCCTGTATCAGAAATTCATAAAACAAAAAACCAAAAGCCTCCCATCATTAAAATGGTAACAATATGCCCTGGCCAGTTGGCTTAGCGGTAGAGTGTTGGCCCAGCATGTGGAAGTCCCAGGTTCAACTTCAGTCAGTGCACACAGGAGAAGTGACCATCTGCTTCTCTACCCTTTCCCACCCCCACTCCCATCTCTCTCTCTTTCTCTCCTGCAGCCATGGCTCATATGGTTCGAGTAAAGTTGGCCCCAGGCACTGAGGATGGCTCCAAGACCTCGGCCTTTGGTGCTAAAATACCTCAGTTACTGAGCAATGAAGCTGCGGCCCAGCCAGGCAGAACATCACCTAGTTGGGGCTTGCCGGGTAGATCCTAGTCAAGGTGCATATGGTAGTCTGTCTCTGCCTCCCTGCCTCTCACTTAATAATAATAAAAAAAATTATAAAAATATTTTCTATACTTGTAATCCATTAATAATCCTTAATCAAGTTTTCTCAATTAGTGTTTTAACTAAACTATCTTCAAACTTTTTCCTTTTCCAATAGTATTTTTACTGCATTTTAGGTCACATCAAGCTGATTTAAAATCAATCAATTCCAATTAGATTTTTGCATAACTATAGTCACTAAAATGTTTCTTTTGAGGGGTAAATAAGAGGTTAAAAAATTAAGAAGCCAAATAAAGCGTGTTCTATTTTTAAAATGTAAATTACTGTCATCCATCCCCATTGATCATTCCAATAAATGAAGTCAAGTAAGGTAATCTTGCTTAAGATGAGGCTTTGTAACTTTAGAAACACTACTTTATTTGAAACTGACATAAAATTCAAATAAGAATAACAAAAGGCATACTATAAAAACAAAAAGTGGAAACTCCTAAGAAATCTAGTAAAGATGGGTACCATCATTTGAATGTTAGTCTATAATTGAATTTAGATTTTTGGTAGGTAGAAATTTAAGATGTATATTTTACACATGCAAATATGTCCCATATAGACTTCATATTATTTAATATATAACTGCATCTTGTGTTCTTAAGCTTGTGACACTTTAAAAATGATGTTTGACATGATACGAAGTGAAATAAGTAAATCAGAAAAAACCAGGAACTGCATTATTCCATACATAGGTGGGACATAAAAGTGAAACTAAGAGACATTGATAAGAGTGTGGTGGTTACAGGGGGAGGGGAGAAAGGGAGAGGGAAAGGGGGAGGGGGAGGGGCACAAAGAAAACTAGATAGAAGGTGACAGAGGACAATCTGACTTTGGGTGATGGGTATGCAACATAATTGAACGACAAGATAACCTGGACTTGTTATCTTTGAATATATGTATCCTGATTTATTGATGTCGCCCCATTAAAAAAATAAAATTATTAAAAATAATGATGTTTGATAAATTTTTAGGAACTTAAAAAAAAATCTCTGGAATTTATAGGTAAAGAAAGGTACATTTTATATCAAAGGCTGGCTCAGAAAGTACACTGACTGAAACATGAAATTTTATACAAAAAGGATCAGCCAGAATATAGATGTAAAACCCAGAAGCAGGCAAAAGAGGTGAGATTAATAAATACAGAGTCAATACAGAAAGCACACCTTAACTGCTGACATTTATGGTGGGTAAGAGTTTGTAGCAAAGGTTAGAACCACCCTCAGGCACATTGATTTAGAAGTCTGTGTAAACATAAAGCAGATTAGAAACAAAAGTCACAGGGGTGCAAAGAAGCTGACAACATGAAAAATGACAAGCAAACTAGAAGATATAAACATAAAAACTACAAACTCACTGCTTCTGTTATCCAGGTAGATAGTTAACATCAAATTTAAAAATTGCCAGCTATGCCTGACCAGGCAGTGATGCAATGGATAGAGCATCGGCCTGGAACACTGAGGACCCAAGTTCGAAATCCTGAGGTTGCTGGCTTGAGTGTGGGCTCATCAGCTTGAGAACGGGGTCAATGGCTTGAGCGTGGGATCAGAGACATGACTGACTGGCTTCAAGCCTAATATCACTAGCTTTACCAAGGGGTCACTGGCTCAGCTGGAGCCCCCTGGTCAAGGCACATAGGAGGAAGCAATCAATGAACAACTGAGGTGCCACAACTATGAGTTGATACTTCTCATTTCTCTCCCTTCCTGTCTGTCTGTATCTGTTTATCCCTCTCTCTCTCTCTCTAAAAAAAAGAAAGAAAAAGAAAATAAAAAAGAATGTCACCTACGTTTTAAAAATAAATATTAATTTTTGATGCAAAGTCTACCTACATAAACATTTCCTTGAAAAATACAGATAAATAAAGAGCTACCACAATCAAGTGGAATGTTCTTGATAGTGAATTTAGATACATTGCCACTAATAAAGTAATTGTAAGGAAAACAAATCCACTAACACCTAGATAGTTTTGAATATACAAAGAACAATACCTGGTGGACCTTAAATAGCGGTGACATGAATTTCAAGTATAACTTTAAACATATATCAAAAAACCTTATCTGAGACAGTTTTACCTTATAAAGTAGCTTCTTTGTTTTTAGAATGGTCCTACTCATACTCTTTATTCTATTAAACATACATATCTAAATAATAGGCATAGAAAAATAAAGTGCTTGAGGTTTTACTAAAAGAACTATAATAAGTTAGTAACTTAGGACATCCACAGAAAATTAGTCCACCAGTCAAGATTGATTACACATTTTGCTGTCAATTCAGAAGATAATAATTGTGAATGGATGTGACCAAAATAAGCTATACATTAAATATTCCTTCAGAGATAATGAAAATATTACTGGCTAAATCCATATTGCTTTATTATTATTTAATCTAAAGAGTTTTCCCAATTTTTGATCTAATGCACACTGGTAGTCCCTCAATCCATTGCAGATGTGCCTAAAATTTAATCACTGAGAGTATCTGGGGTTGCCAGTATACTCCAACTTCAAGCAGTTTGGTCTGATGAGTAGTGGGCACACAATGCAATATACAGATGCTATATCATAAACTTGCACACTTGAAATCTATATAATTTTATTAACAATATTACCACAATAAATTTAATTTTAAAATAAACATAATATTAAATAAAGTACTTCTATTGAAGAAAAAATAAATTTTTATTTTAACGCTAAAAAAAAAGAAATGGTGTAATTATCTATTTGTACCAGAACTAGTCTAAGTAACATTCATCAAAAAATATAATTGATTTTTTTCTTCTTTTCCAAGTGAAAAAAGAGAAGATACAGAGACAGAGTCCTACATGTGCCCCGACCAGGATCCCACTCAGCTACCCCTGTCTGGGGCCAATGCTCTACCCATCTGGGGCCATTCTTATAACCAAGCTATATTTAGCACCTGAGCAGAGACAACATGGAACCATCCATCTTTAGCACCCAGGGGGCCAATGCGCTCAAATCAATTGAGCCATGGCTGCAAGAGGGGAAGAGAGAGAGAGAGAGAGTAAGGGGGAGTAGGAAGGGTGAAGTAGCAGATAGTCACTTCTCCTGTGTGCCCTTACCAGGAATAGAACCCGAGACATCCACATGCCAGGCCAACACTCTACCACTGAACCAACAGGCCAGGGTATTATTGATGTTGTAGAAAATATAATGTAATTAATATTGGAAGTCTAAAATTTTGTTCCCTTTTTCCCAAAGAGCATTTATTTTATTCCTGTCTTTTTCTTTAACTGCTCTGAATTTCTCTAGTTTTCTTAGCTTTTGACTTTGAAAAAAAAAAATAACCAGACTCCTTTGGGCAAGGTGTCAATGCCAAATAAGCCCACTGACATAAATAGCAGCCAATTAACATTTAGAACACTATAAAAAAATCTTTTTTACAAACTTTCAAAGATTCAGGACAATTTCTCTACAGTAAATATACGAAACATCAATCATTTATAAAAATGAGGACTCAGTTTGTACATTAATAAATGTTTATCTCAGTCCAGATTAAATTGTTGAAATTATTTGTTGAAACGTAAGTCTGTTAAATCTTGCAGGGAAAATTATCTTACTGGTTTATCAAATAAGTAAACATACTGATAACTTACAGCGTTAGATTTTCTTGTACTGTGTTGCGCATGGTAAGGATTGTCTGCATAACACTGCTGTAAGAGGGCTTTCCTATCCAGAGTTGTAAGGTAATCCGTGATTGTTTCTTCCTCTCGTACACACTGTACATGAAAGCAATAAATTACTCTCATGCACATACTCTTAATAAAATTTGTTTCTAACAAAAATAAGGATTAAAGAACTCCCGATTGTGTCATTGGTTACATGTGTAGGAGTTACCAGTACAGGCTCTGACGATCAGATCATCTGTCTGAACCCAGCTCTTCCACTTTCTAGGTATATGACATTTCTGTGCATGCCTTGGTTTACTCATGGAGATTAGAATTAAAATGGTAATTAATAATAGCAACTACTTCACAAACACACACAGAAGATTAAATGAGATAACACATGTCCAACACTTGAAAAAGTACCTGACATCCAGTGAGTATTAAATAAACAGTAGTAACTATTATAACGATTATCGTCCATTTAAGTTTTTGTAAAGTTAATAAATGTGGGCATGCCCACTCCTTTATAAAATTAAATTTAAAGGTAAAATACTAAAACATGGGGTGCATCTGTTGAGGTAAAAATCCTTTGGGGTCCTAAAAAGATGAACACTAAATTTTTCTCTGAATATAAGATGTGCTTAACAACAACAAAAGTGTTCCAGTAGGATAGCAACTGACAAAAATTTAATAGAGTTCAAGAGTTTCCCTTAGAGTTTGTTCCTACTTTAGATCTTTCCTGAAAAGTCTATCTTCATACCCTATTCTGTCTTCAGGACCTTGGATTGCTACATGAAATTTTATTATATATTTACTTATGACTTGTTGCCTGCCCCTCCTGCTATAAGTTCCATGAGGGCAGGAACCTCGCACTATCCCTGGTGCCAGAGCAGGACCACACACAGTGAGCACCCGATGAACATTTATTCAATGAACCAATAATGAATCTTGTTGAAGTAGTAACTGTTGGAAATTAATTTATGAGGATATTATATACTTTTATTTATTTATCTGCTAATATGTTTGTCAGATTTTCTTTCAAACATAAAAATAGCATTTTGTTTTGTTTCTGGTTGTTTTCAAACTTTACAAAAGAAAAACAGTGACATTTCCACTTGGTATCTCAAATTTAACCTCCTCAAACCTGCCTTCCCTGTGGTCTTCCACCCTTTTAATCACTCAAGCCAAAAGCCTTAGCATCGTTCTTCCCCTTCCCTTTCTCTCAAGGCTACAACTAATCCATTAGCAAATATTCTCAGACTTACTTTCAAAATCTACCCAGAATCTGGCTTTTCATTAGATGGGAAAAATCTGTGAAATTTCCCTGCCTACTTAGACACTAGATTATTATATTTGTGTGCATTGTTTGGATCTGGGAATTTTGTTTTAAGATGAGGAGACCTAAAAATCCCATAACTCTTGTTCATTATGCTTCCAGCTAAACACTGTGATTTAGTACTAGCTAATTCCTACATGGATTAGAGAAATTAGTTGATATGCCACATATACTTATAAATTAATTTTTTGTAAGTATTATTCTTTTCATTGATTTTAATTTATTTTGTTTATATAGATTCCAGTGTTGCCCCGAATGCATCGTCCCTCCCCCATATTCCCCTCAACATCTCCCCTGTTCCCCTTCCCATAGGGCCCTCCCCCTCCCCTTCAGGTGTATCCCATCCTGTCATCCCCTTTCCCTCTGTCCTCTTTTCCTCTGGTCCCTTTGATCTCTCCTCTGCCTCAATTCCGTTCCTCAGTTCACATTGTTCATTGGATTTTTCAAATGATTGAGGTCATATGATATTTTTCATTTTCTGCCTGGCTTATTTCACTTAACATAATAGTTTCCATGTCCATCCATGCTGTCGCAAAAGGTAAGATTTCCTTCTTTTTCATGGCCCCATGGTATTCCATTGTATATATGTACCAGGGCTTTTTTATCCACTCATCCATTGACGGACACTTGGGCTGTTTCCAGATCTTCGCCATTGTGAAAATGCTACCATAAACATGGGGTTGCATTTCTCCTTTGAAACATTAACTATAGAAAAATGCTAAGCAACTACAAACATCAAACTTCCCTGAAAATACATTTTCTTACAAAAAGTTAAGTGAATTAAGAATTTGTATACAACTGTTCTCTTTATGGCTAGTTGTATCATAAACTGTGTTTCCAAACATTTCTCTCCAAAATTCAACATTAACCTCATTTGTATGCTTCTGGAAAGCCATTAAATGTGTTATGTTTACTTTGCGCTTATTGAATTTACACCTAATTAATATTAAATGAAAACATAACAATTTCAGCAATTCATGATGTTAAAAAAATTTCCGGCCCTGGCCGGTTGGCTCAGAGGTAGAGCGTCGGCCTGGCGTGCGGGGGACCCGGGTTTGATTTCCGTACAGGGCACATAGGAGAAGCGCTCATTTGCTTCTCCACCCACATCCCCTCCTTCCTCTCTGTTTCTCTCTTCCCCTCCCACAGCCAAGGCTCCACTGGAGCAAAGATGGCCCGGGCGCTGGGGATGGCTCCTTGGCCTCTGCCCCAGGCGCTAGAGTGGCTCTGGTCGCGGCAGAGCAACGCCCCGGAGGGGCAGAGCATGGCCCCTTGGTGGGCAGAGCGTCGCCCCTGGTGGAGGTGCCGGGTGGATCCCGGTCGGGTGCATGCGGGAGTCTGTCTGACTGTCTCTCCCCATTTCCAGCTTCAGAAAAATACAAAAAAAAAAAAAAAAATCTCCTAAAATGAAGAAGACAATCATGGAGTAATGATAGTTTTAGAATAAAACAAGGTCACTATAAAGTTTGAAACCACTTTTATACCTTAATATTTAGACTGGAAGACAAACAGAGTTTGAGAGTGACATCAGAAACAGCCATACTGTATGATATTGTCTTCTTTCCAACCCTTTAGGGTTATTGTGAGGAATAAACTAATTAACTAAGTAAAATACTTAAAATGGTCCTGGGCACACTTATTATCATTAACAGCAAGACATATCAGACAAAAAGATGTTTTGATAATACATATATTCCTTTTTAAAATTTCATTATAATTTCATAAAGCCTCATATACTACCTTGTCATCTATCTCATTTTTTGGAGACAGTTGATGCATGAGATTTGATTTGGTCTTCTCTGCATTTCTCTGACTATACTGTTTATATCCCTCTTTCATTTCAGTTTTGTATTGCTGATATTTTAGTTTATATTTGTCCGTTGGTTCTGGTAAATCTTCAGGTATAATGTCCTGCTCCTAAAACACAAAGAAAACATATGCTATACATGAGGAAAAACAAAATTATTATTAATTTCTCTTATTAACATTAACAGGTTTATCATTTACCTTAGCATTTATCCCTAAGAAGCAAACAGTTATATCTGTGTTCCAAACAGAAGTGTTAGTTAAGACATTTAGCTGTACAGCATCGCTGAGCAATCGGAGCAGACAGAACTGCTCAAATGGGCGCTGGCCTTCTATGCCAGTAAGCCTGTACCTTGTTTCCCAGTGAAAAATCAACCCTGAGGAGTAACGTCAGAGAAATAGCACCGTGAGGGGTGCTCCGGATATTGCTCCTTGAAATTTCAACAAATTCAACAACTAAAGACAAAGAAAAAAATCTCAGGAGCACCTGAAACACATACACACCAGACAAAGGTATGACTGGGTGAAAAGGTGGCTGAATATGTAATCCACTCTGAAGGAAATAAGACTGAGAACAGGGTTTTTCACTTTCCTCACTGATCTGAGGAAGGAGCGCTTTCATCTGAAGCCCAGTGAAGCAGAGGGTCTGAGGCAGAGGGAAGAAGCTGGGTTAGGGTGGACAATCAAGCAGAAGAAAGACCACACTAGCTCTGCCTAAGACCACGGTCGAGGGATACACACAGGCGGCAGGCACTGACAAAGGTTTCCAGTATAGGATGCTCATGGCAACTGGAGCTGGCACCAGCAGCTTTGTGCACACCCGGCTCCACGATCACGGGCAGTGTGGGAGTGGTTCCACCTGGTGCCACTGGCGTGGGTGTGGGTGTGCACAAGCATGTCCATGCAGGCTTGAGGGCTTAGCCCGAGATTACCAGCGATAGGCATCTTAGTGGACTGTTGCCGGTGTCTTTGTGCATTCCAAGATCCACCACCAGCATGGGACGTGCACAAAGGCAAGATCCCTGGACTGTCCAGGCAGGGCACCTCTATGGGCCTGCATTCCTCCCTCTGACAGAGATCACAGGCCCTGTCCGCCTAAGTGGGCCAGTGCAAGCCTCTGTGTACACTGCTGAAGTTCTGGGGGCTGGGCGTGCACATGGTTTGCTGCAGGTTACCAAACAGTGCACAAGGGAGAAGCCTGTGGAGATTAGAACCACAGAGCGCTGAGGTGTACTAGACAAACCCGGGGCCCTTAGAAAAGCACTTGATCTGCAATCTGCTCCCAGCCCACAGCACACGCTGAGACGGTCTAGACCTGTCTGCCGACCCTTAGAAAGGCGCTAAATCAGCAATCAGCTCCCAGCCCTGCCTGCTCATGCTGGCGGCTCTGTTTAGCACAGCCTTACCCAGAACAGTGCTTTGAGCGATACTGGAGGAAGGTCCTGGTTGCTCTTAGAGCCTCTTGCTCTTCAAGCAGTGGCTGGGGTGAACCTCATAGCTAAGTCCCCAGGCTGCTATCTCAGGTGGGAGATAGGTGGGGAGAGGCACTGGGAAAACTGAGTCTCCCATTGTCAGAGCCTCCAAGCGAGACAACAGCAAACCTATGCCAAAGAGCCCCACAGGGGCAAAACCTGTAGTACAGCACCACCTGCTGAAAGAAAGAAAGAAGCTACTTCTCAAAACTAGAAAAAAAATTACATTTTTATAACTTTTTTGTTTTTTTTATTTTAGTAATTGTATCTTGTATCTTCTTTCCTTTTTATTCTTTCTTTTTCCTTTTGAACTTCATTATCCATAGTTGTTACATTTTTAACTCTTGTTATTTTAAGAGTTTCATTTCAAAAACCTTTATCATTTTTTTTCTTTTTCTTTTTCTCACTTGATCCTCATTTATCAACAAATTGTTATATTTTGGATTCATATTTTCCTTTGTGGCATTTTGCATGTTTTTTATTTCATCTTTTATCTCTTTTGTCATCTTCCTCAGTTCCTGCTCCTTGTTCTCTGCAATTTTGATTCTACTTATCACTATAGAATTTTCGTTTTTTCACTGTATCTTTTCAATTTTTATTTTATTTTTTAATTATCTCTTATTAGCGTTATTAATAATATCACTCTCAAATGCCATTAACAAAAAAGAAATCAAATATCATGGATACAAAAGACAGAGATGTAGCTCAGATAGATGATGAAAAATCTCTAGAAAAAAATTTCAATTGCTCAGAAACCTTGGAGTTAAATGACAGAGAATTACAAATTGAAGTCCTAAAAATACTCAGAGAAATACAAGAAAGCACGGAAAAGCAATTTAGAGAGCTCAAAAAAAAATTCAATGAACAAAAAGAATACTTTACCAAGGAAATTGAAACTATAAAAAGGAACTAAACAGAGATGAAAAACTCAATACACAAATTAAAAAATGAGGTAACAAGCTTAGCTAATAGAACAGGCCAGACAGAGGAGAGAATTAGTGACATAGAAGACAGGGAACTAGAGATACTACAGAGAGAAGAAGAGAGAGACTCAAAATTTTTTTTAAAAAAATGAGAAAGCCCTACAGGAATTGTCTGACTCCATCAGAAAGAGCAACATAAGAATAATAGGTATATTGGAAAGAGAAGAGAGAGAAAATGGAATGGAGAACATACTCAAACAAATAATCGATGGGAACTTAGGAATTAGCGCCTCGAATCCAAGAAGCAAACAGAAAAACAAGTTACCTTAACCCAAACAGACCTACTCCAAGGCATATCATAATAAAATTATCACAAAGCAATGAAAAAAATAAAATCCTCAAGGCAGCAAGGGGAAAGAAGAATACAACATATAAAGGAAGGCCCATTAGACTATCATCAGATTTCTAAGCAGAAACTCTATAAGCCAGAAAAGAGTGGATCCCAATATTTAAAGAATGAAAGAGAGGAACTTCCAGCCAAGAATTCTATATCTATCAAAGCTATCCTTCAATATGAAGGGGAAATAAAAACATTCACAGATATAGAAAAGATAAGGGAATTTATCACCAGAAAACCCTCAATTCTGGAAATAATAAAGGGGTTATCCAACCAGATACAAAGAATAGAACAAAACAAAATCACAAGTAAAAACTCCAAGAAGCTCACAATAAAAACAAGATTAATCTGTGACAACAAAAACAAAAAAGGGAAGAGGACAAATATTAACAGTAGCAAAGGATGATGGAGTGCAGAAGCACACATGAGATAATGTACTACAATGAATATGATATACTAGAAAGCCCGGCGGTCATACAAAATGACCGCTGTTCTAGATATTATAAATTGTAATTAAAATGATTTGTGCAAAGGTGTCTGCTAATTCAAACTGAATTACCCAGGGCAGGCGGCGAGGACGCCTCTTTGCTTAGTGCCCCACGGGGTTTCCCCCTTCTACTTGCTTAATTGCTTAAAGTAGAGTGCAGTGCAGGAAACCACTGGCAGTACATTTCTTAAGAGCCACTGCTAGCTCAATAAATAAAGGTGATTTAAAATAATAAAATGTTAATTCACATGTCAAAGATCTCTTTGTACACAACATTTCTTGTGTAGATCTTTCCATCATTTTTAATCTCGCCTTGCAGAGGACCATCATTTATTTTTAATTTTACGTCCGTTCTTTCACGAACTCTTGAACAGGCAACATAAAGTTGACCTTGTGCAAATGCAGGCTCAGGTAAAAAAATGCCAACATGCTTAAGCGTTTGGCCCTGAGACATGTTGATGGTCATAGCAAAGGCATGTTTTACAGGAAATTGTCTACGTCTCAATTGAAACGGCAACCCTGTTTGAGATGGAGCCAAATCAATTCTTGGAATGACATGTATTTCACCTTTAGAGGAGCCAAAGACTTAGCTATTATGACATTATTTTGCAATTGGAGAACTTCTAATCTTGTACCATTGCAAAGACCCCTTCTGGTGTTAAGATTTGTTAACAGCATAATAATTGCTCCAATCTTTAACCTCAATTTGTGAGGTGTCATGCCAGAAGGCGACAGACTATTTAAAAATTCCGTTGGAAAGTTGTTGGCACTCGCTTTATTATCAGCTACAATGGAATCAACACTTAAATATGTCGTGTCATTCCCTTCTATGATATTTAAGACATCATCATTTAGTTTGTCTACATCAGAATTTTTAACTCAGTGGTTTCTTTTTGTCAAGAAAGCCATTTTTTTGCAGCTTTAGCTCTTTTTCTCTCCTATTCAGTGCTGTATTTTCTAGGAGGCATTCTTAAAAGAAATTATGTTAAGACGTAGTTTTTATGTAAAACAGATGATTGCCAATGCAAACAAATGTTCACCTTCCCCCTGACCCGCTCAATTAGCGTTCCGCCATGGCAACTTCACCCCATATGCTAGTACAGTTACGCAAGAAACCAATAAGCTATAGGCAACAGACACTTAAGCCACATATAATAAAGATATCCTTTTTATTACCTAATGGTAACCACCCCTGAAAAAACCACTACATAAACACATGGCTTACAAAATCAAGAAACAGAGAAAAGAAGTATGGAATAGAACCAAACAAAAACAAATGACAGAAAAACAAAAAAGAAGAACCAAAAAAGATACAGAGCTATCAGAACTCAATATATAAAATGGCAATAGGACACCCTCAAGTGTCAGTAATTACATTAAGTGTAAATGGATTAAACTCACCAATAAAAAAACACAGAGTAGCAAAGTGGATAAAGAAAAATCCAAGAGTATGCTGCCTTCTAGAAACACATCTAAGCTACAAGGATAAAAACAGATTCAAAGTGAAAGATTGGAAAACAATTCTCCAAGAAAATAATATCCAAAGAAAAGCAGGTGTAGCTACACTCATATTACCATAGCTGACTACAAGACAACAAAGGTAATTAGAGACAAAGATGGTAATTTCATAATGATAAAGGGGACATTGAATCAAGAAGATATAACATTTCTTAATATATATGCACCAAACCAAGGAGCACCAAAGTATATAAGACATCTACTAACTGATCTAAAAATAAAAACTGACAAAAATACAATCATACTTGGAGACCTCAATACACTGCTGATGGCACTAGATCGTTCATGAAAACAGAAAATCAATAAAGAAATATGGCCTTAAATGAAACACGAGAACAATTGGATATGATACACATCTACAGGACAAATGCCAGAGTATACATTTCTCTCCAGTGTGGAACATTCTCAAGAATTGACCATATGTTGGGCCACAAAACTATCATCAACAAATTCAGAAAGATTGAAATAATACCAAGTATATTCTCTGACCACAAAGCTTTGAAACTAGAATTCAACTGTAAAAAAGTAAACAAACACACAAAAATGTGGAAATTTAACAATATACTTCCAAAAAATGAGTGAGTCAAAGAAGAAATAAAAGCAGAGATCAGAAGATATATACAGACAAATGAAAATGACAACACAACATATCAGAACCTCTGGGATACAGCAAAAGCAGTAATAAGAGGGAAGTTCATATCACTACAGGCTTATATGAATAAACAAGAGAGAGCCCAAGTAAACAACTTAACATCACATCTTAGGGAACTAGAAAAAGAAAAACAAATGCAACCCAAAACCAGAAGAAGAAAAGAAATAATAAAAATCAGAGTAGAAATAAGTGAAATAGCAAACAGGAAAACATAGAAAAATCAATAAAACAAGGAGCTGGTTCTTTAAAAAGAGCAACAAAATTGACAGACCCTTGGCAAGACTCACTAAGGAAAAAAGAGAAAGGACTCATATAAACAAAATCCAAAATGAAAGAGGAGAAATCACTACAGATATCATAGTTATACAAAGAATTATCATAGAATACTATGAAAAACTATATGCCACCTAATTTAACAATTTAGAAGAAATGGATAAATTCCTAGAACAATACAATATTTCTAAACTGAGTCACAAAGAAGTAGATAGCCTAAACAGACCCATTAGAAGGGAGAAAACAGAAACAACTAACAAAAACCTCCCAAAAAATAAAAGTCCAGGGCCAGACGGTTATACTAGTGAATTTTATCAAGCATTCAAAGAAGATTTGGTTCCTATTCTACTCAAAGTCTTCCAAAATATTGAAGAAGAAGCAATACTTCTAAACACATTTTATGAGGCCAATATAACCCTCATACTGAAACTTGGCAAGGACAACACAAAAAAAGAAAACTACAGACCAACATCTCTAATGAATACAGATGCTAAAATCCTAAACAAAATACTAGCAAATAAAATACAACACATTTAAAAAATAATTCATCATGATCAAGTGGGATTCATCTCAGAATCACAAGGATGGTTCAACGTAAGTAAAACAGTTAACATAATACACCATGTCAACAAAACAAAGAACAAAAACCATATGATCCTATCAATAGATGCAGAAAAGGCATTAGATAAAATACATCATTTTATGTTTAAAACACTCAACAAAATGGGTATAGAAGGAAAATATCTCAACATAACAAAGGCCATTTATGACAAACCATCAGCTAACATCATATTAAATGGCAAAAAACTGAAAACTTTTCCTCTAAAATCAGGAAGAAGACAAGGCTGCCCACTCTCTCCACTCTTATTCAATGTAGTGCTGGAAGTTCTAGCCAGAGCAATCAGACAAGAGAAAGAAATAAAAGGTATTCATATTGGGAAAGAAGAAATAAAATTTCACTTTTTTTTAAATTTATTGTGTTTGCAAAGATTCTAGTATCTCCCGAATGCATCTCCCCACTCCCATATTCACTTTTTGCAGATGATAGAATCCTGTACATCAAAAACCGCAAAGACTCCACAAAAAGACTATTAGAAACAACAAATAAATACAGAAAGGTCGCAGGATACAAAATTAATATACAGAAGTCTATTGCCTTTTTATATGCCAACAATGAAACTTCAGAAAATGATCTTTAAAAAAAATCCCTTTTCAGTTGCAACAAAAACAAAATACCTAGGAATAAATATAACAAAGAATGTAAAGGACCTATATAATGAAAACTACAAAGCATTGTTAAGGAAAATCGAAAAAAGATACAATGAAATGGAAAAATATTTCTTGTTCTTGGATAGGAAGAATAAATATAGTTAAAATGACCATATTACCCAAAAGAATATACAATTTCAAAGCAATTTCTATCAAGATCCAATGTCATTTTTTAAAGAAAGGGAACAAAAAATCATCAGGTTTATATGAAACTCTAAAAAGCCCCGAAGAACCAAAGTAATCCTAATGAAAAAGAACAAAGCTGGGGGCATTACAATACCTGACTTCAAATTATATTATAGAATCACAATAATCAAAACAGCATGGTATTGGCAGAAAAATAGACACTCAGACCAATGAAACAGAATTGAGAGCCCAGAAATAAAACCACATATATATGGTCAAATCATCTTTGATAAAGGAGCCAAAAACACACAATGGAGAAAAGAAAGCCTCTTCAATAAATGGTGCTTTTATTGAAAACTGGAGATCCACATGCAAAAGAATGAAACTCGACTACAGTTTGTCCCCTTGTACTAAAATTAATTCAAAATGGATCAAAGACCTAAATATAAGATGAGAAACAAGGCCCGGGCCGGTTGGCTCAGTGGTAGAGTGTCGGCCTGGCGTGCAGGAGTCCCAGGTTTGATTCCTGGCCAGGGCACACAGGAGAGGCACCCATCTGCTTCTCTACCCCTTCCCCTCTCCTTCCTCTCTGTCTCTCTATTCCCCTCCCGCAGCCAAGGCTCCACTGGAGCAAAGTTTGCCCGGGCGCTGAGGATGGCTCTGTGGCCTCTGCCTCAGGCGCTAGAATGGCTCTGACTGTGGCAGAGCGGCACCACAAGATGGGCAGAGCATCGCCCCCTGGTGGGCATGCCGGATGGATCCCAGTCGGGCATATGTGGGAGTCTGTCTGACTGCCTCCCTGTTTCCAGCTTCGGAAAAATACAAAAAAAAAAAAAAAAAAAGATGTGAGACAATAAATTACATAGAGGAAAACATAGGTACTAAATTCATTGACCTTGGCCATAAAGAACATTTTATGAATTTGACTCCAAAGGCAAGGGAAATGAAGGCAAAGGTAAATGAATGGGACTACATCAGACTAAGAAGCTTTGCACAGCAAAAGAAACTGACAACAAAACAAACAGACATACAACTAAATGGGAGATGATATTTTCAAACAACAGCTCAGATAAGGGCCTAATATCCAAAATATACAAATAACTCACAAAACTCAACAACAAACAAGTAAACAATCTAATAAAAATATGGGAAGAGGACATGAACAGACACTTCTCTCAGGAAGAAATACAAATGGCCAATAGTTTTATGAAAAGATGCTCATCTTTACTAACTATTAGAGAAATGCACATCAAAACTACAATGAGATACCACCTCACACCTGTTAGATTAGCTATTATCAACAGGATAGGTGACAACAGGTGTTGGAGAGGCTGTGGAGAAAAAGGAACCCTCATTCACTGTTGGTGGGAATGTAAAGTAGTACAACCATTATGAAAGAGAGTAAGGTGGTTAATCAAAAAATTTAGAAAAGAATTACCATATGACCCAGTAATTTCTCTATTGGGTATATACTCCCTAAACTCAGAGACATTGGTACGTAAAGACACATGCAGCCCCATGTTCATTGCAGCATTGTTCACAGTGGCCAGGACATGGAAACAACCAAAAAGCCCTTCAATAGAGGACTGGATAAAGAAGATGTGGCACATATATACTATGGAATACTACTCAGCAATAAGAAATGATGACATCGGATCATTTACAACAACATGGATGAACCTTGATAACATTATACTGAGTGAAATAAGTAAATCAGAAAAAACTAAGAACTGTATGATTCCATACAAAGGTAGGACACAAAATTGAGACTCATAGACATAGATAAGAGTGCAGTGGTTACCAGGGGGAGGGGCATAAAGAAAACCAAATAAAAGGTGACGGAGAGCAATCTGACTTTGGGTGATGGGTATACAACATAATCAAATGTCAAAATGATCTGGAGATGTTTTCTCTGAATCTATGTATTCTAATTGATCAATGTCACCCATTAAAATTAACTGTCTAAATAAAATTTTAAAAAAGGATTTTCTAAATGAAAAAAAAATAATTTAGGCAGTACTTTTTGAACTGATATTATAAGAAAACTATTGAGGAAGATATTAACAGTGGTACTAAAGAAAAAAGAAAAGAAAAGGTTTTCCCTGTGAGAATTTAACCATTCAAGAAAGTTAAAGAATTTCTTTTCTTTTTTAAAAAAATCAAAGGACTCTCAGGCCTTTAATATGCTAAGTCTGTGTTATAACTCTCCAATAAAGGTGTTTAGAATAAAAAAAAAAAGAAGAAAATCAGCCCTGATTCTAAAATAACTTGAGATGACAATGAACTTTTCTCTTGTTTTAGGAGTTTTAGGTAGACCTTATCTTCTTGCCCCAGAAAAAAAAACTCCATGTCAATCATTTCTTTTAGAATAATCATAAGAATTACAGATCACTAATACTGAGAAGCACAGATTGCCATATCTAGAGTTTTAAGATAGTCTTTCTTCTGGTACTATTTGGTTCCGTGCCTCACTTCACTGAGAGAGAGATAGTAGAGCCAGTGGATAAGAGAAATCTAAAAGAAGTGTTAAGCAGGAAGAAATAAAGGGTATCCAAATTGGAAAAAGAAGAAGTAAAACTGACATTATTTGCTGATGACATAATACTGTATATAGAAAACCCTAAAATCTCAGTCAAAAAACTTCTAGACCTGATAAATGAATTCGGCAAGGTGGCAGAATATAAAATCAATATTCAGAAATCAGTGGCATTTTTATATACCAACAGTAAACTGTCAGAAAGAGAAATTAGGGAAACAATCCTCCTCACTCACTATTGCAACAAAATAAACAACAACAAACTATTGTACCTAGGAGTAAATTTAACCAAGGAGGTAAAAGACTTATACTCATAAAATTATAAGACATTGAAAAAATAAATCAAAGAAGATACAAACAAGTGGAAGCATATACCATGTTCATAGGTAAGAAGAATAAACATCATTAAAATGTCTAAACTACCCAAAGCAATCTATAGATTCAGTGCAATTCCTATTAAAATACCAATGGCATGCTTCACAGATCTAGAAAAAATGTTCCAAAAATTTACATGGAACCAAAAAATAACCTGAATAGACTCAGCAATCTTGAAAATGAGGAGCAAAGTGGGAGGTATCACACTTCCTGATATCAAGTTATACTACAAGGCCATTGTAATCAAAACAGCTTGGTACTGCCATAAGAACAGGCATATAGATCAATGGAACTGAACAGAGAAGCCAGAAATAAACCTATGCCTTTATGGTTAATTGATACTTGACAAAGGAAGCAAGAGCATACAATGGCATAAAGACAATCCCTTTAATAAATGGTGTTGGGAAAATTGGAGAGGTACATGCAAAAAAATGAAACTAGACCACCAACTTACACCATTCACAAAAATAAACTCAAAATGGATAAAAGACTTAAATGTAAGTCACAAAACCATAAAACTCTTGGAAGAAAACGTAGACAGTAAACTTTCTGATATCTCTCATAGCAATATTTTTGTTCATATATCTCCACAGGCAAGTGAAATAAAGGACAAAATAAACAAATGGGATTATATCAAACTAAAATGCTTTGCACAGCAAAAGACATCATTAACAAAATAAAAAGACAACACAATACAATGGGAGAACACATTTGCCGATACATCTGATAAGGGGTTAATAGCCAAAATTTATAAAGAACTTCTAAAACTCAACACCAGGAAGGTAAACAATCCAATTTTAAAAATGGGCAAAGGACCTGAATAGACACTTCTCCAAAGAGGACAAACAGATGGCCAATAGGCATATGAAAAAATGTTCAATGTCACTAATCATCAGAGAAATGCAAATTAAAACCACAATGAGATACCACCTCACACCTGTCAGAATGGCTCTCATTAACAACTCAACAAACAATAAGTGCTGGTGAGGGTGTGGAGAAAAAGAAACTCTCTTGAGCTGCTGGTGGGAATGCAGACTGGTGCAGCCACTCTGGAAAACAGTATGGCATTTCCTCAGAAATTAAAAATGGAACTGCCTTTTGACCCAGCTATCCTACTTTTAGGAATATATCCTAAGAATCTCAAAAGATCAATTCAAAAGAAGATAAGCACCTCCATGTTTACTAAAGCATTGTTTACAATAGCCAAGATCTGGAAACAGCTCAAGTGTCCATCAGTGGATGAATGGATAAAAAAGCTCTGGTACATATACACAATGGAATACATGGCCAAGAAAAAGAAGGAAATCTTACCTCTTGTGATGGCATGGATGGGCCTGCTACGTGAAACAAGCCAGGAAGAGAAAGACAAATATCATATGATCTCACTTATATGTAGAATCTAATGAACACGATGAACTGAGGAATGGAATAGAGGCAGAGGCAGGGTCATGGGAAGCAGATAGACAGCTGACAGAGGGAAGGAGGATGAGGGGATGGGATCAGAGATGGTGAAGCGATTAGTGAAATTATATATACATAACACAGAGATACAGATAACAGAACAGCAAATCTCAGAGGGAAGGCAGGGAGGAAGTCAGGGGGTGGGGGGCAAAAGGGGTATAAATGGGGGCATGCTGTTGGGCAGTGAGGGTGTTATATTGAGTGGGACACTTGAATCCATGTTAACATAAGCAATTCTAAAAATTAATTTAAAAATTATAAAAGACCAAGTTAAAAAAAAAAAAAGAAGTGTTAAGCAAACACTATGGCAGATAGATTGTCCAAGACAAAGATAGCCATTTCAAAAGGAGTATAAAGCCAGTACAACTCTTGAAAACTGTTGATAATATCCAAGTCTAATCCAAAGGAGGAGAAGGAAAAGATTCAGGATAAAAACTATAACATGATACAGACTAGGGTATTATTGGTACAATTTATCCAAAATGAGACTGAGGAGAACATGAATAGAGCCAGTTCCATGAGAATGACTAACAAAGACAGAAAAGCAAGCCCTACTCAGAGAACACTGGTCAGAACTTGTGTTCATAATGTGAACTAAAACACAAAATATTGTGTGAAGTATAAATATGTCCCAAGAAGATACCTTGGAATTAGTACACTTATTTATTCCCTAATATACTAGTAACCTAAAAAGTAAGTCAACTTTTAAGAAACAAATTTTACGTAGTTACACTAGCAAGATCTGATCTAATATTCTGCCATTATTTTTAAAGTCCTGGATTCCCTTTTAGAATAAACTTATACTTTACCATTTTTTTAATTTCTTTATTTTAGAGTGAGAGAGACAGAGACAGGAAGGGAGAGAGATGTCAGTGATCCCACGCTCAAGCTCAAGCCAGCGACCCCACACTCAAGCTGGTGAGCCTGTACTCAAGCCAGTGACCTCAGAGTTTCAAACCTGGCACTTCAGCATCCCAGACTGATGCTCTGTCCACTACACAACCACTGGTCAGGCTACTTTACAAATTTTATAAGGCACTTTAATAATACCTTTCCTATGTGAAAAACAAAAGTAAAAGAAAGAAAGATTATTTCACTAACATTATTGTTTGAGATGTTAATATGTAAAATACTTAAACCAAATTAAACAAAATTTCTGGATTAAATACAATGCTAAAATGCATACTATAACAGAGTGTTGGTAATAAGAAATAAATACTAACCAATTCATTTAGATGATGTTGAATATATGGTATTTGACATGGTATGACCAAATCAAGAGCAGAAGATGAATTTGGTGGGTCAAAACGAATAGGTGATACACTAATTGGAACATATGAAACATCATCCTAAAATAAAATTAAATGATACTTAATATATGCATTTTGTAATATTGTGTTCAAATGTTATATTAAATACTAAGTAAAAATTACCTCATCATCAGAGTCAACAAGGCTTCCCAAGTCAAGTGGAGGGACCCTGAAAGAAATAATCTAGGTTGCTTATAACTTTTAAAAATAAGAATTAAATAGTTGCAAATCATATATTGTATACTGCATCTTATATAAAAAGATATGCTGAAGCCAGTGGTGTACTGATGCCTATCAAGCTGTGCTAGTTTTTGTTAAATATTCAATAATTCTTGAGCTTGTTAACACATTATTAAAAATAAAATTATATAAACTTACAAATAAGCTATATTAAAAAACAAAACAAAGGTAATAAATACTCAAAAGTCATTACTTCTTAATGATTTTACTATACTTCACTATTATTTTGTCTTAGAGATTTATATCTATCTGTGTCATAATATATATAATGGTATACATCTCTTTCCAACTCTGTGTCTAGTGGTATTACATAGATGGCTTGAAATCAACCACAGTAGGATTATTTACACAGAAATTGGCAAATGCTATGAATCAGGACCTGATTTATTACTTTGTTGACTTCCAAGACTTTAAAAAGTGGCGGAGAAAATGCTGATAATGCAGATTAAAGTTAAAAGTGTATTGTGTCTTAACTATCACACTGTGAATAACAAAAACCAGAAATATTGTCCCACTATTCTAAACATCACTTGATTCAGTAAAAAAACAACAACATTCACATCACCCTATGAAAAATGAAACTATCAACCAACATTCATGTTGGAACTATACTGGTTCATCAATTACAACCACAAGTTGGTTACAGATATAAAAATTCAGCAAAAAACAAAGAAGATATCTTTCTGTGACAGTCAATTGGCTATATGAAATTTACAATAAAGAGTTTATATATTTTATTTGTAAATTGCTACATATCAGTAAAATTTATAATCAACTTAAAATATACTTAAGATTATTTATAATTAACAATTAAAATTTATACTAAACTTATAGTACAGTTTCGAAAAACCAGTTGCTAAAAACATTTACCAGCACACCACTGACTGCTGTTACAAATTCTGATACTTGCTAATTTTATGTGGTTCAGCCTAATAATTAAGTTTTAAATTTCTATTTTCCAAGAAGCCTTGTAGTGTAAAATACTTGAAAAAATATAAAAAGATATACTTCCAGATTTTAAAAGGAAAAAATATAAAGTGTAAAACAAGTTAATGTATTCCAGTTCAAAATAAAATTTTAATAAGATTGATAAAATTGTCATAGTCTTCAAAATAAAAGTACAGATAGTGTTCCCATCAAATTCATTTTGACTATCCTAGTTATAAAATGCAAGATTTTATATATTCTTTTTAAATGTACTTAGCTGAATTTTCTAAATAAAGCAATATTTAAACTATTTCAGGAATATAAGAACAATATTAAATAGAATAAAAAACAAAAGAACTATTACCCTTAGTCCTACCATCCTATACAAGAGCTACTTAAATTTTGGCATGGTAAGTTTAGGCCATCCACATGCATACAAATTTTTCTGTGGTTCAGAATCATAGCTATATAGATCATTTTGCCTTCTTTTTTTTTCTTAATAAATATTTGCCCATAAACAGTTCAAATGTGAAAAAACGTGACTTACACAGGAAGGCAAGGAGCATTCTGGATTGCCCATGATTTAGAAGTCCATCCTTGCTTTAATGAAAAAATAATAATAAAGTCAGTTTGTATATACCCTTCAATTATACTTTAAAATATAAGCAATTAGTCAATGAAATAATGCCAGTTATAACTTTTCTCAGTAAATTTTATACAAGGAACATTTATTAAGCTCCTCCCAACTGTGTTTGAGACACAGAGATAGGATGATAAGCAACATAAATCATTCCTACCGATACAGTGCTCCGGCTGCTGGGGAAGACATTCACTCAAACAGTAATGTGAAAAATAAATGCTATGACTGAGCAGCTACACACAGTGTGTGTAGCCAACCTAGTCTAAATGGAGCTCTGAGGGGTGAGTAGGACTTAGCCAAATGAAGAGAGAAGCGAGAAAACTGCTTCAGCCAAGAGGAACAATGGCAAGAGCTAGCAGCTGGACAGGGTTGAAATCCAGTGTGAGGAGGTAATGGCCAGACCTGTTACATTATAAACATAAAAGTGAAGGAAGTTGGAGCTTGTCCTAGAGGTAATGGGGAAATAATGAAGAATTTAAGCAAGAAGAGACAAATATATGCATGTGTATGTTTGTAAATGTTCTACCTATTGCCAAAAATTTGTGTAAAGCCCAGAAAAGTACAGTGAGCTTAGCCACTATGGAGTAAGAATTGTGTACGAGTCTT
Source organism: Saccopteryx bilineata (assembly GCF_036850765.1). NCBI lineage: Eukaryota > Metazoa > Chordata > Mammalia > Chiroptera > Emballonuridae > Saccopteryx > Saccopteryx bilineata. Next base: position 130,197,404 of record NC_089491.1, read on the forward strand.
AGGGAAAGTTCAAGTTAATAAAAACGGGAAATAATTCACCCATCAGCACAGCTTATTCTGAAATGTCACCTAATTGGTCATTTTTGTGATTCTGATAGCAAGAACAGAGATTATATACAAGACTGAGCTTCATCATTCTGCCCATAAAACAAATTTGGCTCTGTATCAACTTCAATATGCCATCGTTTTAAGTACTATCCTAATAAATAGTTACATATGGAGAAATATAAATCACAAGATGATTATTTAAATGGAAATATGTTTAATATATAATACAACAAAATGAAATATATATTTTAATTATATTTAATTAATTTTAATATGTTAAAATTAAATATATCAGCTTAAAATAGCACATTTTTATTACACATCAAAGATTTTTTTTAGCAAGTGACAGACAGAGAGAGAGGGATAGACAGGCAGAAAGGGAGACAGATGAGAAGCATGAACTCATAGTTGTAGCATGTTAGTTGTTCATTGATTGCTTTCTTGTATGTGCCTTGACTGGAGGGCTCCAGCTGAGCCAGTGACCCCTTGCTCCAGCCAGCAACCCTGGGCTCAAGCCAGAGACCATGGGATCATGTCTATGATCCTATGCTTGAGCCAGGAACACCACACTCAAGATGGTGAGCCCACGCTCAAGCCTGATGAGCCTGAGCTCAAGTTGGAGACCTCCAGGTTTCAAACCTGGGGGTCCCCAGCATCCCAGGTTGATGCTCTATCCACTGCGACACTGCCTGGTCAGGCCAAAGATTTTCTTGATTGTACTTAGGAAAAATCATGACATCATCTAACTTTAGTAAAAATATCTAAATAGAATATAGCTGTTGTTATCATAGTCATGATCATCATTATTCCCCAGAAAGTTCTTTAATGGACATGTAGACAGTTTTCTGAAGCCATAAGGACAAACATATATATGTCTTTTTTTTTTTTTTTTTTAGAGAGAGAGAGAGAGAGAGAGCGAGAGCCAGACAGACAGGAAGGGAGAGAGATAAGAAGCATCAACTCATAGTTGCCACACTTTAGTTGTTCATTGATTGCTTCACTATGGGCCTTGACCCAGGGCATTCCAGCCAAGCCAGTGACCCCTTGCTCAAGCCAGCAACCTTGGGCTCAAGCCAGCAACTTTGCGCTTTAAGCCAGTGACTTTTGGGCTTAAGCCAGTAATCATGGGATCATGTCGGTGATCCCACTCCCACTGTGCTCAAGCCAGTGACCTTGGGTTTTGAACCTGGGACATCAGCATCCCAAGTTGATACTCTATTCACTATGTCACCACCAATTAGGACATAAATATTTTTAAAATGGAAGTTATATTTCTTTTGTACAAAACATATTGGTGCTGGCCAGTGCAGAATAAGATAAATTATGCTTTATAAATTCTTAAACCAATTCAGAATACAAAATTGTGCCAGCCAATCCAGATTAAAGGTAAATTATAACTCATAAATACCTAAGGCCAGGAGTCAGCAAACTATGGCCCAGCTCTGTTTTTGTAAACAAAGTTTTATGAGAATACAGCAATGTTCATTTATTTACAAATTGTCTGTGTTCCCAATACAACTGCAGAGTTGAATAGCTGCAACTCCACAGCCCTTAAAGCCAAAAATATTTAGTACCTAGTCCTTTATTTTAAAAATTGGGCTATTTTGTGTCCTGTCTTTTTCTTTTAATACAATTTATTTTCAGAACAGCTTTAGGTTCACAGGAAAATTGAGTGTAAGTTACAGAGATTCCCCATTTACCTGCTGACACCATACGTTGCATAGCCTCCACCACCAGAGCAGTACATTTGTTACAGTTGAGGAAACTGCACCAACATATCATTATCACCAAAAGTTCATAGATTACATTAGATTTCACTCTTTGTGTTGTACATTTTACATAGGTTTTGACAAATTTATAATAGTATATATACTATCTTTTTCACCTTTAATTGTAAGCTATTTCTGTTATTACTTAAAATTATTTTTATGCCTATATAATATTCTATCTAAAAGTTGGGTCACACTTTATCTAATATTTTTCAAATGCTACTATAGTTTATTATACACTGCCAATCACATTTTCAAAAATGTGGTTCCAACTTACGGTGTACTAACTTTAGTTCTGAGTACTCTCAATATTACATTTGCTTCCTAATTTAATAGAGGCACAAAGGTATACCCTTATGTTCATTTTCATTCCCTTGATTATTAGTGAGGATGAACAACATATTTTATATTCTAATAAATTTATCAGTTAATTTTTGTAAGGATACTTAAAGCATTATAAGTATCACTTCTTTGAAAAAAGCTTATGCATTATTTCTCACTTTTAATTCTAACTTTAGAACACTCCAGCAATGGTAGCTGAAAACTACAATAGCAATACTTTGCTGATAAACTCTAAGAAACAATAACCTGGATATCTGGGATTATTTTTTTCCTAAAGAACAAGAGTTCTGAGATAAGCATGACCTGGTCCCCTAAATTCATCACCAGAACTAGGCCTTTCTAGTAGAGAGATCAAGGCATTAAGATTAAAGGAAGATATTATTGGGGGAAAAAAATAGGTAATTTTAGAAATCTTTTTTTTCCAAAGAACTTAAACATTGAGCTTTTTCTAGCAACTAGATAAAAGTTGATAATATGATATGCTTAATATGATAAGCAAATAATCAGTGGGAAAGACTGTAATACTTTACATGATATTTTGACTAACGAGGACTGCTTTGTTTCAAATTTCCAAATACTTCATTTATGTTAATACTTTATTTAACACAATATTGTGAACTATTTGACTCCCAAACACCACCTTATAATAAGAGAAATGGCTGAACACAGTAGAGAACACAGACCTTGAAGTCAGAACTAGAGTTCAAAATCCTGACAAGTTACTTATCTCTGCGGGCATGTTCTTTTATATTTAAAAGCAGGTAAAAATAAATCCTACCTCCAACATTTATTGTAGGAATTAAGTGGTATCATTTATCATGATCACTGATAAGCACTAGTGTTGGGCATTAAGTTTGTAAAATCTGTATTTTCTAGTTTTGCTCACTTTTATTGTTAAAAATGGTGCTACCCACATCAATGGCTGTTGCCCAGGTGATACCATTAATTGCCTTTCTGCTTGGGAAGGGGTTTGGTTATGCTAATGTGTGCTGGAGGAGGGGCTTTCATGCCAAAAGTTTTAAAGGAGGAGCTAGGAGGCCATTATGGAGGAGACCACGTTGTTGCAGGGAGAGAGATCACGTGGTTGCAGAGGAAGAGGCCGCCAAGATGAAGGCATGCAGAGGGCACTGAGTGAGACTGGTGGGGCCGTTGATCTAGGAAAACTCAGAAAAGATTCTCCTGGTTGTGGTACCGGAGAATGTGTGAAGGGGTTTTGGTGCCCGTGTGTTTGTTTTTACTTGCGGGCCGAGGGCAAGGCTAGAAATAAAGAAAATGGCCCACCATTTCCTGGCTCCATTATTTCTCTACGATCTATCCGAATCTAATGTGAACCTGCATGGGCCTGGCCGCAGCTGTGATGGTGGCCACAACTACCAGCCCTACAACTAGGTATTCAAGAATTGAAATAAGAATGGCAAGGAAATCTACATCACTTTTATGTATTTCTAAACTAAACTTTATATATACTCAATTATGTGGTGTATACAGGAGGAAAGTAGCTTTAAACTTGTACTTACCTAATCAATGATATACACAACAGTAATATTATCAAAGTTGAGAAGAATAAAAGTCCTAAAAATAAAAGCCCAGATTCTCTTTTTACCTAGTTAACACAAAATGTATATTGATATACAGTATTCTTGTTTTTTCTATTTTTATTTTTTATATTTTCTACAGATATGCACAATTTTTTTTACAATAATTTTATTTTTTTAATGGGGTGACATCAATAAATCAGGATACATATATTCAAAGATAACAAGTCCAGGTTATCTTGTCGTTCAATTATGTTGCATACCCACCACCCAAAGTCAGATTGTCCTCTGTGACCTTCTATCTTGTTTTCTTTGTGCCCCTCCCCACCCCCTTTCCCTCTCCCATTCCCCCCTCCCCCCCCATAACCACCACACTCTTATCAATGTCTCTTAGTTTCACTATTATGTCCCACCTACGTATGGAATAATACAGTTCGTGGTTTTTTCTGCTTTACTTATTTCGCTTCGTATCATGTTATCAAGATCCCACCATTTTGCTGTAAATGTTCCGATGTCATCATTTCTTATGGCTGAGTAGTATTCCATAGTGTATATGTGCCACATCTTCTTTATCCAGTCATCTATTGATGGGCTTTTTGGTTGTTTCCATGTCCTGGCCACTGTGAACAATGCTGCAATAAACATGGGGCTGCATGTGTCTTTACGTATCAATGTTTCTGAGTTTTTGGGATATATACCCAGTAGAGGGATTGCTGGGTCATAAGGTAGTTCTATTTTCAGTTTTTTGAGGAACCACCATACTTTCTTCCATAATGGTTGTACTACTTTACATTCCCACCAACAGTGGATGAGGGTTCCTTTTTCTCCACAGCCTCTCCAACATTTGCTATTACCTGTCTTGCTAATAACAGCTAATCGAACAGGTGTGAGGTGGTATCTCATTGCCGTTTTGATTTGCATTTCTCTAATAGCTAAAGAAGATGAGCATCTTTTCATATATCTGTTGGCCATTTGTATTTCTTCCTGGGAGAAGTGTCTATTCATATCCTCTTCCCATGTTTTTATCGGATTGTTTGTTTGTTTGTTGTTGAGTTTTATGAGTTCTTTGTATATTTTGGATATTAGGCCCTTATCTGAGCTGTTGTTTGAAAATATCATTTCCCATTTAGTTAGCTTTCTGTTTATTTTGTTATCAGTTTCTCTTGCTGAGCAAAAACTTCTTAGTCTGATGTAGTCCCATTCATTAATTTTTGCCTTTACTTCTCTTGCCTGTGGAGTCAAATTCATAAAATGCTCTTTAAAACCCAGGTCCATGAGTTGAGTACCTATGTCTTCTTCTATGTACTTAATTGTTTCAGGTCTTATGTTTAGATCTTTGATCCATTTTGAGTTAATTTTTGTACAGGGGGAGAGACTGTAGTCAAGTTTGATTCTTTTGCATGTGGCTTTCCAGTTTTCCCAGCACCATTTATTGAAGAGGCTTTCTTTTCTCCATTGTGTGTTGTTGGCCCCTTTATCAAAAATTATTTGACTATATATATGTGGTTTTATTTCTGGACTTTCTATTCTGTTCCATTGGTCTGAGTGTCTATTTTTCTGCCAATACCATGCTGTTTTGATTGTCATGGCCCTATAATATAGTTTGAAGTCAGGTATTGTAATGCCCCCAGCTTCATTCTTTTTCTTTAGGATTGCTTTGGCTATTCGGGGTTTTTTATAGTTCCATATAAATCTGATGATTTTTTGCTCTATTTCTTTAAAAAACGTCATTGGAAGTTTGATGGGAATTGCATTAAATTTGTATATTGCTTTGGGTAATATAGCCATCTTGATTATATTTACTCTTCCTAGCCAAGAACAAGGTATATTCTTCCATCTCATTATATCTTTTTCGATTTCCCTTAACAATGGTTTATACTTTTCATTATATAAGTCCTTTACATTCTTCGTTATGTTTATTCCTAAGTATTTTATTTTTTTTGTTGCAATCGTGAACGGGATTATTCTTTTGAGTTCGTTCTCAGTTGTTTCATTGTTGGCATATAGAAAGGCTATTGACTTCTGTATGTTAATTTTGTATCCTGCGACCTTACTGTATTGGCTGATTGTTTCTAGTAGTGTTTTTGTGGATTCTTTGGGGTTTTCGATGTATAGGATCATATCATCTGCAAAAAGTGATACCTTTACTTCTTCTTTTCCGATATGGGTGCCTTTTATTTCTTTGTCTTGTCTGATTGCTCTGGCTAGAACCTCTAGTACCACATTAAATAAGAGTGGAGAGAGTGGACAACCCTGTCTTGTTCCTGATTTAAGGGGGAAAGCCTTCAGTTTAGTGCCATTTAATATGATGTTAGCTGATGGTTTATCATATATGGCCTTTATCATGTTGAAATATTTTCCTTCTATACCCATTTTGTTGAGTGTCTTAAACATAAAATTGTGTTTTATTTTATCAAAAGCCTTTTCTGCGTCTATTGATAAGATCATGTGGTTTTTGTTCTTTGTTTTGTTGATATGGTGTATTACGTTAACTGTTTTACGTATGTTGAACCATCCTTGAGATTCTGGGATGAATCCCACTTGATCATGATGTATTATTTTTTTAATATGTTGTTGTATTTGATTTGCTAGTATTTTGTTTAGTATTTTAGCATCTGTATTCATTAGAGATATTGGTCTGTAGTTTTCTTTTTTTGTGCCATCCTTGCCTGGTTTTGGTATGAGGGTTATGTTGGCCTCATAAAATGTGTTTAGAAGTATTGCTTCTTCTTCAATTTTTTGGAAGACTTTGAGTAGAATAGGAACCAAGTCTTCTTTGAATGTTTGATAAAATTTGCTGATAAAGCCGTCAGGGCCTGGACTTTTATTTTTGGGGAGGTTTTTAATGGTTTTTTCTATTTCTTCTCTACTGATAGGTCTGTTTAGGCTTTCTGCTTCTTCTTGACTCAGTCTAGGAAGGTTGTATTTCTCTAGGAATTTATCCATTTCTTCTAGGTTGTTGAATTTAGTGGCATAAAGTTTTTCATAGTATTCTACAATAATTCTTTGTATATCTACGGTGTCCGTGGTGATTTCTCCTTTTTCATTTTGGATTTTGTTTATATGAGTTCTTTCTCTTTTTTCCATGGTAAGTCTTGCCAAGGGTTTGTCAATTTTGTTGATCTTTTCAAAGAACCAGCTCCTTGTTCCATTAATTTTTTCTATAGTTTTTCTGTTCTCTAATTCATTTATTTCTGCTCTGATTTTTATTATCTCCTTTCTTCGGCTGTTTTTGGGTTGTCTTTGTTCTTCTTCTTCTAGTTCCTTAAGGTGGGAAGTTAAGTGGTTCACTTGGGCTCTCTCTTGTTTGTTCATATATGCCTGAAGTGATATGAACTTCCCTCTTATCACTGCTTTTGCTGCATCCCATAGATTCTGATATGTCGTATTGTCATTTTCATTAGTCTGTATATATCTTTTGATCTCTGCACTTATTTCTTCTTTGACCCATTCATTTTTTAAAAGTATGTTGTTTAGTTTCCACATTTTTGTGGGATTTTTTTTCTCTTTTTTGCAGTTGAATTCTAGTTTCAAGGCTTTATGATCAGAAAATATGCTTGGTACAACTTCAATTTTTCTGAATTTTCTGATGTTGTTTTTGTGACCCAACATATGGTCAATTCTTGAGAATGATCCATGTACACTGGAGAAAAATGTATACTCAGTCACTTTGGGATAAAATGTCCTGTAGATGTCTATCATATCCAGGTGCTCTAGTGTTTTGTTTAAGGCCACTATGTCTTTATTGATTCTCTGTTTGGATGACCGATCTAGAGCCATCAGCAATGTATTGAGGTCTCCAAGTATGATTGTATTTTTGTCAGTTTTTGTTTTAAGTTCAATAAGTAGCTGTCTTATATATCTTGGTGCTCCTTGGTTTGGTGCATATATATTAAGAATTGTTATGTCTTCTTGATTCAGTGTCCCCTTAGCCATTATGAAATGGCCATTTTTGTCTCTGAGTACTTTTCCTGTCTTGTAGTCAGCATTATCCGATATGAGTATTGCTACACCTCCTTTTTTTTGGATGTTATTTGCTTGGAGTATTGTTTTCCAGCCTTTCACTTTGAATTTGTTTTTATCCTTGTTACTTAGATGAGTTTCCTGTAGGCAGCATACCGTTGGATTTTCTTTTTTAATCCATTCTGCTACTCTGTGTCTTTTTATTGGTGAGTTTAATCCATTTACATTTAGTGTAATTATTGATACTTGTGAGTTCCCTATTGCCATTTTATATCTTGCTTTCTGTTAGTTTTGTGTCTTGTTTGATCCTTCTCTTTCGTTTTTCTATCTTTTTTTCTTATTTGGTTGTATTCCATACATCTTTCCTCTGTTGCTATCTTTTTTATCTCATGTGCTTCTGTGGTGGTTTTTTCAATGGTGGTTACCTTTGAGTAATGAAAAGGGTCCCTACCCTGTTCATTGTAGCGAACTATTTTGTGAGTACTTTTGCACTCCATCGTCCTTTGCTACTGTTAATCTCCATCTTCTCCCCCTCTTTCTTTTTGTTGTTGTCACAGTTTAAATTTGGTTTTATTGTGTTCTTCTTGGAGCTTTTACTTGTGGCTCTGTTTTTTTTTTTGTTCTTTGTATCTGATTGAAGAACCCCCTTTAATAATTCCTGGAGTGGGGGTTTTCTGATGATAAATTCCCTCATCTTTTCTGTATCTGTGAATGTTTTTATTTCTCCTTCATATTTGAAGGATAGCTTTGATGGGTATAGTATTCGTGGCTGAAAGTTCCTCTCTTTCAGGACTTTAAATATTGGGGTCCACTCTCTTCTAGCTTGTAGAGTTTCTGCTGAGAAATCTGATGATAATCTAATGGGCCTTCCTTTATATGTTGTATTCTTCTTTTCCCTGGCTGCCTTGAGAATTTTTTCTTTGCTGTTGGTTTGTGTCAATTTCATTATGATATGCCTTGGAGTAGGTTTGTTGGGGTTAAGAAAACTCGGAGTTCTGTTTGCTTCTTGAACTTGAGGCTTTAGTTCTTTCCACAGGCTTGGGAAGTTCTCATCTATTATTTGTTTGAGTATGTTCTCCATTCCATTTTCTCTCTCTTCTCCCTCTGATATACCTATTATTCTTATGTAATTCTTTTTGATGGAGTCAGATAATTCTTGTAGGGCTATCTCATTTTTTTTAATTTTTGAGTCTCTTTCTTCTTCTCTCTGTTGTGCCTCAAGTTGCTTGTCTTCTATTTCAATAATCCTCTCTTCTATCTGACCTGTTCTATTAGCTAAGCTTGTTACTTCGTTTTTCAGCTCGTGAATTGAGTTTTTCATCTCTGTTTGATTTGTTTTTATAGTTTCAATTTCCTTGGACATATATTCTTTGTGTCATTGAGTTGTTTTCTGAGCTCCCTAAATTGCCTTTCTGTGTTTTCTTGTGTATCTCGGAGGATTTTTAGGATTTCTATCTTGAATTCTCTGTCATTTAGCTCCAAGGTTTCCAATATAATAAATTTTTTCTCCATAGATTTTTCCTCTTCTAGCTGTGTTACCTCTCTTTCTTTTGTATCCATATTAGATTTTCTCTTCCTTAATGGCATCTGAGGGTGGTTTTGTTGATAGTATTAATGAGATTTAATAAAGAATAAAAAGTTAAAAAATAATAAAAAAATAATAAAAAAATAAAAAATAAAAAAGAGTTGTTTTTTTTAAAAAAAATTAATAATGAAATAAAGAAAAATAAAATAAAATAAAAATTTTTAAAAAAGGAAATTATTCCCCCCCTCCTTTTTTCCTCTCCTCTCCTCTCCCCTCTTTCTTGAGAAAACCTTGTGGTGAACTGTGAATTATAACAAACAATGCCTGTGATGGAGGGCCTGAATTGGGGAAAAGTAATAAAGGGGCAAAAAAAAAAAAAAAAAGAAAAAAGAAAAAAAAAGAGCGTATGGACCCACAAAAAACAAATAAGGAAAAAATTTGGGTCAAGAATAAAATGATTTGCTTTTAGGTGTTGGTTGTCTAAGAGTTATGATGAGAGGAATAAGAGGAAAACGGAAAAATGGGGGGACAAATTAAAAAATTACTATTGTATTTAGTGGAACAAGAACTAGATAATATGGAGAGCCAGGGATGGGAGCACTGCTAGTGAGTTAAAAAGGTGAAGTAAAAACCCCCCAAAATGCCACAAACATAAGTTTGAGTCCCAGATAAGATAATTTGTTTGTTATTGAGGTTTGAATGAGGGGAGATGTAAAGGAGAAAGGAAAAAACTAATATAGAGGGAGAAAAGAAAGAGAGAGAGAGAAAAAAAGAGCGAACCACTAAAAGAAGAAAAAAGAAAGGAGAGAGAGAGAGAGAGTTAAGGGTTTTGGAGTGCAACCCTCATAGAGAGAAAGGAAGAGGAGAGAAAAGATAATGGGAGATGTAACACTTATGGGTAGTGTAGTTCAAGGAGAGGAGAGAGTAAGACCAGCAGAGAGTTAGTCGGCCAAATTGGAGGAGGAAAAAAAGTATCAAGAATGAAGATAAGAGAAACATACAAACAAATATAATAAAATGGGATAGGTTATAAAGTCTGCAGATTATTCTTGATTTTGAGAGGTTATCTTCTTGCTTTTTCTTTTCTCTCCCTCTTCCTGGTCGGTGACTCTGTACCCCGGGTTCTGCCCCTTTGGCACTCTCAGGTAGAGGTTTGCAGTTGATAAGTCTCTATGGCAATGTCATGTATTGTGCTTTAGTCTCGTTGGCAGTCGAGGCTCATTAGCATTTATAGGCTCCGACAGTGAAAGAGTCTGTGTTCCTGGGGCCTTTCTCCTAGTCTTTCCTTCCTCAATTAGTAGCCTGATAATCCAGCTCTGAGGTTGCTGCTGCCTCTGCCTGGATAGTAAGAGGCTCAAAGAGCTGGCAACTCCCCACTCTATTTCCACTCAGCACAGGGCTCTGGGTAAGGCTCAGTCAGTCAGAGCTGCTAGCATAATCAGGCGGGCTTTCCACCCACTCAAAGACCTCTGGCTCTGCCACTCTGTCCGGTAACACAGGCGGGCGCCCACTTCTGGGGTGCTTGGAAGAAACTCTCACTCACTGTCTGCGACCAGGATATCCGGCCAGCAGTCTCACGCTCTGAGTGAAACCCCCAACCGCAGGGAAAAGTTGCAGCGTTGGAATTGAGTCTCGCTCTGTCCCCGTGTGCGGCTTTTGCAAGGCGCTGGGGCGGCCCAAGATTCCGCTTTGGCCCACACAAAGGCCCCTGACTCTGCCCCTCTGTGCGATAACACGGGCGCGCACTGCCGAGGCACTCGGAGGAATCGCTCACTCCCTATCTGCGCGCGCACACCAGGATATGAGGCCGGCCGCATTTCCCTCTGAGTGAAACCCTCACCAGCACAGAAAATCTCCACCATTGGAATTAGTTCTCATTCCCTCCCGTGCGTGGCTTTCCCAGGGTGCTGGGGCTGCCCAGAGACTCTGCCCTCGGCCCACAGAAAGGCCTCTGACCCTGCCTCTCCGTGGGGCAACACGGGCACCCACTCCCGGGGCCTAGGAAGAAATCTCTCGCCCACTAACTGCGCGCACGCTGACCAGGAGACCGGGTAAAATGGCCGCTCCGCTTGTCTTTCTTTGTTTGGGTTTGGCGCGAGTGTTAGCTTGTATTGCCCGGGTTGCCCCAGGATCAGTTTTTCCTCGGCTTGGATCTCCGTGCCACAGCCTGGTTCGGCCGTTTGTGCCGCAGCCTGGATCTATTCACCCCCTTTGCCCGCCTCAGTTTCTATATTCACAGTTACCAGAGAAAGCCGCCCTGTTTAGGTTAGTGAGGAAGGCGGAGCATTTCTTACTCCCTATTTCCTTTAGGGTTTGGTTATATATTTAGCCAATTTTTCACTCAACCATACCTTTGGGTGTATTGCGAAGCATCTGGAGGCTCCAAGTATAGGTTTTTCTGTTTCTGGTTGAAGATCTTGTTGAGTTTTGGGGGAGATTTATCGGTATCGCTTCCTACCCCGCCATTACTTTGATGTCATCCTCCCACAATTTTTAAAATAATGAGAAAATAGTAATGATAAGCTTAATATTTTAAAATAAAACATATTCAAGCAGTGATCAGTTTTCAAATAATGATTATCTTCAACTTTAGTGGTTCAATTCTTTAAATCAGAGAAATACTGATCCTAAATATTTGTGAGTATAAGTAGACATTAAACCTGAAAAAAGGAGTCAGAAAATCATTTACTGACTCACATTACACGACGGTAATTACACAGCACACATACGTGTAGTGGCATCTTTCTTCCAGAGAATGGCTGAGTTTGACTTCTAGGAGAAGCGGAAACTCCTTTAACCTCTAAATCCATTCAAGTTCACGTACTGATTGTGCAGTACACTTTGAAAAAGATAAAATACGTATATATATATAATTATAATTCTTACTCTAATTTTAAATAAATCATACAAACTACATAATTATATGACAAGCAATGAAGTCAGGTGGCCAATCACTTTTACTCTTTCAGTAAAATTAACTATTTGTGGAGCAATTACATCAACTGAGGCAACATTTATGAAGAAAATACTAATGTGAATAATGGGCCCCCAAAGGTGTCTATATCCTAATCATCAGACCCCACAAATATGTTACCTTACATGACAAAAAAGGACTTTGCAGATGTGATTAAGTTAAAGATTTTGAGATGTAGAGATTATCCTGGTTTAATTGGTTGTTCCAGTGAAATCACCAGGGTCCTATAAAAGGGAGACAGGATGATCAGAGTGGGAAAGGGAAGATGTAAGAATGAAAGCACAGGTCATAGAGCAAAGGTGCTTATTGCAGGCTTTGAAAATGGAGGCAGAGGACACCAAGAGTCTCTGGAAGCTAAAAGAGACAAGGACTGGATTCTCCCTTAGAGCCTCCAGAAGAAAGCAGCCTTGCTGACATCTTGATTCTAGTCCCATAGAATTCATTTTGTACTTCTGGCCTCCAGAACTGGAAAATAGTGAATTTATACTGTCTTAAACCACTATGTTTGTGGTAATTTTTTACAGTAGCAGTAGAAAACTAATGCATATACCTCTTCTCTACTACAAAATGATGGCTTATTTTCTTTCCTCTTTTCCTAAACCTTTATGAGTTTTAATTTTGCCACAGTGGGCTGATGAAAATATTGTTTAGCAAGCAATATTATCTAATACAAAGAATAAAATGGAGTGAACGGTTCAACTAGTAATTATGAGGTGATAGGTAAAAATGCTTACAAAAGAATGTGAAAATAATCAACTTGCAAATATGTACAAAATAAAAATCATATGAATACCTCAGTCATCCAAATTCTAAATGTTTTATTTTATACTTCAGCTTTATGTTACAAGGATACATTTTTGTTTAATGGTTCATTCATACTTTCTTTCTCTGTTAGACTTGGGTTTAATAGGATATAGATATATAAATATAGATATAGACATATTTGGTACATATAGGTATATAATATTTATGTATATAGGTATATACTATATAAAATATGCATATACTATATATATTTTTTAAGGAAAGATAGCAAGGCATAGTGCTTGGAGTCAGATAGACTGACACTAAAATCTTTATTTTTAAAAAATATTTATTTATTGATTTCAGCAAGACAGGAAGGGAGAGAGAGAAATAGGAACATCGATCTATCCCCTATGTGCCCTGACCAGGAATCGAACTAGCAACTTCTGCACTTCAGAACGATACTCTAACCCAGCGGTCCCCAACCTTTTTTGGGCCACGGACCGGTTTAATGTCAGAAAATATTTTCACGGACTGGCCTTTAGGGTGGGACGGATAAATGTATCACGTGACCGAGACAAGCGTCAAGAGTGAGTCTTAGACAGATGTAACAGAGGGAATCTGGTCATTTTTTAAAAGTAAAACATCGTTCAGACTTAAATATAAATAAAATGGAAATAATGTAAGTTATTTATTCTTTCTCTGCGGACTGGTACCAAATGGCCCACGGACCAGTACTGGTCCACAGCCTGGGGGTTGGGGACCACTGCTCTAACCAACTGAGCTATCCACCCAGGAATTAAAATCCTCATTTTTAACAATTTCCCATAACATAAGCTTGAGTGAGAACTTAATTTTCCTTAGCCTAAAATGTAAAGTGAGTTTAATCTCAGCACCTATCACCCTCCAGTATTATGTGGAACATGGTTAACATTCAATACATGGTAGACATTATTATTGTTATTAAAATATAGTTTTATTTCATGTCCAGTGAAATCCTCTTACCTGAAATATATAACAGTTCTTTATTAATGCATCTATATGATTCCCTTCACTCCATTGCCATAGCCCCCTCTCCTAAAAGCTGCATGCCCTAAGCCTGGAATTATACTAGCAGAGTAAAGTCAAGTAAACTTACCAACCAACAATAGACATATTCTGAAAACATAACAAATCATTACATTTCAAAATACTCCTATAGCACTAGCAGATAGCTTGTTTTTCACAGATAATTTTCACAAAAAAGCAGCTTTTTAAAGCTGTTACTGGTTTGGTAGGTGGAGGGGAAGCGTTGTTTCCATTTGATCACATCACAAGAGCTATAAGTATTTGTCATGATGAGTTGTGGCCAGCAAACCCAAGTTGAAACAAGGGTGTTGAACAATCAGCTAAGTGATTTTCTTAACACATCAGTCACACAATTATTTATACGTTAGTAACTACTCTAGCCACTTGAAATAACTATAGGTCACTTTAAATCACTATAATTCACTTGCCAATAATAAAAACAACAAAATTTATATCCTCAAATATCCAGGTCTACCTCAATGGCTTCTGTCTTCACCCAAACTGCTATAACTCATGAGAAGTTATTGCTAGCATGCAGTAAGTCTCAACATATTATCTTTAGCGCTACCAAAATGAATTAAACTCACTTCCCACTTTTCTTATTTTTTAAGGATGTTTATTTCCAATCTAATTATCATCACCTATCTTGGTTAGTGATATTAGTGGCTAAAATATTGCTTATACTAAATCAGAACATATTGGAAAGCAAAGAATAAACTGATTGAATGCAGCCCATAATCAAGGAGAGAAGAATGAGATTTGAAAATAATATCTAGTATTTTAAGTTCCATGCAGGCAGAGACCCAGTAGGCCTACCTTGGGGCCCACGTGATAACAGACCCAGGTATCTTAATTGAACCTGGGTCATTGTTAATTTCCAACAAGGCAGAGTAATTCCCCTACATCTCCCCCCCTCCCCAAATTGAGACTATACTTCAAAGCAATGGCACTTGCAATGTACCAGAACAAATGCTCCACCTTCTTCCCATCTGGGATTAATGGACCCGTGGGACACAAGGAACGCCTAACCTGCCTTGATCCAACAAGCTAGGTAAAGACCAGATTCAAAGTGGGAGGGCCGGTAAAGGTATAAACTGGAGCGATTCCACCAAGAACCCCTGAGACAGTTTCAGAAAGGACAAGCTGGAAAAAGAGCAGTTCCCAGCAAAGATTTCAGCAACTCAGGCCTGTGTCTGCAGGTTGCCTGGCAACAGACACCTCCACCTAGGGCTCCAACCCTTCTCTCACTTTCAGGATTAAAAAAGGTCTGAAACCCAAGTCCTTATCTGCATCCACGCTACCTCCCGCTCCCAAGCTGTGTGGGCCATTTCTCTTCCGTCCTGATGCAAAGTGCAAGCGACCCCGTCAATCCCTCACTCACGGTAAAATCAAACTCCTACTAGCAGCCACTGAAACCTCAGCCTTAGCCCAGCTCCGCGACGCCTCTAAACCCCGGGCAGGAGCTGGAGTGGATTCACTCCTCTGTGCTTCTCCTGCGTGGGGAGAGGGCCAAAACCCGGCCCGGATTTATGGCGGTTGCATAGTTCTTCCTTTAAGTGAATTCTATTCAACATATTTTATAAAGCATCTACCAGGTGTCATCTCCCAGAATGATGTTTTGATAGGAAAAATATTTTAATAATAAGCTCTTGAGGAGCTTGCAATTATTTAAAAAGACAAGATTGCAGTATAGTATTTATTATATATAGACAGAAATAAATACTAATTGAAATATGTGTGCACACATACACAAGTATGCATGAACACATATTGTATAATATCTATGATTACAAATTAAAATATTGATATAATAAGAACAGCCAAGGAATCAGGAAACCTCCATTTTATCCTTTGCTCTGCACACAACCTTTTGGTTGTCAACTCCTCACAATAAAAAAAATAAAGTAGGGAGGGAGTTGGGGGAAAGAGAGTAAAGAGGGACAAATATATATCTTTATATATAAAACTGAGACTCATAGACATAGAAAAAAGTGAAGTGGTTACAGGGGGGAGGAGAGTAAAGAGGGACAAATATACTATGAAGGAAAATGATTTGACTTTGGGTGATGGACACACACACAATCAACAGTTTAAATGCCATAGAGATGTTCACCTGAAATGGGTTGATCAATATCATCCCATTAAATATAATTTCTAAGTAAATTTTTTTTAATGAATGGTGTGATTTGAGGTATTTCTAAGGTTTCATTCCATTTGAAGATGCCTATCTTTCCTAAACTGCACAGGCAAGTGTCAGATATTCAAACTAGAACTAAGATCTTTTCAAGCTTAATCCAATTCTTTAACCACAAAATCGAGTTGTTTTCTACTCTGCAGTTTCTTTTTCAAAATTAGCTCCCCTCAGAATATATGTATTTAAATTTCCAGTTGAAGTCAGTTTTGGAATAAAAAGACAAATACATTTTTAAAGCATAAAAATAGTAAAGTCGGCCCTGGCAGGTTGGCTCAGTGGTGGAGCATCCATCCAGCATGTGGAAGTCTTGGGTTCAATTTATGATCAGGGCACATAAGAGAAGCAACCACCTGCTTCTCTACCTCTTTCCCTTCTCTTTTTCCCTAACTCTCCCCCTCCCCTAGCCATAGCTCATTTGAGCAAGTTGGTGCTGAGGATGGCACCATGGCCTCCTCTCAGGTGCTAAAATAGCTCAGTTGCTGAGCGACAGAGCAGCACCCCAGATGGGCAGAGCACTCCCTCCTAATGGGCTTGCTGGGTAGATCACAGTCGGGCACATCCAGAAGTCTGTCTTTCCACCTCCCTGCTGTCAATTAAAAGAAAAAAAAATAGTGAAGTCAATGGGTATAAGATAATCACTCTTGTGTCATCTTTGTACTACATAAAATTTATCTACCCACTCTTCTCACACAGAAAAAAAAGCAAAAATATACTGAAAAAATAATAAAACAAAAACTAAACTTCAACTTTTAAAAATTTATCAAAGACCTTAAAATTTTTAGTGCCCAACTAATGTTGCCCATGCCACAGCTATTCAAGAAAAGAAAATATCCTCGTCTATTCTAGTCACTTGGACTTAGTACACCTAAATTGCTTCAGAATAGTATCTGAATAGAGTTTGCTAAGCCCTTAGGAACATGGTCTAAATAAAACAAATCTATCTAATTCAGATATGTGTTAAAACATCTATATAAAAAGCAATAATCTTGAATTATGTGTTGATTATATATTTTACTTTTTTGCCAATCTTCAATACAATTCATTACTTTAAAAAAGTCCTGGCTTGACCAGGCAACAGTGCAGTGGATAGAGAGTCAGTCAGGGAGGCAGAGGACCCAAGTTCAAAACCCCAAGGTCGCCAACTTGAGCTCAGACTCACCAGCTTGAGCATGGGGTTGGTGGCTTGAGTGTAGGACCAGAGACATGACCCCACAGTTACTGGCTTGAGCCCAATGTTGCTGGCTTGAGCAAGGGGTCACTGGCTCAGCTGGAGCCCCCCAGGCGAGGCACATATGGGAAAGCAATCAATGAACAACTAAGGTGCTGCAACAAAGAATTGAAGCTTCTCATCTCTCTCCCTTCCCATCCATATACCCCTCTCTGTCCCTCTCTCTCTCTTTCTCTCTTTCTCATGCTAAAAAATAAAATAAAATACAAATCCTGTTGTTATTGCAGCCAATTAATTTCTCTATCTACAAAATAAAATTAAATAAACCATATGTTTACATATTATTTTTAGTATCAAAGTAATTTTCATTTGAAGCTCAACAAATATCCATTGAACACCTACTATCTGGAAGTATATAGCCAATGCCATAAAAAGTAAAAATATATAAGCCTATTTAGTATTGTCTTTTAAATTGAGTCTAAAATATTTACTGAGCCACTAGTGTGTATATAAAAAATAAGATAGTTTCTAAAGAAGCTTTGTATACAACATTATTTGAAAGTCAAAGAGTGCTTGCTCATTTCTTCCGTGACTCGTTCAACAAATTTTATTGAGGGCATAAGAGTTCAGTAGCTGATCTAAATGCTATTGATGTAGTGGGGAAACAAACTAAGCCGTGTTTCAGTGAAGGTAACACTCTAACAGAGGTGACAAATATTAAATAAATAAATAATGGGATGTCAGATAGCAACCGGTTTACGGGATAGACACTGACAGGTAGGAAACGTGGTTTGATCAGGTATGGCTTTATTGGGGGAAATTCTGAAGGCAAAGGGAACTGCAAGAGCAAAAGGCTTAAGGAGAGAGCATCCTTGTCAAGCTGATGGATGTGGCTGAAGCAGAGTGAGCCAGGAAAGGATGTAGGACAGGAACCAGAAATGAGCCACAGCCAGGTTTGTTAGTACCTTGCAGGCCATACCTAGGACTGTGGATTTATAATATGATAGGAAGTCATTAGAAGGTTTTGAAAAAATAGAGGCTTATGTTTTAAAAGGAATAACCTGGCTCTTCTATGGAAAAAAAACTGTAATGAAGCAAGAATAGGTACAGAGAAACCGAGTAGAAAGATACTACTGTTTTTGTTCTACCAAGAGAGGATGATCACTCTAATTATGTTGCTGGCCGTCCCAAGAATGGGAAGCAGTATTTAGACACATGATATATTTTAAAAGCAGAGCTAACAGGATTTATACATTGATAGAGTATAATGTTTGAAGGGAAAAGAAAAAGGAATAAAATATTTTGGCACATGAAGTGTTTAGAGGAGGAAGATGGCATGATAGTTAATTTTATGTGTCAACTTAGTAAGACAATGGTGAGCAATTATTTAAACACAAGTCTAGATGTTTCATGCAGAAAAATTTTAATGTGATTATAATTTAAACCAATAGATTTTGATATATCAAATTACTCTCCACAGTGTGAGTAGTCACCATCCAGTCAGTTAACGACCTTAGGAGCAAAAACTGAAGTTTTCCAAAAACAGAATCCTACCTCCAAAGTGCAATGCAGAAATTCTGCCTAATTTTCTAGCTACAGACTCAAGTCTGAAACATCAACTCTTACATGAATCTTCAGCATGTCAGCTTACTTTATAGATTTTGGGCTTGCCACAATTGTGTGAACCAATTTTTTATTTATTTTTTTGTATTTTTCTGAAGCTGGAAATGGGGAGAGACAGATAGACTCCGCATGCGCCCCACAGGGATCCACCGGGCACGCCCACCAGGGGCTAAGCTCTGCCCACCAGGGGGCGATGCTCTGCCCCTCCGGGGCGTCGCTCTGCCGAGACCAGAGCCACTCTAGCACCTGGGGCAGAGGCCAAGGAGCCATCCCCAGCGCCCAGGCCATCTTTGCTCCAATGGAGCCTTGGCTGCGGGAGGGGAAGAGAGAGACAGAGAGGAAGGAGGGGGGGTGGAAAAGCAAATGGGCGCTTCTACGTGCCCTGGCCGGGAATGGAACCCGGGTCTCCCGCACGCCAGGCCGACGCTCTACCGCTGAGCCAACCGGCCGGGGTCGAACCAATTTTTTCAAAATCAGTGTGTGTGTGTGTGTGTGTGTGTGTGTGTGTGTGTGTGTGTGTAGGGGGTGTGTGTGTGAGTGTGTGTGTGTGTCGGGACGGGGTGCGTGTAAAGGGGGTGTATGGATAGATGTTTCATTGTTTCTGTTTCTCTGGATAACCCTGACTAATAGAGGGGGAAAACAAAGTTTAGATATTGTAACATGAAGTTCTATAATGACAGGAGAGTCGTTCTAATTGGAGGATTTCAAAAAAGAGTTAACATTTGTTTAAAATGTCAAAAGATTCATTTATTAATCTGTTCATCAAATATTAAATTCTTCTATTGAGATGCTGGGGATATAGTATTAAAAAAATAATAATAATAATAAACAATCCCTGCCTCCTAGGGCTTACATTCAGTTGAGGGAAAGTGAATAATGACATAAATAAGTAAATTATCTTATAAAATTTAAGGAGGGTTATGGAGAAATACAAAGTATTAAAAGGTCAACAGAGCCCTGGCTGGTTGGCTCAGCGGTAGAGCGTCGGCCTGGCGTGCAGAAGTCCCGGGTTCGATTCCGGCCAGGGCACACAGGAGAGTCGCCCATTTGGCTCTCCACCCCTCCCCTCGCCTTCCTGTCTGTCTCTCTCTTCCCCTCCCGCAGCCAAGGCTCCATTGGAGCAAAGATGGCCCGGGCGCTGGGGATGGCTCTGTGGCCTCTGCCTCAGGCGCTAGAGTGGCTCTGGATGCAACAGAGCAACGCCCCAGAGGGGCAGAGCATCGCCCCCTGGTGGGCATGCCGGGTGGATCCCGGTCGGGCGCATGCGGGAGTCTGTCTGACTGCCTCTCCGTTTCCAGCTTTGGAAAAATGAAAAAAAAAAAAAAAAAAAGGTCAACAGAAAGTGATAGGTGTATGATGGGTAATATAAAATACCACTGTCATGTATTTTAAAAAGATATAATCTGAGCAAATATTTAAAAAAGATTATAAATGAGGTTATAAAAAATAGTTGTAACCAAAAGAAACAATAGCTAATGCCCTGAGACAGGAGAACTGGATTTTTTCAATGAACATAAATGGGGCCAGAATGTCTGAAAAAGAAGGGGAGAGAAATGGAAGATGAGATCAGAGTTAGGCCCTGTTGTTTGGGACCTTGAAGGCTATTGTGAATATTTGAGATTCTGTTTTCAGTGCCCTGGGAAGCCAGCAATTGGAAGATTTTGAGCAAAGGAGTGATATGATCTGATTTACATTTACAGGATAACTCTGGATTTTTTGTTGAGAATAGTATTTAAATATTGGAATACGAAGATAAGGATAATGGACGCAATAGTATAATATCCTAGAAATATTCTTCTTTTTCTGTATTCTTTTTTATTTTGCATATTTAAGTCTTAATCTGGAATTTATGTTGGTGTAAAAAAAAAGGAAAATATTAAAATCCCATAAGGCTAAGTAATTATCTCTTTACAGGGACAGAGAGAGAGTCAGAGAGAGGGATAGATAGGGACAGACCGACAGGAACGAAGAGAGATGAGAAGCATCAATCATCAGTTTTTCGTTGCGACACTTTAGTTGTTCATTGATTGTTTCTCATACATGCCTTGACCGTGGGCCTTCAGCAGACCGAGTAACCCCTTGCTTGAGCCAGCAACCTTGGGTCCAAGCTGGTGAGCATTTTTTATTTTGCTCAAGCCAGATGAGCCCGCACTCAAGCTGGCGACCTCAGGGTCTCAAACCTGGGTCCTCGGCATCTCAGTCCAACGCTAAATCCACTGCACCACCGCCTGGTCAGGCTGTATCCTGATTTATTGATGTCACCTCA
This sequence comes from Saccopteryx bilineata, assembly GCF_036850765.1. Lineage (NCBI taxonomy): Eukaryota > Metazoa > Chordata > Mammalia > Chiroptera > Emballonuridae > Saccopteryx > Saccopteryx bilineata. The sequence goes on from NC_089491.1 coordinate 130,218,623, forward strand.
TTAAAATTAATAAAAATTAAAAAAAAAAAAAAAAGAGTGAGTCTTAGACGGATGTAACAGAGGGAATCTGGTCATTTTTTAAAAGTAAAACATCATTCAGACTTAAATATAAATAAAATGGAAATAATGTAAGTTATTTATTCTTTCTCTGCAGACTGGTACCAAATGGCCCACGGATCAGTACAGGTCCGCGGTCCGGGAGCTGGGGACCACTGCCATAGCGCACACCTGGAAATCTTCTAGGGCATACCAGTGCATCCTGGCGCACACTTTGAGAACCACTGGATTAATATAATAAATAAATTCTGTAGCATGATTTTTAAAAAGGTGAAAATATCTATGGATAAAAGTAAATGCGGCATAAGGAATTTGGGAACACTAGGTGTGTGTGGAGGTAGGAGTTAAAATTGTGATTTCAAATACAGTGAGCAGTATGGCTGTCCCAGGTTTGATTCCTAGTCAGGGCACTCAGGAGAAGCGATCATCTGCTTCTCTACCCTTCCTCCTTTTCTCTTTCTCTCTCACAGTCATGGCTCCATTGGTTCCAGCAAGTTGGCCTGGGGGCACTGAGGATGGTTCCTGACCTCTGCCTCAGGCGCTAAAAAATATGACTCCATTGTCTGGCAATGGAGCAATGACCCCAGTTGGGCAGAGCATCACCCCCTAGTGGGCTTGCTGGGTAGTGGGTCCCTGTCAGGGCCTATTCAGGAGTTTCTCTCTGTCACCCCTCCTCTCACTTGGAAAAGGAAAAAAAAAAAGAAGACGACGAAGAGATTTTGTCCAGAGAAAGTACTTTGCTACATTTTTCCATGTGTCTATTTTTATCTTTCTGGGCAGCCATTCTCTTCAGGTAAGAAAACAAGCAAATTATTGAATTACTAAATTTTTGACAAAATAATTTAAATCACACCATGTCATCAAGCATATGTTTGCTTTATTTCCAGTCTCTGAGGAAACCAGCAGTACAATGTTACAGTTTATTTAAAATAATAAAAAGCTATACACAAGAAGCTGAAACCACGAAACTAACAGAGAATTTTGCACAAGCCTGGTCCACTGTCAGCATCTAACACATATCACCCTTTTACATACACGGTGCTGCCTGCATATTACAATCTAGATTACAATCCAGGTGCCCTTTGCAGTGATTCCTGAGGACCAGGGATTTCTGGCTGGCTACTGCTGCAACCAGTTCCGTCTCCATTCTGGCCCCGCCCGTTGGGGCCCAGCGTGCAGCGCATCCCTGCGCTGGGCTCGAGAGCACGGTCCCCAGGCACCAGGAAGGCTGACTAGCCTAGCCTAGCCGTTACTGGTCCGTGCAGTTCGGGAATCTTTTACATCCTGCCATGATTCTGATAAATAAATTAAGGTGCTTATGGACTTTAGGTTTCTGTCTGGTAGCCAGTACATTGCCTTACAAAGTCCCCACTATCACAGACCATAATTTCATAGACAAATGTGTCGATGCTCACAATGAACTGCGTAGGGAAGTCGACCCCCCCGCGGCCAACATGAAACACATGGTGAGAAAGAACCGGGCTGTGATCTTATTTCTCAGGTTCATCCTAAGGTATCTTGGCAATTAATTTTATTAATGTATTTGCATGAATTCATTCTGAGCTTTCTGCATGCATTTAAAAGTCACACTTTTTAATAAGGGTGAACTGTCTCCTGCGGGGTGCTGATAGAAAGGAAATCTTGTTGTTCTTTGCCTAGACTTCATTCCAGAAAGGCAGATCGCTTTGTTTTGTTCTTGATAGTTGTAGTTACAAGCACCAAGAACAATGCTTGGTATATAGTAGAAACTCAAATATTTAAATATATATAAATAGTCTATATATAAATAGTCTTACTGATATCTTGAGAATAGACTAGATTTCTCAAATAAATTTCTATAAATGTCAGAAAAGATAGACCATGAAGCATTAACAAATCATAAACCTAAAATCATACAAGCTTTAATTTCGCTTTACTTTTATTAATATATAACATTGTATTAGTTTAAAATATGTTAAAACATGTTTTGATATCTGTGTAAATTGCAAAATGATTACAATAAGTTTAGTTAAAGTCTAATACCTCACATAGTTACATTTTTTTCTTGTGATAAGAACTTTTAAGATCTAATCCCTTAGCGACTTTTAAATACACAATACAGTTAACTATACTCACAATGCTGTACTCTACAGCCATAAACTTGTTCATCTTGTAACCAAAAATTTGTACATTTTGACCACCTTCACCATTTCACCTATCCCCAACACTCAGACTCTGACAAATACCAATCTGTTTTCTGTATCATGAGTTTGTTTTTTCAATTTTCCACATATAAGTAAGATCATACAGTATTTGTCTTTCACTGTCTGACTTATTTCACTTAGCATAATTCTTCAAACAACATAGGTTTAACATCACATTTACATGACTCTCCACATCACCTGTGCTCCATATAGTGCCTTTAGACTGTTTACATCTTGGTTCCATCATGTCAAGATCTGTTCTTCAAAGTCCTCACTGAGAAAGCTAGAAAGCTGCACAGAAATTTTATGATCAGATCTAGTAGTGAAATATGTCAGTCCCACCTACATTTCTCTGGCCAGAATTAATCTGATGACCTTAGAATGCTCACCTTAAATATTTCTACCACAGACTGCTTTTGTGGTCATCAAGCATTGTTTTACTCCTTTCCTTCCATATATAGAACTAATTCAAAGCCTCCTTCAAAGGATAAAACCCAATATCCTGTCCAGTTTCTGAATCAGAGCCCAGTATCACTGCATGGTATTTAACAATATCTCTAACAGGGTTGGTTATGGATACTCAAGGTCATGGGACTTTGTGTGTCCTCCACATAAACAATACTCAATGCAAGCACAAAGACAAGACAACCACAACAAATATTTCTCTTCAGAAAGCAGAAGGATGAGAGCCACATAGCAATCAGTGGTTCAAAGCAATTTTGAAATTTTTAAGGTAGATATTATGAGGATCTGCTAACCTGGAGGTCAGAAAATTTCTTTTACTAGAGATGGGAGGAATTTCTTTGAACATTGTTCATTGTTCTGTGCTCTCTATCTTCTCCCTCTAAAATGTTCTTCCTTATCCTTATTTAAGTTGGGCAGTAAAAAATAGGCCATCATTAAGGGCTACATTGCCTTCTCAGACTGCTTTTTGCTCACAGAAGGTTAAAATCCAAAGGTCATTTAAAGTATGTAGCTTTCAAAGGCTTTTTTACAACAGCTTTACAATATCTTTAGACTACATCCCTCTCAAAAACTCTAATGGTCTTTCAGCTATATGCTTCTATCAGTTCCAAATACCAATACCCACACCTAAAGTACATTTGGGGAAGATTTTTCAACTCTATATTTCTTTGCTTTCTCACCATGATGCTTTTGTCCCCCCAAGTTAATTCCAGTTACCTTGAAACATGAGTTTGGGGATAAGTGGGTTTATCTTTAACCTGTTCCATTTGCTGAGGCACTTTTTAATCAATTAAGAGGATTTGCTTAGTGTCACATATTTCATCTCCTCTTTGCCCTAAGGCTTTTTTAATTATATGAAAGTTTTATGACATTTGTCTCTCAAAGCCCTTTCAAAATGTGTGTAAATACATGCTATAGAGAAGGCAGTTTCTTTTCCATATCTCAAAAGGCCCACATGTCTTAATTCTCTCTTATTTGTGCTTCCAAATTGGCCAATTTTCTACTCTTAGATAAACTCTTGTTGAACCTACAGAACCACTGACAAACACTATTAATGTTTTTATATCTCTGTTTTGACTTTGAAGTTCAATGGACTCATGGTCTGCCTTCTAATTATTGATCATATATTTTTTAAATATTTGGCCCTGAACAACTTGGATTGCCATCATACCAGCCTTTGACATAAATTTCCTTGCTGCTTTCCAGCTAACTGTTAAACACATGGTTCATTCAGGCTTGCCATTATCATTTGTAGACTGGAAAAAGAATAAACATGGAAGCCCACATACTGTTTCATTCCTTGCTCAGGAATTAAATTTTTATTGTGCCTAACCTGTGGTGGCACAGTGGATAAAAGCATCAACCTGGAATGCTGAGGTCACCAAATCGAAATCCTGGGCTTACCTGGTCAAGGGATATACAGGAGTTGATGCTTTCAGCTCATTCCTCTGTCTCTCACTCCTCTCTCTCTAAAAATAAATTAATAAAATTTCCAAAAATATTATTTAAAAATATCTATTGAGTAAAGAATATGCAGTTTCAGGGGTTTCATCAAACCTGTTCAGTTGTGGATTTGATCAAAATAATTCACCTCATTTTCATTGATGTTATTACTAACTAAATTTTTATTTTTCAGAAATAATAAAAACTGTCTATTAAATTAAAAGACAAAGTTACAATGGATGAATATCAATTTAGGTACTTTAAATATATTTTTTTAATTTTAGAAAGTCTAATTATATCTTCTTATATATTTTTGTAAGATAAAATTAGTGGCCATTGCAGTGTTCGTGCCCATCTAGTAGCCAACATAAAGAACCGATGACCATGTTACACTTAGGTGGCAATCAGCTCTGCATTGCTCCCTACTTATTAGTAATGGAAATTGTGACTATTGCAAAATGCCACCCTTCACACCAAAATGGACAAGTGAGGACGCAGACCAGTAGTGCTGATAACAATAGTATATAATACAAGAATACTGCTTTTCTGATGAAAAAGAAAAAACAATTTCACAAGTGAATCCTTTCTCTTTTTTTTTTAATTTAAAAATTCAATTTAATGGTGTAACACTTTCAATAACAATACATAGGTTTCAGGGAAACATCTCTATAACATTTGAACTGTTGATTGCATTATGTACACATCACCCAAAGTCAAATCATATTCTGTCTTACCTAAGAACTTCCATAATTCAAATCTTTCTTATACTCTAAAGCACTGCCTTTAGTGTCATCAGCAACAATTATCACATACTTATTTGCCATTTATAAATGCATTTTGTTTTTAAACCATGTGACAAACGATGCATACAATGGGTCACACTGAACCCATGCTAAGATTAGAATGAGGAGAATTTTTTGTTTTATAATGCACTATGTTAGTGTGTGTGCATTTGTGTGAATGTGTGTGTCATATGTAATGGCCTATAAAGTCAATACCCAGAGCAGAGATCTTCCATACCTAGGTCTCAAGGTAATATGAGTTTAGATTTTTTATCATGACTGCACTCTATTACCAGCAATTTGTTTCATAACAGGCTAAGCTAGTCTTTGGTATGAAATAAGACTTGATATCTCCATTAGAGATTTAAATAAATAAATTTTCTTATTTGCAAAGTTTGTGATAAGGTAAATTAAAATTTAGGTTTCTTGCCTGACCGGGCGGTGGTGCAGTGGATAGAGCGTTGAACTGGGATGCAGAGGAACGAGGTTCGAGACCCCGAGGTCACCAGTTTGAGCGCTGGCTCATCTGGTTTGAGCAAACCTCACCATCTTGGACCCAAGGACACTGGCTTGAGCTAGGGGTTACTCAGTCTGCTGAAGGCCCGCGGTCAAGGTACATATGAGAAAGCAATCAATGAACAACGAAGGTGTCACAATGCGCAACGAAAAACTAATGATTGATGCTTCTCATCTCTCTCCGTTTCTGCCTGTCTCTCCTGTCTGTCCCTGTCTCTGACTCTCTCTCTGTCTCTGTAAAAAAAAAGAGAGAGAAAGAGAGAATTTAGCTTTCTTGTTAAAACAAGGGAGATTTCCCAACCCCAACTAGTTTATGAACAAGCAGTATAACGAGATATTCAAATAATATTTAATGCAGGGGTAGGGAACCTTTTTGGCTGAGAGAGCCATGAACGCCACATATTTTAAAATGTAATTCCATGAGAGCCATACAATATGTTTAACACTAAATACAAGTAAATGTGTGCATTTTATGTAAGACCAACATTTTTAAAGTACAATAACTCGCTGAATTCTTTTTAATAACGTTGTTATGCTGTTGCTAACCAATGATGAATAAAGTACTTCTTACCATTAGTGCGACTTCTGGTGCTCCATTGTTTTGCTGATGGCTTTGTAGTCTGATTGATACGTGGTGAGGTTAAGCTTCCTGAAGGCGTTGAGACTTCCATCCATTAAACGTGATCATAGGTTAGTCTTAACATTCTTTAGATGTGACAAAGACTGCTCACATGCATATGTAGAGCCAAACATTGTCAGTACAGCAATACTCACACGCTGCAGTGTGTGGTATGTGACGGGAAGTGCATTCCAAATTTTGAAAATCAACTGGTCCACAGGTTGGAGCTTTTCATTTCTCCCCAATTGTGTTTGCTCGCCAACTCTGCTTGCTGTCATGCAAGTCTTTGCAAATCTTCATTCAGTGACCTGAACTTATTCACCCACATATCTAAGGCCTTTAGGTCAGCAGCTTGTAGCTCAAAATCTCTGACAGAGACACTGGGGATGTAACTCAGGTCAGCGCTGTCCACTGCACACTCGTGAGGATGGGTGATGAACTTAAAAAGACAAGTGTGCTCACAAAATTCTCCAAAGCGTGCTTTGAATGACTGCAGGAGATTAGATGTGAAACTCACTAGCTGCTGGAGACCAAGATGTTAAGCAGGGTCACTTGCTGTGCATGCATCTTTAAACTCTCCCAGTTTTTCAAAGTGTAATAAACAACCTGTTTCATTGTTGGTGATGAAGAGTTCCAGCTTGTTTTCAAATGCAAACACTGCCTGTTGAATGGATAAGACTGTATTTCCAATGCCTTGCATTTTCACATTGAGCTGGTTCAGATGTTCAGTCATGTCCACGAGATAGTAGAACTTCAGGAGCCACTTAGTGTTAGCTAAATCAGGATGCTCAACGTTTTTCATTTCAAGAAAAGTCCGGACTTCGCTCAGACAAGCCGCAAAATGGCTGAGCACCTTTCCTCTTGACAACCAACACACATTGCTGTGCAGAAGCAGACCAGGATAATTATTCTCAACTTCATCCAGCAGTGTTTTAAACTGGTGATCATTTAAAGCTCGGGCAACAATAAAGTTGACCCCCCGAATGACCAGCAACATCACCTCACCAAGCTGCTCACCACACATCTGAGCACAAAGTGCCTCCTGATGTAAGATGCAGTGAAAACTTAGGATGGGTCTCTCTTCATGTTCACGAAGAAGCGCTACGAATCCTCTGTTTTTCCCTACCATGCACAGAGCACCATCAGTACACACCAAAATAAGTTTATCCATCGGTAGATTTTTTTTCTTTAGTGAACTCAGTAAAAGACTTGAATGAATCCTCCCTGCTTGTTGTCTCTTTCATAGGCAAAACAGCAAGACTTTTCTCACGTAGTGTGTCACCAACAGCATACCTTGCAATCACACTGAACTGGGATAAATGGCTTTTGTCTGTTGACTCATCCAAAGTAAGAGAAAAGAATGGTGCTGCATTTATGTCCTTCACTTGTGTTACCTCGATTTGATTTGCCATCATCATGATGGTACGATTGTGAACAGTTTTTGCTGACAGAGGCATGTCTTTTATTTGTTTGATTATCTTGTCTTTATCCGAAAAGTCGTCAAAAGTTCATTGGCAACATCAAGCATGAATATCTTGGCATACTCCCCATCTATGAATGGCTTTCCATTTCTTACAATTGCTGAAGTACCAGCAAAGCTAGCCAAATTCCAGTCACCTTGTTGGGTCCAAATACGGAGTTGCTGTTGACTAGTTTGCACTCTGCACAGTAGCTCTTGACATGCTTTCTTCCTGCTGTCCCCCGCTGGATATTTCAATGCAAATGTATTATGGTGTGTGTCAAGGTGCTGCTTTATATTTGACCATTTCATTGATGCAATTTCATCATTGCATATTAGACACACTGCAGAACCTGCTCTCTCCACAAAGGTGAATTCCTCTGTCCATTCCTGCTGAAAAGTATGGTACTCCTCATCTTTTTTTCTTTTAACCATCTTCTTCGTCAAAAGGGTTTCTGCAATTAGCTAGCTGACTACTTGATTAAAAGGAGAGAAGTTTACTTCCTGACCTCACAATGACCTGTGTATGTTACACATTATCCAATAAAAATTTGGTGTTGTCCCAGAGGACAGCTGTGATTGGCTCCAGCCACCCGCAACCATGAACATGAGCGGTAGGAAATGAATGGATCGTAATACGTGAAAATGTTTTATAATTTTAATGTTATGTTTTTTATTAAAGATTTGTCTGTGAGCCAGATGCAGCCATCAAAAGAGCCACATCTGGCTCGCAAGCCATAGGTTCCTGACCCCTGATTTAATGGCTAATATACTTACCAATGTGAAGAATAAGAAGGTACTACTGATTTTCTTGCTGTTCTAAAATAAGGGTTTCAGCATCCTTTTACTGTCTTCTTATTCTCAAATTTTTGTTGAATTAATATGATTTTTATATTCAGATTGTTGATCTTAATTGAAAATGGCATGCTGGAGGTAAATAATAAAAAAAATAAAATTTAAAGTAAATATTGTCAAATTTACAGAAAAATTAAAACCATTGTACACTGTTGGTGGGACTGTAAAATTATGCTGCAGCTATGAAAAACAGTATGGAGATTACACAAGATATTAAAAACATAACTACCATACAACCCAAAAATCCTACTTCTAAGTATATATCCAAAAAATTTAAATCAGGATCTTGAAGAGATATCTGCATTCCCATGTACACTGCAGCATTGTTTACAACAACCAAGATATGGAAACAATGCAACTTGAGCCCAAGGTTACTGGCTTGAGCAAGGGGTCAGTATGCTGTAGCCCCTGGGTCAAGGCACATATGAGAAAGCAATCAGTGAACAACTAAGGTGCCGCCATGAAGAATTGATGCTTCTCATCTCTCTCCCTTCCTGTCTATCTGTTCCTATCTGTCCTTCTCTCTGTCTCTCTCTCTCTGTAAAATTTTAAAAAAATTACAGGGAGTACATCAACATGATGGAAATGCCTTCTTTGGTATTCTGGAAATAGGAATGAGAAATGCAATGAGTAAAACTCTTAAAGGATCATATTCTCAAGAACATGGAGTAAATCTGTTTTCCTTATCTTTTCTTTTAAGTACAGCTAAAAACCTTGTGTATTATATTTAAGTAAAGTGCAATTATAAGAACACTTTTAAAGTGAGAAAGAAGAAAGCAGACATTAATTAGAGACTCTAAGACTCAAGGAATGGCACAAGGGGAATTCTCTGAATTTGCCCTTTGACTCTTATGCATCCTAAACGGAGTATTAAAGATGCCTGAAACCCAGAAATTTTAATAAATGCAGAAAATAAAAGCTTCAAGAAAATCCTGTACTCTCTTGCCAGAGAGCCAGGAAAAAGGCAGTAAGGCAAAACATTTTTTTTTTTACAATAACCACCCTAACTCTGGACAAACAGCACAGGAAAAAACATTAAACTTCCCAAACTTTACAGCACAGGCCAAGGGAAAAGCTTAGATAAGCAGCTTTGCAGGACAGTGATAAAACACCTTCTGACCTCCACTCGAACAGTGCTGTGAGAAGAGGCCAAGTGAAGAGATTTCTAGCACTCCATCAGGAAGTAATAAGTTGCCCATTCCTTCCAGCTAAAACGGTCCAGAGGAATGCAAGCATAGAGTCGGGATTTCAGCATACCACCCAGTAGTAATGAGATAGCCCTCACTACAACCCCCAATAAGGTATCAGTGGAGGACATGTCAGTACATTTGTCCCCATGTCAAAGTAATGGGGTACCCCATCTTCTCATGTGACATATAATGTTAACAGAGGCCGAGTAAAGAGCATAGGTTTTCACCCCCACCTGGGATAACATGGTATTTTAGCTTCCTGTGAGATAAAGTCGGTAGATGCAAAGAGGGAGCCTGGACACCCATCTCCTTCCAGTGGTGAGAAGGATCTCACCACAGCAGAATTAATAAGAGAGTGGGGAGGCTGGACTTTCACCCACCAACCAGTGAAACAGGACTTCCCCCTATTGGAACAACGTCAGTGAACCACTACTAAAACATAGAGTCAACATAAACCTCAAAATGTTAAGAATAACATTTAATAACAATTAAATAACATTTAATAATTTAAAAATGACTCATAACCCTGGCCAGTTGGTTCAGTGGTAGAGTGTTGGCCTGGTGTATGGATGTCCTGGGTTTGATTCCCAGTCAGCGCACACAGGAGAAGCTACCATCTGCTGTTCCACCCTTCCTCCCCTTCTCCCCCTTTTCTCTTTCACTCTCCCCTCCTCCCTCCCCCTGCCTCCTGCAGCCATGGTTCCACTGGTTCTAACACACTGGCCCTGGGTGCTGAAAATGGCTCTGTGGAGCCTCCATCTCAAATGCCAAAGATAGCTGAGTTGTGAGCATGGCCCCAGATGGCAGAGCATCTGCCCCAGATGGGGGTTGCCAGGTGGATCCTGGTCAGGGCACATGTGGGAGTCTGTCTCTCTATCTGCCCTCCTCTCTCTTGGAAAAGAAGAAATCACTCATACCAATAACCAGAAAAATATCAATGTGAACAAACAAACAAACAAAAAAACACAACAGATACCAACACCCAAATAACACTGATGTTAGAAGTATCTGACAAGAATTTTAAAGTAGTCATCATAAAAATGCTTCAAAGAGCAATCATAAAGAATCCTTAAAACAAATGAAAAAAGAGACAAGATGGCGCTGGAGTAGGCGGACGTACCAGCATCTACCTCCCAGAACCAATGTGGATTACAAACTAATTTTATGAACTATCAGCTGGAAAAACCAACTTTGGACTAAACTAAAAGGACTCTTCAACCAAGGAACGCTGAAGAAGCCACACAGAGACTGGTAGGAAAAGCGGAGACGCGGAGAGGGCTGCCCAGCTTCTCGGAGCGAACGGCAGCAGGGAGAGACTCGCGTGGCGGGAAGTGAGTTTAGCAGAGGGGGAAGGGTCCTGAGCCCCAGGAACAAAGCCCCAGCCTGCAGCCCCAGAGCCCAGAAGAAGCGTAAGGACAGTATTTAGCTGGAAACAAGTCAGGATACTGTTTGTGAGAGAGTCTGATTTCTCAGACCCAGGATCCTTCTTAAAGGGACCACGCAGAACATCTCTCTCACAAACACTCACCCGGGGCTCCTGGAGATGGAGGGAGAGGGGAGAGAACCACAGTAACAGGAAGAGAGTGCAATCTAGGAGGCATAGGGAAAAACATTTTGGGAGATAGCCACCCTAACCCCTGGGACGAGTCACTCCCCAAAGCTGAAGTGAATATTTCCCCCGGAAACCGCAATACCAGCAAAGGGAAGCAGGAGAGCAGCCAAACAAGCTCCCCCGCAGCATTCAGAGCAGAGTCGCATAGAAGGAGGGAGCTTTCGGGTCTACAGTAGTGAGTCTTAGGGTTCGAGCTGCAACGCACCCACCCACGCGGCTGAGGGCTCCCCGGAGGGCGGGCGGGCGGCAGCGGGCGACAAAAGCGCAGTTCTGCTGGCAGGGGCAGAAGCCGGCTGGCCACCAGTGGGCTCAGGTGTGAGCTCAATCTTGCCCAGCTAGGGAGAAGGGGGCGTGCAAAAGCGGCCAAGCTCAGCTGCCGGCAGCCTGTAATCCAGCCTCCGGGAGAAGGGCGGGAAACCCAGAAAGGGTAGAAACCAGCCCGGAGCAAGGGCAGAGGAGCACATCCCTGCCCCACCCATGCAACCCAGGCTTGCGGTCTGACTTGGTAGCCTGCTCCTCCCGCAAGGGTGGAGCCAAAAGCCCAGAAGAGGCGGAGTTCCACTACGAAGCTGAGCTTGAGCATGCAGCCCTGCCTGGCAGTAGAGCCAAGGCTAGCAGCTGTTCCTTGAGTGGGATCATCCTGCAAAGGCAGGGCGAAAGCTCGGAAACAGGTGGAGACCTGCAGCAGAGCAAAGGTGCTTGCCAGTGCCCTCAGGACAGAGCATAACATCACACACAGGGGCGGCGCAAAGGCCAAGGCCACCAACCCTTGTGCACCCGAGCACGTGATCACAGCCACTCTCGAGAAGATAAAATGCGGAGGCAGAGAAATACAACACAAATAAACCAAGAGAAATCCCCAGAAAAGGACCTAAGTGAATCAGATATAACCAAATTACCAGATGCAGAGTTTAAAATAACGATTGTTAGGATGCTCAAAGATATTAGAACCACCATAGATGGCCATTACGAAAACCTAAATAAAGAGATAACAAATATAAAAAAGGACATTGAAATAATAAAAAAGAATCAGACAGAAATGACAAATACAATATCTGAAATAAAGAATACAATGGAAGGAATTAAAAGCAGGATGGATGAAGCAGAGAATCGAATCAGTGAGTTAGAGGACACAATAAATAAAGGCACGGAAGCAGAGCAGAAAAAAGAAAAGAGACTCAAAAAGTCGGAGGAAACTCTAAGAGAGCTCTGTGACAACATGAAGAGAAATAACATCCGCATCATAGGGGTTCCTGAAGAAGAAGAGAAAGAACAAGGGATAGAGACTTTGTTCAAACATATTATAGCAGAAAACTTCCCCCAATTAAGGCAGGAAAACATTTCACATGTTCAGGAAGCACAGAGAACTCCATTAAGGAGAAACCCAAAGAAACCAACACCACGACACATCATAATTAAATTACCAAAGCTAAATGATAAAGAGAAAATATTAAAAGCTGCTAGAGAAAAAAAGACTATCACCTACAAAGGAGCCCCCATAAGGATGACTTCTGACTTCTCAACAGAAACACTTGAGGCCAGAAGGGAATGGCAAGAAATATTCAAAGTAATGCAGAACAAGAACCTACAACCAAGACTACTTTATCCAGCAAGGCTATCATTTAAAATAGAAGGAGAAATAAAAAGCTTTACAGACAAAAAAAACTCAAGGATTTCACTGCAACCAAACCAAGGCTGCAAGAAATGCTAAGGGACCTCTTGTAAACAGATCAAAGGAAAAAAAAGAATATAGCAAAAGAGAAAAACAGTTTTAAAGAAAAAAAATGGCAACAAACAATTACATATCAGTAATAACCTTAAATGTTAATGGATTAAATGATCCGATCAAGAGACATAGGGTAGCTGCGTGGATAAGAAAACAGGACCCATACATATGCTGTCTACAAGAGACACACGTTAAATCAAAAGATGCACACAGACTGAAGATAAAAGGATGGAAAAAAATATTTCACGCAAATGGAAATGAAAAAAAAGCTGGGGTAGCAATACTTATATCAGACAAAATGGACTTTGAAACAAAGACCATAGTTAGAGATAAAGAAGGTCACTACAAAATGATAAAGGGAGCAATACAAAAGGAAGATATAACCATTATAAATATCTACGCACCTAATATAGGAGCACCTAAATATATAAAGCAGACTTTGATAGACTTAAAGGGCGAGATCAACAGCAACACTATAATAGTAGGAGATTTCAATACCCCATTAACATCATTAGACAGATCCTCAAGAAAGAAAATTAACAAAGAAACAGCAGACTTAAAGGACATATTAGATCAACTCGATTTAATAGATATCTTCAGAACCTTTCACCCTAAAACAGCAGAATATACATTCGTTTCAAGCGCTCATGGTACATTCTCTAGAATAGACCACATGTTAGGGCACAAAAGCGGGCTCAACAAATTTAAGAAGATTGAAATCATATCGAGCACTTTCTCTGATCACAATGGCATTAAACTAGAAATCAACCACAATAGAAAAATTGAAAAACATTCAAACACTTGGAAACTAAATAGCACGTTATTAAACAATGAATGGGTTAACATTGAGATCAAAGAAGAAATTAAAAAATTCCTAGAAACAAACGATAATGAGCATACATCAACTCAAAATTTATGGGACACAGCAAAAGCAATCCTGAGAGGGAAGTTTATAGCATTACAGGTATACCTCAAGAAGCTAGAAAAAGCTCAAATAAACAACTTAACCCTGCATCTAAAAGAATTAGAAAAAGAACAGCAAGTAAAGCCCAGAGCTAGTAGAAGGAAGGAAATAATAAAGATCAGAGCAGAAATAAATGACATAGAGGCTAAAGAAACAATACAGAGGATCAATGAAACCAGGAGCTGGTTCTTTGAAAAGGTAAACAAGATCGATGAACCTTTAACAAGACTCACCAAGAAAAAAAGAGAGAGGACTCAAATAAATAAAATTAGAAACGAGAGTGGAGAAATAACAACTGACACAACAGAAATACAAAATATTGTAAGAAAATACTATGAAGAACTGTACGCCAAAAAACTAGACAACCTAGAAGAAATGGACAATTTCCTTGAATCATATAATCTTCCAAAAATCAATCTGGAAGAATCAGAAAACCTAAACAGACCAATTGCAACAAATGAGATTGAAACAGCTATCAAAAAACTCCCAAAAAGAAAAGTCCTGGGCCTGATGGCTTCACAAGTGAATTCTACCAAATATTCAAAGAAGAACTAACTCCTATCCTTCTCAAGCTATTTCAAAAAATTCAAGAGGAAGGAAGACTTCCAAACTCCTTTTATGAGGCAAGCATAATTCTGATTCCAAAACCAGGCAAAGACAACACAAAAAAAGAAAATTATATGCCAATATCCCTGATGAACTTAGATGCAAAAATCCTCAACAAAATATTAGCAAACCGGATCCAGCAATATATGGAAAAAATCATACACCATGATCAAGTAGGATTTATTCTTGGGAGGCAAGGCTGGTACAATATTCGCAAATCAATCAATGTGATTCATCACATAAACAAAAGAAAGGAGAAAAACCACATGATAATTTCAATAGATGCAGAAAAAGCATTTGATAAAGTCTAGCACCCATTCATGATCAAAACTCTCAGCAAAGTGGGAATACAGGGAACATACCTCAACATGATAAAGGCCATCTATGACAAACCCACAGCCAACATCATACTCAATGGGCAAAAATTAAAAGCAATCCCCTTAAGATCAGGAACAAGGCAGGGGTGCCCCCTTTCACCACTCTTATTCAACATAGTTCTGGAAGTCCTAGCCACAGCAATCAGACAAGAAAAAGAAATAAAAGGCATCCAAATTGGAAAAGAAGAAGTAAAACTATCATTATTTGCAGATGACATGATATTGTATATAGAAAACCCTAAAGTCTCAGTCAAAAAACTACTAGAACTGATAAAAGAATTTGGCAAGGTGGCAGGATATAAAATCAATACTCAGAAATCAGAGGCATTTTTATACACTAATAATGAACTCTCAGAAAGAGAAATCAGGGAATCAATCCCCTTTACCATTGCAACCAAAAAAATAAAGTACCTAGGAATAAATCTAACCAAGGAGATTAAAGACTTGTACTCGGAAAATTATAAAACATTGATAAAAGAAATCAGGGAAGATACGAATAAGTGGAGGTATATTCCGTGCTCATGGTTAGGAAGAATAAACATCATTAAAATGTCTATATTACCCAAAGCAATTTATAAATTCAATGCAATACCAATGAAAATACCAATGACTTACTTCAAAGACATAGAACACATATTCCAAAAATTTATATGGAACCAAAAAAGAACACGAATAGCTTCAGCAATCCTGAAAAGGAAGAAAAAAGCGGGAGGTATCACACTTCCAGATATCAAGTTATATTATAAGGCCATTGTACTCAAAACAGCATGGTACTGGCATAAGAACAGGCACATAGATCAATGGAACAGAACAGAGAACTCAGAAATAAACCCACAGCTCTATGGACAACTGGTATTTGACAAAGGGGGTAAGACAATACAATGGAGTAAAGACAGACTCTTCAACAAATGGTGTTGGGAAAACTGGACAGCTACCTGCAAAAAAATGAAGCTAGACCACCAACTTACACCACTCACAAAAATAAACTCAAAATGGATAAAAGACTTGAATATAAGCCATGAAACCATAATCATCTTAGAAGAAAACATAGGCAGTAAGCTCTCTGACATCTGTCGCAGCAATATATTTGCTGATTTGTCTCCACAGGCAAGTGAAATAAAAGACAGGATAAACAAATGGGACTTTATCAAACTAAAAAGCTTCTGCACAGCTAAAGACAATAAGAACAGAATAAAAAGACAAAGTACACAATGGGAGAATATATTTGACATAGCGTCTGATAAGGGGTTAATAACCAAAATTTATAAAGAACTTGTAAAACTTAATACCAGGAAAACAAACAATCCAATCCAAAAATGGGCAAAAGAAATGAATAGACACTTCTCCAAAGAGGACACACAGATGGCCAATAGGCATATGAAAAAATGTTCAACATCACTAATGATTAGAGAAATGCAAATTAAAACCACAATGAGATATCACCTCACACCAGTCAGAATGGCGCTCATCAATAAAACAACACAGAATAAGTGCTGGCGAGGATGTGGAGAAAAGGGAACCCTCCTGCACTGCTGGTGGGAATGCAGACTGGTGCAGCCACTGTGGAAAACAATATGGAGATTCCTCAAGAAATTAAAAATCGAACTGCCTTTTGACCCAGCTAAACCACTGTTAGGAATATACCCCAAGAACACCATAGCACTGTTTGAAAAGAAGAAATGCACCCCCATGTTTATGGCAGCATTTTTCACAATAGCAAAGATTTGGAAACAGCCCAAGTGTCCATCAGAGGACGAGTGGATTAAAAAGCTTTGGTATATATATACTATGGAATACTACTCAGCCACAAGAAATGATGACATCGGATCTTTTACAACAACATGGATGGGCCTTGATAACATTATACTGAGTGAAAGAAGTAAATCAGAAAAAACTAAGAACTATATGTTTCCACACATAGGTGGGACATAAAGATGAGACTCAGAGACATAAACAACAGTGTGGGGGTTATAGGGTGGGGGGAGGAGAGGGAGGGGGTTGGGGAGGGGAGGGGCACAAAGATCATGGCTTTTCAGCATTTGTCATATTCCCCCCTTAATCTATAGACTGACAGCAAATATTTACGTATGGTGTTCCCACTATAAAGACTGCTGTCTTAGGGACAAATGCTGATAAACTATTTCAGCAGTTCCTCCTTCTTCAAAGACTTATATAGAAACATAGATCTCCATGTTTCATAGGATATACTCAAGCTCACTCCATGCTCCCTGGTGCTTTAGCACAAGGGTATGCCCCCCCCTTTTTTTTTTAGTATTTTTCTTTTATTTATTTATTTTTTGTATATTTCTGAGGATGGGGATGGGGAGGCAGTCAGACAGACTCCTGCATGTGCCTGACTGGGATCCACCTGGCATGCCTACCGGGGGGAATGCTCTGCCCATCTGGGATGTTGCTCTGTTGCAACCGGAGCCATTCTGGTGACTGGGGCAGAGGCCATGGGGCCATCCTTAGGGTCCAGGGTGGATTTGCTCCAGTGGAACCTTGGTTGCGGGCGGAAGGAGAGGGGGAGGAATGGAGAGGTAGATGGGCGCTTCTCCTGTGTGCTCTGGCCGGGAATCGAACCCGGGAATCCTGCACACCAGGCCAATGACTCCGACGGTTCTACCATATCATGCTTTTTACTTAAAAAAAAAAAAAATTTACATTTCTTTTGAATGCTGATGAACAGGAGACACCAAATCTTTTTCGCCTGCAAACTACTACCTTCTTTATTAGATCTAGCTAATAACACTGTTTTGTCTTTTTTCCAAATAGCTCCAGATATATGGAAAAGATTTATATAGGCGGAAGGGGATCCTCAAACCCCTCAGCGAGATCTTCTGAGAATGGCTTTTAAGATACCTAGAGGCAGAAAAAGCCCAATAGAGATCAGGGGAACTACCAGCTTTTAGGATACACCCTTAAAGGCTCCAACACCCAAAAGGGTCTCATAGGATGCCATCTGGGTCCTGCTTCAATAGTGGAAAGGAAGGTCATTGAGCTAAAGCCTGCCAGGCTTACACGCCTCTGCTGTGAGGAAACAGGGACACTGGAAGGTGGGCTTCACCCTCGCTCCTCTAAGGGAGGGTTCAGTCTCTTCCAGCCCTGCTCCAACCACCTATGACCTAACCTTGCCCAGAAAGCTGGGGTTTGTCACTGAAGGCTGAAGGTGCCCAGGGCTGTCGGCCCCATCTACGACACTGTGGACGAGCCTAGAGTATTTCTTCCAAGAAGCAGGTAAACTGATCTCATTTGCACAAGGGCCACTTAACTATGTTTTGCCTGAATAGTCAGGTTTTTTATTCTTCCCTCAAAGATCTCTGTTGTGGGTGTTGATAGTCCTATTTTCTGCTGCTTTGCTTAATATATAGTGTTTCCTTTATCCCTCCTACCTCAATGCCCCACTCATATTTCAGGCTGAGACCTACTCTTAATTTAGAGCTCTCTTTCCTCCTTATGCCAACTTGTATTATGAATTTACCTTTGCCACCCAGCTTAGTGTATCCCAAGGTTCTCTTTACCAGGCCACAGTCACAGAGCTCCAGGGAAAAGCAACCTGGTCTCAACTCTCCAGGCAGAGGAGAACAGAAGCTCCATATCCACGCATGCTGCAAATGGTTTTTTCCAGTCTGCCTGAATCATTACCAGCTAGAAGCAGCGGTCATTGGGACTTGGACATGAGCTGCAAAGTATAGAATGGTGACAACAATTCCAGTGCCATGCGGACTTTTCCTGTGGGGAACTTTCCTGGACTCCTGCTCCCTGTGGCGGCTCCTAACAGACTGAACTGTGGTTGGGTTGCATTTTTCGGGGATTTGGCATGGTAATAGGGCCAACTTGGACTTGGGGAACATGTTAAGGACACTACTCATTCATGGATTCTTGCTGTATTGGCCAAGAGTTTGCTTAAAGGCTGTTAATCACTGTAAAAAAAAATAGAGGACTGGATAAAGAAGACGGGGCACATATACACCATGGTATATTATTCAGCTAGGAGAAAGGGTGACATCGGATCACTTATAGCGGAATGGTGGAGTCTTGGTAGCATTGTGCGGGGTGAAATGGGTGAATCAGAAAAAAACAGGAACTGCAGGATTCCCTACATTGGTGGGACATAAAAGTGAGACTAAGAGGCATGAACAGGAGTGTGCTGGCTATGGGGGGTGGGGGGAGGGAAGGAGGGAGAGGGAAGGGGGAGGGGTACAGAGAGAACTGGATGGAGGGTGGCAGAGGACGATCTCTCTTCGGATGATGGGTATGCAACAGAACTAAATAACAAGATAACCTGGAAATGTTTTCTTTGAATGTATGTACCCTGATTTATTGATGTCACCCCATTAAAATAAAAATTTATTTATAAAAAAAAAAAAAAAAAAAAGAAATCGCATGTAAAAAAAAAAAAAAAAAAAAAACAAATGAAAAAAATAGAAAGTCTCACCAAGGAAATGAAAGCTATAAAGAAAATTCAAATGAAAATTTTTCAACTGAAAAAATTAATAAAAATTTACAACTCAATGGATGGGCTCAACAACAGAGAAATATGACAAAGGGGGGAAAATAAGTGAACTTGAAAATAGAAAAATAGAAATTATTAAATTGAATAACAGAAAAATGGGCTGAAGAAAAAGTGAACAAACATCAAGGATCTATGAGATAATAACAAAATATCTAACATTCATGTCACTGGAGTTCCAGAGGTAATGGAGAAAGATGGAGATGGGCAGAAAAAATATTTTAAGAAATAGTGAATGAAAACTTCCAAACTTTGGGTAAAGATATGAACAATAAATCTTAATGAAAACCAGAAATTCATGCCTGACCAGTGGATAGAGCCTGAAATGCTAAGGACCCAGGTTTGAAACCCTGAGGTTTCCAGCTTGAGCGCAGGCTCAACAGCTTGTGAGCACAGGGTCACTGGCTTGAGCATGTCATCATAGACATGACCTCATGGTTGCTGGCTTAGGCCCAAGATCACTAGTTTGAGCAAGGAGTCACTACCTCAGCTGGAGCCCCCAGTGAAGGCACATATGAGAAAGCAATCAATGAACAACTAAGGTGACACAACTACAAGTGATGCTTCTCATCTCTCTCTCTTCTTTCTCTGTCCCTGTGTCCCTCTCTGACTCTCTCACACTACAAAATAAAAATAAAAAAAAATCATGCCAAGATACATCATAATCAAACTTCATAAAACTTAAGAAAAAAAATCTTAAAAGCACCTGTAGAGAAACAATGAATTAAATAGGAGAACAACAATTTCCATGTCATCAAATTTCTCATCCAAATGGGTGCTAGAAGAAAGTGGCAAACATTTTCCATTTTAATTTCAATGTCAGTTTCAAAAAAAAAAAAAGATTCATCCAAGAATTCTACCCAGAGAAACTATACTTCAGGAATGAAAGTGAAGTTAAGACATACTCATATTCAGGAATGAAGATAATTTGTCATAAGCATACTTACTCTAAAAGAATAGCTAAGAAAAGATCTTCAAACAGTAAGATAATGATAAAACAAGGACTCCTGCAACATCAGGAATGAAGAAACAAAAAGGCAAAGAGTAAAAATATGGGTAAATATAATAAACTATTCTCATATGTTTTCCAAATCATGTTTGACATTTGAAGCAAAAATTATAACATTGACATGATTCTTACAAATGTATATATTTGAGATATATTTTCTCTGATTTGTTTGTTCATTTATGTTGTTCTTTAGATTTCATATATAAGTGCAATCATATGGTATTTGTCTTTGTCTGATTTATTTCATTTAGTATGATAGTCTCTAAGTTCATTCATGAGCTGCAAATGGTATAACTTGATTCTTTTCAATGGCCAACTAATATTACATTGTATTTATGTACAACCTCTTCTTTATCCAGTTGTCCATTGAAGGACATTTTGGTTGCTTCCACAGGTTAGGTATTCTAAATAATGCTGCAGTTATGATGGGGGTGCACATATATTTTTTAATTAGTGTTTTTAATTTCTTTGGATAAATACCCAGAAATGGAAATGCTGGGTCATAAAGTAGTTGTATTTTATACTTTTTGAGGAACCTCTATACCGTTTTTCATAGTGGCTGTGCCAGTCTGCATTCCTACCAATACCTGAAGGTTCCCTTTCTCCACATCCTCACCAACACTTGTTTATAGGTTTATTAATGACAGCCATTCTGACAGATGTGAGGTGGTATCTTATGGTGTTTTTTTGTTTTGTTTTGTTTTGACAGAGACAGAGAGAAAGTCAGGGAGAAGGACAGATAGGAACAGACAGACAAGAAGGGAGAGAAATAAGAAGCATCAATTCTTTGTCACAGCACCTTAGTTGTTCATTGATTGCTTTCTCATATGTGCCTTGACCCGGGGTGCCACAGCAGAGTGAGTGACCCCTTGCTCAAGCCAGCAACCTTGGTCCCAAGTCAGAGACCTTGGGCTTCAAGCCAGCGACCCATGGGATCATGTCTATGATTCCATGCTCAAGCTGGTGAGCCCATGCTCAAACTAGGTGAGCCCATGATTGAGTCTGTGACCTCGGGGTTTCAAACCTGAATCCTCCGCATCCCAGTCCAACATTCTATCCACTGCACCACCGCCTGTTCAGGCTTATTGTGGTTTTAATTTGCATTTCTCTGATGATTAATGATGTTGAGTATCTTTTCATATGTCTATTGACTAGCTGTATTTCCTCTTTGGAGAAGTGTCTATTCGGGTCCTCTGCCAATTATTAAATTAGATTATTTTTGGTGTTAGGTGGTATGGATTTTTATAATTTTTTATAGTAATCCCTTATCAGAAGTATCATTGTTGAATGTCTTCTTCCATTCAGTAGGAAAGGTTATCTTTTTATTTTATTGATGGTGCCCTTTGCTGTGCAAAAACTTTTTAGTTCGATGTGGTTCCATTTGTTTATTTTTTTCTTTTGTTTTTCATATCCAAGGAAATATATCAGAAAAAAATTGTTAGTAAGAGAAATGTTAGAGACTTTACTACCCATAATTTCTTTTTTAAGTTTTATGGTTTCAGGTTTTACATTTAGCCTGTCCACAGTGGATAGAGCAGTGACCTGGGACACTGAGGTCCCTTGTTTGAAACTTCAAGGTTGCTGGCTTGAGAGCAGGCTCATTAATGTAATCTCATGGTCGCTGGCTTGAGCCCAAAGTTCACTGGCTTGAGCAAGGGGTCACTGGCTTGGCCTGAATACCCCGGTCAAGGCACCTATGACAAGCTATCCATGAACCACGAAAGTGTCACAATTATGAGTTGATGTTTCTCATCTCTCTGCCTTCCTGTCTCTCTCTCTCTCTCTCTCTCTCTCTCTCTCTCTCTCTTTCTCACAAAAAAAGTTTACATTTAAGTCTTTCATCAATTTTGAATGTATTCTTATATATGGTTAAAGAAGGTGGTCTGTTTTTATTCTTTTGGTTTCATCAGTCCAATTTTGGACTGTAAAATTTTACTGATTTTGCAATCAGTAAAATTGCCTCCTTTGTCATAGATCAATTGACCACATATGCATGGGTTTATTTATTGGCTCTCTACTTTGTTTCATTGATATATGTGTCTGTTTTTATGCCCGTGGCATGCTCTTTTGACTACTATAGCCTTGTAGTATAGTTTGATAACAGGTAACACAACCCTCCAATTTTATTATTCTTTCTCAAAATTACCTGTGGCTATTCTGGGTCTTTTGTGGTTCCATATAAGTTTTAGAATTATTTTTTTTAGTTCTGTGAAAAAAGGGCATTGGTATTTTAATAATATTATATTAAATCTAGATATACCTTTGGGTAGCATAGATTTTTTTAAGACATGTATTTAAGACAATTATATTTTTGGTGGAATGAGTGTTAAAAGGATCTAAATGGAAATGGAAGTACAGTGGTCCCACCTTATCTGTGGGAGATACATTTTAAGACCTCCAGGGGCATCTAAAACCAGGGATAATACTAAACTCTATGTTTTGAATCTGTGAATAGTATTGACCATGACACACACACACGCAAGTTTTCTGTTCATGTCTTCCACCCAAAAATGTGATGCCCTAACTAAGCACTCATCACATAGTGTGCCCATGATTTTTGCAATTTGAGATACAGCAGAAAAATTAGCAAAAATGTCATAATTCCTTCTTCATAACTTCATAAATAGAAGACTCATTCTTCTCACAGGTTTTAGCAATCTCAGCACACAATCTCTTTTAACTTAAAGGGAGCATTTTATGACATCTCTTTGGCATAGTCAATTGCTAGCATGACTACACTGGCACTTGGGGCCATTAAGTAAATTACTTGAATACAAGCACTCCAATGCTGCAACAGCAGGTCTGATAACCAAGATGGTGACTGAGTTATGGGCAGGTAGCATACACAGTAAGGATATGCTGAACAAAGAAATGATTTGCATGTTGGGATGACATAAGATTCCATGAAGCTATTCAGACACCATGTAATTTAAAACTTACAAATTATTTATTTCTGGAATTTTTCATTTAATACTTTTGGACCGCATTTGACCATAAGAAACTGAAATAGTGAAAGCAAAACCACAGATAAGGGGTTCTCCTGCAATATTTCTACACTTTATTTAAACTGGTAAAATGCTGATACTAGTAGTTTGTGATTAGTTACATATCAAGTAGTATGAATACTTATAGCCAGCACTAAAACACCTATATAAAAATATATATCTAAAAATACTATGGATGAATCAAAGTGGAATTCTAAATAATGGTCAAGTAACTCACAGGAAGGCAGTAAAGTGAAACAGGAATAAAAGAGACAGATTAAATAAAATGGTAGATTCATACTCTAACTTATCAAAAAGTTAAACAAACAAATAAACATTAGCCAACAAAATACTATAACCTAAAAACTCACTTTAAATATAATAACATGGTATGTTAAAAGTAAAATAATGAAGAAAGACATGTCATGCAAACATTAATCAAAATAAAGCCGGAGTGGCTTTATTAATATCAGATAAATAGAATTCAGAATAAAGAAAATTACTAAAGACCCAGAATGGCATTGCATAATGATAAATTAAAATACATCAAAAAGCCTGACCTGTGGTGGTGCAGAGGATAAAGTGTCGACCTGGAAACGCTGAGGTCACCGGCCCGAAACCCTGGGTTTGCCTGGTCAAGGCATATATGGGAGTTGATGCTTCCTGCTCCTCCCTTCATTTCTCTCATTTTCCTCTCTCTCTCCTTTCTAAAACGAATAAATAAAAAGTATTAAAAGAATAATTTGTAAAATACATCAAAAAGAAATTATAATAACATTTTGTATGCCCCATACAACAGTCCTTTAAAATATAAGAAAGCTAATATATCAAAAAGAAGAAATAGAAAAATCTTCAACCACATTTCAAAATTTCAACACTCGTCTCTCAACAATCAGACAGAAAATCAGCAATGATATAGAAGAACTTAATATTACCAACCAACTAGGATCTGACTTTTATAGAACACTCCACGTAACAATTAGAGAATACATAATCTTATCAAGTGCCTATGAAATAATATCTAAGATTGACCATATTCTGATTTAAGAAATAAAAACACAACTAATTTAAGAAAATTAAAATTATAGAAAGTATGTTCTCAGATCACAATTAAAAGTTATCTAAAGAAAAATAACAAAAAACCTTTTAAATACTTTGAAATTAAACACATCTGTCAGAGAGAAAGTCTCAAGAAGAATTAAATTTTATATATATACATATATATATATATACACACACACATACACACACACATATGACACAACATACTAAAACATGTACAGTGCAGGTAAGGCAGTGATGAGAGGCAAATGTGAAGCACTAAGTAGTTACATTAGAAAAGTGGAAAGCTCTTAAATGGATAATCTAAATTCTACCTTAAAAAAAAAGAGGGAAAGTAGACGAAGAAGAAAGAAAATAATAAATAAGAGAAGAAATCAATGAAGTTGTAAACAGAAAAAGGCTGGAACAAAATAAATGGAATAAAAAGCTGATTATTTTAAAAGGCCAATAAAATAGACAATGACACAAATTACTAATATCAGGAATAAATCAGGGATACCATTAAAGACCCTGCAGGTATATACTATGAACAATTCTACACACACTTGACATCCATAAGCAAAAAACAAAAACAAAAAAGTAAATTTTGACTTAATCTTTATCCTTAAACAACAAGTAACACACAAAAAAAATCACATATTTAAATAAAAAACATAAACCCACAAAATTTTTAGAAGAAAAAGTGGAGAAAAAGCCTTAGGACCCACAGGTCAATAACCTTAATTAGACATGACACCAAAACCACAAGCTATAAAGGAAAAAGCACATTGAACCTCATCAAAATTAAAAACTTTTGTTCTTTAATACCTTGTTAAGAGATGAAAAGACAAGCTACAGACTAGGCAAATATATAGTTATAAACTACTTATCTCAGAAAGAACCCCTATCTAGAATATATAAAGAATTCTAAAAACTCAACAGTAAAACAAAAAGTCAATTATAAATTGAATAAAAGATTGAATGAGCATCTCATCACCAGGATATACAGATAAAAAATAAGCACATGAAAATGGGTTTACTGTCCTTAGCCATAACAGAAAACAACAAAATGTGATATAACTACATACCAGTTAAAAAAGCTAAATTAAAAGGTAGTACCAACACCAAATACTGGAAAGGCTGTGGAGAAACCATATTTGTAATACTTGGCTGGCAGGAATATAAAACTGTACAATCATTCTAGAATATAGTTTGACACCTTTGTTCTAAAAAAAACTTAAATGTACATTTACCATAGACCCAGCAACCACATTCTGTGGCACTTTTTCCTTTTCCATTTCTTCCTACCTACAAAAAGAAAATCCTGCACAAAAACCTGATCACACATGTTCACTGCAATTTATTTGTACTAGCCCAAACTTGTAAACATCCAAATTCCCATCAATAGATGAATGTTAAATAAACAGTAGTACTTCTATACCCTTGCATTCCCTCAGCAATAAAGGGGAATAAACTAATGACACATGAAAATGTGGATGGGTCTCAAGGGAATTATGCTGAATGAACAAAAAGCCAGTACCAAAATAGTTACATATTGTGGGATTCTACTTATATAAAATTCATAAAGTAACAAAATTATAGAGATGAAGAACAAATTAGTGAGTGCCAGGGGTTAAGACTAGGGTGGCAGAATAAGTATGACTTTTAAGAGTTAGCATGGGAAACCTGACCAGGCAGTGATGCAGTGGATAGAGCTTAAGCCTAGGACGCTGAGGACCCCAGTTCGAAAGCCCAAGGTTGCCGGCTTGAGTGCAAGCTCACCAGCTTGAGTGCAGAGTCACCAGCTTAAGAATGGGATCACAGACATAAAATCATGGTCACTAGCTCAGCTGGAGCCCCCTACCCCCAGTCAAGGCACATATGAGAAAGCAATCAATGAACAACTAAGGCGCTGAAGCTATGAGTTGATGTTTCTTATCTCTTTCTTTTCCTGTCGGTCTGTCCCTGTCTCTCTCTCTCTCTTGCTTAAAAAAAAAAAAAAAAAAAAGTTAGCATGGGGATCATTGTGGTGATAGAAGAGTTACATAGATTTTAATTTACACATGTATTAAAACCACACTCAAATATATGCATGTAATATTATTGAAATCTTATAGTCTGTTGAGTGTACCAATGACATTTTAATGCTGTATTACATTTACATGAAAACCAATTGGGGCCTGACCAGGTGGTAGAGCTGTTAGAGTGTAGGCCTGGGATGCAGAGGACCCTAGTTCAAAACCCTGAGGCCACTGGCTTGAGCGCAGGATCATCTGGCTGGAGTGCGAGGTCACCGGCTTGAGCATGAGATCATAAACATGACCCCATGGTTGCTGACTTGAGCCCAAAGGTCACTGGCTTAAGGCCCAAAGTTGCTGGCTTGAGCAAGGGGCCCAGCTGGAGCTCCCCCCACCCCCCACCCCCATCAGGGCACATATGAGAAAGCAATCAATGAACAACTAAGGTGCCATGACAAAGAATTGATGCTTCTCATCTCTCTCCTTCTTGTCTGTCAGTCCCTATCTGTCCCTCTTTCTGTCTCTCTCTATTGCTAAAAAAAAAAAAAAAAAAAAGAGAAACTACATGACATTTACACAAGATCTGTCTACTATTTTTTGTAACCTCTTATAAATCTACAATTAGTTTAAAATGAAAATATTTTTAAAAATCATTTTGCCAATAATAGCTACATTAAGACATTGTCCCTTCTGACAAAAATTGTTTCTGGACTCCACACTGTTCTATTGGGCTGTCTGCCCTTGTGTTAATACCATAATTCTTATTACATAGCTTTATAATGTCTTGATATCTGGTAGAGTAAGTCTTCTCATTTTGCTTTACTTTTTAAACATTTTTTAGCTATTGTTGGTCCTTTGAATTACCATATAAATTTTATAATCAATTAAAAAAACTTTACTTGGATTTTTATTAAAAGCAAATTAAGTAGTAAGAAAAATATTCTTTGCAATATTGAATCTTCCAGTGCATGAACATTATATATCTTTCCATTTATTTAAGATTTTACATTTTCTCTTAGTGATGTTTTGTACTTTTCAGTCTAGAGATTTATTTATTTATATTTTTTGGTGAGGGGAGAGGGAGAGACAGGAAGGAAGAGAGATGAGAAGTATCAACTTGTAGTTGCATCACTTTAGTTGCTCACTGATTGCTTCTCATAGATCCCTTGGCAAAAGCACGGGGTGGCTCAGGCAGAGCCAGTGACCCCTTGCTCAAGGCAGCGACCATATGATCATGTCGATGATTCCACGCTCAAGCTGGCAACCCCAGGTTCAGGCTGGTGAGCTCGCACTCAAGTTGGATGGATGATCCTGTGCTCACTGGTGACCTCTGGGTTTTGAACCTGGAATCTCAGTGTCCCAGGTTGATGCTCTATCCACTGCGCCACTACCAGTCAGGCAAGAGCTCTTTTTTATATCATCTGCTTTTTGTATTTATAAGTATTTCATATTTTTGATACTATTTGTTTCTAGAGTATATGTGGAAATACAGTTTTGTATATTTTCCTGGTATCTGGAAACTTTGGTAATTTCTCTAAGTTCCTATAGACTTCTTTGTACACTCATTTGACTTTTCTAAGTATGTATTGGTGTCATCTTTGAATAATAGTAAATTCCAATCAATCATTAAACATTGTATATCTTTTGTCTTATATATTCATAGCACACATATTTCATACTACCACACTTCTCATACAATTTTAAGTAGAAATAATGTGACATCTTGTTTCATTCTCAATCTTGGGTGAAAACTTTTAATATTTCACCATTTTGTATTTTTTTTCCAAGTGAGGTGAGGGGAGATAGTAAAACAGACTCCTGTATGCGCCCCAACGGGGATCCACCCAGCAACCTCTGTCTGGGGCTGATGCTCTGCCCATCTGGGGCCATGCTCACAACCAAGCTATTTTTAGCACCTAAAGACAAGGCTCTGCAGAGCCATCCTCAGTACCCAGGTTGATGTGATCAAACCAATTAAGCCATGGCTGCAAGAGGGGAAGAGAGAGATAGAAACAGACAGAGAGAGAGAGAAGAGAGACGAGTGGGATGGAGAAGGAGATAATTGCTTCTCCTATGTGCCTTGACCAGGAATCAAACCCGGGCCATCTACATGCCAAGCCAGCACTTTACCACTGAGCCAACTGGCCAGGGCCTCACCATTTTGTATTGATGCTTGCTGTAGGGTGGGATTATGTGTATATATATAAATACTCTTAATCAAACTAAGGAAATTCTATTTCTAGTATGTTGGGAAGATTTTCCCTTTTTAATTATAAATGGGTACTCATTCTTTACTTAGGATATGTTTGCATGACCTTCTCAATTACTAGACTGTGAACTTTGACTTATTTAAATCACATTCAAATATTTGTTGACTGTTTCTATTTTACTAGGCCATCTGGTGGGTATAAAAATACAAAAATGAACGGTTAGAAAGTGGGTTAGAGAGTATTTCTGAAGCATGACTAATAGTAAACATAATAAATGCCAAAGACAAACTATATTAAAATTAAAAATTTTAACAAAATGTAATTGAGTACAATCATTAGAATAACTTTAATGCAAACAAATATGCACAATTCAATTTAAATTATTTTTTGTCTTTCAGAGTTGGGATTTAGGTTTAGCGATGGTTGCAAAAGCATGGGCAGACAAGTGCATATATGACCACAACAGCTGTATAAAACGACCACATAGATGTCATCCAACTTATAAATTTGTTGGAGAAAATATCTGGAAAGGTGGAATACGCATATTTACACCAAGAGCTGCAGTTAGTCTTTGGTATAGTGAAGTTAAATATTATAATTATAGTACTCTACATTGTTCCAAAATTTGTGGCCATTATACACAGGTAAATATTTGACATTTTATTGATTAGTTCTTATTTATGCATATTTCAATCACAAGATATGATTTTTAGCATTTTCTTCCAAGTTTCTTTTGTGTATCCTGGAAAATCATCTTCATTTGGAAGACAGTTTTATTGGACATAAAATTCTGTGAAGCTTTTGATTTTTGAACTCTAAAAGTTACTCCACTATTATCTTAATGCATTAATTCTGATAAAATATCTACTGTCAACCTTTCATTTATTCCTGTGTACATAATATGTCCTTTTTCTCTGTTTGGCTTTGAATATTTTTGTTTTATGCTAAGTTTTAAGCAATTTCAGAATGTACAGAAGTTTTCCTCACATTTTGTGTTGCAGTTTACTGAGCTTCTTAGAACTGTTGGTCTATAATTTAAACCAAATTTTAAAAAATGTTGACATTTTTTTTTAAATATTTTTGTCACTACCTCTCACTTCTCTCTTCCCAGAGTCCAATCACCAATGTAGAAGGCCATCTGAGTTTTCCTGTGGTTGATTGTCGCTCTCTTCTCGTTTTTCTTAATTATTTTTCATTCTGTGATTAATTTCAGATAGTCTTATTGCTTTATCTTTTAATTCATTAATCTTTTCTTCTCTAATGTATAATCTACTATTAAAGAGTTTATTTTTCATCTTAAATATTAAAGTTTACATCTCTAAAAGTTTACTTTTATCTTTTTTATATCATCAGTAACTATATTGATCTTCTATCTAGCTTTTTAACCGTATGAGATAGTTACAATAATTATTTTAATGTTTTCTCTGTTAATACTAGCATCTATGTTAGTTCTGGGGTAGTTTCAACAGATTGATTTTCCCTCTCCATTATGGGCCAAATATTTCTGCTTCTTATCACATTGGGTATGTTTTATTATATTTCCACATTTGTAAATTTAGCCTTGTTGCATGCTTGATTTATTTATATACCTAAAATATTCTTGAACTTTCCTCTGGGATACAGATAAGTTACCTGGAATTTGTTTAATTCTTTTGGTTCCTGCTTTTAAAATATTTTAGATGTAACGAAAGCAATGTTAAGCCTGGGCTAATTATCTCTTACCAATAAGGTAAAAGTCTTCTGCATACTCTACCCAGTGCCCAGAAATGATGAAACTTGCCAGTACAGCTAATGGAAAAGGCCCTAATCTTGGCCCAGTATAAGCCCCAGTATTCTTTTCTGTAGTTTTATAGGTGGTTTTTCCCAGTTCTAGGGTTGTTTCTTCAAATGCATGCTCTGATTAGTACTCTGCTGAATTGATGATAGGAACCCCCTGCAGATCTCCATACTGGCATCACTATTAGATACTCACCACTGAGGTAGTATACTACCTAAAATACTGCCTCTTTGGTCTCCTCAGACTCTCAGCTTTGTCTCTCAACTATATGAATCCAACAAGCTTTTCTTGGTTTCCCCACCACCCCTATCCCACCAGCCATGGCCTAGAACTCTCAAAGCAACAAGCTAAGACAATTCACAGCTTTCTCCCACCCCAACTTTCAGGGGGCATTATTCTTTGTTGTCATATGTCCAGCATCATGAAAAACTTTATTTCCTATAATTTTCCAATTCTTTTGGTTGTTTCAGGTGAGAATTTTTGGTGAGAAATTTTAGCCAAACTAACCGTAGACATGGCACTGAACTCCTAGGATGACCCATTTAAGCAAAAGAAAGAGCTATCTTCTCCAAACTTACTGTGCTGTATAAATTGAATTAACATACAATATCTAAAATCATGTCACTTTTATCAGAGGTACACTAAACAAGGAAATTAGCATTTTTATGCTCTTGTTGTATTTAATCTTTGTCCAACAACAGGTGCTGTAAATTTGGAAATCTTTCTCATAATAGATGTATACAAAGATTATGGTTTGGCTACTGCTAGAAAAATTGAGAAAATTGGATCAAATGTCAGGTGTCCTAATAACAAGCAGAATACAATATTTCTAATACGGCATCAAGGCTGAGTCACAGCCTTTATATAATCTTTTGTCTCCTCTTTTACTGTAAGGTAAAAATAACATGTTTTTAAATATCCTTTGTCCCTTAGCATTACTGCAGCTAAACTGGGAGCTCACTCCTCATTGGTGAATTGACACATATGTTTACATAATTAGAAATAAGTATATTTTTCTTATCGGTTCAACGGTCTAATTTTCCTTAGTGTTCTAAAGAAAATAAGCTATAAATTTCTTACAATTACCATCTAAAGATATTCATAAGTAACTTACAACCAATGTTTATATTAATGTCACATCTAGTTCCTTTGATGAAAACAAAACATTTTAAACCTACACATAGTCAATACTTAATTTTACCATTCTAAAAGCAAAAAAAGAATCACAGTTTAGATATATTAAAATAAAAATTCATGAATTTAGTTATTCACTAATGAAAACATTAAACATGAATTTCTTGAAAAAATAGATACGTGTATTTGTATAGTTTAACTTCCAGAAACATTCAAAGGAATGGGTCATTTAAGGATTTAGCTTAATCTCATTTTATTAAATGAAAAACTAGTTCAGAATTGATGTGTCACTCTCCAGAGCCACACATATATATGACTTGAAGCAAAATCCACTCTTTTCGGTTCGGTGTGCTTTTATTGCACTTTGTTGCTGCTCAGAACAAAAGTGTTGATTACAGCTCATCCTAGGCCTTGGGAAAGAGTGACTAATACGTCAATATATAAAATATGTCAATGCATGTTGTTAACTGAATTATAAAATAAATGGGTTCAGAAAATTCATTTGTATTATCAAAATCTATATCAATTTTCCTTGGTTATTTTGTTTTTCAAATGGAGTAAAAAAGTATTTTCCCTTCGTTAGTTTGAGAAATAGAGTAAATTTTCATTTCATCATTGTCACAAAGTACTAACCTTTTTACTTCTTATCTTCCCCACACACCTGCCATGGCTAGTTTTCCATAGAAATCTTATTGTTTTGAGTAACTACTGTTCTTCACAGTGAAACAAAAATATTCAGCACCAATATGGCAGGCATATTTTTTGCAATAAACTCAGTATGTTCTTAGTCTCTATCCTTATGTCTCTTGTGATTTCACAGAGGTAAGAATGTGGTTAAGACCACAAAATTTTAAATGTGATCATAAATTAGTAAAATTTTTCAGAGAAAAAGCATTAAAATGTAAATAATCATTTTCAATTACAGTGTGATTTTAATAGTGTCTGTATTATGTACCCATGGAAAAAATAAAAATATTTCATAAATAAGCTAGAAAAAAATTATTACTTTTGGCTATATAGTATATATATTCTTTTGACTTATGAGAACTATGAGTGAAATAAAACTAGTTAAGTAGCTTTCATGAAAACAACCTTTTAAAAAATTGTTTTAAGTGAAATAATAGAAATTAAGAAAAAATAGCCAATAAGAATTTATGTATATTCATTCATCTTAAATGTCTAAGATTATAGCTATTCCCATAGTGCACTGTAGCATAGAGTTATTTTGCATATTTTATTTAAAAATTCCTTTCCTTATAGGTAGTTTGGGCTGATACATATAAAGTTGGTTGTGCAATTAAAATTTGTCCTGACCTTGGCGGACGTGAAACTTCAATATTTGTATGTGACTATGGACCTGCGTAAGTTATTTTGCTGTTTTATGTATTGCAATATAAAATATATACATATAAAATACATATTAAATATATTTTAATATAAAAATAAATATTTTATATTGAAATAAATATTAAGACTTATTTACAACAATAGTTTTATATTAAAAAGACAGGTATACATTTAATAAATAAAGTCTCCCTCTATAAGCTAATTAAAAGAAACAGATAAAAATAGAAAGTGGGACTTCTGTGCAAAATGGGGTCATAGGTAAACATGGTACTTGATTCCTCCCACAACCACATTAAAATTACAACTAAAATTAGAAACAACTATCATTCAGAGCTGTCTGAAATCAAGCTAAATGGAAATGCTACAACTAGAAAATTTATAAAGAAGCCATATAGAGACTGATAGGAGAGGCAGAGACACAGAACTGATTGGTTCCACACTCAGGTGTGGCAGATAAAAATTGGGAGGGATTTCTTGGCTGCAAAGGTCCCACTTGAGGAGCCAGAAATTCCAGCCCCACACCAGGCCCCCCATCCCAGGGTTCCAATGCCAGGAAGAGAAGTCCCCATAACTTCCGGCTGTACAAAACCAGCGGAGATTGAGGGTGAGAGTGACAAGAGGGCTGCTGGAGTCCCAGGCAGTTCCTCTCAAAGGGCCGATGCAGGAACTTACACTCACTCCCTCTGAGCCCCAGCACTAGGGCAGCAGCTTGAAAGGCAACAAAGAGCTGGCAGGTAGATACCATATCGGAGACGCCATGAACTTGGCTCACACTGCTTGCCCTGCTCTGGTGAGACCCTGCCCCACCCAACTTTCAGGCCTACCAAGCTGTTTCCAGTGGCTTTTTAATATAAATAGCCTATCTTGGCCATTGCTTCATATCTCCCCCAAATCTCTCAAACAAGTAGCATCTGGCCTCAGTGTGCCCCGTACCTCTTACTAAGTGGTCCCATCCCCAGCACTAGCAGCTGCTGGCCTTAGGATACAGTTTGGCCTCACTTGGGCACCTCTAAGCTCAGCACAAGTAGCATCCATCTGAAGATCACTCTGTAACTCATGCCAAGTGGCCCCAGGCAGCACACAGGTAGTGGCTGATCTTCACCTGTACCTCCTAGGAGGCCCCAGAGCCAGAGCATACAATGAACAACTTCAGACCATGTTAAAGCATCACCATCCACCCAACCACCACCAGAAACAACAGACTCAATGGGCATAGATATTGAAATTGGATTTAAAAAATCAAGAACCAATTATATGCTGCCTACAAAAATCATACTTTAAAGACACAACTACATTAGAAGTAAAAGGATGAAAACACTATTCTAACATTAGTCAAAATAAAGCTGCAGTGTCTATATTAATAGCAGATCATATGAATTTCAGAGCAAAGAATGTTGCCAGAGATAAAGAAGACCATTAAAAATAGTAATGGGGCCTGACCAGGAGGTGGCACAGTGGATAGAGTGTCAGACTGGGATGCGGAGGACCCAGGTTCGAGACCCTGAGGTCGCCAGCTTGAGTGCAGGCTCATCTGGCTTGAGCAAAGCTCATCAGCTTGAGCCCAAGGTCACTGGCTCAAGCAAGGGGTTACTCAGTCTGCTGAAAACCTGCAGTCAAGGCACATATGAGAAAGCAATCAATGAACAACTACGGTGTTGCAACAAAAAACTGATGATTGATGCTTCTTATCTCTCTGCATTCCTGTCTGTCTGTCCCTATTTATCCCTCTCTTTGACTCTCTATCTCTGTGGAGAAAGAAAAAGAAAAAGAAATAAAAATAGTAATGGGGTTAATCAAGAAGCAACTTGGATGAAGTGAACAAATTCCTCAAAAGACACAAATTACAAAGGAGAAATAAAATGGAAAGATAACTATAGAGCACTATAGTATCTCTTACAAACACAGGTACAAATATTCTAAACAAAAGTTAGCAATTGAATCCAGTAATATAGTATAAGTGTAATATGCTTTGTCCAAATGGAATTTATTCCAAGAACATAGGCCTGGTTTAACATTCTAAAATCAGTCCCTGTAATTAACTATATCAGTCAACCTAGAAATAAAGATCAAATAATCATCTCCCTACACTGAGAAAAGGACATTTATTCCTGATAAAAAGTTCTCTGTCAACTACAAATAGAAGGAAATTTCTTAAACCTAATAAAACCTGCATGTAATGTTATGCCTAACAGTAAAAATTTTTCTGTAAAGTACCAGACAGTACCTTTTCTGTAAAGTACAGGTGGTAAAAATGTTAGGCTTTGCAAAACACATGCATCTATTACATATTCATCTTTGTGTTTTGGTATTGTTGTAAATAACCCCTTAAAAATATTTTTTTTTTAAAAATGATTCTTGCCTGACCTGTTGGTGGTGCAGTGGATAGAGTGTCAGACTGGAACGTGGAGGACCCAGGTTTGAAACCCCAAGGTTGCCGGCTTACGTGCAGTCTCATCTGGTTTGAACAAGGCTCACCAGCTTGAGCCCAAGGTCTATGGCTTGAGCTAGGGGTCACTCAATCTTCTATAGCCCCCCGGTCAAGGCACATATGAGAAAACAATCAATGAACAACTAAGAAAGGATGCTTCTCATCTCTTTCCCTTCTTGTCTGTCTGTCCTTATCTGTCCCTCCTCTGTCTCTCTCTGTCTGTCAAAAAAAAAAAATCTTCACTCACAAATTACACAAAGACAAACCATAGGCAAGATCTGGCCTATGGGCCATACTTTGCTGCCTGTTGGTTTGTAGCTCTATACAGAAAATCTAATGGACTCTATGAAAAGTCTTCTAGAACTATAAGTAAGTTTAGAAATTTTTCAGGATATAAGATCAAGATACAAAACTCAATTTCATGCCTATATACTAGCAATAAACAATCATAAGTTGAAATAAAATGACAGTACCATTTATAATAGCATCAATTATCTAGGGATAAATTTGGCAGAAGCTATAAAGGATCTATACACTGCAAATTGCATAATAATCATGAGAGAAATTAACATATACACAAATAAATAGAGACATATCTTGTTATTAGAATAAAAGACTCAATATTGTTAAGATGTAACTTTTCACTAAATCGATCTATAGATTCAGTGCAATCCCAATAAATACCCTGGCAGGCATTTATAGTAAAAATTGACAAACCTGGCCTGACCTGTGGTGGCACAGTGGATAAAACATGAACCTGGAATGCTGAGGTCACTGGTTCAAGACCTGGAGCTTGCCTGATCAAAGCACACAGAAGCAACTGCTTCTCACTCCTCCCCAACTTCTCTCTCTCCCTCTCAAATCAGTTAATAAAAATCTTTTAAAAAACTGACAAACTGAGATTCTAAAATTCATATGGAAAGGCAAAGAACTTAGAATAGCCAAAATAACTAAGAAAAAGAACAAATTTTAAGAACTGACACCGTTGTTTTCAAGAATTATGACAGCTAGAATAATCACAACATCGTGATCTTGACATAAATTTAGACAAATAGATCAGTGGAACAGAACAAGGAGTCCAGAAGTAAACCCACATATGGTTGACCACTGATTTTTCATAGATGCACAAAGGCAATACAGTGGAAAAGAGATTTTTCAAAAAATGTTGAAACAATATGTAATCCATATGACATTTCAAATTACAAAAGTAAACTTGAATCAACACAAAATACAGCCCACAAAATAACTAAAATCAGATCTTAGTCCTATATATAAAACCTAAATATAAAACTTGTAAAAGAAAACATGGATGAAAGCTTTGTGACCTTAACTATAGCCAAAAATTTTTACCTACCACACCAAAAAGCATGGTCCATAAAAATACAAATTGTCAAGTTGTATTGCATTAAAATTAAAAATTACAACTATTCAAAACACTAGTAAGAGAATGAAAAGATAAGCTAGAGATACTGGCTGGTTGGCTCAGTGGTACAGTGTTGGCCCGGCATGTGGAAGTCTCAGGTTCGATTCCCTGTCAGGGCACACAGGCAAAGCGCTTATCTCCTTCTCTCTGTGTCTCTCTCTTCCCCTCACACAGCCAAGACTCCATTGGAGCAAAGTTGGCCTGGGCACTGAGAATAGCTCTGTGGCTTCCACATCAGGCTCTAGAATGGCTCTGGTTGCAACAGAGCAATGCCCCAGATAGGCAGAACATCACCCCCTAGTGGGCATGCCAGGTGGATCCCAGTCAGGCATATACAAGGGCCCGTCTCTCTGCCTCCTGGCTTCCCTCTTCAGAAAAATACAAAAAATAAAATAAAATAAAATAAAAAGAAAGTTTTTGCAAAACATATCAAATATAGGACTTAAACCAAGAATATAGGAAGAACCATCACAATTCAATACCAAGAATACTTAAAACAATAAAAATGGATAAAAGGTTAATAAAGGGAATATGCAAGTGAAAAATAAGTAATAATAAAAACCTCAATGTCATTAATCATTAGGGAAATACAAATTAAAACCACAATGAATACTCCTACATAACAATTTGAATAGCCAAGGACTAGCCATTTCAAACCCAGAGGAAGATGTGAAGGAACTAGAATTTTCAACCACAGCTGGTGAGAATATAAAATGTCCAAACTCTTTTTGTAAAAACAGTGTAACAGTTCCTTAAAAAGTTAAATATGCACTGACCATATGAACTATTTATTCCCCTCCTAGATTCAAGGAAATGTATTCCATAAAAAGATACTTGTGTACAGTAACTTTTATGTAATAATCTAAAATGGAAACAACCCAAATATAATACATAAATGAATTCTGGCATATTCTTTAACGAAATACTGTTACTGTTATTAGTGTTTTTGTTGTGTATGCTAAGTAACACTTTAAAGTGTTAAAGACTTCCACAGACACAGAGATGGGGGAAAAACAGGTTTGTTAGGATGTGTCAGCTTATATTATAGAAAAGCAAGTATAATATCTGCTTAATGGTTGACCAAATGGTACCTTTTTTTGGCACATCAACAAGCATAACTAGATAAGAACCATGGTTATCTATCATATTTTTAAATTAAACCATAAAGATTATATTTCTATTTGCAATTTAAAATTTGATTATTATATTTATACAATAAAGAGATAATCTTAGTGTTTTACAACAAAAAAATTTTGTGACTGTCACATACGTAATTATACTGGGTTCACATCTAATTTATGTTTTATAGAATATTCAAGAATATAACTGTGATAAATT